>NC_091011.1:26707500-27957500 GCF_041146395.1 Eulemur rufifrons | reverse complement strand
TGTTGGCAAATGCGTGTAGTTAGACTGAGGCAGCTGGTGTGGAAACCTTTCTGGGGCTGCTCAAAGAGTGCCACAGACACAGCAGTGAGGCCTGAGTCCAATCAAATAGTAATGAGTCTGTGTCTTCACTATGGTTTTTGTTTTTATTGTTAATAACATATTTTATTTAATACAATATATGCAAATGTTGTCATGTCAACATGTAACCAATTAAAATATATCAATAAAACATTTTATAGTCATTTCTTTATACCATGTCTTTGAAATCTGATGTATATTTTTCACCTACAATACATTTCACTTGGGACTAGCTACATTTCAAATACTCACATGTGTCCACTTGCTAACATATAGGTCAGTGCAGATTATTTAAAATTTTGTTTAAAAGGAGCCTGACTCTTCTATAGCATATGTTGTTTTCACACCCATCTTGTCAGTTCTCTTTCTCCGCATAAGTGTCACTAATCATCATAAAATATATAAATCAAGGTGGTCAGGCATTTTTAAGCACTTGCTCCTATTTTATGATAAGCAAGAAAACAAGTCCATTTTTGCCTTTGCTGATGGAGGAAGAAATCACATTTGCAAACAATGTCCATATTGGAGAACGGAAGACTCCATGTCATCAGCAAACATGCAGAGACAGCCACAGTGGGGTGGCAGGGAACTTGGTCATGTGGGCACAGAAAGTGTTGTCCCTGGTTCGGAATGAGGATTATGATGGAGGAAGAGAGACCATGAAATCAGTGGGCACCTGATGGGGGAGTGAGAGGAAGACAAAGTGGGAACCACTAATAGATAAAAAGGTCAAAAGCGGGTAACTATGTAACTAATGACATGGTTTACTGACTTTAAAATTAAGTTTAAATTAATTTCTGGTAATAATATATGACTGTCATTTTTTTGAAAAGGAGGAAAAAGGAAGTTTGTTCACATTTCTTTTTTAAAATAGAGGAATCACGTGGGATGTATGAGTGAGAACATGAAGCAGTGGAATGACTATGAGCTTTGGAGCCAGAAAGACCTGGCTTGAATCAATGTTTCTCCACCTGCAGCAGAGGACCATTGTTGTCCCTAGGAGACACTGGGCAATATGTGGAGACAGTTTGGGCTGTTACAACTGGGGGTGAGGGGAGGGGAGATGCTACTGGCATGTATTGGGTAGAGGCCAAGGATGCTGCTAAATATCCTACAATGTTCATATTGGAGAAAGGAAGACTCCATGTTGTCAGCTAACAATGCACAGGATGCCTCCCCCAAACAAAGAATTATCTGTCCCAAAATGTTAATAGTGCCAAGATCGAGAAACCCTGGTTTAAACACTGGCTGCATTGCCAACCAAATACATGGCCTTGAGCTTCACCCCTCTGAATCTCACTCAGTCTTCACATATGAAAATGAGAGAATAATACCTAAGCCACAGTGGTAATACCTAATACATTTAAAAAAGCACTTACTATGTGCCAGACACAGGGAACCAAGACAAAGAGGCTGAAGTTCAGAGAGGTCAGTGAGCAGCTCAAATTGCACAGCTAATGAGTGGCCGAACAGAATTAGGACCTAGTCCAAACACTGTCCCTTATATGCCTCTGAGCTTCCAGCTTGAGGGGTGTAGGGCTCCACTGACCATTCAGAGGGACAGGTCACCTGCGCTCCCATGGCCTACTTCCAAAGAACTGATCAGAATTATGCAGAACCATTGGCAACAACTTGCACCTTTGCATAAAGCTGAGGTGTCAAAAAAAGTGGTAGCCAGGAGCCAAGGGTGTAATAGAACCAATGCCCAAATATCTCCAGAGGGTTGAGATGCATTACAATCAGTGGATAATAGACTTGCTGGATGTAAATGGACAATCTAACGTCACTCTTCCAGGAACACAAGCCCTGACTCCAGCTTTCCAGAAACACAGGGTGTTTGAGAGTCTAACACCACTCCCTTTGCAGCTGCCAAAACATGCAGCTGAAGTGCTTTAGATGGAAGCTTCTTACTCAAATGGGTTTCTTTAACAGAAAATGATGGCTCTACAAACACAAACACCAAAGAGCCTTTTTTCTTTTATGGATATATAAAATATACAAAATATCTATTGCTTTTCTCTCTTCAAACAACACTGATTTCTTGTATCAAAAAAGATTTCATGAACTTAAGGTACAAAATTCTAATTTAGATGTCAGATATGGCTCTAATGCTGGACAAAGTACCCTATCTCCCTGGGGTTAAGAGTCCATCTTTGCAGGCAATAACATTCTCAGTTGTAAACAATAAGAACAACCATTTATTAATGAGTATCATGTTCCACATGCTTCATATGTACCATTATTCTCATTTACAGTTGGGAAAACTGGCCCTCAGAAAGGTCTAATGGCTTGCCCACTGTCACAGACATAGAAAGTAACAAAGTTTAAAACTGGAGCTCTCAGAAATCTGAAGTCTGACATCATGCTGCTACACCACAGCAATGACAAGTGTGACGCAAGTACAGGGACCTAGACTAACAGCTTCAGAGGAGAAAAGGGAATTTTGAAAGCAAGATGAGCAATATAATGTTTAGGATGGGGTTTTGCCTACTTTGTAGGAGGCAAAGGTGTTTGGTAAGAGGAACAAGGAATTTGAATCAAACTAGACTTGAATCTCATGGTCAAGTTATTTGGTCTCATAGTGCGATGTTGTTTTCCTTCCTAACTTTATCAAAATTATAATTTTATATTTACTTGTATGATTATTTGATCTATCTCCCTTATGTCAAGATATTTGAGTGCCAGGTTTTTTGCCAATCTTTTTATCCCCAGGACCTAGTGCAGAGCTTGGCACATAGTAAGTGCTCAATAAACATTTGTTAAAAGACGAGATGGATAGAAGTAGGAAAGAAAGAAAGGAAGGTTTTCCTGTACTTGCAGTTTTGTACTTTGACAATCAGTGTGTAATCTCGGTGTGCCCAACCCTGTCACTGACTGTTCGCTGGGTGTTTCCTCTGCTTGACCGGATTGTAAGAACTGATAGGCAGGACATACGGTGTAGGTTGTTTGAACCCCATGGCTTCTAGCACAGTGCCAGGCACAAGGAAAAGGTTTAGCGGAGAGTTATTTTTACACCAGAGCAAACAAAATGCCCCAGAGTGGTGGGGTTGGAAGGGGTCACACACCTTTCACAGGCAAAGGGTGACTAAGGTGTTTGGGGAACATGGGAGTGAGAGAATGGATGAAGAACTGATTTTCTTCATTTTAAAAGCCAAGCTGCCCTCTGCTGAGTTGTTTCGCTTTTGCCAATTTATACGCTCATCAGCAGTATTTGAGAGTTCCTGTTTCTCTGCACTGTGGAGCCGAGCTAATCTGCTGATAGTTTCTGGAGCATTGTTTAGGGCTGCAGTCCCCAACTCCCAGGCCGCGGACGACACCAGTGTGAGGCCCGTCAGACACGGACCACACAGCAGGAGGCGAGGGGAGACCAGCGAGCAGAGCCCCACCTGCTCCCATAGCGCACCCACTGCGGAGCCCTGCGCTTCCTCAGATTGCGGCATCAGACCCTCCCAGGAGCGCGACCCCCGCTGCAAACTGCACACGGCGGGATCCAGGCTGGGTGCTCCCCGTGAGAACCCAACGCCTGATGATCTGAGGTGGAGCCGAGGCGGCTACGCAGACCCCTCTCCCGCCCTTGGAAAAACTGTCTTCCGCGAAACCCGTCTTTGGTGCCAAAAAGATTGGGGACCGCTGGTTTAGGGGATGATTGGGGTTGTCAGTATCTTCTGAAAAGGCTCATCCTTACTTCCCCAGGCTTCACAATCCCAGGGGCAAAACTGGATCACAAGTCAGTCAGGAAACAGGATTTTTCTGACTCTCCCATAATACACAATTGCTGGGTTTTCAGCACCCCTCAAAGTCCTCCTACTGAATTCTGGGTGTTTCACGTGCCTTCACAGCAAGGCCCTCTCAGTTACTGTGATATCCACCATTTCTTCTCTCTTGCTCTGTCTCACGTCACCACTGGGGCTACCAGTGCCTGTGTCGTAGCTATCAGTGAGATTATGTCATATCTCATGACTGTCTTGCACTGTCAACATCTCGCAGAGGTCTTAGTGAAATAGCTGCTTCAGGTTTTTATCAATACAGGCATGCTCTTGAAATTTCAGATGCAGAAGAATAGAGACTAAAATTTTCATTGCTTCCTTACAAGGTTTTTATACATCAATATTTACCTATCTACACACATAACCCTAATAAATTCTATTCTCCACATAGTCCAGTCTCTAAATAAAGTTAAATGCAAAGAAATAGAGTCCACCCACAAAATGTGCATTTCAAAAACATTTCCAATCCTTGTACTGATCTCTAGAAAATCCTTAAAGGCGCCCCAATTCACACCACACACTACGGTTTTCAAGCTGCTAAATAACAAAACACTTTCTCAAGCCTCAGTTTGTGCCCATTTTGCTCCTCTCTCTTTGTTCATCTTCAGGTCTTTTTTGGGTAGACCAGCCTGGTCTCTCACTACATCCACCCTCTGTCAGGCACAACTCTTTATACACATTCTCTCCATTCAGCATCGAAAAAGGGCGAGGAAGGCAAAGACTCACGTAAGTGGAGGGAGAATAGGGGAGAGGGGAAAGGCAGGATTAATCACGTATCAATAACTCTCATTCTGCCTACCTCCTATGCATTTTTATTTTTGTGTTTTTAATATATATGGGATCCTACTACATATACTAAACAGCAATTGCTTTTTTATACTTAATGTATAGCTACTGAATTAGATATCTATAACTGTGGAAAAACTTACCCCCAAAACTTAGGAGTTTAAAGCAACAAACTTTTATCTCGAAGTTTCTGTGAATGAGTTTCAGATGATGAAACTTACTTAGATCACCCAGGCTTAAAGGCTCTTATTGTGGTTGCAGTCAAGCGGTTGGTTGAGGCTGTGGTCTCACCTGAATGTTTGACTGGGAGTGAGGTGAGAATCTTCTCCTGAGTTCGCTGATGTGGTTGTTGGCAGGCTTCGGTCCTTTGTCACCTGGGCCTCCCCATAGGATTGCCTCACAACATGGCAACTGGCCTTCTCCAGGGTAAGTGATTTAAGAGAGAGCAAGAGAGAATGTGCCCAAGATGGAAACCAAATCCTTCCATATCTTGAAAGTGACATCTCATCACTTGTCATACTCTGTTTCTTAGGAGAGAGTCAGTGAGTCCAGCCCACGTTCAGGGGAAGTGATTATGCAAGGGCGTGAATGCCAGTAAGCAGGGCTCACTGGGGGCCATTAGAGACCACCTACCACAAATGTACAGTATAATTCATTCTTCGTAACTATAGCACAGTATTCCAAAGTTTAGATGGACTATAATTCTTTAACTATCAGCTGTGATTTCTTCTTTATTTTCTTTAATTTTCTCTTCACTCTCTCTGCCTTTTGTTTGAATGGTTGTACTCTTCCCCCCAGTGTTTTAGAACTTACACATTGTATTTGTATGTATGGTTAATATTAGTTTTTAACATTTTTGTCAGAATTTTTATCTTGCTGCCTACTCTGAGAAAAAGACAAGACTGCCCATCTATATCTTCATTTTCTTAAAGTCATCTGAACTCTTAGCTCTAGATTCGTGCTGGCCAATGTGGTAACACTAGACACGTGTGGCTACAGAGCACTTGAAATGTGGCTTGCCTGCACTCAGGTGTTCTGTAAGTATAAAGTATACACTGGATTTCAAAGACTTAGTATTAAAAAAATGGTATAAGTAATGTTAAAAATTCTTATACTGAGGTTGGGCGTGGTGGTTGACGCCTATACTCCTAGCAATCCGGGAGGCTAAGGCAGGAGATCGCTTGAGGTCAGGAGTTAGAGACTACTGTGAGCAAGAGCAATACCCTGTCTCTACTAAAAATAGAAACAAAAAAAATTAGCCAGGCATGGTGGTGAGAACCTGTAGTGCCAGCTACTCGAGAGGCTGAGGCAGGAGGATCGCTTGAGCCCAGGAGTCTGAGGTTGCTGTGAGCTAGGCTGATGCCACGGCACTCATTCTAGCCTGGAAACAGCAAGACTGTGTCTCAAAAAAAAGAAAAAAATTCTTATACTGATTATATTTTGAAATGATAATATTTTTAACATATTTGATTAAATAAAGTATATTATTAAAAGTAATTTTATGTTTCTGTTTACTCTTTTAATTTGGCTACTAGAAAATTAAAAATTATATACATGGCTCATGTTTATAGTTTGCATTATATTTCTATTGAACAGGTACGACCGTGGATTGTGATAGTAGTTTTTATTTTTAACATAAGGTGTGCCCACAGATCACGCTCCCCTCTGAATTAGAGGTTGTTCTTAGGTCAGGCTTGGATACCTCAAAACTCTTCTCTTAGGATTAGTTATTTCTTAGGCATATCCTCCATTTCTCACACAGATGTTCTCAAACCTGGCTGCATGTTCAAATCATTGCAAAGGTGTTTTCTTTTTTTCATTTTTGTAAGCTAATTTTTAATAGTGACAAAACACACATAATATTAAAGTTACCATTTTAACCATTCACAATGTACAACCAATGTGCAACCATGTATAATTAAGTGATGTTTAGTATATTCACAATTTTGTGCAAACAAAGCAACTATGTAGTTCCAGAGCATTTTTATCACCCTAAAAAGAAACCCAATTTTCAGAACATGCTTACACAAACAGAAAAAAAAATTTAGACTCTTAATTTCCAAGCACCTGCAAATTTGGATTGGGGGGGGGAGTTCTATAGTTGGAAAGAAGTTCTATAGTAACTGTAATCATCAAAGGGGAATTTATAAAGGGTCACTTGTATATGTTCTAAGAGCTTGTCCAAACTGTAACTAAGTAACATTCATTGTGTCTTGGGTATTTTTCTAGAAACTAGCAGCACTCAGTTCTGTGGTAAGCTACAAACTCAGCCACCTGCATCACTGAAACAAATGATCAACAGATGACATGCTGGCAATGAAATGTAGTATAGCTGGCAACCCTGTAGTATTGATCACTGTGTTACTAATATTCCATTCACTAAAGGCCTTTCTACTTGACCATTTTTCCTTGAATTCCAACAGCCATTTTCTAGTTTAATGTTAATAGGTGAGTAAGACCTGGTTTTGTAGGTTACTATCAAAAACAAAAACTGCAACTATGTTAAAGCCTAGAGTGAGTCTATATGAATGAAAATCTTTTGTAACTTTTGGACTCAGAGAGGTGAATATTTAAGCATCTAGTCATCGTTTAGAACAAGTTTTAGCAAACACATTTCAAACAATTTTCATACAACAACCTTGTGGGGCAGGCAGGACAGTATTAATAACCCTGATTCACAGGGGATATGTTATTTTGGAGGCTTTCGGCCACAAATAATAGAAAACCCAATTTAAATAAGGAACATTTATTATTTCCCAGAATAAACGCAAATAAAGACAAAAGTGGTTTTTCCACAGAAGGAGGAATTTTATTTTACCTGACAACATAGAATGTATGTGTCTATCAAGTTAAACTACAGCTTACAAAGATGATAAACAGGCTCAAAGACCATGCACACGGCTAGGATCTGATAACTTAGAAAGATATGCTGTAGGAAATTCATATTTTCCATTGAAATGCAGAATTTTTCTTACATTCCCAAAGATGTCATATGGTAGATATTTATTTAGTCATTTCAAGATTGAAAAATAGAAAATAATCACATTTAGAACTATCTTTTTTCTTCAAAAGAGAAAGTACTAAAAGTATATGTTTTGTAATTGCTGAGTCACTAATTTTACCAAAAAAAAAAAAGCTTTAGAACCAAAGAGAGTGTCAGCACATCAGACTCAAAGTGGTGACATTGTTGCAGAGAAGAACATGCCCAGGGGCAGAAGCTGGACACACTTGAGACCAGCACAGTAGTGCTCCAAGCTTGGAAGAAGCCCCAAAACCAGATGGTGAGGCCAAGTTCAAAGTCAGATTCCTGGTGAGCAGTTCTTGGAATCTGAGCAGAGCAGTTGGTGGAAGCCAAAAGGTCAAGAGGGGTCAAAGAGCACTCTGGGATCCAAAGTCAAGGAAAGGGGACATTACTGATAACCCACAGTGTGACAAGACTTTTAATTACCCATCCTTTTTAGTCCCCAAACAACGCTAAGGAAGATGTGCTGAGTGTCCTCCACTTGTCTCTTAACAGGTGCTCCCCACCCTTCTGCACCCTCCTTTGAGCCCAGGACTATATCAGTGGTTCCCCAGCATGCTCTGCAGACTATGTGCGGTTGTTTGAGTTGTGAGCAGAACTAGCCCTTTATTTCGTTTGTTTGTTTTTCCCCCATGGAACATGATTTTACTTAAAAGAACTGCTGGCTGATGAAAAATGGGTATTTGGCAGTATATAGTACAGAGGAAGAATATCCAAGTATTTGAAAAGGCTAATAAAATACTTCTCCTTTTCCAGCTACACATCTGTACAAAGCCAGATCATTCCCATCCACTTCAAACAAAACAACAGATAGTAGCAACTTGAATGCAGAAACAGATGTGAAAATCAAGTTGCTTTCCACTAAGTCAAATTTCCAAAACTATAAAACAATCCCACTTTTCTCAGTATTTTTTTTTTGTTTGGGGAAATATAGTTATTTAACATAAAGATGTTTATATTAACATTTACTGAGTTTGATTTTTATATGAATTAGTAAATGTTTTAAAGTTTAATAGTTTTATTGTCCAATGTGGCAAATATCACACAATTTAACCCACATCATCAAAACTTCTTTGAGGTCTTCAATATTTTTTAGAGTGTAAAGAGGTCCTGAGTCCAAAAACTTTGAGAACTGTTAGTCTAACAAATAGAGATACAAATGGTTCTGAATTTATGGTGAATAGTATCATTTTATTAGTTAATGAGTGAGTTTGGCCTTTACCACCATCCTTAGCTCAGGCAAGCTTAGAGCTTTTTTATTTGAATTGTATATGCATTATATTAAATTTGAAAATTTGAGAAGGACTTGGGAAATTAGTTGTGTTGGTTAATTTTATGTGTCAACATGGCTGGGCCATAGTGCCCACCAACATTATTCTGGATATAAGTGTGAAGGTGTTTTTTTGGATGAAATTAACATATAAATCAGTGGACTTTGAATAAAACATATTACCCTCTATAATGTAGCCTCATCCCATCAGTAGAAGGCCTTGATTTTTAATAGAACAAAGACTGACCCCTAATCAAGAAGGAAATCTGCCAGCAGACATGAACTGCAGCGTCACCTCTTCCTGGGTCTCCAGCCTCCATGATTGCATGAGCCAATCCCTTAAAATAAATCCCTCTTTCCAAAAATATACACACATCCAATTGGCTCTGTTTCTCTGGAGAACCCTAACTAATACCTCAGTCTTCTGAAATATAAAGGATTTGCAATAGCAGCCAATAAATCCTTGGTAGGGGAGGAATTAAAACAAGGGGAGAGAAAAATCTTTAAAGTTCTATTTATGATGTTAACTGAAAATATAAAATATCTTGAAATAACACCAATAAACATATGTACGGTTTATATGAAGTCATGGTTCTATACCTAAGGCCTATGCCTGGCAAAATCACAAAATAGTCAGTTTATCTTCTACCTGTCTCATCCTGTTCCTGCCTCTCCCTCTTTTCACAGGACTTTTCCACCCCTCCAGAGACTGAGCTTTCAAATTGTCTCAGTTTCTTCAATTTTGAGAAACTATTTTCAAGTAAGGTGCTAATGACTTTACACCTCCAAAACCAATTTACGTATAAATGATATCTGAAGAGAAACAGGAGTATTTAGCACAAAAGTAGTTAATTTCTAATAGTGGGTGTTGAGAACTGTAGCACCTGCATAGGGGGAAATACCCGGAAGAGGGGTCTTCCTGAGGCCTCTCAACCTGGGCAACCTGACTGCCTACCCCACCTGTCCTTGCCGTCTCCTTACAAAGCACTCGCTTTGCAGCTGCACAGGTGGGGGAATCCTAGCTCTGTATCTGGCACGTTAGAGGAGACAATGTGCCTGGCAAGTGGCTGTGGGAGGCACAGTGAAGAGTCAAGCTGAGCCCTTTATGGAGGTGAAGGGCTAGTGGCTGCTACCCTACCTCAGCTCATGGGGCCAAGTTCCAGGCAGGTATTGTCATGAACCACACAAGTGTTCAAATCATTTTCCCAGAGCAAGAAATTTAGGATCAGCCATGGTACAAACAATCAGGGGTAAATATTTTTATTTATTTCTCCCTCACGCCAATACAGAATATCCTTTGTATCTATGGATTTAATATTTGGAGGAGTGAAGGGCCATGCAATGTGGCCATTTGAAGTCAAACGTGCTGCCATATGTATGTAATATGCTGCCGTAGCACAATAAGTGAGGTTCTGCCCCTTTCACCTTCCTGCAGCCTCTTCCCCTTTTCCCAGGGGTCCTGTCCTCCACTCCAGATCATTCCTTTAGTTTAGAGCTGGGCAGTGAAGTGGATATCTCTGAAGGAGATAGGAAGTCGGACTCCAGTGCTTACATTACCCTGATTCCTCAGTGTGTAAAGGAGGAAGACACCCCCTCAGATAATGACAGTGGTGTCTGTATGAGCCCTGAGTCCTATCTGGGCTCTCCCCAGCATAGCCCCTCTACCGCCAGTGGCTCTCCAAACAGCCTGCCATCTCCAGGTGTCCTCTGTGGCTCTGCCCGCCCCAAACCGTACAACCGTCCTGGAGAGAAGATGGCAGTAGGAAAAGTAAAGGGTGAGAAGCTGGATAAGAAGCTGAAAAAAATGGAGCAAAACAAGACTGAGGCCACTAGATATCGCCAGAAGAAGAGGGCAGAGCAGGAAGCCCTTGCTGGCGAGTGCAAAGAGCTGGAGAAGAAGAATGAGTCTCTGAAAGAGAAGGCGGATGCCCTGGCCAAGGAGATCCAATATCTGAAAGATTTGATTGAAGAGGTCCGCAAGGCAAGGGGGAAAAAAGAGTCCCCTAGTTAGGGTGGTCAGGAGAGTTGTGCTTGTACATAGGAGTCTCCCATGCTGAAGCTGTGTGTTGTAATAAATTATTTTGTAGTGGGGAAAAAAAAAAAAGATTTCATCTGTATAAAATATGGGTTGAATTATTGCAACGTTAATAAAGTGACTGGAATGAGCCTGTGCAAGTTGGCTTGGGTTTTCTTGCTGTTCTATTCAAGTTTGATCCCACTCCTTGCCTTGAATGCTGACTGGTTGTAGTTGGCCACTCTAGCTTAAATATTGATGGTGACAATTCTGGGTCCTCTGATTGTCTGGGAACTCCAGGACAGGAGGAAGTTTCCAGAAGTCTCCTCATTAGTTGGCATGCATTCCATTGATCTGATTCAGGGAGTGTAAGCTGGAAAATACTAGGAATGCAGAGACTTACCCACTGCCTTCCCTCTATCTGAGAAGGAACTGCCTGCTGGAACTTTGGTTTGCTAGCATTTGACAAGGGTCAATCATCGATCCAATAATATCCAAATTTTCATTATTGGGGAATATATATATACATATATATATCCAGAGAGAAAGTAAACTTTGAATAAATGAAGAGGTATAAAAACTACTTTCTGGTTGGGCACAGTGGCTGACACCTACAGTCCCAGCACTTTGGGAGGCCAAGACAGGAGAATTCCTTGAGCCCAGAAGTGCTAGATCAGTCTTGGCAATAGTGAGACCCCATATCTACAAAAAAATTAAAAATTAGCCTGGCATAGTGGTGCGTGCCTGTAGTCCCAGATTCTTGGGAGGCTAAAACAGGATCACTTGAGCCTGGGAATGTGAAGTTGCAATGAGCATGATGGTGCCACTCCAGCCTGGGAAGACCAAATATCGATGGAAAAAAATAAATAGTTCTTCACATATTAATTCATAGGTTTAAAGTATTCTAATCTAGAATCACACTGGACTTTTTTGGAACTCAAAAAAAAAATTTCTCAAGTTGATCTAGAAGAGTGAACACACTAGTGCAGCCAAAATAATGTTTGAAAATGGTGGGAAAGCATGCCTAGCAAAAATATAAACAAACAAATAAAATTCCAAACAACAAAAGCCAAAGGAACTCCCCATAAAAACAAAAACACTATTTAAAATCTGTATCATAGGGGAGGGGAGAAAAAAATAAAAATAAAAAAAATAAAAAAATAAAATAAAATCTGTATCATAGCACTAGAATTGACACACAAATCAGGGATCAGAATAGATAGCTAAGAAGCAAATTATAGTATGTAAGTTAATTCAACTTATTATAAGACATTATAAATCAACTAGAAAGAGAAGAATCATCCAATTAACAAAAGTGAAGTTGGCCTAGGTATTGGGAGGAAATAAATCAGTTTATTTTTTTTTTTTTATTTTTTTTTTTTTTTGAGACAGAGTCTCACCCTGTTGCCCAGGCTAGAGTGAGTGCCGTGGCGTCAGCCTAGCTCACAGCAACCTCAAACTCCTGAGCTCAAGGGATCCTCCTGTCTCAGCCTCCCGAGTAGCTGGGACTACAGGCATGCGCCACCATGCCCGGCTAATTTTTTCTATATATATTTTTAGCTGTCCATATAATTTCTTTCTATTTTTAGTAGAGGTGGGGTCTCGCTCTTGCTCAGGCTGGTCTCGAACTCCTGAGCTCAAACGATCCGCCCACCTCGGCCTCCCAGAGTGCTAGGATTACAGGCGTGAGCCACCGCGCCCGGCCATAAATCAGTTTAGATTCTCATTTTACAATTATCATCCATATAAGTGCTACATGAATCAAACAGCTAAATGAAAAGAAAAACAAACAAAATAAAAACAAAACACCACAATAATTAGAAGAAATTATATTATTTCTAACAGCTAGATAAGAGACATTTTAAACCCAAAGTAAATTTACAAAATCATTTACTTGAAAATATGAAAATATAAAAAAAATATGATTTGACTACCTTAATAGTTATTATAAATAATTAGAAAGCAAACAAGTTAAAAAAAATACGTAGGACCAAATATGCAATTTTTTTTCTCCATTTGTAAATATTTTGTAGAAATCAATAAGAAAAACTTGTTTTATAGAAAATAAGTACATTTATATACTGTTGGCAAAAATGTAAATTGATGCAAGCTTTCTGGAAAGCTAATTAGCAAAATCCATAAAAATATATAAAAGTCAGTGTTCTTTGACCCACTGCCAATATGTTTACAAACCAATGCCTATAACAAACAAACACTGACAATGAAATCACAAAGAAGAAAATCCAATTTCACTAGGCATCAAAGAATGCAAATTTAAAAAGAGGAGAATATGTTCAGGGCTTTGGAGTAGACATACTTTTTTTAAAAGGACACAACAAGTATTAACCATAATGGAGAAAAATAGATAAACTGGAGTCTATTAAAATGTATATCTTTGTTTATCAAAAAACACCATTAAACAGTAAGAAGGCAACCCAAAGAGTAGAAGAAGATATTTGGTATCTGACTAAGGATTCAAATCTACCCTATACAAATTTCATATACAATTCAATATGAGACAGACAACTCAATAGAAAACTGGGCAAAATACTCATACTAACAATTTACAAAAGGGGATATCTCCATATGGCCAGTAAACATTTGAAAAGTTGCTCAATTTAATTAACCACCAAGAAATGCAAATTAAAGCTACAATGATTTACTACTACACAGCCTAGCAGACTAGCTTAAATGAAAAAGACTGACAATATCAGTGTTAACCCAAACCTGGAGAAACTTAGCCCATTCCTGAGCGAGTCTAAATTGAAGCAATCATTTTGGAAATCATTGTTTAGCAGTTATCTATTGAAGCTGAATATGGGAAAACCCTATGGCCTAGAAATTCCACTTTTGATGGAAGTACGCCCATCAAAAATGCTTATATATGGTTACCAAAAGAAATGTACAAAAATGTTTGTAATCCAAAATTGAAAACTTTCCAAATGTCCATTAACAGCAGAATGGATAAGTACCTCATGATATACTGTATTTCTAAAATGGAATACTGCACTAAAATGAAAAAAACAGATAGGACTAACCTATTGCTGTTAGAAGTCAGAATATTGGTTGTTCTTGGGGAAGTAGTGACAGGAAGTGGCCATGAGGGGGTTTCTGAGGATGGTGAATTGTTCTCTTTCCTGTTAGGGACGCTGATTGCTTGGGTGTGTGTTTGCTTTGTGATAACCAGACACTTTTTTCTGTGTATCTTTATACTGCAATGAAAAGTTTTTAAAAATTAGATGGCATTTTTTTATGGTTTCTAAATTGATAATTCTCCGTGTTGTCAAGGGTACAGTAAAACAAGTGCTCTGTGCACATACTGTTGGCAGAACTGTAAGTTGATTCAAGCTTTCTGGAAAGCTATTTAGCAATATGCATAGACATTATTTAAAAGTCTATGCTCTTTGAGCCATTAATTCCACCTACATGAATCTAGCTTAAGGTAATAATCTACTCAATAAAATGACAAGGAAAAAATGTATGACAGGATATAAAATTATGTATAAAATGATATATATACAGTACAATCAAACTATTTCAAATACATTTAGGGAAAAAAAGACTGGAAGGAAATATACCATAAAAGATTGTTATGGGCTGAATGTTTGAGTCCCTACCCAATTCCTATGTTGAAGTCTTAATCCCCAATATGTTGGTATTAGGGCTTCAGTGAGGTCATGAGGGTGGAGTTCTCATGATGGGATTAGCACCCCTATAAGAAGATGGAGAGACACGAGAGCTCTCTTTCTCTTCCCCGTGTGAAGCAAGAAGGCAGCCATCTACACACCTGGAAGAGAGCTCTCAATAGAACCAGACCATGCTGGCACCTTGGTCTTGAACTTTCTGGCTTCCAGCGCGGTGAGAAATAAATGTTTGCTGTTTAAACTGCAGTCTATGATACTGAGTTATAGCAGCCCACGCAGACTAAGACAATGATCAGTAGTTATATCACAATTTGTGAGATTTTGACTGACTTTTTTATCTATCCTTTTTATTATTTTCCACAAACTTTATGAATGACACTTGAATTTTCATAAAGCATAATTACTTTATGCTTTAAAGTAATGCTTTATGTTAATATGTGGCTACATCCCCATAGTAAAGGTCAAAAAATAGAGAAAATATGAAGAACATAAAAGTTCCCATTTAACATAGTTTCTCCCTAGTCCCCCTTGGTTTGGTTTGTCAAAGATAAGCACCAATAATAGTTTATGTATTTATCTTTCCAGGTATTTTACATTCCATATATAAACATACATACATATGTAAGAAAACATGAACATACAGAATTTGGTTTATAACAAAATTTTTGTTTATAAGAAAACCCATACAGGAGCTACATACTCCCAGTATAGTATTCTGTTTGACTCACACAATGATCTAAAAGGTTTCATAGCTACATAAGTAGTACTTGCCTGCAATGTAACTGCTTAATGCCTATTGTCAAATACCTGGCTCTTCACATTTTAAACATCTGTTGACCTCTCTAGATTTTTGTGTTTGTCACCCTGGATTCCTTTACATTTTGTGAAATGCTTTAAAACACATACACACACACACAAAAAAAATAATAAACATATTTGCATGTCAATATATCTAGATCTACCTCATTCTTTTCTATGTAGCATTCAATAGTACCTATTAATTTTATAATCAGAATATTGCAAAGTACACATTATTTTTTTAAAGGACTTTAGATGCAAATCTTCAAATTGAATCAAGTTTCCTGAATGTGTTTCTGTCTGTTCATTAGCTATGAAGCAGGAAGTCTTTTAGTCTCTGTTTAATTTTTCATGAAAGATGGTTCGTGAAAGGGTGCTTTGGTGATCTGGAAGGCATTCTTATACTGAATGCTACGTCAATAAAGATTCCTGTTTGCACAGAAGAAAAGCAAAATTATTATTTAGAAACTCCCTAGAGGAAACTTGCTTTTCACACAGAATAGATTATTTGTCTAAATGTCAAAGAAATTTCCATGATTTTTGTAAATATCCTTCATGTCTAGAAAACAGCAGTTGGTTTATGATGTAAATCGCATTTGCCTCTATCACCCCAGATAGAGCTTAAATCTTTTTTTTTTTTTAATTTCAGAATATTATGGGGCTACAAACATTTTGATTACAGGAATTGCTTTTTTATAGGTTGAGTCAAAGTTATAAGTGTGTCCATCACCCAGCTAGCGTGCATTGTACCCATTAGGTGTGAATTCAGAGCTTCAATCTTTGATTATACTCAGTGCCATACACTACCGTGTACTATCTTATGTCCCAATCATTTCATGCTTCATAAGTTTAAGAATTTAAACTTTGCATCCCCCAAATATGGTAATTTTCTGGACAAAAGGCTTCTATATATATGAAATATATGTTATATGTCATATAATATTAACATCAATATATAATTATATATAATAATTATACATTAACATATAAATTTTATTTATATATGTATAAATATATGCAGACAAAAATAAATGCAGACAAAATAAAACCCGGGCACTCAATGGCTCACTCTCAGCAGGGTGTTGCAGACTGATTCCAGCAGTCAAGGGTGATTAGAAGTAATTCCAATCTTACTGGCATCCCTCAAATGTCATTAGAGAGGATGTAATGCGTAGCCCATGGTGACAATTCTCCAAACACGTTTGCCTTATTCCTCTTCCTATTCCCCCCAAACCTGCCCCAAAGCCTCCCTCCCTATGGCTCACTCTAGCCTCTCCTTTTTCACGCCAGTTCCCAACCTTGCTTCTCTGTTCTTCCCCGCTGGATTACCTGGAATCTGTAGTCTAGAACCCTGGAGAGGGGGCAGAGGAGGAGATGGACCAGGAGGGGGAAGGGGACAATCCTATCAGATGACACCCAAATCTCCCCAGCACCAGAAGAAAGGGCACAAGAGATGGAACAAGATCTACACAGTTTTGCATTATTTTTATACTTGTTAAATATACCTACAGAGACTACATTTTTCAGATGAACATTTTATATACAAAGTCTAGCATTAGACAGCATATTAAAGCTGGGATTATTTTGGAAAATCAAGCGAGAAGTTTTTTTGCAATTTGTTAGTTTGTTTCTTAAGAAGAGGTATTGAGTGCGAGACACTGGGAAATGATTCCTTTCAGATGTTATTTTGTTCAGCTAGCACGACAACGCCGGGAGGAATGCATTGTTGCCTCCGTTTTATACGTGAGGAATGTAATGTCACCTTTGATATAGCTGTCCATAAGGAGCACTGTGTTCTCTAGGAATTGTCCTGCCAAATTCCTCCATCCACAAAAGTAACCTTCTTCTCTCTAGAGCTGCCTGGACCAGGTGTGCGTACAACAGGAAGTGAGCCTATCAGATGTTCTCTCCCAGGAGTTTGGAATCGGGTTCAGTGACAGAAGTGGCTTGAACCGTAAATTGTTCGTCAGTCAACCTCTCAGGGAGTGGGTCCAGGTCTGGATAATCTTTGCTGACTCCCAGGGTGGGACAGGTGGTGGTGGGCATTTACTTTCAGCTGTAGAAGCTGGGAGAAAGTTAATTCCCCTGCATGAAAGGGTTGAGAGAGTGAGAAGCCTGGCGGGGTGTGATGGGGTGATCCAGGAGGAAACTGGATGAAGTGTTAGGGGTAGGGGAAAGAGAAGAACCTCTGATTAGAGGTGCTGCTGGGAAGCGTTGGGAGCGGAGAAGGGATTTGAAGAATTTGCCAGGAGAGTGCAGGGTAACGCCCAGCACTGCCTGTCCTGTGAACTCCTCAGTGAAACCCAATGAGTCTCTTATGCTTGCGGGAGTGCAGGCTGTTTCTAGAGCCGTGCTGAGCCCTGCAGCAACGCTCATGTGGGACAGGACCAGGGGCTGGCCACAGGGACAGCTGGCATTTGGGCTAAATGGGTAAATTTAGAGGCTAAGGCGGGGTGGGGGGTTGTCTCTGTGGACAGAGGAACAGACAAATCTGGACTGTAGAGAGAGAAGAAATCTGGTAGATTCTTTCTTGCTCCCTTGCTTTCTAGGAGGCATTCTCGTATACTTACAAATTCTTTTTAGTTCAAAATTGTGTTCTGTTATTAGCTACCAAAAACTTTAAAAATCACAGGGAATCTGCAATGCCTAGAGACTATATAGAGCCATGTACTGTGGCTACTAAGTGGTGGGTGCTGGGGTCAGACTATCTCCTCAGGCTGTCCCGCTCTGTCACACACTGCTCAGCCCCACGGCCACCTGGCCACGCTGCAAACACCAGAGCTCATGAGCTCATGCCAATCCTATCAGAGTCTGCGGCCCCTGCCACCAATTGCCTTAAAGGCCACTCCCTCAGCTCATCCAGGTCTCAATTCAAGTGTCACTCAGAGACACCTACCCGGACAACCTCATCTAAATGAGTCACTCTCTGACTTCTTTCTAGCCTTATTTATTTATTTATTTTTACCAATGCATGTCACTACCGGCATTTATAACACATGTTTATTTGTATACTTGTTTGTCTGCCTCCCAACACCAGAACAGAAGCTGCTCAAGGTCTGGGATCACCTCTCTCATTCGTTGCTATGTTTTCAGTGAGCTGACTAGAACTACATTTGGCATATCGAAGGCACCCGGTAAATGTCTGTTTAATCCATCCGTGAAGCCCAGATCTGTTTGTGATTCCATGCTATTTTCATGGCCTCAGAGTGCCTGACACAACCCTACTGGATCAAGGATAGAAACCATCTCTGAAGAACATCTGTGACACTTGGGTCCTATTCATGCAGGAAAGGTAGATGTCACTTAATAAAGGGGTGCCGGCAGTTGAAGCAGCAGGCTCTGGTCCCACGTGTATAAGAACAAAGGTGAAAATGTGTAAATTTATTTCTAGTTGTTCTCTCATAATCAGTTTTTTCTGGCCTGAGAAAACAAGGCCTCAGTGACAAAGTGCTTTTGTTCCCATGATACCACACGTTAAATCACACATGACATCTGCTTTGTTCTTGGTGTAATGTTATTTTCTGGGGTCTATTCCGAAAGGTTGTTCCTTTTATCCTGCTCACTGTCCCCAGTTGGCCTGAGACAGGTTCTGGCTTGAGGAGGGAGCCTGCCCCCACAACCAGACAGCAGGAAAGACACTGGGGACGTCCGAACAGTGGCACTTATGGGAAGTCGGGAAGGGCCAGCCGGGAGGAGGCAGAGGAAAGCTTGGTGAGACTCAGTGGATCCTTTTGAAATCAGACTATGTAACAGAGGGTCACTCCAGCTATGGCTTTCAGATCCTATCCCCCATGTGGCCATGTTGATGGTGGCCCCTGATTAGTTACCCTGACAGACATGTTGTTCATCTAATGCTTATATCTATGGGCTGCACTTTAGAAGACTGAGGCGGGAAGATCACTTGAGTCCAGGAGTTCGAGACCAGCCTGGGCAACATAGCGAGATCCCATTTCTACAAAACAAAACACAATGGGCTAATGAAAGGAGGCAAGAAACCTGAGAATCAGCACAAATCCACAACCAGTATTAAAAATATATAATTGAAAATTTTAATAATAGTATTAATTTGCACTTGTATGTTACTCTTTTGTATTAACTTCTTCACTTTCACAGCACTTAATTTTAATAGATGAGAAATTCACCATGATGAAGTGGCTGAGTTTGCTTATTCAGCTAGAGAGTGGCAAACCCTGAACTCAAACTCAGATGTCTTTTTTTTTTTTTTTTTTTTGAGACAGAGTCTCACTCTGTCACCCCAGGTAGAGTGCAGTAGCGTCATCATAGTTCACTGCAACTTCAATCTCAAACTCCTGGGCTCAAGTGATCCTCCTGCCTCAGCTTCCCAAGCAGCTGGGACTACAGGTGCACACCACCATGGCTGGCTGATTTTTCTATTTTTAGTAGGGATGGGGTCTCACTCTTGCTCCCACTGGTCTCCAACTCCTGGGCTCAAGCAATCCTCCCACCTCAGCCTCCCAGAATGCTAGGATTACAGGCGTGAGCCACTGTGCCCAGCCAACACAGATGTCTTGACTGCAAGATCAGAACTCTCCCCACTGCAGTGGTCTCTCTATCTCTGCATTCAAAGAATGGCTTGCTGTACAAATCATTTTCATGACTATGTTACATTGCCAAATACGCAGAGCCTTTAAGGGTCACAAATTCAGAGAAAGCTAAAGATAAATCAGCAGCTTGAAGAAGACAGTTGATAGCTTTTATTTGGTAAATCACAACACGAAGCCAGATATTGACTCAAGTTGAATGACAGCCTTTGTTTCTAATGAGGGCCCTATCCGATGCAACGGGAAGATGGGAAGACGCAGTGACTCAGGTTCAGAGCCAGCCTTCTCCATGCCTGGGGGGGCAGCGCCTGGAGCCTTCCTCTCTGGCATGTGGAGTCAAAGTTACTAAGTCCTTCAGCTCCATGAACAGCCAAAGTCACTTTGCTCTTTGACCTAGTTTTGCCAAAAATTCAAAACCCTGTGAAATGGTTGAAATGGCCGACCAGACTCCTGACAGGAAATGAAGCTAATTCTTGCAATTTCGAAGATGTTAATAATTAATTCCAATTCTCCCTCCCTTCCACTACTCACCCATGTCAGATAAGGGGAGTCAATATTTGCCTGAACTACCCAGATAATTGCTTATTTTTTCCACTTGCTTGGACGTGTTCTGAAAGTCTAGATTTCAACTACCACAGGAAATGGTGACTTTCTCCTTACCTCTGAGCTTTGTCATTTTAAAAATGTAATGCAACTAGAGGGATATTCCAGTGTCCAGAGACTAAGACGTGTATACAGACAGAGTGGTAAAAGGGAAGGGCCCTGCCCATACTCAGCTAGAGGTGGAAGAAAGGCCTTAGGAAGAGAAAGACATGAGGACATCTTTGTGTGTTTGTGTGTGTGTGAGTGTATAACTGAAATGACTTTTATAAGTATAAAACAGAAGAGTCATTTAGGATACAAATGACATATTTGAGTATGTTATTTTTTTCAGAAAGATTAAACAGAAACAGTCAAAATCAATTAGAGAGTCAATAATGAATTAGAATTAATTTTGGAAGAACATAATTGATTTTAATACATTGACTGTCACACTGGAAAAAAAATTTTCCTTGGGGCCACAGTGTTTTATTAGGAAAATAGAATAAAAACTTCAAAAACAAAACGATCCTTTCTAATTTAATGAAAAATTTGTTTTCTGTGTGTGAGTTACATGCAGCTTGAAAAACAGTTCACATGGATCCTAAGGTGAAGAGACGTGTGAGTTTACATAAGCTTCATGAGGCCCTGGGCTCAAAACTAGCATGAGTTAAATACAACTCA
Organism: Eulemur rufifrons; assembly: GCF_041146395.1. Classification (NCBI taxonomy): domain Eukaryota; kingdom Metazoa; phylum Chordata; class Mammalia; order Primates; family Lemuridae; genus Eulemur; species Eulemur rufifrons. The sequence continues at coordinate 27,936,296 of NC_091011.1, read as the reverse complement.
CATGGCAGTTAATGTATTAAAGAATACTACATCAAAGCAAAACTCATGAAAATGATCAAGTTATTTAAAACAGAAACAAATATTGCCTAAAACTAAAAGTTATCAAACCCACTTATAATCTAAAATTTGTGATTAGATATGAGATTAGAAGTCCATTTAGGTAATTTCACTAATGAATGTGCAGTAAGATCTTCATAATATATTTGTGAGGGTATCAACTGAAAGGGAATTTTAAAGCTTATAAAATAGGAGAGGAGGTTTCAAGAACATGTGAAGCCAACACTATAAACCACATCTTTCCTGGAATAGCAAAAAACAAAAACAAAACAAAACAAAACAAAACTAGTCCCCTGGATAAAATTCTGCTAACTATAGAAAGTACCCTGAGAAAGTTCATCTGTGTGTGTTGAGCAGTGTTCAGAAAGATGAGGCCTGTCTTGCAGGTTCGGGTGTAACCCCATATACCCAAACTTCCAGTGCCGCTGCCACCTTTCCTACATCTCCCCCACGTAGCCCCAAAAGCAACAGGATAAATGCTGGTAAAATACCCCCCAGAAGAACCCTATTCTTGAATTCTCTCCCCTCTCAGACTCTCAAGGGTTCATCCAGTGTGTTCATATAGACCACACATTTGGTCTGAGACTTCAGAGTTTATATTCCAGACCAGGCCACACACTTGTGCTCTGAGTGAACATTTAACTTACCCTTGTGGACCAGGGACAGGACTCGGGCTCCCAAGTGGAAACCATAGAGGAATTGCCACTTATGACCCTCCTTTTACATCTGGAGAACCAAGATGTGTAAAACCATTCATGGTCTGACTACACTGCCTGTAAACCAACATCTTTACTGGACAAGACAGTTAAAATGTGCCCCCAGACATTGGTTTTCCAGGTGAGCTCACTGGATAAGAAACATTGGAAAAACCTGAGAACTTGCAAGAAAAGCATACTTTTTGGCTGTAGATCAGAACCTCTGAATCAGTAACATGAAGGAGGGGCCCAGCAATCCAAGCCAGCACAAGTCTTTCAGGTGATTCAGATGCATGCTGAATTTAACAGCCTCAGCAGCATCCAAATCATAGCATACCCCTGAGTTAGCAGATAAATCATTCTAGGAATACACCAAAGGCAGGTGGTAATATAAGAGTTGTGACTCACAACTTAAAAAAATTTATGAAAAAATAAATCTGAGTGAAAGCATGGCTTTTATTGGCTTCTTTCCCTCCCTATTGCACTCCCTTCACTGCCCTCCTCCTGCCTCCTGGAATCACCTCCCAAATAAGCCACTTGCACTCATGTCTTGCAGCAGGATAATCCAATTTAAACAAATCGTAATTTATTGAGCATTTCCTCAAATAAGATATGAAACACAATAGTAAAAGATTATCAGACATTTTTGATAATGGAGTTGAATATAACATTGTCACTATCATATTGTATTCTATATTTTCCTCATGAACTCCTAAGTAACAATCAAATGATTAAACACCGCTTCAAGCAAGCCATAAAATAATAAGCACAATAATAAGCACACCATTTGAATACACGATGGACTCCCGTGCATCCAGGAGATATATTCTAAAAATTTAGGGGTTTCTTACAAAGCCCTCTTCCAGTGTGGTGGTCTTTTTGTCACATCTTGTAATATACTTTGATGTAATTTTGGTATTTGTCCCCTCCAGATCTCATTTTGAAATTTGATCCCCAATATTGGTGACGGGGCCTAGTGGGATGTGCTTGGGTCACGGGGAAAAGGATCCCTCATAAACGGCTTGATGCCATTTGCAGCATTGAGTGAGTTCTCACTCTTAGTTTCCATAAAATCTGGTCAAAAGAGGGTTGGCCCCTCCCTCCTCTCTCTTTCTTTCTCTCCTGCCATGTGATGTCTGTTCCCCTTTTTCTTGTTCTGAGCGTGGAAGCTTCCCTCAGAACAACCTGACATAGATGTTGCCCTGCTTCTTTTACAGCCTGCAGAACCATGAACCAAATAAACCTCTTTTTTTTTCAGTAAATCACCCAGCCTCAGGTATTTCTTCATAGCAACATAAATGGACTAAGTAACAATCCAAGTAAAAACAGTCATTCCCAATTATGTTCTCATATGTCCTCTTGTGTTTCAGAGAGATTATTCCTCACTTACTTTCCCAGTCTTTCTTTAAGTGTATATTTTCAGGGCTACAACTCCCAAATATCCCCAATATCACTTTTTGGAATGGAGCTTCTATGCACTGCTTTTTCTGCAGAACTTGGGTGTAATGAGAAAATATATCTGGGGGTGTTTGGCTACTATCTCACGTCTCTGCACATTCCAGGGCTCTTGCCTTTGCTCCAGGCAGGTGAGCAGGTCCAGCTTAGAGGCAGCAAGACCCAGGGAGACCAGGTTTCTGTAGTTCTCTAACGTCACATTCATATATAAATTCGGTTTAGCAGGGTCCAGGCAGGCCCACTCCTCCAGAGAGAATTCTACAGTGACAGCCCTGAATACTAACTATCCCTGGGAACCAGCCCTTTCTTCCTCTTCTTCCTGCTTCTCTAGGATGCCTTCTCAGGTGAGATTATCTGGACAAATCACAGCTGCGTCTCGAGAATATGCATTTCAGGCATCAGCACAACCCCTTCATCTACTATCTCCACACCCACAGGCAGAAGGACCAGGAAGTGCAGAAAAGGCCACACTCATCTGTACTTTGTCACAGTAGAGATTCAGGAACAATGACATCCATTTCCCAGCTTCCAGAGCGTCCCGGTGTCCTCCCTATGGATTTCCCAGTACCTGCAGGTCACAGGGTGACAGAGGCTGCGGCAGAGACACATGGGTCCTCCTGGAGATGGAACAGTGGAGAGGGGACCCCAGCTAAGTACCTGGCTCAAGAGACAAAGCTTTTTTTTTTTTTTTTTGAGCCAGAGTCTCGCTCTGTTGCCCTGGGTAAGGTGCCGTGGCATCAGCCTAGCTCACAGCAACCTCAAACTCCTGGGCTCAAGCGATCCTCCTCCCACCGCAGCCTCCCAGAGTGCTAGGATTACAGGCGTCAGCCACTGCACCTGGGCACAAGACATCTCGTTAACCTTCAGTTTAAAAGTCCAGAGGTTTGAGCTCCATGAGTCGCAGGAGCAGAGAGTGGACCCCAGAGAGTCCTGAGCAGCCCACCCACTGCCGCCGGCCTAGTTACCACCACATGTCAGGAGGAGCCGCAGCAGCCCCAGTCACCATCACCGCCACCATGAGCAGCAAGGCCAAGACCCAGCAGCTGCCAGCCACCCCCACCCCCATCCCCGCCCACTCAGCGCTGCTGACACCACACCCGGCACTACCCGCTGCGGTGGCCCAGGCGGCTTCACGTCAGCAGCGCCTGCCAGCGGGGACAAGGTCATTCCAATCAAGGTTTTGGGAACAGTAAAATGGTTCCATGTATGAAACGGACACGGCTGCATCACCAGGAATGACACAAGGCAGATGTATTTGCACACCAGACTGCCATAAGGAAGACTAGCCCCAGAAGTACCTTCGCAGGGTAGGATATGGAGAGATCGTGGGTGTGATGTTGTTGAAGGAGAAACGGGTGCGGAGGCAGCAAATGTCACAGGCCCTGGTGGCGTTCCGGTTCAAGGCAGTAAACACGCAGCAGACCGTAACCATGGTAGATGCCATCCACGTCGCAGGGGTCCTCCACGCAATTACCAGCAGAATTACCAGAATAGTGAGAGTGGGGGAAAGAACGAGGCATCGGACAGTGCCCCCGAAGGCCAGGCCCAACAGCGCCGACCCTACCGCAGGCGAAGGCTCCCACCTTACAGACCCTCCGGGCATGGACCACAGTATCCCAACCCTCCTGTGCAGGGTGACGTGATGGAGGATGCTCACAGCCCGGGTGCAGGAGAACAAGGTAGACCACCAGGAAGGCAGAATATGTATCGGGGTTATGGACCACGATTCCGCAGGGTCCCTCCTCACCAAAGACAGCTCAGAGAGGACGGCAATGAAGGGGGCGAAGAGAATCAAGGAGCCGAGACCCAAGCTCAGTAGCCGCCTTAAGGTCGATACCACCTAAACTTCAATTACCGACACAGACACCCAGGAACCCCCAAACCAGGAGATGGCAAAGAGACAAAAGCAGCTGATCTACCAGCTGAGAGTCTGTCGGCTCCCGAGGCTGAGCAGGGGCTTAGCACACCCCAGCTTACCGTCTCTACCTTTGTCAGTTTAGTCATCCAACAAGAAGAAATGGGAGATGGAGGAAACTCAGATTCAAGGCAGGAGTTGAGATCTCCACCGTGTCTTCCCTCCGCCTCCTTTGCCAGCACTGCAGCCCGCCCTGAAACTGAGGCCCACGGCAGAGACAGAGGACGCCCCAGCGCAGAGGGAGCCCGGGGACCGCCAGGAGGACAGTGCTATCTCCTGGGAGCGAACACAGAGTGAAAAGCCACAGGGACAGCGCCTCTAGCGCATCCCTTCTTGCAGATGGAGGGACATCCAAGGACAATGCCGACCATTTCACCCTGCTTGGGAAAATTGACCCCATGTGAACTCCCGGCAACATCCAGAAGGACGCTGGGGACATTTTCGACATCCTCTCTGGCGAAAGAGCTGTGGACCACCCCCTGTGCGAGGAGTGCACCGACAGGCTTTTAGAGCAGCTGGACAGCTGTCTTTCTCTCACTGACCTTGACTGTGAGAACTACCGACGGTGTCTGGAGGGCGGGGAGCTGGCGGGCGAGGACGAGAGGGACGTGCTGCGGCCGGCGCTGCGGGACTTGGAGCAGGAGGAGGCCAGGCTGGCCCGGGAGCTGGAAGACGTGGACAGGGACCGCGCGAGGGTGGCGGCGGGTCTCTAGGCAGCCGAGGCCGAGAACCGTGGAGCTGGAGGAGCAGGAGAGGCAGCACCGCAGGGACTACAGTGCGCTGAAGGGGCAACAGCTGGAGCTGCTTGACAAGCTGGAGAGTGTGGAGAACCGGCTAGGGCACGCCCGGGCCCAGGTGCACCGACTGCAGGAAATCGACGTCTTCAGCACCACGTTCGAGATCCAGGCCCAGGGCCCCTTGGGCGTCAGCAACAACTTCAGGCTGGGCTGCCTCCCCAGCGCCCGGGTGGGCTGGAACGGGAGGAGCGCTGCCTGGGGACAGGCGGCTCTGCTGCTCCCTGCCCTCGCCGACACCGTTGGGCTGGAGTTTCGGAGGTACCGCCTCGTCCCCTGTCGAAACTGCTCCTGTCTCCAATCTTTAGCCGATGACAACGCGGAGCTGCCATTGTATTATCACGCGGGGCAGAAGCTTTCTGCGATGACAAATTTGACAGCGCGATGGTGGCCTTCCTCGACTGCATGCAGCAGTTCGCTCAAGAAGCTGGGGAGGGCGCGCGGGGTCTCTGCCTGCCCTGCGCGGTCCACGCGGAGAGAGGCGTGTTGGAGGATGCCGGGGGCGGCCGGGAATGCTATTCCTTCAGGACTCGTTTGAACACCAAGGAGCAGTGGACCAAGGCGCCCAAGATCATGCTTGTGAATTTCACGTGGAGTCTCCCTTGGGCCTCCTTAAGTTATCGTCGAAAGTAACTTTTGCCCAGGTATGGTGGCTGGTGCCTGTAATCCCAGTACTTTGGGAGGCCCAGGTGGGAGGATTGCTTGAGGCCAGGAGTTTGAGATCAGCCTGGGCAACACCCTGATCCCCTCTCTACAAAAACTTTGACAATTATTGGGCGTAGTGGTGCCGGCCTGTAGTCCCAACTATTGGGGAGCCTGAGGTAGGGGGAATCCCTTGAGGCCAGGAGTTGGAGGTTGCAGTGCTCTGATCTGGCCTGGCCAACAGAGCAAGACCCTGCCTCAAAAAAAAAAAAAAAATCAGATAAACCTTCCCCAATGCATCTATGTCCTCCTTTCCTTGTGTCTTCCTCTCCTTCTCCACCCAAACATTGAGAATGACAGGAAAACTCGATTACAGGAGAAGATTACTTCTACATAACGGGATCAAGGGATGCAAAGGGCAAGAACTGAGGCCAGGGGTGAGGAGAGAGGTGGTAAGGAGAAAGATGAAGGTTTTCAATTCTTTTATTAAATAAAAAAGATTTGGGGCCACTGTATATAGAATTTTGGGATGAGAGAGAAGGGGAATATCCAAAAATATGTTTTTTGTTGTGATGTATTGTGTAAACCCCTCCTTCATCCCTGAGAGACTTTCAATAAATTTCTACACATTCTTTAATGTAAAAAAAGAAGAAAAGAATATGAAATCCCAGTAATAAGAAATGAACAAAAAATTGGCGCCAAAGACCTTAAATGCTTGCTTTCTGCCCATTAACCAGATAACTAGAACTATCTGCATTATCTATGCAGCATGAGGTTTTTATTATTTTTACCTAAAGACGTCTTTTTTTTGGTAATAACAAACTTGTTTTCTTAAAAAGGCTGATTTTTCTCAATATGCCTTTAAGGGTTTTTAAATTGTTTCGTATCTGGTCAAGTTGAGATTTGTAAGAACTTCATTTTCAATTTGTAATAAAAGTTTACAACTTTATTTAAAAAAAAAGGTCAATGAACTGCAAGCACCTGTTAGTAAAGGTCTTAAATAATTAAAAAAAAAAAAAAAGTCCTCAGGTTTCTGATGTAGTAATTCCACTTCTGGGAATTTGTCTTTCATGTCAGTTAGGGTCTAACCTGGAGGAGAGAGCGCCCTCTGGGTACTCAGGGCACAGTTTCACGCAGGGAAGTGGTTTCCGGGGTAAGGTGAGGTCCCCAGAGCCGAGCACCATCAAGAAGCCGTCCAGGGCTGGGCTGAGGGGCCTAGGTGAGAGATGGTGTTATCAGACCAGGGATGAGTGTCACCTGGCAGTGGCTGGGCCTCGATGGGCCTGCCTGGCAGCAGCGGGGCATGGGGGACACAGCTGCTGGGGACTGAGCTTCTCCCTCTACCCCTCTCCAGTCTCTTATCCATGTCTCCCATTGGACAAGCCCAGCTGGAAGTCAGGGGACACAGGAGCCTGAGAAGCTCAGCCTGCTGGGGTCCCCCCAGCCCTGTGCCACAGCAGAACTGCAGGAGGGCAGGAAATGGGTCTGAGCCCTCGGCAGCCCAGGGAGGCAACCTGAAGTGAAATAATAAATATGTAAATGCTTGCAAACGGGTACATGAAGTCATGGATTCTTGTATCTAATTGTACTTAATTATAAAGATTAAGTTTGAACTTAAGAGATGAGAGATAATCAAAAACCTTTCCAGAAAAAGAAGCCCTGGAAAATATACCAGGAGAAGGATAGGTGGAATAAAATCTAGCGTTAGGATAAGTAAAAATAGACCATGTACTTGTAAATGGTAAGAGAAAGAGAGAAAGAACCCTGTTGAAAGTAGATAAAACCTGCCAAGACAAACGACAAATTACAGTGCATGTTCTCACAAATGAGCTGAGCCTCATTTATAAAAGCAGAATGTCAAAATAATTGCCTGTGAGATGTGACATGGGATGGGAGCAGTGACAAAGAATCAGAGAAAATATACTCTTTATCCTGAAGTCTTACCACACGCCCAGGCACAAGTTCAGTGTCTTGTGACACTGGAGTCCATGTCCTGATAGATGACAGAGAATAAAAAGTGAAATTGAAAAAGAAACAGTCACGCACGAGATCACAGGGAAGCTGTGGTATAGGCCCTTGGGGACATTATCAGAACAAGATGAAAAATGCACAGGCAACTCGAAGAGAGGACTAACAAAGGACACCCTAATTTTTATTTTGCCAAGAAAAGCCTAAACAAACAAAAGGTATGAACTACAAATACCATATATCACTAAAGAAATAGTGGACAAAAACCCAATCTCAGAATAAGGCCAGGTCTTTCATTGAATTCATTTAGATAAAATCTAACTCATTACATTGTCTTATTTTTCTCCATCTGCTACAAAGTGGTATTTGGTAACCACCAGATTTTATGAACCCTGAATTTCTTCCTATTCCCAGGATTCCATGATCCTGGTGTGTTTTATTAAAGCAGTTTTTGTTTTGTGTCAGGCATGAGCTGAAAGGATTCTTAGGGTTAAGGGCAGATTTAAATTTAATTGGTATCCAGCCGGACGAATGACTTGCTGCCAGTCACCACCGAAGAACTCTATTGGTTGTGGGGAGTAAATCTTCTTGGCAAAAGAAAAGAGGAAATGTATTGGCCACACCCTCATCCCCAGCCACCTTCTTCACCATGTTTGTACCAGATGAACTTACCTTTCTTCAGCTGAAACTCTCTGGACCACACTTAACACCTGGCCCAAGAGCAATCAATCTCTAAATTGGTCACCAATTTAGGGAGTGGCCTGGTACAAGAAACATTGTCTAAACAGGAATGATGATAGCTAAACAGACTCTTGCTTTTTTTTGAGAATTTGACTATGAGATATATGTGGAGAGAATTTAGTTCCTCATAGCACTGATGGTGGTACTGTCTTCAAACTGGAGAATCCCGATACCAAAAGAGTTAGCAGCTTTCTTGGTGGCTGAGTTCGGCAGTGTGGCTCTGTGAGTGGTTCCAAAAGTTTAATCCTGAGTCCTTTTCCCCTCCCTGTGACTCTATTAGCCATTTATGAACTGTAATAAAGCCTTTCCTGCTTAAACTGGTTAGAGTGGATTCTGTTCTTTGATACTGACTTCTGACTGATACAAATGTAATTCCTGCATTAAAAACATTACAGCCTTTTGGGGAGACAGGCATGTAAACAAATCCGTCAGGATAATGCTATAATTCAGGTACGCGCTGAGCACGCTGGGTGCACAAAGGAGTGAGCGCCTAAGCTTAAGAAAGCCAAGGAATGATTCACCCTGAAACCTGAATACCATCTAGGAGATCAGCAGGAAGACAAGAAGAGGACATTCAAGGCCAAGGAAATGGCAAAGGTGCAGAAGATGAGAGAGTAGGGTGGGAGCGCCAGGTTGAGGGACAAGAGCAATGAGAGGAGACGCTGGCCAGGTGGCGTGTGGGTGCTAAATCAAAGACCCACGGATGTTAGAGCCGTAAGAAACTTCAGGCATAATCTGTGGTTGCCCATTTTGGTTATCACATGTGCACATACTGAAGCTAGAGAGATGAAATGACCAGCTCAAGACTAACAACCAGTCTACAGCCATAACACCCTGAACATGCCCGCGATCTCGACTGATCTCAGAAGCTAAGCAGGGTGGGGCCTGGTTAGTACTTGAATGGGATTCTGCCTGGGAATACCAGGTGCTGTAGGCTTTGGGGGGGGAAAAAAAAGACTAACAACTAGTTTCATAGTCTACCCTGGAGCACAGGTCTTCTGACTCCCAGGTCAGTCTTGCGTTGGGTAATATACATGGTCTTCTAAATTGTCATGTGTTGGTGAATGTTACAACATAATGGAGAAGGTGGACGAGTGACAAAATATTTAGGGAGCAAGAAAGGGGAGAGAGCTTAGAGGGGTGAAGCTGATTGGAAGCCCCTTGTGAGTACCCCAAACCGAGGTGGCAAGAGCCCTTTCTGACTGTCGTGCTCACTGAGCCTCACCGGGCCATCTGCAGGGGATGCTGGGGGCACAGTCCTACATGACAGCCCTTTGCCTGCTGCATGGCTCCCACAGGGCAGTGGTCCTGTGTGAGGTAGTCATTGTGACTCTGTCCTCTGAACCAACAAGCGCCCGATACCCTGGCCACTGGACGTGAAGTAAGAAGGGGGAGAGTTTGGGTAGAATTGCTCAAATCTGTGACTGCTTTTGCAAAAATGTTCCAGGAATCATGCTCCCTCCTTCATCTCCCACATCCGGCATCCATTTATCCGTCTCTTCACCATCCCTCCCTCCCTTCCTTAATCTGTTGATATTTCTCTGTAGCTATTTATTCCTATATCTGCAGCTATAATAGCAAATACTTATCTAGTGCTCACCGTGTGTCAGGCAGTGCTCCACGTGCTTTCCGTAGATTAACCTAATTAATGTAGTCCTCACCACAGCCCTGTGGTGTGGGTATTATTATTTTTATCTCATTTTATAGGTGAGTAAATTAGACACAGAAAGGCTAAGTAACTCGCCTAAGGTCACACATCTTATGTTTATCCATCAACCGACCTTCTTGCTGACATCCCTTCTTTTTCCTCAAAGGTGACTCTTTCATCCCATTGATCAACAAGTTTGTTGGTTTTATTTCCTAAATATCTCTCAATTCGCCCCCTTCACTCTTCATCCTGCTGCTGTTTCACCTGGTACAGGCTTGCTCCCCAGGCACCAGCCACCCCCACTTTTGGATGCTCATAGTAGTCTTATGGCCAGTCCTCCGATTTCACCCTCCCCTTCCACTTCCTCCACACTGCATGAATGTATCCTTGGCACAGGAAAGGAGATTTTTCTAGAACAGCGTTTCTGAAAGGAACTGTTCCAGGCGTGGAGGAACATCTAGCGTGCCTGGCCTTGGACTACAAAATGGCAACAGCACCCCTCAGTAATTGTGAGAAACAAATGCCTAGACATTTTCAAACATCTTAGTTGAGAACCTCAATTAACACACACACACACATACACACATGAACACACACTCTCACGATCATTTCCCTTAAACCTGATTAAAAACCTTTAGATGGTTTTTTTTCACGTAACAAATATTTATTAATCCCTTCCCCTGTTGGGCACTGGGCTGGGTGGTAAGGAGTATTGGTGAGTAAGCCAGACTCGGGCCCCATGCTCATGAAGCACCTTGTCTGGAGGGGATGAGAGATGCTGAACAACTACCCACAGATGGGTTCAATGCCGCACAGAGGTGTGGGCAGGGGGCAACAGGACCCCCCTGAAGGTGAAAGGTGGACTGAGACAGGAGGCAGGACAGCAGAGGGACGTCCATCTCAACAGCCTGGACAAAACCCAGGAAGCCTGAGTCCAGGCAATGGTGGTGGGGACTGGGGGTCAGCAGTAAAAAATGAATTTGGCATATATCAAGGGGGTAAAATTGGTAAAAATCGGTGACCACTTATATCTGAGAAGAAGAGATGGGCAAGTGTCCACCAAGATCATGAAATAGAAGAAAACCGGTTCAGGAGGGCTGTGTGTTCACTCACAAGTGTGGAGAAAAACAATGGGTTCAGTGTCGACCAATGATTTTGAGGCACCAAAGACCATGAGCAGGGAAGGAGATGAACAGAGGAGTGGCTGTGGATGCGTAAAAGTCCAAGGGAGGAATTGTTTTTATTGATTCATTTATTTACTATCTTTATCTGTTTAGACAGAGCAAAATATTTTTTTGCTCCTCCCAGCCAAATGCCTTTTGTTCGAGATCAGAGTCCACTTCAGGTGGGTGCTGGGAAGTAAGGGAGAGAATCGGAAGAGAGGAAAAGGTTGCAGACAGGGAGCAACGGGCATCACTGGGGGTGCATGTGGTGGGAGACAGAGCAGCAATTCTCGGTAGGGTCTTCAATCCTCACAGTTACCTGGGGACAGAATTGGCAGGAAAATCTTGCTGGGGAAATAGATTGTGCCAATTATTCAATTAGCTGCAATTATGAAAAGTGGCATGATAGCTGGTCCTCAGGGGAGGCTGTGTCTCAGAAAGGATGAATTAGTTGAGCTCTTTGATGAGAATCTGATTGCCCACTCCCGTCATTAAGCTGAGCTCTGATCATCCCATAAGTCTCCTTTTAGGAGAATTGATTTAAATTGCAATTGATGGGCTCTCAACAGCAAATGCACAATCTGCAATCGCAGAGGTAGGAGGTGGAGAGTCATCTTCCCTCTGCAAAGGAAAGTCTTTCTACCTCCTTGCTCTTGTTTGCTGACTCCAAGGACAACTTGGAGAAATGTTCTCTTCCCTCAAAAGTGGCAAGAGCTCAAAAACCCAACACTTCTGTTTTGGTTAGAGAACAGCTCTGCCAACTGCAGTATATTACATTGTGGAAGAGTGCAGGTTCTTTACAGGTAATTACGCAGCTTATGTCAATATGTTAGACTCTGAATTCTTTCTAAAAAGGGAAAGACAGTAGCTTCTCTATGTCCCACCGCCTTTGACTCACTTACCTGTTATGGAGCTTATCATATTATACCGATTTCTTTTTTCATGTTTATTATCCCCACGATTCTGTAGATTTTTCAAGAGCAGAGACCAAGTGTTATCCATTTTCATGTCCTCTGTGCCTAGCACAGGCCACTCATGGTAGGTGCTACCACGATTTAGTCAAATTATTCATGAATGAATGAAATTGCTGAAGGGAGGAAAAAAGAACACCAGTATATAAACACTGGTTATAACTATGTATTGAGAAATATGTATATTTTGGCAAAATACCAAACATGTATTTGGAGTTAATTTACAAAAAATGAAATATGCTGTGAATTTTTTCCCAATAAAGCTGTATTTATTTAGAGGTTTTTTTTTTTTTTAACTTTTTGCTTTAAAACAGTTTTAGACATACAGAAAAGTTGCAAAAACAGAGTTCATTTATAGGATCAGCTTGTTTCCCCAAATGTTGACATTTTACATAGCCATAGTACCATTATAAAAAAATCAGGAAATTAACATAAACATAATACTATTAACTAAATTATAAACCGTATTTGAATTCTACCTGTTTACCCCCTAACATCCTTTTTCTGCCCCAAGATACAGGCCAGTTTTCCACATTGCATTTAGTTGTCATGTCTGCTTAGTCTTTTTTCAATCTGTGACAGTTCCTTAGTGTTGCCTTGTCTTTCATGACCTTGACATTTTTAAAGAGTAGTGGTCAGTGATTTTGTAGATTGTCCTTCTTTTGGGTTTGTCTGATGTTTAACATGATTAGATCGAGGTTATATATCTTGGGGACGAATACTACAGAAGTGATGTTGTACCCTTCTCAGTGCACAGTATCTGGGGCATATGATGTCTGTGTGTGTCATGACAGGTGAGGTTAACCTTGATCACTTGCTTCAGGTAGTATCTGCTGGATTTCTCCACCATTAATCTATTATCTTAAGTGAGATACTTTGAGACTATATTTATAAACTGTCATTCCTTTTCACCACTGATTTTTAGTGGTGAAACTAAACAATTTCCTGCAACAATTATTACTATTATACTTGCCTAATGGTAAATTTCTGTTTCTCTCATTTCTTCTACATTTTTAAATAAGAATTTTTCTGAATGAAAGAATTGTCCTTCTTTTAAAAGTTAGTTAATTAACTAGTTAATTAATTAATTAATAATGGCAGGGACACATGGATATTCACCTTATTTTATTGAGTATGATCAATTCCTTTTTTTTTTTTTTTTTTGAGGCAGGGTCTCTGTTGTCCATGCTAGAGAGTTCAGTGGCATCATCATAACTCACTGCAACCTCAAACTCCTGGGCTCAAGAAATCTTTCCACCTCAGCCTCCTGAGTACCTAGGACAACACGTGCGCACCACCATTCCCAGCTAATTTTTCTATTTTTTGTAAAGACAGGGTCTCATTTTATTGCTCAGGCTGGTCTCGAGCTCCTGATCTCAAGCTATCCTCTCATCTCAGTCTCCCAAAGTCCTATTATTACAGGCATGAGCCACCATCCCTGACTAAGTATAATCAATTCTATCATTATTTACTCTGTTCCTCAAATTGCTCCATCTTTTCCCTTTGGGAGCCCCCTCTGGTTGTCTTTTCTGTTTTTGATAAGCTCCCATCTTTTTTTGAAGCAATTCCTGTTTGGCCATGACCCAAGCCCCCATTCTTTCTGTAACCTCAAGGTGGTATATAAGATTCTGCACTCCATCACTCTGTGGTTCTCCCTTGTGTACACGTTCATAAATTTATATGTTTTTCTCCAATTAATCTGCCTTTTGTCAGTTTATTTTTCAGTAATCCTTCAGAGGTTAAAGGGAACATTTTCCCTTGGCCCCTACACATGTAATCTCCCTTTAGTCTATGACACCATTCTCCATAGTTTTCACTCACCCTTTTCCTGAACACTTCAGTCATACTACACCATCGGAAGTCTTTAAGTATCTTTTGCTTGTTTGTGCAGCTGTCTTGTGTGTATACAAGTCTGTTGCTTGGAATGCCCTTCCCCACTTGATAGAGTCCTTGTCATTCACCTGACCGGTGTGACCACCACCTCCTCTCTGTGAGCCTCTTCCACACCTCAATTAGAATTTACTAGTTACTTCCTCCTTGTGCAGTGTAGTCACTCTTGTATTGCTGCACCAAACATATTCCATTGTTGTTACTCATTTATTGGCATGCTGAGAAGAACAAAATGCTTGTTTTAAATTGGTTTCAGAATACCATTAGGGAGAGAACTGTTTTTATGTCTTCTTTTATGAGCCATTTTTATTTAGATATAAAAAGCAGAGTGACTCCATAACATTGGAGGATTTGGTGATAGACACATTTTTATTTCCCAATGGACTATGAGTTCCCTGAGAGCAGGGATTATGTTTTTTCCATCCTCCATCCCTGGTAGGCATGTGCTGGGCTTTCAATAACATTTGAATGGCATTTGGACTCAGTGTGCTAAACACTGTTATATTACCTTCATCCCACTGGTTGGTGGTGGTAGATATTGTGAACTAAAATAAAATCTTAAGGCTCCCCCCACCTCCTGCCTGAATGGACCCCCTCTTGGCCAAGGGGATATCCTAAAACTAAATTGCCTGCCACAAGGAGGGAGGTCAGACATCATGATGTCTGAGCCTCATCATGATGCCTCCCTCCCTTCTTGGAAATATCCTTTGTAACCATTAACAGGCCCAAGGCTATGCAAGACAAACCTGCAGGTCCTCAATTTACACAACAAATATATGCCTAGGCCGGGCGTGGTGGCTCACGCCTGTAATCCTAGCACTCTGGGAGGCCGAGGCGGGTGGATTGCTCAAGGTCAGGAGTTCGAAACCAGCCTGAGCGAGACCCCGTCTCTACTAAAAATAGAAAGACATTATATGGACAACTAAAAATCTATATAGAAAAAATTAGCCGGGCATAGTGGCGCATGCCTGTAGTCCCAGCTACTCGGGAGGCTGAGGCAGTAGGATCGCTTAAGCCGAGGAGTCTGAGGTTGCTGTGAGCTAAGCTGACGCCACGGCACTCACTCTAGCCTTGGCAACAAAGTGAGACGCTGTCTCAACAAAAAAAAAAAAAAAAAAAAAAAACAAAACAAAAAACAAACAAACAAAAAAAAAACAAAACAAAACAAATATATGCCCAGTGGCTTGTCTCTGATTGACAGATCTCCTTACCTTAAAACATTCCAAACCTTTAGACAAAGCTTCATGTCTTTAACCAATTACAAGTCAAATAATCTTTAAACCCACCTATAACCTGTAAGCCCCCCTTTCCAGATGGCCCACCTTTTTGGGCCAAACCAATGTATACCTCCCACGTATTGATTTATGACTTTACCTGTAATCCCTGTCTCCCTGAAATGTATAAAACCAAACTGTAACCCAGCCACAATGAGTCCACTTGCTCAGGGCTTCTTGGGTGTGGCTCTGGGTCATGGTCCTCAAATGTGGCTCAGAATATCTCTTTAAAATTATTTTACAGAGTTTGGCTTCTTTTCTGTTGACAATATCAGTCAGTGGAACAAAAGGAAAAAGACATTACTATTAAGAGCTGTTTAAAAGACAAATTCTTTTTTAATACATTGCCACTCTAGGAAAAAAAATTGTTTCCTTGGGGCCATGGTGTTTTATTCTGAAAATAGAATAAAAACTTTGAAATCAAAACAATCCTTTCTGATTTAAAGAAAATTTTGTTATTTTTAATTGTTTTCTATGTGAAAGTTATATGCAACTTGAAAAATAGTTCTTGTGGCTCCCAAGGTGAAAAGACATGTGAGTTACACATGCTTTGCAAGCCCCTGGGCTCAAAACTAGCGTGAGTTAAATACAACTCACGTGATAGTTAATGTGTTAAAAAACTAAGAACTATGTGGAACAATAACCAAGTTAACTTAGTGTTGAGATCTATCAACCCTGCAGTAAGAAAATGGGTCTAGATGCCAAAAACAGGTCTGGAAGCCAAGAGGCTGGTTAAGGAGAAGTTTTGTCCGTCTCTGCTTGCTCTCCCTGGACAGAGGCAGAATTGATCCGAAATGAAAGGCTTTGGAGGTAGAAGGAAATCATCACTGTACATCATGATCTCAGTGGAGTTCTTAGGACCAGAAACCTATTCCTTGGAGGAAGGAAAAGGTTAGCAGCTAGCCGTTCCCTCTCGTTCCCTGGGAAGCCACTGGACAGACAGGGAGAGAGAGGGCAGAGAGTTAGGAGGCCTGGTCAAAGCTCCTTTTAAACATCCTAATTCAGACCTCCTGAAGAGGAAACCAATGGTATTAGGAAAAGAAAATAACTTTTATCTGAGGAATATGAGTCCTTTTAAATTGTCAGGCCCAGAAGGATGTTAAAAAGAGACAGCATTCACATCTTCCCTTGAGTTATATATTCATCCTTTGAAACTGCTTGCTATTGCCACAGTCGCTATGAATTAACCTAACACCACCGCACCAGAGACTATAACCCGCACCCTACAGCTTAACAGCATATAGCCAATCACTAATCAATGTTACTTCTGTAATCCAATGAGAATCCCTGACAAGTGACATTGTATCCGCCTTCTCCCCATCTCCCTTTTTTGCCTTTAAAGGCCTGCTTGTAACAAGGCCTAACAAAGCTCACATCCAAGGTACTTGGGTCTGAGCCTTTCTGGCTGCT
This sequence comes from Eulemur rufifrons, assembly GCF_041146395.1. NCBI lineage: Eukaryota > Metazoa > Chordata > Mammalia > Primates > Lemuridae > Eulemur > Eulemur rufifrons. The sequence goes on along the minus strand of NC_091011.1, from coordinate 27,919,673 downwards.
GTCCTCACTTTGGCTCAAGTAAACTCTTTAAGTTATATTTTGTGCCTGAACTTCTTCCTTTTTAATCTGACAGTATTTACTACGGTATTAACTCTCTATTAAAAAAAAACAACATTTAGCAGAATATACTGGGTCAGTCTAGGATGGCTTATGATAAACACATCTGGAATCTATGGATTTATTGGACATAGCTTCCTGGAAAATGTCATGTAAACTATGTACCTATATGAGTATAAAATTGAGATGTTTTATGACTCAGGTTTTTTTTTTGTTTGTTTGTTTGTTTTTGCTTTAGTAATGCCACCTGCATCTGCTTAGAATCCCCATATGTTCTATATGGGCCAGAGCACATTCTAATGTAGGAAAAAAGGACCAGGGAGCAGCTTGGATGGACCAGGGTGTCCAGGACTCACCTGTACCTCACAATTACCTGTTTCCTTGAAGTCACTAGTAATGCTTGTTACTGGGTAAGATCTCTGACTCCCATGAGTGCACAGATGTTAACTTGAACATTGGACTCTTATAAGCACTTTATATATTTTTTATTTCCCTTAGTTTTTAGAAATATTGCTTTAAGTGAAATAATATTTGTGAAGTCCTTAGTGCCTAATAAGCTTATCCTTTTCCTTGTTGTTCAGAAGTGTAAACTTGTCTCAGTTATGCTGAAGATAAAACAGGAAAATGGAGGGCACTCCTTGTGCTGCCATTCAGAATACAATTCCACAAAGTATACAAGCTCAGGATCAAAGAGCTAAGGAATACTTATATAGCCTTTCCTTCTTTTTTGGAGATTTTTCCATCAGGAGCTCTTCTCTGTTTATTCCTACAGAATTTCCCCCCCAAAGCCCGCAGGACACTCATGACAATGCTCTGAAGGTCATGAGCTCACCCAGGTAAGGGACAAGGTACCATTCCTCAGTGCCACTCAGTGCAGAACACGGCTCTAACGTCTGCAAACTCAGCTACCTGATTTGTTAGTGCCTCCAAAGGGAATCCATCTTTTAGGGGCAGACTCACATTAGCCAAAATCACAGGCACTAAAGTATGCAAATCAAGCATTGATGTATTTATTTATAAGAAAACTTGAGTTGTTAGGGAGGCAGGACAGCCCCATCCTCTGGCTAAACCAAAAGGTCACTTGGTAAGTAGGCATTCATTACAAAATCTTTGTTTAGTGTTTACTATGTGCCAGACAACATTTGAAGGCAGAGATTACATCAGTCAACTGTATTTACAAATCCCCAAGGAAGAGCCAAGAAATAAGTAAACAACACTTAAAACTATCTTCAGATAGAAGCCCTATAAAGAAAATAAAACAAGATAAGGAGATAGGGTATATTGGGTGACAATAGGAAGGCACATTAGTTAGGAAAAGCTCTCAGAATGACTAGAAAAAGCTGGCCACATGAAATAACAGGTGCAAAGGTCCTGAGGCAGACAGAGTTTGGCAAGTTTGAGGAAAGAGCAAAGGCCACAGTTGCTATGGGAAAGTGAGGGAGGGGCAGAGTGGACACAGAGTGGTGACAAAGCAGAGAAGGGAAAGGTAGGTCAGATCTCACAGGACCTCAAGGGTTATTATTCTGAGTTAGGGCACTGTTCTGTGTGTAATTCAAAGCAATTGGGTGATTTCAGGCAAGAAAGTCACTGTAGAAATGACATATATGGAAATATATGTACATTATATAAATGTACTATCTAAATGATATGTAAACATATATAAATGATATATACTATATGTATAAATTATATGTGTGTGACAGTATAAAGAATGAGAAGGCAGAGTGGGAGCAGGGAGACCAATTGGGAGGTCATTGCAGTGGTCCAGATAGGAGATTAAGAGCCATGATGCATAAAAACATTTTGAGAGTACTGCTGACAGGGCTCCTTGGTTGAATGTAGAGGAAAGGAAAGAATCAAGTGTGCTTCCTGGGCTTGCATATTCAGAAAAAGGGTATTAATGCTGCATGAATTGAATTGTTTAGATATCTGGGCATCCACCTGCTGAATCCTTCTCTATTTGGGCCTCCAAGTCTAGAGACACGGGCCAGGACGCTTCCTCTCCAGGCACAGTGGTGGTTGGTGGCCACTTGCCAATACAGCCTTTGTGACCCTCTTTTTCCTTGCATCCATTCAGTTCATTCAACCAGTATTTATTAAGCACCTCCTGCATGGCTAACACCATTTTAGGTCCTGGGAATATAGCAGTGGGGAAACATCACCATTGAATATGGACAGTTCTTTGGGAGAGTTTGCGCTCTATGGAAGAGAGATGTTTCCCATCCCTCCCTTCTCTCGGGCTCCCCTTGCTCCAACATACCACACCTCCACCCCCCCCCCCCCCCCCCCCCCCCGCCGCCCACTGGCTATAAAGCTTCCTTTGAGTCACCTCTCTCCAAATCTACCACCCACCACCGGGCTCCACACTGGTATCCTCCCCAGTCTTATGCCCTCAGTTTCTCCAGGCACCCCTGTGGTTCCTCCCTGCCCACCCCCCCCACCATGGACATATGGCTCTCATGACTTGTTTCCAATCTGGTCTGGTAAACCAAAGGCCAGTCATTTTGCATGAGGTGGGGCTGGGATAATGTAGGGGAGGAGCTGAGAGACTGTGGAAAACAGCAGAAATCTGGATGAGCTCAGCACAACCCAGGAAATCCTTCTAAAATATTATTGCCTCTGTGGTCAAAGAGCCAGCCTCCCTCTCATTATCTCCAGCACCTGAACCATGGAGGGGCTGGCAGCTTTATGAAGGGGACTGTTTTCTTCCCAGTGATTGGAACTGACCAGATCTCAACTCTTGTTTGTTGAGTGTTCCCCCTCCCAGATACCTGCTCTTTCCGTCTCCCCGATCTCAGTAAGAACAAACCATTTTATATTTGCACAGCATTTTGCAAGTTAAAACATGCTTTCATCACCTATCCGACAAGATCTCATATCAACTTTAAACAACCCTGGAGAAGCAGACAGTGCAGAGACCTTTATGCCATCTGAACACGGAGTGGCTTGTCTGAGGTCACAGAGTCATCATGTCCAGTGGTATTTTCACTGTGTTATGTTACCCTTTTACCCAAAGCCTTTTAAAGAGCATGTTCTCAGTAACTGTCATATCTCTATGAGTATGCACGTATCTGCTCTATCTGAATATGGAAAATGCCCATAATCCGAATGCATGCAGCCCACACTTGCTCCTCTCTGAGATGTATTCCTGGAAACTGTCTGATAAAGTGGATCCAAGATTCCCTTAGAAAAATGTAATTTCTGGGAATTAAGTTGCTAACCGGGAGTCAGTATCAGTTGGATCATAGATTAGAATCAGAGTGTGTTGTAAAAGTAGTAATGCATCAACTAGAAACTTCTCAAGTCATTTGATTTACCACGTAAATTGGTAGATAATGGGATTTTAGAGATAGAAGGAAACTTTGAGGTCACCTAATGCAGCTTATTTATTTTGCAGTTGAGGACCCTGAGACCTAGAGAGGAGAAGTGAATCCTGCAAAGTCGTACATATCGCTAAGGCAGTGAAGGAACTGAGACCTGAAGGAAGCCTCTTGTTCCCTGCCTGGTGTTCTTCCCACCACTCCACTCGCCTGCTTTATAAAAGTCCTAATTCAACACACACAGATTATTTGAAGGACCCAATGTTGCTTTTGTTTTTTCGGTTTCAACTCCTGGTTCCTTTTTCAAAACTTGAGATGTAAATTACACATAGAGATTTTTGAGCAAACAGTTTGATGAGTTTTCACAAATTTAACCACCACCTTAATCAAGATATAGAACATTTCCAGCAGCCCAGAAAGTTCCCCCATGACTCCTTTGTAGTCATTTCCCACTTCCCCACCTGACCACAAGCAGCGAATGACTTGCTTCCTACAACTACAGATTAAGGTTTGCTCATGCAGAACTTCATATAAATGGAATCACACAGTATGTAGCCTACTGAGTCTGGATTTCAAGCAGTTGTACTCAACATCCTACCAGCATTTTATGAGTGTTCCAGTTTCTCCGCACCCTCACCAACACTTGTATGCTCAGTCTTTTTAATTTTAACCCTTCTAGTGGGTGTAGAGTGCTATTTTGCTGTGGTTTTAATTTATATTATGATGAATGAAGTTGTGCATCTTTTCATGACTGATGTTTTATTAAATGCACATAGGATAATTTATAACTCCAGCCAAATGAAAAAACAAGCTGAAGTGTGATGGCATTGTCAGTCTCCTTAAATTAAAGTGCTTCTGCAGGGAAATTTGGATATTCTGGTTTTCTTTTCATAACTCTCCAGGCAAAGTTCAACTGATACTTCCTTTTCTCTCAACAAATTACTTGTGGCAAGCAGAGATATTTAGAATTATGCCATTAGTGATTCTTTCTAAAGTAGTGGTTGTGCAATTAAGCATTGGATGATTTCAGTAAGGACATTTTAGTTATAAAAATTTAAAAGAGGTAGCAATGGAGTGTAGTAAAAAGGGCAGGCTTTGAAGTCACAGAGAATTAGGCTTGAATCCCGGTTTACAAAATACAAGTTTTACTTTTCTTGCCTGTAAAATGGATACCTATTATATTAGTTCCTTATTGGTGCTCTAACAAATTACCAAAAGCATGGTGGCTTAAAAGAAACAAATTTATTATTACCCTTCTGGAAGTTAAAAGTCCAAAATGGGTCCCAGTGAGCTAAATTCAAGATGGTGGCAGGGCTGTGTTCCTCCTGTGTTTCCTCGCCTTCCCCAGCTTCCAGAGGCTGTCCATACTCCTTGGCTAACGGCCCCCTTACCTCTCCAAGGCCAATGGTAGGTTGAGTCTTTCTTGCAACACATCACTGTGCCTCTACTTCCATGGTCACAGCTCACAGCTCTCTCTAACTCCAACTATGCTCCTCCCACTCTCACTTGTAAGGGCACTTGTGATGACATCGGCCCCACCTGGATAATCCAGGAACTCTCCACATCTCCAGGTCCTTAACTTAATCACATCTGCAAGTCTTTTGCCATGCAAAGTAACATTCACAGGTTCAGGGGATCAAGAGGTAGACATCTTTGGCAGGGAGGGTGCATTCTTATTATTTTGTGAACCACACCTGCTTTATAAGGTTGTTGTGAAGATTAAAAGCACAAATATACTGACATTTGGGTCTGAGAATAAAAAATAAAAAAAATCAAGAAATAAAAGAGGAAAAGCACAAATATACAAAAGATCTGGCTCATGGAGACTGTTCAAGAGATGAAAGCTGATGTTATAAGGTGAGTCAAGGTCAGCACACAAGGCCTAAAGCCTTGTGGAGCTCAACAATTGCCGTTCCCTTTCCTTCCTCCCTTGGAAGGGTCTGGAGAACGGTGGTCTCTTGAATCATGTTCTCTGGCCAGTATTTTCTCTGTTTACGTTAATAAGACAGGCTTGGCCTGAGGACAGAGGCCCAGAGGGGGAGTGTAGCAGTGTTCTGGAGGGGGGAGAAAAGCGGACAGACTATTTTAGCTTGGTGATGATGAGGAGCATTTAAGGACACCTCAGACACATGTGGCTTAACAGGCTAGGGTCCTGAGAGTACCCTTGACTACAGCAGTAGCAACCAAACAGCATTTCTCTGGCTATAACCCCAACCTGCACAATTGCAGGACCCCTAATCCTTACCCCCACCCCCACAAGAGCCTCCTGGTTGCAGTGGGGTGCCAGGGCAATGTAGAAGCTGTCTCTGCCGCAGTCTCTACATTTCTAACAGCTGCTCTCCATGAGAGGACCCCACCTGTGCTCTCCATCACACAGCACCTTCCTTCCTCCTCTGCTAATGCGCTGGCAGCCTCAGAGAGGCTTGGACACTGGGGCCACGTCCTGAGCCAGGCCGCCATCAGACGCCGGCACACCTAACCCCTCCAGGGCACTACCTCTGCTCCCCTGCTCTGGGCCCCAGGTTATACCTTTACTGCTACCGCCCACACAACAGTTCTGCAAGATCATGTGACCTGGCCTGGCTTGGTCACTACTGAAGCCGCCAAAGCCATGCCTTGTGGTTGTCCCCTCCTCTGCCTGTTCCCTTGCACAATTCCCAGGGGCACCGTTGGCATCCTAGTTGTTGTGGCATACGTGTTTATTACAACAATGTTCCTACAGGTGCAGTCTAGAGCCCTGAGGAAGGAGCACCTTTTCTAACTCACAAAAAGCTGCCATGGGCCAGCAGCAGTGTCCCAGCCAAGGAGGGGGCCTTGACAGCTCATTATCCATCTCCCAGCACACGTGGGGCACATTCAGCCCTGCAGACCCTTGCTCTGTACTCCTGATATCATTCAAACACTAACGATCCAGGGAACAGTGCTGACACCGATGAGCATGAAGGTGCCCAGCGTGTGCTCCCACCTAGGCTGGGGGGAAATACCCCTGCTGTGCTGCCCCCCTAAGTCACTGTCTCTCCTTTTTGTCCCTTGCACATTCCAAAGGGGGTCTCTCTCACTGGGATGCCTGAGGGATGAGGCCTCCCAGGGTCCCTTCCCACCCTGCCCCAGCACGGAAGGTGCCAGCACATACATGCGTTGGGGTCAGAGGTTGGTGTCATTTTCCCAGGAAGGAGAAGCATCTCCCTTTCTGGCTCCGTAAGACAACTCAAGCAAGAGATGCCTGTATAGGCCTTGAAGAGTGACAGGCAAGGGTCCACTAGATGGCCTTGAATTTGCTCACAGTGAAATAAGAGGTGTGAGAAAGCTCAATCTGCCTGTTCTTCCAGAACGAGGCCCACCCAGCAGAGACTGTGAAATATTAAAAAGTGCCAAGCAGCCCAGAGTGCTCTCACAGTCCACCTGTCAGTCCCTGCCCCAGCAAGGCAGTGCCGTGTGGTGTGGCAGGAGGGGCAGGAAGCCACAGATCTTAAGGCTCGGCCTCCAGGTGAATGGAGCTGGTGTTGGTACCGAAAGTTCAGCACTTGCCCCCTGAAGCTGCACTTGCCTGGTCGCATCAGAAGGACGAGGACAAATTGTTTGAGGAGAAGGAAAGAGAAGTTTATTAATTTGTTAGCAAATAGGAGAAGGATGGCAGACTCCTGTCTCAAAACAAACAAACAAAAAAACCCCCCAAAACCATTGTCCTGTGTGTAAGCAGAAATACAGAGCTTTTAAAGGGAGTTTTCAGCTTGGGGCTATTGCTGTTTAACTATAGTTGATGGTCCTGATGGACCCCTTCTCCCTTGAAGACCATCTCAGGACCTCTGCTGAGACAATTCTGTTGAGCCATCTCCTTGTGGTACAAAAAACCACAGCACACTCCCCTGTCCTGATGACTGGCCTTGGGCAGGGATACAGGTTTTAGTTCCTAAAAAGGGTGAGGGGGTTTTAAAGAGACAGCTCATAAAACATTTTACCCTTTTTCAGGCCATTACCTCTGTTATGGTGTCACCTCAGTGAGAATAAGTTGTCAGTTGCCCATTAGGTCAATTAGTGGCTGTGTGGCTCAGTGGAAAAGATGACAGCAGAGAGAGATGTGATTTCTGCAGAGAACACAGTCTGTGGGGAATGAGCTGGCTAGTGACTGGTAAAGAAGTTTCCAACTGGTCCCGAGTAGCAACTCACCAAACAGCAAAGGGATTCCTGTAATGGCAAAACCTTGCCGAGTTTCTTCCCCTTTCTCTTAAGGCTATGAGTTGACGAAGGTATGTAGATGCACAAGCACATCCTCAATGAAAGTGGGAGTTCTTGTGAGTTTCTTTAGTCTTGTTACCAGAGAGCAGTTTTAGAAAGATGCCTGTGTTCACCATGTCTTAGCTCTTCTTTCTGAAATGGAGCAAGTCTCAGTTATGATTTGCCTTCCAATCATAGCTTTCTGGAAAGATTAATAGCTATAACAGTGATATAGAAAAAAATAGAAGTATACTTGTAATGGTACAACAATATCATCTCACTTTGTGTACTTTAAAATCTTTCCCATACATTATCCCATCTGAAGCTATCAATATTAGGGTACTGCAAAGAAAAACAAATAAAAAGCAATGGCAAAGCACTTTTTAATAATTAAATACCAATCATTCTTCCTGGTAGTGTTCTAAAGAAAAATAGTCTTAGATGATTTTAAGAGCTCACACTATAAATAAGCCACTATAAAACCTGTTAATATCAATCCTCCTACTCTTAAATTGTTGTTCTGTCTCTAAAAAAATGTTGTTGTGCTTAACTGAAAGAAGCAGAACAAAAGTTTCAAAGCAAGTGGACAGAAAAGGCTCAGAACAGGTTCCTAAGGCAGGAACAAAGAACACAATATTAACATTTAATTGTGCCAACTCTTTCACAAAGCCATTTTGTGGCATTGGTTTTTTCTTGACCTTTTAGCCAATATGCAGACTCATGCTTCTCCTGCGGAGACCCCTCCGCCCTACACCTCATATGGTCTCACCTGCTGGGAGGAAACTGTACCCAAGAGATTTTCCCCCTATCCTTTTAACAACTCTGATAATCAGCACATAATCTAAAAGGTTGGAAACCACCTGCATTTTGATTAACTTGTTTTCCTAAAGAGCAAGTCAGGTTCAGTAGTTAATTTTATTGCCTGCCTTCTGGCTGTGAGTTAACCCTACCTTACCTTACAGTTACAGATTTGCAGGTTAGTGGTTGACTCCCTCTTTTTTAAACAAGTAGAGGCAGTTTTCCCTTTTTGTCACTTTGTTTTTGGCATATTTGATATTGCCTAAAAACAAGCAATGGTTATATAACAAAGGAGCGAGTCCTCCCTTCCCCCAAGAATGTCACATCTTGAGTTAGGAAATGGGGTCTGTCTTGAGGCTGAGAAGAGAGAAAGGGATCCCCTACTGTTGACCCCAAGATGCATAGGTCAGAAAGAGGGGTAGTTCCCCAGAGCACTCTGGGGCTGTAGCCAGAAACCTTTTGTGGCCCTACTCCCTAGGCCCTGGGCAGGGGTATCTTGGGGGAAGAAATGACTCTCTTTACAAGGGTTTATACCTGAAGAGTATGTCATTAAAGGGCTATATTGTTGGCCTAGAGCACCCATACCTGAGTGAAAGGACAGAGAGTGACCCAGTACCCAGAGGAATGATGGTGGACCAGCAATTGTGATCTCGACAGTGGTTCTAGGTTATCAAAGCCTTCTATTTTGGTGGGCAGAGAGCTTATCAGACTACAGGGTTAGTAGTTATCAGGCATGATACCTGCCCACTTGGCAGCAGGTGATCTGACAGTGGGCAGAAAGAGGATGCCTGATGGCTCATATTTCAATATGGCCTCATGAGGGTCCTGGGAAGATGGTGAAAAGTCTCTTGTAGGAATCTATGTGCCCCTGGAAGGAAACTTAAAAAATGATTGGGGTCATAGTTTAGGGAAATTTCTAGGGAGCTTAGAAATCCTAAGAACAATGTTGTAAATTTCTAAGACAGTAATTTTGAATCGTTTTCAATTGACTATTAACAAGAACTAAATATTTAAATGCAATAAATTTAATTGATTATTTTGAGAATGCTGTTGTAAAATAATGTTGTAACTGTTGATGTTGGTTTGTTATTGAAAGTGTCAGTCCGTGAGAAGATTGAAATGCTGGAAGCATTTGTGTGTTGGTGCCAAGAGAGTACCTGGGAAATACATGAAAGTGATTGGCTCGCTTTAGAGGCCCAGGAACAATATTTCTGGTCACTACCATGTCATGCTTTGTTTAACACCCCAGAACACTGAAAGCAGGTCAGAGAGTATCCTAAGAAAGCCTTAAATTCTAGTTCCAGGGGTCTGTCTGCAGTTACAGCCAGCTGTCTCCAAAAGAGACACCCTGCCCTTCTACTCCTTCGTGCAGTAAATATGTACTGACCTTTATATCTCAGCTATCTCTCTAGGTGCTGGGGGTATAGCAGTCATCAAAGTCCTGTCCCCATCAAACTTATAGCAGAAGAAAACAAACAATAAACAAGTATGTTAACACATAACCTAATGTCAGGCAGTGATGGGTGCGGTAAAGAGAAATGAAGCAGAGAAGGACAGGGTGTCACCTTAGAGAGCATGGTCAGGTGGTCAGGGGAGGCCTCCCCATGAGGCCACATGTGAGCCAGGCCTTGAGGGAGGAGAGGACTCTGAGCAGAGGGAGTGGCCAGCGACAGGCCCCAGGGCGGTTCATGGAGCAATTAGGAAGCCACTGTGGCTGGAGGAGAGCCGGTCAGAAAGTCACAGAAGGTAAAGTAAAAGAGAGAACAAGGAACCAGACCAAGTAGGGCCTAGACAGGTGTGTTTGAACAAGGTAGAGATGTTAGAGGTTATGATAGAAGTCCACTCTGTTTGCCATGTGAAGAATGGATTGCAAATGGTGGGCAGGGGTCAGAGCTGGGGCAGTGCTAGTGGAGAGACCGTGGTGACTTGGACTGTGGAGATGTAACAGTGGAGATGGTGACAAAGTACCTGTTCAAGATGCATTTTGAAGGTGAAGCCAATAGGAGTTGCTGTTGGACTGGATTTGGTGATGGAGTCTAAGAAAAAGGTCTGAGCAACTGGGTGATTAGAAACACCATTTACTGAAATGGGTAAGACTGGAGGAGGAACAGGTCTTGAGGGGGAAAGTAATATTACCACCTGCGGCCCATCAAAGAACAGGACAAGCGGTTTGAGGAAAAGGAAAGAGTTTATTAATTTGCTGGCAAATGAGGAGTATGGCAGACTCTGGTCTTAAAGTACCATCGTCCTCTCTATAAGCAGAAATATGGAGCTCTTAAAGGGAATTTTCAGGCCGGGCGCGGTGGCTCACGCCTGTAACCCTAGTACTATGAGAGGCCGAGGTGGGCGGATTGTTTGAGCTCAGGAGTTCGAGACCAGTCTGAGCAAGAGCGAGACCCCATCTCTACTAAAAATAGAAAGAAATTATATGGACAGCTAAAAAATATATATAGAAAAAAGCCGGGCATGGTGGTGCATGCCTGTAGTCCCAGCTACTTGGGAGGCTGAGACAGGAGGATCCCTTGAGCTCAGGAGTTTGAGGTTGCTGTGAGCTAGGCTGACACCACGGCACTCACTCTAGCCTGGGCAACAAAGTGAGACTCTGTCTCAAAAAATAAATAAATAAATAAATAAATAAAGGGAATTTTCAGCTTTGGGCTGTTGCTGTTTAACTATAGCATCTCTGGTGAAAACCAAAACCATCTCAGTGATCTCTGCTGGGAAATTCCATTGAGCCATCTCCTGTGGTACAAAAAACAAAGGACACTCCCCTGTCCCTCTGATTACTGACCTTGGGCAGGAATGCAGGTTTGAATTCCCAGGAAGGGTGAGGAGGTTTTAAAGAGACAGCTTGTGAAAACATTTTTGCTCTTTTTCAGGCCTTTGCCTCTGTTACAGTAAGAGTTAGGTTGCTGAGATGCTAAGTTTAAGATACCTGCTCATGACCAAGTGGAAATGTCAAACAGACAGCTGGATGTGGAGGCTGGAGTGGAGGACACATCAGGGATGAGTTGATAATTTGGGAGTCACAGTGCATAAATGGTATAGAAAGTCACAGGGCTGGAGGAGGTCACTTACGGCGTGCACATGCCTAGAGACAGTGTCCAGTGCCTAACCTGAGAGCACTCCACTGCAAGAGAACTTGAAGGTGAGGAGAATTCAGCCAACACTACAAAGTGGAGGCCCAGGAGGTCAGAGGTAATCAGGAGACTACAACCGGGAGAGGAGAGGGTTTCCGCAGGAAGGAACGAAGGTGCCATCAGCCATGGCAATTGCAATCAACTTGGATGAGGACTGTGATCAATTGAACATTGGATCTGGCAACATGTGTTTTTCAAAGGACATATAAGTCTGATTGGAAAGAAAATAGGAGGAGAGGAAGAGGAGGCAGTGAGGAGAGTCAGCTCTTGAACTCTTCTGTGAATGGAAGTGTTAGGCAGACAGCTAGGGACCTCTGGCCCCTCTGGGGACAAGGTGGCTGACTGCCACACCTGGAAGAGGAGGGAACGCCCTATGAATCTGCCAATCAGCGCATCAACTGCAAAAGAATGCAGAGGACTCTCTAGCCCCTGGGCCAAGTGGCATAGGTATAATAGAGTCTGGAAGATGACTTAGGACAACCTAAGGCTAATTATCATGTCATTAGTGTAAATCTATATTGTGGTTCACTCCCCAAAATGGGCTTTCAGAGAGGCTCATGGGAGATCCACATGCACAATAAGACTCAGGTCATATAACTCCCAACTGTCCATCAAAGTGGTTCCATGATGACATCTGAACCACAGAGGCATCCCTATCTGCACACTATAAAACAAGACCCACACCATAATCAAGATCTCTTTTGCTATGACAAGGCGTTCTGTCATAATCTGTGGCGTATATATCTTACTCTGGAAACCTATATCTTGCTCTTGCTCTATAATCCTATCTTGCTCCCCTTCAATAAATTTCACCATGCACTTGTCTTACATTGGTGTGTCTGGTCATTCTTTGGCCAAGAACACACCAAGAACTGAGAACACAGAACGAGATTGCCAAACCCAGCAGAAGCAGATAAATCGGGCAGAAGCTGAAGGTGACGGAGGATCAAGGGAGGAATTTTTTTGCAAATGGGAGATGTTGCAGCATGTTTGTTTGCTGATGAGAATAATTCAGTAGAATAGAAAAAGTGATAATGTAAGGAGAGTCGAAACACATCCCAGAACAAATAATACCATGTGTCAAACCTCTTGGACCCCAGGGTGTGAGCTCCCCGCTCTTCCCCATCTGCTTCACTCACACCTGGAGTGCACAGGATTATTGTCAAGGGTCCAAGATCTAGAGCAGGTAGGTGGCCACAATAGGCAATGCATATACTCAAATGTCCAAATTTCTCTTGTAAATTATTACTTTATTATATCACGACATTTAGCAACGGGATTTTATTCTTGTTTATATTCTTCAATCTGTCCCTTTAAAAGCTCTGACTTGGGCAGTGCAAAGGCAATGTATGTAACTAAACGTTTGTACCACCATAATATTCTGGAAAAAAAAAATCTAAAACAGCAGGAAAAGGACCGCAATAGACCAGGGTTGGGGGGATAACTTAGATTTCAATAGCGACAGCTAGTGGCAGTGAATTGCACTAGCTGAAAAGAATTGAATGCCTGACTGAGCCAATTTTCCATTTTTTTTCTCCCCTCAGGTGACAGTATCCGGGACTGACCGCCTTGTACTGAATAAACATCCCTAATGGTTCCTGGAGTCATCTGAGGAGAGAGGTCCCTGGAGAGAGGAGAAAACCACTTTCCTGGTGGGCTGGATGGGGACCCAGAGTCGAAATTTGAATAATAAGGATCAACTGTTTATTCATCTTCAAATTTGCTCTTCTGATAATTTGGAGGGTTGGGTTCTCCCTGACCTGAATTTTCCGAGGAGCAACTTGTGTTGTTATAACAATTCTTTGGCTATGTAAATTCAGCCAAGGATCAGAACAGGCTGTGGCCGCTAGAGAATCTCACCTTATGGCTTTGAACAACAGAGAAAGGGCAGTAGTAGATGTTCGGTTCCAATGATCTGAGTTGGCTTTTAATTTATAGCTTCTCCCAAGGCCCATAAAGAAGCACCACAGTCAATTTTAAAGGCACCTTTAAATTTCATCTTTTCTGACAGTAGCTTGATGCTACCAAAGGTCCTCAAAAATCTACAATTCCCCAGATGCAATGACTCATACAATCCAATTAGTGTCAGGGACACGTCATATTCTCAGTATTTATTTTAAAAAATGAAAAGAATAAACTGCACAAATAGATGAAAACATCCAAAATAGCAAAGGGGGAAACTCACACAGCTGAAAAAATGTTTCTGCCCTGAAGTAGTAAGCAAAATAATATCATAAAAGGTCCTTATACATATGGGAATATTACAGGAATTAGAGGATAAATAAAATTCACTGGTTGGACTTGCAAATCAATTTCCCTGTTGGATTCTGATACAAATAAAACATGAAGCAAAGTTCCATTAACTGTCTAGATTTGCCATAGTTTGGATTTTCAAGTTCCTTGTGAAAACAGAATTCTTTCCATTGTCTAGACTCTACAGGAGACCCCTCTGTGGATTATCTGATTATGATTATATGGAAGCATTTTTATAACTCTGTAAATTGTAGATTACTGATAGCCACTGCAAAATAATTCTTATCTATAGACGTGTAAATCATGTCCTGTCTAGTAGAGGTTCAACTGACTTCTTTGTTCCACAGAGGAAGAGGCCAGTTTTACTTCCATTTGCACACTCATTTCAATATTCCTAATCTGTAAATATGTCTGTTTTTCAACTTCTCCCTTAAACTGGTTGTGAGACCTTTACAATTTCCTCATTAGTAATATCTCAAAATACATTTTCATTTTTACAACTGTATTTATTTCATGATTCTATCCTATTTTGAAAATTATTTTTAGAAAGTGGTCGTTTTTGAAATCATCAAAATAATTATTTTGAAAATGATCTTTTTGAAAATTTTCATTGTTTTGGTCTTTTTTTTAAAATTCTTATCTATTACTTCTATTTTATGTTGCCTTATTATATTTTACATAGCTTTTAAGTTGCCTTAAACTTTCTGAAATAAGTTCAGGTATAAATGAACAAGTAATAAGTACTTAATAATGAAAATGTCCAGGTGATCTCTACGGTTCTTTCTTACACTGATATTCTATAATATTCTATTCATCTGGGAATAGGAAGGTCAGAAGTAAAGCTTCTTGTCTCATATACTTTTTAAAAAATTGTGGTAAAATATACATAAGATAAAATTTACCATTTTAATCATTTTTAAGGTATATACTTTTTTAAAAGGTATAATATGAGAGTTCTCTGAGAAAATACAATTGACCCAGGAAAAGCCATATCTCAGCCATGTCCCAAGTTTGGAATTTGATCTGTTTGGACATTTATTTGCCACTGGGTTGGGTTCTCCACCAGCTAGCTTATTTTCACAGTTTGGAACAAAGTGCATCAATAACATGCTCCTCTTGGATATAGAGAGCAGAGATTACCCTGCTTCCTACTGTCACTGTTTGAAACTACATATCCTTGATTCAAATAAATTTTTGGAAAAGAAACTCAGTAATGAAATTCCTTGTAATTCCCACACCACCTGTGATGATTGTTCAGTAGGGAAGAAAAACAAAGTAATCAAGTTAATACAGGAGACTCATGATATATGCTGACTTTGATAGTCTTTGATTTAGGAAGTTGGGGCGGAGGGAAGTGGGAGGAGGAGACTAGTGTCAAATTGGCCAGGGTTTTTCATCATCTGTGTAACTCAACACAGAAAAAAGTCTGAGTAGTTTTATAAGAGATCTTAGAGAGGTTGCTGTCTTTTGCAATAGAAAGGAATGAAAAGAATTCTTCCTTTTTATTTACTTACTATTTAAATGGATCATATGATAAACACAAAGCTGCCCTTGCCTGGAGGTAGCCAGGCTGGGGAGCTCAGTCACCTTGGGCCCTGACCTCCCTTGGAGGACAGAGGGCATCAATTTGTCAACACACCTGTAACCATTCACAGCAGGTGAGTGAGGAAACCCTATCTTGGCGATGCAGTGTGATTGATGAGAATACAGCCTTTAGAGTATCTAGATTTATGGCATGCTATTTTCTTCCTCTCTTCCTGTTCAACCATGAAGCCAATATCACATATTTTGGTCTTTCTTACAACAGTACCCTTTTTCATGCTATCAGTTTCTGCATTATTAGAGTGGATTGAACTACTATAATAAACAAAATCAAGATGTAACAGCTCAAATAAAATACAAGTTTCTTTCTCTATCAGTCCGGCAGTGTATTCCAGGATGGTGGCACTCTCCTCCACGTGGTGACTCGAGGACTCAGGTTCTTCCATCTGCCGGGGCCACCACCGGGTCCCGGCCAACAACTCAACTCTCTAAACTGTCTTCTGCACAGCACCAGCATTCTCTTCTTAAAACATACTTTGATCATGACTCTTGCTCCTGAACTATACAGAATATTTAGCAGAGATTTCAGATAGTATGAAGGCTACATAATCATGTAGAGAAATGTTTATGATAAGAGAATAAGATTATGAGTGCTTTTTTCTTCAAAATGATTTTTTCCCATAATCAAATCATAAAAAAAGAAAAATCAAAATTAGCGACAAAAGAAAGTGAGATTGTAAGAATATAATTGAAACATATTTTCAGCTTAAGTTCTTCTTTACCTTGTAAGAGATTATATACCAAAGGATCAATTTAAAAATCAGAATTACTGTGCACTTTCCCTATGCTTTGTGTCGTATTTGGTACTATGACACATGTAGAAGACAGGGTCCATCCCTCTGTGTGTGGGACTTATAAGTGTTCAGATTGTTGAATAGCAGATTTCCACAGGTGACAGGTGATGAGTGGCCTGAGATGAGAGGGTGTCTTTTTTTTTTTTTTTTAAGAGATGGGTCTTGCTATGTTGCTCAGGCTGGTCTCAAACTCCTAGCCTCAAGTGATCCTTCCACCTTGACCTCCCAAAGTGCTGGGATTACAGGTGTGATCCACCATACCCAGTCTGAGAAGGTGCCTTAGTCTGAATTTCCCCCAAAAGTAGAGCCTGAGGCAAAGGCTTGCAGGTAGATGGTTTCTCTTTGGAAGTGGTTCTAGATGGGAGAGGGAGGGACCTGGGGGAAGTGAAGCATGTTATCAAGATGACCACCACTTTGGGAACTGAGGCCAGGGCATCCTGCTGGGGACCTCAGGGGAGCTCTGTGACATGTGTCTCAGAATCGTCTGCTGTAAAGCTGGAAGAGGACTGTATTTATGCACCGCCCTCTTATTCTTTTTAGGGAAGAGTTGCTTCATAAACTGTCAACTCCCTGGTGCTTCCAGGTCTGCCAAGTGTCCAAATGGCAGAGTGGTCACCCCAGGTGGTATCAGAGAGCCTGGGGAAGAAAGCAAGAGACACAAGGTCACACCTGCACGGCTTGCTGGAGCAGTGGCTGGAGTACAGCGGTGAGACAAGAAGGTACGAGTGAGGCCCAGAAGTATACGATACAGGAGCTGGAAGAGGAGACATTACAGGTGCTTTGCTCATAGCCTCTCTTCTGCTCTGTGACAGCAGCTTCTCCTCCACCTTCCAAATGGAATAGTTCTCATTTCTTGGAGGGTCTCCCTCCGTTACTGTCTTCTCCCTTCCCCAGACCTTTTTTCTCTGGTATTCTAGAAGTTAAAATCTGGCCCTATAACTTTCTCTCTAAAAAGAGAATCTTTTTCTAGTACCTGGGTGGACCAGTTTTTTGAATTTTATATCTGCCTCATCATGGACTTAAGGCAAGAAAATGACCTCTGGGGAACAAATGAGGAGGAAGAGGGCAAAGGAATGTAACATAGAGCTGAGCATCCATGAAGCAGACAGTAGGGAGCCACTGAAAGCTCTTGCATAGGGAACAAGTGGTTAGCTGTGTGACCCCCTGAACAAGTCATTTTGCCTCCCTGGACCTTCAGTGTCTCTCTCTAAAGCGAGTGGGTTGAACTATCTACTCTATAGACTGTCCTGGGCCTACAACTCTGTTTGCTGCAGAGGAAGAAGGTGATGAAGGAAGGGGAGCAGTGTGCAGGAGGGATGACGTGTGGGCAGCCCAGTGTCAGGCGGGCTAGATGAAGATCGTCCTGGGAGGTTGGGCTCCATGGGATGGGTGATTGAGAGACTGCTAGAAGCAGAGTCCCATTGGACCCAGAGCCAGAAGATTCTGGTCCTTGTCCTGGCTCATTGGCCACAGATGAGTTGGGGGGCTTTCCCCAAAGGGAAAACAAAGAACATTGTCATTCGTGGAATCTGGGAGGGAACAAAACAAGTGGACAGGACAGGAGAAGCAGGACTATGGAGAGAAGTAGTTCAGACATGCCGAGTGTGAAGGAGCAGAGGGACTGGAGCTTGGATTGGGTGAGAGGAAATAATCCTTTAGGAGATTTAGAGGTTGTTCATTCTTCACAACATTGTGAGCTTCTCCTACTCATGAAGCATCAGTTAGATGGGTCATTTAGGTTGGCAGATGTGAAGGGTTTGGGCATGACAGATGAAGAGGCAAGAGAAGGAATTTTAGGGACCGCCCAAGGCTAGGGATTGGGATGAGGGCGAGAGAACCTTGGAGTGATTAAAGAAGCAGGGATGAGAAAAGAGAAGCCAAGGGAGACGTTTAAAAAAGGATGCCCACAGTGCCAAAGCCACAGAGACTTTCAGCAGGGCACAAAAATTTGATTTGAGGGAGCAGCTTTAGGAGGAGCCATTGTGAAGGCAGCC
This sequence comes from Eulemur rufifrons, assembly GCF_041146395.1. Lineage (NCBI taxonomy): Eukaryota > Metazoa > Chordata > Mammalia > Primates > Lemuridae > Eulemur > Eulemur rufifrons. The sequence goes on along the minus strand of NC_091011.1, from coordinate 27,901,500 downwards.
TTGTACTCCCTCTGCTAAGTCTTTCACAATATTTTATGTAAAATGATGCTTTGTGAAAATAAAACATTTTACATTTTATAAGAGGCTATAGCACAGAGTATCTTTTTTTTTTTTGAAAGTCAATTACTTTTATTTGAAAAATAAAAGTAGTAAACAGACTTGAGAAACCACATGGGTTATAAACAGCTGGACTTTTTTTTTTTTTTTCCAGCTCATTATGGGGGTACAAAAGTTCAGGCTATATATATTGCCCATGCCCCCCATCCCTTTCCTGGATTAAAGATTTTCAGATCAAGGAGGAGAAATCTACGGCAATAGAGGCAGGTCTTACAAAATGAGACTATCAACCAAAATTTCTCTCAACACAAAAATTACTAATGAAATAAATCTTACTTGTCAAGAGCCAGCCATAATAACATTTTCTTTGCTGTTATTTTTTTAGTCATAATTTTTCCTTAGAGGTGAGCACAGCTGTGGCAAATAAAATTAACTAAGTGGAAAACTGAAACTGCCGTATAACCCTGAGACTCTATTTTATGATCTGCTGGAATGGGAGAAGCTTCCTCTTTCCGGGACAGACCTTTCATCATTGTTGTCATCCTTGTCATTATTATTTGTGAAATGAGACTGAAGTTTCAGGCTACCCTGAGACAGAGACTGACCAAAAGGAGGCCATAATCCCTTTCTTCTAGACAAAACGCAGAGCCAAATATTACCCCAACGTCATCAGCTCTGCTCCTGCTCTCTGCTAGAAAAAGCCATCATAATTACCCAAATAGCCCAAAGCACCAGAACCTGGGCATATGGGCGGGACAAGGGGGTGGGACTGTCCCCACTCCATGCCACACTGAGCCTCTGTCAATGTGAACGTTTGACTGTTCCAAAATGGGGAAGTGTTTTGTTCCCTTTAAATGCTTTCTTCAGGGCAGAAAACGTGAGCAAAAAAGAATCATCCAGTCATAGCTCTCAAAAACAATGATGAATAGCATTTTCTTCTTTAATAGAAATATTAATAAATAAGCAGCATGGTATTTTTACAGATAAATTCTTCATAGGAAAATTGCAAATATCACAAGTACTCTCCTCTGTGTAACAATCCCAGTCTGTATTCTGGAAAGGTACACACAGATATTGGCAATATTTCTCCGGAGAAAATTAGATCGTGCTGAAGAAACTTCTTATCTGACCTATAATATAATCTATATTATATGTGTATTACATGATAGTTCATATTAATATATTGAATTATAATTATATTTATATTTATACATTATTCATTATTATATTTATGTTCTTTACATTCAACATAAATATGCATTTTCTGTTGATGTTATATACATAATTATATTAATATAATAATCAGGACCTATAGTTGGTCAGCCGATCAAAATTTAGTTAAAGGGGAGAATCATTAAAATCAATACAAACATATCTTCAAAATTTTATTTTATCGTGTAACATGTAAATGGACATTTACGTTGCCAACCATCTGATGCAGAGCCAGAGCTTGTCCTTGACTGTCGTCTGTTGCCCTGTGTACTGTAATCTCTCTACCAAATATCGCTTTTATAATGCATCGTTTGTGATTTCTAGTTTTCTTTCTTGAAGTAGAAGCCAGGACTTAAAAATACCTTTAAAACAATCAGAACACAGAAAACTTGTAAATTTTTCCTGCTCGCTCCAAAATTTTAGAGTCAATTTGACCGTTCCTAATATATTTTTTAGTGACTCATTTTTATTACTGTAAGAGGAAAATTCTCTTCCAAAGTAAAAGTAAAAGTAAACTTTTAAATGGAAAAATTTATACACTAAGACACGATATAGATTATCATCCATTTGGTGAAAGAAAAATTCATGTAGCCTAAATAAAAAGTAGCATTTCAAGGGAATATTACATAGTCATTAAGAATTTTTACAATTATAGATAATGTCCTAGAAAGCGCTTATTATAAAATAAGTGAAAAATAGGACAGGAAATTTTACATGTAGCATGATAAAATTATTTTTAAAACACTATATACTGAAAAATAATATAAGGAAATTCAATTAAATATTAATGGGCATTGCGTTTGGTAGAAATGAAAGTGATTTTTTTCTTCCATGTACTTTATTTTCCTGCTTCCTTTGTGATAAAAATAGTATTATTTTTTAAAATAACACTTTGTTTAGCATTTTTTATCAATGTCTTTCACAAGTTGCATATCATATTTAGAAACACAGCAATCCTGTATCATAAGTAGGGCAAGAAATATTAGTCCCAATATACAGAAGAGGAAACTGAGGGTCAATAGTTTGTCCAAGGTTACATAAAGTGTCTCTGTATAATTGACCCATGAAGAGTAGATAATGTTTTTAAATGCCCATGAAACTTCATATCAAATTAAAACTATGTCCATGAATTCATTATGATTAAACCTATGTCCATAAAGTCATTTGGATTATCATCTTATCATCAAACAAGAAATGGCATGATCTTATTAGTCACCACTAATTTCAGCGGTAAGACTTTCATGAACAGAGAGCAACCTCTTGACAAGTGCTTCAACATGTTTGAGCTCCCATATGTCTTATTTCACTTAATTTTCACAGTTTTATAAAATGAGTGTAATTAGTCCCATTTAATAGATAAGAAAGCAGCGGCTTAGCCAGGTTAAGCAATTGCCCAAGGTCATACAACTAATAAGTAGCAGCTGGGCTTGGATGCCAGGTCTTTTGCTCCAAGCTCAGAGGTTATTATTCTGTTACACCACCGCTGCCCCTCACAGCCACACAGCTTCTCCTCTCTTCTTCCGTTCCACACGGCACTAGCGTGTGGTTATCCATTAGCCAGGCACAGTGCTCTCTGCCAAGGACACTTCCCCATATCGCTGTGGTAGTTCATTGCCTACCGAGGTTCCGGTGACGGGGAAACAGAGCAGAAGCCAACCAGCATTTCCCGCTGACTCTTCAGGCCCAGTGTCTGGGGACCTGAATCAGCGTCTCCAAGAACAACCACAGCCTTTCTCGTGCTACCAGGCTTTTTAGACTCTACCCATTACCTCTTCATCATCCACCACATTCTTTGCTGAGAGTCCCACTTATAGTGCCCACCAAGACTTAAAATATTTTGTAAAACTATGTTTTAATTACAAAAATGTAATTACTAAGTGGTAATTAAAATTAAACAATAATCTATAATTAAGTAAAACTATAGATTAAATAAACTACAATTAAGTTAAACATCTTAAAGTCTAATTTAGTTATAAAATGCAATATTTGCTCATAGGTGAAACAACTGTAATATATATTTTATATACACACATATAGTATATGAGAACAAATATATATTTTTTTATTTGTGCAAATTTATGGGGTACATGAGAAATTTTGTTACATGTGTATAATGCATAGTGATCAACTCAGGGTATTCAGGGTGTCCATCATCCAAGTACAATACATTTTTGTTGAGTATAGTCATCCTACTCTGCTCTCAAACACTGCATTTATTTCTCCTATCTAACTGTCTGTACTCTTTAACCCACTTCTCTTTATTCTACCCCCCCCCAGTCTCTGTTATCTATTTTTTCTCTCTTTACCTTCATGTGTTTAAATTTTTTAGCTCCCACATATAAGTGAGAATATACAACATTTCTCTTTTTATGCCTGGCTTATTTCACATAAGATAATGACCTCCAGTTCCATCCATGTTGCTGCAAATGACAGGATTCCATTCTTCTTTATGGCTGAATAGTTATTCCATTGTGTATATATAGCACATTTTCTTCATCCACTTATCCATTGATGGACACTTCAGTTGTTTCCATATCTTTGCTATTATGAATAGTGCTGCAATAAACAAAGTACAGGTATCCCTTTGCTATATTGATTTCTTTTCCTTTTGGTAGATATCCAGGAATGGGATAGATGGATTGAGTGGCAATTATATCTTTAGTTTTTTGAGAAATCTCCATACTGTAAAAACAAATATTAATCACAGAAGCAAAGAGTAGAATGGTGGTCATCAGAGCCTGGGTGGGGGTCAGGGGTTTAGATGTTGGCCAAAGTATAAAAAATTACAGTTGAATAGGAAAAATAAGTTCAAGAGATCTATTGTACAACATGATAACTATTAATATATACTATATAGTTATTTATATAACAATATGTTGTATTTTTGAAAATTGCTGAGAGTAAATTTTGTGTTCTCACCACAAAAATGATAAGTATGTGAGATAATGCATGTCAATGAGCTTGATTTAGCCATTCCACAATGTCATATTTCAAAACATGTTGTACACTATAAATATATACTATTTTTATTTGTCAACTAAAATAAATTAATTAATTAGGCCGAGTATGGTGGCTCATGACTATGGTCCCAGCACTTTGGGAGGCTGAGGCAGGAGGATCACTTGAGGCCAGGAGTTCAAGACTAGCCCGGGCAACATTGTGAGACCCCATCTCTACATAAAAATTTTAAAACATTAGCTGGGCCTGGTGGGGTATGCTTATAGTACTAGCTACTTGGGAAGCTGAGGCAGGAGGATTGCTTGAGTCTGGCAGAAGTACAAGGCTGTAGTGAGCTATGATCAGGCTACTGCATTCCAGCCAGGGAGACAGAGTAAGACCCTATCTCTAAAAAAATAAAAATTTTTTAAAAAAATTAATAATCAATTTTTTAAAACAATATTCACTGTAGAAAAAAGTATTTGCTCATAAGTGAAATAACCCAAATATATATATAAACAAATATTAATCTTCCGCAACTTCTTTCCATTCTTCACGCCTAAGGTAATCAACTGATATATAGCTGATATATAACTTTAAGCATATATAACTTTATGCATATATGCAAATATGTGTGGGCTATTTTATAGTTTGATACTTACAAATACAGAATCATAGCATATATATTACTCAGCAATTTGTGTTTTGATTTCTTTCTCATATTGTTCGCAGTTGCCATATATAAATGCTACTGATTTTTGTATGTTGATTTTGTATCCCACACCACAACTTTACTGAATTCGTTTACCAGTTCTAATGGTTTTTTGTGGAGTCTTGAGGTTTTTCTAAGTATAAGATCAGGTCATGTGCAAACAGGCTACTTTGACATCTTCCTTTCCAATTTGGATATCCCTTATTGCTTTCTCTTGCCTAATTGCTCTGGCCAGAACTTCTAGTATTATGTTGAATAAAATTGGTGAAAGTGGGGATCCTTGTCTATTCCAATCTTTAGAGACAAGGCATTCAATTTTTCCTCATTCAGTATGATGTTAGCTGTGGGTTTGTCATATATGGCCTTTATTATTTTGAGGTATGTTTCCTTCTATACCTATTTTGATGAGGGTTTTTATCACAAAGGGATGTTGAATTTTGTTAAACACTTTTTGGGCATCTATTGAAATAATCATATGAGTTTCGTTCTTGATTCTGTTAATGTGATTCATCACCTTTATTGATTTGTGTATGTTTAACTGTCTTTGCGTCCCTGGGATGAATCCTACTTGATCATGGTGAATGCTCTTTTTAATGTGTTGCTGAATTCAGTTTGTTAGTATTTTGTTGAGGATTTTTGCATCTATGTTTATCAGTGATGTTGGCTTGTAGTTTTCTTTTTTTTGTTATGTCCTTGTCTGGTTTTGGTATCTGGATAATGCTGGCCTCATAGAAAGAGTTTGAAATATTTCCTCTTCTTGGATTTTTTGAAGCATTTGAGTGGGACTGGTATTAGTTCTTCCTTAGATGTTTGGTAGAAATCAGCTGTGAATCTATCAGGTCTTGGGCTTTTCTTTGGTACAGGACTTATTATTACAGCTTCATTCTCATTAGTCACTACTTGCTATTGGTTTATTAAGGTTTTCTATTTCTTCGTGGTTTCATCTTTTTAGGTTGTATGTGTCCAGGAATTTATCCATTTCTTCAGGTTTTCCAATTTGTTAATGTATAGTTGTTCACACTGGCTTCTAAGGATTCTTTTGTATTTCTGAGGTTTCAATTGTTATGTCTCCTTTTTTGTTTCTGATTTTATTTACTTGGGTCTCGTCTCTTTTTTTCTTAGTCTAAGGAGAATACACACTCTTTTCAAGTGCACATGACACATTCACCAAGATAAACCATTTTCTGGGCCATAAAAAAATCTTAACATATTTAAAAGAATTGAAATCATACAAAGCATGTTCTCTGACCATCAGGAAATTAAATTGGAAATCAATAGCAGAAAAATATCTGGAAGTCCCAAATATTTGTAAGTTAATATTTAATAAATATTGCCTAAATATTTTCCCAAAGCTTTTAGCAAAACATATTCCCAATATAAGCGTGCTTATTTCCTCCAGACAACTTCTTTCTTCAAAAGTGATTTGGAGGACAAATGAGATTCATGAATAATCTTTTTGGTACAAATGCCTTAGAAGGGAAAGTTTATATAATAGAAACAGCATGGGATTTGGGGCTAACTAGTTGTGTGACATTAAGGTAAACACTCCACCTCTCTAAGTTTCACTTCCCCATAGCACAGATTCACTGCTGAAGCCTCTGAAGTCTGACTGTCTGGTTTCCGATTCTGTTGTCATCATGTACTAACACATGATCTTGGCAAGTACACCTCCCTGTGCTGCAGTTGTATCACCTATATAGCAGTAGTAATAGCAATACAGGTCACCATATGTCCTGGTTTCCTGGGACAGTCCTGGCTTATGCTTGTTTTTACACTATGATTATTAATAGTGTCCTGGTTTGGGTGATAAATCATATGCTTAGTCTAATAACATTATTTATGCATTATAGGGTTGTTGAGAAGATTACATTAGTTGTTATGTATAAAGCATTTTAGGACGGTGCCCGGCAGCCAGGCTCAATCAATATTTGAGTGCCTCCCACAGTCTAGGCACTTTCATAGCTGCTAAGATATGGTGGTTAACAGGGCAGATACCACACTCAGAGAGTCTGGGGTAGGCAGAGTGGTTAAGTGCACAGGCTCTGATGCTAGACTACCTGAGTGTGAATCCTGGTCTACTCTCTATTAGCTATGTGATCTTGAGCAAGTAATTTTACTTCACATCTGTAGTGTGGGCTATTAGGAAGATTGAATGGATTAATATTTACAAAGCACTTAGACCAGTAACTGGGACCTGGTAAGTGGTACATATGTATTTGTTAAATAAAATGAATAGAACTTATATTTTAAATGCTAGGAAGATTAAATGCATTAGTACAGTCATGTGCCACATAATTATTGTTTTGGTCAATGATGGACCACGTATCCAATGGTGGTCCCATAAGATCATAAAACTGTATTTTTACTGTACCTTTTCTATGTTTAAATATGTTTAGATACACAAATACCATTGTGTTACCACTGCCTACAGTATTCAGTGCAGCAACATGTGGCACAAGTTTTAGCCTAGGAACAATAGGCTACACCATATAGCCCAGGTGTGTAGTAGGCTATACCATCTAGGTTTGTGTAAGAACACTCTAATGTTCGCATGACAATGGAATCTCCTAATGACACATTCCCAGAATGTATCCCTGTCATTAAGCAACACATGACTATATATGCAAAGGTTATATGCACTTATACTAGAGATTTACCTTTTTTAAACTAAAGTTGTCTATTCTGTTAGTTTTTCCAAAATAAAGGAAGATGTCCTCAAAGGTGAATTGATAGCTCCTCCACTTCTAGACACAGAAGACTACCAGGAACTTTTAGAGGACATTTTTTTCCTAGCTCAAAACAAACAAACAAACAAACAAACAAAACTACAGTCTTATCATGGTCTCACACCAACTACAGGAAATAGATAATATTAATATCATTCTTATAAAGAAACTCAGGCTCAAAGACTCACCAAGGTCACAGAGCTTTGTGACTTTTTGATCAACTCTTTAGCAAAAGTGTTAAGGTAAATGTTGTATTTGCACGTGTTTGTTAAAGGACAGCTAGCAAGCTTCATTTGCTGGATCAGGCCAGAACAAGTACACATAACATATTATCAAAGCAAATGCGAAGAAGCCAGATTGCTCCATTATTACAGATAGAAAAGCTATATCATTATTACAGATAGAAAAGCTATAATAGTGAAACTGTTACCAAAATTGGTACTTGTCCCCATGGCCAAGTGAAGAACAAGGACAAGCAATATGAGGAGAAGGAAAGAGAAGTTTATTAACTTGCCTGCAAATGAGGAGAATGGCAGGTTCTCATCTTAAAGTACCACTGTCCTACCTATAAGCAGAAATACAGTGCTTTTTCTTTTTTTTTTTGAGACAGAGTCTCACTATATTGCCCAGGCTAGAGTGCCATCTCGTCAGCCTAGCTCACAACAACCTCAAACTCCTGGGCTCAAGCAATCCTTCTGCCTCCCAAGTTTCTGGGATTACAGGCATGTGCCACCATGCCCAGCTAATTTTTTCTATATATTTTTAGTTGTTCAGCTAATTTCTTTCTATTTTTAGTAGAGACAGGGTCTCACTCTTGCTCAGGCTGGTCTTGAACTCCTGAGCTCAAACAATCCACCCACCTTGGCCTCTCAGAGTACTAGGATTACAGGTGTGAACCACCGTGCCCAGCCAATACAGTGCTTTTAAAGGGAGTTTTCAGCTTCAGGCTATTGCTGTTTAACTATAGCATCTCCAGGGAAGACAATCTAGTGAACTCTGCCTGGAAAATTCTGTTGCGCCATCTCCTGTGCTACAAAGAACAAAGGACTCTCCCCCTGGACAAAATCTCCAGCAGGTCCCATGATTTCTTTGTTCTGCTGCAGCCCCAGATGATGGGAACTCATGCTGGCCCGAGCACCTTGGCAAGGTCCTGCAAGCTCCCTGCTGGAGTGGGGCTGATGGAGGGTTCCAGGAGAAGGGTCATGGCAGCTAGGATGGTAGGTGGGCACCAGGAGGCTCAGGCTGGAGCTGTTTACCAGCCGGTACAGAAGGATGTAAGTATTTTGATGATCGGCTCAGCCATGGTGTGGACTGGCTCAGTATCAGCTTTACTCTTAGGAAATAAAAAATCCTCTGGTCATGTCTAGGGCCAGAGAGTATGTATAGAAAATTGCAGTGATAGAAGGAGAAGAGACCCGGAAGCTGCTGAGTACTATGATACAACATTCAGCCCTTATCTTTCACGAGATGGGATAACACACCCTCCCAAGTGTGCCACTTGCAGCCTAACTGCATCTGACTTAGTGTTTAAGTATCCGCCTTCCCCACCCGCCCCCAGGCTCTGACGGATTTCACCCATCGCTGTTACCAACATCCATAAGCACACTGCTTTATTTTCTCATTGTCAAGGGGCTCCAAACATTTCCAGTGGCAAGATGTACGTATGTCTAATTCAGCCTCTGGAGACTGAAACTTGACTACAACAGCAACCTTCATATGCCGAAATATATGCACATTGATGCACTTAGTAAGGCTTCCCTTCACCCCAGCCTCTTGGAATGTACGAGATATGCCTGTTAAAATATCATAATCCTTTTTACTCTGAGTGCCTTTTCCCCCAGAGCCTTGCAAGTGCTCTCCACATAATGGCCTATTTTTAAGAGTCCTCTTGAGACTGGAAATGGCACTAGGGCCTTAAATCTAAGGACAGCATCAGAGCCGGTCCGCATGTCAAACATTTCTAATATGATCAGAAAGGAGGCCTGAAAAAGGCACTCCTCTTACCCTTGGTTTCTCCTGTGCCCTAGGCAAGTCCTGATTTAGAAGATGCCTGTCTGACTCGTGTCAGGTGCAACTGCCGCCAACGCATCTGACTGCGAGCTGACGCTTAACATCCCTGAAGTAGGCACAGGACTTTGACCCCTCCCCCAGGCTTCCCTGGATACATGTGTGGTGTTTCACAGGTTCAAAAGGAGAAGAATAAAGAACGAAGACTGGCAATCTTAGACTTATGAAAAATAGGAAGAATTATACATGTTTTTCTCTTTAAATATTAACTATTTTAAATGTGTAATTTCAAGGCTGTGTTAATCCTGCATGACAGTCCTCACAAGGCAAACTTCCTTTCCTTTATTAATTCTGTTCCCGGACTTCTTTCCATCTATTAGCTAAAGCCAGAGGCGAAGTTCCATTGAGTATTCCGTGCACTGCTAGAAATCCCGTGATTCACGCGGTGGGTGGTGCTGAAGTAGTTGCTAATCTGGTGATGGGTGTTACTTTTGCTACTGGGTTGTGAATTTCTAACTCTTGAGATGTCAGGCAAAAGCACTGGTGAGAGAAGAGAGAGGATAAAAGGACAAAGAATCTGAGATTTCTTTCTCCCTGGAAGCCTTTTCTGTCTTCGTGCCACAGGGAACAGCTGAACCATCAAAAACCCATTTATAATTAGTGTTAGTGAAACCGGAAGCTTTGGGGAATATTGGTCCGGAACAAAGGCAAGAGTAGAAAATCTTGATAAATTTTGCAAAAGGGAAGACACAGGATTTTCAAAAGCTGACATAAAGCGTGTCATATTAGTCACTAAATTCATATGGTTCTACTTAAGGTAATTTTTAACACAAATGTTATAAGATAAATTCCTTTTAAAAAGGAACTATATATACATATAGTTTATATATATATAGTGTGTGTGTGCATATATATAGTATATATATATATAGTGTGTATATATATATATATATATACACATACACACACACACACACACACACACACACACGAGGGGGGTAGGAATGTACTTTTTTCTGAAAATTACCAGGGCCACAGTATGTCACTGGTTTATATCATGATAGTTAACACCTGATCTGTGAGAGAAATCAGAGTATGAGGTAATTCAGCATTCTTACCCAACTGGCCCACTAGTCTTGTGCATTTTCTCCAGCTGATGTAGCCACAAAAGTGAAATGCATCCGTCTCCTATGCTTTGCCAGGGACAAAGAGGGGTCAATGCGAGCCTTGGAAGAGCAATACTGGAGCTGTGCGTGGAGGGGACGCGTCTGAGTGGAAACAGCACGTGAACTCACACAGACCACCGTCTGAGCTCTCCACCGGAGCTCTCCTCCTCCAGCTGCAGTGTCGCTAGAGAGGCGATTTGGTTTTCCCGTTTGCAGTGAGACCCAACTGGCTGCAAGGTATTCATTCTGCATTTATCGCTCAAATGCAGGCAAATCAGTCTACTTACCTGCTCTAAAAAGGTTGTGATCTAAGACCGCGCTAATAGAAACTTCCGCGTAACAAATATGGAAGTTCCTGGGGCCTCGTGGCTTTCAGGCACAGGAGAATAGAGCATGCTGTACCTAATCAGGGTTCGATTATATAACTCTGTACATTTACAAAATTATTTTTTACCAGCATCATCGTAATTAGGAGGCAGCCTTGATTGGTCAGAAAAACATAGCTTTGGAGTCAAGCAGAGCTGTATTTTAACTCTGGTGCTGCCACTCAGGAGCTCTGGGGCCTCGGGTGCTGAGTACTTTACCCCTCTAACCTCCACTCCTCACTGGCAAGTTCAGGCGATGGTGCCCAGTGGATGGGGTTGCTATGAAGCGTGAGAGACAGAGAGAGGGAGATACCATATTCAAGTTCTTAGTAGAGTAGCTGGACCAAGGAACACACTTTGAGAATCACTGAGCTAGAGATAATTATAATCTTATCATATTTAGTCTTCTTAAACAGGATATAAACTTTCCATTTATACTGATATGTCTTCCTTTTATTTTCTATCTTCTGCCAGGATTTAAAAATTACCTCCTTGGCAAAATCTCCTGTCTTGAATTATTGATTCTTTTTTTCCCTATTATGAGTGGAATTTTTAGTCATTATAAATTTTAACTTGGTGTAGAAATGCAATTGATTTGTGTGGATTTCTCTTACATCCTGCAACTCTGACTAACTTTCTCATTGCCTTCATTTTGTTGTGGTTGTCAGCTTTCCCAAGTGAGCTAACAGTGGTGGAACAGGAACAAGCACATACAATCAAAAAACAACTTTGATCCTTTCCCCCACTGCCTGTAAAACACGCCCTATGGGACTTGCTCCTTCCCTGACCCTGGACAAAATCTGCCGCAGGTCCCATGATTTCTTTGTTCCTGCCACAGCCCCAGATGATGGGAACTCATGCTGGCTGGAGTGCTGCTCCCTGCTGGAGTTTCTACACTGTGGGGCTGATGGAGGGTTCCAGGAGAAGGGTCATGGCAGGTGGGACGGTGAGTGGGCACCAGGGGGCTCAGGCCAGAGCTGTTTACCAACTGGTACAGAAGGATGTTAAATATTTTGATGATCGGTCCAGCCATGATGGTGTGGACTGGCTCAGTGTCTATCAGCTTTATTCTTAGGGATTCAAAAAATCTTCTGGTTATGTCTAGGGTTAAGTCACTAATTAAAATTTGATCTCTTGTATTAGTTAAAATGCTAATCTTCCCCCCCCCCCCTTTTTTTTGAGACAGGGTCTCGCTCTGTCGCTGTGGGTAGAGTGCAGTGGGGTCATCAGAGCTCCCTGTAGCCTCAAACTCCCGTGCTCAAGCAATTTCCTGCCTCAGCCTCCCCATTCTCCTGCCTCAGCCTCCCCATCCTCCCACCTCGGCCTCCCCGAGTGCTAGGATTACAGGCGTGAGCCATCGTGCCCCAGCCCAAAATGCTAATCTTTACTCAAGATTAACGCCTTTCCTCTACCCTTATTTGAGGAAAGGAGGGAAGATCAGCTTCCTCTCTGCTTCCCAGCCTGTCCCTTCTGCTCCTCTTTCCCAGACGCCGGGATGACTCTGGCAACTGCACAGCTGCACAGTTGCCGGGCTGAGGAATGAGGGAGGCAAATGATTAGAGCCAGGAAAGGTGGATGGAACTTCACAGACACATGCAATCTGGCACTGGTGTTTCTGCAGACATAGGTGGCAGGCAGAATAGAATGTTGACACCGCCACCCACTGGGCGCAGGATGTAATGCAGCGCTAGGTCAGACAGCTTTCTCCCCTCAGCGGGCAGTTGAGGTCGTGGAAGCATGAACATCAAGGAACTTGTGAACTCTGCTTTGGGTTCAGAAAGGTGGCAGGTACCACCTGAGTTGGGAATGCCCCACAATACCTCGTCTCTAGTCTAGCTCCTAAACCTTTTATCCTTGTAGGATTCTAGTTTCTCACTTTTAGATCCATTTCTCACGGTATTCGAAATCTGGAAAGGAAATTCAGGGGCGTGTGGCCCAGCTCTCTCATTTTGCAGATGGAAAATCAAAACCCCAGGGAGGTGGCATACGTTGCTCAGGTCCCAAATAAGGGAAATGAGTTGCCCAAGGTTGGGCTGGAGCCAGGAGTTGGGGTGCTCCCCCGCGAGGTAGAGAATTCTAGGCTGAAGGAACCGCATAGCCAAGCGCACAGGGGCACGACCTCGCTGTGTGACCTCGGGCAGATCACTCGTTTTCCTGAGGCCTCCATTTCCTCATCTGTCAACAGAGGATAAATAAATAACGTGGAACTCCTCAGTGCTGTTGTGAAGGTTAAACAAGACGTACACATGAAGCAGCTGAGACACTACCTGGCACGGAGTAAGCTGGCAATGAGTGCTCCCTGGGATGATGACGATGGCTCGAAGTCATTTAAGCCATTTTTAATTGCACAATGATGATGATGGTGGCGGTGGTGATGATGACGATGACCAAGATGTTGGCAGTTAATCAACGGCATGCAGCTTAGAGTGGCTGGAACACTGGATCAGGTAGGGAATGGGGACAGGTGCAGTCAAGGAGGCAGGTGACAGGACCCCTGCTTTCCCTGCAAGCCTGCCCAGCCTATCCCCAAATTGTGGTCGTCCTTTTGGTCTACTTTCTCCAACCCTCCTGCAGGATCTGCTGAGAGCAGGTCACGGACCCTTGCAGACTGGTCATCTGCCAGCTCACACTCTCACTTCACATAGGTCTTAACTGCTGCTTAAAAGGCTTTTTACTCATCTCTGGTTAGATATATGATTCCCAAAGGTCTGCACCTTCTGACATGCCATGCCCCCTAATCAACTGCTTTTCTGCGATTATGGAAACCATCTGATTTTTGTTCCCTCAACTTCCCTCTTTTCCATCTCAAAACTCAAGCAATCCACCCTTTCCTCTACTTCAGAAATACTCTCTCTCCTCCCCCATCCTGTTTTCCCTCTCACTTTTCTAGAAGAGGAGATATCTTTTCTCTCCCAAGGAAACGTCTTGACTTGTATTTCTGACGCCAGCCCTTCCCACCTCCTCTGGCACCTTCTTCCATCTTTCCTCGATGTTGTATCTTTCAGCCACTCCCTCTCTTTTCCACTTCCCCAGGGTCCTCTATTCTATAATATCTTTCTGAATCTTTCTGTAGGAGATAATCTGAAACTGAAAATACAAGATGCATGATACATGGAAAGAGAAGTTCACAGTAATGTTTTTTTCTTTTATTCTTTTTTTGTGTACTTTCTACACAGTAATGTTTTTATAACAAATAACCCAAATACCCAGCAATGGAAGTAAAGTTCAATAAATGGTGATAGACTCATTCATGGATATGTCATATAGCCATTAAAAGTAATGGTGATAATTTTTTTTTTTTGAGACAGAGTCTCGCTCTGTTGCCCAGGCTAGAGTGAGTGCCGTGGCGTCAGCCTAGCTCACAGCAACCTCAAACTCCTGGGCTGAAGCGATCCTACTGCCTCAGCCTCCCGAGTAACTGGGACTACAGGCATGCACCACCATGCTCAGCTAGTTTTTTCTATATATATTTTTAGTTGGCCAGATAATTTCTTTCTATTTTTAGTAGAGACGGGGTCTCGCTCTTGCTCAGGATGATCTCGAACTCCTGACCTCGAGCGAGCGATCCACCGGCCTCAGCCTCCCAGAGTGCTACGATTACAGGTGTGAGCCACCGTGCCCGGCCGATAATATTTTTTAGAAGAGAGAGAGAACAGTATAATGAAATTCCTTGTACCCTTTACTTGGCTTCAACAATTAGCAGTCTGTGGTAATTGTTTCATCTTGTCCAATCTTGTTTCATCTGTTCCCCCCCCCCACTCCCAGCCCTGCCACTACATTATTTTGACGCAAATCACAGACAGCATGTAGTTTAATCTGTAAATATTTCATTGTATCACCTGAGAAAATAAAACAAATTTTAATATCATTGAGTATTCAGTCACTGTTCACATTTCCCTAATTGCTTTATAAGTTTTAAGTTAGTTTGTTTGAATTAGGATCCAAATAAAATCCACATGCTGCAATTGGTTGATATGTTTCTAAGTCTTGCAACAATAACTTCCCCCTGTCTTTTTTGTTATTGTTGTTCTTACAGTTTTTTAAGAACTATGTAACTTGTCCTCTAGAGTTTCCCACAGTCTGGATTTTGCTCATTTCTGCCTATGGCGTCATTTCATGTGTTCCCTTGTCTCCTGCATTTCCTGTAAACTGGTGGTTGGAAATGGAGGCTTCACTGGTTTTGGGATCAGTTGTTTAGGCAAGAAGAAGTTGCAGGTGGTGGTCTGTACTCCTGTCAGAAGACACAGAATATCAGATGTCTGTTCTGTTTTTTGTGGTGTTAGCTGTCATTGATAATCATTGTCCAGATTCATTAATTCACTGAGGAGTGGGAAATGGTGACATTCTCTCTTCATGTATTAGTTGGAACACCTTTATAAAAAAAAAAAAAAAGCTTTTTCTTTATGAACTTTTTGGTTGTCAAGGTAACAACTTGATCATTTCCCTTTATTTACCGGTTTTCAAAATACTGTGTCAGTTTCCTGGCAATGAGTTTTGTTTATTTGTCTTAATATCAGTTTGAACTCATGCATTTAAACATATTTAATGTGTT
The DNA here is from genome assembly GCF_041146395.1 of Eulemur rufifrons. Lineage (NCBI taxonomy): Eukaryota > Metazoa > Chordata > Mammalia > Primates > Lemuridae > Eulemur > Eulemur rufifrons. Next base: position 27,885,766 of record NC_091011.1, on the reverse strand, counting down.
TCAAATCTGTTGTCATTACTGTGTCATTAATGCTCTTCTCCGAAGAAGTCTATGCCCCAATTCCAAGAACCTGTGAGTGTGTTATGTTACAGGTAGAAGAGAAATGAAGGTTGCAGATGGAATTTAGGTTGTTACCAGCTGACCTTAAAATAGGGAGAGTAGCTTGGATTATCCAGGTGGGCCCAATGTAATCACAGGGTCATTGAAAGTAGAAGAGGGAAGCAAAAGAGGAGCTCAGAGCGATGCAACGTGAAGACTCTACCATTGCTGGCTTTGAAGATGGAGAGGGTTGGCAGCCTCTAGAAACTGGAAAAGCAAGGAAACAGATGCCCCCTAGAGCCTCCAGAAAGAAACGCAGTCCTGCTGACACTTGATTTGAGCTCAGTAAGACCTGGGTTGGACTTCTAACCCTGCAGTCCCTAACCTCTCATCTACAGACTGGTACTGGTCTATGGCCCACTAGGGACTGGGCTACAGAGCTCCACTGTGCCCCCACCCCCACCCCAGTCTATGTCTTCCGTAAAACTGGTCCCTGGTGCCAAAAAGGTTGGGAACTGCTGTTCTAACCTACAGAACTGCAACTTTGTGTTGTGTTAAGCCACTACATTGTGGTAATTTGTTACAGCAGCAATAGAGAACTAACACAGCTACTAGCCTTATTGATGCTTACAATGATCCATCTTTGGCCAATATTATCCTTTTCAAGTTGGCTTCCAAGTCTTGAGTTTTTCTGCTACTGGTATGAAAAGATGTTCCAGGCCCACCTATTGGTAAACTCTTAGCATTTGACTTCTACCCCAATTTCTCTGTCCTCTTTTGAAGTAATCAGTGATTTTTAAATTGAAAAATCTGGTCCTTGTCCTTTTTTTCTTCTCTGCAGTATTTGATGCTACGCTTACTCTTTTCCAAATGACATCTATCTTCCCTATGATGTCACCACAGTATCCTGTTTCATTGTGCTTCTGGATTTTACTTCTGAAACCCTAAATCTGTTCTCAGGCCTCATTTTTCCTTTCTCCACACTCTTCCTCAGTAATTCCATCCATGCAATAATCCTTCCGTGGCAATGAGTCCTAAACCTGTATCTTCCTCCCAATCTCTCCTAGGCACCAATACAGGACCTCATTTCCAACTGCCCGTTGATTATTGCCACCTGTACTAACAGCCTCCACCTGAAATTCATGGCAAACCCACCGCCTCCACCTGAAATTCACGGCAAACCCTTAACTCTTTGCTATTTTTGCTAATGGTTTTTTCTGACACTCAGATTTAAAATCTTGGTGCTATTTAAAAATCTTCCTTGTCCTAAGACTCTCCTAAAATAAGAAATATAACTGCCACCAAATACAGTACTTAAGTATATTTCACTCTTCTTTTGCTATAGGAAACTAGCCTTTTTAAAGTTTTGTTCATGAGCACTCTGTTCATGGACACAGACCCCCACGAGAAGCCAGACAGTTGTCAGAGGTTGCTTTGTGAGCATGAAACCAGAGCTCTGGGGGCTGGGTGTTTTGAAGAGTTAATAGTCTCAAGTTAAAACAGGTGGGCCTTATTATGGGATTGCAATACTTGAAGAGTTTGCTAAAGTCCTCCTGCACCTAAGAAATCTTAGGTGGTCCACACTGATGTCTCTGCAACCTTTCCATGCCCCCATGCCTGACCTACCTTTTTTTGATTTTTTAAAAAATACTACCATCTTTAATTTGGTGACTGGCAAATCTCACAGGCACATAAAATCATAAAATTAACTGAGATGGGTATCTACTAAACCAGAGGTAGATCTAACTAGGATAAAAGCTGTAAGTCTATTTAATACTCGGTATAACTTTTAAGAAATATCGCTTGAAAACAGCCATTTGTATACAGCTGCGATGCTAGACGTGGGCGGTCGCCGCCTGTGCATCACTGTGGAGTTTAGCGCCCTCTTGTGTTCACTACGACGCCAAGCAGAGCTGGCTTGCCGTGATTTGCCAACGGGTATTTTTAAACGCATCTCTGATCTTATGGGATGTGTTAGAATTTGGCTACCAGTTTTTTTTAAAGCTGCTGTCACCCTCAGAATCATGTGTAGACAGAGCCAACTGTAGGAAAAACTGAGAAGGATGCAACGTTCTTTAGGTCCCTGATTTTCTCTTTCCTCCTACTCTCTTCAGCACTTACTTTCTGCTTTTATTCCTCCCAGAGCTCCCAGATCACATTTGATCCTATAAAATATTATTAAAGCAGCTGAATTTAAATTTGTGTAAGTTTTTAGGCTTCCAAAAAGTATTCCTATATATTAAGCAGCAAGGTAGGTGGTGGATATTGGTGGAACCAACGAGAACCTCAGCAGCTGCATCAAATCCAGCACGCACTGGGGGCGGGGAGTGGGGAAGAGAAGGACAGAGCTGAAAGGCAGTTTCCCTTTTTTTGTGATCCTCTAAATGCTACTCTGTGTTCTGGAAGAGCTTGAAAAATGACTCAACATAGGTGGGCGCAAAGACCATGGCCATTGACAGTCATGGCTTTTCAAACCTCCATGCCTGTCCTCACCAGTTGTGCAAATGTGGACAAACTAGCCTTCCTGGGCTCTAATTTTCTAATCTGTACAACACTAATAATACCTACTTCATAGGGCTGTCAGGAAAACTAAATGAGACAATGTGTGTAAAATAATAATAGTATATGCAAAGTGTATATTTAAAACTCATGTCAAATTTCTAAGAAAGACATAAGGCAAATACAATACTAAAAGGCAAAGTCAGGCTAACATGAAATCGCGTATTGCTGTCCTGAATGAGCCTGAGAGAGAAAAGAACATATTGTTCTAGTGAATGATCATTTAAAAACAAAGTATCATAGCTCTAGACTGCATGAGGAAAAACATTTAATCTCAGAAACAAGTTGGCCTTTTGGTCAAAGGACTGTAAAGAGAGAGACGGATTGGCAAACTCTTCTAGAATCTCAACAGTGCAATGACGGCTACTAATCAAAGAACAGAATATTTATGCCCTAGCTCAAGGTTAAGATCCAAACAAATATCCAGAATTTACTGAACAGGATTAAATAAATTACACATAATCATGAAATTCTTCTGACTCTCCCTTCAGATAACATCAATACACATTCAGTTTGAACCCTGTGTAAGGCCTTTATTACACAAGCCAGTGGCAGTTGATGTCAGACCTATCAACTGCTTCCCAGGGAAAGTACCTCCCTGGGAGCCCCAGGTTAATTAAAGTGGGCCCTTGGTTCTTTGTGGATTAAGATAGGGCCACTAATTATGACAGAGATGGGCACCTGGCAACCTGTAAAGTGGCTTGGTTTAAAAAGCTCTACTTATCAAGAGACTTAATAAGGTCAATTGGATTTTCTTATGCAAGCAGTTGCATGGGGGAAAGGTCAGCTTGTCAAGAACAGGTGTAGAGAGGACACCAAAGAGCAGCAAAGCCTAAAAGAGAAGTCATATTCATGGTAACAAATCAGATTGAAGATCTAACTGCTTAAGGAGCAAACGTGTTCATCTGGTCTCCAAAGCTGCCGTAGACTATGAATGGAGCTATTCTTAGAGGCCTATGTGATTACAGCTTCCAACATTACAACAAGTTTTTTTCCAGTAAACCTTCCTTTCTTCAGGGAGTCTGAGATCTCTAGTTCATGCAATCAAATGAGATTAATTAACAGCAGTGTGAGGAATAAAAATGAAAAGAAGCAGTCTCTGCCATCACAGAGCTTAAATTGTAGTTGGGAAGATCATGCATATTAATTCATGGACTATTTATTAGTTTCCTATTGCCAAGTGGTATCTAAAGTGTTAAGGATCAGAAGATAAATAGAACGTAGACCCTGTCCTCCAGAGGCTCAGAGACTGCAAGGGTAAGTGGATGGTGTGAAAGGGGTGCCCAGTGTGCAGTGGGGATGTGGGGAGTGGTTTCGGGACTGAAGATGCTTCTAGCATTCATGGTTACTGCTTCCTAATATTAGACAAGAATACTGTCCAATGTGTCCATCTTTGTGAAGGAAGCTCAGTTAATATAACTCATGGCCTCTCTTCATTGCCTCACCCCTTCCTCTATAAATTAGGAAGAATTAAAATTGGTATATGTGGACCAAATTTTCTGTCCTCCCTTTTGGGAGCTAGCAGCCCAAGAAAGCAGACATTCTAACTCTGCCCAGCATTGCCTGTAAGTGGGTACTTAAGTCTAACTCTGTGGTTCAGTTAGTAGGCTTACTTGGCTCTTAGCCTAAGCTTGCCAACTTCATCTTCATCAGTAAATTGGGTGGTATTTAGTTTCCCATCTGCCTTGTTCTTGGTTTTCTTTTTCTTTTTGTTTATTTATTTTTTTGAATTAACAATTTTCAACTTAAAGAACTTGTCCCCCAATATAACAACCAATTTGTATAAGTAAGTTTGTTCAAAGGTATAGAAGCTCCTATTGGGTGGGCTGGCAAGGGTCTTGGTCTAATTTTTCATTCTGTTCAGAACCTGTATGGGGAAGAGAGATCATTATTGGAACATCCCTGGAGACACCAACACCCACATGGAGGTTTTTAACACCGTATGAATTCCTCTAATCACTGTTGTCAAGACCAGCGGTCCCCAACCTTTTTGGCACCAGGGACTGATTTCATGGAAAACAATTTTGCCATGGACTGGGGGTGGGGGCATACGGTGTTCCGGGGTGTGGTGTGGTGCAGAGGTCAGGCGGCGATGAGTGCCCATTTCCTAACAGGCCATGGTCTGGTAATGGGCCATGGCCCCGGGGGTTGGGGACTGCAGGTCTAGACCATTGATGGAATTGGACCAAAGCCAAAACACAGAATGGTCAGCAATATATGACTTAAGATCTGGGATTTAAAAATGATCTGGGCCAATTATATTTTACACTGAAACCAAAAAAAGAGTTTTCCAGTTGGTACAGGGCAGAAAGATATGTGAATCGTGGCTGAATCCCAATAATGCTAGTGCTCTAGAGTTTTGATCTCCAAACTCCTGCCATCCTCTAGCTCTATGGGCCTCTCACGTATCCAATTGTCTTGTGAACAGAGGTCCCGTTCTGGAGAATAGAGTCTTTGTTCTAGACAATTTTTTCAAGGATGTTTATGTAATAAACAGCCTTGCAAGATATAGCGTGTCCCTCTAGAGCAAAGGGAAGGTTTGTTTATTGTCCAGTCAAATAAAGGTAATGTCTCCCAAGGGAACAAAGGTTGGTCAGGCTTAAGCCTGTTATAAAAGATTCAGGTTCACTATGCCCCGTGCTCCTCATATACTGTAACCTATTGCATGTACAGGTATCATCTGGCCCTTCTTGTGTCATCCTGTGCGACTTAGGGGTTAGAAAACTGACACACAAAATGCTGATACTCTGGCTTCTGCTATTGTAGCAATTAATAAATTATCCTTCGCTTCTGACTAAGAGTTTGTGTCTTTTGCCGGCATCCATGAAACTGGCAGGCTAACTTGTTAGCTTCCAAGTAGGGTAAAATCCCAGACTCTTCACTATCTTATTTAAAAAAAAACCCAAACCTTCAAAACTTCCCTTTATCTAAGATATCTTGATAAAATCTCTTTTCCTTGCTAGGACCCCTGACTAGAACATATGTAAAACAAATCATTCTAGGAAAAAAGGCAGTTCCAACTATAGGAGTGACACAAAAGTTAACTAGTGTTGGGAACTGCTAGTACATGTAGACCTACCTGAAACTGAGTCCAGGGAGTCACCCAACTGAGGGACAGCTCGGTGTTTATGCAAACCAGGATTCTACTTCTTCATCCACATCCTTTGCTCCTTACCTGTGCACAATCCAGGTGAGGCCGGTGGTGCCCTGGGACCCCCATCAGCAAATCACCAATGGTTGCACCAAGAATCTCTCTCTTTTTTTTTTTTTTAGAGGTAACGAGGTACTTAAATCTTCCAGTCTTCTTTGTACATTCTCAGTCACTGGTACTTAGGCCTAATATTTGCATATATTTATGGGGTACAATGTGATGTTTTGATCTATGTATTCATTGTAGAAAGGTTAAATCAAAGTAATTAACATATCCATAACCTCACCCGCTTACCGTGTTTTTGTAAGAATATTTAAAATCTACCTACCTTTAAGCAATTTTGAAATACACAATACGTTATTAAGAACTGTGGCCACTCTGCTGCGCAGTTAACCACTAAAATTTGGTTTGCTTTGACCATCTCCCCTTCCCCAGTCCCTCCCCACCCCCTGCCAGCCACTGGTACCGCCATTCTACTTTCCCCTTCTGTGAGTTCAACTTTTTCAGAGTCTACATATAAGTGAGATCACGCAGTATTTGTCTTTCTGTGCCTTGTTATTTCACTTAGCATGCCCTTCAGGTTCACCCACGTTGTCACAAATGACATAATTTTCTTCTTTTGAAAAGCTGTATAGTATTCCATTGTGTGTATATACACCGCATTTTCTTTATCCATTCATCTGTGGATGGGAGGCATAATTATTCTTAAATTTTATTATCAGCCTCTAAAAATGTCCTGGGTTGTCGTTGTATGTCAAGGTTATGGACCATTCTTAGACACGTACACTTTCACTGGGGGCCCACGGGTAGTCACGATGACTATCTAGGGTTTGAAATTGTCTATGGCATCAGATGCTGAGAATTAAGGGTTAGTAGCTGGACCTGTATTAGAAAGAGCGAGGGCTTTACAGTCAGAGAGCCCTGACTTTGAATCTGAGTTCTATACCTTACTAATGAACAATTTAACATCTCTCAGCTTCAGTTTCCTGATAAACAAAGTGCAGCCAACAATTAGCACTCCCCCGCCCCTCAAATGCACAGGACTGTTAAGTGCTGAGACTAGGCGTAGAAAACACCTGGTACACAAGTAATTGGAGCACAAAACATCGCAGCTATAAAATAGCTACTATTATTGTTTTTAATAAGGATCTTTGACTCTGCTTAGCAAAGTAGTCACAAATTGACTAATTTACAATCTGAAGAAGATAATTCAACCTGCAAGAGGGCTAACAAGACTTTTATTTGGGGAACGAAAGGAAAAACAGAAAGCAATATATCCATAAATGTCCAAATGAGCCTTCCTTCCCGATTGATTTGGAGCTGACACAGCATTTTAACAAGGAGAGAGGACTTAGAGCACTGCAAAACAAAATCACAGGATTTAGAAGCAGGCAATCTTACTTTTCAGAAAAATAAAGCCCAAGTATTATTTACTGTGGCCTAGTGAGTGAGGCTAGTTTGGAAACCCGGAAACAAGCAGCACTGAGATGCTGTGAGATCGTGGGGAAAGGAAGCATCACTCCTCTGTCATTAAGGCAGGGCTCGGGGAGACGAGTTCTGTACAGTGCGGGTCATTTGTGAGTAAAGCTGCAGGTCCAGGATACAGAGGGAGGGTGGTGGGGGTTCAGGAAGTCCCAGGCCCACCTCTCTTTCTTGCATGGAGCCGAAGATGAAGTAACTTGCAGGAGAGAGAGCACTTCTGCTGAGAACAATTCGAAAAACCATGGTTTTTGTTTGTTTAAAAAAAATCTGCTTGGAAATAATGGGGAAGCAATCAGGACTTGAAAGGACAAAAATCTTGGAGAAGAGAGAATTGTAAAGAGAAGAGAGGTAACATTCTATAGCTACATTTTTCCTCGGGGGAATTACCCATTCTGGGTGTGGGGCAAGACCTAAGGATCCAGGGAAGGGGCTTGGGTGGAGGACTCTACCGAAAGGCTGAGAGCCCACAGAGCTCTGGGCAGCATCTTGGTGGTATAGAAACAACCATCAGAGACTTGAAATCTTCTCAGTGAGAAGCAAGGGGCGGAATATGTGCCCACCAGCCAGCCCTGAAGACCTTTGCAAAATTTCAAGCTGAGCAAGGCAAGAGGCAAGAAGCCAAGTGGAACACTCCTGAAGAGCAGTCAGGAGTTTCTGTCAGCCACGTAGTGCTGAAGACACGAGGTTAAAGACTCACCTTGGAATGAGCCCAGTCAGCTCCCCAGGCTCTCTGGGAACCCCAAAGGCTACATTTAAAGAGTGGAGTTGAGGCTGGGTGTAGTGGCTCACGCCTGTAATCCTAGTACTCTGGGAGGCCGAGGCAGGAGGATCCCTTGAGCTCAGGAGTTTGAGACCAGCCTGAGCAAGAGCAAGACCCTGTCTCTACTGAAATTAGAAAAAATTAGCTGGACGTGATGGTGTGTGACCATAGTCCCAGCTACTTGGGAGACGGAGGCAGGAGGATTGATTGCTTGAGCCCAGGAGTTTGAGGTTGCTGTGAGCTAGGCTGATGCCACGGCGCTCTAGCCCAGGTGACAGAGTGAGACTCTGTCTTAAAAAAAAAAAAGCCTGCAGATGAGGTTGAGAAGGAATGGGGAATGGGCAGTGAAGCAGGACAGGCACCAATGGTGGGGAGGTTGTGGCTGCTTACTGAAGGGCAGTTCTCTGCCTTCCTACGAACTCATAAGGTAGTTGGATTTGGATATGGCACCCGCTGTGTAGAAGACCAAGAGTAATGACATTAGCTCTTCACTTTCAAGGTAGTCTGCTGGAGAACCAGCTTGGTAGAGGAAACAATTGCTTCAGATGACTGGATCCATTAGAAAATCACACACCTTGCCTATATTCTCCTGTATCTAATATAGGCCTTGGTGCTAACCTGCTTAATCAACTTTAGGTTGGAGAATAGAAAGCTATCAGAATCTGCAGGGAGAATAACTACAAAAGGAACCTGGCACAGACAGACCATGTTTTGTTTTATTATGATACAAGACTATCTGAATCTTTATCTGACATTGGGGTAAAGCACAAAGCTCTCCTTCACTACCTTATTTGGAGAGATGCCAGGTTGGGAGGGGGTGAAATGGGCCTTTCTGTTATTTCCCAGTAAGAATTGGTTCTCTAGATATCGTAACCTAGTCTGATTTAGGAGACTCACAAGTTAAAAATCTCTCCTGCAGATCTCTTCCCATAGCTTCTCTAACCTGTGCATCCAGCATACAGGTTTGTTTGGTAAGCGTAGTGATTTTTTGTTATATCATATGTGCCCCATTCAAGAATTATATGAGGTACCGATGTTCCAGAATCAGCAGTCTTTAACAATGTAACTACAGAATGTTGCTCAAGACAGGTTAGCAATGCACTGTGACAGGATAGGAGGCAGGACCACTAGCTCTTCACAGGTAAGGGCCGTCCAAGTGGCACCCTGCTATGACCTGGATAGGACCTCCTGACAAATCTTCCTGGGAGGGGGAAGAGTGGAGGCTGCAGCCAATCTCCTAAACATTCCCCACTGTAAGCTGCCTCTAATCCACATCTTCCCATCTCGATTTTTCTCCCTTCTTGTTGAGATGAACTTTAAGGTTCAGGAGAAGTTGGCTATGGTTGGCATTGCCCCAACAAATAGGATGTTAAAAACTACGCCTTTCTTAGGTTTCTGGGAAAATCAGGCATACTTAGAAGATGAGAGTGTACAAAAATTAGGTGCCTATTTTAGCTTTTGACCACAAGTCTCAGCCCCTCTTAGAAAAGCTGTCAAGGTAAATGGAGTTGGTGGAGGTTGAACTTCATTGATTCTGGATCCAGGTCACTAATAGGGAATGAGACATCACCTGGTGTGTGAGTTATTAGAACTAAGGGCCTAAGTCAGGAATGTAAATCTCTAATTCCAGGCACTTCTCTCCCATTAAACCTCCTGTTCACTTCACTTGGAAGAATCGTCTCAGTGAGCATCCTGTCTCTCCCATGCAGTATGCCCAGCTGTTATACACTTTGACAAACTGTCCTGCCCATCTAGTTCAAGAATAGCTAATCTTTGAGTGTTTACTGAGTGCCAGGCGACAGGCCAAGTACATTCTCTAATTTCATCCTTACAACAACCCTAAGGGCAGATATAATTAGTGCCACTTTACAGATGAGGTACAGAATGGCCAGTGTGCCTAAGATTCCATTAAGCAGTGTCAACAGAGGGCTCAGCCCCTTGGGCTGTCTTCCTCCAACATTCACCAGTAAAAAGTATACAAAATTTTTATCTTACTGACAATACAATATGCCCTAACTCAGTGCAGGTGACTTAGAAAATCTACAGCTTTTCCCTACATCCCCAAACTGGAAAGATTTGTCTTCTCTTGGTCTGGACACACTACTCATGCCAGATTCAGGTAGGGGCAGCTACAGTTTCATTAAACTTAAGCTAAATGAGAAAAGCTATTAATTACCAGAACTTATGCACACAGCGTATTTGTATTGTTGAAGTGTGGCTCCCCATACAACGTTCCCACAGTGAGAAGAAAGCAGGCTTGCAGTTCTTCTTTTGATAAATTCTATGGGAGAGCAAGTAGAGGAGAGAGGGATGGGAATGGATGTTGGATGGATCATGCTGGAGCATCCGTGACATCTGGATCTACCGTTCTGATGCAACTGAACATTCTGAACCATATCTGAATTAAGAACATTGTTCAAGGTGGAGGGTGGGGGACAACAAAACCTTCCCTGTAGTCAGAAAGTAGAGAATTCATATCTGAAACGGGAGGCAAGGCCATCTGCTATAGAAAGGAAGTGGGGGTGAGATAAGAAGCTTGAGGAGCATGAAGAACGGCTAAACTAACCACAAGGAAGACTGGGAAAGGATGGATATAAAAGAAGGACAGTTGCACAGGGTTTCTGCTGGTTCAATGGACTCAGAGATGGTAAGTATATTAATGCAATGGTGCCGAAGGGCAGAAGTGCGATTTTCTCCAACAGCGCTCAGATCAGGTGTGGAAGTGGAGAAAGATGGCTTGGCCATTCCCAGGCTTGGAGTTTGCAGAGCAAATGCCACAAAAGGAAATAGAGGTGACAAAGGTAGAGGATGTAGGCAATGCAGTGATTGAAAAGACACACTGAGAGGCTGACTAAGGAAGGGAGGCTACAAGGGAATGATCAAAGCTTGGGGGGTTGGTGAGTTCAAGAAGATAAAATAGAAATGGACATCAGGAAACTATATGTTGTTAGAGAGTGGAGTAGTGGGATTTCTAATCTCGGAGGTGGAGTAGTTCTAATGACAAGTCCAAATTGTAATGATGGAAATGCACTGAGAAGAGTTAAAATCAAGTAAAATTGGAGGCTATGGATAGGACACCAGGCTTGGTGGCTCGAACCTGTAGTTCCAGCTACTTGAGAGGCTGAGGCAGGAGGATCAACTGAGCCCAGGAGTTTGAGGGTGTAGTGAGCTATGATTGTGCCACTGCACTACAGGCTGGGCAACAGAAAGGAGACCTTATCTCTAAAAAACAAATAAGTAAATAAAAATGTTTTTAAATGAGTGAAAAATAAATGCTTATTTTTGTGAGCCACTGAATTTGGGTATTTTATTACACAGCTATATTGTAGCAAAAATTGATACACTCAGTAAATACAGTTGTGTGGAAAGTGCAATTTTTGTGCAAGACATTGAGGGGGGAGGCAAAAGAAATAGCCCTCTAAGGAACTACCAATTTTCAGAGGAAAAGAGTAAGAAATGATGGCATGTTAACTGAGATAAATGCACTTAGTAAAGAGGAAAACAATAGTAAGTTCTCACAAGATAAGTAAATGTTTGTTAAAAAAAAAAAAAAAACAAAAAAAAAACAACTGTATCCTAAGACCTTTCTTATGAGTGCTCCTGGGTCTGAACTTGACATGGTTGAAGATTTGTGCCGATGTTTCCTTTTCACCAACCTGAGGAGCCAAGGAAATCCTGTACTTGAAAGAAAGTCCCACTTTACCTGTTGTTGATAAACTCTAGTGGCTAATTGTTCTTCCAAAAAACCTATCCGAACTCCTATTCTCAAATAATTCATTTAAAAGCAGTCATTCTGAGGAGGGTAGAAGAATGAAGGGAAAATATGTCACCTCTACTAACAGCCAAGAAGGTGGTTCATGAACATTCTCCTGTTCTATCTATATGTGGTCCCAAAGGCTGGATCTCACTCACTATTTAAGTGTGAGTGAAAGTGAGGTGTCACTTCTGGGCTCAAAATGGTAAGTATGTATACATTACATTATACATGTTCTTATTCCTTTTGCCAGCTGGAAGACAACTCCAAGATCTTCAGGGATGGCAAGGCCGGAGATGGAAGTAGCTTGGTTTCCTAATTTACCAGGTCACAGATCAGGAATGCCCTCCAGATTGCTCTGTGAGCAAGATGTGAGCATCAGTTGTATTCAAGCTACAGACACTTTCAGGCTCACTTATTATAGCAACTAGCATCACCCCTAAAATAGGCTTACAATAGGTAGTGACAAAAATATTTAACTTACTAAAAATAAAAAATCAAAAAGAAAGAATGTGTTCGCTTATATGTAGCTATTACCAAGATAATTAAAAAAGAAAAAAAAAGGAGCTGGGCGTGGGAGGTGGCGCACACCTGTAGCCCCAGCTACTCGGGAGGCTGGGGCAGGAGGATTGCTGGAGCCCAGGAGTTTGACGCTGCAGTGAGCTGTGATGACACCACTACACTCCAGCCTGGATAAGAGCTAGACCCTGTCTCTAAAGAAATAAAAAAATAAATCAAAATGTGATGAAAGTCTAAAAGTACACAGATGACAGCAAAATGTCCATGCGGATGTCAGCAATCCCACACAAGTAGTCCTGCCTGTGAGAGAAGGCTGATGACTGGAAGATGCCAAGACTACAAGGCCTCAGTGTGGAAGTGGAAGAATGAGCAGGCTCTGCTGGTGCGGGCTGGGAAGTGCACAGGCCTGGAGAAAGCCCAATGTCTATTAAGGAAAGGGCGTGTGTGAGTGTTCTGTAAACAGGCTGATAGAGATGACCCAGTTTACAGGGAGTTTTAGAAGGCACTGTAGAAAGGCAGGTGTCAGTACATGAGGTACTGCTAACAAGGTAATCCACCTGTGTGAACTTTGGCAGCAACCACCTCTCTGAGCCTGTTTACTTATCTATAAAATAGGGCCACTATGTTGTCCCAAGTACCTTATGAGGCAGTGAGGATGAATTGAGAGGTGAATGCTTCTTATAACTACAAAGCAATTTAAGTTATGGGACTAGACTCTGGGCAAAATGTCATGCTGAAGTATGGATTTGGGTTATCACCAGATTACTATAGCTACGTATGCATAAAGATTTTTACGATGCCTATGTGTTTTATTCCATGTGAATGTGAAACTAAAACCAAGGGAGGTGGGAAAATAAGAGCAGTCAAGTGTGTCAGATGTCATACAGATTATCCGGGTCAATAGAAAATAGAAAACAATAGTAGACTTGACAAATAGGTTATTGCTAACCTTGGAAGTAGTAGTTTTTCACTATGTGACCTTCAAGGAATTTGACATAGATATAAAATAAACAAATCTTTCCATGCTTACCACAGTTATGGGCTTTCACATGTCATTCGATTAATCTTTTGAAGTAGAGATTATTCCTATTCTCCAAATGGCAAAAATGAGGTTGTGTTAATCAGATTGGCAAAACAAAGCTCTAAACCAGGGGCTGAGAAACTTTTTTGTTAAAGTGCCAGACAGTAAATATTTTAGGCTTTGCCAGCCATAGTCTCTGTTGCAACTACTCAACTCTACCACTGTAGCACAAAAGCAGCCCTAGACAATACGTGAATGAATATGACTGTGATCCAACAAAGTTTTATTCACAAAAACATCCCTGGTCAGATTGGGCCCACAGGCTGTTGTTTATGGACACACACTACTCTAAACACAATTTTTTCTAATTCCAGGCCCAGCATTCTCTGCATTACACAGATAACATAGTAGTCCAATGGTCCTTTCTCAACCTACATTGTTCAAGCTATAAATACATTTAAATGTTTGTTAAATATAACGTGTTTAGATGTTTATATAGACATATTAAATATGGCTCCAATATGAAATATAGCTGCATTTCTAATGAATAGAAGAAAAAATAAAAGGAAGAAATTCACGAGTATGTCTGAGAAGAGGGGGTTTTGACTAAGACCAAATTGCAGGCAGGGTATCTTGGCTCTGGTTTTAGCTATGCTGCTTATCAGCTAGATAAGCCAACTCAGGTTAACTTCATTTCTCACTGGTATAATGACAGTTAGGTTGTGAGAAATCTCTAAGATCTATTCCATCTCCAGCATCCTGAGACTTTACTCTTGATTAAAATAAAAATATTTTGTCAAAGTCCTAGCAATTGAGTTAATCATCTCTTGCCATTTTTCCCAGGCCTATTGTAAAACTGTGAGTACCATACACTGGTCCTCTCCTCACTGTGTATTTCTATGTATGGAAAGCTGTATTTTATTTGTTGGTGATACACAGAAGAGGCTGACAGTGAAGTTCCTCCTAACAACCTGGACATTTACTCTTCGAAAAATAAACATAGGAAATCTACTTAGCTTTCTCAGTGAAACAAGACCAATTTCAAATACTCCGAACTCCAACTAAGATAAGCTGGAATCCAAATGTTACTAAATGAAAATGTAATATTTTGTGTTATACCCTAAGGATGTGAACACCAAGACAATGGTCAGTCTGAGGCACAAAAAATGCAGCCAAAGCAGCTCAGTATGTACCCCAGCACTGCTTAGAAGAGATATACCTGGGAGACAAACTTTATGGTCACCGTAGAGGTGTGTTTGTGTGTTGTCAGGTACAAGCCTTGCCAATATTCCATGCTCAGCAACATCTTTCTTGGCTTTCAAGACATTATGATAAGACGAAGGAGAGCCCAAAGAGCCCATCACTAGAAATGAATATTCTCCATTTTAAGAAAATTGATTGCGATTTATTTTTGCCTGAGATTGACCACGAAACAGCCTGAGACTAATCATCTGTGGAAGGCTAGTCTCCAGTAAGGCCTCTTTGTAGACAGCCATGTAGATCCCAGCATACCTTTTATAATTCATAACAATCTTCAGTGGTTAAAGTGAAAATGTATAATATAATGTCTATGAAGAAATTAGAGAAAAGTGCAGGAAAAGGATGACAAAAAGTACATCCCCACGGCCAGGCGCGGTGGCTCACGCCTGTAATCCTAGCACTCTGGGAGGCCGAGGCAGGTGGATCACTCAAGGTCAGGAGTTCGAGACCAGCCTGAGCGATACCCCGTCTCTACTAAAAATAGAAAGACATTATATGGACAACTAAAAATCTATATAGAAAAAAAAAATTAGCCGGGCATGGTGGCGCATGCCTGTAGTCCCAGCTACTCGGGAGGCTGAGGCAGTAGGATCGCTTAAGCCGAGGAGTCTGAGGTTGCTGTGAGCTAAGCTGACGCCACGGCACTCACTCTAGCCTGGGCAACAAAGTGAGACTCTGTCTCAACAAAAAAAAAAAAAAAAAAAAAAGTACATCCCTGGCTACTACCTGAATGCTACCTATCCAAAATAAACTGTCAACCTATGATCAGAATAGGTAATACATAATAAAATAATAGAGCACATCAGGTTTAGAAATAGAAATTGGAATCAGTGTTCTGAAGGGCATTATAGTGTACTTGTAAGAATCCTAGATTAAAAAAAATAGAGTCCAGGGGAAGCACTTTTGTTACAAACTACTGGTTCTAGATCCTTGCTGTCAATACAGTATTCACTAGCCATTTGTGGCTATGTAAAGTTAAACATAAATTCAGTTCTACAGTTAATACTAGCCATACTTCAAGGGCTTAACAGCCACATGTGGTTAGTGGCCATCATATCAGACAGCATAGGTCTAGAAGATATCTATCATACAAAGCTGTATTGAACAATGCTGTTCTAGACAAAATCCAGGATGTAGGTGGCACTTGGAAGAACTTAAACTCCTTAAATACATCTGGCTCTCACTTTGATATCACTATCCTAACCACTTACAGTGAAGCACTAGGAAAGAAGACATGTAGATTACAAATGTTAGCTTTTGTCCCAATTTCCATTTCTAATATGAATGAAAATGAAAATCAACTCCCTAGTTTTCAGATCTTTGCACATTAGTCAGAATTGTCCTTACACTATCTCTGAATACCACTAAATGCAGTCAACACATCCTCTGTTACAAAGGCTGCAATCTTTGAAGGATTTCCAGGATGTATTATTATTTAATCCCCCACCATAACTCAGGTAAGGACTTCAAATCTGAATTACAGCAGGCTTTCCCAAGTTGCTTCTGCATGTGTTTCTAGACTTTTCTTCTATGAATGAAAATAAGACCCCCATATTACAAATTACTTTGCCAGACCTTAAAGACCTGTTTAATCATGCTTTTTAGCCTTGAAACCATGGATAAGGCCCTCTTCCCAGTCTCCTCACTGTCCCACAAGGACATGGCTCTCTCTTCCACCAGACTAGATTTATTTCTCTTGCCATTCTTTATGGCTTAGTTCAGGCTCACTATCTCCATAAAATTTCCAAGGACTACTCTAAATGTGTATGGCACGGACTGTGCACAAAATAATTTAGTATGTAACTGTACACTGTTACACATCACAAAGCTATGACCAGAGCATTCTTTTATCTGTATCTGGCATAAATACTGGAATTCTCATTCTGGCCAAAGAAACTAAAGTGTGAATTAGTCAAGTGTTGTTCTAGTGTTCAAGCTGTCCTAGAGGACTAAGAAGACACAATATAGTACCATGACTGTAACACTGCTACACTGGTAGTTAGGACTACTGTACTTCTTAACCATTAAAATTTTATCATCAGTCATTAAGTCAAGCAGTCAAAAAATCATGATCTGTGATTTTGTTTTTAATTAAGTCATGATCACACATAATTTTAAAATTTGTGTTTATCTCCTCTACTTTAATCCTTCTAATGAGTTGGTAAAAGCACCATTACCAATCACACATATACAGAAGTTCTACAGTTTTATGTGTTTCTGAAGAGCTGTTTAAAGACAATCCTAAATTATAACTTAGTCTGACTTAGGTAGTGAAGAATTCAAAAGTTTAATTTGCTATTTCTTGTCACATTGACTTTTAAAAGCATTTAACCTTATAGATTGTCTATAAAATGTGATAAATGTTAAATATTCTTTATTTGATATTACACATAAACAACACTAAAATGCCTTTCAATAAATAAAAGGCAGCATTTTAGTAGACACAGGGAAATTAGATTGGCATAGTGAAGACCAAAAATATATAAAGTAAACATTGCTACCTTATCTCCAGCCCTCGCCTTTAACAGGCTAATGAACACAAGTTAAAACACCCATGAGTCTTGCTTGGTTCCAAGACAGTGAAGCAATTTCCCTAGTATTTAAATATATTCACATAACCAGTTATATAAATCTAAATATAAAACCAATCTTCAATAGGTTTTGAAATGGCAATTTACCATCCTTGTGAAAAGTTGAACACTACTAATTAATCCAATCATATCTTAGAAGGAGAATACAATGATAGCATTTACTCTATTGGAATTACTATCAAAATTCAAAAAACCGAATTAACCACAAGCCAGTCTTAGTTAAATCAGGACTGTCCAACAAAAATATTCTGTCACTCTTTCATGATCCGAATTCTGGTGTATGAGACCAATAAATTATGGTACACATAAAAAAAGTTATGAGATATTTCTGGTTTGTAATAAATAAGGCAGTGGCCTATTACTCATTAGTGGCTTTTTTGAGATAAGCTATCAAGTCTGCCCTTTCTCCCTTCTTCTTAATGCCAGCGAAGATCATTTTTGTTCCAGGGATGTACTTCTTGGGATTCTCCAAATACTCCATCAGTGTATCCTCTCCCCAGGTGATGCCTAAACAAGAAGGGATGGATTAAGTATTTCACATTCCTGATAAAAGAGTTTGCCACAGGTTACATTCATGCATTTTGTGTAGTGTTATTTAACAACGGTCTCCCTCTTACCTTTGTTCTTATTGGCGTCTGTGTAAGAGAATCCAGCAGCCTGACCTGTCTTCCTCCCAAAGAGACCATGGAGATTTGGCCCAGTCTTGTGCTTGCCTCCCTTTTCCACAGTGTGGCACTGGGCACACTTCTGAACAAAAATCTTCTTGCCTTTCTCAACATCACCCATATTTAATTCTAAAAATGAAAAGACCGAACTTAGTAATTTTTTCCTCAAGTAACAAATATTGTACAAACCAATGATCACTTTATGTAATTACTAATCCGTTGCTAATCTATGACATTAAGCACCAGGATGAATCTTGTTTCACTTAGTACATTCACAATATTCTCTAATATCAAAAACACTATTTAGGAGAACCTCCTAAAAGCAAATCCTTGCATGTATAAGTAAAAGAAGGTTAAAGCCCAAGCAAGCAAAGAAGGAACCTAGTTCAAACCACAGCTTCAAAAGTGAGGTCAAGGTCACATACTTACTAATATGAACTGTGATTACATTAAACCAAAACTACCAAAATTCCAACTTTTAAGAAGGTCTAGACATTTATTCGTACTACAACTCAAAGGCACTCTCTCTGATGATAATATAAAGCACACAGATTTTAAAAAACAGGTCCTGGCTGTTTCCACCTGCTCAGGTCACAGGTGAGCTTGTCATTCTAACTTGCCTCGCTGCGGATGGGAGCAGAGCGGGCTGCGAGGTCTCCCATGGATATCCCCTCTCTCCACACCTCTGAGATCCCCAGGGACGACCACGAGGTCGGTCACCCATCCAGGTCGCTCTCAAGGTGACTGATGAAAATCCACCTTTCTGGGATGCTTGAGCGGTGGACGTTAGAAACAACAGGCAACCAGGAAAAGAAATGACCCCTTATTAGAGAAGCAGCAGCTTTTGCTCTCTGAAGGAGGCCGCGAAGCGCTGCGCTCTGGCCCTCCGGGAGGAAGTCTTGTCTATCATTTTCACTGCCCCCCAACACCGACAACGGGAGGCCCGCGTCCTCCTGGAATCCACATCCAAGCCACCTGGAGTTCCCGACCTACTCCACACCTAACTAGGGTTCTGCTCCATCGCAAGCCGTTATCCACCGGGTACTGGCTGGCCACAGGCCAGGGTTCTCACTCCCGGCCCTGCCCAACCCACGCGGGCTACCCTGGGACAGGTTCCTGGGGAGGGCCTTGGTCGTTTCCGCGCTCCCCCACACGTCGGGATCACACCGCTACGGTTTCCGCGACCCGCGCTCACCTCTCTTTGGTTGCTGACGGCACGAAGGTTCCCAGTCAGAAGCCGGACGTCCCGCTCTCTAAGTCCAAGGACACGCCGGGCCGCGCCTATGTACCGGTGTTGGTGCAACCGAACTCGCTCCGCCCTCCCGCGGCCCGACGAGCGGCCGAGCCGGCTGATGCGCAGTGACGTCACGGTGTCTCATTGGCTCCAGCCTCCAGGGCCTGCGCCAGGAACCTGCGCGCGGACGCCGACTAGCAGGGTAGAGTGTACCGCGTGGGTGCCCTTCCTCTCCAGGCCTCTCTTGCCCGGCCGTTACGACAGGCCCGGCTCGCACGACGCCGAGGTGGTGCCGGGAGGCGCTGACATCACCCGCCAGCCTCTCTGCGCTTGCGTGTGCAGGCGGAAATTGTGGAGCTGAGTCGCGTGGTGTATTGAGGGGTAATCCTGCTATGGTAACGGGTCTTGGGCGCGGTGATGCAATGAGCTTTGAGCCGGGCGTTTGGCCTTCCGGAAAGAGACGCCGAAACTTTGACCTACCTGGAAGTCTCCTGGCTACGCTCCAGTCAGCGGGCGACCTTTACCCAGGCTCGGTCATACTTACACGGCCGGCGCCAACTGCACCCCGGAGGGACAGCCTGAAACCAGGAGATATAAGAGTTGGGCATTAAGTGATCTTCCAGCTCTCTGCTTGATGGACGCCCTAAGACTGAGGAGGGTGCTGCAATTGCAGCAGAGACAGGATTATCGCTCTGGCCCCCTGCCCTGCCGGCTTTTCTTTTGCTAACGCTCCCCGCCCCCTCGCGTTTGTGTGCAGAAAGAACATGGAGAGTGTGCAGGCAGCATCTAGGAAGAAACATTTTTAAATGATTAGCGAATTCTTGGAAATCTAGAGGATTCGCATCACTTCTAACCTAGGTAAAGATCATGTTCAAGTAAGCATAATGCAGTTGAGGTCATATTAGAAATGCAAGTATTATTACCGCAGCCTTTAGTTATCATTATCATAGTTATCCTAAAAAAATGAGCTCCCCTTCTTGATATACTCATTTCTGTCATTGGGAGTTTTCTTCTTAACTCCTTTGCACCTCAAATTAAGCCTCCATGTTCTGATTAATTTTTTCTCTTTTCTTGTATTCTGTCTAGCACTGCTTTATTCAGTTAAGTGTTTACTGAGTGGATGCTATGTGCCAGGCACTCATCTAGGCACCTGGAGTAAATCATTGAGAACTCTTTCTCTGATGGTGCTTACATTCTAGCATCCTTCCTCCCACCCCCAACCCAAGCGGTAGATACTAGATTACTTTAGATTCCTTCCAAACCGATGGATTTCAGCTCTAAACCCTCCATCTCCCTATAGGACTGGAATATTTTTATTGCCTTTGAACTATGTCCTGACTTCCAGTTCCCGTTTAATCTCACACACTACTGCCACAGTCTCCCTGTAAAACAGCAGAAGTCACAATACTTATTCAAGACCTCTTGTGCCTTTTGGAGGGGACCGAGATAGTGAGCATTTGGATGTACTGGTTAAGTAGACTTATTTGGCAAACTCTCCAAGTTTTTAGAAGACCAAGCTTAGCAACACCTTGCAAATTCAGTGTGTCCTTATGAAGCCCGGTCCTGATATTGCCACCCATATCTCTCCAAGAAAAATGTGGTCCTTAAATAAGTGATTGTTTTATCATAAGAAGTTACTAGTCTTGGCCCGAAGCAGTGGTTCACACCTGTAATCCTAGCACTCTGGGAGGCCAAAGCAGGAGGATCACTTGAGGTCAGGAGTTGGAGACCAGCCTGAGCAAGAGCAAGATGCCCCCCACCCCAACCCCAACCTCCATTTCTACAAAAAATAGAAAAAAGTAGCTGGGTTTGGTGTCACACACCTGTAGTCCCTGATACTTGGGAGGCCGAGGCAGGAGGATCGCTTGAGCCCAGGAGTTTGAGGTTTCAGTGAGCTATGATAATGCCACTGCACTCTACCCAGGGTGTCTTAACCTGGAAGCCTCCACTAGTATTTTAAAACTGAGCTTTTGATGAGCATACTTGGAGTGTAGGTATTCTCTATACCAAATAAGGTCGGATCCATTAGCCTTACTGATCAGCAGAGTTAGAAGGAGGGCTGACCTCCTCTTAGTTGAGGAGGATGATTATGACAATGTCTGAAGAGAAGGTTGCCCACGGACGTGGGCAAAGTAAATGTCATATTAATAGAATGTAATTTCTCACCAACTTCCATGCAACCCAGGGGAAAATGTGCAATTAAAACCTCAAATTCCCATACTGGAAAGGTGCATCATCGAAGTTTGCTCTTTGAGGTGGGAAGATCGCTTGAGGCCAGGAATTCCAGACCAGCCTGAGCAACACAGCGAGACCTTGTCTCTAAAAAGAAATTAGATGGGCATCGTGGCAGGCACCTGTAATCTCAGTTACTCAGGAGGCTGAGGTGGGAGGATTGCTTGAGCCCAAAAGTTTCAGGCTACAGTGAGCTATCATGGTGGCACTGTACTCTAGCCTGGGTGACAGAGTGAGACCCTATTTCTACTTTAAAAAAAAAAAAAAAATTGTTCTTTGGAATTCTGGTCCAATGATGTGCTTTATGATAAAAGGATCAAATTAGTTTAAGAAATGTATACACTATATCCACCTTACCTTGGACAGTCCTAATTACATTACATAGTAAAGGCTATGGAGAATCCAGTGATTAAGTTATGTGATTGCATTTGTTGCCCCAGTTTTCTCCAATGTTATTTTACCATGTAAACTTTTGCCTCCCACAATACATAATGTAGTTAGTGTGATATATTAATTAGAATACAGTTTGGAAAAAATTTCCTGATTTTAGCTCAGAATAGTTTTAAGGAGGTATAACCAAATGACACGTTGGTTATAAAACAAAAACAAAAGTTAAAATAAAAAAAACTTCACAAAATACTTAAAAAATTCCTCATGAACTTTCTGTGATAAACTATTATTTAAAATAATCTATTGGCACATTGAGTTGACTTGCATATATGGGAGTTAGCTAAACTCTTGGTGAACACCTTCCAAAAATGATGATTTTGGGGATCTGGACTTACTGATATTAAACCATCCTTTCTTGCTACAGTTAGGACTCACCAGTTACTAATTAAAGCCATTACTAGATTTTCACAATAAAATAATTTTATCTGCATGAAAGAAATGGTGATGTTTCAGTGATCAGAAGGTTAAAGGGAAGGAAACCTATTTGACTTGCAGTGTGTGCATGCACAGCAATTAGGGTTTCATCTTTTCCACTGGCTGTTATTTTGTCCACATGTTTACATAAAGGAGGGTCCACATATTTACTTTATTAAGATAACATCGTTTGCAGAGCTGTCCATCCCTCAATGAACTGGATGTTTGAGTTTTGTCTTTTTTTTATTTTTTTATTTTTATTTTTTTGAGACAGAGTCTCATTCTGTTGCCCAGGCTAGAGTGAGTGCCGTGGCGTCAGCCTAGCTCACAGCAACCTCAAACTCCTAGGCTCAAGCGATCCTCCTGTCTCAGCCTCCCAAGTAGCTGGGACTACAGGCATGCACCACCATGCCCGGCTAATTTTTTCTATATATATATTTTTTTTAGCTGTCCATATAATTTCTTTCTATTTTTAGTAGAGATGGGGTCTCGATCTTGCTCAGGCTGGTCTCGAACTCCTGAGCTCAAACGATCCGCCCACCTTGGCCTCCCAGAGTGCTAGGATTACAGGCGTGAGCCACCGCGCCCGGCCGAGTTTTGTCTTTTTTAACTAATGTTATTTTGTGTAAACAATTACATAAAGGCACAATGTTCACATTTATTTTATTGAGCTGCTATAGTTTGTCATTTATTAAGCATTTGAGTTTTTTACAAATCTTCATACTTTGGTAGAACAGTGATGATGTAAACTTTGTTGTACACATTTGCTTTTCATGATTTTGGAAAATTTTCCTTGGAGTATAATTTGAAGATGAGATTAAAGACTATAAATTTTTCTGGTTCTAATATTTTATTGCCAAATTGTTAAACTTGTTAAGAAGTCAGGACATCACCTTTTCTGGGTTACTCTGACCAGATCCTAACTTAAATTCCTGAAAACATAAACCTCATTAAAAAGGTCATTGTGGCTTAATCTAGAAAACAGAATCCAGTAACATGAAGGAAATTCTGTTATATTTTTTCTTTTCTTGCAAGACGCTGGGTTTTGAAGGGAAGAATGAATATCTCAATTATAGAAATAATGGGAATTATGGCCAAAGAATTGGTGTTTCATCCCTGAATGGTCATTATCCCTGAGGTCTTTATGGTCTTCTAGAATTGATTTATGGAAACGTTTTTGTGCACCAGTTTTTGAAAAGCAGTTCTTAAGGTCCAGCAGGTTGGTATGTGGCTTGGCCACTCCAGCTCTAGGAATCCAGCCCAGAATAGGTTTTGTTTCTTCATAGGTTTCCATGTTCAAGCCCAACTGTTCTTCTGGTTTACTTAAAAAATGATCTAAAGCAAAGGCTTCTGTGTCCAGTTCATTTCGTAAAATACTAGAGTTACTAAGGCGAACAGGGTTTGGACACATAGTATAGGTATCACGTAAGGGAAATTTAAAATGGTCATAGTGAATGTAATCATTTGGTTTACAGTACGGTATGGGTTGGGGTTTTAATAACAGCTGTCTCAAGTACAAATCTTCTGTCTTTTTAGTATCTGTGATTTTCGGAAATGATTTTATGTCGTAAATACTACTTAGAGTTTTTGTTGGGTAATAAGGTGGATGTGCGTAGGTAGATAGCAAGCTTTGTTCTTCTTTAATCTTCTCTTCAATATCCTGGTCTTTATGGGTCACACCAGCTGATATGGTATCTTTAAGTGCCATCATTTCTGCAGAACTGGGTATAAAGGTATGAAAATTACACAAAACTCTAGGGGTACAATCTGGACAGGCAGAAGGTCTTTCCTGGACAGAGGCCTCCAGAGGTCTTCGGTTCTGAATCAGTCGGGCAATTCGTCCTTCTAAGGGTCTGCAGGGTTTGAAGACAGGATGGAATTTTTCTTGCTGTAGTTGTGGGATAAAAAGGAGAAAAATAAATCAATTAATAAATATGGCATTACAAGAATATTGCTACAAATGGCAGGTCAAAAGTCATATCCATTTCACTGTCATAGTACATGAGAGGGGTGCAGGAGTGTACATTACAGTGTTCTTTGATGTTAATTTAAAGACACTGAAATTCGGGTCCAAATAAACACATTGTTCTCCTTCACTGGTTTTAGCTAATATGGAAAGGGCATATTTTTTTATTTGGCCATACAGAAACTCTTCTATGTAGGAATTCTTTGCTTTTAAACTTCAGAGATATAAAGGAATCACTGGAATAAAACTGCCTATCACCAACAGATGACATTGGCAGTTGTGTGCAATTATTTAAATCTCAGCCAACACCTTTTATATTAGGCCAAGGCAAGGGTTCTTAAACCTTGGCTGAATCGGAATCCTCTTCAGAGCTGACATGAAATTCCTAAGCTCCTAAGACTTTCCAAGATTGTGATTCAGAAGATCTGCAGTGGGGCTCAGGAATATGCATTTTTAACAAGCATCTCAGGTGATGCTGAGGCCTGTGATGTGCCATGCTTTGAGAAACAGCTGGTCAGAGGTGTCATGTCTGTGCTGCTTTTTGAGATGTGTTCTAAATATTACGAACTCATTCATGTCTGGTTAACTGTGAAAGCAGTGAGTGTATTCAAAGTGCTATATATATGCTGGGTGGGGGAAAGAGAAAGGAGTTGAACTGGAAAGGGGCATGAGGGAACTTTCTGGAATCACAGTATTCTATATCTTGATAAGGGTTTGGGTTACAAAGGTGTATGCATTTGTCGAAACTCAGTGAACGTACACTTAAGATTTGTGCAATTTCATTGAATTGCACCTTAAAAAAAACTGAAGCCAGGTGCAGTGGCTCACGCCTATAATCCTAGCACTTTGGAAGGCCAAGGCAGGAGGATCATTTGAGGCCAAGAGTTCAAGACCAGTGTGAGCAACATAGTGAGAACTCTATCTCTATACAAAAATGTAAAAAATTAGTCAGGCATAGTGCTGTGCACCTGTAGTCCCAGCTACTCAGGAGACTGAGGCAGGAGGATCGCATGAGCCCAGGAATTTGAAGTTGCAATGAGCTATGATCACACCATTGCACTCTAGCCTGGGCAACAGAGTGAGACTCTGTCTCAAAAAGAAAAAGAAAAAAAAAAAGAAACAAATACTGGACTCTGGTTGATGATACATATGCTGAATATTTAGTGGTGAAGTATACAAATATCTATAATTTAGTCTAAAATACATAAAAAATAATAAAGTTTATTAATGGATGGTTAGAGAGATGGAAAAATGGATAGGTTATGTGACATAACAAGTATAGTAAAATGCTAATGGTAGAATCTAGGTGGTGAGTATATGGGTGTTAACTATAAAATTATTTCAACTTTTCTGTATGTTTGAAAATTTTTATAATAATTTGTTGAACAAAAAAAACTTAAAAAGGATGTATGTATGATGATGGAATTGTCAGCAGAGATGATACAAATGAGAATGGTGAGAAAACTGTAACTTGGACTTTAAAAAAATGGACTTAGGAATATCCTTTTGGTTATAACCTAATCTGTTCATAGTTGGAGGAATTTCCATACTGAGTTATTATTAATAACAAATTTATTATAAATTTGCTAATCAAGTGTGAGTAAATATTATGAAGAAAATAACTCTCTTTGACATGCTTTGTTAAATTTGTCATAAACAACAAAAAGATAGGGCTTATCATATCATAATTTGATAGTATGTCTTTATGCAAGAAGCAGTTTTTAGTACCTTTAATTTATACTACTACAATATAATATTTCATATGTATTTTATTACCACTAAAACATGTTTTCCAAGAGTCTGTTATTTATGTTTTAGTCAGAAACCAGCAAGTTTCACTGAAACTTTCTTTTAAACTTCCAACTATTTTAGGTATATTTTATCTTGTTAATAAATATTTAAGTGTTGATTTACTTGCACAAAAATTTTGCATATAATATACTTGACAAGCATCCTTTGCATAACTGTACATGTATTTCTTTGTAAAAATGATAAAGCTGCTTCCCAAGGAGCTAGAGCCTACAGGGTCAAATCTGTGGAAAACTGGACAGTTGCTGAACATACCTTAGAGCATGCTTATTGCAAGTAAAACATAAAACCAATTAAAAACCCTCCAGTGAATGATAAAGTAGTCTATGCAGTCTATGGAACCACTTCTGATGCTGAAGCTAATGTAAAATGGATATGTTCAGCTCAGTCTTTATAAAGAGTTCAAACTGAAATAATCTTACAGTTGTTTTGTATGTGTCTTTCCATAATTTACGTCTTTAAAAATATTTTTTTTTCAAAATTTGTAGTTGTAGAGAATAAAATGTAGGTCTCAAATAAAACAACATATATGCAAATTATTAGGTCATTTCATTTCATTTACATAATTAAGCCAACAGATTATACCTTCTCTAATTAAAAGGCTTGATCATTTCCAGGCCATTTCACATAATCAATTAAAAAGTCTCTATTGATATTTGCAGAGAATTTATTGGCTTTTGGTTGTAATTTAGCCAACTCTCAATTATTGTGACTATCAGGAGGAAGCATTCATCTCTTCAAAAGCAATGGTGACGTACAAGATATACAAATATGCAAAGATCCACAGAATTTATTAAGAATCTCACTAAATTACTAGTTAAGCTCTATTTCATAAACCAACTCCTTTGTAAGTTATTTTAGCAAGAGTAGCATAGTGGAAAATCTGTTAAAAACACGTACACACAGAATGAAGAGGAAAAGAAACCTTGTTTTTCCAAGTAGTAGACGAGGGTATTCAATCTAGTTCAAATCAGCTCAGAATTAACTTTTAAAATGAGGTAAATTTTCCCTTTGCTAGCTTAGTTACCAATATTCATGACACAAAAAGTGAGCAAAGGAGCCAAACACCTGCATACTCTCCCCCTAAACAATTGAGAGTTGACTGTAATTACTTACAGGCTCTGGATCAAATCCTATCTGTCCAGTTAACTCTGCTACCTCCTTTTCATGGAAATCATCCAGTTCTAGGGGGTTCATGGGCCCCAGACCTTAATGGAAACATTGTCTTATTATTTTGTTATAGTACATGAGGAACGGCACTTAAAGTTGTCATTTATAGGAAAGCTTACCCATTCCTTTTGTAATATAATTAGAACCAATAAAATGAAAACCAACCCGACCTCCCAGCTACCCATGAAGAGAAACTTACCACCCACTTTAATTCCTGTTAGTACTTAGACTGAGAAACAGGGAAAAATATTAGAAGATGAAAGCTTGTAATAGTATTTGTCAAATATTACAATTTTGTTCCAATTTTTACTTGTATTAATGTGAACTCATACCTGTAAAATCATGAGTGTATGAACTGAGCCAGTGGGACCTCTCAAGATTTCTTTGTATGTTGGCTTCTTTTGCAGAGTTAATATGGTCCCATGAATTTAAAGAACTGTTAGGAGCGAAGGTTTTAGGAGGTTTCGGGTAGAATACTGGCTTATTTTTCTCAACGCATTTAGGAAACTAGAATATGAACATAAAGATTATTGCTATTACTGTCACCTGGTAGAATAAGGGCTGATTCACTGTCTCTGCAGGAAAGGGGCAAAGGAAATTCTAGGTTGAAGTTCAATACTGTTTGTTCTTCATTAATTACTAACATTCTATAACTGTAACCATAAACACAATATTTTGTCAAAGAAATGGTAGGGTCTTTTCTAAAAGTCTTTTGCCTTAGCAGGGACTCTGATGACATATATTGGAGAAATGTCCCTGGATACTCTACCTCCAGTGAAATTTTATTGGAAATACAAAGGGCCCTGAGGTTACTCTTTTAGCTAAATTTAGACAAAATTGTGTGCCTCCTACTTTTCCTTTCATGCCTGAAATGAAACCATTTGATGTCTTTTCTGAATTTCTGATGGAAGTTAAGTCACTGAAATTCCAATAAAATTTTTATTCTTCAAACATAACTATGGAGTTTTATTTTTTATTTTCAAAAGAGGTCTGCTTGTCAACATGAGTGAATGAATGTTTCCCTGCGGTCTTTTTGGTTACTTAGAAATTCACCTTTTCTCAGTATCTCTCTTATACTTACTAAATATTTACTGAGCACCTAAGTGTGCACAGTAGTGGCAAGAAACAGGATGGATCAAATCCTTGGGACAAATCCTGCCATCTGGGAGCATATTGGCTAGTAGGGAAATAAGGCCTGAAGTCAAATGACTATAAGATGAAAAGCAACTTTTTGTTATAAGAGAGATTAAGGCAAAATTATTTGGAAGTTCAGAGGAGGGAGAGATTTATTCCATTTGAATGGGAAGTGGGGCTGGGAGTGGGGAGAGAGGGAGGAGATGAGAGGCCATGTTAGGCCACGCCACAGAAACTGGCACTTGAATGACATGCAGAGGTGTGGATACCAGAGCAACAGCAGGAGCACAGGTATGGAGGGTGGTGGCGAGTGTGGGACTGATATTTCTTGAACATTATGCTGCTTGTTGCCCTCATAGCCAGGCCCACCCTTAACATTTGCAGAGCCTGGGGCTAAAGTACAAATGAAAGTCCATATTCCATTTGTCTAAATAGTTTAATTTATAAATAAAGCAAATAAATTGTTAAATAAAATATGTTGCATTCTCCTACTTGTTTGGGGATAGAGAAGACAAAATACCTTTGTAACAACCTGGAAGACCAGGTTCAAATTCTGCACACAGACATGGTGGCTCAGGAAAAGCCAGACATTGACCCCTGGCCCAGCATCCCTCTTGCTTTCTTCCTTACCTGCCCTATCTACCCATCACCTCCACTTCCAGCAAACAGCCATGTCCTCACCACTCCTTTGGCCTAGAGGTATATACTGGCTGGCAGCACTGTCAACCATTGGCAGGATGGGCCTGAAGAAGATTCCCCAAGAAGGTCCTGAGACTGAGTCCTGACTTTGGTCAGGGAATTCTGTGGTCCAAGATCATGGTCTGGAGAGGGAGACAGGGGAGCATGGGCTCCAGATCGACATATCCTCTTGCTCCCATAAACTCCTTGTCCCACAGGGAGGGGCACAGTCAGAGGAAGACTAGAACTGGGCCCTCTAAAGCATGAGGTCCTTTAAAGTTTCTGGGCCTAAAAGTGACACTGCTCATAGCAACCCTGTGAGTTTGGCGTGATCCCTATTTTACATATATAGAGTACTCATGGTAAAAGGCACTTGGAATCTGTCTCAAGAAGTGTTAAATGATCACCCCTAGAAACCTGTAGCAAATACGTGGCTTACTTATTCAGGGATAAAGAAAGCCCCTTTGTTCTCCTAATCGTATTATTTGCAGACCCAGCTTACTTGAAAATAAGAAGGACTTTTTTCAAATATTGTTCTAAGGGGCTGGAGTAATCTAATGTCTTATACTGGCTGAACTAACAGCAGTGACCAAGGGCACGAGGAAGAAAATAGGAAATGTGCAATTTTACCGTAGCCTATGATGTCTTGGGAAGTAGTTAAAGAGCCAGGAAACACTGGAAGGGGGAGCTGGTCAATTTTCAGTAGGTCAAGGTGTTGTTACTCTTGAGAGGAGAGAGAGAGGGGCTGGTGGCAATCCTTCACTCAGTAGGTGTTCAATTGGTTCAATATACTCTTCAAAGGGGAGAGTTTGTATCTGATATGGAGGATAAGTGCAAGGCAGGAAGAAATTCCAGTTCCTGAGATGTTAGTTTCTAGGCAGACAATCTAGTCTACGAAGGAGTGATGTTAGTTGTTTTGAATTTGGAATACAGTCTTAGAGGAATAGTACTATATAAATCGTGGTTATAGTCCCAGCATAGCTCATAAAGTATATGTAACTCATAAATATTTACTTAATACCTATTACATGCTAAACTGTGTGCAAGGTTTTGAGGGCTCTGTGCAAGGCACCAAAACTCCATAAATTGCCATTAAAATAACAGAAAGTAATATGGTTGTATTAAATGAAACAAAAAAATCAAACAGCTTTTTGTTTTTAGTCTTGAATGATGGGGCTTAACCAAATGAATAGGGGAGCATGAAAAAGTTTATTGTGAAGACCACATTGCCCTTTGGAGAGACTTTAGTATTGGGGGACACTTTTTCTTTACTGGATTATATTTCACTTAATTCTATTGTATTAGCACCGTTTTTTACACTAAGAAGTTATGACTAAGCACTTTGTTCATGTACATACGGAATGAAGAGAGACATAGAGAAAGGGAGAAAATAATCTGGCAGAGATATTTTTTTTTGGCATCTACTCAGGACTTAGAAGTTTGAAGGCAGATGAGGGTGCACGGTTGGGGAAGGTGCTGCCTGGGACGGAACAAGGGGAAACGAGGAGGGGGCGAGGTGGGAGATGGGGAGAGAGAGTGCCCATTTGCAGGTGGGAGGTGGGGCACAGCGTGGCAGTGATGATGGAGAGGTGTGCTGTGGGTATCCAGGTATGTGGTAAGATGTACTTTTCCAAAGGAGGTGGCTGCACACTCACCAAATTCCTTCTGGCCATTTGAGGATGGGGGTGGATTGTGGGTGCTATTGTGGAGAGACAGAACTGTCTCAGGACTAAGGAATGCCTCTCTGGGAGAGCACTGGGCATTTAGATTGGAAAGATGGCAGATGGCTCAAGAAGGAAAACTGCTCTCCTTTGTAAGGGTGATATAAGTGAGCTCCTTTTCAAAGGGAAGCCAAGGGTCTGTGCAGATACTTAGGTTTATGGAAAACTGGGTTGTCAAGAACATTGTGTTAGTAAGTAGGCTCAACTAGGCTTTGAAAGTGGATTTGTTAAAACATTTCCAATAGTCCAAGGTTAGGGAAGTTTATGGTACTTGACCTATGTGATTATACTGTATATTACTCAGAAGATGATTACAAGGAAGATTTTAACATAGACTATTTTCATATTGCAAAAGCTAAGACCAGATGTTTGAGTTCTTGAGAAACAGAAAGGACAAAAGTCTTCAGCCACTTGAACAAGTAATGACTTACACAGCACAGAAGAGTAAAATATTAAAAGCTATTATTGTTTGCCAGTTATAAAAGGAAAAGGAATGTTGATTGGCTTGGTTATGGCTGGAACTGGTCTGTGAGAAGAGATCTGAGGGAAAAGAGTGGGTAGGAGAGGTCCTGATTGGAGTGACAAGTGCAATGATCAGCAATGACTCTGCTGGGGGAAAGTATGCCAGTCCAAAGAGACAAAAAGGTCGGGCAGCTCTGGAGTCTGGGAGGGAAAGAGGTACCTGATCTCTGTAGCTCCTGAAGGCACAGGCTCCATACACATGTAAAGTGAAAGGGTGAGGGCAAAATGACATTTTAGATACTGTTAAAATTAAGCCCCAGCACTTAATTTTTAAAAGATTCAACCTTCTAATTTGGAATATTCTTCTTTCCCAGGTTACCCATTTCTTAATGTTGCTAGGTCAACAAAGTATTATAACCACTGGAATAATAGTACTGCCAGTAGCTAATGTTTATTATGAGCTTGTCATGTATTACTATGGTGCTGGGTGCTTTTCTATGCATTTCATTCTCAAGACAACACTACCAGGTAGATTTTATTATTATTTCTGTCTTATCTATGAGGAAACTGAGGTACTGAAGGATTAAGTATATCACCCAGGTCATAAAGCTGACAAGTTTTAGACCCAGGGGCTGAGCCACTTTAAAATTCACACTGTTTACCAATATGTTATGCATATTTTCTTATTGGCTTGGATAGAAAATACTAAAATATGGTTCCTGGAGTTTCTTCTTTTGCAGTTAGGTGACACTTTTTTTTTTTTTTTTTTTTAAGAGAAGGAAAGAGAAGTTTATTAATTTGCCAGCAAATGAGGAGGTGGTTAGACTCCTGTCTTAAAGTACCAATGTCCTTAGGTGACATTTTTGAAACTGCTTATCGGGTTATTGGTGTCCTTCCTCCTCTCCTGGCACAGGGTAGAGGAGGCAGAGAGCGAAGACTATTAGCTCATAAATAGAGGCCACAAGTCCTTAAAAACAAGGCATTCTTGCTATGGGTCCCATCCTCAGGGGACAATTCAATGGATGTGGGGTGTGGCCTGTGCCCCCCGTGATTCGAATGTGCAGCCAAGGTTGAGAACCACTGCTCTAGCAATAGGAAAGGTAAATATCATCAAAAAAACCCTCTTTTAATAAAAATGGAACATTGCAGATAAAGTTGAAGACTCTTTGACTACTTCCCCCAATGAAGTGGTGAAAGGCAGGAAAAATGGGAGGACAAGTACAGGGTATTATCCTAAAGATTAAAAAAAAGATGAGTCATGAGGTACTTCCATGAGGCTCAGTAATAATTTTACTTTTATTTCTTTGTCTGGGGAAGCATAAAGCTGGATTAGGGTTAGGGAGGAGCCAGAAGAATATCTAAAAGGTTGAAAATTAAGACTAGTTAGAACAGATTAAGAAAGTGGGATTAATCATTCATTAGAGAGAAGAAGAATCATCAAATCCATCAAAAATATTTATGTACAAAGTGCTGTGGGGGATATACACATAAAACAGTCTCTTCTCAAAGAACGTGTCATTTAGTTGATGAGATATAAAATGCATGTGAAGAGGTATTTATAGTATGTGTGGTAGAAGTCAGAAGAAGAAATCACTTCTGCTGGAGTAATAATGCCTTATAAATTATAGTGTTTCTAGTTTTCAAATCTTTCATATGATCCTCATATCCTGTGAAATTTGTAGGGCATATTTTACTGATATTATACAGATAAATTTTATTAAAGCACAGAGAAGGGAAGCAATATGCCTAATATCACTTAGAGAGCAAAAGGCAATATAAGACTAACTAGAACATAGATCTCTCACCACACGATAGAAACAAGGAGGGTTGAGCTGAGCCTTGAAGAAATGGCAAGTGTTAGGCAGAGAGGCCGAGAGGAGGGCATTACAGGAAGGGAAATGGCATGAACCTGTTCAGGGACCAGTAGGTGGAGCCAGGCTGCAGGGGAGAAATGACGCCGGATCCTTAAGGGTCTTCATGCCTCACTTAGAGCACTGGGATTTACACTCAGGCAGGGGGAGCTGTTCAGGGTGCAAAGGGGTGTGACGTGAGGGGAGCAGGATTTTGAGGAGTAGGAAGAAACTGAACTGCAGAGTTGGAGCCTTTGGCTATGAGAATATGTGATGATAAGATGGCTCCAGAATAACTTCTCATATTTCTGGGTTGCTTGGATAGATTTTGCTTAAAAGAATGAAAGAGACCCAGTAAGGCAGACGATTCTTTAGGGAGTCTCCTTGACGTTTAACTTGAAAAAACAAACAGGAAATCGCTTACTTCATAGATGACCGTGTGACATTGCAGTGACCACATGCTGGCCTGCCATAATGGGTTTCCAGGTAAAATTAAAAATGTTTCCAACCTTCCATGATTATTATTTGCCTATCTCACAGATTGCTGGATGCAAGGAGATAATATGTGGAGAACACTTGGCACTGCTTTTCACAAACTGGATGGTCAATAAATCTTAGCTATTGTCTTTTTCAAATGTCTAGATATTTTCCTTCATGATTTAAAAATTTCTCTTTTTATTCATGTGGAGATATGGTGTAGAGTGTAAGAGCAGAGACTAGAATCTCACAAACCTGAGCTCTGTAATCATGACATAGTCACAAACTCTCTTGAGTCTCAGTTTCCTTATCTATAAAATAGGAATGATGATACTAACCTTGGGAGATTATTGTAAGGGTTAAATGACATATATTAAGTGGTTAGTGTGTAGCAATTGCTCAATAAATCATAGCTATTGTTTTATTTTTATTTTTAGACTTGACACAAATGACTAATAATGGTTGAAATGATAATAGCTTGTAAATCTTTCTGAAAACCTCCCATTCACTCTGTGCATATTTGGAGTTGATAGACTATGAATCGTAAGAATAGGGTTGGGGGATTACACAGTGTGTGAAACACAGTCCGTTCCCACCATATTTCTTGGGGGAGCATTTTTTTTTTTTGTAACTGTGGAAATGTTCCATAGCTGCCAAAAGTACAAGAAATCAGCTAAGAAAATTGAATTGAAAAATGTGAATCATGGTCAAAATCTCACATTTTTCATTTAGCTAGAAAATAAAAACAATCCATTTTTTGGATTTCTATAAACTTATTGAAGAAAAATATTTTTTACTTTCTTTAAACACACATTTTAAAAGATACTTACGTCATAATATACACCCTGACCTGGCCAAGTCAATGCTTTCTTCTTTGAATCCGTGGGAAAATCAAGCAGTTCATATCTGTAAGGATGACCTGAAAATTCAGGAAAAGCACCATTATCCTGAATAAATAAGCACAGTCTTTTATTCAATGGGATTAATAAGTACAATAAATACAAATGAGATAATATAAAGCAGAGATGAATGTCAGTGTACATTTTAACTACATAGTTATAGCTTATGAGATAAATTCCGCTCTTGAATTCTGAGCCCTCATGTGAGCAGTGTGTGGCCACACAGAGTGAGAATGCGTCTTTATTCTTAGTGCTCTCAGCAGTAACTGGGACACCAGGACTCCACCTTTCTTATTAACGACAGAGATCCTTAGGTAAATAATAAATTTTTCCAGGTCCTCTTTCTGGTCGCTTCAGGCTCAACAAATGCATTTCTATAATACTTATTTTGGCTTTTCTCTGCCTAAATATTAAGAGTTTTCCAAAATTAAATTAGTACTTGCTTACTCAAAAGGTACTTAATGAGAACATTTTAAAGATAACAGCTTCTTAGATTTTGGTTTATAATGTTATAAGCTTTACAACACAGCATGGCTTTGTTCCCATGATAAGTTTCAAGTTAAAGAATGTTCTGAACACCCATTCTCATATGTAATAAGAACAGAGGCTACTATTTATTGAACACTTACTAGGTACCAGTCACTAAGTGTTTTTTATATATATCATCACATGCATTTTTCGTAACATTTCTATGAGAAAGGTACTGTTTTTCCTACCTTAAGGAATAAAGAAACTGAGGCACAGGGAGAATAAGCAATTTCTCCAAGATCACACAGCTTGTAGGCAGAATTCAAACTTAGGCAATCTGGATATAGAACCTGCACTCTTAACCTACATGCTTCTTATTTCTAATAAAGAAGAGTTGAAACAAGTGGAAGTGTAGAAACCTAAGCAGTACTAGTTTCTGGAAAGATCTTTTTGTAAGGGTTATTAGAGTATAGTTATCTTTTTAAAATCCCCTAAGAGTGACTGAATGGTCAGAGAGCGGTGGATGCCTGGAAGAGCAAGAAATTAAGAAGGCAACTTGTTTCTTCAATCCCTTATCTATAACTGTACTGAAAAGTGTTTTTATGAGGTCAACACATATTTCTATGATTTCTTTTTAACTATATGCATTTCATATAATTTCAGAAATACTCACTGAGGATTGAAAAATAATTGACTTTGATAATTTACCCAATAAGATCATAAAAATTTCAATTGTTTAGGTATCATATCTTTTTTTTCCCCAAGAGATTGGGGTCTCACTTTGTCCCCCAGGCTGGAGTGCAGTGGCATGATCACAGCTCACTGTAACCTTGAACTCCTGGGCTCAAGCGATCCTCCTGGGACCACAGGCATGTGGCACCACGCCCAGCTTTAGGAATCATATCTTGTAGTTCTTTTGCACAGTAGCCCCTCCCCTCTTCCTACTCCCCCAATATATAGTTATGGCACTCGACACTAAACAGTCACTCTGCTTGATACAGTTTTCACTACTTTTTATCAATGCTGCCTGGTCTGAGAGGTGATAGAAAAGTTCAGCATGATGCACACATACTGGAGCCATTATATGTTAACAGGGCAATAAAAATAATAACTGCTAACGTTTATCTCTGTAATCTATGAAGTAGGCACTAATAGTTCCATTTTATGGACTAGGAAGTAGAGGCAGAGAAATTCAAAAGGTTTCCCATGGTCCACAGTGAGTAAGTGGCACATTGAGAATTCTAGCCATGCAGTCTGACTCCAGAGTCCATGCTCTTAAGCCCTCTGCTATGCTAGCGCTCAAAACGTTGCTGTTTGCTAATTAGGTGTTGAGGTTGAGATTATGGCAGTATTCTGTCCTTGCATTTTCATGTACAGAGGAACTGCACTATAGGACAATTGTTGAGTCTCACCTACCTCACAGCCTAAATGCATTCAACAAATTTTTACCTTTGACTACCATGTGCCTTTTCTATCGCTTTCAGCTACCCTCCCTCTATCAGTCTTTCTCCAGGGGTGTCCTCTCTGTTTTCACACGTGTGTAGGTCTCCTCGGCAATGACCAAGGTGTCTAGTGTGGGAGAGACTTGATGACTGGTGTTGGGATTGCTGTCCTCTCTGCTAAAACGCATCCCCGAGGACACCAAGGTTTGGGACTGGGCGAAGATGCTCCAGGGTGTTAAGAGGAACTGAACAAACTGCTCCCATTACTTTCGGAGTCTTATTTCAAGGGGGATCTTTCAATTTAATCACTGCTGCTGCACCCACTTCCGGACTCTAATGATTGAACCAAACATTGTTCCTTGTGCTGGCCATCTGGGCTAGGATGGAATTTTTAAAAGCTAAACCATAAGAGAGAGAGAAGGAAGGAAATAAAACAGAAAATACAGGTAGAATAAAAATCAATTCTACAAAGTTTTGGTTTCTGATTTTACCAAGGGAGGTTGTGTGTAAAGTGGAAAAGTTAGGAGTGTCTCCAGAGTCTGATTTAACTGGTCTTCAGTGGGGTCCCAGCTGATTGTAAAGTCCAGCCACAGCTGGGAAGAACTTTCCTAATCTGATGAGTCACACGTTTGAGACTTGAATCCCTTGTGTTCCTTGCTTTCTTTAATTTTATTATAAATAAATCCCCAAAAGAAAAAGAATTGATACAGTTCTGATTTCAAATCACATTTTACCTCTTGCCTTCAAAACCGTTGTATCATAAGCCTTGGTTGGCACAGTGGGAGGAAAGGGCTGTTGGGTGCGGGCTTTAATGCCAGTGTAGAGGTCCTTAGGCGACGTGAAGGTCGGGAACATGGCACCACGAGGAGTGTGTGTATGGTAGGGGTGATCAACTGGATACGATGAGCAGATCTCTCTGAGATTTATTGAGCAAACAAAACAAAACATAACAAAAAAAGAGAAAGAAGTATGATTGAAAAAATTAATCATCAACTATTCATTGGGACCCTTTTTTGTTGCAGAGACTGTTCCAATCCCTGGCAACATGACAGTGAGCCACACAAAGTCCCTGTACTCATGGAGTTAGCATTCTGCTGGAATGTATACTATAAAGCATGAGCTTTTCTTAATTTTGCTAAACAAAACTAAATTTTTAAAATAAATCATACCTAACTAATTATCAGTGAATAATTCAATAATTTGTATAAAAATGTAAAGCAGAAGATATATGCATTTTGTGTTTTTACAATAGTATAGGAAGAATTTCTAGTTGCTTTTAATTCCTGCTCCTTGTTTTAAGAGGATCCCAGTACTTTATTTTATTGAATTGTTTTGGGCATTCGGTTTCAGTAATGCAAAGTGTTCTCTAACCATCTTGGACTAAACTTTCAACCCAGGCTATTTGTTTCTTTAAGCAATCAATCAACAAAATATATTGCCTGTTTATGCACACAATATTGTTTCAAAACCAAAAACCCAAACATAGCTAGTATAGTGAAGGAGAAAAAAAAGTTAAGAAAACCACAGAGATATCATTTTCCTTTCACTTAGAGAACTGAAAGAGGTTAAAAAACAACCAACCAACCATGTGGGAGCTGTTTAAATCAGAAGGAAATTAAGATTAGGAAGTCCATGGGATAGAGAAATGTTGTTTGTAATTAGAAAATTAAGTACAAAAAAGCAAGAGTTATATGTTAAGTGTTACGGGTTGAATTGTACCTTCCCCATCAAACCCATATATTGAATTCCTAACCCCTAGGGCTTCATATTGTAACCTTATGTGGAAATAGGGTCATCGCAGATATAATTAGTTAAGGTGGAATTTCTCTATACTAGAGTAGGGTGGGGCTCTAATTCAGTATGACTGGTGTCCTTACAAAAAAGAAAATTTGGATACAGACAGTCACACAAGGAGAATGCCATGTGAAGAGAAGGCAGAGATCAAATCTGCAAGCCAAGAACGCAAAGATCACCAGCACACCACCAGAAGCCAGGAGGGAGGCCTGAAACAGATTCTCACATCTCTCAGAATGAACCAACCCTGCTGCCACTTTGACCTTGGACTTCTAGCCTCCCTCTTTGGAACTTAACCACCCATAAGCAGAAAGGTGAATCCAAGAAATATAACCCAACAAAAAGGGCTTTATTTTCATATTGCTTATGAAGAGAATTTAAAAAGTCCCAAACAAGGGTTCTTCACCTAGTTGTTTTTAAAAAAACAAAAACCAAAAATACCGGACCTTAATTTTCATAGCCTTTTGAGTCAGTCATTGCTTTAACTGAAACACAGTTTTAAAATGTGAATTTCATATTTTCAGTTAAGATTGATAGAGGACTCCAGCAGCACTGGGAGCACCCAGTGCTCAGATCTTAGTTTCCAGTACCAGTCTGCAGGGAAAGGAACCAGGGTTTCTTGGAGTTATGGCTGGTTCTAGGAGTGGGGCAGGGAACATACAAGATGAGCCTGGAGTATCTTAAAGTGCCAGAAAGTGAGGAAATGCTTAAAGCAAAAAAACCCAAACACTGCACAATGATGGGGGAAATGTCAAAGGAATATAGGAGTGAACTATAAGAGCTCCTAATGGCCGATTAGAGTAACAAAATAAAGTGGTATTAGATTACTGCCTAAGTACCAAAGCATAAAATAAATCCACAAGTCACGGATATAAATAAATGATTCAGTAAATAAATAAACAAATGGAGAATAGATAAATCTCCTATGCAAAAGAATGCCAAATAATTTATGTAGGTATTCTGCTCTCAAGAAGGTGGAGCATACTTCCAGACACTAAGTGTGGGCTGCACTGTATTCTTCCAAAGAATAGAGTGTGGAAAGGAGAGAAAAAGGAGTAAGTGTACAGTGGGGAAACCTAATAAACACTACTCTGCCAGGAGATCAAGGTTAACATCAACAGTGATAAATGATGTTAATAGCACGTACTCTTGATAGGATGTGATGAAAATGGCACTTTAGTTCTGTGGACTTCCTTTCCAAAATACACTACCCCAGTCTAATCATAAGAAAAACATCAGTCAAACCCAGTTTGGGGGCATTCTATGAAATATCTGATCAATGATCTTCAAAATTGTCAAGGTCATCAAAACAAGGAAAGCCTGAGAAACTGTCACAGCCAAGAGGAACCTGAGGAGACATGATGATGTAATGTGGTGTCCTGGAGGGGATCTTGGAACAGAAAGAGGACATTAGGAGAAAACTGAGGAAATCTGAATAAAGTAGGAACTTTAGGTAGTATTAATGTATCAATTTTGGTTCGTTCATTATGGCAAATGTGCCATATTAATGTCAGATGTTAACAATAGGGGACACTGGGTGTGGGAACTCTCTGTATTATCTTCCCAATAATTCTATAAATCTAAAACTATACAAAAATTAAAAGTTTGTGTAAAAAAAGATTTACAGGGGATATCATTGGAGAGAAATCAAAAATAATGTTACCTTGGAGTTACATCAGCTTCTCTTTCCAATTGTTAAAAAATAGCTTTCATGAAAAGTCTTACTTATCCTCACACTTGCCTAAGGCATATGGAATGTCAATATGTTTTTTCTTGATTGTAAAAGAGAAGGAAATATAAGTTGAATACTTACCCTACCGCTGAATTGGGTGGTTTGGGTACCCTAGAATAAAAACAGGAAACAAGACCTGATTTATATTAAGGGCTTTCTATGGCTTAAACTCCTATTAGAAACTTAAGAATATCACTGTACCCTGTTTTCAAACTACAGTGTCATTAAGATAGTATGTATACATGTATGTATGCATGTATGTATGTTCGTATGTATTTATTTATTTATTTTAGAAACAGAGTCTTGCACTCTTGCCCAGGCGGGAGTGCAGTGGTGTGATTCATTGATTGCTCACCGCAGCCTTGAACTCCTGGGCTCAAGTGAACCTCCTGCCTCAGCCTCCCAAGTAGCAGGGACTACAGGTGATTGCCACTGCACCTGGCTAATTTTTTTAGTTTTCTTTGTAGAGATGAGGTCATGCTATTGCCCAGGCTGGTCTTGAACTCCTGGCCTCAAGCAATCCTCCTGCCTGGGCCCCCCAAACTGCTGGGATTATAGGTGTGAGCCACCACGCACAGCCAAGATAATATTCTTGATTAATTTTCTGGATCCCTGAATATTGACAAGACACAGAGATCTGATGGTTTCATGTCTCAGTTGTCTACTGATCAATTTTTCCATTCCATTTATTCTAACTTCAATCCTGCTCACCACCCTTTTTGCATTTCTTATTTGTAGTGAAGATTCAGGGCTGACTACTTCTAATGAGGAAGAGCTCTGGCTCTTACTGAGCTTTACTCTCATAATTAGGCAGTAGGCAAAGTGCTCTCAGGGAGCCTGACGTCACATGTGTAGTGCAGTTACATGACCTGAAGCGACCTGAGTGTGGCCTGGTTGGAGAGAATATGTAAATACCACGTTGTACTTTGTCCCTTTGCCCAGGGTTGCTGATCTCTCATGATAGTAAATGTGGCCCATTTGGCAGGGAGAGGCAAGAAAAAAACTGACCTAGCTTCTGGAGGTATGCCTTCTGAACCAGTTCATTCCAAGGTTGGGTATTTACAATTACTCGGAACCTTGCATGCCAAGAAATAATATTATAGCCCTGGAAAAAGTCCACTAAAGAGAGAATTACCTATTTAAATTTGATTTCAACAATTAGCTTCAGTCTATGCAAATAAGACTCTGAAAGATTTCAGGCATGAAAAATCAACAGAATGTAATCAATTTCATAGTAAAAAATCAGTCAAATTGAATACACTGTTTAATGTTTTAGATGCTCCTCCATGTTAGAGGATATTCACTATAAAGTGGTATGTAAGCCATATAATTTTATTATCCTATAATGTACTATAAATACACGATTCACATGAACCACAAAAGTTTATATCTTTTTCCAAAGTTATTTTGTTTTGGAAAAGAAAAAAAAGGAAAAAACTTTATAACTTTATTTGGACTCTGTATTCTTGATTTGGAGACATGGGGTAGGGAGGTGATGAATATATGAATCCAAGGAATCTAAAGTTACTAGATTGACTACTACATATAAAACTTTAAGTTGGTATCTAAAATTGTTCTCATGTGACAAATTTTGCTACAATATTGATAAGCATATGCATAAAATTGACTTGATGAAAAATGAAAAAAATGAAAAAATAAAAAAAAAATCCAAATTTGAAAGGAGAAAATGAAAGTAACAAACACTTAGAGACACCACTTCCTTGACCCAGACTAGTCCATTATTGTACTGCCATCCTCCACATCTGCTTTGCAAAACTCACTAATTCCAAAGGAGAAAGCTCAGGCAACTGCAAATTTTGTCCTTTTGACTCCCTCTAGTGGCTAAACTCTATATTAACTTCTACCTATAAACTAACAATTCTTAATAAAGTGATATTTTCACAGTTACTTCAATGCTGTGTTTTATTTTTATTTGAAAACGAAAATGTATGCTTTTGTAGTATACATGACAAACTATTTCAAGGAATAAAAAATGTAATATACTGGAAAATAATACCTTTAAGCAAAGGATAAATAAGTATTCCTTATCCCAAAAGAGATTTAGGGAATAATCTTATTAAGAGTTATCTGTAGATGATCAGAACAAACCCAGTCTCCGAATAAAATTCTGATTGAAAGTTTGTTTAGGGCAACTGTGGCATTTTCTATGAATCTTTTATGAAATGTAACATGTTCTTATTAGATTAAGTAGGTCAAAGGCAGGGAAATAGACCAAGATGACCTGCAGTAATCCCTTTGAACACTATTATTCATTATCTCCATTTTTTCTTGACTTGTTTAAATGCTACAAACTAAGTAGAAAAAAGTGAGACCAGTGTTGGTTTATGGTTCATTTGCTTTGTTTTTTGTTTGGTATTGGGTTTTAGTATTAATGCTCACTATTAAAAAAAAAGAAATTGTTTCTCTAAACAATGAAAAAAATGAAAAAATAAAAGAAAAAATTTTAAAAAAATCCAAATTTGAAAGGAGAAAA
The DNA here is from genome assembly GCF_041146395.1 of Eulemur rufifrons. Lineage (NCBI taxonomy): Eukaryota > Metazoa > Chordata > Mammalia > Primates > Lemuridae > Eulemur > Eulemur rufifrons. The sequence goes on along the minus strand of NC_091011.1, from coordinate 27,843,539 downwards.
TGAAAGTAACAAACACTTAGAGACACCACTTCCTTGACCCAGACTAGCCCCATTTGGGGGCTTTTTATTTCTCATATAATTCATTTCCCCTTAAAAATGTTATTTGATCTTATACAAGGAAAAGAAACCCAGACTTACAAAGAATCATTTCCATAGATGTCACTTTTTTTGTTTTGTGTCAAATGATAGAATTGTTCAATAGGAAGCTTTCTGAAAAGAAAGAAAAGGTTAAATTGAACATCTTTTTAAATTAACACAGTATAATGATGAGATAGTAAAAGACAAATAGATTAATACAACCATATATAGAAATTCAGTTTATGAAAAGTATATATAGAAATTCAGTATATATAAAAAGAATTTTAGGCTGGGTGTGGTGGCTCACGCCTGTAATCCTAGCACTCTGGGAGGCCAAGGCGGGTGGATCGCTCGAGGTCAGGAGTTCGAGACCCACCTGAGCAAGAGCGAGACCCTGTCTCTACTATAAATAGAAAAGAAATTATCTGGCCAACTAAAATATATATAGGAAAAAATTAGCCGGGCATGGTGGCGCATGCCTGTAGTCCCAGCTACTCGGGAGGCTGAGGCAGTAGGATCGCTTAAGCCCAGGAGTCTGAGGTTGCTGTGAGCTAGAATGATGCCACGGCACTCACTCTAGCCCGGGCAACAAAGCGAGACTCTGTCTCAAAAAAAAAAAAAGAATTTTAAATCAGTGGAAAAGGATGTATTCTTCAATACAGGAAAAATTCACTATTTGTAAAATATTACATCTCTATTTTATACTATTCATAAAGATAATTTCAGAGGGATTAAAAATCTAAAGAATTAGAGGAAAAACCTATATAAATATTAAAAGAAAATGTATAGGAATATGTTTTTTCTTTGGTGGTAGGGAGAACCCTTTAAATAAGTTTTTTCTTTTAAAAGTCAAAACCTGAAAGGAATTCGGTAACATTAAATTAAAACTTTTGCAAGAACACCATAAAAAGTTCAAATAAAACAAAATTGGAAGAAATATTTTCAAAGATAACACATAAAGGATTGACATCCAGAACATAAAGAACCAAAAAGAATCTGTAAGTAAAATACAAGCAATAAAATGGGCAATTAATAAATGCAGAAAAGGAATATAAATGGCCATACATAAAACATAAGGAAAAGTACTCAGTCTAAATAGTAACCAGAGAAATGCATCCTCATAACCGTAATACCCTTTATACCCATTAGGTGGGCAAAAATTATACAGTTTGATAATAAAATACAGATGGCTGAGAGTGTGAGGAAATAGATATTAATACTTTTAGATCCACCATGAGAATATGTCATTTGGGCTACATCTACTAAAATTAGAAACATTCATACATTGTGACTCAGGATTTGCCCTAGAGAAACATTTGTGCATGAGCTCAAGGAGCTGTGTAAGGATATTCCTCACAGTACTGTTAATGTAAAAAACAAAAGAGAAAAGAAACAATACATGAATGGCTAAGTAACCTATGATGCATCCACAGTGTGGAACACTCTGAGAAATTAAAAAGAATGACGTAGATGTCTATTTACTGACATGGGACTCTTTCTAGGTTGTAGAGAGAAAAAAGCCCAAGTTGCCTAATACTATGTATTTAATGGTTCCACACATAAACAAAACACCACCTTATATATTCAATGGATACATGCATAATTGTGTAACTGCATAACAAAAGGTGGGGAAGGAGACATGCCAAAGTGGTGACAGTGGTTCTCTCTGGGAAGGAACTTGAGATTGGGGGTGGTGGTCAAGAGAGACTGCACCTTATCTGTGATGTTCTCATATATGTTGTGCTCAGTTGTCACTTGTGGCTGCCCAGTATCTTTTGAACGCCCAGCCTGTATTTGTATAGTGAGTATACTGTGAATCTCATCTGCCCAACGTAGATTCCAAAAAACTTGCTTTCCTAGCCTCTGAGTGGCCCTGGAGTGTAAGGGTTATTTGTACCCTACAACTAAGGATGTTCTTAACAATCAGGTAGATAAAATGACCAACTCTGTGGATGTCAGTCGGGTTTTTTCAGTCGCCACTGTGCTTGCTTAATGCCTTCATAGTGAAGTTATCATGCGGGCAGGGCGGAAGTTATGTATGGACTCAGGAACATGAACTTCCCTGCACCCAAACTTACCTGGCTATTGGCACATTTGAGTTTGCCAGCAGAAGTGACCAATCCTAAGCACTTAATAGGGTGACCTATCCCTGCGTGTACTAGTCAGCCACCTGGTGGTAGGCTGATTACACTGGACCCCTTCCATCATGAAAAAGATAGTTTATCCTCACAAGACAAGACAATTCTTCAAAATATGGATTTCCCTTCTCTTCTTACTATGCTCCTGCCAGTAACATCATCAGTGGACTTACTGAATGTCTTGTCCCCTGCCATGCCATCTTAAACTATATTACTTTTGACCTATGGGCTTGATTTACCACAAAAGAAATTGGGCAATGGTTGGTTGAATTCAAAGGATTCACCATATTTATAGAATATTATATTTTGCCATATTTACAAAATATTAGCATAGCCTATTGAAGGTTTAATTTTGGCTGAGTGTTGTCCTAAGGAGTGTGGCATATGCTCTGAAGCAGTGACCAATAACTAGATTCCCCCGTAGCCAGCTAGAAACCACAGGATGGAAGTGGAAGTGGTGTCTCTCACTGTTATATTTACTGAGAGAATTTACTTCTTCCTCAGCCACTTTGAGCTTTGCTGGTTTGGAGGTCAAGGGAAAAATGCTTCCATCGAGGGACACGACAATGGTCACACTGCATTGGAAGCTGAACAGATGATGATGTGCTAATTTTGGGCTCCTTATGACTTTGGATAAAATAGGCAAGAAAGGATTACGCCTCGTAGGCTGGGATGACTGATCGTGAAGATCAAGGGCCAGAAGACTCCTGCAATACAATGATGGGGGGAAGAAGGATTTCTTGAACCCGAAGAACCTTTTGGACACCTAGTATTGTCTCCAGTGGCATAAAGTTGATGGAATACTGCAGCAGCCTCACACGGGCAGAACCACCAAGAGCTTAGATCTCTCACAAAGAAAATTTTGGGTTGTTTTACCAAGTGATGACCTTCTACCATCTCAGGTATTGGCTGAGGGCATGGAAACTTGGAATAGGTAGTGGAGGAAGGAAATTATAATACCAACGGTGGCCTTATGTCCAGCTGCAGAAATGAGGACCATAGTCACTTCCCATATTTTCCTCTTTGCTGTCTTGTATACTTTTATATATGAACTATTTTTCTTTTTTTCTTTCCCTTTTCCTTATTATTTAATATAGAGTGTGTTGGTGATGGTTAACTTTATTAAAGTGCATAGGTTTAGACTATCAGGACAAGATCACAACTGAACTCGAGAGGAGTGAACACTTGGAGCTGGATGCAGGAACTAATGAGACTTTTGGATCTCCCCTTCTGGGGAGGTGAGTGCATTTTCATTTGTGTGAATGATTGTTGCATTTTCTTACATTGAAGCAGCAGTTCTCAAACTTTTGCTGCACGTTGGAATTATCTGAGGGCTCTTGTTAAAATGCAGATTCTGTTTCAGTAAATCTGGGACAGAGGCCAAGATTTTGCATTCACCATTTCCTAAGTGATGCTGATGCTGCTGGTCCATGGACCACATGTTGAATAGAAAAACATGTTATTGTTGTTGCTATTGTTGTTTAGAGTGAAGTCAACCAGCATGTTAGACTGTATAATATCTTTACAATACCCTCTCTAGATTTTGCTAGTTTCCCGCATTTGGAACACATCACCTCCCTAGAAATTCACTTCTGGCCTTCCTAGCAACCAGGGTGCAAATGTGCCCTAAATTATGGCAATCATCCACATCTGTACTAGATTTTGATTTGAACATGAGTAGCCTGAGAAAACAGGCTTCATGTGGGGGCCTCCACACGGCTAATAAGGTGGCAGCAGAGGTGTCCAGTTTTAAGAGACACTTCCCCTGGATGAGGCCAGTCCTTGGAGTGGGTCTGACTACTCTTCCTAGAAGCTGAGCAATTAACCTATTTCTCTGGCCTTCCTGCATTTTGTGAGAAAATCTAATGTCCTCTAATAAATCCTGCTCTTCAATACTAGCCAGAGTGTATTCTGCCATTCGCAACAAAAAAATCCTAACACATAAAAATGAATAACTTGTGTAATTAAAATTTAAGTTTAAAAAGAACAAAAGTGGTTTTACTGAAAAAATGAACTTTAAAAAAAGCAAAAGTAATTTAAGTGAGATGTCCATAAGGCACTTAGCACAATGTGTGGCATATAGAGGTACTTGATAAATGCTGATGTTTTAAAAAGAGTTTATTTTATTATTTTTATGGAAATGACACATCCTCATAAAAGTTTGAGTAATTACAGAAAAGTACACACAAATGCTACCAGGTAGAATATGATTCTATATATCTCTGTCTAAAAATAGACATAAGGAAGTAAGAATGGAGAGTTGGACAACTATAGTCAGAATTGAAGTTGTAAGAGTAGGATCAAAGTTCATGGTATTTTTAAAAGAAGATTAAAAATTTAAAAATTTTATTAGCACTTAACAGATGAAAAAGTAAAACTGAAAGAATTCCTGAACTGTAGATATGTATCTTTTCACTACACAGGCCCTTCAGACCTGTATAAAATTTTAGAATATTTTGAAAACATTTAGCATGTCAGGGTCATTATTATTTTTCAGATAATATTGACTGTCAAGTGTGAAAGATAAAATGATAAACCCCTGAGAACTGAAAATAAAATCCTAAGCCCTCTGCTAACTAAATGGACTCCTCTTGGCCAAGGGGACCCCCAAAACACCTTAAAACTGAGTTTCCAGCCATGATGGGATGGGAGAGACAAAGCACAATTATACATGAACATAATTTCCTTTTCATAAATATTCATGACCCCTCCTATAGCTTGTTAAATATTTATATATATATATATATTTGATCATCCTGTTCAATATAAAATCTTATTCCTTTTGTCCGTCTTTGAAGCAAGTGTGCTTGATTTCTGGCTGGGTTCTGCTTCCCAGCCTGTTGGAATGGTCGCCCTTCATGAGAAATAAAGCTCTCCTTTTTCCAAAATATTATATAGATCTCGTTAATTTTTTTTAACAACTTGCTTTTGCTTTCCCTCCCTAATCTCCCTATTTGGGCTTTTTATACAATCTGTACTTTGGCAGGGTTTGTGATGTTTACATTTTTCTATAATAACTTTCCCACTTGTGGATTCAATGCCCATCACCAGCCCTTTTGTTACAGCTTCTCTGTTCTTGAGTTCTTTATTTTGATTCATTTTTTGGATTGTTAAATTTATTTTCAGGATTTTTTTTTTAAAGAGGCTCTCATTGGGTGCTATATACTCCAAATTCTCTCATGCTTGTAGACTTTATGCCTGATTAGCCATTTTGTTGCAATAATATTTTTGGGTTACATTTTCTTTTCCTCAAAACTTAGATTTGTCTTTTAGCACTGGAAACTGCTGCATAGGCTTGAAGCTAGCCTCATTTTTCCTCCTTATAGATGACTGGCTTTTCCTGCTTGAATGTCTAAATTAGTCTTTATGAATTCAATTATGTGACTAGGTTATATCTCAATGTCAATAGTTCTATACCAGTTTTTCCCATTCTATGGTATCTTCTTTCTATCTTCAGAGTCAATTCTTCCTTAATTTCATGGGAATTATCTTGTGTATCTCCGAATACTGTTTTTCTGTTCCACTTATTAGATGCTCTACATTTGGGACATCAGTTTTCCTTATTATGAATAATTATGTCTCCTAGCCATCATTTTGTTCTTTTTATTGCTTTAATGCCCTTATCTTTTTCCTCTGTCTTCTCTGTAATTTATTGTATCAATACTATTAAGTCAACTTTTAGTCACTTCTATTTCTTGCTTTTTCTTTTTTACTATATTTGTAAGTGTGGTTTTGTGACAGTGATGTTTTTCTCATTTTTTTCTTAACCTTGCAACCTCCCCTTTTATAACATTCTATTGCCTAATTATCTTGTCTTTTGTTAGATTCATATACCTATTTAGTCCTTTTATAGGGAATCTGCTTTTATTATTTTCTGGGCTATGTTTTCTCTTAGACCTGGTTTCTTCATATATATACGTGTGTGTGTGTGTGTGTGTGTGTGTGTGTATAAATTTATAAAGAAAGTTTATAGAGTTTTTCCTTCCAAATAAGATGACCTACTCATTCTTTTAATCTTCTTTTCAAATTGGAGCATTCTGAGGATTCTGTTGACACACCTGCCTTGATATGCATTTGGAATGTGGGGGTGGAGTTAGGCATAAGGCCTCTCAACCAACAGTGTGGCTCCCTCTGGACCCCCAACACTTCTAGGCAGAGTATGAAAATATGTGTGGGTGGTTTTATTTTGTTTGTCACAATGAATTCAGGATGCTACTGCTATTTATAGGTAAAGAACCAGGGATGCTAAACATCTTGCAATATGTGGGACAAAGAACTGTCCTGCTCTAAATGCTCCCTTGGGGAACATTAAGTTAGGGCCTAGAATAAACTACATAGAATTTTCTTTCCTTGGTTGCCACTTCATATTGTCATATCAACTCTTAAGTATTTATTACCATTATTACTATTACTAAAGAGTACTAATTACTAGGAAATTCAAAGTATTCTTTAGTTCAAAGAACATTATATATCTATTTAAAAGCTTTTTACCAAAGCTTCTTTTGATGCTACCTTAGAGGAAGAATCCCATTTCCTTTCTCTTAGACAAAGTGAAAGTTTTGCTACTTCACCAAACTTATAAAAAGAAATGTTTATAGAAGTAAAAACTAAGTTATAAATTTTCATTACTTTGTGACTTCATTCTTTTTTTTGGTGGGGGGGGGGGATGGATTTCTTGCTCTGTTGCCCAGGCTGGAATGCAGTGGTATGACCACAGCTCATTGTAGCATCAAACTCCTGGGCTCAAGCAAGCCTCCTGCCTCAGCCTCTCTAGTTGCTGGGATTACAGGTGTAAGCCACCGTGCCTGGCTGGGATCTTTATTCTTTTAGTGAATGAATGCTGATTTAAGTGATGATTGACCTCATTTAGAATTTCTGAAACTTGTACATTGTGGGTAAGTAAATATTGCTAAAGTTCCTTTAAAAGAGTTTAACTTAGATATATTTATGTCAAGAAGAGTCAGAGGGGCTCTGGTGTGAAGAAAACAGAATACATAAACCCACATTTCTGAGTCAGGTGATGACTGGCATTCCAAGCAGAGCAAGTATTTCCTCTCCCCGTCTTAGAGTTGCATTCAGTAAGAGATCAAACACAAATCTTATTTCAAACTGGATTTCCCTTAAGAAACCAGTCTTTGGTTTTCTTTGTAGACACTGAAATTCTGTATGAATACATCTAATTATTATAAAATATTGTGCATTTTAAAAAATATACTAATGTGGGTGCACGATAGCTGTAAACTCTCTAAAGAGCCATACCCCTAGTCTCTAGAACAATGCTCACTATACTCAAACTACTGAATAGATAAATGAATACATGGATGGATAAGTAAAATGAACAGATGAAAAGAACTTGGATTTTGGAGTCAAACAAATCTGGACTCAAATCCATATTCCACAAGGTTATAATTGTCTTACCAAGCACATGTACTGAATCTCTTGGGTCTCTGTAAAACCAGGATGATGACATCTACTTTACAAAGACATTACAAATTTATATTATATTAGAAAGTAAGTTTCACAGAGTGGGGACTTAAAAAATCTGTTGAATGAATGAATGAACTTGAGGTCCTCATTATCTATAATGTGTGTTAATATATGAATCTTTCCCATTGGCCTTTTACTTTTAGGTCTTTTCTTTTGTCTGCTTTTTATCATGTCTTTACTGAGGCTTAGAGAAGGTCATTCCTGGCACATGTCCCTGTTAATGTTTCTCTCTCTAGCTGCAGCTTGTCTTTCCTAATTTATTTCTCTTACATGCTTTGGAACAAAACACCAGTTAACTAGATTGTTAGTAAACTAGGTAATCAGGATTGTTAGATAAACCAGGAGTAAATAGGCTCTGTGCCAAGGTTTGATAGATTCTTTTTTTTTTTTTTTTTTTTTGAGACAGAGTCTCACTCTGTTGCCTGGGTTAGAGTGCCGTGGCATCAGCCTAGCTCACAGCAACCTCAAACTCCCGGGCTCAAGCAATCCTCCTGCCTCAGCCTCCCAAGTAGCTGGGACTACAAGGCATGTGCCACTATGCCCGGCTAATTTTTTCAATATTTTTTTTTTAGTTGTCCAGATAATTTCTTTCTATTTTTAGTAGAGACAGGGGTCTTGCTCTTACTCAGGCTGGTCTTGAACTCCTGAGTGCAAATGATCTTCCTGCCCCAGCCTCCCAGAGTGCTAGGATTACAGGCAGGAGCCACCGCGCCCAGCCAAGGCTTTATAGATTCTGCTCTTAGTAAATTTCATAATCTTTAGAAAATATTTCATGTGACATTTGCTGCTCAGATTTTTTTGCTTTTTCTTTAATTTTAACCTGTTTTGAATACAGTTGCTCAGTGACTATAAGATTTATAAGTTATTATTGAAGTATTTTAATACTTGAAAACAATGCCCAGATTCTATTGACTATAATATTGATGAACAAATTACAAATCAAAAGTTCCCCAAACCAAAAGCATCTGTACAAATTAGGCCAGCTCTTTGTTCAAGTAAAAGCATTTTAAATTTAATCTCTCTTTCTCTTTTTGTCTCAGGAATGTTCCCATTTAGTTTCAGATGAGACGTTTGGAGGCAGATTTAAGTTATCAAAGGACTCACAATAGAAATAAAGAAAAATGGATAATAAAGACCTTTATGTGAATGGCAGGAAGTTTATTTACCTTGGACAGGTGTCTCCCCCAAATCCATAATGCTGATGTCCTTTGCCCATGGCGCGAGGCAGTTCGCATTTCAGCCTGTGTTCCTCGGGGAGTGAGATTGGCATTATCCCACCGTATTCCCTTTCAGCCCCCCACGGAAGCCTACATCGTTGCTGTGATTCCCTGAATTCCCGATACCTGTGAAAGAAGAGAGACCTTTTTAAACAGCTTCAGCAACATAACATATGCTTAACTGCATAAAATTCCTATTGCTTCATAAGTCTTTTCAGATCACATTTTCAGAACACAGAATTCTCAGTGTCAGGTACATTATGATATTAACAGATACTGGTTATTTAGGCATCATGGGACTGCGGAAGAAATGAGATTAAATTCCTGAGGACCTAGAGATTATCTTTTTCCCCAACAGTGGTAGTGTTTATTTTTTAAACAGCTTTGTTGAGATATAATTCAAATATCGCACAATTAAATCATTTAAAGCATACAATTCAATGGCTTTTAAATTTATTCACAGGTATGTGCAATTATCACCATGGTCAATTTTAGAACATTTTCATCATCTCAAAAAAACTCCTATACCCTTAAGCCACACCCCTTATGCCCTCTACCCTCACCCTATCCCTAAGCAACCACTAATCTACTTTCTTCTATAGATTTGCCTATTCTGGACATTTCCTATAAATATAATCATACGCTATGTGGTCTTTTGTGGTGCACTTCTTTCACTTAGCATTATGTTTTCAAGGTTCATCCTGTCATAGCATGTGTCAGCACTTCATCCCTTTTAATGGCTGCATGACATTCCACCATATGGATATATCACATTTTGTTTATCCACTCATCAGTTGATGGATATTTGGGTTATTTCTACCTTTGGCTCTGGTGAATAATGCTTCTATGAATTTTTGTGTTCAAGTTTTTGTTCAAATAGCTGTTTTTCATTCCCTTAGGAATATACTTAGGAGTGGAACCACTGGGTCATGTGGTAATTCTGTTTAATTTGTTGTGGGATTGCCAAACTATTTTTTACAGCACTAGCTCCATTTTACATTCTCACCAGCACTGTATGAGGGTCCCAATTTCTTCACATCCTTGTCAATACTTATTATTTTCTGTTTAAAAAAATTATTTTTATTGGCTGAATGTGGTGGCTCACACCTGTAATCCCAGCACTTTGGGAGGCCAAGGCAGAAATATCGCTTGAGGTCAAGAATTTGAGATCAGCCTGGGCAACACAGTGAGACCCTGTCTCTACAAAAAATTTAAAAAATTAACTGGGTATGGTGATGTGGGACTGTAGTCCCAGCTACTTGGGAGGCTGAGGCAGGGGGAAAGCTTGAGCCCAGGAGTTTGAGGCTGTTGTGAGCTATGAATGTGCCACTGCACTCCAGCCTGGGCAACAGAGTAAGACCCTGTCTCAAAATACACACACCCCCCCCCCCAAATTTTTTTACTATAGCCATTCTAGTGAGTGTGAAGTGGTATCTCATTGTGGTTTTGCTTTGCATTTCCCTAATGGCTAATGACGTTGAGCATTTTTTCATGTTCCAATTGGTCATTCATATATCTTTTTTTGAGAAGTATCTATTTGATCCCTTGCATTTTTAATTGGGTTATTTGTCTTATTTTTGAGTTATAAGAGTTCTTTATATATCCTAGATACAAGTCTCATATCATATAATCGGCAAATATTTTCTATTATTCTGTGCATTGCTTTTCACTTCATAGTGTCCTTTGAAGCACAAGTTTTAAATTCTGATGAAGTTCATTTTATCTATTTTTTTCTTTTGTTGTTTGTGCTTTTGGTGTCATTATCTAAGAACACATTGCCAAATCCAAGACCATGGAGATTTACCTCTGTGTTTTCTTCTAAGAGTTTTATACTTTTAGCTCTTGCATTTAGGTCTTTGAGTCATAACGAGTTAATTTTTGTATATGGTATGAGATAAAGGTCTAACTTTATTCTTTTGCATGTGGCTATCCATTTCTAGCAGTATTTGTTGAAAAGGCTTTTTCCTCATTGAATGGTCTTGGACATGGATTATCTTTTGATTTTCAAAAATAAAGAGATTGTAAAGGAATGATACTAATATCATAAAGGACCTACTTGCTCCTAAGTTCTATTTAGAGCTCCTGTGATAATGGTTCTTAAAGTGTGGTCTGTAGACTAGTTGTATAAGAGTTTGCTAGACATACAAATTCTCAGGCTTCATTCCAGGACCTAGGAATCAGAATCGCTGAGGATGGAAGTAATGTTTTCATAAGCCCTGCAGGTGATTCTTATACAGGCTCAAGTTTTAGAAGCACTGTCCTATTCAACAGTTACTGCCTACGGTAATCAGATCTCCATATGTCAACACTTACAACAGCATTATTCAGTGGACTGAAGACATGGGAGTTTACTAAATTGGCTGGTAGGTCTTGATCTGATCTTGAATCTGGTAGCTCAGATGATTTTCTCTGATCTTTCCTAACAAAGAAGTAAAGGGCAGGGACTCTATCTTGTTCATTGCTGTAACCATGCTTTACCCCAGTGCCTGACACACAAGAAGTGCTCAGTGAGTATCTACTGCATGAATGAATAAGATCAAAGAGATGGATTTGTTTCCTGGATGGCTTTCTAGGGTGCAGGAATGAAATTCTCTGGCAGGAGAGAGAGCCTCACAAAAACACTTGAGAATATATCTGGTAAAAGATCTGCTTTCTGATTAGGAACGATTTAATGATTTCTAGTTTCCAGTAATGGCAAGCAGGGTTATTTGGACCAAACTTCCCACTGAAAACAACTAAAAATGCTGGGAGGAAAAAGCAAAATCTTAAAAAAAAAAAATCTGTCTTGTTGATAAGACAGAAAAGGATATGAGTGCTACAAAGAGGATAAATAGGAATCCTGTAAGGTAAACATAGAAGCCACTATTGCCCTTCCCAGGGCAGTGACAATTCTGGTAAATTTACATATTTATTTTAAGGGCCTTGAAAGGCGAGGGATACAGAAATCATCCAGGCAAGGAATCAAAAGAAGACCATCTCCACAATCCCCTAAAGGCTTAATTTCTCACATGCAAGGTGATTCAGAGGTAAACCAGCTTTCTAGTGGCCCAAGTTTGCATTCACCCAAAGCTTGACCTTGGGGGCATATTACCAATCCTGGGCCAGGATTGGTAATATGCCCCCAAGCACCTTGCAAGACAATAGGAGTCTTTTCAGAAGGAAGGGTTCTTGAGGGAATCGTAAGATGAGTTCTAAAAGATGAATAGGACCTATCTATATGGAAGAGAGGGAATACTGGGGTGGAGGAGGGATAACATGTAGAAAGGCCTAGAGATTAGAAAGGTTATAGAATTGAAGATTTCTGACAATGTTGGATTGGTGTGTTGCTGAACAGAAACAGCTTAAGTCGAACGAGAAACCCACAGTCATAAGTAACCAAGAGACTTTCAAGTGCCACCCCTATCCGCAACCTGGAATTTGGATAAATTCTGGGGGATTCCACAAGGCATGGAGTAAAGATTTGAGTGATCTTAAGGGCTCAGAAAATAGAGCTGAATTTTGGATTATTTTACAGAGCTGATATAGAATTCAGGAATTTGGGGCACAGTAGAGAAGAGCCATGGTGAGAGGGGAAACAAGGACGATATCCTGTGGGGCCTTCTAAGCCCTTTGGGCTACACTATGAGAACAACGGGAGCCAGTCAGGAACACAGCAGAGAGCTCAGGGAAGAGGCATGAACTGTGGAGCTACTCTTCCCTTTGTACCAGTAGGGTGTTTGGCTTAATGTAACTGAAGAAATAAAACACCCAGGCCTGTCTAATAAATGGAATGTATTATCTTGTGAAGTCACTAGATTGAGGGTTGGTAAACTATGACCCATGGGCCAAATCCAACTCACCACCTGTTTTTGTAAATAAAATTTTATTGGAATGCAGCAACGACCACTCATTTATGTGTTGTCTGTAGTCTATGGCTGCTTTCACCCTACAATGGCACCATTGAATAGTTGAGACAGAGACTGTAAAGCCTGAAATATTTACTATCCAGCTCTAAACAGAAAAAGTTTGCTAAGCCTGCACTAGCTAGTCAAGGAGAATGTCGGTGACCACTGATCTGGGTGCTGTAGAAGGGATGCTGGCATTCAGCTCAATCTTTTACGGCCCACCATCAGCTCTTACTACCATCAACAGACATGGTCAGGGGACATGACAAGTGAAAAATATTTAAACATACTTGATTAATGACAACCTAAGCTTTAATATCTAAGTTTGTAAAAGTTATATTCAAATCATAAATGAGTCAATTTTTCAACATCTGACCCCTGTATATTACATGTCCCAGGAAGATGAGCCAGTAGAAAATGTTAATCAATCATCTGGGCTGGCATCCACCTAAAACCATCAAGCTTCAGAAAACCACTTAAAATAAAAGGCAATGTATAAATAAGTCAAATTTCTCTTTTATTTTAGGGTCTCATGCCCCCTTAGCTTTAATACTCACAGTATTGTATAGAAGGAACTAAATTAAAACAAAAATTGAAGTTTTTAGGATGTAGTAATTTTAGAGCTTAAATAAAACACATCTCCATAACAAAGAGAATAATAATCAAATAACTGGTACTATAATCTGTAGCTACAAAATTGTATACTTGTTTTTGAGAAAGATACATTTCCTATGGATGAACCAATATCTCATTTTAAAGTCCACTGTACAGAATTTTGAGCATCAAATCCCAAATTCAGGGAGCTGAATTTAGTCAGTAATTACTAGGAGGCATGATTAAAGGAAAACTTGGATCAAATATAACCCTCATTTCTTAGTTGGAAGAGAACTAATATTTAAAAAAAAATTCAGGAATCAGAAAACAAAGAAGTGAATCCAGAAATAAAATAAGAGCCTGTAGTGAAATCCTAAGCAATTCTCAAGGCACCTGCTTAATTGATATGTTTGTTTGCCTAATGAGCTTTCGAACTTGCTAGAGGTAAGGAGAAGTCAGCTGAATGGAAAGAGGAGATGGGAATCTGTGATCATTTTGAATAGTGTCCTCACACTGTTAAATTTTCAATAGAAGAAATAAATACAAAAGAATATTACCTGTTTACTTTCTATTTTTAAAGGAAATCAAGTGAGATTACTTAAAATAGTGGCTACTGTAAATGTTCTAAAATATGTACTTGAACAAAGTAATTAAAGTATAACGATTAACTTGCTCTTGGTCAATAGGTAAGCCAGAATCATAATTGTGGTTTTGTTACCGTTTTCAGTGCTTTTTGCTAGCCTAGTGGTAAACTGAAAAACTTCTAAAAAATGCAGATTCTCTTGCCCCACCTCAGACCTAATGAGTCAGAATATCTATAGCTGGATCCTGGGAATCTGTTATTATTAGAAAGCTCCTCAGGTGATTCTGATATAAGACTAGTCCTGTCTACAGACCAATCCTGGGGAATGATGGAGCTAGACTGCATTGCCTATTGTGAAATGAAAAAAAAGTAGGCTGATGTGAGGAAATAATTTTGTACCAGTTAAAATTGCCAAGTTCGTCCAAAATAAATCAAGATATTTAAAAAGAGTGTCCCTTTAAGTACACCCATGTTTAGAAAACTAAGCTGCTGGGAGCTAACATATGCTAGGTCTCACGCTCATTCTTACCATTGTGAAGGGTAATCCCTAAAAACCAGGAACTTTTTGGTTTGTATTGTTTTATTTTGCTTTTCAGAGGCCTTGTAGTTTGAGTTGGGAGCCACAAACCCTGACCCTGACCTCAAGAAGTGAGCCTCAGCAATGATAGAGCACAAGTATCATTGTTATCCTGGTGACACTTTCCAGAACAGTTCAGTGAGTGACACGGAGATCAAGGAGAATCTTCTGAAAGCTGTCTGGATGCTTTTTAAGAGGGAGTTAAGAGGAAAGGTTCTGAGAACACGATTATCCTGGCTCTCTTGATCTGGGAATTGTTAAAGCGAAGAATTCACATGAAATAAAAGGGAAAGCCAGTTTTAGGTAGTAGGAGCCAGGAACATGGTTGTACCTAGCTATAGCTTCAAATAATACCGTCTTATAGTTTATAGGTAGTTGACCTTATGTTGTGTTTAATTTTATAACCAGTTGATGAAAAGCTACATTTTCTCAAAGGTGCTTTTCTTAAATTTCATACCAGTTAAGGGATTTGGGAGCCAATACTAACCAAGCACAGGACCATTTAGGTAGAAGGGGATCAATATTTCAGTGAAAAGCCTTTGATGAGTGCTTTTTGAGGCCACAGTGAATTCAATCAGATATGGCAGCCTTAAGTTCTTACTCAGATTACTTTTGGCCAAATATAAAACCTCACATTGCTGCTTTTGAGCCAGGGACAACTGCCTATCCCCAGATCACACGTGCTCTGCTAAGGGTTTCATTAGACTCATCTGCCTAATGTGATGGCCCTTGGAGTGGAAGAGGAATTTATGACTGACAGCCACTCTTGTGCATCAGGTTAACGGTAGAGGAGCAGGGGCAGCAAAGACTGACTCAGAAGTATAAGTAACATGAGCCCTTTAACCCCAAATATAAAAATACTACTTTTAATTAAGTGAAAATAGCAGTTTACATATAAAAAAATTGAATATGATCTTTACATTTAAAAAAATGGAGAGGGCATATATTGAGATGTTAACACATTGGCTATTATTTCTGGATAAGGGAAGTACAGAGGTTTTCTTTCCTGTGCTTTAATTTCATAATTTTTCTCTTGCAAAAATGGACACTTAAAAAATTTTTTTTTTTTTATAGAGACAGGCTTTATGTTGCCCAGGCTGGTCTTAAACTCCTAGCTTCAAGCAATCCTTCTGCCTTGGCCTCCCAAAGGCTGAAATTACAGCCATGAGCCACCATATCCAGTTCTTGTTTTCTTTATGGATTTGTATGATCTTCAAGTTACAAGGAACATGTATTAATTTCATAATTAAGGAAAAAAAACTTTTCCTTTTTTAATATAAAGAGCATATTTATAAACTGGAAAAGATCCCTGGAAGATCAAGACGGTGAAAGTATAGATACAAGAAGAAAGAAGAGCAAAGTCTGCGAGAATCAATGTTTAGTCTGGCAAAGACAACTCTTAAAGAGGCCAAAAGAATCTTCAAACTCTTTGAAGAGCTGCTAGCGTAGGGTTGATGAATTATTATTTTGTACAGCTTCAGAGGAAAGAACCAGAATCAACAGGTAGAAATTATAAGGAGGAAGAATGTTCTCATAGAAAGAAAACTATCTGACAATCAAAAGCTTTCAAAAATGGAATGGACTGCTTGTGTGGTAGTGCTGTCCCATTCTGGAAGCTAGGTGACTTCTTGTCTCATTTCCTAAAGAAAGACTTCTTAAATAAGAGACATGACCAAGTGAACTTAAAAAACATAAAACAAGAAAACAGCCACACAGTCTATGTCTTTTACTGTCCAAGTGTTTTGAGATTTTTTTTTCCCCTCAAAATCGATTCAAGAAAATACAATACAAAAAAAGTTGGAACTAAAATCTTGTCAAATTACTTGACCGTACTTTTTATTTCATATGTAAAATGGGGATGATAATAGTATTTATAAGGTTGTCTTGAGGGTTAAAAGAATTACTACATACAGAGCATTTGGTACAGTGCTGACACACAGTGATCACTAGATGTTAGATGCAATTTTTATCATAATGTGTAATTAATGTGTTACAGGTAATTTGGTAAAGCAGAAATTTCAATTACTATGAGCAACAAGTTCTGCAAGTATTTTGGAGCAAATGGTAGTAGGGCATGTTAGGAAACCAATATAATAACCTTTATAAAATAAAATAAAAAATCTGATTAAGACAGAGTAACTTCCAAACAAGGGATGGAATTCTACAGTGCAGTGGATGACATTGATGTCTGCATTTCACTAGTACACAGCCACTTGCTTCTCATTGAGTTCCTAACAGATGTAGACACTTTATGGTTTAGGTAATTGTCATGTTTTGCCTTCCCTATATGACAAACAGAAGAGCCCCAGAACGATAAATGCTTTTCCTCATGTACAAAAATACACCAATATATTCAAACGCTTCCTTCTTGTTTGCTTTTTCTAGTTTTGTTTTACCTGTCCTCTGAGGCAGTTGGGCGAGTAGTTGTTTGTAGGGGAGTGTGCAATTCATTAGAGTAAAAGGTGTTTGACAGTATGTCAGATCCTTCAAGCTCCCTGCAACAGTAGGGCCTGCCGTGAATTACCTCCATGGTCCTTGGCTAAAAAGGCACAATCTGGAAAAGAAAAGGAGGGCACATATTGTTTGGGAGACAAGGCAGGCAAGAAACACGTTTTGTACTGCTGAATTGTTCAACTCAACACTGCAAAGACATCAGGGGCTTCCTTACTCACCAAAGCCCGTATGTGGACTCTATGATGTCAAATCAGTAATAAACAGCGACTTAAGCTCTGTGGAAGTAAATTTCAGCTGAAACAAATACACGAAGTGGAAAATGTTTCCAAGTAGAATCTAAACACTACTGGGTCCATACAAGCCTGCTACTTCGCAGACATCGGCTGAAATTCAATTCTTGCCTCAAATCTAACCATAATTATTCAAGAAAAACTCAGCTTATTTTTACCCTCGCGGGTCTTTCTGAAAATCAAAGAGACTTGTCATCCCGCAGAATCAAGAGCTGTCCTGAAGGCTTCGGGGATTCTCGACAAGAATCCCTTTGCAGAGAGTGGAGACTGAGTGGTGCAGTGTGAACGGGACCCCACAGGGGATTCCTGGCTCCCAACTGCGCGGGTGAGAAACCCACGCCTCCCTCGGACTTGAGTGTAAAGCCGAGGCGGCTCAGAGGTTGGGACCGAGGGTCCCGGGATCTGAGGCGGAGCCTCCGGGCCATCCTTGCCCTGCCGAGCGGCGCCTCGGGGGTTCCAACGCACCTGGGACATCAGCCTGGGAGCGCCACGGGACGGCACCTCCGGTTCACCTCCCTAGAGCTGGCGGGCTCCGCGGGGCGTGGAATTTCTTGGTCTTCCGCACCTGCGGCCCCGGGACGCTTGTTGGCAGGTGCGGGTGAGGGAGAGAGAGGGACCGCGGGCGGGCCGAGGGTGGGGTTGAGGGCGCCTGTGACGGTGACCGTGACCATAGCACTAGGTAATGCATGACTGAGGGGCGGGGGCCTCCTGAGTGGCGGGCGGGGAGCCGCAGGCCGCTCTTAGAGGTCTCCGGAAAGTGAGCCCGGTAGCTCCGGGACAAGCAACCACGGGAAGCAGGACCGGAAGTGAAGAGAAAGAGAGAGGCACCCAGTCAGACGGTGAAATGGGCTTTTCCGCCACCGACCCCCGGCCCCGCCCCCTTCAGACCTGGCCTCGCCCGCCCCAAGGAGCCCCCTGGCGGCGGAGGCCGAAATTTCAGGTTCTCCCTCCAGAGCTGCCTGCTCTGGAGTTGTCCCCGGGCTGAGGCGTTCTCTCTGTGGACTGGGAGGAGAAAGAGCACTGGTCCAGGGGAGACTGCGGGGAGGCGGGAGCGTCCGACCTGTCCTCCTCCCCGACTCACCTTTAGAGAATGGGAGATAGAGCGGCCAGGTTGACGGTGGGGTCTGCAGGCTTCTGCAAGCGCAGCCCCAGTTTAGCACCCAAAGTGAGCCTCTGCTTTTCCTCCCCTGGTGGGTGAGGACGTGGCAAAGGCCTTTAGCTGCCCTGTCCCCAAGGGCCTAGCCCCACCTCGATTGCCTGAGGTCACCCCAAAAGAAATGAGTGCGAACCACATTTCTGCACCTACATGGCCATGAGCTTCTGTGATGGCTGAGGAAGGAACGGGAGTTGGGAATGTTATTCTTCGGATGTGAAAGGCTAGAATTGAGCAGAAGAAGGTGGGGGCGAGAGTGACCACCTCTGAGAACGGAGGTATGATGGTATTTTTGCCATTCTCTGCCTATTTTCCAACTTTTTATTAACCGGCCAGTAGATACTCATTTTGTGCCGCCTTCTAAGTGCGTGTTTCCTGGTGGGGGAAAAAAGGCGTATTGGAGTAGTAGGCCTAGTGGTGATTTTATAGTCTTACTGTATTTCTCAGTCCCAGCACCTCTCCCAACCCTCAGGTAGCTGCCACCCACCAACCCTGACCAAGAAGATCCTGTTGGAGACAGAATTGTGAATTAAGTGACATTGGCTTTTATCTTTGACACCTTCACCCATGTTTTTTTTCCAATTGCTGGTAGGATTTCTTTTTTTCAGTTTCTGGTAGAAGTCCGTCCTTGCCTTTTGCTGCTCTTGTGTGTCCAGGATCTCCTATTAAATTCCTCATCAGCCCCGCCCATTTCCTGTCCCCAGCCTTCCAGTACTTTCCATGCTTCATCTTTTCCTCATGCTGGACCTTCCTCATGGCTTGATTCTTTCCGGAAGGAATAATTGAGCTTGGCAGATATAATCAGCGGTATCTGATGAAGATGCATCTCTAGCCTTGTATGTATGTGGATGGTGGTAACGCACGGGAAGTTGTGGCAACTACAGGTTGAATAACCAGGATATGTGGTGATAACCTCCAGGTTCTAGTGGGTTTGAATTTTGCTTATAATTTCTCTTTAATTAATTAACTTTTTAAAGAGACAGGGTCTTGGTCCCTAGCACAGGCTTGAGTGCAGTGGTGCAATCATAGCTCACTGTAACCTGGAACTCCCGGGCTCAAGCAATCCTACCCTCTCAGTCTCCAGAGTAACTAGGACTATAGGCACATGCTACCACAGCAGGCTAATTTTTAAAAAACTTTTTGTGGAGATTGGTCATACTATGTTGCCCAGGCTGGTCTTGAACTCCTGGCCTCAAGCGATACTCCTGATTTGGTCTCCCAAAGTGCTGGGATTACAGGCGAGAGCCACTGCACCTGGCCTGAAATTTTATTTTATGTCAAATGAGTGTAAAGAGTAGGAAAATGTAATGAATTATTTTTATCTTTGTCATTTTTCGAATAAAATTTACAGGCAAGGGAAATTCATTGTCAGGTCCTTATGAAACAATTGTGCTCTTTGGAAATGCTTTTCCATCTGAAAGTTCTCAGGGTTATCAGGATTGGGTCTATTTGTTTGAGTAACACTCTTTATTCTTAGCTTTTGTGATGTAATTCATTCCACCTCAGCCAGCAGATGATGTGTGTGTGTGACCCCAACACACAAAGTAGCTTCCTACCCAGAGATGCTCAAAGTGATTGACTTGTTCTGTATATCACGGCCAGTGGGGTCAGTAGCTTCAGATCACCTTCCTTCTACTTCTGACATGTTGATCTCTTTTTTTTACCACCTCCTTCACTAGTAATCCTTTAAGCTGGAAAGATGAAATTTGGTAATGAAAATAATATATGCATAGAATACTGTATCTATGACAGTAGACAGCTAGACCTTTCATCTTCAGGTAAAGAATGTATAGGAAGTATAATAATGTAAAGCATGAATTATATAGTCTATAACCTTTCTTTTAAGTCTGTTATAGAGACCTTTAACAAAGTGGTATTTGAAAATGAATTAAATAAGCTTTTGAGGGACTCAGTATTTTTTAAATGAAAAAATTTTGGGTCTGATGCCTTGCCTAGAAGATGTATTAAGAAATCTCTTTCAATAACTTTAAAATATGAAATTTAGAGAGACAAAAAGATGGTGGAGTGGTGGTGACCTCCTGGATTCCTGCTCCTGGAGAGGAAGGCATGGATCTCGGCCTGCCACAATGCTAGAGGATCGCTCCCCCTCAAGAACAGCGGTGTGAATCCACGGAGAATCAGTGTGGGACACAGAGAGCAAGAAAAGACTGAGGTGAATGGGAAATAAGATCGGGAAAATCTGGAGAGTGCGGGACGGACAATAGAGAGGAGAGCAGGGGACGGCTGTACCCACCTCACCAGAGAGTGGGGTGGGTTCAGCCCCACAGGAAAGCAGCTTGTTCCCCCACTGACCTCCACACCCACTCAGTTAGGGATCTGCCTGAAGTCAGTGCAGAATTGCCTCGGGAGACGAGGGGCTCTGTGGAGAGGAGACATTAGCGGGAGGCATTTTGGACCCCGGGGCTCTGTGTGCGGACTGCAACTGGCTGGTGAGGGTCTGCGAAAAGCTGCAGCGACAGGTGCCTAGCAGACGCTGAACTGTCTCCTTTATGTGGACAGCTGGGCTCCCTCAGTCCCCAGCTCCTCCGGCCCTTGCCGGACCCTGAGCATTCAACCCCAGTGCTAGCGATCTGCAGACGGGCGGCCACCATTATCGGGGTCCACAGCCTAAACGCTGCGGAGCGATTGGGTACCAGGCAGCTCCCTGGACGGCTCCCTCCCCTGGTCTGTGGACCCCCACTAGGAGCTCTGCCTTTGTGTGAACACTGAGTGCTTCCCCAGTTGCGAGAGAGTGGAGCGTGGACCTTGCGGACATTGGAGCGGGGCGGACCATCACCCACGGGAGCTGCAGCAGCTGGGGCGCTGGGCGAATGAGGGCGCCGCCCCCTCCCCCTAGCCACTGTCTTTCACACAGAGAGAGGAAGAAACCACCTCGGGAGAGGAAGAGGCAGGGAAAGAGTCACTTTCCGTCTGCAATTAGAAAAGCCCAATGTCTCGACTCTCAAACGGGTTTTGGGTCAAATTAATTCTCTGGGGCTGGACCCAACAGGAGCAGCCCCCCAGCGGAGGTAGCAAAATCCTTAACAACATGCAAAGGGCTCCCCCTAGCCACAGAGGAGGCAGCTTACCTGGTCTGCTACACTGCCTAAGATCAGTGCAAACGGCTTGCCTCTAGCCAGACTAAAGCTGAAAGAAGAAATCTTAACAATTCATCCAGATGGGAAGGGCTCAGCAAAAGAACTCTGGGAGTATAAAGAATCAAGCTGAAACCTTGCCCTCAAAGAGGATTACTAGTTCTCCACCAATTGACACAAACCAGATTCAAAATAGCAACATGTCACAGGAAGAATTTCAAAAATGGATAATAAATAAGCTGAATATTATGCAAGGAAAAAATGGATAGCCAACACAAAGAAACCACAAAAAAGATCCAGGACTTGGAAGAAAAATTCACTAGAGAAATCGAAATATTGAAGAAAAATCAAACTGAACTCCTGGAAATGAAGAATTTATTCAGGGAGCTAAAATATGAAATTTAAAAAAATTGAGTGGTTTCAATGTTTATACCTTTTTACTAAAATAACAATTAAAAATATATATTCTTCTGGTTTCAAACTATAAATGAGTTAAATGACACTTTAATATTATTATTATCTTTTTGCCTTGAGTAGCTAAGGAACTATGTGGCCATTTATTAATGAACATTGACACGACACAGATGCACAGATATATAAAATGTGCTTATTTAGTAAATAGTCCCTACTTTCCTAGAATGTGTCAGGGGTTGTCACAGCACCTACAGTCTATGAGGACATGGAGCAGTGAATAGTCATAATGCAGTGATGTAAGTGCGTGACTGGGGGAGCTGGCGAGCACATTTGCTGTAGGAGTCCATAGCTACCTCACCAGGACCCCTTCCATTGTGACACGAGAAAAAGGTATAAAGATGGGTGGGGTTGCAGATTAATTTCTAAACTGGGGGAAGAGGTTGAGACAGGAAGTTGAGAAAGGTAAACAGGTCAGATGATTTGCTTAGAATGAGGACAGAAGATTAGGTGGAAAGTGTGAGTAGTGCAGAAGGTTTGAAATAGTTGTTTTGGGGAAACGGAGTGCTTTTAGCAGAAAAGAATAACTACTATTTACCTAGAGTTGCCACATTTTACACTTGTTATACTTACTTCACTTGAGCCTCACAGCCTGGTTAGGTAGGTGAATGTGATGTAATACAGAAAAATAGCTGGTGACCTGGGATTCTTCAGTGCATTGAACCAATAGGGAAAGAGTACAGGGGTTTACTGTATTGGCTGGAATAACTGATCTCAGTTACTTAGGGGGAATGGGTTGCTGCTATACAGTAGGGGAAGGGAAGATTCCGAGAATTCTCTGAAATTTTGGGCGGTGCCTTTTTGTTCATGTTCAAAGGTAAAAGTTAATAGAAAACTATAGCAGCCCAATAAAGGCACCACCACTGGTTCAGATCTTTCAGGCATAAAGATTACTCTCCAGGTAAAAAATCCTTTCCCTGGTACTGAGAGTAGAGGGAACATGGGATAGATGGTAGGATAAGGAAGTTATAAATATCAATCTCAGCCTCAGGAGTTACAGATGGTCATGAGGACTATGGGAATGCTGCGTATTTTCTTCCTAGCTTCTACTGGTAACTAGACTCCAAAGATGGCCCCAGTGAACCCCCTCCTGCTATTCATACTTGTTTGTAGCTCCCTCCCACATTTGTATGGGCTGCCTGGTCTGTGACTCGTGTCAACCACTTAAATGCAGAAGTGAAACTGTGCCAGTTCTAGACCAAGCCCTTAGGAGGACTGTCAGCTTCTACTTTCTCCCTCTTGGAACACTTGCTTTTGGGATCCCTGAGCCACCAGGAGATGAGTGTACCACCTTGCTGGAGAGACACTGTGGAAAGATTGCATGGAAAGGCAGAGAGGCTCTGTTAGAGTATTCTGATCATCTAAAGAGATGACTCCAGCCTCAGCTGCCATCTGACTGCAGCGACATGAGGGGCCCTGAGGGAGACCAGCAGAACTGCCCAGATGATCTCAGCCAACCTACCAAATTGAGAGAGAGAAAATGGGTGTTCTTTAAAACCACCAAGCTCTGGGATGATTTTTTATGCAGCAATAGATGACTAAAATACTTGTCACATATATGTTTGTATATATTACATAATTTGTTCTCTCTCTTGTCTTCTATTTCTGTATTAGGGTGGTTGTTAGTGGTTGACTTTACAATTTAGTATATAGGGCACAGGATATTTTGGTGAGATTGTAATTAATCTGGAAAAGGAAATAACATCACCCAGAAATGGATATGGTAACTATTAGGACCTTCTGGGGAGAGGATGATAGGATCCTCATTTGTATGACAAATAATGGCATGTCTTTACATGGAAGCAGGCCATATTATTATTGAATTGGCATTTAAATATGAGTAGAAATGTGTGCATGAATACTGAGTAGCCAAAGTAGTGGACTGTGTTGGTTATTTACCTATGGCCTTCACTTTGAAGCCCATCCTTCTGCAGTTCTAGGGCAGAGATTCTGTAAATTACATTTCTCAGACTCTCACCAGCTGACCTTCCATTGGATTCAGTCAATGGAAGGTACAAGGGGAGAAAGTGTGGAAGGCAAGAGGAAGGGAGAAGGGATTTCCTTGCTGCTTTCAGCTCCTGCCTCCAGCAGTAGTGGATAGCTCTAGCTCTAGCCTCCAGCTCCTTTTGGCAGTCCCCCGCACCAGCCTTGCTGTGCCCCTCAGTGGTACCAACAACAGCCCACAACCAGGTTAAACCCACTGACAGTGGGAGTACCAGTTATTCCTCACTCTTCATCTTCTGGGCCTTGCCCCTGGATCATCTGTAGACACTCACCAGGTCATGTCCCCTTTTCAGAAGTCCAAGCACTGGCTATATAGTGTCCCCTCCCCAGAGGTATGAAAACTAGCTATGACAAGCCTCTTGCCCATGGAGTTCTGTGCACCAACCCACATGGGAGTCCTCCTGCTAGGCTGTTAGGTTCTGGAAACACCACCTCTCTTTTTGGTCCCTCTCTCCTAGGCCAGTAGTTTCTTTCTGAAGTTATGAATGTTTGGGTTAATTTGCATTTCTGTTTTGCTTTTTTAAACCAATTCTTACGTCATCTGTGCTTGGGGCAATGTTGGTGGAAGGACACAAAATTTCAGTTAGAAATATATATAAGAGATCTATTGTTACATCATGATGACCAAAGTTATTAATACAGTTGTCCCTTAGTATTCTCAGGGGATTGGTTCCAGGAACCCCCACATAAACCAAAATCTGTGCATACTCAAGTCCCCCAGTCAGCCCTGCAGAATCTGTGGATACAAAAAGTTGGCCTTTCTTGTATGCAGGTTTTGCATCCCCTGAATACTGTATTTTCAATCCGCATTTGGTTGTGGATTGGGAACCCACTGATATTGAGGGCCTGCTGTATTTATTGAAACAATTTGCATATAAGTGGACCCTCTAAGTTCAAACTCACATTGTTCAAGGGTCAACTGTGTATTGTATACAGTCACGTGCCTTATAACAACATTTTGATCAATGACAAACCACATATACAACAGTAGTGCCCTAAGATTATAATGGAGCTGAAAAATTCCCATTACCTGGTGAGATAGTAGGCATTGTAAAAGGTCTTAGCACAGTGCATTATGTGTTTGTGATGATGCCAGTGTAAACAAACCTACTATGCTGCCAGTTGTATAAAAGTATGGCACACACAATTATGTACAATACAGAATACTTGACAATGATCATAAATGTCTGTGTTACTGATTTATGTATTAATCTTTACTATACTGTTTATCATTATTTTAGAGTATACTCCTTCTTATTAAAAAAATTAACTGTACACTAGCCTCAGGCAGGTCCGTTAGGAGGTATCCAGAAGAAGACATTATTATCATAGGAGATGACAGCTCTATGCATGTTATTGCCCCTGAAGACTTTCCAGTAGGACAAGATGTGGAGGTGAAAGATATTGATGATCCTGACCTTGTATAGGCCCAGGCTAATATATGTGTTTGTATCTTAGTTTTTAACAAAATACTGTAGGCAATTGTAACATAATGGTAAGTATTTGTACTTACCGTTTAAAAAGGAAAAAAAAGTTTTTTAAATAGAAAAAAGCTTATAGCATAGGCTTATGCTATAAGGATATAAAGAAAGAAAATATTTTTGTGTAGATGTACAATGTGTGGTGTGTTTTAAGCTAAGTGTTATTATAAAAGAGTCAAAAAGTTAAAAAAATTAAAAAATTTATAAAGTAAAAAAGTTATAGTAAGCTAAGGTGAATTTGTTATTGAAGAAAGAATTTTTTAAATTATAAATTTAGTATGGCCTAAGTATACAGTGTTAGTTTCTAATGTCCCAGGCCTTCACATTCACTCACCACTCACTCACTGACTCACCCAGAGCAATTTCCAGTCTTGTGAGCTACATTTGTGGTAAGTGCCCTATACAGATGTACCATTTTTTATCTTTTATACTATATTTTTAATGTACCTTTTTGTTTGTCCTTCTTTTTCTAGTTGCTTGCAGCATAATGTTAATCTCTTTATTTGGGATTTATTTCTTTATTTCTTCTTTTCTCAATGTAGGCTTTTATTGCTATAAACTTCCCTCTTAGATCTGTTTTTGCTGCATCTCATAGGTTTTGTTATTGTTGATATTTTCTTGTATGGACTTGAAACCTCTGAGATATGTCTTAAGGGGAAAAAAACCAAGGTATAGAACAGTTGTAGGGTATGCTACCATTGGGTAACAAATGAAAGAAAATTATGTATTATAAGTTATACACACATACTTTCTTATATACTATAGAAAATTTCTGGAAATATACACAAGAACCTGGCCACATTGGTTGACTCTGGCCAGAGGAATTGGTAACTGGAATTGAGTGGAGGAGGGAGATGTTTCACTATATCCCTTTTTGCACCTTTTGCATTTTGAACCATATTGCCTATTTGGTGCAGGTTGGGTTTTCTGGAACAGATGCTGACATAGAATTTGAGGCGTAAGATTTTTATTAAAGATCAACACCTGAGGAAGGAAGGGAAGGATGCAGGATTGGGCAGAGGGAGAAGTCTCTCTGTGATGAGGGCCTGACAGAACCTTGGCTGACCGTTTGTGGAGCTGTGGGGCACACATGGCCAGGTTGGGTGGAAATGGCCTGTATACCCCTTCCTCATTCAGGTATTGGATGCTGCTGACCTGGGAAGGCATTACGGTGGGCCAGGTAGCTCTCTGCAGCTGAGGCAATTCCTGTTAGAGCTGACAGCTTGGGCAGCAAATCCTGCTTTGAAGGGAGGTCTAGGTGCTATATCATGTCTCAACAATAATGTAACTTTTCTTATCCCCCCACTTTGTTGAGAATTTGGATGGGTATAAAATTCCAACAAAATTTAGAGGTAGGAAAATTCATTTTCTTCCTCATTTTCAAGTGAATAAGTTTTCAGACAACTTACCTTCCAGGCACACTTTTCTAATTGTTTAAGTCAATAATTTTTCTCCCTAGTCTATAAATTAGTATTCAAAGGCAGTTTTTAACTGATGCAAATAGTATACTCATGTTTTTTAGAAATTTGGTGCCAAATAGAGGAAATCATAAACAACTTGAAAGTAGTTGCTTCTGGGGAATAGAAATTGAGAATAGATGAGATTGGGACTTGGAAGGGTAATTTTTCATTCAGCTGGGACACTTTTGAGAGTGAAAGGAGGCACTATTAATAATTACACTGGGGTGATAGGTAAAAATTGTGCTATAGACGGAATTGTATCCCTCTAAGTTCATATGTTGAAGCCTTCACCCCCAATGTGACTATATCTGGAGATAGGGTCTTTAGGAAGTAATTAAGGTTAAATGAGGCCATACCAGTGGTGCCTTAATCCTGGATGTACTGTGGCCTTATAAGAAGAGGAACAGAGAGAGCACGAGAGAGCTGCTTCTCCTTGTGCATGCAGCGAGGAAAAGACTTGTGAGCATATAGTGAGAAGGCGGCCGTCTACAGGCCAGGAAGAGAGCCCTTACCAGAATCTCGACCATGCTGGCATTCTGATCTCAGACTTCCAGTCTCCAAAATAGTGAAAAAATAAATGTCTGTTGTTTAAACCACCTAGTCATTAAGACATATTTTATAGCAGCCTGAGCAGACTAATACAAATCAGAACCGTCCCTGGAAAACTGGGATGATTAGTCACTCTGATTAAAAGCCTTGTAAAATTCTTTCAAATTTTTAAACTTTATACATGTGTTTCTTTGCTAAGGATAACTTAATCTTAAAAGAAGCGTCATAAGGTTTTAGAAGTTAATTAGTAAAACTTCGCATCCCATGTAGAAACGGCACCTGTGTTATTCCTGATGTATACCTACCTTTGAACACCTTCCTATGGCTGATATTAGTCAGATCTATTACTGGGCAGCTATAATTGTTAGAAGCTTCTTTTAAATTTGCCAATTTGTAACTTCCACCAATAGGCAATAATACAGGAGTTTCTTTCTTCTGTGATGAGTCTTGCTTTTAGAAGTGCATTGCTTTTACTAGTCTGCAAAGAGTGACACCACTACCCTGTCCCACTCCCAGCTTTTCTGTACCACTGCACCGTGTTTATTAGTGTTAGAGTGAACAGTGCCCACAGACCTGAAAAGTGAGCAGAGTAGGTTTGCTTAGAATAAGAAACAAGACTTCAGAAATGATTTAGTGTCTTGGGTAAAGTCATGCATAAACCTGCAAGGTAAAAGCTGTATCAGGTTTGATTGGCAAGAGAGACCCTCATGCATCAGAGAAGTCACTGCCTTCGGTGATGTATGACCCCTGGCTCCCTGCCTGCTTGTCTCTCCATCAGCCTGCTGCCATTGCCCCTGGCTTGTCCTATGATGTAGGACGTGGCTGAGATTGACAGAGAGGGAAGGTTGAAGGGGCAGTAGTTAAAATGTCACCCACCTAGACTGAAATCCAAATGGCTTAATTTACCATGATGTGTTTTAATTAATGAGAGTGAAAAAGTGAAGAGGTTGTGGTTTCTAATCAAACAAAGTAATGCTTTAGTTACTGAAATGCAAATGGCTTCATTGGAAGGGAAACAAAAGTTAATTAGGGTACAAAGACAAATTAAGAGGAAACCAAAAATATCTTTGCCACAATTAGATCTTTGCCACAATTAGTTGGCTTGTGGTAAAAGAAAATACATATAGGAATTGAAGATTCCAATGTACATATTTTAGCCTCTTATAGCTTTGTAACTTTGGTGACTATTTCAGTATATTCCATTGCAAATATTTTAGCATAAAAAGAATTTTGTTTATTCTCGATAGGTGTCATATGTTTTGTTTTGTGTTAAGTGATCTCCCTTTCCTTGAGGATGTACTGATTCCCTGGTGCCAATAAATGATTCTTAACTCACGGCTAGAATTAAGATGCAAAAAAGATGTTTACTTTTGCTTTCTATAAACTGTTGAACTGAGGCAATTGTATTTGACTTTAAAATTTAAAAATTTTTGATACTCCAATTTGATACCCTGAATTTGATTAATTCACATTGTATGCCTGTATCAAAACATCACATGTATCCATAATTAAAAATTATACAAGTTATGTATCCATAATAATAAAAAATAAAAAATTAAAATTGTTAAGGTTATTGAGCCTTAAATATACAGTATATTGTACAGTCTAAAACAAGATCTTACAGACTTTTTGTTGTGGTGGTGGTTATTGTTGTTTTGGTCTAAGAATTTAAACTTAGTTATGTACAAATGTGGAGCATTTTCTGCCCTCTAGTGGTTAAAAGTAATTTTGCAATATTGGTTACATTTCAGGGCTTTAGATAACAAAGGAAAAGCTCCATGATATTTTAAAAGCAGTTTGAAAATTATGTTGGTGCATTGCTGTAGCTAATTACTATTCTTGCATATTTTAAGAAAGAGGAACAATAGTTTTATGTTTTATTAAGCACAATATAGTAATGCCTGGAAATTTGGCAAGAAGTAAAATAAATTTTGAGATAATTTTTCTTCAGGATTAAAATAATATTTCTCTACTTCTACAAAGAGAGTGTACTTTGACATTAATCTAGTTATAATTTAATTCCATTCCTGATTCTAGTAGTGATTTTCTTGTTTAGCTTCTTTCATATTTTAGTTCCTATATTTAGGAAGAGAATAATGGGTGATAATAGTTCCCATTTCTAAGCTACATATAAGATTGTATGTACTACATTTGTGTTACATTATGAGAGGAAAATGCCATGATATATTTTACGAACAACTATTTTTATTAGTTATCCTTAGGCATCTATTTGACTAATTATTATTATTACATATTCTCAGAAATTAAGCGCAAAGGTTCTAAATTTCATTGACTGCAATATAAAAAGACCAGGGAAATAGATGAGAAGCAAAGTAAAAATGGGCTATTAGGAAGAATGTGTAGAAGCCCTGAAGGTCAAAGAAAAGTGCTATAAAATAGCATATGAATGATTGTTGACTCCCATTTTTCCAGGAAAATTAAACTAATCAAGCTCTTCATTTTCATTACTGTTCTGAAATTAATATCTCCCCATATCTGACTGCTACAGAAACCTTTGCTGTCCCCTGTATTTCCAAAGAAGTACCTCTTATCCCAGGTGAATCTGATATATTATGAGATGGTGAGATGATAAAAGTGAAACTGCCCTTTACAAATCAATAAAGGGGGACAAGGCAAGGACTATGGTACAGATCTAAAACTCTGTGCACAGACCTAGCTAAAAATATTAATAATAACCAGCCACTGTCCCCTTGTTTGCTTCTCTATAATTGCTACTCTGGAGTCACATAGCTGGTGGTCATAAAGATTCTTAACTTTTGCTATAGATAACATCACCCTTGTGAAACCTAAGGCTAGTTTTTGAGATGTCTTCCAGGCCCTGCATTCCAGTGGAATGGCTGACCCGCCCAGAGGAATGACTCAACTGGTATTGCGACCCCCACCCAAGAACCAATGCAGCAAAGAAGACAATTTTTACTGCTCTGGGCTGCTGCCCTGAACCCAGCCAATTAGCAGACCCAATTGTCTAGCCTTTTGCCTGCCAAACTGTCTTTAAAAACCCTTTCTCCCAAATTTTGAGGGAGATGGATTTGAGAAATTCCTCCCATCTCCTCTCATGGCATCTGCGATATTAAACTCTTTCTCTGCTGTAAACCCTGCCGTCTCAGTGTATTGGCTTCCTCTTGAGTAGTGGACAACGAACCTGGGTGGGTGGTAACAAATGAGTTCAAGAGAAAAAAAGATTAGCAACAACTATCCCTTTTTAAGACAAGCTTAAAAGGAATATAGGAAAAATTTAATGTTCTGGTGAAAAACATGATATTTCTAAATAATATGAGTCTGTAAGAGTCAGGGCTTCTCTAAAAAGCATGAACCTTATTGTTATGTCTCCCTGATTTTTAAATATTTCTAACAAAGTAAAATGTGCAATATCTCATAAACATTTCAGGAACTCAAGGCCACTTAATAAATAGTAAGTTGAAATAAACATTGGATATAATAAAGAGGGACAGATGCTCAACAGATAATATTTTCCTAATTCAAACCTGACTCCAGGAAGCAAAGTGATTATATTTTTCACAGATCAACCATCAGGGTGAGATCAAGGTAAGGGTGAGAGGGAGGAAAAAGCTACTATTAATATAATTCATGCCAGTGGGCAAGGGCATAATTAGTTCTTTTTTCTTTTTTTTTAGAGATAGGCTCTCTGTTGCCCAGGCTGGCAGGCACATGCCACCATGCCCAGCTAATTTTTATATTTTTTGTAGAAACAGGGTCTCCTTATGTTGCTCAAGCTGGTCTTGAACTCCTGGCCTCAAGTGATCCTCCTGTGTCAGCCTCCCAAAGGGCTGGGATTGTAGGCATGAGCCACTGTGCTCAGCCATGTACTTACTTCTGATTTATTTTAATTCCTTTACTGTTTTGTCCCAATGCATGAATAAGGTCTGTAACAGACTGCAAATATCCCAGGGATACAGACTTATCTAGGCAGAAGTTTACCTACAGCCCGTCTTTCCCTGCTCCACTTGCCCTGACCGCATATATCAGTGGCCGTCTGTACCACTACAGTTCTGCCAGCGACGCAGAAACATATAGTTGGATTTAATCATCAACAATAGCACTTTATCTGCTTCAGGAAAAAAAAAAAAAACCATACACACACACATCTCAGTTGCTCCTTGAGAGTCTAAGGTAAAAGTGGTCTAGCTTTTACCCTTCACAGTGGCTCATTACTAATAAGGTAGGCATCTCCTTACCTGCTCAAAGGTAGATGCCTTAAGGAATGACTAAGTTAAAGCTCTTCAGGAATACAGGGTCCTTTTCCCTTCTCCCCTTCTCCACCTTCCCCTCCTTTCTTCCAAAATCTGTATGTAGTGTTTTAAAACACTGAGGATTTATTTCTGGGCTCCAGAGCATTCATTTTTTCGTATTTAAACTTAATTCAACAAATGTTTCCTGAATGCTTAATGTGCTGGAGGGGTAATTGGCAAGCGGTTGTTTGGTGGTGAACAGGGCAGTGGATGAAAGAGGAAAAGCATAAACTTTGCAGTCAGACAGACTCTGGCTGAACCCACTTGTTAGCTTCCATTTTCTTGGGAGAGTTCTTTCTGAGCTCAGTTCTCATGTATAAAAATGAGTAAAACAGAAGTAGCCTTAACTGTTAAAACAAGTATAGTTATCATAACAATAAATAATCATTATTATAATTGAGCTGTGGAGGGGATACAAAGATGATTAGAACGGTCGACTGCAGTGGTTCCTAGTTGGGGACGATTTTGCCCCCCAGGAAACATTTGGCGATGTCTGGAGACATTTTTGGTTGTCACAACTGGGAAATGAACGGTCCTACTGGCATATAGTGGGCAGAGGCTGTGGATGTTGCTAAGCATCGTATGGTGCTACAGGCAGCCCTCCACAACAAAGACTTATACAGCCCCAAATGTTGATACTACCACTGTTAACCCTGGTCTAGTGAAGAAAAACAATTAAAATATGTTCTATATTTTATATAACAAGAAAGTGAGCTTATAGAGGTTGGGCACACCCATGTAGTTGTCCACACTTTTTTTTTCTCCCATATAAGAGTGGTTGGGGCAATATGCTTGATCTCATCTGCAGATTGGGGTGGCCAAGGAGGAAGTAGTTGGATGATGCTTCTTAAAGGAGCTTTTTTGAAAAAGAGCACCCCTTTATTTTTACTGCCTGGAAAGGGACGTGCTGGCTAGTGGAGCCAGTGCTCAGGGTGGTGGAGCAGGATGGCAGGGGTCTGGATCCTGGATGACTGTGTGCAATTCCCACACCAGCCCAGAACTGCTTCCTTCCAGACAATTTTGTATGAGGAAAAAAAGTCTCTCTTGGTTAAAACAATATTATTGAGGTTTTCTGTTATATGCAGCAGCATCAAAATTTGACTCTCATCTCAAAGGATTTTGATTGGTAGAAAAGAGGCCTTTGATTTGAAGGAATTAGCACCAGCAAAGGCTCAGGAATGTGAAAGTGTGTGTTTTCAGGAAATAACAAGTAGCTTGGTATGTTCATTAAACAATACAACTTCCAAAGGAAGAGTGTCACATATCTGTCCTCAAGAAAATCTTTAGGGGGAAAAAAGGAATAAACATACGGAGGCCAACATCATCACCTTTCTTGCCTATTTCATTTCGTCAGTCACAGTTAGGTGAACACTGACCTTTCATTTTTCTCCCTCAGAAATTTGTCCCAGAGTCAGTAAATTTTTTTCCCTTTTGTGTTTCTCAAGGTCATTGTTATAGTGTGATGTATGAAATGTGGCCCTGAGATCACATGAAAGCCGCCTTCCATGAAAATCGTTGCTGTCTAAGGTGTGTGCGATCCCAGCTTTGCCCTGAAGTCCCTGCACTTCGCTCACTTGCACAGGCTGGCTGAGACCTGGGTTAGGACCAATCCAATGGGAATTTCCTCGGGGAAGGGAAGTGTTGAAGGGAGGAGAAGAGGTATGGAATGGAATATTTGGGGGATGTGCCGGGGAAAGCACACTGAAGGGACGAGCACAGTCACCACCTCACTTCTATTTCTTGCTACTGTAAGAAGTCAGGATTTGGAGGAAGTTCAGGCTAAATTACTAGAGTGATTCTGGTTGGCATTATGTTCCCAGCACTTAAATGACCAAACTGATAACAGTATTCATCTATAAATTGAGTTAGATATTAAAATAATTCTAGAAATAATCTTCTATTGGAGTGATTCTTCAACTTTATGGGATCATGAACTCCTTTGAGAATCTACCCAAGAATTATGAACTCTCTCCCCAGAAAAATGCACATATATGTGCAATGATTTAGAGAAAACATCATTTTAGCAGCTATGAGCATTTTTTTGTTGTTGTGGTTGGGAGATAGAGTCTCACTCTGTTGCCCAGGCTAGAGTGCCACGGCATCAGCCTAGCTCACAGCAACCTCAAACTCCTGGGCTCAAGCGATCCTCCTGCCTCAGCCTCCCGAGTATTTGGGACTACAGGCATGCGCCACCATGCCGGGCTAATTTTCTCTATATATTTTTAGTTGTCCAGCTAATTTCTTTCTATTTTTAGTAGAGACGGGGTCTCACTCTTGCTCAGAGCTAGTCTGGAACTCCTGACATGGAGCAATCCTCCCACCTCAGTCTCCCACAGTGCTAGGATTACAGGCATGAGCCACCGCGCCCGGCCCCACGAGCATTTCTCTTAAGGAGAGATCCATCTTTGTTGCAAAGGATGTCAAAAGTGTAGTTTTAACCGAAACAGCAGAATCTAATAGATATAAAATTCCAAAGCCAGATCATCATTTGCAGACTTTCTGAAGGAAGTTGTTGGAAACTGGTTCCGGTAGTCCTCAATTCCCTCACCCATTTGGAGACTATAAAAGGACAGAGTTTGGGATTGTGAGAGATTTCTCTGGAGAGCTGTTACCCTGCTATGGGTACCCATTCCCATGCCCAGGTATCGGGGATTACTGTGTCCCCCATCCTTCAGCTTCCATACGATCAGGAAATGCGTTCCCTGTGGTTGAGGGAAACAAAGGTCAGAAAGGCTAAAGAGGTGGAGGGAGGGGCCAGGGAGGGGCGGGGCCGGCAGCCATGTTGGGATGATGCCTCGTGTGGAGGGTGAGCTGCTCAGGACAAGTTACGGCGGTGGATGGCTCCGCGGTTTCAAGTCCTACTCACAAGGACCCCCGGAGGAGAAATGGGCATGTATGGAGTGGGTTTCTGTCTCCCAGGGCTGAGGGCCGAAGCTAGGCTGGGGAGGGGACTTTTCACGGGCGACAACAGAGTTGCAGGGAGAGGGCCCAGCAATAGTTGGTGGTACCACCTGCTGGGTCCCGAGAGTGAGGCTATGCAGCCTGGTGAGAACGGTCTGTCCCCTGGTCTGTCCCCTCGCCTCTCCTTCCAAATTCCCTTCTGTCCCAGTGGAGTCCAAAAAAGCAGCCAGGGAGAGAGGAAGCAGGTGAGGCTGGAAGAGAGAAGTCGACCACACTCCTGTTTCTGAACCAAGGCGTCAGCATGGGAAAAGCGGAAAACGGATGAATGAATAGCGGAATGCAGATTGAAATGTGGATCACAATGGAATTGAGACTGTGTTTTTGACTCGGAAAGACCCAAGTTCTAATATTACTTAAGAAAGCAGTGAGCAAGGTGTGGTGGCTCACACCTATAATCCCAGCACTTTGGGAGACCGAGGCAGGAGGATCGATTGAGGCCAGGAGTTCGAGACCAGCATGGACAACATAGCTAAACCCTGTCTCTACAAAGAAATTTTAAAAATTAGCCAAGCTACTCAGAAGGCTGACACAGGAGGATTGCTTGAGCCCAGGAGTTTGAGGTTGCAGTGAGCTGTGATGATGTTACTACACCCCAGCCTGGGGAACAGAGTGAGACTCTGTCTAAAAAACAAACAAACAAACAAACAAAAGGGCAGTTGAAGATCGTGGCATTTGGGTAAGTTTCCACCCCGGGTCAGTGGAAGATTTCTGCACAACCTCTTCCTCACCCTTTATATTTTAAAAGGGCAGTGGGACATAAAAATAAATGTGCGTTTTGACCACACCTCATAAGCCATGCAGTTATAGTTTACACCCCCTGTGGGATGGAAGCAGAACTCCAGGCCTGCGTGAGGCTGGCCCTTGGGTTTCATGTAGAAAATGGAAGTAGCTCTGATTAATAAACACGGGGAGGAATTGGATGTGGGAGGAGCTAGCGTGGCCAAGTTTGGAGGGAGCAGGACAGGCTACATGATATGCAGGACCGAGTGCAAAATAAAAACGTGGGGCCCCTTGAATTTCACGACAGCAGCATCAGATCATTTAACCAAGCATGGGACTCTGTGTGACTGTAGGGATTGCACACCCATGAAGCCACCCTGGGTGGCGTGGCAGAGGGCAGAGGAGGAGGGGTCCTGCCGGTGGTCCAGTTAAGAAAGACATGAGAGACTTTCCCAGTGAACTGTAGTAGGTTGTGATCCCCTCCTGATCCCACAAATCCTCAGCAAAATCGCAAACTCCACATAGACTTACGTGGATAGACTTGTGGAAGCTGGGTGGGGCCCAGCCAGAGCAAGCCAAGTAGATAGGGGACAGCTGACACCTGGTTATCAGCTAACATTTTCCACAAATGCAGGGGTTTAGGTTAAGAACCCATGTTCTATGACAAGATATTTCCTTATACTATCAAGAGACCAAGTGGCCTTAGTTTATTTATTATTGTAGCAGGATGTTGCACGATGCTTTCTCTATTGCCCAGAATTGGTGACTAGAGACCAAATCTAGAGGTACAGAGGCACTAGCTACCTGACATTATAAAGAAAACCATGGATGGCAGGAGCCAGACACCCTCTTTGTGGTTGGCTAAGCGATGCGGAGCCACAGCTGTGCCCCTCCCAGATTTGCAGTGGGGCGAGGTTGGCCTGGAAGGGGCCTGCAGTGGCAGCCTCTGCCCCTGAAGCCATGGAAGAGGGGTTCCTAGAAAGCCACTGGTGGAGAGTGGGGTCGTGACTGCATGCTGGCACGCCACCTCTGACCAGCTGTTTGCTTAGGGCCTGCCCCTGCCCCTCCTAAACAGGGCAAAGCAGGTGGAGATGAATGGGGGACAGCTAGGGGGACCTGCAGCCCGCCCTTGGCACAGCTGGGATGTTTGCATTTTCTGTGCCTCAAGTGGGCACTAGGAAGGTCACCGGCTTGAGCCTTTATTTCTGGCAGTAAGAGGATGACGGGAGTGTAGATGAGGTGAGGGTAGTTGGGAGAGATCGAGTAGCACCCAGGTCCCCCAGCTCGGTGACCTGAGTGGCATGAAGGCCCCTGTAGAGCTTCCCAAAGAAAGCACTTGTAGCAGCTGCAACTTTACATGGAGAGGAGAAGACAGCCTCTCTTGCTCCATGCCCCCCGACCCTTTCCTCGTCTTCCTGCACACCCTGGGGAAGATAGGAGGGCAGATGGTTTTCCAGAGCCTACTGTGTTCCCTCCCACCACCCTACCTCTGAGGTGAGAGATGGGAGGGAGAGAGGAAGAGCAGGCCTTGCCTCTTTCCCACTGTGGGTCCTTCCAGCCACCAGCTCAGCCAGCCATGGAGGAGGGGACTCTATTTTGGTCATGAAGTTGGTGTCTTCAGCTGGACTTGATGGAGTTTTTTAATATCAAGAAGTGACCGAGCAAGTTATGGAACCTATCTGGGGTATTGTTAAGGGATCTCTACCCAGCAAGGGAGGGAGATTCAACACAGCCTAGCTGGGGGCACGATGGGAGAAAAATAAAACCATTTCCTGTGTGCACCCTATGGAGTGGAGACTGTTCAATAAACCAGTACATCTGATTAAGGACTTCATATTCTTAGGCCTAAAGTTGAATCCCTGTGTGTTTGTGTTGTGGTGTGCAGAATTTATAAATTGTTACTTGAAGAGTGGCCAGATTTTTTCTGTAAATCAAAAACTTGAGATGTTAAGTGAGGAAAAAGAAGACACAACAGGGGCACATTTCTGATATAGATGGAGGAGACACTAAGAGAGGTCACTAATAGTTGCCTTTTTCTTTTATCTCCCTAAACTCTAAGAGTTTCCCTTATCTTGTAATATTACGCAGACAGAGGTCAGGTTTTAAATTGCAATCTATCACAGATTCACTAACAGTTGAGTCAATGAAAAAAAGTGTGTATAAAAACATGTTTATGAGTGATTTGTTATCCTTGTTGACTTATTTGTCAACCATGTTATTCTGTTAAATTATTTAATTTTCATCATAATGTTTGCCAGGCTACTCTTCTATTTAATTTTTTAAAATTAAGTGTAACTCTGCCCATGGTTTTTATATAGGTTAGTGATGTGTTTTTTTTTTCTTTCTCTTTCTCTTTCTTTCTCTCTCTCTCATCAGATGTTTCTTAAGAATTTGCAATGCTCTTTTTATTCAGACAAAAATTATTTCAACTTTATTACAAATATTCTTTAAGTTTTTTTCTATAACTTTCAAGATACTAGCTGTACTGACAAGGAAAAATTGCCCTCAATGATACATAACTCATCAAGCAAGTGTAGCCACTCTTCCTTGTCTTCAGTACAGAGCTGTCTGGATTACAGGCCACAGCTTCATACCATCTTTAGGGACAGGCTCCAGATTTCTTATTTTTCTTGTTTCAATTCTGCATCATCTATTTTCTTGAATGCCAGTCTCCTAAAATGGAAGCAGTACAAAATGTTCTCATCCATCAGTACAAGAGCACGCAAGAATGCAAGATGAAAATACAAGCCATAATCTTAATTGCCTAATTATACTTGAGTTGAATTGTGCTGCACTTGAAATGAATGAGATATGGACAGGATGTTGAGTTTGTGATGGGCATTCAGGCTTGAAAACTTACCATTGAGTCATCTCTGTCCCTCACCATTGCCTTACTCTCAACAGCTGATTAGTTGCCAAATTCTGCCTCTGTATAACCTCCCAGGACCTCAGCAGAAATGTCCCTGGTTCTCCCTCTCCTGATGGATGATGCTCCAAGTTCTTGTCCCCACTCTCTGCTCTGACTCTATCCACCTCACCATCTTTCCTCTCCTCTTCATGTACTCTTTGCTCTTTCCAAACTGAGCCTCGGCTGTTTTTGGCTCACCTTACTTTCGTGCCTTTGCTTATACTCTTCTTTTTACCTGAAAATGACCTCTCTCCTCCAGTGAGTCTTTCAAAGGCAGAGTCCCACATTTAGAGACATGCTCTTTTTTCTGACCCTTTGTGGGACCTTATTAGTGCCTCTCTTACTTCATTCATTCCAGAAAATACTGAAGGCTTACTATGTGGCAGACACAGTTCTAGGTGGATATGGCACTGCAATATACATTATGGGATTTATGGAACTGAAATTCTAGCAAAGGCACATTTACCCTAAATATATGTCAGATGGGGATTGTACCATGGAAAAAAATAAAGCAGGGGTGTTGTGAGAAGCTCTCAGATAAGGTGGTAGTCTGCCATATCACATTCTACTTGTAGCAAGAAGAATTTTTTTTAAACATATACTCTCTACTAGAAAATAAGTAGGTAGCTTATTAATTTTTTAAATCTCTTGTAGTACCTTGCATTCTGATTTGTACATAGTAGATAATAAATACTTCTTAATTAATGCAAAGAATGATAATAACAGGATGTATTTATAAAATGAGATCCAGAAAAGAAAAAAATTTGATTAAAAGGGAAGAAAACCGTCTGCATTTGAGACCTAGGTTATTGAGATGGTGTCCTTGGTACGTGAGGACACCTCTCGCATGTTAAAGAGGTCAAATGTCAGACAATAGTCTGTCATTGCATGGGCTAAAGAATAATGAGATTGATGCCCATATGCAGCGTAGGGAAAGCCATCTCATGACTTTACACCTAAAGCCATACTTGTTATAACTGACCTTCTAATAGTTCTCAATTTATAGGTATTTAGTTCCTTGTGTGTTTGCCTTTCTTCTCCTAAGAAACTTACTTCCTTAGAAACTTGTTTTGAAAAGATGTAGTCATTTTAAAAGTTTCTAGACTAGCTCTACACGACTACCTATACACTTTGGTTTTCAAGTATTTACCTTGGTTGTTTTTGTTCAGGATGCTGGATTTTTTGGTGCTGGCAGGTCATAGAGTAAAGTAACTCACTGGCAGAGGGTGAATGCGTGGATCGTTGGCATAAATCACTCAGTGTCTTGGAGACACTTTTAGCTGTTGTCGTTCTCCCAAACCTTTGGGGCAGATTAGGAACACATCTCGAGATGCTTGCCTTCACATTCCTTCCAAATCTCAGAGGCAGGTTGGTCACCCCGGTGCTTCTTTCTTCCTGTGTGGTCCTCCCAAATCTCAATGGCAAGTTGGCTGCTGAGTG
Source organism: Eulemur rufifrons (assembly GCF_041146395.1). NCBI lineage: Eukaryota > Metazoa > Chordata > Mammalia > Primates > Lemuridae > Eulemur > Eulemur rufifrons. The sequence goes on along the minus strand of NC_091011.1, from coordinate 27,803,724 downwards.
TGGCATTTTGTTGACTGCGAGCATACTCATCTTAATGACATTTTTTGGTTCCCAATCTTTTAATTCTTCAAAATTGAGATTCCTTTCCTTTTCCTCTTTTTGGTGTCCTCTAGGCTATCATTAGAAATGACCATTACAATAATATATTATTGTTATAAGCAATAGATTTAAACCCCAAATTAACTTAAATCTAGACTTTAATCTGCAGGATTGTTAAAGCTATAAACAAAGTTTGTGTTCTTATGTGCAGAATTTTTTAATAAATAATTTGTATTAAGCTTCTTAAAGCAATCTAGTTTCTCTGTCCCTAGACTATTGTAAGACAACTATAAAATATTAATAAAATATATATAGTAAATATAGCAATGAGTTGGAGCAGCAGGAACATAATGAAGTATTGAAATGAGGCAAAGTTTATTTTATTGCAGTTATTCTCTTCCAGTTTTTTGATTCATGTTTATGAAATATTTTATTTATTTTTATATTTTGATTTTAGAGAAAACTCCCACTCTCTTTTTCAATGTTTCTTGTTTCCCCCCTCTTTAAAGATCAAAGTGCTAGAAACATGATAGATGGAAATAGATGCTAGCCAGGTTTTGGGGTACAGTTGTAGGAGGCCCCACTGAATTTTTTTCATGCTCTCTTATTTAGCGTTTCAATCTAAAAGCATTTCTCAAAAAAACCAATCGTATTTTTATTAGAATATAAATTACATTTTAGTAAAAAACCTATTGGTTTATGAATTACTGTACCACAAATATACCAACTTTATAGGAACCATTTACAATACAGTGAAATATTTAATTAGATTTAGTTTTTCCATAAAAGTTTGCCCATATGAAGATTTTTAAGTGATTATTTTCTGATTGTAACAAGTAAAATGAGTAATACACACTAATTTCAGCAAATTTGGAAAATATATGAAAAGATAAAGAAGAAGATAAAAATAATTTTCAGTTTCACCATCTAGGGATAGACATTTTTACTTAGATATAGATTTACCACAAACTTACCAGCTTGTACTTGCTAAGCAGAAAATAAAAATTTTGTATTTTTTCATTTGTAGTTTAAAACAATTGAAATGTCCAGTTGAAATATATCCAGATCTTATTTCTGCAAATATTTATTACAAATGTGCACTTGTGAGTCCACTGAAAATTATTAATGCACCTGTGCTTACTAAGTACCATACTCTCTACTTCAATTGTCATTAGCAAGGCCAGGCTGTTCGCTGTCATGCTCGATAATACAAGTTATATCAATACACTGTCATAGGAAGGCTAAAGTTTGGCAAAAAAAAAAAAGCACAAACTAACTTACTCTTTAGTCTTTATAAAATCATTAGATTTAGGACAATTATTGTATAATTAATGCTAGTTATGTTAGATAGATTTTTAAAAACTTACCTCAGAATATTTGTCATAATTTTCTTTGCTGTGAAGATTGTACATCATTAATTCATCTGCACACAAGAAGTTTGATGTTAACAAGCTTAAAGTGGCTAAAGTCAATAAAATGAATCGTTTTGATGAAATAATTTCCATTTTGTCCAAATCTAAAATTAAGTCTATGTGTGCAGCCCAGTGTCTGCAAGAAAGGAAATTGTGGTGTTTTTATATCATCTAAAAACAAAGGATAGGTTTTTTTTTTTTTGACAGTGAAATCAATCCCACACATTTTATGTACTAATATTAATTAGAGTGTGTAACTAAAATATGCATGTAAGGGATGTGAGTAATTCATTCTAGGAAGACAGCAATGTTTGTGCTTGCAAATCCATTAGCTTTGAAAATAATTGTCCTCATTAGGAAAGAGCTTCTAATCAGGTGAGTTTGGGGTGATAGTCATTAAGATTCCAAACAAATAGAATCCTTCATTTCTATGAGCTTGAACAAAAAGTCCTTTGTTTTTGGTGTTTATGTCAATTCTTGAGGGAAGGCAAAAAAAAAGTATTCAATACACGCTAGCTATGTTTTCTTTTTTTAAAATTCACGCAAAAGAGTTAGGCATAATATTTTCAAAATGTCACACAAAATTAAGAATGTGAAGAGAATTATAAGTCACATAATACCCCGATAAAATGCCATGAATTAATTTTTTGTAAATGCTATTTGGTTATTAAAAAGCTTCAGGAGTAAATGTCAGCTGTAATGTGAAGGATGTGTACAAGAGCAAATATTCAATAGGCATTTTGACAAACTGGCCATCTCAGGAGAAGCTGGAGGCAGTTAAGGCCCTCCGTCGTATCTGCCCTGTGGGTCTTATTTGGCAAAACTGCATAAATCACCAGGATTTTATTTCTGTCAAGATGCCGCATCCTGCTTTCCTCCTCAAAGTCCTCCACAACACTAGCAGAGCCACACATATGCTAATTTTGTCGCTCCCAGGGCCCATTTTACTTAGGTCATCTTGCATTGCCACAGGCATACTGACCTCACCGGCATTAAAGGAGAATTTACAGAAAAGCCAAAGTGAGTCTCTTTTGGGAGCAGCTGACTGATATTCTTAAAGATCTGTCTTATCACCAGGCTGCCTATGTTCCAGAGAAACCTTTGCTTGTTCCCATCAGTTCCTTCCACCCTCTCAGGAGAAAAAGACCTTCCATGGATTTCCAATAGTCCAGCGACTACTAGACAGACACTTAGAGGTAATTCACAAAACGTCATAAAATTGCTGAGCTGTGTCAAGAATTGTGGCATCTCTAGCTTGTCTCACCAACCTACTCTACATAATTTGAGGTATGAGATGGCAAAGTGAAGACCTGTCTCTGTATTGAAAATCTTCAGAATAAGTCAGAACGTTGAAAAACATCCCTGGGTGAAGTAGTGCCTTAACATCACTCTTGCCTGCAGCCTCTCAAGGCATTTGACATCATTGGCTTCATTTGTTTTGGTCTGTGGTAGCCAAGGCTCCCCACAGTATGGGGCAATTAATTCAATTCCTAGTCTAGTGTTAATTTTGTAATGCTGTTATTGGATTATTTGGGTTTAATTTCCCTGAGGATTGAATACATTTCTCTTCCAAATTGTTCTTTTGCAAACTGCTGATGGAACTTCCTTTTTTTTTTGGTGGTCAGTAGATTCAAACTTTTTTGAGAAATAGGTGAAGAAAGCGGTAAGTTTTGTTGACTGAGTTCACGCTTCCAGAAAGAGCAGAAAACATCAGGCTGATTCTCTTTCAAAATATATTTGTATCTAGTTGTCATTTTCAAATAACAATGAAACTTAAGCAGTTCACCAGTTTTCAGTGCTGCTGCTTGGGGTGTTGGCACATCGATTAGAGCTTTTCGGATTCCAGTCAGCATCAGGGTAGCTGATATGACTAATTGCTCCCCTTCCTCCAGCTGGTCAGGCTTCTAAGTTTGGAGTGTAATTAGAGCTATTGTATTAATATAGGCCTTGGCTCTTTTCAACCATGTCTTCCTTTAGCTTTAAAAATGTTAACAGATACAGAACAACATTACCTGACATACACAGTATGAAATCACCATAAATCTTTTGGTGAAGTGTGCTGCTAGCTACATACACACATCCAAATTAATTGGTTTAGGGCTTCCTGATGAGACATGTGAGCGCACAAAAAATTAACAAAAAAATCTGTCTCTCTGACTTCCTGACTTGTGGCATTTAAATAATACATGCTTCATTTGCTAAGATTTTAGAGGCCTTAACACTGCACACTTCTTCTTCCTCCTCTTCTTCTTCTTCTTCTTCTTCTTCTTTTTTTGAGACAGGGTCTTGCTGCATTGTCCAACCTAGAGTACAGTGGCACGATCACAGCTCACTGTAGCCTCGAACTTCTGGGCTTAAGCAATGCTGCTGGGACTACAGGCACGCGCCACCATGCCTGACTAACACTGCTCACTTCTAAGCCCATTTCTCCAGCCTGTTCACTTCTCCTGAGCTTTAGACCCCCCGATACTCAGTTTCCCACCAGACAGTGCTGTTTGGATGTCCCACAAGCATCTCAGGTCCAGTATGTCCAAAATGCCATTTATCTTTTCAATACCTATTTCCCCTCCTGTGTTTTCCATTTCAATGAATAGTACTGCATCAGTTAGAGTCCAATCAGGAGACAGAAAACACACAGTCATTGGAACAGGGAAATGATTAATATGAAGAATTATTAATTATGATAGGGAATTAATTATAAAGGGGTAAAGAATACACTCGGGCTAAGGGAGAGCATCCAAGGAAAGAACAAACTGGTTGGAATTCAGACGATGGTGAGGAGGTTTGTTGGGTTGCCCCAGGCCAGAGCTTGTCTGTAGACTCAGGCAGGAGACATCCTTCTGGGGTGCAGGTGGGCCTAGGCTGGGAAAACCACTTCTGGAATATCTGTGAGACTCCTGGCAATCTTCTACCGAAACTCAATGGGGGTGAGCACCACTGGATGTCCCCCAGGTGCACCACTGACAGCCATGCACACAGAAGCAAACTGAAGCACATTTGAACCAGGAAGAGAAGTGCCTTTCTGCTGCAGTGACCCTCCACAGTGCCTTCTAGTAACAAACCTTAAAATTATGCCTGCTGCAAAGGAGAAATGCATACTGGGTCCATCTCCCTTATCTAAAAGCATGCATTGAAGTGTAGATTTGCAGCTGAGAGGCAATAAATCGTTAACTGGCACAATTACTGTCATCAGTCCATTTATCTAAGCCCAAATCCTCTATAAGATCCTGGACAATATCCTCTTTTCCTCCCACATCCCATTCTACAGTTGATGAACAATTGTGTAGTTTCTAGTTTTGGGCTATTACACGCAATAATAGTAATAGCCAATATTTTTTTGAGTGCTCATCATGTGCCAGGGACTACTCTAAGCACTTTGATAATTCACTCACTTATCTTTCATAACAATCCCATAACAAGGTACAATTATTGTTCCAACTCTACAGAAAGGAAAACTAAAATGCAGAAGAAATAAGTAACTTTCCCCATGAGTGTCAGAGCCAGGATTTGAACCCATAAAGTCTGAACACTTAATGACCATGCTAGTCTGCCTGATCAAGTCTATTCTCTTACAACTTCTAAGTAGCTCTTAAATCCACTCACTTCTCTCCATCTCCACTGCCATTACTCAATTTGTCATTTTCTCTTGCCTAGATCATTTTCTTGTCTTTTCCAACTTTTTCTCCACAGTGCAATCAGAAACATTTTTATAAAACATGATACATTTATGACTTTCCTCTTTAATACCTTTCAGTGATTTCCCACTTCCCCCAGAATCACTCAGAGAGCCCACGCTTCATGATCTGTACTCTGCTTATTTCTCCGGCATTGACTCTCACCACACTCCACCAACTCTCTGGTTTACGACACACTTCTTTCTATTCTTGCAAATAAATGAGCTGTCTCTTGCCTCCAGACCTCTGCCTATGATTTTCTTGTGCATCAAATATTCGTCCACTTGCATCTTTCCTTCTTACACCTATTCATTGTTTGGATCTCAGCTGAGGCATCCCATGTTGTGAAAAGACTCTCCTGACTTCCAGCTCCAATAGCTAGCTTTTTTTTATTCACTAATCACTCTGACTTGCCCTGTCCCCTCCACTGCTCCAAAAACTTTGTGACAGACGGACTTGCTCGTGCAGATCATGGCGGTATTCCCATTGTCAATTGCACAGATGCTTAGGAAATTTTATTTCTAAGTGAATGAATAAATTTTTCATTAGTGTTGGGAATAGGAGTTAAAACTAAAGTTATTTGTTAATTATTTTTCCCAGTTTTGGCCATTAACAAGAGTTTCCTCTTTACTGTGATTCATATATTATTAGAGCTTAGGTTTGTGGCTTGTCCTGAAATCATAATGTCTTAACATTCTCCTGTTGGGGATTCACATTTAAGACTTTCCCAGACTGAGTCTCATACGTGAACAGTTAGGTTTAGGACTTTGTAAGGCTCTAGTGTACCTGCACTTCTAGCAAAATATCTCAAATAAGAGGTTGTTTCTGTGCCATGGGCTGTAAGTTTCTATTTAAATCTTTATGTAGAAGGGGCAGCTCACTCCACACATTGCTCCATGCTTCCTAAGGCCCTGGTGTAAGCCTACCAAGAAGGTGGTTAATTTTAATATCCGGAGGAACCCTGTTGTAGAGCCCTCTCCTCAATCCATCAGTTTACTTCCAGGGCACTTGCTTTTTACAACATTTATTTCTTCCTTCCCATCTAAGCATAATCTGATTGTTATAAAGAAGAATTTATGGACATTAGAGTCTTATTTTGCATTTCATGTTTGCACAGTATTTTGTAACCATTTGTTAACTAATTTCAGGCCCTCTTCAGAGGTGGGTGGTGGTATTATTATATAATTCATTTCAGCATTATGTGTGGCAAGGAGAAAGAAATAACCTACCTTTGTTCCAAATAAAAACATTCTATGCAAATTGTATAAAATTATTATTAAAAATATATGGTAGTACCTTTGTTTCAAGATTTATGAGTGGCTTGTTATAATGAGCTTGTCATATTTTGAGAGCAGAATTCTATTTACTTCTCTGCTTTTTACTATGACAGATTACAATGCCGGGGCCTTAGAAGGTGCCGACGTAAACGTGAGATTATTCCTCCATGGAGTAAAAGCAGTTGAAATTCAATTCTAGTTGAAGTAACTTAAAGAATCAATTTGTGTAATACAAGAATAAACATTAAATATTTATAAAAATTAATTCACATGATTTATTCTAGAAGGTTGACTCAGTGGCAGGGACCCTATATCTAAAGGACATATTTTAGAGCAATATGTGGAGCAAACATTCAGTAACAGCATTAGATCTTTCAAATGATATGGAGTGGTAGTATTTTTTAGATTTTTTTAAAGCAATTGTGCAAGGCTGATTAGGAAGCAGCCTCTCTACAGCACAGCTTTTCAATTCAAGCTTTTATGTTTTTTGTTTCATTTTTTATTGACATTTTTTTTCCTTGCAGGAAAAATGTGTGATTTTTACTGGCCTGGCAGAGGATTGTGGTACCTCTTGCCAAATTGTCAAGAAAACTCAGAATTTGGTACATGAGGGACAAAGACCAGATGTTTAGTTAAAACAACACGTAGCTTTTGCACAAATGTAGGTAATGGAAACTAAGACCTTTACTGAGATTTTTCTTTTTTTTTCATTTTGGCCAGTCTTGCTTTTGATATTTTTAAAATAAGCAAGCAGCCATCTTGTCATTGCAACCTGGGCAGGACAATTTAATTTCTTATGAAATATGTGCTTTTTTAATATTTTGAGTTTTTATGTTTTGATTTTTTGAAGGATCTACTCTAAAATATAGAATGTGCTCTTCAAGTACTAATTTGCTTTAATAAAATAAGAAGATTTAAGACTTTGAATAGCTTAGGAAGGACCTAACCTAGTTCTTAGCCTGCCCTTTCTCACTAGCCTGGCCTCATCTTCACCGGGGAGGAACTATGTTGCTTAAATCTACACTGATGTGGGTTGTGGAGGATGTTTGCAAGGAAAATTGTTTGGAGTTGGAGTTAAGGCAGATGTGTAACTGATCAGAATGAGCATCATAAGTAAAGTGGACTCTCCCAGATGCTCTTTCATCTCTGATGGAAAGGAACTGATGGAAATATGCACTTGAATGGGTTGTTGCTGTTTGTTTGTTTCTTTGTATAGGGGCCCCTATTGTTCCTGTGCTGCTCAGTGCAGTTGGTAAGAGCTTCTGGAAAGGTCCATAGCAGCCATGCAATTGCTTAGATTCTGAGCAGCAGCTGGCCTAGCTCGGACCACCCTTGTGTTAACACACTGGCACTTTGACTTCCTTTGTTTTGTTACCAGCCCTTTGGCTTTGGCAAGGCCACCTGGTTCTCTGCTCTACCTGTGAGCACATGTGAGCACCTCATACCCAGTGGGTGCCTCTATCACTGGGGTCACAGTGGCTGGCCTTCAGCACTGGGGAGGGGTTTATACTTCCCTTTAACATTGGTTTTATTACACTCCCCAAGGGGATGTGTCCATGATATAGCCAGGAATTACAGCATGGTAGTTCTGCTGGTTACATTCAACCAATTCCATGACAGATAAAACTCACCCAATTCCTAGCAAGCAAACAGGAAAAACCTTTAGCCAAATCGTTACTGTTGTTTTCAGAGGAGCACTTAAAAAACATACTTCTAAACCTATAGCAACAACTTTGTGTATACATTTAATTAAAAGAGGATTTTTCTAGCCATCTTCTGATTCTAAAAGATGAAATCTACAGTGAAAATTTCTGTACTAATTGTGGTTAAATGAGCTAAATGAATGTTAATATAATCCTCATTAAATATTTGTTAAATTAAACTAAAGCTAGCCTGAGGATGCCTCTGTGCTTGAGTCCTTACATAACGGACTGCAACCTAACTTAGTACATAAACCAACTGGAAGCCTAATTTAGGAGCACACTCTTATAAGAAATAGCTGAGCCAATGACTGCAGACGAGCCGCAGTCAATCTCAGGGGGCCAACTCATCAGACCACGTTCAAATAAGGCAAAGGCCCAGCTATAACCAATAGGGCTGGCTTTGTACCTCACTTAATGTTTTTCTGTCCATAAATGCTGCCTGTCCATGTTACAGGCCAGAGTTCTCTGAACCTGTGCTGTTTTTGAGGGCTGCCCGATATGCAATTTATTCCTGCTCAATTAAACAATGAATTTAATTTAATTTGTCTAAAGTTTTTCTTTTAACATGCCTATTGGATTTAGTTCTATGCTGGGTTTTAAAACTTACCAGGTTTTAAATTGGTGAGTTTGAGAGATAAGATATTTTCCTTTTGAGAACCTATAATAAAAAGAAAATAGATAAAGCTGGGAAAGGTTTTAGAGCATATTTAGATGTCCAAGTAGGCATACCAGTTCTAAGGACAAAAATCTATTTTAAACATATCCTTGAATGATCCAGTGCAGTTTTAGAATAGAGGGTGTTGGCCGATGAGCCCTAGTAGAGATGTCTCTCTGATTCATTGTTGGGAGTAGCCAGTGACTCATGATCTAGAAGCATCCAGCTTGGAGAGTGATGTGGATCTTCAGTGAATACTCCCTCTGTTCCTGCCTCATCCCCCAATCTCTAGGTCAGGAACAGTGGAATAGCCCTTTCTGTGTTTTCAAATATAATACCTTAGGCTGATTTGTTTATTTAAATTTATCACTTCCAAACTTCCCTTAATGTATATCTTAATCTGATCTTACTTGGGTAAATATCGAGGGAGAAGAACCCAGAATCCCGGGGTGCCCCTGATATCCAGGATAAGCAGGGCATGCATGGTGAGAGATGGAATAGGAGAGGAATCGTGGTGGGCTCCTGTTGGTGCTCTCTGCCTCCTGGACAGTTTCTTATTCTTGTAAATGTTTTGTAGTTGAAGCTTTCCTATCTGCACAGCTGCAAAACTAGGCTCTTTTTACCTGATATATCACTCCTTGGTTGTACATTATTGAAATTTCTCATGTGTTTAAGCAAAATGGGGAATTTGTTATAAGGATACTGGGATGTCTTATGAATGGGATGGGGGCCTATAGAACATCTGTAGCTAAGGACTCAAATCACCATCGAGACTTTCTCTTGGATTCTCATTTCTTCTCTCTGCATCTGTTTCATTATCCCCTCCTAATACTGTGTAGATGTTTAAACAACTCTATTTGTCAGTAGAGTTTACACATCCTCAATTTTGGTCACTCCATGAAAAACTGCCTTATCTTTCTCTGTTCCAGGTTCAAAGTACCAGGGAAGGATTCTGATTGGCCCAGTCTGGATAAGGTGCCCCTTCCTGAACCAATCATCTGTGGCCGGAGATGGGCCACATTGCGCTAGCATAGAAGATCCTACTGTGAACCCGGGAGAGAGGAGCAGGGGGTAAGTGGCGCTACTGGGAAGACAACACAAAAGGTATTCAGTACAGCTAGATAGAGTGTAAAGAAGCATCTGGACTCATCCCTCTCTGACTCCAATTCCCCATGCAGAGAAAAACTACTTCCTTAGCTGGTGAAAATCTGTGTTCTGGCTTTCAGTCAGAGGGTGACTTAACCATTCTGTGTTGCTGCAGGTATTTCTCTGTTTCTTTCTGACGGTGCTCAAGGAGTCTCTGTTCTAAAACCTGGTGATACCAGTAGACAGTGCTTTCAGCTGGGCCATCTGGGTCTTTGTTTTTGCAAGCAGGTGTTCTTGTGCGATATTTTTGTGGCTCATGTGGGGCTTTGATGGTAAAAAACCAAAACAAAACAAATTCTAGATCTTTCTTCCCCAGAGGCAGCTGAGGGCACAATTCCCAGCTATTTCTCCATATATCCATCAAAAGCAGTGCCAACTCTGAGAGCCTGTAAGATTCCCTTTCTCCCCTGGCAGGTGAGAGCCCTGGCTCAGGTGTTTCTCTTTGGCATTTGGAGGCGCTCCTGTTTCCAGCATTAGGCTCACACCAGATACGAAGCACTGTCCTGAGAGTTTCAAGACCAGGTGGTTTGGTCCCTAAATAGTCTTAAACTCTTTTCAACTTGGACCTCTTTCCTAAATGTTTTACACCCTTTATTTTGCTATGATGATACTGGCTTGCCTCATTTCTTTCCACTGAGTTTACTAAGGTAGGATATGTTCTATGGTCCAAAGTAGAGTGGTTTTTTTGAGCAACAAAGTTAATTTTTCTATTAAGTTGGCAGATTTGCCATTCTATGCCTGACGCTTGGATAGTCTTCCTTGGAAACACAATCCAAAATTTCCTTTCTTTTTATAATGAACTATGTAGAGATCAGTAAGGAATGTTTATTTGGGAGGTAGTAAAAAATAAGACTCTTGTGTATAATTCCAAATATAAGCATATATTCTTTTGGTAATTGGCTTCATTGTCAATTTTTAAACAGTATTTACACTAAATTAGAAGTAGTAATAATGGGACATTTTAGTTCAGTCATACAAGCATATCCATCTACAATAAAATATTTGCTTTCAGTGACAGAAAGCATTTTAGAAGTGTTCATTAGAACAATTTGATAACTGCGTATCCATTATTAATAACCTGAGACAGGGAATTACATGTTACGTGACTCATGTGACCAATAAGGAAGCCACTATTTCCATAATTATAAAGAATTCATATCACATCTATTTTACTATTCTGTATCATTTGACCCATTTATGGCTCATTCTGAAAGAGTAAGATTTAAAAATTTATAAAGTTTTTTGAATGAAAAATCTGTCAGGTAATTTCTCCCTCGCACTGCTAGCGGTAGGTGCTCTCCGTCTGCGAGTCTGGGGCCATCTTGTCCCACATCCCTCTCCCCTGACTACGTAGTAGCAAAGAAAGTTCGGGATGCCGTGCGTTATACTGACCCCTCTCCCACGGGCAGACAGCCTGAAGGCAAAACACGTCCCCACGCTGGGAAGCCTTCTGAGCGGTAAATTGTGAAGAGAGTTGGCGTGGAGGAGGGCGACGTGGGTTGACCACATTCTGGAACAAAGGAAAGCCGTGGGGGGAAGGGCAGCCACTCAGTGTCCCTGTGGTCTCTGTTCAGTGGCCCAAAGTTTCTGAACGGCCCACTTGGAGATAAAGTTGAGCAAGTGCTCAGCAGGGCAGGCCAAATCCTTAGCCGGGTAAGCTCCCAGGAAGCGTCTTACTGGTTACTGTATCATTGCTATAGTGAGGTGGGGGAGAGGGAGAGACAGAGAGAAGAGAGCACCCATTGGGGGGTGCAGTGGGGGAGAGGAAGTGCGCTCCAGGCATGAAGGGAGGAAAGCCTAATTTGGAAGGCTGGCAGAAGACGAACTTTTATCTTCTAGGTTTTCTTTCTGGCACAGGAGAGACGAGCAGGCCTATTGCATGATTCTTGGCCTGTTATTCTTTCCCCCATCCCCACTCAGAATCTCAAAACTAGTTTAATTTGCAGATTCCCAAATTATTATCACCCTTGAGAACCAAGAGCGGCATTGTTTTTGCTCCACGGTGAGTTCCTACGGCCCACGTGACCCTACTGCATCACCCTCTCCCTCTTTGGACTTGCCTGTGAACAACAGTTGCTGAAGTGATTTTGATGAAATGTGACATTTGCAGACTGTGGCCACCGACCAAAGAATCTGAGCTACAGTATCCAACATTTTACAGGCTACAATATATAAGCCAGCCAGCATTTATTGCTTGTACTAACAGCTTGAGCCAAGTTTCCTAAGCCTACAGAGCAGACTTGTTACTGCTGCTAATTTTACTATCAGCAAACGAAAGGGAAACAGGACCAAACTGCTGAACCAGAGCGCTTGTGAGCGCCACGTGAATATGGGTAATCTGAAGAGAGGGCGACTTTTCTGTGTGCTGAAACTGAAAAGGACTAAATTAGCACAGAAATAAAATGGAAAAAAGATGTGATATAGAAAAAAGTTATAAGCAGAGATTCTGTGCTGGCCTCTCAGAATGGCAATGATTTATATATTAAGGCAGCCACCAGGGACATGTTAAAAACTCTATGGGGAAATATCCAATATGATGGATAGAACTTTAATATTAATAGAGAATTCATCATGATAATGTAAGTCATAGATCTAAATCTCCTTTCATCAATAGAATAGTTCTTTTCCAGCCTATTATACAGGTAGTACATGTTTTAAATAGCGTCATCTAACAGGTCTGAAGTCTTTCTTTATCTGCAGTTTCTGAAGTTCTGTTCACAAGAATAGTGACTGACTGAGTCATTCATCTTTCACTCTGTAATCTAGGCCATCTGAATTTTCCCTTCTTACTTTTTATTAATATTTAGCACTCCTTAAAATATACTTAAATTGTACTTTTTTCATAAATGGAAAAAAAAGCATACTTCAACACATACTATTTCCCATACATGAACTGGGTGTGGAGGGATGAATTGATTACTGATCTATTCTTTTATCATTATACAAAGAAGAAAAGTACTTTCTGGGTTGGTATTTGTTATAGTTATCTAGTATATAATCACCAATCATATGTATGTGCATTGTTCAGCATCTTACTTTGGGTTTCCTAGTCTTCTCATAACACTGAAAACCAAACAAATGGCGACTTATCCTCTTTAGAGTCCGGTAAGGCAATGACAACCTTTTTGGAATAAGAATGATTGCAATGCTGATATTAGTAAGAAGAAATAAGACTTGCCTCCCACTTTTTTTTCAAGAGGGCTCACTCCAAAATTCATTAGTGGAACATACAATCACTTTTTCTTGTCTTAATCCAAAACATGCGTGAAAATAAGTTCATGAATACAGACCACAAATACAGATATAAAGTGTGTACACAGAAATGTAGATCCTCAAGTTCTGTCAGGAAAAGGAAGGCTTTCCTTAAGCCTGGGAATCACTGCATACTGTGTCTCTTTTCTAGTTTAATAATGTGCACCGGCTCCACTCCACTCCAGTTGTGTACCCATGGTGTAACCAATGCTAACTTTAGGTTATTTCATGTATTCGGTTGGCATACATTTTGTGAGATGTAAAGGTTCTGAGGAGTCCTGCTGTAAAGAAAACTGTTTAATGTTGTAGAATCTAGCCTTTCCTAAACTTTCTTTTGACCGTGGAGTCCTTTTTTTCTAGTAAGATCTATAAACAATTGGGAAATGCCGGCCTAATGGAGATATTCATAAACTTGGCCTCTTTGCCATTTTCAGGGTTTGATTTTCATTGGAAACTTGGTGGTGAACTCCCAGTCGTCCTTCGAGTCCTGGCTCAGATGTCACATGTCACTTCCTCTGTGAAGATTTCTCCACTTGCCCTAGAATAGATGTGCAGTTTTTCCCTTTTGCCTCCTACCCCCAAAGCATTTTTTAAGCAAATCTATCTTAATTTTCAGTTCATTAACTAATTTATTATTTTTAATTTCCCCTTCTAATCTACGACCTTTATTAAGGAGTATGTTTTATTAGTACTACCCTATAGGTGCCTGGAACATTGAAAGAGCTCAACAAATACATGCTGAAGGAATGAATAAATAAATAAGTAGAGTCTGGGAGCTTAAGCAGAAAGATTATCTTTCTGGTGTGTTGATATGTGATTAATGAATGAACCCTTTTGAGTTAAGTACCTTTTCCATTACAGTGACGAATTTCCATATAGTTGATTGGATTGAGATAGACTCTGATGTGAAATGGTTAATCATTTAGTCGGCCAAAAATACAAGATTGCCTGTTATTCAGTCTGTTTTCCACCTTGTATAGACATAAGTGGTATATATAAAAAATTCTAGCACCTATTCACAGCAGAGACATTTTTATCTATACTTACTATTAGTCCATAACTTAGAATTTTCCTTTATTTAACTGCTAAGGGAAAAAATGGAATTTATAGACCCTTTTACCTTTTATTAAGCATTCCTAGCATTGTAGATTTATAGAATTATAGATTTGACTATATTATGCTTTTATCCTTTTTATTTATAATACTTAATTTTTTTGTGATATATTCTAGATTTCAGGCTTACAACTTTTATTGTGAGTGGGTATGTTTTTCTTATTTTTTTCCTTCCTCCTTCCCTTTCTCCTTCCCTTTCACTCTTCCTTCATTTAAAAAAATCTTTTACAAGATGTGCTAGAATAAAGATAATAATTTCCCTCCCTAGCTCTACCACACTCCAGTTCTATGCCCATGTAATGACCAGTGTTAACACTTTGGTATATATCACTTCATGTATTTGGTTGGCATAAATTTGGGAGAATGTACGGACCCAGGCCAAGATGGGGACTTAGCTAGAAGGCTACATTTATAACATCCTTTTCTACATTTCCTTGTCCTCTTTTGAAGATGATTCACAAACTCATAACCTAGTAAGGACATTAAGAGAAATTAATATGCCCAGAAATTTAATTATGTTTCTGTCTGAGAGACTAGGTTGGCAAATTAGGTAGGGTTAAAGTCAGCTCTTTGAGTCAGCAGTGTTGTCAGAAAGTCAAATAAAAAGTGATAGCATACCTGACTGCAAGAGGAGAAGGAGGGAAAAAAAGAGTTAAGCTAGAAAAGTTGTTAGCTTAGGGTCAGGAGCACCCATTATTTCCTCCCTTCCACCTCCCACTCCCTAACTTTTTAGCAATGAAAGCTACCACTGCAGCCAAGTGACACTCAGGGATACCCCTGGCACCATGGAAAGGCAAAAGGATGACAGTAATTGAGGAAGGGAGGGGAGAGAGGAAGATAGACAAGAGAAGAGGGAGACCATGTGATGTAATGGGACAAGCTTCAGTTTAGAAATCAGGGAGTCTGCATTTACTTTCCAGCTTCTGAGTAACCTTGGGCAAGTTATCTAGCTCATCATGTCTTCATTTCTTTGTGCAAAAAATTTGTGTATTGCTGAATAATCTCCAAGGGCTCTCTACCTCCAAAAGTCTGTGTTAGTGATGTGAGATAAAGAATTTGAGAGTGCTGGGGAAAAGATACCTGTGTGGAATGTGATAGTAAAGGTCATCCAGTTCAAGTGCCCCTGAACTCATCAGTTCAGAATTGACAAGCAGTTGCTTGGGAGCAATTCTTGCTTCCTCAAATCTAGGGGTCAATTGACTAGCTCTAGAAGTGTCTGTTCATTAGCTGGGGTGGAGATGAAAACGTCGTTAATAGAGAAAGGAATTGTTATATACACCCCCTACCACAAAGTCAATAGATTGTAGGCAGTAGATAGAGTCCTTGTTAAGTCTTGCACCTGCAGATTCACCCTAGGAAACCAAGCACTGAAATGGTGATTGGATTCTTAAACTTTTATCTTTAGATGGGGTGATTTTGACAGGGCACAAACTCCTTGGCCATGTACCAAGAGTTCCTGGGAGCCAATTCTCTGGAGCAGGGTTTAGACTCAAGACTATTTGAAAGCCAAAACACAGAGAATGAGTTTCACATTCTCAAACAACTGCTCTGACGTCTGAATTCCAAAGGTGTTCCAGAAACAGAGCACACAGACTTCAACCCTTGGTGATCAGAGTTCTCCCTGCAGCCCATTTCAGGGTAAGCTTGGGGACAGTCAGCTGTGGAATGTTAGACGAGTAGAAAACTTTCCAGGGCTGTAGATTGTTAGTTGATTCCCCAGAAAGCAGTTCTGTGAAGCTATTCTTATTTTTACATATGGCATATCTGAAAAAGGAATTATTCGGTGATTGCAACATTTTTTTGTTTTATGTGCCTCTGAAGGCAAGATATGTTTTGTCCTCCATCAAGTCTTAAAAAAATATTTATACTGGCATCTTCGCATTTTTCTTTCCACATGGAAACTCTTGATATTTTTAAGACCAGTTGTGAAATCATTCCTAGGTATGTACATTATATGGAGATCTTAGAAAAACTTTGAAGGATATTGAATATAAAATGATAGTTCTTTTATGTAACAGACATTACAAACCATTCTTTTGTTGGGCTATTCTTGATTAGCAAAGTGTAACAAAATGTGGCAGGTATGCTTTTTCTAGTGGGGTAAAATATTGAAAACAGTATGGAAGATAAGAAAAAAAATGAGAATTTGAAAAAGTGATCTCATGATAGCATCATGAAAGCAATGCTATCTTATGGTTAAATAAAGCATGAACAATAATTTTGGATTAGGTATGTTCTTCAATTATGCATTTGATTTTGGTAATAAAAGACGCAGGCTTTGCAATAATGTTTGGAATTTAAATATACTGTTTCTTTTTCCCACTCTTCAGGAGAGCACTTACCAATGCAAAAGTTACCTCTAACCCATTCTGTCCATTAAAAATTAAATGCTTTTACAGTAAATTATTAAAAGTGCTAGGTTGGCTGCAAATCATCAAAGGTACCATAAACCATTATGCAAGCAAGCAAGTGAGAAGTCTGATTAAATCTGAGGGATCAGAAGGCATATATATCCCTCGATATTCATCGCAAATTTGAAACTACAAAAGCTACCATAAAATGCTACATTAAATTACTTTAAAAACTCTTCCAGGATTTTCAAAATTCAACAGTGACTTGCTTTTTCAATTAAGTATGAACTCAGAACCTTCTACCACAAAGAACAGAGATAACGTTATTTAGAAGTTATTTCCACTTTCTTTAAACCTACAGCAAAATTAACTCCATTTTTCCAACTGATGTAGCTCACTTAATGGAATTGAGTCACTCTAACAGAGTTTACTGAAAAACCAGTTATTAATTAAGTCCTCTTTTCCCACAAAATGTCTTTGCTATTATTTTATTACAATGACAAAAGATAAGATAGGCCCTGAATGTTGCAACATCATGTTGAAGATGTTAGAAGTATTTAAATAAGACATATTTAAAGAAAAAAAGATAATTCATTGTTTTGGTTTAAATGAGACAATGTATACCAAATGTAAAATACTTAGCATAGTGCCTGGCACAAAGGAGTCGCTGAAAAAATGGAGGCTTTTATTGTTGTTAACTCCATTTTTCATTTGAAAAACACAGGCTCCACCAAGACTGACTTGTTCAGTGCTACCTGGATGGTGTGAGCCCAGGGTGGATTGATTCTGAAGCCGGCAGCCCTGAGCATTACTGGCCTTCTGAGACTGTGACTGTGCAGGCAACCAGCTAGCTACTCGAGTATGCACAAAATGGTCTATTGAGACAACTCTTTGACAATTGAAAGGATATAGGAGAAGGAAAAATATAAACATGGAGGTAACATTTAGTCAAATTGTGAAAATAGTGGAGAAGAGGAACAGCAGTCAAAGCGAGCATTTACAGTTGGGTTTTAGAGCAGGGTCTACTCCCAAGTCTCCCACCCATGGTTTACCTCTGCCAAGTGGGGTGAGGATAAATAATTCTGCAGCCTAGCTGGGGTGGGTTTGGGTGGCTAATGAATCTGAATAAAAAAATGAAAAGCAAACATTTGAGGGCCAACCAAGTGTTAGGTGATTTCATCTGTCAGCAGTTCTCAGAGTCTAGTATGCATCAGAATCACCTGGAAGACTTGTTAAAACACAGATGGGTGTGGGCAACCTCAGTTTCTGCTTCAGTAGGTCTGGGGTGGGACCCAAGAATTTTCACTGCTAAACAGCTGGCAGGTGATGCCTGTGCTGCTGCTCAAAGGCACCCCACTTTGAGAACCACTGATTTTGGTTAGCTAATTTAATTATCACCGGAACCCTGCGATGTAGGTGTTAATTAGCTCCATTTCATAGGTAAGAAAATGGATGAATCACCACTCAAGTTTGGGAAACTTGTCAGAGTGATGGTTTAAATCCTGATTAAAGAGAAGCTGAGAAATTGCCTTGAAAGAATCTTCAAAATTTCCAAATTTCTCCAACAGCTGACAGATGTGCAAGACTACAGCCGTTCATCTCTACTCCCCCACTACCCTCCAGAAAGAAGGATGTCATTAGAATGAGGCAGAAACTTGTTGGCATGTACCCAGCACTGCCGGTCCCGGAGTCAGCAGTGAAAACTGCAGCCATTCTCAGAGATCCTTGCACACGTTAGATGGGAAAAACTGAGGCACAGAATGGTTTAATGACTTCTCTGATTTTACACACTGTATGAGTGGCAGCATTAGGATATCAGATGTCCTGAAACCCAATCAAATTTTAATTATAAGAGGAAAAATTTACAGCTTCTGTTTGCTATCTTGATTGCCATCTGCCATGCCTACCATCCAAAAATGCAGAGGCAACATAATGAGGTAGAATCAGCGTTCATTTCTTTATTCTATACTTACTGGGCATCTTCCACATGCTAGGCACTGTTGTTCTAGGTACTGGGGATACAGGAGGTAAACAAGATAGACAAAATTCTCGTTTTTGCATTCTAAAGGCAGTGAGACAATCAATAAGTTAAGAAAAACACAGAAACAAAAACAAAACCCAGGAAATTTAAGAGGGTGATAAATACTATGAAGAAAATTAAAACCAGATAATGTTGTAGAAAATGACCACAGAGTGAGATATTTACACACATGGGCTTAATGGTTTACTAAAGATGCAGAAAAAAACCAAGAGGGATTGGCTACTAGCCAGAGCTTGGGTCTGTCACATCCCAGTTATTAAAATTTTGATTTTTCTGGGTTTTTTTTAAATCCGTAACTATAACTCAAGATTTCCTCTCCAAAATTCTCTAGAAGTTGTTTCGGGATCCTTAGAGGAGGAATGTTCTTGTACTCACATGTAAGCAAACTACAAAAAGTTGATAATATACATTTGGAAAGTTATGTAGGGATACATTTTGAAAACAGGTTAAATAATTGTATGTGAGATTATGCATGTACACATTTAACAAAAGATTCAGACATGCATTTTAAAGTCAGGGACGACAATCATAGTAATTGTTGATTTAAGCAAGAATTAACAAGGTTGGTCGAGCTACTGTGTGTGCACATCTCTTCCCAACTCTGAGTTGGTGATATCATAGTGGTAGCTTGAAGTCAGCCATGGTGGGACTATTTAAACCAGGAAATTGGCAAATGCTACAAGGTAGGCCTTTTAAAATTATTATTTTTTTCCCAGAGGGCTGGTGACTGTTGGGAGAAACTCTACCATAGGTCTCTTATGCTTCTACATGTCCTACTGGGTATGCCAAGAATGTGCCCTGACCTCTCTTTACCCAGGCTTTTTCTCAGGGTTGTATCTGCAGGGAGCAACTTTTAAAGATGAGATAAAGAACGGGCTTGCTCATTGCGTGTTATAAAAGCAGTGGTGAGTTCTTGAAGTTCAATGTTTTTCTCCTATATTGCAACACATCACATACACAGGTATTCATCTGGGCCTTCCGTGTTGCTCTCATGGGACTTGGGGACCAGGGGAGCCGATGTAAACATACTGATGCTCATTGCGCTTGCTGTGCTGTGAGTAATCAAGTCTGTTGTCTCTGACCCAAGGGTTTTGTGTTTTCTGCAAGCATCCATAAAACAGTAACAGGTTAACTTAATACCTTATAAAAGTAGGGTAAAATAAAATTTCAGTTCTGACAGTATTGGTGACAAGAATGAATGCTGATGGAGACATGGCTTTCTGGAAGAGGAAGACAATGGCTCCATAAATCAGGTTCAGAGAGATGAGAAAATTCCCTGGGATCTGTTCTTGTCCAGGCAGTAGGGGAGGGGTATGTGTATGGAAGATGGGGGTGAAAGAAGGGTTTCTCACTGCCCTATCTGCTGATAAACATGAGTTGAATTAGTGTTGAGAGGTTGAGCTGCAAAAGGTAGGACTAAACAAGCCACCGAATGGCACTTGATTATTGCTGGTTGCTCATTCTCTCTTCCTGGTGGGCAGAGGCAGGAATGTTATCAGGACAATGGAGGAGCAAGCTCCTTGCCCCAGCTGAAAGGTAATGTGTCTGTGGCGACAGAGTTAGGAGTCCCCAAAGCCAAGCAACTGGTGTAAATAACAAGGACCTTGCTGTTTATATAGTGCTTTCCACGAACCAAAAACATTGGCTTAGATGAGCTGCAAACATCCATTAGGCCATGAGCAGGAAAAGTGAACTCAGAGTCACCTAATAGTGCAGGGGGGCCGCAGTTATGTACACAGCTTGGCCGTATCTCAGTTTGGCCAGCGAAAGGTGGGCACTAGGCACAGGGGTCTCTAAAAGCCCCCAGCGCAGCATGGTGGAGCTAGAGCAGAACACAAGGGGGCCCCGGGCCCTGGTTCTCACTAGACACCAGGAGGTGTATCAGGAGGTAGTAGTACTGGTGCTTAGGTACTGATCCTGGGGTGAGGGGTCAGCAGATACATCTCCTTCCTGCCACTCCTGCTGTCTTACCATAGCCTCGTCTCCCTACTGGCATTTAACCCCTGCCCTTTCAGCTGGGGAAGAGCATAGTCTGGAGACTGTTGCTGTAGACCCTGATGTGCCCTCAGGTCAGTTCCTTGGTGCCTGAATTCAACCTGTGGGATTTAGACACAGTTGGAAGTGGGGAAGTGGGGAACAAAGCTAATGCAGCCTACTGGGTGGGGCTTCTGGGCTAATTCAGTGTCCTGTTGTGGTTTCCACTGCTGAATGCGTAATTGCTAAAGATGTTTTATATGCTTGTGAATGTCCATAAATGTCAGAGGGAATTTTCCTGTTCAGGGACGACTGCTTGTACTGTCTGGCAGATCCAGCAGAGACAATTTATAAAGCCAGAGGGAGAAAGGGAAATCTCAGCTCTTCCTTAAGGGCATGAAGACAACCAGAATATTAGGGGAGGCCATTATTCAGTACAATGGCTTCCCCTTTTTGACACAGCCACCAAGTATTCATCCTGCCCCTCCTTTTTTCCCCCTAAAAGCAATTATTAACCTGCTGCTAAGCTATCGTTGAAACTGAGAATCTTATGAGTAGAAGCCTGTGACTCTCAGGCTGAATATTCTCAATTTGGAATGGGTCAATCTGGACTCAGAAAAACAAGGTGGGAAGGGTCCAGCAAGCCTCTCTTTGTCAAATGAAAATGATGTAGTTAAGAGTGCAGCTCTAGTGGCATCTGAGATGCCACTGAGTTTTACATGAAAAAGTGGTAGTCATCTCTTTGGGAGGAACTTTATCCCCCACTCCACTGCCTGAAGCAAAGCTGCTGGCTCAATGGGGCTTTTGATTCAAGGAGGTTTATCTATAACCCTGGGCTTAGCTCACTGACCATTCGGCTAAGGTGACATCTGATGGTGTCCACTGGGTGGCAGCAGCCATCCAACCTGACTGGCAATTCTGGAAGACCAACCGCAGCACAATGGGCTGAACTTAAAGCCATCACCCTTGCCTTAGACGGTACTTACTGCCCAGGACTCCTGACTGTATGTTTGTATGTGGAGGAAAACGGACCATGAAATGTCTCACCATCCAGGTGGGGGGCTACTTTTGCCCTATTGCCCCCTGTAATTATTGGCAACACCACCAAGGACCAATGAATTAGTCTAACCTCTTTTGTGTGGGTCTGTGGTAGATGGAATAATGGCCACCCCAAAATGTCCACATCCTAATCCCCAGAACCTGCGAATATGTTATTTTACATGTTAAAAGGGACTTTGCAGATGGGATTAAGTTAAGGATATTGCTTTGGGGAGATTGTCCTGGGTTATCTGGATAGGTCCAGTGTAATCACAAGGCTCCTGTGAGAGGAAGGAGGAGAGTCAGAGATGAGAGTGAAGATGTAAGGATGGAAGCAGAGGTCAGGGAGGAGAGAAGACGCTTCAAAAACGGAGGAAGAAGCCATAAGCCAAGGAACATGGGAGGCCTCTAGAAGCCAGAAAAGGTAAGGAAACAGATTCTCTCCTAAAGCCTCCAAAAGGAATGCAGTCCCGTGGACCCATCTTAGACTTCTGGCCACCAGAACTTTAAGATAATAAATTTGTATTGCTTTAAGTCACTCCACATTTGTGGCAATTTATTACTAACACAGCTTTTGGTACTGAATGTGGAGTGCTGCTGTAACAAATACCTAAAAATGGTGCTTTTTGATGGGCTTTGAAATGGGTAATAAGTAAGGTAAGATTCATTTTGAGGAACATGATAGAAAAAGCCTAGATTACCTTGAATAGACTGTAAGTGTAACAGACATATTGATATTAAAGACTTTGCCTATGAGGGCTCAGGAGGAATTGGGCAGCATGGTAGAGAAAAACTTATATTATTAATATTTTAGAGAATACATAAGTTGTTACGAACCGACCACTGGTAGAAATATGGATGCCAGAAGCACTGCTGATGAGGGCTCAAAAGGAAATGAAGGACATGTCATTGGAAGCTGAAAGGTGATTCTTGTTATATGGTAGCAGAAAGCTTAATGTTCAAAGCAAAGTGTTGAAGTTGCAGCCTAGTTTCTTCCTGATGCTTATTGTAAAATGTGAAGGGAAACAGAGATTAAAGGAAGAACTATTAAGTTAAAAGGAACCAGGACTTGATAATTTGGGAAGTTCTCAGCCAATCCATATTTCAAAAAAATGCTAAAATTAGGAGATTTACTGTCAAGAAATTGTGCCTTGAAGATAAAACCAAGGGTGTGGTTGGACAACTTTTTGCTAGTGCCTTAGCGGGATCAAAAGGCCAGAGTATTCAATCACACAGAGGGCTCTTTGAGAAATTAGACATGACTCATGGATTCCTTAAGCTAAGTAGAAGCCAGAAATAGAGATGGAGTTATCTTGGAAAGATCTGTGAAGGACCCTTTTGCCTAATGATATGAATCTCTATGACATATGCAGGAGACCCACAAGGTTTCTTAGAATGTTCTCCGAGCAAAAACACTGCCAGCTTGAATTGAAAGGGACAGAGACAGGATCAAATGAAGCAAGCTTATAAGATTCCCAAAGTTCTATAGGTAGGAAGCAAGCTAATAAAACTACTCATCTGCAAACACATGATACCCTTCAAGAAAAAGCAAAAATGACTCCAAGAGCAAAGCCTCAGGTTGAGAGGATTATTCCCAGGCCTCGAAGCCTAATGGAATCTGCCCCACTGGATTTCAGAATTGCGTAGGAGCAATGACTTTTTTTAAACTTTCATTTTCTCTCTACAAGATATCTTTTATTACATAGGAAAAAACAGTAACTACAGTGGATAAATCTGGCACCTTGACCAAGTGATCGAAGCTAACATCACTAGTTGATGGGACAAATGGAAATTGTGTGCTACCTAATAAGATGCAACGAGAAGAACACAGCATTACTTCTGTGAGATTCCTGTCAAAAATATAACCTGGATCTAATTCTGAGGAAACATAAGGACAAACTTAAATTGAGAGACAAACTATAAAATAACTATTCTATATTCTTCCAGATGTCAAGGTCATGAAAGGCAAAGACATACTGAAGAATTATTCCAGATTAAAAACGAACAAAGACACATGATCTTGGATTGGATTCTTCAGTAATATAATTTTTTTCTTTTGCTATAAAGGATATTAGCACAATTGATGAAAATTAAATAAGGTTTATAGATTACCTAATAGCTGTGTATCGATGTTACTTTTCCAGATTTTAATAACTACGCTATGGTTATATAAGGACTTGTACTTGTTTTTTGATAAAAGTACACACTCAGGTATTTATTATGTCTATAAATTTCTCACAAACAGTTCAAGGGGAAATATACATACAAATCTATATTTACATATACAGAATGATAAATATGGTAAAACAGTAATATTTGGTGAATCTGAATCAAGAGTATACGGGGATTATTTGTGTGTAATCCCAGATGAAGATTGTTTATTCCCTTTTTAGAACGTGCGACAGCCCCACAAGTGGATGGCACAGCGTTGCACCGACGAGAGTAAAAGCTAACCTATTGTGACAGTGCAGTGGCTTAAGAACAAAGACCTCTGTGCTAATTCCCACGGCAGTCCAGAACAGGTGGGTGGGCCCATTAGCTCTGTGCAGTGATTCAGGGCTCCTTGCATCCTGTTTCTCCCCTCCCCTTAGGGCACTGTCCTCCTCCACATGGTTGAAGCTAGTTTGCAGGACTGTCATGTTCCAGCTCATGACAAGGGCTAAGAATGCGGTAGAGCACATATAGAAAACGTTTTAAGGTCCAGGCCTGGAGGTGGCACACATCACTTCTAACCCATATTCCAGATGGGGAGAACTTAGTCACACGACCACACTTAGTTGCCAGGGAGGGAGTCTGTGGTGGGGAAGCAAGTGTGGGGTGGAGCTGGCCTCCCATCCCATATGCTCGGCTGAAACTCTATTTTTATGGAAGAAGAGCAGGATCAGTTTGGTGGACAGCTATAATCTTTGGCACAAGTACCCTGTGTAAACCTCTACTGTTAAATTTATAGCACAGTTTTATTTATTCATCTTTCCCCACCAGCCTGTGAACCTCTTGAGGACCGAGGACTGTGCTTCCTCTTCTGAATTGCCACTGTCCATCTAGCTCACTTTCCCGCACGCGCGAGCACTCATTGTGTTTCTGTTGAAGAACGAATGAGGCAAGTTAAGTGTGTGGGTCTGGGGGAGCAGGACAGGGCCAAAGATGAGTGATACTTTCAGTGCCTTTTTCAGAAAGCAAAGCTGGGCTTACCTAGGGCAGAACACGCCAAGTTTGAATACGGCATTTGGTTAAAAGCTTTGCAGTGAAAAGAATGAACTCATTCAGCCCCACCCCCAAAAGAGCACAATTCAAATGTGACTCTACAGTTCAGCTCAAAAGATTCTCACCAGGTGACCTCACTTTTCTCTGTAGCCATAAGCATGAGAAGATATAAAACAGTTGAACTGGTGAATTTACACTTGTTTTAAACAGAGGCAGAGGATGTAAAAGTAGTTTTGAAGCATATGGGAGGAGCTGCTTATGCAAAACCTGATTTCCCAGCCGCATGGTGGGATCAGAGGAGCAGGGGCCACAGACCTTTGTTGTTTTGCAGACCCCACCCTTCACTCCCTGTGGAAGGAGAGTTTCCAGGTGGCCTAAGTCAGCAGAACCGAGCTGGGCTCCCCATCCTGGGCTCCTGGAGACAACAACAGATGGCAGATAGGCAAAGCAAATTAATCAAGCCACCAAATGTTCTCAGATTTGGTTTTCAAATTCACTGGGCTAGTTACACATGGCCACTGTTGTTATTGTGCATCATATTTATTTGACAGCTTTGTCCAGCCCTTAGATTTTTCTCACTGGCTCCGGCTAAAGAACATATGCCTTGTTTTTTCAATTAGCATTTTCCAAAGTTCCAGGGAATTCTAAGGCTAAAAAAAATGTATGCCAGGAGTTCATGTACAAAGGCCATTCTCGGGGCTCATTTTAGTGTCCTGATGCAGGCTAAAGGGGAAGTCTTTTTGAAAAATGGGTTTTAGAAAAGCACCTTGAACATGTTACAACATGCCCTGTTGGGATTCTTGTCCATCTCTCTAGAGGAATAGGTGTCATGACTTTTAAGATCTCTTCCCATCCCTCCATCTCTTTGCATCATCCACATGAGAGCCAGCCTTAGTGGGGAGCAGACTTTATTATATACAATCCAACCACCCATCCATTGTCTGAGGCTTTCAGCCGTGAGTAGGCAGCCAAATGTCAACGTGGCATGAAACTGCAGAGAAAGCCGAGACAAGGGCCAGCACAGCACAGGCTGTGGGTTTTGCTCATAGAGCATCTGGATGCTTTGTGTCACTTCTACAGGATGTTTTTCACGTCAAAAGAAACAGCCTTCTGGGAAGAGCTATGTGGGGGACAGTTTGGTCATAACATGGAGGTGAGGAGAACGGGAGACATCAAGGGATGGGAGCAGACAAAGTGGGCAAATCACCAGCCAGACACAGAGGGTGGGCTGTGGGCAGGGACAGCCCCGGGAGCCCCGGCCACCTTCACTTGCCACAGGACACATTCAAATATAGACGTGGCTGGAAGGGCCTTAACTAGAATTTTTGGCTTGCTGCCGGGAAAGTGAGGACCAGGAAAACAATTGCCATGGTATCCATGAATCAGAGCTGGTCTTGAGATGAATAATAATACATTATTTTGTTTACATACTGCTTTTCAGTTCCTAAAGTGCTTTTAAGCTCTACTCTTTGGGGATAAGTAGGGGATTATTAACCCATTTTAGAAATAAAAATGCATGGAGTTTGAGACCTGCTAGCAAATGGTAGAAATGGGTTAGACCTAACTGGTATGATTGAGAAGTCCAAGACCCTCCTCAACTGCCCTAGAACATGTCCCTTAACTCAGCCAAAGTGTAAGAAGTCCCAACATTAACCCTTTAGCATGGATTAGTCATCAGATTAATTTGGTTAACTGTCATCTAATGAATAGCAGAATCCTGGGAAAGTCAAGCATCAGTCAGATACAGTTTGTTGGACAGGAGGGTGGAGGGAAAGGTCTAGATGCTCACACAGTACTCTCATGGGTAAGATAAGTCCAGTCTGGAGCTGAGGGGCCCCCAGGGGCAGTGTGAGTGCACTGATGCATCCATAGGGCCATGTGTTAGAGATTTGGGTCAGTAGGTACAAGGGCAGAGTGCATCCAAAAAACAGGGGTTTTGACACATTTTAGCTCTTCCATGATTTTGTCTAAGGTAGGGCCTGTCTGGAATACTGCATTTAGTACAATGAAGGAAAATGGAGTGAATACCTGGAAGAGAGGTTCTCAAATGTAGCATGGACAAGAATAACTTCAATTACTTATAACACATCCATATTCCAAGTACTCTATCCCCAGTATTCTGATAGTATAGGTCTGGTTTGCAGCCTAGGAACCTGTATTTTCAGATAATCATGCCAAGTGATTCTGATGCAGGGATTCATGGATTACGCTTAGAGTAATACTGTTCTAGATTTTCATCTGGAAGACAAACAATGGGCATTTGGTGTAATACTTCAATGGTACTTGGTTCTTCCCTTATCTGTGAATACTTTGTGACAGATCTGGAGGCAGTGAGTGGATGCTTTATGGCCTTTCTATCTGCTGCTATGGAAGAGAGGTTTTCCCACCACCATCCTGTGCAATCTTTGGCTTGAGGGGGGTATGGGAGTCCTGCATTTTCCTCAAAGAATATGTCACATGAGGAAGTTAGGAGGCTTCCTGGTGTGATCGAAAGGGAGCAGAAGCTACAGAGTTTACAGGGAAATTGAACAGGAAGCCAAGTCTCCAATGCATCCATTAGAGGATGGAAAGAGCCAGCACACTTTGAGTTATGGGGCCGTAATTCCATCTCAGGGTCTGGCAATAGCATAAACCACTTGAATTCTTCCTTGGTAGTTTATGAACACTTCACCCTTTCTACCCTCACCCCACCTCCTGTCTTGGAAGATTAATAGCTCTGTAAATTATAGTTGTATAAAAATATATGTATTATATCTCAATATGAGGCTTTCATATGGGTGTGGAAATGCCCCCAACTTACATCTCCCTGGGTGACATGTCTTGCTTTGTGCACTAATGCAGCTTCAGTTTTGAAAAATAAAAGGGGCTTCGAGACTGATAAAATCTCCATAAAAGGCTGTGAGCTTTGCCTCAGACTATTCTGGGCTAACAAATAGCAAATACAAAAAGTACAGAGACAGGAAAAAGATGGACATTGGGAGATGCCCCAGAGAGAAATGTGACTGGAGTAGAGAACTTGAGTCGGTTGAGACTACGGGGTGTGTGTGAGAGAGAGAGGGAGACAGAGACAGAGAGAGAGAGATCCTGATCGCACAAGGTATTTGTTTTTTTTTTTTTTTTTTTTTTTTTTTTGAGACAGAGTCTCACTCTGTTGCCCAGGCTAGAGTGAGTGCCGTGGCGTTAGCCTAGCTCACAGCAACCTCAAACTCCTGAGCTCAAGCGATCCTCCTGTCTCAGCCTCCCGAGTAGCTGGGACTACAGGCATGCACCACCATGCCCGGCTAATTTTTTCTATATATATATTTTTAGCTGTCCATATAATTTCTTTCTATTTTTAGTAGAGATGGGGTCTCGCTCTTGCTCAGGCTGGTCTCGAACTCCTGAGCTCAAACGATCCGCCCACCTCGGCCTCCCAGAGTGCTAGGATTACAGGCGTGAGCCACCGCGCCCGGCCTGCACAAGGTATTTGGACTTTGAAGGTAATATACCTTTGGAGATTTATACCTTTGGAGGTATATATGAAGAAATACACCTTTGAAGATTTCTATGTAGGGAAGAGATATGATGAAAACAACGTCCAGGGTTGATTGGTTGCTCAGGATGGCCCTAGGGATGACAGCCTGCCTAGAACAGAACCATGAGGGGAACAAGAAGTTTTACCTCGGGGCTGTATTTGCATGATGACACTGTGTTTTGATTGCTTAGATTGTGTGTGATGGAAATCTGGGCAGGAGCTGTTGGTGATCATTGGCATTATCATCGGTAGGTAGGCGTCCTTACTGCTTTTCTTTGAAGAGGACAGTGGAACCCACTTTGTCTTCCTGCCTCCTGTTTCCCTATGAAGTTGTACTTATGTCCAGATTTTTTGATCTGTGTATAAATATATCCTATCCATATCCTATTCCAGAGACAGAGCATGGCCAGTGAAATCTAGGTCTCCCGATTTATGTCATGGTATTATTTCTTAAGATGATCATTCTCTAATTATTTATTGAAACCATATTATCTGAATTCCTTAAATCAGAGTCCAGATCCTCTCCCTGGACAGGGCGTGTGGGCCACTAATTAATTCTCTGAAAGGAAAGGGGAAGGGAAGAAGTAGAGGGGAAGAAAAAGAAATGAAGCAAAAGGAAATAGAAGAAGAAGCAAAGCGGGGAAGTAGGATGGAGGGGAGAGAAGCAATAAAGAGCAGTTCAAAGATAGGATGGCGGCCCAAGGGCTCCGGCTGCTACGAAAACGCTGACCTAGAAGCGACAGAAAGGTGTCCCGAGATGTAGGAGCAGCCTCTCACTTTCACCACGTGGGGGCAGATTCTACTCACAAAAACAGCAGCAACTTGCAAAGGCTGCAGGGCAAAAGCGGTCCTCTTGGTGCGTAGAGGATTCGGTACTGACCTGATCGCGCACTCCTGTCGCCCTTCAGGTCCCTCAATAGCTAGCGTCTCATTTCTGGGCGCAATGTCTGGGTGGATTAAAGAAAAAAAAAGCCGACTTGGCTCAAACTTAGATTTTCACATCATGTGGAGTGTAGAATTACAGTTAAACAGATACCGCGTATAGCAAGACACTTTGCCATCTCGCGTTATTATTTATTTATTTATTTATTTTTTTGAGACAGAGTCTCACTCTGTTGCCCAGGCTAGAGTGAGTGCCGTGGCGTCAGCCTAGCTCACAGCAACCTCAAACTCCTGAGCTCAAGCGATCCTACTGCCTCAGCCTCCCGAGTAGCTGGGACTACAGGCATGCGCCGTCATGCCCGGCTAATTTTTTCTATATATATATTTTTAGCTGTCCATATAATTTCTTTTCTATTTTTAGTAGAGGTGGGGTCTCGCTCTTGCTCAGGCTGGTCTCGAACTCCTGAGCTCAAACGATCCGCCCACCTCGGCCTCCCAGAGTGCTAGGATTACAGGCGTGAGCCACCACGCCCGGCCTAGCGTTATTATTTAAAATGTACGAGTACTCAGGCTTTTATGCTGGGCTCTCTTTTCTGTGTGTCTTTCTCTTTATTGCGTATACATTATGTGACGTTATTGTTCTGGGAATTTCACAAGGTTGGAAAGCACTCTTTTTAATATGTTCCAGCTCACTCTTAGTCTTCGCTTCTATTTTTAGCACAAGGTGGTAAGAGTACATGGGAATGTGTATGTCAGTTTCCAAAAAACAAAACAAAACAAAACAAAACAAATTTATAAGCTCTGAGCCTTTGTGTTAAAGGAATATTTTTATTTGGAGAATGGTTGAAAACAACCAAATTACTGCAGCTAGTTCTGTGGTGCTTAAAAAGCAATCATTGCAAGCATCTGATTGCTTCTGAGCATAATGCGACCAGCATAGCGAAAACAGCGAAGTGCGAACTGAGATATTAAAGGGGAACTATTTCCGCCACCCCCCAAGTTGTTAAGTATTATTATCCCTGAGAATAGCATTCCAATGTCCGTTTTGTTTTCCTTTTGCTAGAATTTGCCCTTTTTTGAACCATATAGAACAAGTTAACTCCAATATGTATGTTTTCTAAAATAGACTAAGTAGCCAATTAAAAAACAGAGTCTCTTAAAAATAAAAATATTCTCTTTGAAATGGTGATTGGGCCTCTGAGATAAAGAATCCCATTTGCAAGTTTAAAAGGAATAATAAGAACTTTCTACTATCTGTTGGTTGAGTAAGGGCTGAAGAAAATGCAACTTGGCTTTTCAAAAACTAAATAAATAAAGGGATAGCAAATTGATTGAACAATCGTGAGAAGTTTGGCTCCATTAGTCTCATGCTTTTCAATGTGTCCCAGTTAGCAATAAACTCAGTTTATGTGCATATACAAGGCGGCAGTTTTATTCAAATTGTCTGTTAAATTTGGTGGCACAAGAAGAAATGAAGCAAAGCTTCTTTTCTGTAGCAAGGTCTTGGGGCCCTTCTCATCCTTAAGTATAATGAGAAGAGCATTACCTCCACTTAAGATTTACGTAACTTTTTATGAAACACCATCACACTAATTTAGTTGATGGCCCCTTTAACATTATAATCCATTACAGTGGCGGGGAGATGATTATTTCCGGATGTGGTTTCCTTCTCTCCATCTATTTTGCAAGCTGCATGCCGATGTTATGAAGCCCTTGCAAGGGGTGGGGGGAAGAAACTCCTTCTAAAATGATTTCTTGTTCTTAAAAAATAGGAGATCTGACTATAAAGAATGATTTACTATCAGTCTCTGCTTTGCAGCAGTGGAAAATTGGGAGAGGATCAAACATCCTCTCCAGTTTGGCCACCACCTTCTTGGTTTAATAGTGTTTTTAAATGAAATCTCTGACAGTCTTCATCAGGGCTATTAATTTGTACCTTGCAGAAACATGATACAAAATTTTCTGGAATACGGACCTAAAAAGAGGTTTTATAATGAAGAAATATGAGGACATCTGAAATTTTCTCTGACAGTTGATGTGATCTCTTATCTGAAAATCAAAGGCTTTCACCCAAACTTTGAGATTCCCTCTGGGTTAACTGGTGTTAGTAGAGAAGGTCTGATTATTACAGAAGGGATAAAACTTGTGAAGTCTGTTTTTTGCAACTAGTGTAGGGCCAAGACTTTGGCTTTCTCTTGTTTGACTCTATCCCTTGAGAGACTCGTTTGTTTTTAGTACCTAATTTTATTGTTCATTATTACTAACCCTCAAATCTCAACGTATTTTAGAAAAAAGTTAACCAAATGTAATTACTTGGGGAACACAAAGTCCATATCTGTATATGAGATCAAACATTTCCAACCTTCCCTTGATATTTACCTCTAAATAACTACTCTTCTTTCTAATGCCTTCTACTTGTTTTTGTGACAAAGAAACAGCAGGGGTTGTCTTCAGGCTAATTATACAGGACTATTATGTGATCCTGCTGGGAGGAGGACTAAGCAGAGCTCTATTTCCAGCTTTAGTTTCAGGGGGAAACTAAACCCCAAGGGAGAATCAGACCTACGCGGGACTTCTTAGATCAAAAGTAATTCTGGTGTAGGAGTCCCTTGCCCTCCACTAAATGGGAGGACCTTGGCTATGAGGAGGGTGACTGCTAGTACCCTATGTACAGGGGCTTCCCCTCTTCTCCCCTCATTGAGAAGGTTGAGTGTGGGTGTGAAAAGGATGAGAAACTAAAAGGGGAAGGAAAGAAGATAACCTCAGTGACTGAAAGTCTAGACTTCTCTTTGGGGGGATAAAGCCCCTCAACATAAAAGTTGGTGGTCACACAGGTAATTGTGAGACTTTCTCAGATCTGGTGTTTCGTCCGCACTGCAAACCCAGCCCCAAGCATCTGCCAAGTCCTGGCTGCTCTCAAGAGCAGTGCATGTTGGACTCCTTCAGCTGCAAGTGACAGATGCCCAATTTAGACTTCTTTTAAAAGGAATTCCAGGGGTGCTTCTTCCTCCCGTTTCTGTTCCCAAGTCTGCTGATCTGTGCATCTCTCACCAGGATTTGTTTCTGCCTATTTATTCTTTGGACAGGTCAGCAACATGGCTGCCAGACACCTGGGACTTACAATCAACCACTGTAGAGACCCCAGCATCCTGGGGGGGTAATGTGAGGTCAGGTCTGTGTCATGTGCCCACCATGGAGTCAGGGGTGGATGAGGTTAGCTTCATCCAAGACATAAGGAATGGGCTTTCAATGGAAGGATAGGTTCTATTATGAGAAGTATATGAGGCAGTGGTTCTGGGCACCCCAAATCCAAAAATGTCCAGTACACTGTCCTTATCTATACACAGCAGAAATGCCAGGATCAATACTATGTTGTCATTATCTCATAGTGTAGGAGATAATGCTGCTCTTCAGGAAACTGCTGCTGCTGCTCTTCTCTGCCTTCTCCCTTGGGTCCAGTTTGAACCTGTACCTTGACCTCTGCTCTGGCTTTTGGCTTCTGCCTTTGCCCTCACCTAGAGCTTCCATCATAGGACATGATATACATCTTATTGATATTTCTCAACACCTATGGACTCCTTCAGTGTATGGCCTGACACCCCCCCTTGGCTCCATCATGGACACTCCTAGAGTCCAATAGCTGTCTTTTATAGTACTTTGTCCTTGCTCTATGGTGACCTCTTGCCTAAATGAAGCACCATTCTTCATGTCTGGCCAGATTGGTCTAGCCCTCTTGACGCCTACTCGTCTGTTGTGTGGCAGAGCTGGGCCTGACCCGGTAGCGAGGGAGATAACTCATTGCACTGAAGAGAGTGTGCCAATTTTGTGCATGGACTGATCCCTGGCCAATATACTCATTTACTAGACTACACACAAGGGCTGGAGAAACATAAGGGCATGAGCCTCTAGATGACAACATTATACATATGTGGTAGGTATACTTTTCCATTTCATATGATTGGAAAGTGTTAGGAGGAAAAATATTCCCTTCATGGGACATATTTTACATCAGCAGTCATGTTTTCCTGGAAATTGATTTAACTTTTAATACCTCAGAAAAGATCTGTTATAAAACACTTAATAGCCAGAGAGAAGGACTGTATTTCCCATCTTTGCACCAAGGTTACAAAATGCCTTTCCCCACTGACTAGTGTGTATTGTTCCCCACATTGTGATCACACAACAGTTTGCTCATTCACTTGTCCCTTCATTTATTCACAAGCATTCAAGTGCCAGGCTCTTTGTAGCATATTAAGACTACAACAATGAGTAAGATTCTACCCTGCCCTCAAGGAGCTCTCAGCCTAGTCAAAGGTGAATAAATACTGAATTCAAACACAGTGGGACACATGCTCTTAGGTGCGTCTATCTGGGACTTCAAACAGGAGCTCAGAGGAGACAATGTTGTAGGGTGGGCTTGGGGG
The DNA here is from genome assembly GCF_041146395.1 of Eulemur rufifrons. Lineage (NCBI taxonomy): Eukaryota > Metazoa > Chordata > Mammalia > Primates > Lemuridae > Eulemur > Eulemur rufifrons. The sequence goes on along the minus strand of NC_091011.1, from coordinate 27,770,025 downwards.
TGGACAAGGTTTCAGTGGAGAGGGAGCCACTGAGTTGAATCTTGTAGAATAATTCATTAAGTGGAAACATGGAGAAAGTATATTCCAGGAAGTGTATTGCAGGAAGGAGCATGTTGGGTGGCACAGGGTTGAACTGTCATGGTGGATTTGAGAAAGCGTAATCAGGTGCAATAGCACATAGGGTATATTGCAGGGAAGAGGGGGGGTGGGTAGGAAGAGGTCAGATCATGCAACGTTTTAGAAATTGTATTGAGTTTGCATTTTATCCAGAGGAAGAGGGAAAAAATTAAATTAAATAGAAGTCTATTGTGATTAAATTTGCGTTTTAGGAAGATCACTGTAGCGCTAGTGGAAATGTTACCTGGAAGGCAGTAAGAATGAGGAAGACCAGCTAAGGGGCTATGGCAGTAGTCCAGGCCTGGGATGACCAGGGCTTGAACTAGGGAAGCCCAGGTGGGCTTAGAGGCAAGGGAGCAGATTTAAAATACATCAAAAGACTATACTTTCAGGCATCATTTCTATAGCTCATTATTAGAGAAGTTTCTCTGAACATGTAGATCACCAGAAACCATGAGGAGGAAGTGCAGCGTTCTGAGCGTGAAGCCAGCTCTTGGTGTTGCCTCACTGCATATGCTGTTTACCATTGATGCTCGTTCTTCTGTTCCTTCAGGAGAGTAAGGGTAGAGAATGCAATCTGAGTGGAAGAGGAAGAAGAGGAGGAGGAAGAGGAAGAGAAGAGGAAGAAGATAAAATATAATGAAATGTATCAAAAAATTGGAGGGATTTAGGCTAAATGTTTGGCTTTAGTTTTGGGTGATGTGGGGAAAGCCACTAAACCAGACTGGGGAATATAGGCTTAGTAATTGTTTTGGAAATATTAGTTTAGTTTTATATCTATCCAGTTGGAATTGAGGGAGGGACATTTAATATAGATGTCTAGTATGTAGCTGATATATGAAGCTGGAGCTCAAGAGAGAAGTCTGAGCTAAAGACATAGATTTGAAAGTTGTCATGGGAAGAGTGGCTAACCAGTGCAGGTGCATGAAGTCATTTAGGGAGGACACACGTAATGAAAAGGGGAGGGGGCCAAGGATAAAGCTCTGGAGGATACCAGCTCTTACTGAGAAGCAGGAAGAATAGTTCAGACAGGGAAGTCAAGGGCAGATGACAAGGGCAAAGGAGCATGAAGGGACATAGAAATTTGGGGTATATTTCAACAAGAAAAGAATGTGCCATGTGGAAGAAGGTGAGTTGAGACTGATAGATTGTCCAAGGGATTTGTCAATGGAAACTTCTCTGGGTGCTTGCCTGAATGATATTAGCAATATTGAGGGGTAGAAGCTTGATTGCAGAGAGACAAAAAGTGAATGGAAGGTGGGAAAGTGCAGATAGTGAATTTAGAGTATTTGTGTTGCTTATTTAATTCTCACTTCTCTCTCCTAGATTGTAAGTGGGAGGGAATAGGAGCAACATTGATCTTGATTAACATTCTAATCCTAGTACCAAATGCAGTGCCCCATCCGTAGAAGGCATTTAATAAATATTTAGTGGATGAGAGGAGAGACACAGTGGGAGATAAGGGCATTAAGTACAAGGGAGGCTTTTTATTTTCTTACATAAACGTAGGGAAAAAAAAGAACAGCTTGAAAGTATACACTAAGCAACTTTTCAGAGAAAGTATAAAAGGATAGACTTTTGCTGTGGATATTACAGCATTTATTTGGCATTTCCTCTAGTTCTTCCTAAAAATCATCCAAAAGCAAAAATGAGTACAAAACAAAAAAACACGAACTCTACTTTGATGAAATTAAGGAACTGTAAATTCCCGAAGCAATGATAATAGACAAGGGTGGAATTTATGAGACTGGGGACAGAGGATGTAGAGACTGCAGGTCTCCAAGAGCCAGCTAAGGTAAAGGGGACACTCCCTGAGGTGTAAACCCCGAACTCAAACCCCCACTGCAACAGGGTCCGTACCCAGGGCAGGGGTGCTCCTGGATGCTATCTGCTTTTAAGAATCAGAGGAGACAGAGCCAAATGAGAAGTCACACAGACAGACTGTAGGTAGCGGAAATGGACACCTGCAAGGTATCAGGGGAGAAGAAAGTTGCTATTGCAAGAAAGAGCCACTGTTGCCCACCATCACCACTCATAAAACCCCTGGGCAATGAGAATGTTCCAGCCAGATTGGAGCATGACACTGGCCTTTTCCCAACATACACCTGCAAATAGTTGGTCTGGAAAAACTCATCTCTTTCAATAATGAAGAATCAAAAAGTGAAAATCCACCTAACTATGAACCATAGGGAAGAGGATGAAGGAACAGAAAAACATGTTAGGCAAGGAATACACAAGAAAAATGTTGCCTTGGAGCAGATGAATACTACAACCAAATATATTGTATGAATTAAAAATAGTAATTAAAGCGGTGGCTTTATGAAACAAGAACTTCAGAGATGCAAGAGCCCAAGGGAGAGAGAGAGTGAGATGGAGGAGAAGATAAAATGTAAGTAGGAAGAGCCCACGAAGGGAATGTAAGAAAAAGATAAAACCATCATAGAAATGAAGGCAAAATTGGAAGGATCACAAATGAAAATAGGCACTGCTAAAACATGGTAAAGAACATAGAGGATCAACTATGAAAAGAAAAAGGAAAAAGCAAAAGAAAGTGTTACAAAGAATGAGAGAAAATGATAGATGGAAGAAACAGGTAATGAAGATTCAATGTACACAACAGTTTTTTTGTTTGTTTGTTTGTTTGTTTTTGAGACAGAGTCTTGCTCTGTCACTCCAGACAGAGTGCGGTGGCATCTTCGTAGCTCACTGCAAACTCAAACTCCTGGGCTTAAGTGATCCCCCTGCCTTAGCATCCTGAGTAGCTGGGACTACAGGCATGTGCCACATCACCCAGCTAGTTTTTCTATTTTTAGTAGATTCAGAGTCTCACTCTTGCTCAGGCTGGTCTTGAACTCCTGAGCTCAAGCCATTCTCCCGTCTCGGCCTCCCAGAGTGCTAGGATTACAGGCGTGAGCCACCGAGCCTGGCACACAACAGCATTTAAAAGATGCTCAACCTCCCTCTTACTAAGAGAAATGCACATCAAACATACAGTAAAAGAAGGACATCTATTTCTAGCAGCATCAGGAGAACACAAGTAGATCCTACTCAAGGACAGCATGGATATTGCTTAGTGATTTGAAGAGACTGAACATCTTTTTCTATGAGACTGAAGGGAAGAAAATACAATTGGTTCAGATATAAGAACTTCATCAACTTGGCCTTGACAAAACTATTTTCTCTGCAGAGAGGGAGTCAAGCACATCTGCTAGGGGGAAGTAGGGAGAGTGGAAAGGAAGGTAGAAGCCTCATAGAGAGCACTGGAGAGCTGGGAAAACATCTATGTGGAATGGAAGAAGGCGCTGTCTGGAAAATGTAAAAGAATTGGTGAGAGGTGCCTCTGAGTTGCCAATGTGTGCAATGTGGTCGCCTACAGCAAGCTCAGCTGCTTGCCTGGGGAGTGAGGAAGTCAAAAGTTGGGGGTCCCAGGGTAGATCAGGTGAGAGACAAAGGGGCAAGAGTGCTGGCAAGGAATGGTTGAAGCAAAAATGGAAGTGTCAAATGAGGTTGGGGATTTTTGAAGTTATTTAATTTATTAGATTTCAGAAGTTGAATATTCCAAGTCACAGACCTCTAGGAGAGGGGAGGCTCCCGTATGCCCTACTCTTCTTTTTTCAAAGTAGAAAATATGCTGATAATCTGCTCGGTTAGAGTCCATGGTACTGATTAGGCCACATTTACTCATAGTGTGGTAAATTTGAGCAAAGATGTCAGTTCATAGGTATGACTTGCCCTCTTCTCTCTCATTAACCCAAGTGACCAAAGGAGTTAGCTGACCAAGGTTCATTCTGAAGGGCCACTGCCCATCTTTTCTTCCTCTGTCTTCCTGATCTATGTAGCTTAAAGAGGTGAGCACGGTGGGCTCACACCCTGTCTTTTTCTTCCTTGTATCTGCCTGGAGTGTGGAGAGATCCAAGTTACAGGTTGGGCCTCATACACTGCTTTAGTCTGAAGCTTACTAGGTTATGGGAAGAGGGTGCTCCCTAGGCTGCAGCCCAAACCACTGTGTTGGCTTCCCAGGTTTGGGGAAAAGCAGTCAAGACCAGAGAGTCCTGGCAAATATCTTCTCTACAGCATGGACAACTCCCTTCCCTCCAACATCCAGCAACAAGAGGAGAGAGTCTAGGGTGTGACTTTGGGTATGGGACTCTGCAGGGAAGAGTGGCTGAAGGCCTATCAAGTAGAAGAAAGATAAAGCTCCACATTTTATTTTAGGTTTAGCAAGGCCAGAAGCACTTTTGATTCAAGCTTGTAGTAAATTGCTTCTGCAGGGAGTTAACAGTTTTTAAAATAGTCATCTCAAAAACTACAAAATGTGTTGGGGCTTTTATATTATTGAAAAGCAAAGGACTTGGGGCTAGGTGGTAAATGAATAATAATAATAATAATTTAGTAAACCAGTAAGTTCAGTAAACCTTTACATGAGTATTAAAAAGCAATTCCTGCGCTATTATTATTTGTAGCAGGACACATAAATCTTGACATTGGATGTTTATGTAAACATAAAGGTTTACATTTTAGATGAGTAAAGATGAGTTCTGCAGTACAATAATTTGTTACAGGGGAATCCAAACCTCTTTACAGGGAGATGTACAGAGAAAATCTGCAGGCATGATAGAGCAGAATATTCAACTTAATCTTACTTGGTGGGTGGATGTGGTGGCTCACAGCACTTTGGGAGGCTGAGACAGGGGGATCACTTGAGGCCAAGAATTTGAGACCAGCCTGGGCAACATAATGAGACCCTATCTCTACAAAAAATAAAAAAAAATTAGCTGAGCATAGTGGAATGCACCTGTAGTCCCAGCTACTTGGGAGACTGAGGCGGGAGGATCTCTTGAGCTCAGGAATTCAAGTTTACAGTGAATTCCAGGTTAGAGTTAGGTATCATCACATCACTGCACTCTAGGTTGGGTGACAAAGCGAGACTCTCTCTCTTTAAACAACAACAACAAAAACTTAGTCTTTGTTTGTGTTCCTAAATCATAAATATAATTTCCTTGTAAACATAGATGATGGATTTATAGCACAGTGTCTAAATAAGCAAAAATATTTAATTTTATATCTAAATGAGTTTTCCTTTCTCAAAAAGCGGTCTGTATTTCCATGGGGTCAGGGTTGGGATTATCTCCAATCCCTTAGACTGGAATGGGATTGAGGGGATGTGAGCTTCTAAATGAATGGGACCTGAAGACTCCATAGCTGCTAAGTGGGGTGAAACTTTGAATACAGAGAATGGGAATAATGGTAGGTAAAGAGATTAGACAGTCTCTGTACAGTATTTTCCTCTTAAGTAGTCAATAAATGTATGTTATAATCACTACTTCTATGTCCTTTTTTTTTTTTTTTTAAAGAAACTTTAGTGAAGGCATCAGGAGTTGAGTTGTGGAAAGAAATTTTGAGCAAGTTGTTTTTCATAGATTGTGTGATTTGTGAGGGTAGAAGAAGAGAAAGATACCATTCACTAGGAGTGGCTTGGCCATCCTCATTAATTCAATTCTGAGGCCCAATCAGTTCTGGATACTGGCGGACTGCTCTGTGTTGGTCAGTCTGTCTATCTACTATCTACCTAACTACCTATCAATTTTGTGCTAGCTGTGTTGAGATAAAATTTATATACTATAGAATTCACCCATGTTTTTTAGTATATTCATAGAGTTGTGCAACCATCACTATAATCAATTTTAGAACATTGTTATTGCTCCAAAAAGAAATATGTACCCTCAGCAGTCACCCCTATTTCTTCCCAGTCATTCCTTTCCCCAGTTCGAGGCAACCACTAATTAATTTCCTATCCATCTCTTATTCTGGACATTTTATATAAATAGGATCACACGATATGTGTTCTTCTGTGATTGGCTTCTTTCACTTAGCATAATGTTTCTAGGTCATCCATTTGTAGCATATATCATTATGTCATTCATTTTTTATGACTAAATAATATTCCATTGTAGGGCTATACGTGTTATTTACCCATTCATCATCACTTGGTGGACTTGTTTACACTTTTTGGCTACTATGAATGATGCTGCTAATGAACATTGTGTACAAATTTTTGTGTGGATGAATGTTTTTATTTCTCTTGAGTAAATACCTAGGAGTGGAATTGCTGGGTCATATGGTACCTCTGTTTAACCTTTGCAGCACTGCCAGACTGTTTTCCAAAGTGGCTCCACCATTTTATACATTCCGACCAGCAGAATATGGGGATTCTAATTTCTCCACATCCTTGCCAACACACGATTTTCTGTGCTATTGATTATAGCCATCCTAGTGGATGGGTAACAGCATCGTATTGTGGTTTTGATTTCTATTGTTCTGATGGGCAATGATATTGAGCATCTTTTCATGTACTTATTGGCCATTTGTACATATTCTTTAGAGAAATGTCTATTCGGATCCTTTGCCCATTTTAAAATTGGGTAATGTTTTTATTATTGAGTTGTAATAGTTCTTTATACATCCTAGACATACACAAATTTGTTATCAGATATATAATTTGCAAATATTTTCTCCCTCTGAATTTATTTTTAGTTAACAGCTTTCTCCAATGCAGAAAGCCTTCTGAAAAGAATTAAAGAAAAGAAATGCTGAGATTCTATCTGTGTTTATGATCATGATGTAATTCTCCCATCCAGGGGCTTTTTATATGTGACTTTAGGTTTAGGCAGAATGAAAAATGCACGTGCTGTATAAAAAAGTCAATCACAAATTTCATTCTGTTTCCCATTTGGTAGTAATACAAGGGGGGAGGAAATTTGTTTGTACCATATGTAACCTCCTATTATTCTACATTAGCCTTAGTGTTTCTATCCATATTTAATTTTTAGGAGCTGATTTAGAGTGACTCTGATGGAATAGCTAGACTTTGTGACTGTGACCTTGATGGAATAGCTAGACTTTAAAAGCCATTTGAAAGAATCCCAGCGCAGAATGTAAGATCTGACCTTTCTAAAGTTCACCCCTTAACTTACTCCCCTCTAAGGGAATTGAAATTCTTGTTTACTCTGGTTTTTCAATATATTCTTTACATATTTAAATGTATTCATTCCAGATTATTTAAAATCTAGGTCCTCCCCCAAAACAAACCTCTTTATTTGTTGTTCATTTTAAGAGTGTCACAAGGGAAGTTTTAACAGTGCCAACCAAAATAGCTCCTATGGTTCACCTCTAATTATATGGGCCATGGCAATTTTAATTTCTCATTTAAATTGCCAGGGAAATTTACATGCTAAAAATGTTGATTGATGCATACAGTTATTCATCTGCTTTTAGGATAATTCATGGAGTACCAAGAACCATGGAATGTAAGAACTCAGAGATGGTTTACTGCAAAACGTTACGCGTTGTAGTAACACCAGTACATGCATATCAGTATATGTGATTTTTATACACTTCTGTATTGTTCAAAGATTATGGAATTAACATGTGTTGTTTTATAATTCAATAAGCAATTATTTTAAAACTTGACCTTTTATTATGATACAAGTAGTACTTGTTCATTGTAGAAAACATAGAACAAATAAGCAGAAATAAGAAGATAAATTTTAAGCATAATTCTACCACATAGAGATGACCACTGTTAACATTTTGATGTGGCTCTTTCCAGAAAAATTAATATTATATAGTGATACTGGTTTGTTACCTACTTTTTCTGCCAGCAGTATGTTATGAATATCTTTCTATATAACAAACATATTACATATAGAGAGAAAATAACCTTCGAATCCATGTCCATGTTTGACAATTAAATTAACCTTGTGAGGTAGGCAGGGGAAGTATTATTGTCTCTATTCTGTGCATAAATAGATAGTGGCAAAGAGAATTTAATCAGCTTAAGTTCTCAAATTAAAAGGTAATGGAAATGGGACTACTATTTGCATTTTGACTCACAAGCCAGTGTTCTTTTCACTTATATGTTGGTAATAGGGTGATGACGCCATAGAAGCTGAATCGTTAAGGTAGGAAATTACAGCAAATCTTAATTAAGGGCATTCCTGAGTCTGAGTAAACAAAAAATATTGGATTGAATTATGAAGTATTGTTGAAAGGAATTGGATGGCTTTTTTGGTGCCTCATTAGGAGCTAATTAATTGCTACCATGTAAATACCTGAATGATGCAAATATCTTATGAATAATGGAGAAAATAATTTATAAACAAAGGAAAGAACAGATGTGGCTCTACACATTAGATAATAAAATGATTATCTAGAAACTATCCAAGAGTTTGGAGAGGTGAGCTGAATCTATCAAGATGATGTGTAACAGATGAAAGCAAAGTTCTCCACTTGGGACCTGTGCATATCTGTAGAAAACCTTCATTAACCTCTCTCCCTGCTAAGCTCAGTTATAGTGGCACCTGGATGGGTATGTGTGGGCTGGTTGCTGCTGTGTCTGTGCAGAAACTGGCAGTAAGGATCTGTTCTGCAGTTCCAACATACTCCTGTCTGCTACGTGTACCAAGAGTGAGGTTGGCTATGCCCTGTTCTTGTATCTATATTCTTCTTTGCACCTGAAAAGGCATTTGAATTAATGTCTTCTTGCTTAAGACATAGCCCAGTGGCGAGTATGACAAAGACACATGTGTGATGAACCAATCAGGAAAGGTCAGTGGGAATCCTTCTTTAATAGGAGAATAGCACTGAAAACAGACATCAGCAAATTATGACCTGTTGGTTAAATATGGCTTGCCCTCTGTTTTTTTTGTGTGTGTGTGTGTAAAAAACCATTCTGTTGAAAGCATAGTCATGCCCATTCTTCACTGTATTGCCTATGGCTGCTTTTGTACTACTACAATGGCGAAGTTGAGGAATTGAACAGAGATTGTATGGGTGGTAAAGCTGAAGATATTTATTATCTGGCCCTTTACAGAAAACATTTGCCCATCCATGATCTAGAGTAAGATATGGGAGGGACAGGAGAGCTCAGCTGCATTCTGAGTCCCAGGAATTGCAATTTAAAGAGAGATAAGGGTCAATGAAAGTATGCTTGGAAGAAACTCACCATCAAGGTACAGGAACTCAAAATTAAATATCATCTAGGATGATAAAGAGATTGAGACATTTTAACCTGGAATAGAGAAGCTTTGGAGATGGGGGGAAGTATAGGGCAGTGGAAGATTCTTAGCTGAATTTAAATGCTGGAAGAATGTTGAATAGAAGGAGTTTGTATCCCCCAAAAGGACCATCAGTGACAGTTACAGGGAGACCATTTATTGGACTTTATAGCAATACGGAATTAAAACATGTAACAGGCTGGCCTAGGAGGCAGGGTCACCTTGTCAGAGTCCAAAGTATTCATGGCTGGGCTGGATGATTATACACTGGGAACATTGGAGAAGAGATTCAGGAATAGTAGTCATCACCATTTTGGGGATGTTTATCATCTACCACCACCTCTTTATACTCATAACCTCTGATACTAATAACAACTTTATACTATTATGAACCTCACTTTGTGGATGAAGAAACAATTCAGAAAGAGTAAAACATTTGCCCCAACTCACAAGGCTAGTAAATATCAGATCTACAGTCAGAATTGTTGTTGGAAAAGAGGCTAAGAGGTTTTTGTAAAAATTTTTTGAGATATTTTTAGAAACATAGGAAAGGCAAAGAGTAACATAACTAACATAGATATTTCTACCACCCAAATTGACAATTATTAACATTTGTCAATTCTGGGTTGTGAAAATCTCTATTATACTCATTTCTAAGTTAGTTATATTAATTGTATAACTATAATTATGTAATTTCAACCATCTTTTAAAAACTATATAATTAATATACACCCTGAAATGCTATACTTTTAATAATATTTATAGACACTATCTTCCTTGAAACCACCAGTATCTCCATTCTTCTTTTGTCTGTTGTAGGTAATATTCTTAAATTCTCCATGAGACTCTCTGATCACAAACTGATTTTGGGGGCCCTGAATTTACATATATATATATATAGAGAGAGAGAGAGAGAGAGAGAGAAAGAGGGAGTTTATTTTCATTGACAGTTAACTATCCAAACTTTGTATGTTCTGGTACTCCTTTGCATGGCCCTGCTCTAACCGACTCAGTAAAAGGAACAAGATCTTTCCTCATTAAACAAGGTCCTATCTTGCAATGAAACATACATTTTATTTAGGGTGCATAGAAAATTGGAAGTGATTGATTCAACATTTTCACATCACAATTTTGTTTTATTCTTTTCTTTCTTCCTTTCTTCATTTTACTTCCCATTTTTCATCTCAAAAGAGTTGTATAAGCTATACTTGACTGGTGGTCAAAATAGCTGACTGAAGTTGTTAATGTTTTCAGAACCCATTTCCTCCCATCCTCCGTGCAATCCTGCCAAACTGCTGTGTTCTCCAGACACAAAATGATTCCGGTTAACAACTCTACCTTAATGATATGGGAAGTGAGAGCATACGGCTTCCCAAGATGAACAGAGCAATCCCAGCAGAGAACTCAAAGTTATGGGTCTTTTTCTTAATGAAAATGTTGATCAGATTAAACTGCTTGTTTCAGTGACTTTTACTCTTCTTGTTGATGGGGAATGGTGCTAAGTAATGGCCCTCAAATGTGTTCCTGGGAGTCCCATGAGGTAAGGGGGTTTCACATGCCTTTCCAGACAAGTAGCAGCCTCTGCTTTCCCTCTTTCCTTCTCCTCGAATACCCCCCTTCTGGCACAGGACTTTTCAGTTCAGTCTAGTAGCCCCTTTTAGGGAAGAGCTGACTTCTCATCATTTTCTAGATGAACAAAATCAACCATAAATAAAACCATAAACCAAGGGAAATAAATTGGCAATTGGTTGAAAAAAATTGAACCCACTTGATTAAATGTCAATTAAATTTTAAAAATTACATTCATGCAAATCACAGGTTCCAAAAAGGTTTCCATTAAAGCATCTGATTAATTTCATGGAAAAATAGGAATATAGTCTGTTTTGAAAAGAATTAAATATAATTATATATTGATTACTATACCTAGTAATGCTGTTATGTTAACAATTCATTTCCAACACACGCCCTTCTGAAAATGAAATGTTTCCTTGAGTCTGTTGAGCCATCAGAATCTCTGATTCCTGTTTTCCCACTTGAAAATTGGGGTGGTTTCAAATGGATCCGCTGCAAAGGAAGGAGTATGGGATCAGTGGCCAATCTACTAAGTGAATTGTGGAAGAAAAAGCCTTAATAGTGGATTGTTAGTGGTTCTTGAGAGGAATTGGGGGTTGGGCTTTTGGTAGAGAAAGGGAAGAAGTTAACGGGAAAAAAAAAGGGATTAAAAATTTAAGAGAAAGAACAACATCCTGACGAAAGCCAGGGAACTTGAGGTCTCAAATGGAAGGGAACACCTTAGAATGAAGAAATGGGTCCTCTTCTTCTGAGACATGAGAAAATGAAAGTGGAGAAAAAAGGAATGGTGACAATTTTTCCTGGTGAAAGTTTAGTGACCTCATCTTCTTACTCAGAGGAGGAACCTGAAGTCCAAAGAGGTGAAGTGGCCTTTTCAAGGTCACCTTACAAAGGTGGGCTCCAGGTCTATCGTCAGGTCACAGTTCTCCTGCATCAGTGTCATCATTTCCACGTCCCTACAACCACATTTTGTTTCCTTTGCACATTAAACAATTGTTTACTGAGAGATGGCTGATGGCTGTGGGAAAGAAAAAGGATAAGAAAAAAATAAAGGCACATTCAATTTAGATGATAAAAAATTTAAATGCTTAATTGATTGGGGGTAGAAAAAGCTAAAAACAGGTGGTGCTCTAGTCTGCCAGGAATCTTCAAATGAGAGTCTGGATGTCATTATTTTGTATTCAAAATGAAAAATGTAGAAGTCTTTGAGTATAAAGATACATCATAGCATGTAAGGTGATTGTATGAAGAAATCTAATTTAGACTGAAGAAAACATCCACTTTTTGAGAGGTAAAGGCAGATTCCAGCTGCATAGCCAATGTTTACATAGATGCATGTAGATTGTATTAATGGTAGCAGTGAAGTTTTCATGCAGTTGCAAAATGGCAACCTGGAAGAAAATGGCTCCATGCCCACCTTTCCAGCTGTGATGGTTGATCTTGGGGTGCTAACCTGACTGGATTTAGGGATACTCAGATAGCTGGTAAAGAATTAATTATTCCCCATGCTCAGTAGGCACTGACCCAGTCCCTCTTCTGCTGAAAGGTAAACCAAGATGGTTTTGCTTTTGACTAGAATGATTCATTCTCTCTCTCTTTCTCTCCATTGACTTCTCTAGTTCTGAGGCTTTCAGACTCGGCCTGAGCCATGTTACTGGTTTTCCTGACCCTCTAGCTTTCAGACGGCCTATTGTGAGACTCGTCAGCCCCCACAATCCAGGTCAGCCAATTCCCCTAATAAATCCCTCTTCACATATTTCACTGTATATCCTATCCATTCTGTTTCTCTGGAGAACTCTGACTAAAACGCTGGCTGTGCCAAACTATTATTTGTACCTCATTCTGCCAAAGGCAAGACATTCATGGTCCTACTTTTTCAACCTTCACTCCAAATCTCTATTTCCCTTCAATGCTCCCTAGTGAAGGACCACACCTGTATTTGTACAAGTTGTGTTTATTACTCATCCCAGCAAGGGAGAATGCATACCATGGCGAACAATGGACTACTTCAGTAAGAGGGTATTAGAAAGGATCTATAGGATTTGAGCTTTAGTTGGATAATTCAGGGAGGATCCAAGGACTGGGGGTTCACTCTGGATTGGATGTTATCTGAAAGCAGGAACAATTCTATGGTTGGAAGTCTCAATAAATCTTATCTGTAGGGATAGCAGCAAAGCTAAAGAAAGCCATGACTGGGAAAGAAGCAGCAGTCACTCATATTAGCTGGGGAAAGGGGATTTTGGGTATTTTGTGGCTTGTTTTTTGTTTTTGTTCAGATATAATTACTGAGTGGCCATGTTGTTGTCTTGTTCCAACATGGTCACAGAGTGGTCTTGTCTGATTTTGATCTTCTGTGCAATTGTTTATGGCCAGCAGGAGAATGCCAAGGCCCAGCTAATCATACCAGTTCATCTCCTGGGATGTCAGAACTGCTTTTCTCTTTTTTTGGTATGAATTTATTTAGAGAAAAAAATGGCAAAGTTGCAGAATGTAATTTCTAAAATTGTGAATGTGTGTCTCCACGTCAACACATACAACTGACCAGTGTGTATTTTTGGGTGAGTTTACTATACACTGTGGAGCCCTTGTACTAACTACTCTCACATTCTCACATAGACTTCTCTCCTTAACTATAGAACCTACTATGTGAATTTTGGGTTAAAGCAGCTGCAGAATGAGAATAAACAAATTAGCACCTGAAGACTGGACTTAGCTCATAAGCATGTTGCCTAAAACTGTGCTAAGCAGCCCTAGACTATAATGTTAGGATTCTTAAATCTTTGTAATTCTCAAATAGTTCAGAAGGTTTGAGTGTTGAGGTGAATTAATAATTCTAAAGTATAATTTAATGGTTTTACATTGCTCTGGTGGTGCCTAAAACTTCTGTTTATTAATTTGCAGTACCTTTCAAGGCACTTCCTAATAGTGACTTTCTTAAAATTGTGAAAAGCAGTAGGTAACAAAAATAGTCGTTTTTCTTGTTCCCTGTCTCATAGACTGTATTTGATCTCCTGAAAATTTGAGAGTGGCCCCCGTGTAGAAGCAAATGTGTGTAGAGTTGTCAATTATCACTGCAAACAAAAAGCCTTTTAAGAAACCGTCAGGTAGCTTATATTAAGTAACATAATTTGGATTTAAGCAATTTGGGCCCCAGAAACTTGATGACTTCTTTGACTCTGTAAAAAGCTGTATTTGGGCTCACCCAGGAGAGAAACGATTCAGTAGACAAAAGACCAGATAGCAGGAAGCCTGGATTTCAGTCCTGGCTCTGCCCCTCACTTGGTGACTATGAATAATTTACATGATTTTTCTGGGTTTTAGTTTCCTTGTCTGTAAAATGACCATACTCATGCTTGCTTTTCCTACCTCAGAGTTACTCAGTCAAGCAAGATCTTGTTTATTAATGAAACCAAAAATGCGATTTCAAGTTACATGTGCCTCCAGGGAAGTAGATCCTCTTAAAGAAAAGCTAGCACTCTGTCAGTCGGTCTTCTGTATCGGAGAGCATATTGATGGGTTTCTAAAATGCAAAAGTGGGTTTGGGCATAGAGAATGTAGAGAACCAAATTGCTCTGCGTAAGCCGTAAGCCCTTTGGAGGCAGTCAGGGAGGGAAGTGGTGTAAGGAGAGAAAGATGGGAGGGAAGGGGGGAGGTCTAGAAGGAGGGGTCTGATGGAATTTTCAGGACTAGTGATGTGGAATATGTGACTTACATTTGTTTGTTTGTAGTACAGCTGTATGTCTCTGCTATGACCTTCAGGAAAAGTTTTTCAAAACACAAGAGCTCAGACTGAACAACATAGCAAGACCCTGCCTCTACAAAAAGTTAAAATATGTTAGCTAGGTGTGGTGGTGTGTGCCTGTAGTCCCAGCTACTCAAGAGGCTGAGGGCAGGAGGATCGATAGCTTTAGCCCAGGAGCTTGCGGTTGCAGTGAGCTATGATTGCAGCATTGTACTCTAGCCCTGGCCACAGAGCAAGACCGTGTGTCAAAAAAAGCAACCAAACAAAAAAAAAAAAAACCCTTGGTGAGTACCTTGCTTGAAATGAAGGTGGGAGTGGGGCTGGGTTGAGGAGAATCTAGGAGGAAAAAAACAGCTAAAAAGTGAAAAACAGAACAAAAAATTTAGTAAAGGCAGAAAAAACCTTGAGATAGAAATGACTGTAAGAACTTAAGTCCCCCCATGAGCACAGAGATCTTGGGCAGGCATTCCACAGGGTAAGGAATGGGAGGTTGAGCCAATTTTATATACAGATTGGCGTCCAATGATAGGTGGACAAAAAATATATTAATAAAAGACTAGGAAAAAAGTACATGTAACAATGTAAGTTGTTACCATAATTTGAGGAGTTAAATAGATAATTCAAACCACAGTACATTAAGAAACCCCAGTGCCTTTGCTTCTAATATGTAGCTAACCAAGAAAAGTTTAGTTCTAACTTTCTCTCTTAATACTTCCAGTCAAGAAATAATTTTGCAAGACCTATGAGGAAAGCAAACATACACCTCTTTTTTTGGTATCAAAAAAGGCAATATGATATGATTCTTTGACATTCATGGCTGTAAGAACAGATTCAAAGCTTTCAAATTCAGTTTGGGTTTTCTATTATATTTGTCAACATTCATAAACTGGGCTGATGTCTTAAACCTGACATCAGAGTTGGAGTTAAGTTTGCATATCCAACGGGGAGAGTTCTGAGGTTCCCTAGCTTTTCTTGAGGCTTGATTGGCACATATTCTCTAGTGCCTGAGTGAGGGGAAGAAGGGTGCAGGCAGGGGACTTGGGACCTTTGTTTTGTTTTTCTTCCTTTGAACACTGCCTGGAACAGGAAAAACTCTCTCCACAGCAACCTCTATCTTTGCTACTCCAAGGGTGGTCCGAGGACCTGCTGCAGAAGCACTACCTGGGAGTTGGTTAGAAATGCACAATCTCAGACTCCACCTGAGACCTGCTAAATAGGAATCTGCAGTTTAACAAGATCCCCAGGTGATTCTGTGCACTTTGATGTTTGAGAAGCTCTCATCTAGGAAGTGTTATGCAAATCTGTTTCTTAGGTGACATGAGAGCCAGCCTATGGAAAAGGGAAGGGACATTACTATTGCCACTGAACATTTCATCAGGGATTTGGCTGGGAAGTCGATGTGGATTGAACAGTTTAGAGATAGACAAGGGACAGTAGGGACTTGACCACAATTGGGGCCTCATAACAGCTTTGAGAAATCCTATTTGGTCTTCCAATATGGCCCTCACTGAGAAGACTAGCAATTGCCTACCAGGAAGCCAGGTGTAGCCGATATTCCCATTACTCTAAACAGAATTTTAAAGCTGACAAGGAGATTTTGAAAAGTAATCTAGCTGTTATGTTTCTAGTGAAGGGCTGGGTGGGGGGTGGAAACAGTAACAGTAGCTTCTGAGGTCAAAAAAAGTGTCTTCTATTTCCTTTGTATCATCTTAAAATTCCTGGTAGAGCGGGGCCCTTGCAAAGCGAGCACTCGATAAATGTCATTAACAGTGATTTGTACCACAGTGGTAATATTTTTAATGCAGCTCATTCCAACAAATGTTCTGCTTCTCATGTTAACTTTTATATACCCAGCAACCAAAAACGTACACTGCTGAGTGCACAGAATATTGGGCTCTGGCTAAGTGTGATTAGATATTGATTTCTGAGCCCCACAAACATTTAGCGATGCAGAAACTGTTGGGCACTGGATCATTATGGACTGTGGGGCTGACGTTGGCAGAATTCCAACAGTCACAATTTGTGGAAAAATTCTAGAGTGACTGTAAGGCCCAGGCTATGGGTTTGACCCTTGTGTGTGGCCCTGACCTGTGCCCTGGTCCACTGTTTCTTGCCCTGGTCACCTGTCTTTGCAGATGTATGCTTTTGGTCATCAAGGGGACTGAACAGAGGGAGATGTTTTAGTGCAAGCTCATCTTGACTGCTGGAATTAAACAACTCAAACTTATAGGCGAGGTGTTTGTAGTGAAGAATAGTATAGTTATTGCTCTTTTATATTTGCTGTGGGACTCGCTATCAGAGAACCATGAAAAAATTTCTATTTAAAGCTCAAATATATGGTGTTGAGAATAAGAAGGGCTAATCTGCTTGCAAATTGTGGAGAATTTAAAGGTGGCTATAAATTTTTTGACATTTCTTTCTGGAGACAAGAGGTCTGTGTACCCTCTTTTTGAATCTGGGTGGGCTCTGTGACAACTTTGCTCCATAGAATATGGTGGAAGTAGCATTTGCCAGTTTCTGGGTCCAGTCTTTCAGAGACTGACTGGTAGCTTCTACTTCCTGTCTCTTGGAACCCAGCCACACAAGGAGGCTTCATGTCAGGTGCTACAGAGGACACTCCTATCTGATCTCCCAGCTAATAGCCATCATTAATCAGCCACGTGAGTGTGTCATCTTGGATGTCCAGTTCAGTGGAGCCTTCAGATGACTCTAGCCATTATCTGACCACAGAGAACCAAGGGAGAACCAGCCAGGTGAGCCATGCAACTCTCAGAACTCAGAACAGTGCATTTTGGGGTGGATTGTTATGTAGCAATAGATAACTAGAACGCAAGTTACCCCATTTATAGTAGGAGGCCACTCTAAAGCTATGAGAATCCATTTCAGACATGGTCCCAAGCCTCACGGCAAAGACTCCCTGTTGCCTAATGCAAGCACTTGGCCTACCTAAGCTTGGAACATTATATCTCTTAAAGTTCAAACTTTGAAAGATGCCTTCTCCTGAGAAAATCTCATGCTGGCTTTATTAAATTGTCACAGAGGCCATCATATTGGTGAGCCTATCAGGTGTTCCTGGTTCTGTTCTCAAATCCAGATTCCAAAGCAGCATATGCATGCTCTGTGAGCTTGTCCACTGGGCACTCCATGTGGCCAGTTCCTCACTCAGCTCCTCTAAGTAGGAGCTGTTCTGGCAGGGAGTCGGTCAGAGCAGCAAACGGTGTACGTAAAGTTTTTATGTTATTGCCTCGTCTTCTGATAAATAGAATTCCCAAGGACTCTATGTTGAAATCAATATTTTATTATTGTCTCTCTTCCTACATCTTATCTGTAGGGAAATTGTCAGTTCATGAGTTATGACACACTGGCAGCTGGGAAAGCTTTGGTAGGAACATATTTACTTCCAAAGGTAAGTACCAGTTCCATGTTGCTCTGTTCTAGCTCAGGATCCTCAGTGCTGGCTGCACGTTAAAATCACCTGGGGAGTCCTCAAAGAAGTAAAACTACTCATGCCTGAGTCTCATCCCAGAGTCATTAAATCAAAATATCTGAGGGTGGGGTCCCAGCATTGGTAGTTCAAAATTCTCTCCAGGTGATTCACAGATGCAGGAAGGCTGAGAAGCACATCTAACCGATGACTTACGGTACTTCCCAGTAGTGTATCTGTGGGTCCAAATCTTACCTATTCTTTATGGCCCAGCTCAAATATTTTACATATGTCAGAGACATATATGTGTACATAGTTGGAGCTCAATAAATATTAAATGAATGAAGACACACATGGATGTTGAGAAGGCCAGCCTGCTTTGGCACGGCCTTCCCTTAGACACCAACTCTGCTTCCGTGTGGATGGAGGTGGGGGTGCCTGAGTCTATGTCCCTCAGTTGGAACTGTCCCATAGCCATCCTCCCTCCACCGCAACAGAGCAGAGCTGCCATTGCTCCTGAACCTCCCTCTCTGGATGCTCTCTGTTGCAATTTCTTCTCTTCCTATTTTTTTCTTTCTCAATTAAACAAATCATCTTTACAAAGATCTAAAATACCTCCTTTCCACTCTCCCAGGCAGAGATGGTCGTCCAAGGGAAGATGGATGCTCCACAGTGTGCTGTAGAATGAAAACCTTTTGGAAGTACCAAGACTGAGGCGCTCTGCTCATCTCCCCACTGGCAAAGGGCTAGCTATTTACTGAGCTAAAATAAATATTCCAAGAGCAAGCTCTGAAGTCACCAAGCCCCACAGTACTCTTTGCAGTCTCTGTGGTATCTGCCCTGATGAACCCACTAGATGTAAATCTTAGCCAGCAGAAGAGCCAGTGGATAATTGTTTTGGGTTTTAGGGCCTCTGCTGAAATGTTACTGATTTGCAAGTTGCCAGTAATCGTAGGATTGACTTCAAAGAGCTGCATCGATGTGCTCCTTTTTCACTTTTTGTACGTAGCATCCTTTGACAGATTGCTATTTACTTATTGTTGCTTTTGCTCTAAAACACAAGTCTTTAAAATATACATATATTTTGTTTAGAATTCAGAATTTTAAGAGGTTATCGGAAAGTCCTCAGATTTACCTATAATTGAAGAGTTCCCCTTTGAAGTTCAAATCTTTCTTAGCTCTAATTCGAGAGGGAATTATGATTCTGTGATGGACTCATGACATTTCTTATTGGGGATATAAAAGGTCAGATTTTAATGCCTTTTTGTGATATATGCATCTGGCCCAAGATCAGGCAGTGTTGAATGATGGAATTTAAATCATAATTTAGTGAAGGGGTAAGAAATGAGAAATTACAGCTTGGCGGCAATGCCTGAGCTATACCACACTTCCTCAGCACCCTGTGTGAGGTTTTGTGGGTTAGAGCTGCTGCAAAGCAAAAGCTCACCTTGGCTTATATTGCAGTGATTACCTGACATCCTGTCTTGGAAAAAAATAAAGACAACTCCCCAGGTGTAAATCCTTGTCTTTCGAACATCCTGGACATTCAGACGGCTATTTCCCTATTAGCTCCAGTTTGTTCAACTGCCTCAAAATTCTCACCTTGTCTCCTCCTTTTTCTATCCACAATTCTTGTGCACACAAAGATCCCTACCCACTTGCTTCCTTTTTGTGTGTGTATGAAATAGGACCAATGGGAGACCAAATAATACTGGATAAGAATTCTCTCTTCTAATCTAAGAATCACTTCTCTTTTGTTTTATGTGAATCAAAGAATTGATCCAGCCAGCAGGTGTGAGTCACACATTTGTTAAAAATAGGTAATGTGATGTGGTGGAAAAGGCACTGGCGTGAGATTTAAGTTCTCCATTCGGATTAGCACGTAGGCTCTCTGAACACCAGTTTCCTCATCTGTTAAGTTACCTGTTAGCCTCAACTTTCTTATCTATAAATTGCCCTGCTAGTAAATTGCTTTGAGGCTAAAATTAAACTATAGTCTCTTTCGAATTGTTCTATTATCTCAGTTCTGGGGCATGCTAATCTGGATGGGGTAGCTGATAATGCCCCTTATAATGAATTCTTATATGGCTTTAATTTTTGCCTGTGGGCTCATTCTCAGCTAGGATTATTTCTGGTCTGTGTGCATCATATGTGCCTTAATTTGTCGGAATATTTTTACAGAGAGGCTTTATAGTTGCGATGGCTGGTTGTCCCAAGGATTTCACTTGTCCAGGATGAATTTTCACAGTAATTTATCAGTTTAAGATTCCAACACCATGTGGATATTATTTATTTGGAGTCCATAGCTACATGTGTTATAGATGGGCTTGGGGGCCTGCTAGACCTGAGGCTTCTTTACTTCTACCCTAGGTCTCCTTAGGGAGTTCTGTTCCCCCTACACAAAGGAGGCAGGGCTTATGTAGGTGTGTAAACTCTAGCATCACACTTCCTGTGCATCCAAGGCCTCATCTCTGATTTTTCATGGGGATTTCATGATTGTAGTCCCTTGCTATTAGGACCTATAACGATGCCTAATATCCCCCTGAGATTCTGCTGTACCAGCTCATGTGCTGTGAGTTCCTTTATGGTCTTTTGGTACCTAGAAATTTCTCTTTATGTCTTTTGAGTTTTTTTTTTTAATTGTAGTTTATCTAGTATCTCTTTTGTCAAGAGGATCTTCTTAGCTCAATTTGCAGTGTTGCTGGAACTGAAAATCAAATTTGTATTTTTAATGAGCACTTTCTCTAGGTTAGCTATTTTATTTTATTTCATGAAGCCACCCTTGTTCATGGGCAGAAGCACTGCTTCTCAAACTGATGTGCATGTGAATTTCTTGGGGGTCTTGCTCAAATGCAGCTTCTGATTCCAGTAGGACCAGGAGCTGTGGTTCTGCATTTTTTTTTTTTTTTTTTTTTTAGTCTTTGGTTTGCCTAAATAATTCTGCATTTTTAACAAGCTCCAGGGCATGCTGATGCTCCTGATCACACCTGAGCAAGACCAGCAATAACCATTTTCCTCTTGCCAATATGTCAGTTGCTGGAATTTATAAAATCTCCACTCATTTGGTTGCTCTCAAAAATGAAACTTTATATTGAAAGCAGTTTGAAAAATGTAAACAGCTATAAAACATTTCTATATTTGGAAAAAAATACATAAATTCAAGATGGAATTAAATATAATTGACCTTTAAAGCCCTTGAAAATACCCAGACGTCCCCATCAGCTTTACCGAAAGCTCTCTTCTACCTCATTTTCCTTTTATTAAGCCCATTTTTGCTCAAGCTGAAATTCTGGGCAAAGTAATAAAAGAATTAACTTTCTACTTCAATTTAAGTTTTCTTTGTATAGTTACTTATTAACATTAATATTAATTTCTTTATTGTTTTTTAAGGCCAGTAGCCTGGAAACTTATGCTAACGTTGGTGCTAGAGAACAGAGTATCTGAGTTCCAAACACTCGGTGCATCAGGTGAATCTTCTGAATCTATGGAATTGTATGAACAAAGATTCAAGGGAAGTTACAAGATTCTATTGTCCTTATGTAGGATGAGAAGCATCTTCCAAATTTTCTCCATGTACCCCAAAATGTAGAGAAAAGCAAATCAAAAGCTGATTAGCATCCTCGCTGTTCTAACTTTGCCTATTTACATCTCAATTTTACGGACTAAAATGCCAACAATTTGCATGCCCTGACAGGTGGAAAGTTAAGCCAAGTTCTCAGGACACAAAGACAAATTGGAAGGCAACAGCTGTCCCTGAGAGGGAAGGATCAATAACTGATGGGTACCCCAAAACAAATTGACATATGAATCACAAGCCAAACAAACGGTTTTCTCCTGCAAATCTGAATGTGGAAAGGAGGGGACAAGGAAAAGTTTTTAACTTCCGCTCTCTACAGGGCACTGCAGATGGAGACCTGGCAGAGCTGACGCTAAGAATTCTTAACTTTTGCCAGCTTGTTGTCAGCTGTAGCAGGATCCCATCTGCAGGCTCTGGAGTGAGTGGGGAGGGTGGTGGTGGTCTCAGCTGTCCCTCATTGGAAAGGAAACATTTATTTTTCTCATCTATTAACAAAAGACAGATTAACAAGAGAAAAGCATATAAGTTTATTAAATATACGTTTTATGCGACATGGGAGCCTTCAGAGATGAAGACTCAAAGACGCAGGGAAACCTGTGTATTTTTATGCTGTTTGAAGAAGTGGCTAGTCATAGAGAAGTATGATTGGACAAAGAATGTATGATCTAATGGTAATAAACTAGGGGAGGTGGGAAGCAGGAGGAACTGAGGAAGGCCTGTTTGCTCAGATTCTCTGTGTCCCTGTGTCTTCAGAGATAAGGATATTCCTTTCTTCTGGGTATAGCGTGGCTGCCTGTCACAGGAGGGCCTGTGATGTCCTTCAGCAGAAGATGAGAAAATTCATTTCTAGGTTTTATGGCTTGCTTCATGGGACAAGGGCTGGAGAAGGTCAGAGAGTTCTTTCTGCCTCTACCCTTTTCTCAGATGCCAACGTGCCATATTTTGGGGTAGCGCAACTTGAACCCCATCATGACCAAATCTGTGTGACCTTTAAAATTAACCAGGGGAATAGAGAAAGATGTGAAACATGTAGGCTTCCCTCGTGGGCCTACAGAAAGTTCGGGGTGACCTTACAACTGTGGGGCCTGGTGGGAGGCCCTCAGAGCCTCCAGAAAGAACCATCTTGACATCATCTTGATTTAAGACTTCTGGCCTCCAGAACTGCAAGAGACTAAATTAGTTCTATTGCTTGAACCCTCCCAGTCTGTGGTAATTTGTTACGGCAACCACAGGAACCTAACTCTGAAGGTATAGCAGCAGCACTAATATTTATTACATGTTATAAATAAGTTTTACATTCATTATTTTATTCCTCATGATCATGTTATATAGTAGGTACTATCATTATTCCCATTTTCCAGGGTAGGATACTCAGGCTCAGAGAGGTTAAGTAGCTGGCCCAAAGTCACACAGCTTAGAAACAGTGAAACTGGATTCACACCAAGGGTCCACTTTTTTTTTTTTCTTTTTTAACCTCTGAGGTCTTCCTCCTAACTGTCAATATCATGGTGGTAAGGAAGCCTGCTCTGTGGTAGTTTCTCCACTGGCCAGTGGGACCAGGACCTTTTTCTGCATCACAGCTGGTGGTGCCCAGTGCTTTAAGGCCGTGGTCACAAGCCTTGTTGAAAGTCCAACAGAGGAGAACATATAGCCTGATGACTGAAAAGGAATCATCTGACCTGAACAAGCAACTTCAATGGGAAAGCTGTACTCAAGTTGCAGAGGTGTAGGAAAAACATTCCTTCTGTGGAGAGCACAGCACTGCGCAGGGGCTCTCTGGACAGAAATGCACCATGCAGTTTGGCACTTTCTCAGGAACTCAGTGCTCGGAGAAGAAAATAGGAAATGTGAAAGTGCAATTCAGTTCTTGAAGGAACAGGGGACTTTTAAAAAAAAAATAAATCCTGGAAAAACACTTAAAACCCTAAATAGCAGAAAGGAAAACCATTAAAAGCATCTTAAAAAACAAACTGTATATTTCTCCGAGGATACTCTGTTCTGGAGCAAGCAACCCAGAGAGGCAGTAGGGGCCTGAAGCCCCTGTAAGATGCCCTTTGCCTGAGGGGCCTGTGGGAGGGAGCAGGTTTCCAGGGCCTGGCCAGTCTGGGAAAGCTTCCAGCCCGCAAAGCCCACTGGGGTGCTGGCAACACTTCTGCTGTCATGGAAACATCTACTGGGGACCAAACCCAGGCGGATTATTTTAACTTCATTGTTGCCTTGTTGAGGGGGGTGGGGGTAGAGAGAGATTGACTTTTCCAATCTTTATGTTAGAATTATTAGTTCAGAACCTTCCGTCAAATTTTGTGAAAGCTGGTTTTTCATAGGTGGTACTTGGCCTTCTTGGTTTGTTTTTGAGGATACAGGGTCCACTGCCAGGGGACATTTAACCCAAAGATCTCTATACTTGGCCAGAACTCAGCATTGGCTTGGGGGCTTTATATTTGAATGTTTTTTGGAAGAAATGGAACCTCCCTAAAAAGGATAATAAGAAATATTTGTAAAGCACTTAAGAGTTTATTTGCATTCATCTGCATTATCTCACTTAATTTTCACAACCTTGTGATGTAATTATTATCTTAGTTAACAGATCTGAAAATCAAAGGCTTGGAAAGAGAAAGTCGTCAGACCAATTTCCTTACACAGAAAATACTATTAAATGAGATTGTGTGTATAAAACATTAAGAATGTAGCCTGGCATATAAATAGTATCCAATAAATGAAGCCACCTGCCATTTCACTCTGCTTATTTTTGCCGTTGCTAATTACCACCCGATAGAGTTGGCACTGCAGCCTACTTGCTGACTCCGCACTGCCAATTTTTTTTTTCTCAAACATGAGGATGTTCTTTCCTACTTGACCATATTTCTTTAGGACTTTTTTCTCTATTTTTTTTTTTTTTTTGAGTTAAGACAGTTAACACATAGAGCCAACAGATTATGAGAGCAATCTGGATGCAACATGCTACTCTATTGTGGGGTGATCTGGCTGGACAACACTTATATTGCAGGGCAATATAAAATATAAATATAAAAATGATGGTCCTTTCAGATGGAGGACTGAGGTCAAGTAGAGTTAATACGCAGAAGGCTCTAGTAAGGCAGTAAGACTACAGAAGAAGGTGGAGCGTTTGAGAGGCTTGCAAAGATTTTCTTGGATGTGCAATGGGCACACAGGTAAGTCTCTTCAAACCTTCAAAGGAGGTAAGATTTGCACATACCAACTCTGGTTGGGAGGACGTGTTGGAAAGGATGGAGAGGTGTATAGTTCCTTAGACTTGGGCTTGAGCATGTGTCCAGACTTTGACCCTTGCACAGGAAAAAGAGAGAAGCTGGTGTGGGGTTTTCACTTCCATGTTTTCTGGATGCTCCTACATTAACGGTTCTTGTTTTCTCAGCTGTTGAACCAAGAGGACAAGAATCCCCATTTCCCTTGAGCAGAGGGCTCACTCTATCTTACAGATATTTGTGAAGAGTAGGGTGGAGTGTGGATGTTGTGGAGAGAACAGCTGGTCTGACCGACACATTTACGATGGTGACGTGTGACTGTTGACTGGGTGTTCTCATTGCCCACAGAGTGGGTGCCATTTGCAGAGTCTTAGGAAAGTGTAAGAAAGGAGAAAAGGAGGCAGTCACATTCCAGCCCACTTAGAGACAAAAACCAAAGCTTGTCTCTGAGAGGGTGCTGAATCAGATCGCCTACCCAAGTGAGATGGAAGGAGTCTTCAGTTAGATTTAGCCAACTTACATGGCATAAAAGAGTGAAATCTTGTGGTTAATATCCTACCAATGGTGTAGGGCCAAATAAAGTGCCTGATGTTCCAGCTCTAATTAGCCAAGAGAAGTTTGATGGGCTATGTGTAGAACATTGAACTCTAGACATTACTTTCATGTTGTGGAGATCCAGTTTCATGGGCAAAAGACCTCGGTGTGTAGGAGGCAGGCTGGAGTGGCAGAAAGACAGCTGGGCCTGAGGTCAGGGGCCACACGGGCAAATTCCACCAGCTCTCTGAGTCTGTGATTCCCAAATGCATAAAATATGTGCACAGCTTTAAAGAGCCTCTAATGTCTTTAGCAGTTCTTTGATTTCAAATCCTAAATCCATTCAACAGGACCCTTATTAAATTATCTTATTACAAGTGAAATTTCAGCTATGGGATGAAAAAGTAAGGTCCACTGTGGCCCTCAAGTTGGTGATGGCTGATAGCCTCCCAAAGTGGGTAAAGGTGTATTAATTTCTACAATGTGCTACAATGCAATGCATTTGCCTTTTTATCATCACAGTGTAAACCATGTAACTCAATTATCTGGGCTGACCAACTGATTTCATTCTCTGGACAAATATTTACTGGGTTCACGGTATGTGCAACATGCTACAGTCATTTGGTTCAAACAGCAGGAGGTGAACCATGGGTCACCCCATAATTCTTTAGGAGCTAGTTAGCTTCAGGAAGACTAGAGTTTGTTTCCATCCTTACCAGCTACTTGGCGAGTATGCCAAGGTCATCAAGGGGGCCTTGTGAGTGTACCAATGACTCAGCTGAAAATGGAGCAAAGAGGAGGCGGGAATGGAACTGGATGACAGGAGACCTGGGTGGCTTGTCCACAAAGTATGTGACCTTGAAGTCATCTTCTTCACTGCTTAGATTCCTTGGCTGTAAGTGAAGAATTTGCTTGAGATGGTCTCTGAGGCTCCTTTGGCTCTAGGAATTTTAAAATTAGAAAAATTAGAAACCCAACACTACTCCTGGAAAAGAGCTCAGAAGACAAGTTCTGGGGGTGGCAGGTCAGCAATATTGTGTTCATGCAGAAGAAACACATATATCCATGCTTGGAGCTTTGTGGAGAGAGAAGACCCAAGGCCCAGCATTGCTGAGTGAATCTCCTGAGGTGATGGTCCTAAATTTGTAGTTGATGCCTTCAACTCTGAGATATTTTACCACCCAGCCCAGAACATTTTAAAGAAATGTTCTTTAAAAATGGGGGACTTCCACAGTTAGTAGAAGTCAAAGTTCATAGACCTGAGAGATTGAATCCATATTCTAGTAGGAAATAGGCAGTGTTTGCTACCTCATAATGATAATAAAAGATTTCCATCTCTGTTGGGTTACTGGTTGACAATATACACACGTGTGTTTCAATAGTAGGTATTTACCTAGAAATAGCCAAGGTTTCATTCAGGTTTACATGAATGAAAATAGTGCCAGTTCCTAGTTTTCTGCGTGCCAAGGAAGGAAAAAAGATGGCCATTATTTGTACTCCTATATGTAAGGAAAATTATATTTTCTGAGAAGAGACAGGTTATTTTAAGGTAATGTTGGAAACGGTGGTAGGAGTAGTAGAAGGGGTAGTTTTGGGACTCAGAGAAACAGAATCTAGTTCTTTATGTTTCTGATGCTTTTCACAGATGTGACCTATTGGTTTTGACATCAGATGTTCGTATTTTTGTTTGATTTATAGAGTGGCTAATTCTGAGGATGGGGAAATCAGGATGGAAATTTTGGAATATCAATCACCATCTTCATCTGCTTCCTTGTCTGGCATGACTGTAATTTGTGGGCTGTACATGTAAATTAGACATTTTCTTCTTCAATGAGGAAACTTGAAAAAGTAATGCCTATGCGTGTAAACAACACCCACATCTGCTTTAAGGAGAAATGATAGAGTTTTAAGTTTATCTTTTATAAACAAGGACAAGCTTTCTCCTCAGTTATTTATACCTGGCTCCCGACAACTTTGTTGAGACTAGAGTTTTGTCTCAATGTTTGAAGGAATAGTCAAATCTGGTTAACTATTTAGACCTCACCTTGATGTTTTGCATTCTCTGCCTTGGGTCTGGGGGTGAGGCGAGTTGCTGGGGGAGGTAGGCAAAGAGTAAGAGTTGGGTGGTGATGGGAGGATGCAGGAGAGACTGAGTGGGGGTGTCCCCTCCTCCCCTGGGACCCCTGGATCAAGCGCTGGCTTGGATATGACGTGACCATAGGCAGCCAAGTCCCCCTGAGGAGGTCCTTCTGGTGGAAAGAGTCGAGAGTAGATCTTCGATGTTCTGGGCCTTGGGGCTCAATTTTATCAAAATGCCCCTCCTTTATTCGTTACTATAAATAGTCTGTCTGAAATTCACCCTAATTTGAGAGATCACTTAAGATTTGGCTTGCTCTGCTTGTCTTTTCAGTGTCTTCAGTTCAAGAACAACAAATTGGCCAGGTGCTGTGGCTGACACTTGTAATTCCAGCACTCTGGGAGGCTGAGGCAGGACGATTTTCCTTTTTGGGGAAAATGCTCATGTTTTGTATGGCTTGATGTTTTCTTGACATCCATAAATTATATGCGTTGAACAGCAGGCAGTGGGTGGTTAAGAACATGGGTTTTGACCCAGATGCCTAGTTTTAAATTATGTCTGCTTAAGCTGCGCGACCTTCTGCAATTCATATAACCTCTCTGAGCTTGAGTCCTCATCTGTAAAATGAGGCTAGTAACAGTACCTATTGAAGAGGATAAAAGTAAGATAATTTGTATAAAGTGCCTAGCATGGTGCTTGGCATCTGATAAGATCTCACTAATGTTAGGTATTGTTATTGAATCTAAATGAAATTTGTGTTTGCTTAGTTTTGAGCTGCAATCTTTGACAGATTGTATGGATAAATCCACTAGGTCAGAGATTGGCAAACTATGGCCCATAGGCCAGGTCTAGTCCACTACTTGTTCTTGTAAATAAAGTTCTATTGGAAGACATTCATACCCATTTGATTACGTACAGTGACAGCATCAGAGTTGAGTAGTTGTGGCATACCCTGCAAGCTTAAAATAATGACTGTTTGCCCCTTTCATAAAAAAGTTGGCCAATCCCTGCACTAGACTACTGACTCAGTTGAGTTCTAATTTTCCTTCTGTGGCTGACTCACTGCCTGATCTTTATACGTTATTTAATTTCTTTGTTTTCCTCGCATTGAAGAGGAATGGCCAAAGAAACTTGCTTAGACATGTGGCACATGTCAGCCCCTGGAAATGAAGTGGTGCACTACCATCATTGCCAACTGAGCACGAGGGTCAAATTCTGTGTACACAATCACGCCTATGGGAATGTGACCCTGGGTGACTGAACATGCTACGAGGTGCTTTTCATGTGGCCCAAGGCAGGCTTAATTTCCAGCCTATTCTGGCTCTTAACCCCCAATCTCATCTTTACCTAATCCTTGTACTTTGTAATTATTTTTAAAAGGAGAAAAGCTGTAGAAAAAAATGAATTGAGTACAGCAGCCACATCAGGTTAAAGCTTATTTTATATTGATATTCTCAAGATCTCTAGTAAAATTTCAAGAATTGCAGACACAGATATCTCCCATACTTGACATTTTAAGACCATAGCTGAACATAAAAATGTGAGAATGCAGATTATCCTAAAAGTGACATTTTTATGATAAAAGAAATCTATTAAAAAGTCACATGAATGGCTACAGCCATTTGACATTGTTAACAATATAATGATGTGGTAAAATGCTAGAGGAAGGATTATGTCAGTGTTTGATGTTTTTATAAGTTGCTGCTGTATAAAAATGTCAAATAAGAATAATCTTATACTTGACATTTTTCACTTGGTTTTCGCTCTCAAAATAGCTCTGTGAGTTCTGGTTACCTTTTTGCTCACACTTTTGGCTTTTCCCTTCCCTAAATAATTTTCTATGCCTACCCATTTTACCACTTTATTTTCTTTTGATTATTTTTTTCCTTCCTTTTTAAAGAGCTTTCGGTATTCTCATATATTTCCTTACAATCCTCTCCAATTTCTTCTTAATGTAAAAGGAGAATGACTTCCTTAATTTTATTTTTGGTCAGAATTCTGAAATAGTATCTCCAAATATCCTTTTGGCCATGTTCACACATCTTCTTCTCTTCACATAATCAGATAAGAAGGCACACCAATTTCTTTCATTTGGAGAAATAAATTTGTTGCTCCCCCCTGCCCCCTTTTTATATTGTCTTCTCCAATTCTTTTAAAATTTCTAGTCTTCCATGACTAATTTTAGCTACATGGGCCCTTTCCTGGCCCTAGTTCTGCAGACAGGCACTCACACTTATACTTACATACAGTCTGAACAGTGTCGCTGGTGCTCAGCTCTATTCTGTTTGAGACGGGCAGGAGTTTTATAGAAAGAGCCTCTAAAAGGAAAGGAGAAATTGGGAAAAAGTTTAGGTTGGTGCTGTGGACAGTTCAATAAACAATGATAGCTAGTTTTGGAATAGGCTTGCATGTCTGCTGTGTGTGCATACGTGCATGCCAGAGGACATGCACATATGTGTTTAGTTGGTTTGGGGTCTTTTATTGTCTTTGGCTCCTGAAAACATACATACAGACCATGTATGCTCCTAAAGAAATGAGAATAATTTTAAAAATGAACTCATGCATTTAAGAAAGTCAAAAGCTGAGTTTGCCTCTTGGTTTTCTGAAGCCGTTGAAGGTCATTGGGCCTCAGTTCCACCAACTTCTTTCCTTTTCTTCTGCAGATTTTGTCTACGAATCCTGTCCTTTCTTTCTGCCTCAGTAAATGCTCTACCTCTTGTCTAAGCTAATCCCTCCACCGCATTTTTGAGCCCATCGTCTCCATGTCCCGCCTGAACTTCTTCCTATCAGGAATACCTTCTGTCTCTTGTGTTTTTGACCCTGTCCCTTCACTGGCTATAAACCTGGCTGCTCTGTTTGGTGCCCCTGGGTTGGTGTCAGGTTCGTAGTACCTCAGTGGCCTCCTGCTTGGCCGACACCTCTTCCTCATGCCACCCCCTCCTTCAGTTGTTCCTGAAGTTCTGTCTTTAGTCCACTTCTCATTCTTCACCTTTGTGACCTTGTCTTCTCTCATCTCCAGAGACATTTACCTATCTGCCTCTGGGATTCAAATTTATCAGGTTAACGCTGCCCTTCTTTTCGCAGTGGGATGTGTTGATCATCTCTTGTGCAACCTTAATGTGTGCAGAGAAAAGTCCATCAATTAAATGCTTCTGGGAAATGCTATTTCTGTGACCTTACATAAATCTTGTACTTTTTTTTTTAATTTGCAGAGATTTTTTTTTCCTTGCTGTTTTATAAACAAGATGTTTTGAGAATTCTCCTCTCAGCAGGTTCCAAACACAAACTTGCATTACTATTCTTACAAAATAATAAACAGCTTTGAGCTATAAAACCTTTCAAATTGTTTTTTCACAGAAGGGATTTGCATGCTGACTCATTCCTACTATATTTATAACCTATCGCCAAACCACTGCTAAGGCAGGATTTCTAATAAAGCTATGGAAATTATATGCATTGCAATGGGGCAGAATACATTTACATTTGGAGTATTTTAACATTTCCAAATTTATTGCAGATTACCTTGTTTGTGCATGTCTGTGCTTTAATGGTTTTTTATAGCCGAAAATAGTGGCTTATGATTGTATTCCCAGTAGAAATTTATTATGACTCCACCACATGGAGTGTTACATAAAACTAAACTTGTAACATGGGTGGTTTTATTATTGCTTAGCAAGATCTGCTGTACATTATTGAAAATTAGTGATCATAGAAATGTCAAAGAAGGAAAGTTTGGTTTACAAGGGGAGGCTTCATTTTATGTTTAAATTGTCACAAAGATTTTAGATTTTGTTTTTAAGATGACAATGATGTATCCTTTGACAGAATATCAGATAATAAAACTGTTTGTTCCCTCCTTCCTTGTCTTGCTCCCAGGTTCCCTCGTGCTGATATTTGCTAAAGCAGGAGATGGGCAAAGGAGTGGTACTAATATCAACCTCCTGCACGAAAGTCTATCTTCCCATAAGGGTCGGCAGCACCGGTTTCTAGCCATCTCTGACAGCCATAAGCCATTAGAACTTTCCATGAGCAGTGGTCATGGAAGCTGTTGCCAGAGTACATGGATTCTTTTCCTTTCCTTTTTTTTCTTTATTATCTACGATTTATCTGGCATCCTACTTGAAGGATTTAAGCACCTACTTCCACTAGCATTTGTGGTTCAGAGAAAGTATTATTATAAGGATGAGGACAAAAGAAGATTCACATTTACATCAATCAACATTTTGCATAGGAGTCTCCCAGGGGTAACCTAGACATGAATTCTGGGAGACTTCATTTTTGGCCAGTCCCTAAACCTTTGCATGGTGAATGGAGTCAAAATACACCTGAAAGTATTTTTTTAAAAAGTATATGAAGGTAAAAAAAATCTTGCCTCACATTTTCCACAAAGAGCCTATAATTATTTTATAGTCAGGAGAAATGCCAATATAATTAACAATATTAAGGAGTCAAAACATGGTACATGACACTTTCTTTTACTAGTTTTGATGACTGAGTACAGTTCTTTGCAAACCTTTTTACTCTTTTTACTTATCACCATGTCCCCCAGGTACACGGTCCCCTCTGCCGTCACAGGTACTACAACCACATTGGAGAATCAGGAGGAAGAAGAAAGAGGTTTTTCAACCATTAAGGATTCTGAAGAGTTTACCATTGTGTTGTGTGAACTGAGTCAAATACTCAGTATATTTGAATCAAGGCTATGAGTATCTACCCATGCTAAAGGGTTTGTTGTGCAGACAAAATATCTTAACATTCTAAATATGAAAACTTTGCAGCAGGCTTTGCAAATATATAAAAGTGTTATAGAAAAAAAAGCTTAATTCATTATTTGTCCCCTAACTGGTTTTTGGGTATAGTCCTATTCCAATGGAGACATTTTGGTGATGGGACTATCCGATCTCTGAGGATATTTGTAACTCCAGCCTGATCAATTTGTCTTAAGTTCCAGCAAAAGTTTAGCACCTTTAGTACAAACAGCAAATGGTTCGTTCTAAAATTCAAAGTCCATGTGTGAAGCACATTTTGTACTTCATCTAGACTGCTGTTGAATTTTTGAGAAGGCTGTAACATTTTGAAAATTCATGGGCATGAAGAGGTTGCTTGAGTGCCTGAAATGTCTTCGAAGTATGACATTCTGTACTTAACAGCTGTCTTTGTTACTTATCTGACTCTCACCTTCAGAATACGAATTTACAACTTTTGCCTTCTGTAAGGTTGAAAATTTGGTTGGCAGTTTTTAGCCAATCAGGCAATTGGGACTTACCAATAACTGGAAATTATTTCTATAACCCTTGTTGAAATAATTTTTATCACAACAGGTAGAACCATACACTGAAAATGCATGTAAATTAAGAGCTTAAAGGTGTGACTGGCTGGGAATTAACTACGGCTGGAAATGTATCTCTTCAACCAGTCATTTTGGTATTGTACAGATATTACCACTTTGATTTTTCTCAAACCAGTGATCAAAGCTGTTATTAAAATGTTCAGCAATAGTTTCTCATTAGGGCACCAGGTTAATAAAAACAGAATAGTCTTCAGTGCAATAAGCTTCCAAAGTGGATCCATTTTTCTCCTTGGAAAGTCTTCACTCTTGTTAATATACTAAGGAAAAAGCATGGACTCAAACGACGAGTACAAAAATGTATCTTGAAGGGAAAGAATGTAAGAAACTGAATGGATTGACTTTACCTCAGACTTAGGTGAGGACCCATCTGGAGTGGACCGCAGCTATTTTTTAGGCAAATGATTTTTTTTTTAATAGAAATAAAACTGGTTTTCAATAGGACTGAACACACTACTAGCATCTCGCTCTAGCCTTTCTAGTTCTGAGCATCATTTACTTCTCAGGGTATATAATTTTCTATTACATTTCATTTAAATTCATTGTTACAAAAACCTAACAGCTCAGTGTGAGTGGCATCATATCCGAACCCAGGCACAGAGGCACCCAAGAAGAAACTAATCAAAGCAGAAACGAGCAGACAGCTGTGAGCCAATGGAGTGATAGCAAGAAGGGGACATTATAAGACAGATTAAAGTGTGTGCTGACAGATTGCACATCAGGACTGAAAGAAAAGATTTATGCATGAAAAATCACTAGTAGACCCTCCTAATTTTGGGAGCAATATATTGAAGTAGTTGATATGAAAGAGATTCAAATTTTTTTTCTGCTTTTGGCCTGACAACATCCTCCTAAAACTGTCTCTGGTATCCTAGAGATTATAAACTTGGGGATAGGGCAGGAAAACCATAGAGCAGATCCATGTGTAGGGAAAAGCACTGCTATAAATTATACTTTTAACTTGCTTGTGTATTTCTTCGAATGACTGACTTTTGGTCAAACACATGCTTTGCAGATGTCTCTGCGTAATAACATGAAATACTTGTTTTAGGCTTTTTTCGTGCTAAGGGAATGACAGAATGTTTGGTTGAGGAAGTCAATTATCGTCATTTCAATTGCATCTGTACAGCCTTTTCTGGAATAAGAGTCTGTTATAATAACAGCAAATATGTTGATTGTTTGGAAATGTATAAGAAAATTGCAAAATGTACCATCAATTTTTAGCAATAGGTCTCTGGTGGGAAGTGGGAATATATCAAAATCATCCGCGTGGTTTTTGTTCTTCCTAATCTACAAGCCACTCTCCTGTCCAGAGAAAACCATGTAATATCTAGATATGTGGCCAGAAACTCTGATGGGTGGAATCGGGTAGGGTGCGGTGTGTGTGCACACACGTATACATGCAGTTTGAAAGAGCCCTGAGGTGACGCTGATACTTAATCTCCTATTGAGGACAACCAATTTATGTGTCTGAATTTACAAGCTCAACAATCCAGAGGCTGTTTCCTCCCATGTGCTCTCTATAATTTGTATTAACTGACACATTATCCAAACAGATCGGCTTAGTAACTAAGAGTTAACTTAGTTAACGGAGAAGCCAGCATTCTCAAGGATTTTCTGAAATTGTTTAATTTAAAAAACATGATAAAACCACTTTATGGTATTTATGTATAACAAAACAGAAGAATTGTTGAAGAAGTGTCATTTAATTACCACTGATTAACTAACAGGTTCAACTGGATGCTTTATTCCCAGTTTTTATCCATTGTCATTACTGCTGTGCCCACCTCTACCTCTAGCTTTTTGGGAGAAGTAGCAATAGATTGAACATAGAATTAAAACATTCCAGAGTGGGGAGGACTCTAAAGATTCTTTGGAATTTTACATCAGCTTTGTATCAAAAGCTTTTGAAAATGACTTCCAAAATCTTTTGATCTTTGTCATAGCCACAACGGGACTTTATTTTATTTAGACTCTAAATGAACGAAGACAGACTTATTTATTCTTTGCAGCATTCCTGATCATCCTGCTTTTTAACTGAAAGCCTGAATGGTTTTTGGTTTTTGTGCATCTTTTATAGCCTCATTGCAGAAATAAGAGGAAGAAATGTATATAATAACATGAATGTATAGTTTATAGACTCATAATTGTAACATTTATTTTAAGTTTCTGTGTTCTAATATCTGACAACCCATAGGTATTTTATTTAACTTGCATTGTAAATGTAACACGCAAGATCATGTTTTTATTATCTGTTGTGTTTCTGATTACAAATTTAAACTAGGATTTAATTTTTACTTTAAGTCTTAAACAGATTATAATAGGGTTTTAAGCAGCAAGATAAGTAGTTTCTGGGTAAAACTGGATTTGGTATTTCATTCGAGCTTTTTAATTTGTAGAGTAAATAGGCTTATATTGCTCTATAAAGTGTCACTAAGAAGGAGAATTTGTATTGAGCACCAAGTGTGTATCTTGGGACTATGTTAGACGCTTTTCATATGTTCACATTTATCTCTCTAATAACCCTATGAAATGTTATCATACCTACTTTTTAAATGAGCAAACTGAGAATCAGAGAGGTTAAGGTACTTGCTCAAGATTCCATAGCTTTTAAATGGCTGATCCCTGGTTCATTATTATCATTAATGATAATAATTATAGCCATCATTTTTTGAATACTTTCTAGATGTCAAAGATATTAAATTTTTTACATAGTTATATTTCACTCAGGCATCAAAGGAATTAATATCCACATTTTATCAATGAAGACATAGAAGATTACCAAGGTTAAGTGAATTTTCCAAGGTCACACAGCCAGTTAGTGACTGAGTAGGGTTTGAGCTTTCCAGCACTGTAATGCAATACATTTTTGTGTGTTTCCCAAACTATCCCTATATTTTTATCAATAGCACTATTATTAGATAGGTGACCAGTTTCCATGGTGATCTTGAAGGACAACATTTTTCATTAATATGATAAACTATGGCATACCTGTTATTGTTTTTTTAAAGTCATGAGACTTTAAAAAACTACTTTGTAGTTGTGCCTTTCACGTGCTTCTGTTGCAACCTATATTGGTTGGTGATCTGGCAGTGGGTCATTTTTTTTGGTGATCAACCATGCATATATGTAAATACAAAATTAAGAGTTTGGTTTATTCATCTGCTTTCCTTCCAGTCTAAACGTTGAGCTGAAACTGAGACATTGGACTTGATAGTTTGTTGAAGTCTGCCATTTCTGTCCAAAATTTCTTTGGCCAGCCCTTGAAAGCCTTACTGAGTTTAAACTATTCCACAAGCATCAGTCAAAACACATGAGAATCATGGGAAAGAATGGTGCTTTTCCTGCACAGCTGCTCTGCAGAAGGGGGATCACAGGGCAAGGCATCTCCTCTTGGCAAATGCCGTTGGAGAGAGGGCTTTTCCTTCCTCAGGAGAGAAGCCTTCCTCTCTCCTCACATGCTTAAATGGTGCAGGAATGTCACGTTACTTGCATTCTT
Organism: Eulemur rufifrons; assembly: GCF_041146395.1. Lineage (NCBI taxonomy): Eukaryota > Metazoa > Chordata > Mammalia > Primates > Lemuridae > Eulemur > Eulemur rufifrons. Next base: position 27,733,856 of record NC_091011.1, on the reverse strand, counting down.
TTGATTCTTTTCCTGACTTCGATTTTGCTCTGGCACTTGTCTAAAAACAGAGCTGTCAGCACCTTTGTTTTTTCCTTCATCCTGATTCTCAGCCAAGGATAAGTAATAAGAAGTTTAAATTCCCAAGTGCCAGCATTTGGCTTTGAAATAGCAGTGGGCAATCGTTAATCCACCTCCCCCCATTTTAGGGTTCAAATAGAAATTTTATCTGGGTTCTTCTCTCAGAGTTTCCTCTGGCCTCTTGTGGTTTCTGGGTGATGGCCAGAGATGAAGGCCCCACCCAGGCTGTTCTAGGAATCTGAGAGTTGGCGGATCCTTCACTACCATTGACTGTCAGTGATGTACATTCCCAAGCCCTCTCTTGATCCTGCAAGGATCAATTTCTTGTTTTTATGATTGAGATGCTCCTGAGATGTGCAGTAATATCAGATTGCCTAGCACTCTGGGAGAGAAACGCTTAAACACTCAGAGAGCTTTTGAGAGTATTAGAGAAAAGAACCCAGAGGCCTAGATAGAATTGGTACTTTACGAGCTAAGACTTTCTTTTTCACAGATCTCTGAGAAATACTGGTGGGCTTTTCATGTTCTTTGAACATGGAGCCATTAGTGATGTGGTAAAAAAAAAAAAAAAACAACCGTAGTTATTGAGACATTAAATAATGTATTAAAATGTTTCAATGAACAGACTTTCATTTTTAAAAAAACAACTTATGACATCCACTCATCCTATTCATTCAACAAAGGCTTCTTAAGCACTTACTAGGGAAGCAGGTAGAGTATTGTGTTTAAAAACACAAGCTCTTGAATCAAGACAACCGGGTTTCAAATCCTGGTTCCTTCATTTACAAGCTCTGTGATCTTGGGCAAATTACTTAACTTCTCCTGCCTTAGTTTCCTCATTTGGAAAATGGAAATAATGATAATATGTGCCTCATAGAATTATTTGGAGGATTTAGGTGTAACACATAGTAAGTTCTTGGCATGTAGAAATCCCTGAACAACTGTTGTTATTAATTCACTATGCCTGTTCCCACTTCGTTACAACTATCTCAGGAAAGGTCCCTCTCCTGAAATTGTTGATAATGTACTTAAATAGTCAAAATACAGACACAGAAACACAAACAAAATACAGAGTTAAGTAACAGTATGGAATCTGTTACGTATGACTACATATCAGTGACTTCTCATGTCCCTTTGAGCTTTAAGAGTCCAATAATACAGGCTGGACACTTCATAGGAAGATGTGATTTTTGCACCTGCATAGTCAGAGGAAGCTTGAGGGAGGAGGAGGGGGACTCTCACGATCTCAACCCAACTTTCCTCTTTTCCCATCACATTCTGATTTCCTCTTCCCCCATCCACCTCCTGACCCAGAACCTCATCAGGTTGAGCTTCTCAGTGACCCACAGGCCGTTGAGCAAGTCCATGCCTTTGCACACACATTTATGTCTTCTTTCACTGCATTTTATTTTTTTCCCAGTTATGATAGAATCAGGAAGTGTGTTGAGCCATGGATCATTTGCTCCTAAAATAAGCCAGATCTTGTGACCCTCTCACTTCCCCAGCAGATCCCCCTCCACCAGCCTTCACTAGCTCACCTTGCTCTTGGACTCCACCTCACTCAGCCCCTCACCCCACCACTGCCCTCTCTTTTATCTTGACTTTTAAATATGAAAGGAGGGGTTCCCAGAATCTGAGAAGTTTGCAGTTTGAAGTTCTCATCATATACAAGTAGATTTGGAATCCATCATGTTTCATGATTTTTATATATGTATGCATCTATCCAATCAATCTGGAAATAATCAGATTGAATCCTGATACATGCTCAGCATACATGGAAATACTAATGGGTATAATTTCTAGATAATAGGATAAATGTCCACTTTTAGGATGAAATGTATATGATCTGTCAGACTGAATTCTTATTTTCAAATGGTGGAATTAAAAAAATAAGCTCTTTAGGGCCTTGGAAAAAAAATCTAGCCGAAGAATAGCATTTCTGAATGTCAGAGCTGGACAGTGTCCCTTGATTAAAAGGATTAATGGCATGGGCGTTATTTCTCATTGCACAAGCCTGAGTAGAAGGCATTTAACTGGCTAACAAGTAAAGGCATAGGGAGCCTCCAGCATGTCTCCAGGGTGCCCACAGTGCAGGCAGCCACTGCATGGACCACACACCATCACTAGGAGACAAGATGAGGAGGAGGATCTCAGACTGCATTTGGCAGCTCTCTCCACTCTGAGGACATGGAGGATCTTGAGTCATTGGTATTATCTCCAGCCTTCCCCAGACCCCAAGGGTGCTCTTAAGCTGACTGTGAATTTCTGAGAAGTCCAGATGCTGAGCTTTTCTAGAAAAGTGTTCACGATCTGTTGTGCCTGGATAGTTCCATTTAACATCCCACAGCTTCCCGTCCGGTATGAGATCCAGGGAGGACACTAATTAACTGTGTGACCTTGGGAAAGTCACAGTCATCGGGCTGAATTGGGCTCCTTCCAACTTTAGGCTGCCTCGCTTCCCATCCTCACACTTATCTCCCTGTTCCCCCAAACTCTTTCCTCATTGGCTCCTACTGGGAAATTCTGCATATTGTGCTTAACAGGCTGTTAAATTACTTTAATTAAAGTGTCAAGGGATGAAATTGAAGATTACTCAGAGCTGCCACCCTAACTCTTCGCCAGCCAGCTAGAGAAGGCTTTTGCCAAGAAGATTCAGATATACAATATTTAGTAAGTCCTGTATGGGTTAACACTGAAACACTGTATTTCATGGTATTTAGATGCAAGATGACATTGAAATGGGATACAAGTCTATTTTTGAGAGACTTGCTAGAAGCCAGAAAATGATGCTTTCATCAAATTCAAGACTTCATGGAAAAAAGTCATTGACAAAGAATTAGGGAGAAAAATTTGGAAGAACAAAGTTTCAACTTTGATCCCTCTTCCACTTGGGCCACCACAGCAGCTCTCTTTAAAAGTTGGAGTTTGGTTCTGATATTGGACCAGAGAAACTGCCTCTCAGAGAAACTGATGCAACCTGCTATTTCTAGGATGCTTCTAAGTTTGAAGAAATATGTCTTGGAAGTACTACATTGACTCAGAATGTATGTTTTATAGGAGAAGCAAATCCTTCAAAAATAGTTCAGGATTTTTGTTTGTATTGGTCAAATACTTACGGCAATAGCAGGAACAGGAAGAGTTTATGAAGACAAGACTGAAAGTACATTATTTCCAAGACAGACTAGTATACCAAATTAGAAAACAGATGACAAAAACTGATCCTCCATGTAAATAGAATTGGCAGTTGTCTACAAGGTATGGAGTGAGTAGCTTTCCAAGAGCTCCTCCTTCCTGAATCTTCCTAGCCCAGGATCTTCATCTCTGAAAGTTTGCTAGTTTGAGAGGGTGTTGAATACAATATTAATAGTTAAGAACTCACAATTTATTTTATTTATTTATTTATTTTTGAGACAGAGTCTCACTCTGTTGCCCGGGCTAGAGTGTCATGGCGTCAGCCTATCTCACAGCAACCTTAGATTCCTGGGCTTAAGCAATCCTTCTGCCTCAGCCTCCCTAGTAGCTGGGACTACAGGCATGCACCACCATGCCCGGCTAATTTTTTCTGTATATATATATTTAGTTTTCCAGCTACTTTCTTTCTATTTTTAGTAGAGACGGGGTCTCGCTCTTGCTCAGGCTGGTCTTGAACTCCTGAGCTCAAACGATCCACCCGCCTTGGCCTTCCAGAGTGCTAGGATTACAGGCATGAGCCACTGCGCCCGGCAAGAACTCACAATTTAGAGCTGGATTGCCTGAGTTCAAAGCCGTGTTTTAGTGATGTGATCTTGGGAGAACCACTTAACATCTCCATGCCTCAGTTTCCTTGCCTGTGAAATGGTAAACTAGTACCAGTTTTACTAGTATCGTTTTGAGTGTTGAATGAGTTAATACATGAAAAGTCTTAAAACAGGACCTGGCCTTTGGGAAATGTGTAAATTTCCAAGTTCAGCATAGATGTCTGAACTTGGAACTTTGTTTAAACTCCAGATAACCCAAGGAAAGGTAAGAAGACAAAATTGTCAGTCATTTAGAACTTACCATGAATTAATTGCTTTTTCTCTTCTGAGGGGATCTGGAGATTGTGAGGACCTTGGGAACCTAGAAACAGGAGTGAGAGGAACTGATGTAGGTAAGTGAGAAAAGGTGAAGTGAATGTTTGCCTGACTCAAGATTTTGCTTTTGAGCCAGCTCTGCCTATTATGTGTCCAGTCCAGCTTCCTTAAACATTCTGGTTGTAGATTCTTAATTCATTATTCCTTATAATTTTCCTATTATTCAACCAGTACTGGCTTTTATGATGATGGTTCATAGAGACCATTCTTCTTTGTGTGGGTAAGAATTAAGAGGTACTCTTAGCACCTATTCTCTCATATCCTTTGTCTTAACATTCAGACGGTCAGTGGACATTGTTGGCTTATTAATCGTGCTCCTGTTCTATTAGGGGTCAATGCTGGCTTCTCTTAACAGGTGAGTTAGTTATAAACATCTTTGCTCTATTTTTCTCTTTAAGGAAGTTCCCCTATGGTTGTGGTTCTCAAACTTGAGCACGTATCAGACTTACCTAGAGGCTTGTTAAAACACAGTTAGTACAGCCCCACAGCGGTTTCTGATTAAATAGTTATGGGATGGGGCCTGAGAATTTGCATTTCTAACAAGCTCCCAGGTGGTCCTGATGCTACTGGTTCAGGGACCACACTTTGAAAACCTATAGCAGAGTATGTGCCATTAATTGCACATTGGAATCATCTGGGGAACTTAAACCTTTAATGCCTGGGTCTTCCCACCCCCCTGTCCCCCCCCCCACCCCCGCCACCAGAGATGCTGACTTATTTGCTTTTGGGTGTGGCCTGGGCATTGGGATTTATAAAAACAAGGCAATAGTTTTAGGCATAGAGAGTTAGGACTGAAACTGTTGTGATTTAGGGGGAGAAAGTAATTTGCTTGTGTGTACCGAAGATTTCATCTCAAAGGCAGATCACAGAAGGGAGGATAGAAATAGGCTCTTTTCATTAGCTCCCATCCCCCTACCCCTCCACATAAAACCCAGAAACCGTTTTCTGGGGAGGATGACTGCTTTGGCCTAATGTGTCAAAGCATTTTTTTTTCTGGCCACCTTTGGGGTCCACAGGAAAAGAAATTGCTACTATAGTAACGGGAATGCTGTGCACAGTTAGTCATGGGGGGCAGTGGGATGAATAAATACTTCTGTTTGCATTATAACCCCACGGGGCCTTTTCTCAGCCATTCAATGTGCAGTGGTGCTCCCCTGCTTTGTAACTACAGGAGCGGAAGGGCTCATGCCCACTCGCTTGCCATGGTAACCATCAGGAAAGAAGTGAGGTTTTTGTTCACTCAGAGCAAGAGTCTCTGGATCAGTTAGATAGAAGTTGGGCTATAAAAACCATTAATATACTGTGGAAAAGGCTGATAATTATGCCTCTTGTCAGACTCTAGGATAGAGCCCGTGTGAAAAAAGAAGTTTAACTAGCTATGGCCTTTACTTTATTTGATAAAGTGTAGTTTACTTTCTACTTGAGGTTTTTATTGACCATAATAATTCTAATTGAAATAAACATTTTGATTACAGCTCTGTTCTGCAACTGCTTAATAGGGAACTAAAATAACTTTCAATAATCATTTTGTCCAAATGGGATTCATTTAGCCTGACAGTTATTCCAGGCATTTATTGGCATGCGGCAGGCTGGGAGGGTTTCCGAGCATAATTACGGGAACATTTTACACTGGGGTTAACCTTACCAAAATGACAGACTGAAAAGTGGTGTAAAGGAGCAAATAAAACCCATAATCTACCATAGGAACTCATAAAGGAATCCCTTTTCTCTACTGTTTCTGATGCCCAGGGCTCTAGTTAAAATTAAAAGGAGTTTTCTGTTGAAACTGACAGTCTGGCCGCAGGAGCACACCAGAATGAGGCTACAATGCAAACCTGGTGCTTTTGGGCAAAGGGGAATTTTATAGTCACTCATTCAGTATTATTTGGGTTCAGCTGGGGGGACCTGGGCTGTGGGTGGCCTGAAGGGACAAACACCTTCTATCCAGTGACAGCTCCAGGCCCCATCCCTCAGCCCAAAGGAGGAACTGTTCCCTGTTCTCTCCCCTTCTTAGAGGGTCAGGGACATTGAGAGGCCAGCGTGCTCGAGGCATTGACCCTTTTCAACGTCCTTCCAAAGTGGAGTTACCTATCTCTACTTTGCAGGTTCTGTTTTCTCTCCTGGAAGTCTTCTCCACTTAGCCTCTGGTCCCAACCACATGAGACCTTTGATATCTGGAATTGGAAACCAGCATCCTCATGGGTGGGGTAACAGAAGAGGCCACTGTGGCTTCTCAGAAGGACATTGAACCCGCCCTGTCACAGCTGAGATGAATCAGATTATTCACTGTTGCCGGCAGGGCTGTGTTCTGTCTGGTGAGTGGCGAAGATGGGGCACAGCAATGATCTGGAACGTTCTTAAGGATCATGGGCTCTTCTGACTGAATGGAGATTGGGTAGAATCCTTTAAGAGGTTCAAGGGTGACCTTAAGTCCAATATAATTTAATCAAGTTCATTATCATCATGATGAGAGCTACTTTTTATATCAAATGTTATCATTGAAGTTTTTTGAAAATTGGAAACCTAGGCTGCTGAAAATAAATATTTTTGAGCGATAAAATGATTCACCAGGGTTTTTGATAAGGCAACAGAAATTTTCTGCAGTTGATCTGTGTTGGTTTATTACAACCAGCTGCTACTTTAGGGAAAGCCTTTGCTGCTCCAGCTAAAAAGGGAGAGGAGGACCTTTGGCAAGTGTCTGGGCAACAGCTGCCACTTCCAAACTGCCCCCATGATCACACACTCCAGGGTGCTGCTTCTGTCTCCAGGCTGACTCAGGCTCACCAGGAGAGCTCTGATTTAGCAGGACTCCGGACCTGCAGCCACTCCACCTCGCTGGACTTTTCAGTTACCCAGGCCAACACGCCTTCTTTGCTCTTTGAACAGGTTTGGTTGGGTTTTTAGTTCCTTAGAACTAAAGGCAACTAAACTAATAAGTAGACATTTGGTGTTATTACACTAAAGCCCAGGTAAGGTAATAAGGTAAACTTATACACCTGGATTGGGAAACTGGGACGAGCACTGTTGCCTGTGGGTAGCAGGTGATTCCTCTCTTCAGTAGGTTCATGCAGAGCACAAGTCACCACAGTCCATTTGGAACATATCAGATCCCAACCCTGTCAATGCTATTCTGCAGACATTGAATAACACCTGTTCTACAGGTGTCATTTCACATGCCCATCCAATGAGCAGGAGTTGCTTCCTCTTATGTACCTGTAGCTCCTTCTAAGGCCAGAAATTACCCTGTATCTCATCTCATGACTAATATAGACTAATTCAGTTAGCATTACCAGGGAAAGGAACATTTACACTAATTTGCATTATAACTTTCATTTTGCAAAGCATTGGGTCTCCTTAAATGCAAATACTGATAGGTTAGAATTCTAGATGACATAAATGTTTTTATTTGCCTCAACCTCCATGTGAATAAAAATAGGCTTTAGTGGGTGTGGACAAAAGTGGTTAAGCCGCACTTCCATATAAAGGAAGTATTTCCATAGAGCAGACACTGAATCCTTCATTGGAGTCACCTGGAAGAGTTTGCTTGTGCTGTGACAAAGGTCACCATACTCTCTACTCCTAAAACTGTCTATAGCATCTTTGCTTTTGTGATTCTGAATGAAAAATTACCTTTTGGTTTGTATAGTAGCCTTTCCTTGTATTAGAAGCTGTCAGGGAGCATGTACTTGAAAAAAAAAAAAAACCCAAACTTTAATCTTTTTATAAGTCTTTGGCAGCTACCCCTTCCCATAACTTCTCTGCAATACTCTCCCTACCCTCACCCCCAAAGCAAAACACCACTCCTTCATATTTTAGAAGAGAAAATCAAAACATATTCTCTGCAGGGGAATAGTTAAATAGAACCTGAATTGAAAACATTGTTTTCCACCTGCAAAACCAAGGCTGTGTTTTGTTTATGCTGTTCTAATTAGAAATTGTGTCTTTCCTGGATAATTTCCTTGTCTACCTCTCTTTGTGAACACAAATTTGACAGAACTGGGGCAGACAGAAAACAGAGGAGTTTATTACAACTAACATTTATAGGAACACATACATCTCTTTCACAGGAAGGATCATGTCCATAAGTTTATAGAGGACCAAAGGTGTAGGAAAATCTACTGGGGGCTGGAGAAGGAGGATCCTATTCTAAGCTGTGTCAAACATCAAATGGATAAAATTATATAATGAAACTTCAATTTTAGAATTTTTGGACTGAGGTGACTTTATTATTATTATTATTTTATTTCAGTAGATTTACAGGGTACGAGTGGTTTTTTGATATATAGATGAATTGTATAGTGCTGAAGTCAGGGCTTTTAGTGTACCCATCACCCAAATGGCTTTTTTAATTTTTAAAAACTTATAGCAACTCTACCATTTGTGGAACTCTGGAACATCTCCGTGAATGTTGCAACTTTGAACTTCCATAATTGCTACTGTAGGGTCCAATGACTTCCTTCATTTGCATTCTTCTGAGGTTGTTTGGAAGTCCCTGACTTCCCACTGACTTGATTCCCATCCTGGGCACATCCTCACCTCTGGTCAAGACGGTGTACTTGCTGGAGGAGGTGCTACTGGGTGGCAGCACCACGGTGCCATGTTTTGTGTGGTTCTCAGTACCACATATGCTTTGCCTTTTTGCTTTCGTTTATGCCTGGAGGGGAATATAAATTGATCGTTGAACTCTTTTCTGAATATTTCAGTGTTTTCTTTCTCATGGTCCTTTGATTTTTAAGAAGAGAAAGATGAATGCCAATCCATTTTCAGTAGAAATACAACTACAGAATAAATGGCTACCTTGTTTGAGATGAGTGAATGCTCACTGGTGTCTCAGGGCCAGCCACAAGAGAATGGACAGGGTGATCTCCACTCCAAGCCATACTCCTTTCTGGATGCTTCCTTCTTGTCTTTGATTCTCCTGCTTACTGGACACCAATCACTCCCTTCTTGTTCAGGGTCCATCTCTGTCTGTGGTTTTCACCGTCTGAACCCTTCCTTAATCTTACCCTTGCTTGTCATTGTTAGAAGTTGAATTATAGTGCTTCAAAATCCATATGTTGCAGTCCTAACCCCCTTGCTCAAAATGTAAACTTATTTGGAAATAAATTTGTTGTAGACACAATTAATTTAAAATAAGGTCATATGGGAACAGGGTGGGCCCCTACTCCAATATGACTGGTGTCTTTATAAAAAGGAGAAATTTGAACATAGAGACAGATACAGGGAGGCTGCGGTGTGAAGATTGGAGTTATGCTGCCACAGCACAGCTAAGGTACTATCAAAGCTCAGAGAGGCGTGGGAGAGATTCTTGCCCAGAGCCCTCATAGGGAATGTGGCTCTGCAGATACCCTGATTTCAGGCTTTTAGCTCCAGAACTATAAAACAATACATTCTGTTCACGCCACTCAGTCTGTGGCACTTTGTTATGGCAGCTCTAGCAAATAAGCAGTCTCTCATCATCACCGCTCCTACAAACACACACACTCTCCCCAAACTTTAGCTTTTCTGTATTCCTTTGTACCAGGGCCTTAATTTACAACAGCTTAGTTAACTTATACATCTCTAAGCTGTGACTGGACTACCTACCATAAGGGAAGGCTCCCATGCTGTGCTCTGCTGCAATCCGTATCTGAGGAATGTAAACCAAGTGCAACCCATTGCATTCCATTACGGAAGCAGCTACCCCCATTGCAGACCACCCTGCCCTGGGAAAAGCCAGCAACTTCTACAAAGCAGACGGTAAAGCCTTGTGTTTCTCTTCTCCAACCACATTTACATTTCAGCAGGTCCCTTAGTGTCTCAGACTAAAGAAGTCAACAACGTAGACATTTCTGCTTTGGGGACAAACCAATGTAGGGGGAGGTATTATATTTTGGGAGAGGGAAGACGGTTTCAGGTGGGGCTGAGAATGAAGGAGCTGAGGTTAGGACTAAAAGAACTTTTTTCATATGACCAGCAAGTCACACTGTGCAGCGGGCAGCCAGAGGCTGTTCCTTCTGCTGAAACCCCACTCTGTCCACATTGTTGGCATCAAATCCCAACCTGCTCATGGAATGTTCTGCAGCAGGAACAGCTTTCTATAGATTTCTTTTTTTTCACCCAGAAGCGTTTCCTCAAAAATCTGTTTTTATTCACTGCAACAGATCCTCGACCCGTTTATTATTATCCTCAGATACTTTATTTGCACCCATGAGAATCTGCAGCCCCTCTGGAAACCATGCTGTTAAAGATGGGAGCAAATCCAGTGGGAATGCCTTTTCATGCCCAGAGAGCGACATTTGTCCCCGGGAGTGAACTGTAAATTGCATCACAAATTAACATTTTAAAATTAAAGCTGGCATTTCTGACCCGCTTGCTGGCAGCCATGATCATGCTGAAAAGTGACATCATTTATGACACTGGCAGTTAAGAAGCCCAGTGTTTGAGGTCGTAAAACAGTTTCCAGGCCTGATTTAATATCGATTTTGCTGTCAGGCTAACTTTACTTTAATATTTAAACAAATGTTTAATGTTTAAACAGCTTGGTTTTCTTTTTTATCCTTTTTCATTTTTCCGTAGCTTTAACCCAGTGTTATCTACGTTGTGGCAATTTCCCCTTGGGCCAGCTTCCATATGGTACTGCCTTATCTTCAGCAATATTCTCTGATTTATCATCCCAACCTATGTCATGCATCTAAACCTTCTCCTCTGAGATGGAATGACCATCCTGTTACTGTATGTTTATAATTCCTGTTATACGGATGTTGTGATATTGCCTTGTTATATAGTAGGGCTATATTGTTAGACCCATGGGGCAAAGACCTTCCTGTAAGCAGAGGATAATTTCTCACCTGAAGAGTTAGAGTGTTCATTGTGTGCTGCCAGTAGCTTTGGGAATAGGCACATTGGACCCATAAGAAGGAATTGGGAAGCCATGCTCAAAGGGGTCCGTGGAATGGAACTAAAGCAGCCCCTTATTATATAAATCTTTTGGGGGAAGCTGATGCTATTTGGTTTCTTTTGTACAAAAATAAAATAGGGAGCTTCTGTCAATACTTGGTTACATAACTGTAAGAGAAGCTGCTTGTATCTCAGAACCAAGTGTTGATACTAGGAATCACAATGGGTGAATTTCAAGAGGAAGGTGAAATTCATGAAGTACACAGTCGGGAGCCACTTCCTAGTTGCTCTTCCTTCCATTGCCACATTTAGACTAACTACTAAATCACCTAGCAAAACCCAGCCAGAATGGAATAAAAGAGGTAAGTTATGACATGTGCAGGGCAAAGGGGGCAGTATTTTGCTTTAATAGGGAGTCCTTTTCCCCTTGCATTCTTAACTTAGACATCCTGCCTATTTCTTCTGGGGTTTGCGGAATTTCCCCATTCCTTTTTCTGCAGAGATAAAAGGGCAGCCAATTTATGAACTGTGCATCATGGGGATTATAAATCTCTCATTTGTCTACTCTCATTTCCATCTGATGTATTTTTCAAAACAATAGCCTGAATTCTGCTTTTTAAAATATTATTTAACCAGAGACTGAGTTTGAAATTCCAAGGACCAAATGGACTTCCTGTGGTCTAAGATGCTCCTAATTAGTCTGTCTCACCTGGTTTTCCGCTCATATGCATTATAAACATATAAGGAAATTCCACGGCTCTTGAATAACCCCCTAAATTACCATTATTCATCGTTCTGAGTGCTTTATATAGAACCACCAAATCCCAAACTGCCAAATCCAAGGATGCTTCATTTGTTAGAAAAACATGGGAATTGGTTTTATGAGGCTGGTTTTGATCTGCAATTCAGTTTCTCATATGCCACCCTCTAGGGATCCCCTGTGCCTCATCTTTGATGTTTGCGAGTAATTTCTGCCTCTTTGTGGAAGTAAAGGTAATGTTTTTAGCCTATTATGACAGTCTGCCAAAAAGATTTTTGATTTTTCAAGGCAGCAACCAAGAGATAACCTTGACCCTTTAGCAGATGGACCAAAGCAAGTGCCTATGTGTGTAGGAAGGAGGAGGGAAGGGATGAGGGGAAGACCATTCAGACTAGGCTACACAACACACAGCATGCCTGCCTCTTCCTGTGGTTTTCAAAAAGCCATTTTACAGAGAGAAGTCCTGAACAAGCATAGAACTACTTGGTGGGGGTGGGTGGGAGTTCTTATTAAAAATGCGGATCCTGAGCCTCCTGCCCAGACCTAAGGGGTCAGAATTCTCGGGTGTGAGGCCTACACAGTTCTTAGAACAGTGGGGTTTAAGATCCATTGCAATAGGTCATATCACATTCAGGATAAGTTAGAAAGAAAGCAGTGACTCCTGATGAAGTGACCAATACGAGGGAACATGGAGAAAACAAAGCAAAGCAACTTCTGGCCAACATGGCCATTACACATAATCACAGACACCAGCGAGAGATGGACCAACCCTGCACAGCATCCTCTAGAATAGGATTTCTGGCCAACTTGGTCCACCAGCCGTGTTGCTTCTCCTTTTCACCATGACCAGGGACCCCATGTGATTTGTGTCTTCCTCTCATTCATTCCCTCTTGAACAGACTCCAGCCTTTCATGCTGTCTTTCTTTTTGGGCTTCATAAGAAACCTTAATAGCTGCCTCTTCTGCTGAAGAGCTGCTCTTCGTGGATCTCTTTGCCAAAGGGCAGTGGCAGGTAGTGCCAGGGTCGTGGTCCAGTGGGCAGCGTAGGTAATGCCCATTGTTTACCCAGCAACATTCCAAGGCAAAATAGAATGGATTAAGGTGAGTGTCCAGGGAAGACAAAAAGAGCGGCTGGAGGAAGGACAAGTTGGAAGAAGGAAGAACAAAATGGGAGAAGATACAAAGTTTGAAAGTGGGTTTCTGCTTCGCCATATATTAGGTACTAATTTGCATACATGTCCACCCCACCTTTGAGAATTTATCTGCTGGGGAGAGATGGCCTATGAATGGCAAATGCGGGGGAGGTCCCTGGTTTAAAAAAAAAAAAAGGCATTTTCTGCCCTTCTCTGATAGGGCAAATGCAACCTTGCCATCCCCTTAGACCTCATCCTCCAAATAAAAATCATATTTGTAGCTAGTGCTGTCTGTGAGGGACAGTCCTGTAGCTGAGCGCTGATTGATGACAGGCTAGGATTTACTGGTGGTAATAAGGCTCTGAGAGATCGCCAAGCAAGTGAAAATAAAGGTGTGATGATTGAATTATATATTCTCTTTCTGTGATTGAAAATAATATCAGACAACTGACTCCAGTGCCAGACAGATTACATAAGCACAAGTTAAGTGGTAGAATAAAAATGAGTAATTTTCCTCCTTGACTTAAACACAGCACTAAGTACTGTGCCCTTGAATTCAGCAGAAAGCAATTTCCTCCTCCCCAGTAACAGCTAGGGGGCATTGCAAATGCAAATTGAGTTAGCTTTGCATTTTTAATATTCCACATATCCATAATTCACTGCTGAGATTTTAGAAATGTTATTGCTACCACTTGGGCACATTTAAATTATTTTGCACCTCTGAACTTTTGCATTAACTTTACCATTGGCACTTAAGATATATGTTTTAATCTATAGAGAGCCCTGTGCTTAAAGAAACTCTAGTCATTGGGACTAGGAGGACAGACTGTCATTTAACTTGTCATGTTCTCTTTCAAATGAGAGATTGTTGAAATAACTCTGCCTAATAGGAAAAGATAAAAACCTCAACCACTATATTACAATGTGTGGCCATCTCCTGAAAGGACATAGGTGTCCACGATGTCACCCTGAGCAGCGGCAAAAGAAGCATGTTAGAGACCCGTAGTGTGCAATGAGAATTTCATTGGCTGGCAATCAATAGTAACCCAATTCCTTTTTTGAAAACCTGCTTCCATAACGTGTAACAGGATTAAGCTTATCTTGTTGGGAGTGGAGGAGACTGGGGAATATCAAGAAATAAACAACCAGCATATCTCTTGCTGTGTTTTATAAAAGAAAATATCAGCCTCACATCCCAACTTCTGGGATCTTTTTTTTTTTGACCCAAGGGCAGTTGTTAAGTAACTAGTGGAGTCTGAGTCTGTGAATCTTGCTAAATTCTCATTTGAGAAATACAACTGATATATATTCTTCCTAACAGATTCCATTAGGTATGTTACTCCTTTATGGGGCTCTGCTCTGGGCGGTGGCAGGGGCCAGGTTGCTGCAGAGGTGGCTTCATATCACTGGGGGCGCTGATGAGGGAAGAGGGTATTCTAGGGGAATAAGTGCTATTTCTCCTTCCTTCTTTCCCTCCCTCCCTCCCCTGGGAAATTAATTAGGATACTTTGGGAAATATAGTTCTAGGAAACAATAAGAAGCTAACATATACCCTGGTCACCAAGAAGGAACTTTATACAATTTGAAGTGCGGAAACCAAATTCCTACATTTTTCTCCAAAGTCATGCTTACCTTTCAGGTCAAAGTATGCTCAAATTTCACTCGTTGGACTCACTTGTGCATGGGCATGCTGAATTATAGATTGTTTAAAAGGCACCAGTTCTGTGTCCACTCATGAAGACCACAAGGGTCCAAATAAAGACTTTGGATATCCAGTTCTGTTCCGAATGAGTTGTAGAAGAGAATGCCAATTAGATTCCAGCCAGTCCCCCTTTCTCTGTCTTTCCTCCTTCTACCAAATGTGCATCCTCTTTGCAAGCCCTGTGGGATCAGGTTCCACTTAATGAGGTTAAAATCAACCCAAACACATTTATGGTGAACACTGTGGTCTGGCTACAGAGCCGGCCAGTTCCTTCTCTCCCCCATCCTTTTCTGTGTTTGCATGAGGGCGCCCTCCTCTGGAACAGTCGTGAAGGAATTTCTTCCACCCCGGCTCTCACTGCTGGGACCCTTTTGGGTTTTGGCTCAATTTGTTCCGTTCCTCAGCCTCCAAGAATCCACAGGCCACTTCACAAGTCTTTAGATATTTTCAGCTCTACTTTCACTTCCTTGCCCCACAGCCTAAAAGACCAAAACCAGGAAAGACCAACCTAGAACCTAGTCTTGACAGACTGTGTGGAAAAAGCCTTCTTTGGTGCCGTGGGGGAAACAGGGCTCCATGTTTTTCCTCCCACTTTGTTCTGCTTCCATTTCCTCTTCCTCATTATTGTTTGTCATCTTCTCTCTTCTGTTTTTTTCTGTTCTGCTGTTTTTCATTTTCTTACCAGAAGATCTCTGCAGCTTTCTGGAAACTTCTCTTTCCAGATAGATCTCTGAAGTCAAGTTCCACCTTACAAACACCAAGCAGCTTTAGCATTGTTTCATTCTGAATAACTTGAGCGTCTACATACCCGGCATTATCTAGGTGCTGAGGTATAGCAGTAAATGGAACAAAAATCTCTGCCTTGTGGGCTTACGTTCTACCAGAGAGAGGCGATATATTCAATAAGGAAGTATATCATCTAGTATGTGAGAAAGTGACAAGTGCTGTAGAAAAAACTTGAGCAGGGTAACAGAGTATGGGATGGAGAGCTGCACATCCAACCAGTGCAGTCAGGGTAGGCCTGATTGAGAAGGGGGCATCTGGACAAAGACATGAAGGAAGGGAAGCAGCCAGCCGTGGATAGAGCACTCCAAGCAGAGGAAACAGCTAGTGCCAAGGCCCCCAGGGGAGTCTGGTCAAGGAGCCACAAGGAGGCCAATGGGGCTGGAGCTGAATAAGGAAGAGCAGTGTAGAGCACGTACGGGCAGACTGTGTGGGCTCTTGAGACCATTGCAAAGACTTTGTTTTTTATAATATTTTGCTTTCTTTGTTGTTTTCAAGGACAAACCTTGCCCAGCACTAGGTCCTTAGGGAACCTTCTTTATCTAATATATTCAAATGATTTATGATTAGCTTATAAATTGTATATAAAAGGCACTTCCAGAAGGCTCCAAAAGTTCCCTTTAGCAGTGAAAACATCTTTTTGTGAGATCTTCTTTTCCCTTTTAGTTTGTTTTGTGGCCTTTAGCCTGCTCTAACCCCATAATGGATACACTCATCCCAACTTATGTTTAAAGTTGTTTTTTTTTTCTGTGTAATATCATAGGTAAGTCAGAATTTGGTTCTTAGCATAAGGTTAGTAAGACAAAGAAACCTACGAATAATTGGCTACATGTAATTATTTGGCATGCTCAAGTTAGTATTTATATTTTTATTTACAGCAAAGAGATACAACAAATAAACAGTTTGGCCTAAAAGTAGTTTAGAAGGAGATATCATTGTTTTGTTTTAAAAATTTAATTTATTATTGGTAAGGAAATCACAACTGAATTGGAAGGCACAAGGCCTGGACTCTTGAAATAACTTGACTGTAAACAATATATTCATGTGTGCTTTACAGGATACTTTTACATGCATTACCTCATTGGATGCTTATAATTCTGTAAATGGGTGGGGCAAGTGTTGCTGTCCCCATTTTTCAAAGAGAAATAATGAGATTTACCCAAGGTCACACAGTAATGGGCAGAGGCAGGACTTGAACCTAGATCTTCTGACCTTAAAAGCAGTTCCCTGTGATGAGTCACTGTACTGATGGGAATGTGGGGTGAAATGAAGGGTTCAGAACCACAGCTCTAAATTAGATTCAATGACTAGATTTTGTAGCACAGACTATAAATGTGGTATAAAAGGGGAAAATTCCTGGGCCCTAGATTCATTTCCAGGTGGACTCATGAAAGAAAGGGATGTGAGCCGCACCTTGGAGCAGGTGCATGCGAGAGCTGGCAGGGCAAAGGGGGAGAGCAGGGTCACTGAGCACACCTGACAGCAGGGGAGGAGGGCTGGCCTTGTCACTGGACATTCAGGTCTTCCCAGCCAGGAGCCTGCTTAGGTGCCACAAGGTGGCCGTGTTACCTCCAAATCCACCCTCCTGCCTGTGCAGAGGTGAGGACTGAGTCCTAAATAACCACATCAGAGAGCTGCTGCTTCTTTTCTCGCTGCCAGCTTCTTACCCCATGTGGATCTGAGGGCTCCTTTCCCTGCCTCCAGATAGAAACTGCTTGCCGAGGCTGATTCGCAGCAGGTGCGTGCAGGCAGCCACAGCCGGAGGGACCAAAGAAAAGCGGGACCCAGGGATCTGTGTGTGGTGGGCACAAGACAGTGAAGACGTGGAAGTTGGGATGAGAGAGTTGTGTTCTCTCAGAGAAGTTAAAAACCTGTGCTCTAAGAACGTAGTTTAGTTTGAACCAAGAGAAATAAGGGGACAGGAGTCTCTATGGGAATCAAACAAGCTTGATTGTTTGATTGTTTGATCAAAGGGGAGCTTTTCTACTTGGGCCAAAGATAAGATGCCAATGTTTCAACTTCACACAAGCTTACATAGAGGAACTCCTTCCTCAGAGTACCTGAATAGTGGCCCAAGTGGGGATGACCACCCCAAAGGCCATCTATGAATAGAGGGAGAGATTTATGCATTTATTTGCTTTTTAAATTCCAGCAGCTTTGCAAATTTCAAAGAGTCAAACCCCCTGGCTCCAGCTCCTTGTCATCCTGTTCTGATTAGCTGGTGGACCAGCGAGCACCTGGTGCCCTTCCTTGCTCACCCAACACAAGCACACAGTCTATACCTCCTCCTGCAGCTGGGAGGGCAGTAGATTCTGATTTTTAAGACAGCCAAACAGTAGGAAGAGCAAAATAATGTTTTGAAATTTTTTTTTATAATATTATGATTGTACCTTAAAAGTTCTTACTTTCATGAATAACTTCCCATGACCTACAGGGAATCTCTGTTCCCTCATAAGCCTTTCTGTGTGCATTCACATTCACTTAGCAGTTGCTTCCATTTCTTCACCTCTGCAGCTTGCCAAACTGGATCCACTGGAATCTTATCAGCCTTTTCCATAATCTGAATTTTCAACTTTCTACTCCCCTCACTTCCTTAAATTAATCTCCATGTTGCTAGGAGACCCAGGCATTGAAAATGTAGGTTTACAAGTCAAGCAACATGAAATGTCTCTCTTGCAACATCTCACACTTGGTTTTCTTTGTGCCTAGCTCTGGGTCTCCATGCCCCTGATTCAGTTCAGGACAGTTACAAGCACCCTAAGGCCTCTTCCATCTTCCAGCAGGGTGCTAGGTATCATATAGCCAATGGGTAAGACTAGGGCTTCTGCAAATCCATGGGGGTAGGAAGCAGATTAGTGGTCAACAGGGGCTGGGGGGAGGGGAGAGAGGGGAGTAACTGCTTAAAGGGTACAGGGTTTCCTTTTGGGATGATGAAAATGTTCTGGATCGAGATAGTGGTAATAGGTGCCCAGCATTGTGATTGTACTACTACTAAATTGTACACTCTAAAATGGTGCATTTTATGTTATATAGGTTTTACCAGAATTAAAAAAAAATAATGGGGTTTCTGGATTCAGAGAGTGCTGGATACCAATTCCAGCTCCACCCCTTTGGGCTGTGTCACTCTGGGCTAATTATACCTGGTATCTTCAGCCTGTTTCCTCAGTTACAAAATGGGAAGAATAATTCCATCTGCCTGGTAAAATTGCTCTGAAGATTAAATAAGATGGTGCATGAATAGTGCTGAGTGCTTATTTTTATGTTAAGAATGTCTTTATCACCCAGGAAAAGAGAATGTAATGCAAATGTTGGGGTGAGTGGCTTCCCCTTTCTAGGAGAGACTGTTTTCAAGCTGCAGATTTCTTGACTGGAAGAAACCAAAGGTACATCCCTGGGGTTCTCTGGCCCCTGCAGTGTCACTTAACCTGGAAGCAGAATTCAATCACTTTATTGTTTTCGGTTTTTTTGCAAAAAATCCAATTGTACCAAGTATTGTGTGACTTTTCTAGACTTCCCTGATGATTCGGAGGTGTTTACAGGAGTGGGTGACATTGCACAGTAGGAAGCATTGCCATGTTGTTTCCTCCTCTTTTCTAAACTTTTTTCCTTTTAGAGCCTCTCCCCCTCCCATTTACAGCCCCACTCCCATATCCCCCTTCTAATATCTGGAATAACACTCCCCTTTCTCTGAAGCTTCAAGTTCTTGGATTCCACTTTTACCCCAATCATTTCTCAAAACATTTTCTTAAACAGAACTGATAGATCTTCCAGGGGAGTGCTGAGAGTGATATTCTCTGCCACCTAGCTGAACTTAAAGGAGGCTAGACCCTTCACTGAATCCTTTGGCATGCTTGATTCAAAAGTAACCAGAATTAATCCTATGTGAAGAATCAGTGCTGCCTGGTACTCTGTAGAACAGATAGTTGGTCTGCTATGACAGTCATCAGCCATAAAGGCAGAATTAAGAGCTTTCCCTAGGATGCCCCTATATCTAAGACCCCATAATTACAAAGGCTGTCTCTAGTCTGTATGATACAATGTGCTCCATTCTCTTGACAAATGCAGCCCATGTCAGGGCATGAGGATTGTTGAGTGTACTGAAGACTGTATTTCAACCCATACTGGCTCCTCAGCTTGGCTCTTTGCCTTGAACAGTGAACAACCTCCCCAACTATTTCATGGCAGCCCTGTAAGTAAGTACATGTTGCCTTTAAGGTAAAACTTGAGCAGGAGCTCCTTATCCCATATTTTGTCATTTTAGTGATGAACTGAATTATTGGTTAAAGAAACAATAAATCAAAACATTGATTGGAATAAAAATAGCACATCCAGAAGCAAAGCTGTTTGATCTACTCAAAAAAGTAATCTTAAAGCCATAACACAGTTATTTAATTATTTTAAGATACTGATACTGGTCATTACATTAAAGGTTATCGTTCTAATGAATTGCTCAGGATAAGAAAAGACAGGTCTTACCTTCTGTTGTAATTGGTGAGTGATGTGTGAACTAATCAGAAACCTGTGCTGTGGCCTCCATTAAGGCACCAGATGTATTGGGCTGAGAAGAGATTTGTTGAATAGCTTCAACCTTTAAGTGCAGAGGATAAATGGGTGGTGACATCATTATACCTTGACAAATAGAAATTATATCATGCCTTTTTTTCCCCCCTTTTCATTACCGAGGATGATTTATTTTAGTGGTTTTCAATTCATAAACCTATGGATTGTCTATAAAGTTAAAAACCTTTTAAATTTGTAACATGCCAGAGGGATGGTTAATAGCATTCATGAACCATGCTATATAATGTTATTGGAGCTGTTTTCTCAGTAAAGGTGCATTATAAACAGGTGCTGGGAATTTACTGCAAGCAAATTTGTGAGCCTCATGTGCCTGCTCTTATTTCCCAACCAACCATAATGCTAAGTTATCATAAGTGACATGACATGTGACCCTGTTACATTTCATCTTCATCAAGTACTGAATGATATTGGAAGGTTTTGGAATGAAAACTTAAAGAGTCAATAGAATTGTTTGTATCATGAAAAATAACTGCAGCCTCTCTCATCACCTTTGTTCTTTCTCCCAGTAAATCCTATGTCTGTGGTTCTAGTTGATTATATGTAATGCGTGCTCCCTGCAACACCTGGGGATTTTCATGAAATTTTCTGTTATTATCCGGGATTGCTTCTCCCCCACCTCCCATTCATGGAGGCTTATGAATTAAAATGCCCGAAGAGAGGAGTGTGCGTGGGTTTGGATAATCTATTCCCTAGTCTAGATTACAATGACAAAATGATCCTGGATGCTAAGGGATAAGATTTTAATAGATTGCAACAGGAGATAAAAAACAAGGTAGATTTTGTTTATCTGGGACCCCAAACAGGGAACCAACTAACTGATTGCATGAAGTCGGGGGGGGGGTGTGTTCACATGTGCTCCGGGGTGGGAGAGTGTGGGTGAGGTGGAGATGCAGGGGAGAGGGAGAAATATAGATATAGAGAACAAATTAGGGGTGACTTAAGTGCAAAAGTAGACTTTGAAGATGGTATTCTTAGCGTGAATCATTTTGTATTGAGGATGGGAAGAAATTAGAATAAGACTAGCTGGACAAGAGACATCTTGGCAAATAGAGGAGGAAGTAGATGCACCAGGATCAGTGGAGACAATGAGTGATACCTTCAACAATTTCTTGGGGTGGGAGAGCCGGCAGTGGAGGGCCGGGGATGAGAGAGGGGGAATTGGGCTCACTGGTGCAGTGAGAAAGGGAGAAAGTGTCCTTCAGACTCAGAGCACACAGCAAAGATGAGCCTCCCAGTGAGTGGCACGTAGAAGGCCGTGCAGAGCATAATTTAAGGCTTCCACAGTGCCTCAGAGCCAAGGGGGTGTGCGGCAGGACAGCGTCAGCGCCAACACATCCTCGCTGCCACTCATTTCCAGGTGGCTTGTTGGAGAGCCCTCAGCAAGACTGACAAACCTCCCTGTGAACCGCGTAGCCAAAAGTGCTGTCACATAGTAAATGTGATTATGTTGTAAGTACAGGTCCGCGAGCTCACCTGTCATGCCGCCGACATCCTTCTGGTAAGCTGCCCAAACCCCGCTGACACTGGGTGTTCCTAACAGAGAAAACATCAGCGCCAACATTTCCTGTGCCTTCTATAGCTCGCCGCTGTTTCTGGAAGATGGCTGTCCAATTAGCGCCAGCGCAATGTGGCGTTTATGGCACACTTTTCAAGCATTTGCAACCCTGTACTGTGTTTATTCCACATCCTCCCCCTCCAGGTCCCCACCCTGCCCACAGCAGCTCTTAGTGCTCTATGCAGTATCCTTCACACATGTGCAGTGCTTATTTGATTACAGCCATCCAGTTTTTGACTCTAAAATTTAAAAGAATTTAGACAGGGTCCAAGAGAGCAACACAAATTATCAGAAAGTTATAAAATAACGCCAGAAAGAAAAGGTTAAAGAAATTGAGATTATTTAGCTTTGAAAGGAGAATGATAATGGGTGCTTCATGGTGTTCAATAGAATCTGTTAAGTGCTGTTTTCTGAGAGGATACTATTAAAAAAATCAAAACTACCGGCTCTTAAAACACTCATTTGACCCACAGTCACTTGGCTTTTCTACAAGAAAGGATTTTGAGGATTTTTCTCTCATTTATTCACTTATTTTAGTGGTGGGGAGGGTAGGAAATGAAGAGAATGAGGTGAAGGGGAGGCAGTTCCATTTTGTGTTCTAGAATCCTTGGGAACAGGCTTTAAGTAGCAGGAAAGGCAAAGTACATTGACATGGAGTTGGGGTTCGGCATATGGAATTTCTGGGCCCTCAGAGTGAAATCACCTGATGTATTTCATTGCTCCCCTAAAAATGTAGCAACTAGTTTAAAAGCAGAGCTCCCCCCCCCTCCTCCCCCTCCACACCTTCCCCTCGTGAGAGCTGAGGACAGTTGGGTCAGGAATGACGGCCATTCTGGACTCTCCTTTCAGCAGTATGAGGACGGCAGACTCATGGAGTTTGTGTCTAAATCCCCGGCATAATCCTTGGCACAGAGAGATTTCTTAGTAAAGGTTGATTGCATTGGATTGAGCATCCAGACTTTTCAGTTTTTGAATGAGATTAAGGAAGATACTGAACTTTAGTGTACCAGCGTACACTTTGAGGAATAGATGCTAAATCTGAGGCCTCTACTGTCCGGAGTCGGTAGTCAGTTGTGGAGGTAGGAAAAGCCAATGGGAATTTCTAATACAGAGTCCTAGAATGGTACAATATGTTTTCAACTTTATAAAGAAAAAAAATATATAGCTTGGACACATCCAGAAAATGAGAGGAGTTGGTTTTCTATGTCAGTAATTCCTCAAGGAACACAAGTGATAATATCAAGTTTACTTTTACATAGCCTTGTCTATAGTGACAAAGTGGAGAAGTGAAGTCATTCTTTGGCTAGAGTTACCTGGTGTTATGATCTGAATTGTCCCCCCAACAGGTGTGGTGAATGTGACCTTATTTGGAAATAGGGTCTTTGCAGATGATCAGGTGAAAGTGATGTCATTAAGGCAGACTTGAATCCAACATGACTGGTGTCCTTATAGAAAGGGGAACTTTGGACGCATGAAGAGGGAGAGCACCCCGTGAAGACTGGAGTTATGTTGCTGCAAGCCAAGGAATGCCAAAGGCTGCTGGCAAACCACCAGCAGCCGGGAGAGAAGCAGGGAACAGATGCTCTTGCAGACCTCAGAAGGAACCAGCCCTGCCAACACCGTAGCTGAGATTTTTGACTTCTGGCCTCCAGAACTGTGAGACAATACATTTCTATTGTTTAAGCCACCCCATTGGTGATATTTTTAAAGATATCCCCGGGAAACTAACACATCCAGGTAAGTGAATCAACCTCTACCTTCTTCAGCAAATATAACCCTGGCCATGGGTCTAAACTTTAGTAATGAGGCTTGTCTTTAAGGATAGCTAAATATTTTATGTTCTCCAAGTTTTGGAGGCTAGCAGAAACCCTTTCTTTCTCCTCCCACCCCTCATCCCACACTGAGTCTCAATTTCAGGGCTGGGTATTTATTTACCAAAAGTCCTAGATAGCAGTAGCTGTTATTTTCCAAATGCAAACTTCTCTTTGCCATCTCCTCATTCTTTTTTTTTTTGGAGACAGGGTCTCTCTCTGTCACCTGGTTAGAGTGCAGTGGCGTCATCATAGCTCACTACAGTGCTTCAAGCTATTTTTCTGCCTCAGCCTCCTGAGTAGCTGGGACTACAGGCATGAGCTATCATGCCCGGCTAATTTCTCTATTTTTTGGTAGAGACAGGGTCTTGCTCTTGCTCAGGCTGGTCTCAAACTCCTGACCGCAACTGATGCTCCCACCTGTGGGGAGCGGTCTAGGCCTCCTAGTGTATCCGCCCAGGACATGCATAGTCAGGCCCTCCACCTATCCCTGTGGGACACGCCTGTGGGACACACCTATCCGGGGCTATAAAAGCAGCTTGCATTTCCTGTTCGAGGTCTCTCGCCATGTAACTGTTGTAGATGCCTCATTAAACTACTGTTGGAAGAACTCCAACTGGTCGTGTCGTACTTGCTGGCAACTGCGGCGCGACACCCACCTTGGCCTTCCAAAGGGCTAGGATCACAGGCGTGAGCCACCACACACAGCCTCATCTCCTCATTTGGAAACAGCCACCAGCATAACCACTGATGCAATGTATCAGTTTGGTGCTCCAGCCTCCAGATGTCTCTCTAGGGGATGAGAGTTTGCATCTGTTAGAGATGAAGGAACTAAGTGTCATCATCACTTTTCTTCATGGAAATTACTTAGGGGCAAACAAATTGTTCTGCTCGTCTCCTGATGCATTTCAGTCTGTCATCTTTTTGTTCTATCCACATCAAAAACAAGCATTCTGTCAAAAACTGGAGTCAGGCAAAGGGGCAGTGGCAGTAAGGGGGAAGATGTAATTTCACTGACTTTTGTATTTACATATTTATATACAATTATTTTCATTTTCCTGTAGGACTGGCCAGAGACAAAATGTTGAAGCAAAGTTTATTTGTATTTTTCCAAACACAGCCCCCATCTCTTGCTCACTTTTACCTCAAGACACTCCCTTTGTGCCTGTATTGGCTGCCAGATGTTTGATACCTCCCATTTTTATGCCACTCAAACTTAAATTCATTACTGTAAGGGTTTAGGGCATTGCCAACTGGGACCCTGAAAGCTCTCTGCAGCCTTCTCCCTGCTGTTGGAGGGCAAATCCTCCCATGCCACAAGCAGCCACAGCCCAGCTAAAACACCCATCTCCTTAAGAAAGTGCTTAACCATGGCAATATCGGACCACATGACGACCTCAGAGAAGTTGGCCATCGCCCACTTGCTGTCAGCTAAGTCTGCTGCTGGGCAGCCCTGCCCACGTTGGTTACTCAGCGGGGCAGACCACAGGCAGTCTTTCCCCGAGTAATGCCCACTACTTTGGCCCACTGCAGTCTCTTGTCCTGGAACTCCAACCTGGTGAGGAGCCCAGGGGCTCGAGAGTAGGGCCTTTTCTGGACAAGCCTAGATACTAATACCTTCTTTCTCCATTTTTTTTTTTTTTTTCATTGTCCGCTCACCCCTGAAAGGAACAGCCAGGTGACAGCAATCATTTGCTCACTGCCTTTGCCTGCCCTGGACCCCACAGCTGTGCAATGACAGATATTACTGCCTGGCTTGTCTATTTTGTTTTGGAAAAACCCAACCATAGGTTAAAGCACAGCTCACACGTGACGTTGAGGCTGGCAAAGATAGCTACTTACCCAGTTATCTCTATGAATATTTCCCTCTTTTCCTTGCCCACAGATCCCATTTTAGTTCAGGGCAGCAACAGGCCCAATAAACAAAACTCTCTTGTATTTAGGAGTGGTCAAGGGATGTAACTTGGACCAATGAGGTGAAAGCAAAATTCTACTGGGTGAGGATGCCAGGAAAGCTAGTGTTTTCTTGTTAAAAAGGAACAGTCTCAGCACTCAGTTTTTTCTCTCCTTCCTCATCCTCATGCCAAGTTTGCAGATGTGACATCTACAGCAGCACTGTTGGATATAACTCAGCCATGATGGAAATGTGAGATGTCAGCACTGTGCAGTAGAGTAGCCGCCAGTCCCATGTGACTATTGAGCACTTTACATGCGACTAGTGTGACTGAGCAGCTGAATTTATCATTTAATTTTATTTAAATAATTTAAACTTAAACAGCTACACAGGGGTAGTCACTCCGTACTGGACAGCATAGGGAAATGCAGCATTAATCCTTCAAACCAAAGGATGGAAGCAGTTCTGTTATGGATAGCAACATGGAAAGGAAGGAGAAGCCCATCAGATAGGTCCCCAAGTCAGTGGGGCAGCTGTGCATCCCCGGAGTGCTTGATATGGAAGAAAAATAGACCCTGATTCAGTTGTGCTACTGGTGTTGGGTTTCTGTTAAATGCAATTGTATATGATCATACAGGTACTCTGACCAAAATGTTCCAATACTCAAATGTAACCTCTGGTAGAGCCAATTCTTGAGGAAAGTTGAATAATACAATAGTGACACTATGTAGGACTTTCCCTTGGTTGAGGGAATTTGGTGTTTCATTAGGGGAGTCTTTCTCCTAATCTGCATTTTGGATTTGCATTTTTAAATGTTTAGCCACATATGCTGTCAGTGTGCCCTGGGCTCTAAGCATGATGGCTAAGTGCTTGTGCACTGGCATCAGACTCCTGAGGTTTGCATTCCTGCTCTAGCCCAGGGCAGGCCACTCCACTTTTATGTACTTTGGTTTTCTTGTCTATAAAATGGGGATAATCATATGCTCGCCTGTTAAAGTTATCATAAGGATAAAGATGAGGCAATGCCAGGTGTAGTGGTCCCAACAGTGCCTGGCACAATGTAAGAACCTAAAAATGTTAGCTTCTATTGTCATTATTATTTTCTAGCCAGTGGGTAGAACTACTTATTTAGATCATGGCACCTAAAAATGAATTTCCTTAAATATCAGAAGGGCCAGGACCAGAACCCTGGACTCTGGCCTCTGGCCTCACAGATCTATGCTTTTTCACGACATTTCCATTGGACAGACTGCATCATAAAGTTTGTACACACTTTCAATCCTGTGACTACTCATTAACTAATGATTTCACTTTTCCATGCTGCTTTTTCTATTACGTAGGGGCAAATATTTCATTTTGTATTCCTGATCTTTAGCTTGTCTGTTGCCAAAATAGCTCTATGGAAAGAGAACAGGGGCTTTGAAGCAATTTGAATCATAGCTCTACTGATAATAGCTTTGTGACCTTGTGCAAAGTGGTCAGTTTCTCTGCACCTCCTTTTCTTCAGCTCTAGTACAAGAATCGTAGGATTGTTGTGAGGGTTGCACTGGGTGACTAGTTATAAATGGCAGCTCCCTTCCCTTTCCTTTTGAGCAGCCCAACTTTAGATAGGTTTTCCCAAGAGAGAAAGCATCTTGATAGCACTTATTTCTGGCTTGGGTAAGAGTGGCAGGTTCTAGCTATCATAACTCGAAGAAGATTTGGGGATTATAACTATCATCATAAAATCTTAGGCTCAGAACGGGCCTGAAGGATCTTCGGGCTGAAATTTTCTGTATTGGTAGAAAAACTTTGTCCCAAAGAGATCAGGGACTTTGGATCTTAGAGCTATTAAGATACTTGAGTAGTCACTCTATTTTAACTTGCCTCAAAGTTTCTGTAGAACATGCAGCATTATGAAATTTTCATTTAGGAGATTTCATCTTTCCAGAAATACTTATACCTCCTCCATGGATATAGAAAGTTGACTAAATACGGGAGTCAAGAGTTTTTTAGCAGTGAGGATGATCTTTTTAGAACACTTTTAAGAAGCAAAGAGAGAGAGAAAAGGTGGTAGGGAAAGGCTCTATGTCTGGTGGAAAGACCACTATCTACCCTGGGTGACGTGGGATCTAGTTGCAGCAGTGCCATTCACTAGAGTGTGACCTTGGGTAAGCCACTTAAAATTCTCCCATCCTGTGTTCTTCACCTCAAAATGGGGGATTCTAAGAAATGCTCACCCTCAGGCCTGGGCCTGTGTATCAGGTGAGGTTGTATACACTGCTCTAGTAGAGCAAATGTAACCAGGTTTCCTAATGGACATGAATTAAAATTCTCTCTCCAATGGATTTAGACCTTTCCAAAATGTGGTGCCTCAGTGAGAACACCAGAAAACCCTGAAGAGTTCCCTCATTCTGTGTGTACTTTTGACCCCTCTGCATGGAACTGTAGAAAACTGGCATTGTAAGCTTAGACACATCTCCATTTCTAGAAGGACAGAGTCCAAGGCTCTTACACAAATTGCACATTTCTTTTGTATTTTAAGAGCCTTAAATCACAATAGATCATTCAGTTTCTGAAGGGAACCCTTTTGGTGAAGAATGATCTTCTGTGAACTTGCTGGCGACCAGCTCTCACATGAGAAGAGTTAGTGGTTAAAAACGACTTGGAGAGTTTCACTGTCCTGAGCTGGGGATGCTTCCTGAAAAATACCTCACATCTCCCTTCAGCCGCAGAACTTCTGGCTGCCACGTTTGGTCTGATCTCTCTGATATATCTGGTCCCAAGTGTGACATAATGACATCACCGAGTGAATTCTTTTTAATTAACTGGCTTAAGGTAAACATAATTGAACTCAACTGTTCCATATTTTGAAGGGCGTATATTTTTATCTCTGCGTGATTGCACTGGGGCAAATGAGTTCTAAACACAAACAGATCATTCTGTGTCCTGGTTTACATCCTTGCTTCACATTATCTCATGCAACTTCAGTTACATGCTATTCTACAGAATAGAATAAATGCAAGGTCATACTCATAAATGTACACGGTAGATAGATGTACATGCATATTAGTTCATATGCTAACGTGATGCTTCTGGCAGTGATAAAAATATACCTGTGGGAGAGAAATAAAACATATAATTAAGTTATCTGCTACAGAACGGTTAACTTTGGTTTTAAGTAAGGAATTGGGCCCAAAACTGCTTTTAGAATTAAAATTGGAGATTTTTTTCCCCAGTCAGTGATTACTTAAAACTGAGGAAACAAAGCAGTAGAAAAATAAATGATTCATCAATGTCATATGGAAACAGAAGTAGAATTAGAATTCACAGGACCAAAATTTCTAGGTGGTTTTATTGTTTTCCAAACCAAGAAAGGATACTTGTGTAGTTTTTCAAGCTCTTCATCTAGTATCCCAGAAAATCATTAATCTGCTCATTTTAAAAACTGATGTCTTAACCTGGTATTTATCTATTTTTTGTTATATGTTGGTTTTCTGGTAGATTTTATTGAATGAAAAATTTGCTAAAGACACAGGTTTTTATCTAATTTGTCTTATTCACAGTAACTGTTACAACTGACTTAATATGTTTTGAAATCTCTTGAAAATGTATTATTTTCAAGAAAACTTTCCATTAACTTATCATCTTGTGCTTTATCTAAATCAGGGGAATTAAATAAGGTAAAAACAAATTCAGTTTGTGAATCAATTGATGCTGCCCTTTGTGTACAAAAATGATAACTGTCTCTGAGGCTGCAAAGCCACTTTCTCACTATTTATAATGTAACATGCACTAGCTTTAAGTTCCCTGTTCCTGTAGGGAGCATATTTCTTGTAAAATGGAAAATGAAGAACAGAAACTGTGAGCCGAGATCTGCTGCTCTCATCCCGCTTTTATGTCCCACTTGTCTACTGTAATAAGGTGTTCCATTTGTGGCCTCAGGTGACCCATGCCTCCAGTGTTCACCCCTTTACCTCTCCCATATTGACTCTGAGGTTGGCCCATGTGACTTGCTTTGGCCAATTAGCAAGTCTGATGCAAGCAGAAGCTTGATAAGCACTTGCACAGTGGAATGCTCCCTCTTGGAACTACAGACCACCATGCTATAGGGAAGCCCAAGTAGCCTCATGGAGAAACCATGTGAAGGAGACTCAAGATCTCAAATGTATAGACCCTCATAAGTCATTTGAGTCATCCCAGCTGAACTGCACACATTATGGAACAGAGATGAGCTGTCTCTACCATTTCTTGCTCAAATTCCTCACCTGCAGAATTGTGAGCAAATACAATTTGTATTGTTTGGAGTGGTTTTTATGCAGCAGTAGATAATAGGCAGGAGTTGGTAGAGTGTAGTGGTTCAGAGCATGGAAGCCTGACTCTGGAGCCTCTCTGCCTGAGCCTGAACCCTATCTCTGTCACTAACCTGCTCTGTGGCCCTGGGCAAGTTACTTAACCTGTCTGCACCTCAGTTTCCCTAGTTGCAAAATGGGAATAATATTACCTAACTATTTCATGGTTTCTGTGAACACTGAATTGGTTAACACATGTAAAAGCATTTGGAACAGCACCTGGCACAGAGCACACACTGGATGTGTGTTAGCAGCTGTTTCTCAAGCCAGGTTCCCGTGGGGTCAGCTTAGACAGCTGCAGCAGGGGCCAGTTGGGGGCTGCTGGTAGGGGCTGAGGCACATGAGAAAAGATAGATTTCCCTGATGACTGGCTCATTCATGGAATCCCAGGAATTGGTATGCTAGCGGTGCCTTAATGAAGGTTTGTGATTCTTCCTAAGTCCTTTCTTTCTTGGAGACTGTTCTCACCCAAAGAAGAGACTCCTGCATGGTTTAGTTAATGCTGAATAGAAGCCAAAATGCCTTGTGTCTGGTTTTGGATTTACTATTGTTGTTGTTGTTGTTTTTTAATTTTGCTTACCTGGAACAAAACATATGATGCCTTGATGGTTTTGATGTTGCCCTGAATTATCTTCATAGTGTCGAATGAGTCACTTAATCCCTGTGGACTTTAGTGCCACACCTGTTAAAGGAGGAGAGTCAAGGCTTTCTGATCTGAATTTCTTGCAGCTCTTTTTAAATAAAATAATGATATTTCAGATGTCAGGGCCACAAGGAAGGTATTTGGGGGCAGATGGGTGCCCATACTCCTTTTGCCAAAACCAAAGACTGACTACAAAAATCTGTCCTCCCAAGAGGACCAGTTTGGGAGCAACATAAAGAGCTACCTTCTCCTTCCCCATCACCTACTCCTGCCTTAGCTGTCCTCACGTCCCATTTCAACAAGATTGTCACCTCTGTGCCCAAGGCAACAACTGGTCTTGTTTACCATTGTATGTACAGGCGCCATCACTTGGTGCTCAGAAAATATTTGGTGAAAGAACAAAATAAATCACCCAAGATTGTCCATAATAAAAGGAAGTTCCTGACTCTCACTCCACCTCCTGTCGTCTTATACATTGGAAAATAGGCCTTTAGAACTTTGAGCTAAGCATAAATCATGTCAGAATTCTTTAGAATGTCCCAGCTCCCTTCAGGTTCAAAAATAAGTCCTTGATGCTCTTCAAATACAGTGGCTAAGTTTGGTAAAAGCACATCATGAAGTATCCTGCAGACATGATCACATAGATTTAAAAGTCAAATCTTTTTACCTTAAGACAATAAATACAGGTGTCAGCCCAACGTGGCCTGAAAACGCAGCATGCGCACTGCAGCACAGGCTCCTTTGAGAGATTGAGTCTCTTTATAAAGTGTACTTTTAAAGCTTCCCTTTATAAAGTTCTTAATGTTAACCAAGCATCGTACTTAGGGCTTCATTCATTCATTCATTGTTTCATTTATTCATCCATTTTCCATCTTAGTACTCTTGCTGGGTACCATTTGAAAATACAGCAAAATGCTATTATGAAATGCTGCGTTATTTTACTGATCTGTTTCTCCTGTCAAACCTAGTGTTTCTGTGTGGGAATTCCTTCCTGACATTTCTTGGGATATTTATATGTTTTTCTGAATCCCCAGAAATTTGTTGAGTGCCTACTGTGAATCAGGCACTTTGCTAGGGACTGGGGCAATGATTGTAGACAAGACATGATCCCTGTTCTTGTAGAGTTTACAAGACATCTCGTCTAATCTTCATGACAGTCCTACAAGGTAGTTATTATTCCCATTTTCCAGAGGAGGAAATGAGTGAGCAAGTGGTGGCACAGCCAGCTAGTGGTGGAGCCAAGACTCAGAGAGAGGTTTATCTGACTCCAAAGCCCTTGGTCCATTCTATCCCTGTTTATCACCAAAGTTGCAGCTTATTCAACTAGACGGTTTTTGTTTTGAATTATTCAATGCCTAATATTCTGCAGTCTAATGTATTCACTATGAGTCAATTTTCCATGTCACTTGCCACTATGGAGATCCAGCGTTCCAAGTCACCGAGGCCGGTTGGTAAGGCGTGTAATAAGGGAATACCATCCTGATGACACTTAGTGTTCCCCACCTTGCGTTCTTTTTGCCAACGCCACCTATGAATTTTCTACCCTGGGGGGTATAGAGTTTTTACTAAGATTTGTTGCAACAATGCTAAGCATAAGATTTGAAAAATTTATAAAATGAGCATATGTGAAACTATGTATAAAATCTGGAACCATTTTTCACTTGAATAAAATCCAAGATCTTTTTGTTTCTTTTTATTCTGTATGAGAACATGTAGGCTTTGAAATTAAGACCTAAGGCAACATAAATATTCTGAGATGTTCCCTTGATCTTCTCCTCTTTGGTTAGCTAGTCAATAACTGATTTTCCAAGCCTGCTACATAAAGAGCATTATGTGTGTTTTGGGAGTAGGAGGATTCAGTTTAATTCCTTTCTTATATGTATCGAGACTGTATTAGAGGTAAGGCAGAGTATTATGTGCTGTGATAGATCATTCCGCGTTCAAGGGAATTGGCAATGACTTAAGCGAACGCTGGCAGCTCAAGGATGTGTGAGCAGAGCCTTGGTCTCAGAAGGCAGAGCTGCGATGTGGAAGGACCCTTTTCTGAGGCTCAGCCTGAGCAGAGGCACTGGGGAGGAAAGTGCGATTTGTTCGGTGACTAGCGTGGCTGGCCTGGAGTTCTCAGGTCACGGGGACCACGGAGGAAGGGAGAGAGTATAAACTGATCAGCCAGCAAAGTAGACTGCACACTCGATGACGATCTGGGAAGTATGTTCCGTAACAAAACAGGCTCCTGGTATTTTTGCTGGGTACCATTTGGAAAATACAGCAGAATGCTATCATGAAACTCGGGGCTGTTTTGCAGACCTATTTCTTCTGTCAAACCTAGTGTTTCCATGTGGGAATCTCTTCCCAGCGTTTCTCAAGGAACATGTTTTCCTTTTTTTTTTTTTTTTTTTTATTTCAGCATATCATGGGGGTACAAAAGTTTAGGTTCTGTGTATTGCCCATGCTCCCCTACCCCCTGCCCGGAGTCAGAGCTTCAAGCGTGTCCATTGCCCAGACAGTGCGCATCGTGAGAATGGCCTTTATCAAAAAGTCCCAAAACAATAAATGTTGGCGTGGATGCAGAGAGACAGGAACACTCATACACTGCTGGTGGGACTGCAAACTAGTGCAACCTCTGTGGAAAGCAATATGGAGATACCTTAAACAGATACAAGTAGACCTGCCATTTGATCCAGCAATCTCATTATTGGGCATCTACCTAAAAGGAACATGTTTTTCTGAATCCCCAGAAAAACCTGTCAAGAAATTGGGAAAAAGAAAAAAAGTGTAATTCTCCTGTGAGCTTAACAATCAGCATAAAGACACTACTGATTGGAAGGAATTCACTGACATCAAATTGAAAGCAAGAGCAGGAAACATGACCACATGGATTATGAGGTTCAGTGGGCATTTCTAGGAACCTGGTTTAAAGTACCAAGAAGAGAAGTGTCACCATCTAATGAGTCACCTTTGCTTGTGGCTGAGACCATTATGAGTATGTATTCATAGACCTGTCTGCATTAATGGTGGCTCATTCTTGCAAATAAAACAAGTGTTAATAAATTTGTCTGCACAGTGTACTTTATACACATCCTGAGTGGCATTCCAAGAAATAATGAGTTTGGAAGAAAAATAAGATTTAAATTGACAATTTAGATTTTAATTCTGGGTAGTGCTATTAACTCTGCTCGGAAATCTGAATTTTATTTGAATACTACCCAGTAATGTTGGCTGATGTTTTCCAATGCTGAATATTTTCTATAGGCTACAATTCTTTGTAAATCTTGCTAAAGTTAATATTTCTTATTAAATAATTTTTTAGGTATGCATGATAATGAATAAAGGGGTTGAGGAATGTTGGAAATATTTTAAGAATAATTTGTGATTTGGGGAATCCCTGAGAATTTCCAGGAATTTGGATTTTGTAGTCTGAATTCTGATTAATATCGTTCAGGAATTTGGAAACACTACATGGTCCAACCTCTGGCTTTGAGGCAACCCTCATTTAAGTGGTCTCAGATTGTCAAGATGGATCTCAACTTGATTTATGCTGTGACCAAGATTTAGCAAATGTTTCTTTTTAAGGCTAAGCTGAAGCTTGCACATGTTGATAGTCGATTTCAGAAGTAACGATCACTCCCGAAAAAAATAATGATCAAGAGATTAAAAATGGAGGATTGGAGTTTTCTGCTGAAGAGTGGATGCATTATTTAATACATCTTTCTAAAGCTTTTACTTAAAATAAACTCTCAGAATCACTTGGGAAGTGTATATATTTAGCTGTGTGTGCATTCACAGACACACAATGTGAATACAACCAGTCAGCCTCTCCACAGGGAAGTAAGGAAAACAATGTTGCTTTTTTTATTTGTATGTGTCCATTCCTTATCAGCTCTGAGTCACAGCATGGAGTGTCAACATGTACATGGTGAACATAAGCATGTGAGCATGGAGTTGACTTATGATCTGATTGTCATGTTCATGTTTTCAGCAGAGCATCTACTGGATGTCATTGCCTTGGACTGGTTTTAAACCACATCTTTGTTCAAGGCTTTTTAATAAATAGATTTTAGTTTGATTATAGAGTTAGAGAATTTTGTTTCCTGAAATCTCGTTTATCCAGATGGAGCCTCACTTACTTATACTTAACATTTTGGGGTCAAACAATGGGAGGAAGGTGAATGCTTGAATTATTGCATCATTTATGATCAGTGGTTGGCTATCACTGAATATGGTCTTCAAAAATATACTGGTCTCTCTATTTTATAGATGGAAGAGAAGCTATGTTGATTTTTGCCTCTGACAGAAAAGGAAGGAAGAGATTTATATGATCTAAGTTGAGGTTTGGATTTGATGAAGAGGATGATCTTAAAAATAAATTACCTGAAACTTTGCATATATATGACATTTGACACCATGGACCCAATATGCTGTCAAAAGTTCTAATAGTTCTTGTCTACTCCAAACGTACCATGTCAGTCTATCATATGATATGAGATTTAGGTTTTGTTAGCTCCTTATATTATGCAAGAGCCAATAATTAAATTTTTTAGAGGATAATTGTCATGATTAAAGTCAGTCAAAGATGTTATCTCTATATGAAGAATAACTGTAAAACAAGTGATAGAGGAAAAAATTTTTCACAACCTTGTTGACTATTACAAAGCAATAAAATAATGGTATTCTTAACTGTTCTTCCTTTGAAGATATTACTATCTTTAAGAAGTATATTTCAACTTATCAAATGTTTATTACCTATTACAATATTGCCTTTTGGAAAAAAATTTAATATTGTCTCATCTTTAAAACATTGAAATGGGGATTGTTGGTGGATGCTTGGCCAGGAGTAGTGGTAGGAGGTTATTTACCATGAAAGATTTTAAATAAATTCCTTAGGCAGTTGAAAGTCTCTAACCATTGTTGGATCAAAGTAGAGAAACTGACAAAAAGTAAGAAAGCCTTTCCCTGTGGTATGGGAGGATACCCTAGTACATATTTCTGGACTTGAACGGGTGCCATAGACCAAACTTGATTTAGTCTCTTTTTCACATGTTGGGAGAGATGGGGTTAAATTTATTGCACCAAATTTTTTGAAAACAAAGACTATGGGTTCCAGATCAACAGGTCACTAATTTAAAAAAAGGACTTACCTGATTTATATTGTTAGACAAGAACAAAAACATGCACTCTGTGTTAAAGAGAGTAGTCAGCCACTTTTAATTCTGTTGGGAACAATGGGAGTTAGAAATCAGCAGAAAAACAGAGAGAGGTTCAAGTAAACAGCAGACAGGGAAGAAAAGTGCTTTATTTTCCCATTGGAGAGAAGAAATAATCCAGTTAGAAATAATGGAATTATGAGATTTTAAATCAGAAGGGAATAGGAGGCCTCATTTAATGCATTATTTTCTGGAGATGCCATGGGGTGGGGAGTGGGGTGGCACTTTTCAGGACAGGGGTAGGTTGAGGAAGGAGACTAAGGGAGGGGTGAATATCCCTTCTCAATCTGTGTATGGGCTCCACAGAGCTACCCACACCCACATCAATTGCTTCATTTGGGGGGCTGATAGCATGGATAGCAAGGTCCTCAGGCTCTTGTGTACCTAGAAAGAAGGAGTCTCCAAGGCATGCCCTAGTTCTCATGAGGAACCAGGTGTCCAAGTTTACAGCCCCTAATCTCCCAATTTAGTTGCAGCTGGGTCTGAGTCCAAATGCAATGTCAGGTTAGGAGCTCAACAAAAATGTGGCAAAAAGGGAAAGGGACTTTGAATTCCCTCTCTCCCCTTATATGCCAGAAAGTCCATTGCAATGCTTTCTTAGTTTAAAGGGGAGAATTTTAATAATGTCAAACATGATTTAAATTAATGTCCACTATGAAGGTTTCAGAGATATGAATATTTTTTCAATGAAATACATAGCATAGTTCTCATGGTTTTTTTTACTCTGCCTGCTCACATAATTCTTTCACTAGGAACTATCAAAACAGGAGAGGATTTAAAAATATATATTTGTGAGGTGATAGGGATCCCTAAAATATGTATCAGACATCTATGGCTTAGTTCTATAACACGAACCAGACCCACTCTTTTGATTCCAAAACTGAATTAGCATCTTCCCCTTTAGTCAGACTCTGTGAAGACTAATCTCAGATTAAATATATGTTGGCCAAATGTGGCAAGCTGATGACCTTAGTTTTCTGTCTCAGTGTCCCCAGAGGACAGGAAAATGTTTATCCACTGTATATGTTATAGTAAAGGCAGAGTAACTGTGACAGAGTCCCCAAAGTACAGTGGTTTAAAAAAGTGAGTGACGTGAACCAAAGCTTTCATAATCTAGAGCGATGGGTAGCTATGTTCGTGTAGTCTCTCAGAGACTTCAGTGCCTGCACCCTCTTTTCTCTTTTGCTCCACCACCACATGGGGGAATCAACTTTGTCTACGACACAAAGCTGGATCATAGGTATGTTTATATTCCAGCTAATGAGAAGGAAAAAAGATAGGAAACAAAAACTCAAGGCAAGAAATTTTCCTCTAAGCATGTGAGGCATCCCTCGAAGATGTCACTTCTGTTCACTTTCTATGGGTGAGTGCTTAGTCCCATTAGCCCTCCACACACCTGGATGCAAAGGAGCCTGGGAAATGTACTGGGGGACCACGTGCCCAGGAAGAGAGACTAGGTCACAATCACTGAGGCTTTGTAGTCATTGTCTTCAGTGTGAGGTGGTTTAGGAAGAAAAAGCTGTTTTTTTTTTCCCATATCAATAATAAAATTACAATGGATTCAGGTGTGAGAGTCTTATCAGTAATCCCTGAAGATTAATCTTCTATTTTTCCAGCTTCTCTAGGATATTTGCTACCTCTGATTACCACTGATTACAACAACAACAACAAAACCTCAGAAGGAACAAATTTGAAACCATGAAACCATGCTTGAGTTGACCTTCCTTAGAAAGGAAAGTAATCTGGTAGAAATAGCCGTTGGTATGCAATCGGAAGTGTGAATATTTAGATCCAACCACGTTATTCGTTCAATAAGTGACCCTGGGCGAGTCATCTCACTTACCTGTTTCTCATCTGTAAAAGGAAGGGATTATATTGGATCAATTTTGGCTTTAAAGATCTCATTTAATTTCAAAAAGATGTCATACGCTCCCCCATGATGATAACTGGGCTTTTAGAATCTGTTCATGAAAACACACAGACTGAGAAAACACTACAATTAATTTAGTAACATTTTTAAATAAATAGCAGGACATCTATTATTTATTCACTGTGCAGATAATATTAGGTGGGCATTTAGTTTTGAGGATGCTGTGACCCCAGGTTGGGAACAATGGCAGCAGATGTTTTCCAAGATGCTTTGATGCTTTAAAAGTCTTCGATTTTGAGATCCTCTTCATAGGAGGCTTAGGTGCGATACTGGGGAAAGAGTGTGGGAGAGCCGTGCAGAGGGCATGAGTGATGTCCAGGTTGGCTCTGCCCCCAATCCCCAGAGCTCCAAGTAGAATTGTGTACGTGCAGGGAGACAGCCTTGCTGCCCAGCCTGCTGTGAGCCTGAGGATGCAGAGTGTGGTTGCCTCGTTCTGTGTGGAGTGTGGGGAGGAAGAGGAAGAAAAGCCATGACACAATATATGAAACGTCTCCAGAGGAAATCATTTATCCTTTGCTCAGTGAAGAGTACATGGACAAGATATGATTTCGTAATCAATTTTTTTATAGCACAGTTAAACTGATCCCCTTTTCCCCATTTTAATTTTTCTGAAGTTATTTTCATTGATTGCAACAAAAATTTGATTTATTGTTTAGTTGTTTTTCTTTCTCCCCTTCTCTTTGGCCCATAGCAAACATTACAGATAATAATGTCTGCCTTTGTGGGTTATCTGTTATGGTCACTATTTTTGCCAAGTCTAATTTTATGAGTGAAATTTTGCAGATTTTAGTTCCGAGGAGGAGATTTAATTCTTCCTTTAATTTAAATCCATACTATTCATTCCTTATACACTTTAACCGTTTGTTGATTTTGGTTTTTTATCTTTTGTTTTTTATTTTTAATAGCTTCATTGAGATAGTTATATACAAAGAATTATACATATTTAATATGTATTATTTGAGTTTGGACATATGCAAAACATGTGGTACCATCACCACAATCAAGATATAATAGACATAGCCAGTACTTCCCAAAGTGTCCTTGTGTCCTTCTGTTTTTCTTTTATTATTGTGAGTATGTGTGTGTGTTTGGCAAGAACACTTAGCATGAGACCATAACAAAATGGAAATGCACAATACCCTATTGTTAAGTATAGGCACTGTGTTGCACAGCAGATCTCTAGAACTTACTCATCTAGCATAACTGAAACTTTACACCCATTGCACGACAACTCCCTAATTCTCCCACCCCCTGGGAACCACTATTGTATTCTCTGCTTCTATGACTATTATGGTTACCTCTTATAACTGAAATCAAGCAGTATTTGTTCTTCTGTGACTGGCTTATTTCCCTTAGCATAGTGTCCTCCAGATTCATCCATGTTGTTGCAAATGGCAGGGTTTCCTTTTTTTTTAATAAAGACTGGATAATATTTTATATTTTATATTTTCTTTATTCATATGTATATATATGAATATACCTCATTTTCTTTATTCATTCATATATTAGATACTTGGGGTGGTTTTCATATCTTGGCTATTGTGAATAATGCTCTAATAAACATGGGAGTGTAGATTATCTCTTCAAGATCATAATTTCAATTCTTTTAGATATATACCCAGAAATAGAATTGCTGAATCATTTGGTATGATTTTTGCTTGGGATATTGCTTTTGTTTTTAACGTTTCTATAAACTCTATTTTCTTCAATTTATCAGTTTTTAGT
Source organism: Eulemur rufifrons (assembly GCF_041146395.1). Classification (NCBI taxonomy): domain Eukaryota; kingdom Metazoa; phylum Chordata; class Mammalia; order Primates; family Lemuridae; genus Eulemur; species Eulemur rufifrons. The sequence continues at coordinate 27,694,753 of NC_091011.1, read as the reverse complement.
GTCCTTAAAAAGCTGTGATCCTTTATTGGATATTTTTTGTCTATTTTATTGTGTAGTTTTGGTCTTTGCCAACTTTATAGTATTCATTATAAGTTGGGTAATTTGAGCACCCAAAGCAAAGATCATTGGTAGGACAGAGGTACAGGGTCAGGCTGCAAGGTGGGATTAACACACTGCAGACAAGTAGTGGTGCCTAAATATCAGGGGGAAAGGTCATCCTTTGTACAGTCTTACATGATCAAAATTTCTCTCTCAGACCAACAAGCAATATCTTGATAAATGCACTACATGAAAGGCATTCCCATTAAAATCAAGAACAAGGGAGTGATGCATACTATCATCCCTATTATTTGTCCTTTTTCTAAGACAGGGAATAGGAAGTGTAGGATTGGCATGGTAAGATTATACATTTGAAATACCTGTGGGACATGGTGTGGGAGAACTGAAGGAGTCTAGGAAATCTATCTGAGAGCTTGATAAAGGGGCCCAGAACAGAGTTAACAATTGGAAATTTTAGATTTGAAAATGGTAAGTGAAACCCTGAGTGTAGATGAGATCATTTATAGCTAGTGTAGATCCAAAAAGGAGGAGGGCGTAGGATGGAAACCTACGGAACTCCAACACTGAAGGTTAGACAGAGGAGGGGACCCAGAGAGAGACTTTGAAAACAGGCAGAGAGGGAGGAGGAACTGGGAAAAGTTGGTGTCACAGAGCAAAGGAGAAATGGTTTCAGGAAAGGGGTAGCAGTCAGTGGTGTCAGAAATTGCTGAGAGGTCAAGAAATATAAGGATTGAAAAGTGTCCAGTGGGTTTAACAAAAAAGTTCTGAAATTATTCACTCCCATTGTCCAGGAGTCTACTTCTAGGAATATGTCCTCCTAAAAGGAACTAAAGCTGGGGTGAAAGGGTTATGTAAAAGTGTTTGTTATTGCTTTGTTTTTTAACTGCAAAAAAAAAATAATAATTGAAAACCTAAATGTTCAACCTCAGAACTACTTTAAAATCATTTTATGTAGCAAATAAAATCCTATTTTTGAAAAGTAATGGTATGTGAAATGGATATAAATACACTAAAATATTAATAGTATCTCAGAGTTGGGATTTATAAAAGATTTTGTATTTTCTGCTTTATGCTATTCTATGTTTTTTAAAATTTTCTATAAGGAGCATATCTAATTTTATAGTCAGGGGAAAACATTATTTAGATAGCTTTTTTTTCCCCCCTTAAAGTGGCTAGGGGTTACATTTCTGCTGACCAGGCAGAATAAGCTTTAATTAGGTTCTTTCTGGCAGGATAAAAACAGAACCCAAGCTGCTGAGAGAAGGACTGAGTCCAAGAAATTGGACTGTCAATTTATATAGCACATAATTTCTAATGCTTGACTCTGAGGGAGGATGACTGGAGTCTCTTACAGTATTTTTGTTCTACCTGCTCTTCTCTGTCCCCTGCCTTTGCCTTTTTGTATTTAAAGAATGTTTTGCTGGTTGTTCTGCAGGGAGACAAGGGCAGCTTCCTGCCCCACCAACTGTCACTTATAACTGAAATCCCCACTTATTTACTACTGCTTCAAAACACAAACACGAGAGTTCTTTGAGTACCAAAAATGCAGCAGCCTGAGTGAGCAAAGTTGTACTGGTCAGAGTTGGTGTTCAAAAAGTGCAACCAAAGGTTTTCAGAGTTGGGGACAGGCGAGTAGGAAATGAGCAATGTTCTCCTATATTGTTACAGCATAATGATGAATTGCTTTTGCTTTTCCAAAACCAGGCTCGAGCTTCTCTGTTCACCTCTATTATATGCTGCTGGTCTCCAAAGGCATATTACCATATTAATTCATTGTGTTATACAATTTGGTCAACTAAATGAGCTTACCTTATGCCCTCTTAATGGCATTGCTTTTAATGTTGGCTTCGTGGGATACATTTAACAAAACAGATGCGTCAAGGAAATGTATTTAAACTCAATTTGGTTTTAAAATGTTTAGTGGTCTCTCTAATGAGCCAGGTACGAAAAAAAAAGTGTAGCAGGCAACATGCTGTGATAAATGTCGAGTCTAAGTGCTAAAGTATCCCCAGTGCTCAGGGTGGTCAGATGTGTTCTGGAAAGAAAGTCAAGTACTACAAATATGCCATTACTAGATCTGCAGCCTAACCCATTTTTTTTGTGGAAAGGGTGTAACATGTTATTTAGAGTTATTTAGGCCTGGATGTGAGCCTGAGATTTAACTGCATGTCATAAACACTGCCATCTAACTGACTTAGTGAGACAGCTCGAAGAAAGAATTATGTGATAATAGCATGAATAGTGAATGATCCATGGCATTAGGTTCATACTTGCAATTCGAGCCTCACAAAGTAGCAGAAATAGGGGTCTCGAGTCTTACATATCTGGGTTGGAATTCTTCATTATTTTATTATAATAGCTGAGTAATCATGAGAGATACAAATTACCAATCTAGACTTCAGTTTCCTTGTCTGTAAAATGGGGACAATTATCCTACACCCAGAATTTTGAAGTCTAGCAGTAATATAGGGACAGTGCGTGGCAGGTAGTAGTATGAAGTATATCAATACGTCTGTATTCTCTGTGTGTGATCTTTATATCACCAATTTTCCCACCTCCTAATAATTACTTGATTTTCTTGGGTTACTAAACGAATAACTGAACTCATGTATTCCATTCCCTTTATAGTCTTTTGTTGGCGTCACACATTCGAAATGGACTGGTCACAGAAAGGCCCGCCTGATTATTTCTCTGAACGTGACGATCAGGATGGATTGCCAGCCAGTGAGGCAGCTCCAGCAATTAGCCTGATCTTAGGGGCAGCCAAGACCATTAGTCTGCACTTACAACATCCTGATCCAATAGCAACATATTGACAAAACTAATGACCAGTGCTTGGAAAAATAGCAGAAGTTAATGTTCTTTCTTGGATGACATGATCAATATTTTCCCATGGAAGACTATGGTATCCAAGGTGTATTTTACCACATTTTCTATATTTATTGTGACTGTAACAGTTGGTAGAGCACAAATTATTTTTTAGGTGACTACAAAAAAATAAAGCAACTTAAAATTTCAACTCCCCCCTACCCTTCTCCCCTGTTGTACATAATACCCCAGGTAGTTGGCTTTACTCTCTGTTCCCTAATCAGCCGAGATTTAGTTCCTAGCTCTGAACTGTTACTATGGCGTTCACTTATCAACAAATATCTACATACTTACACATTCCAGGCTTTGTGCTAGGGGCTGGATGATAAGATTATGAACAACATAGTTGCTGTGCTTAATGTGTTTACAGACAAGGAACGAGCCATTTCTCCTTACTAGAGTTCTACTCACCTCTTTATGTGCCATTCCAACTCATAGCCATCTCTTAAAGTACAGATAAATTATCTCTTCAACATATTGCTGGGACAGCAAATTAGCAAATCTCTATGGAAGATAATTGGGCAATATCTAATGAAATTAAAGTGTACATACCATTTAACCTAAGTGTTTCATTTCAAAGTATTTATCCTATACGTATGTTATAAATGTGTAAGTTACCATATTCACAAGAGTACTCATTGCAGGATTATTTTTAACTGGAAGATATTAAAAACAATCTAAATGTCCATTAATGGTTGAATAAATTATGGCCTATACATATAATGTAAATTTATGGCACCAATATTAAAAGGTGTCTCTGTATTTATGGAAGAGAAATGATCTCCAAGATATATTGTTAAGTGAAAAAAAATACAAAAATGCAGTAGAAAATATAGAGTGGGCACAAGCTATCTAAGAAAAAAAAAAACAAATATCTATGTTTGTAAATGCACAGAAAACCTCTGGGAGGATCCAGAGGAAACTATTTTCTGTGGTTACCTTTGGGAAGTTGGACTGGGCAATAATGGGACAAGAGAGGGAAGAAGAGTGACTTTTAGCTCCTTGCCCTTTTGACATTTTCAATTTTATAACTTGTATATGTACTACCTATTCAAAATAATAAACTCAATTGAATTGTGTAAAATTCTGACTCAAGCCCGAAACAAATAAACATAGAACCCTTTGACATCTTTACTCTAGAGATCTCTTCCTTCCTTTCATAGTAGATGTAGCGGTAATTTGTATTAGAATATGTCATGTCCTGCCATGAGATATCTCTTATTCTGTTGAAACATTTAGAATAAAAATTGTGTTAACCCTGAGGGGTCCATACCGTACAGTTGGGATGGAGTTTGGCACGGATGGTATCACTTCTGTGGGATTGTCCATGGATGACATGGTAGGAGAGGAAAGTTCTCACTAGCGTTAAATAAAATTTATGGGAGACCACTGATTTGGCCTGAGCTCCTACTCTAGGCCCCAACAGACCAACCCAAATGAAGTCACCGATGCTAAGGTTCCATGTCACCAAGCCGAAACTTAAGCTGTTTACTTATAAGATCTGACCTTCTGAGAAATCAGGAAGGAGAAGATGTCCAAATCCCCAAACAGGCCTCTGAAAAACAGGAGATTCATAGCAACCAAGCAAAAGGGGCCTGGTCAGCCCGAGCCAGTGTGATAAGGAAGTCCACTATGCTTTAATCCATAAAAAGGAGGTGACCTGGTATAACCCGATGATTTGCACTATGCTGTGTCCTTGTTTCTGCTCAAGCTGCCCTATGACTATTCTGCCATGCCCAGTGGAGCACCTATTTTGTAGACTGAATGCTGCCCGGTTCACGAATTGCTAATAAAAGCCAATTAGATCAGTAAAACTCAGTTTGTTGGAATTTTGTTCTTTGACACTATAAAGTGGCAGGGAGGGCAGCCGACAGGATTCTTCAGCATGGCTGGTGCCTGGGGCTCCCTCCAAAGGCCCTAAATAGTTGCCATGTGACACAGGCTTCCCCATGGAAGACAACAGAATTCCTCTTTGGGAGAAGGATTAGTTATTCCTTTCCTGAGAGAATGTTTTTAGCCAGGAAGATACCTTGATAAACTGCATCAAGGATGAAAGATGATGCTCTGAGAGCATGGACTGGAAGGAGATCATAAAGAAATAGCTAAACAGCACTGCATAGAAAATGAATAGGAGTTTGGAAGTAGGAAAAAGCAGAGGAGACGGGAGGCAAAGGAGGAAACAGAGGAGCCCTGGGGCTGAATGGCTTTGAGGGAGGCTGAAATGTAAAGAGAAAAGCAGCTGATGAAAGATTCTTGGGGCCAGGGTGAGGGGGGTGGGTGGGGCGGTCTTGAGAACAGGAGTGCCTATTACTATATTTTATTTTATTTTTACTTATTTATTTTTTGAGACAGATTCTTGCTCTGTTGCCTGGGCTAGAGTACAGTGGTGTCATCGTAGCTCACTGAAGCCTCCAACACTTGGGCTCAAGTGATCCTCCTACCTCAGCCTCTTGAGTAGCTGAGACTACAGACGCTAGCCACCATGCCCGGCTGATTTTTCCATTTTATGTAGAGATAGGGTCTTGCTATGTTGCCACAGGCTGGTATCAAACTCCTGGCCTCAAGCTATCCTCCTGCCTCATCTCCCAAAGTTCTGGGATTACAAGTGTGAACCACTGCGCCTGGCCCTATTACTACATTTTACATTGTTCATGTTCCTGTGAGATAAATGCCATATGCTACCCCAAATGTTCAGTAAAATGTGCTGCTATACACCAAGTGACTTATGTCAGCAGGCTTTGGGGTGATCCAGAAGAACCTGGCTCCCTGGCTTGCTTGGTGTGGATGGGCTGCTGAGCAGCAGCAGGGGACTGTGAGCAAGGATCAGGCTGCAACAGGCCTGGTGGCCAGAAAGGATCATGGAGACCCAGGCCCTGGGAAGTCACAGAGGGATATAGGGGGTGTTGGCTTCTGAAAGAGAGGTGGTAGGAGCCTTCCCACCATTTCATATAAATGTCAAAGGGTAGGATGATCTTAATTGTGCATATTGTAATGTGCAAATTTTCAGATGAAAAAAATTCAGTCATCTGGAAGCCTATTTGAGACTTGCAGCTATTTAGAAACATCCAGAAAATTGACGCATTTTCCACTATCCATGACATCAAACATTGTAGGGAAATCTCTTGGAATCATGTCCCTGCCTCTGGCTAGATCTGTTCTTCTCCCAACAGAGAATCCCCTGACATCTTTGTCTTTGACATCTGCCTATTACACAGACCATGTGGGGAATAAGAAGACATTGGTTCTGAGTTGGTTCTTGCTATTGCTCCGTGTTTCTTTCATAGACCACAATACCATGTTGAAATTTTCAGGTGAGCTTATGCTACTCTTTATAAAACTTTTCAAAGTAGACACCAGCATCTGCCTACATGTTTTGCTGCATTAAGTGTTTGGACTGCTAAATGTAGTATAAGATACACCGATCAATAAAAAATATAAGTTTTAAGTTCTTCCATTGCTTTTTCTGTATTTCCCCAGAGTCTGTTACAAGGCCTTGCTCTAACTGCCAGCCCTGCCCCCACTTTCAACGATGCCATTCATCCAAGAATCCCAAAGCGTGGTTTAATAACGGACTCATTAATCCTCATAACACTCCTTCATTTGACACATGTAACTCTTACTACATGATATGTTGCTACTTACTGTGGATTTAATTTAACAGGTTTTTCCCCGTTGTGGGTAGTCATTTACATTGACCTCATTTTCTTTGAGTTATTGCTCAGATTTGAGCAAGTTTGAATGGCCTCATCCCAAAATGACATCTTCTGGCAGATAGTAGAAAACCATCTGAAGAAGCAATTATTATTTATTTTTAAGGAGAGGCTTCAGCAACAAATGGCCCTATAAATAAACAACTGGATTTTAATCATGGGTAAAGAGAGTGAGACATTTTGCCATTTTATAAAAATGTGAATGGAATGAATTTCTGAATTCATAGGAGGGAGGGAACAAAGATTTTAGCTGAGACCAGGAGACCCAGGGTAGCAAGAGCCTAACCTCTTGTTAAAGAAGGTGGATTTTTCACATTTCCTCTTTCTGTATTTGCCCTGATCTCTGTCCTTTCTGTGGTCAGACATCAAGTTGGTTTTCTGGAGTTGTCAAAGTCCCAGGCAGCAGTAGCAGACCCCAAATCGGGAGTGGGATGAGGTCAGGTGTCCAAGAAATTGTGGCTAATAGAGTGGGTTTTGGAGATGGGCTGAGTGAGGTATCTGTTGATTCAAGGAAACAGAGACATTGAAGGAGGAAAAGCGTATGAGCCAGACTTGGTGGGCAAATCGCAGTCTGAGTTTGATGAGGAGGTAGCACTTTGGGACTAGAGAGTATGTGGGTCAACTTTGGACAAATTTTCATGAGCAGCATTCTTTTAGGACTATGTTTGTAACCAATGGCCAGTCCTCCGTCACGTTTAAGGGAATGGCACTCCAAACCAGACAGCTCACATGCTGGCTCCTCCCTGTGGCTTGGTCTGTACCAGGGGTGATGACCCTGCAGTCTCAAGGCCATATGTGGCCCTCCAGATCCCCAAGTGTGGCCCTTCGACTGAATCCAAACGTCACAGAACAAATCCCTTTATTAAAAGGACCCAGAAGGCCACAGTAGGCCTCTATGTAGATAACTCTCAAATACCTCACAAGCCTCCAGCTCATCCTGATTCTCAGACTTAATGCCCCTTTTATAACACATATTTTGTAATGCCCTTTTTTAGTGGCATGAAATTCATAAATATTATAAATTACCTATATATAAAAAAAGAAAAAACTAAAATACCTTAACTGTATTATAAAAAAGAAATAATACAATGTGTATATCAGTACAGAAATCTTTGGGCACAACTACACTAGAAGACAAAATGAAGTGTCAAATGCTTGCACCTTATCATGGAATCACAGGGCTGAGACAACTACAGAGGCAGGCAATACAGGTGGATTTTATCAGCAACTGTAACGTCATGGCTGGTATTGCCATTGATGGTGTGATTTTATGAAATGGTTAATAACTCTTGGTCAAGTTTTAAACCAAACAACATCCAATCTACCATTGACTTACATGGTAAGTTGCACTCCTGGAAGTTGGTGTGCATTAGACCATGCAAAAGTAATTTGTGTCTCTATATAAATTAGAGTTAGGTTCTAGGCTTAGATAATTGAATTTTTTTCCTACATCAGGAAAAAAATGTTCTCAAACTTTTTGGTCTCAGAACCCCTTTACACTCTTAAAAATTACTGAGGACCTCTAAGAGCAATTATTTATGTGGGCTATATCTACTGATATTTATTGTATTAGAAATTAAAACTGAGAAATTTTAACAATATTTATTATCTCTCTTTAAAAATAATAAACCCATTACATGTTAACATAACATTTTTATCCAAAAATCTGTATCTTCCAAAACAAAAAATAATTTCATGAGAAGAGTAGCTTTATTTTACATTTTTGCAAATCTTTCTAATATCTAGCTTAATTAAAGACAGGTAAATTCTCATATTGGCTTCTGTATTTAATCTGTTTCCATATGGTATTCTGCTTAAAGTGTTTGAAGAAAATCCAGCCTCCCACAGAGAAATAGTTGGAAAAGGCAGGATTGTGTTAGACCTTTCAGGTAATGTCTATATTCTTTGATAAGTCACAAAACTTAACAAGTAATAGTTTCTTAAATGTTAGTTGCAATTTTAAATCTGAAATAATATCAATGAACATTTTGTACTCTGTTATATTAAAATCCATTGGTCTATCTTGCACTTTGAGTGACTCCTTTACCAAACATGATTTTGTAACACCATACATTGGTTATTTGTAAAGTATTGGCTCACTGAGTTATACAGATCTTTCAAATGTTGACACATTTCATTAGACAATATCCGTAAACCACATTTGTTAATATTGCCACTGATGTCATCAGAAAGGTCTTTTATTGTTGGGAAGTTGTCAAGCTCTTGGTGGTAGGTATGAATTTTCCATAATTTTAATTTTTGCTTGAGTGCTTGAATTTTATCATTGGCAACAAATACTTTTAGTTATTTTCTTAGAAATGAAAAAAATGTTCTTTTTGAGAAAATGGTCTGTGAACTACCCCTCTGAATAATCATAGTTTATGATTATTCATAGTTTATGCCAGTTGTTTTTCAAGTAAAAATGGTGTTCTATGAAAAGAGAGGCTACGTTCTATGAAAGGTTCAGCTTGCAATTCAAACAAAATTGTATTTTGATATGTAGCAGTTTGTCAGACAGGTACTAAAAAGGTATGTACCCAAGGGTCAAGATTTAGGTTAATTTTATTGCTTCATCAAGGACATTCTTAAGTGACATTGGAGAGTTTTGGTGTTGCTGTTGTTTGTTTAACTGCAAGTGTGTAGTGAAGAATACGATGACCACTGGTATTAGCGCAGTTTGGCGTTGCTGCCTTGATGCATGTTAAGGCCTGAGTATTTTTACCCACCGTTTCTGTCTCATCGTTGCAAATGTCAACTCAGTGAAAAAGGCATGTCATGGTATTTCTTTGAAAATGTTTTTGATGTTGAGTTATCCCTGAAAGGGTCTCAGGGACCGCCAGGGGTCCTCACTTTGGGAACCGATGTGTTACTTGAGTATCTGGGAGGACGCGCACAGTGCAATTCACTGTTGTGTTTGTACTGTACCCAGTACTCACACATGATATCTCTGGCTCCCATCTCTAATGTCAGTAGTGCCCTCCAATCATTTCGACAACCAAAAATGCCCCCTTAGGCATTTCCACAACACCTCTTAGGGCAGGTGTGACCATCTGAGAACTATTTCTGTCGAGGTCCTGATCTATGTTAGGAACTTGGTCAGGAAACTTTCCACATGAATGGGCACATTCAATGTGTACAAACCAAACTTGTCACTTTCTGACATACAAAAAACATGTTAGAGCTGGAGGGACCTGTAGGGTTCACTTTGATCCACCCTTTACAAATGAAGAAACTGAGGCACAAGAAAGATAAGTGACTTCAAAATCACAAGTATTAAAGGGACAACTATTGAATAATGGTTCATCTCATCATCTTTTAGGCATTTTATACATTTTCTCATTTAATTTGTAGGTATTTCCAGCCTTGTTTTCAAAGGATAAAAGTGAGACTCAGAGGTGACATGACTTCCCAGAGCTCATAACACTGGTAAGTGGCAGAATAAAGACCTTGCAGCCAGGTGTCCTGGCTACAGATGCTATGTTTTTTCCTCCCTGTCCCGACTGACCCTCCCTTCTCGGGCTCTCATCATGCAAGTCCAATTGGGCATCAAGGTCTTCAGATCCTGCCTAAAACATTTTCCACATTCACTCTGCATTTTCTCTGCCATCTTCTAGTTTGGGTTCTCATTTCATCTCATTTGGACTTACTGCTTCTTCACTACGCATTCTGACTCGACTCTGCTCTGTTCTTTCTTCCTTTCATCCTGAATGCTTTCCTTACGCTAACGTCATAGATTGAAGCCGGAAGTCCAAAGCGGGAAAATCAGGGTACAAATACTGAGAAGCTAGAGGATAGATGGATCAGGATTGGGAAGAGGGTGAGACTTGTACCCTGTGATTAAGGCTGTCCTAGGTGTTCGCATTTCTTTTCATCTTGTCAGGAGTTCATGAAACCAGCACCATTACCTCATTTTAACAGGAGGAAATTGAGATTCAGAGATGGCAAGTAGCTTGTGCAAGATCACACAGCCTGTCAGTGACAATTGGAGAACTCGAAGCCCGACCTCTTGCCTCCAAAGTTCTCATCTCCCTCCAGGAAGACATTTGGAATGATGCTCTGGAAAGCGTTAGGATGTCAAGTAGGCCTAGAAGTGGGCCAAACCCAATTGGACTTTTGACTAAGAGATGGAGCCTATTTGTCTGGCAACCAGTTCAGACAAGAGAGGTCGAGGAGAGGTTCTAGGCTGGTTGCACCGGAATCTGTGCCAGAGAAACCAAACTTGGTTGGAACTGAGTTAAAGTTAGCTGAGAAGATCTGGATTTATGGCTCTTTCATGCTTCCATGTTTTTATGGCAGATGAATTTTGTTTTTCCTTAATTTTCTAGAAACTTCCATTTGGAAAAATTAAACACTGCTTCCTTGCACTAAGAGGTAACAGGAGTGTTTCACACCTTGGCAGGCCCCAGAGGAGTCCTGGGGAATCCTGGAGGCCTGCCTGGTAGAGGCAACCAATAGTGGCTCCAGTGGCAGCTCCCAAGGCAGGCAGAGGGTCAGGAGGGTGGTCAGTCAAGCCTGCCTGAGCTGGCCTCACTGTCAACACCCCCCCACACACACCTGCTATGTGTGCCAACTGTTTTATTCTTCTCCCTCATTCCAGTGGAGCAAACTTCCTCCCAGGTCTCTACTGCTTCTCCTGTGTTTGTTCTTTATGGGATTTAGAACTATAGAGTGTAAAAGTGCATAGAACAAAACAGAATGTTAAGCCTTCTGATTTCCTTTTTTCTATAGTGTCTGCAAAGTGGGCTAATAGGCAGGGAACTCTACAAATACATTTGGGCTAGCACATGCAAGAGAAAATAGTACATAAAGGTCAGTCTCTCAACTTTCCAGGTTCTCTCACCACACTTGTCTTCCTCACACCGCAGCCTCTTCTGCAATCACACTGCCCACAGCAAGCCCCCCCATAAAGAGAAGGATAGGAAAACCCGAGAGTGTTCATGGTAAAGACACTGCCGTGTTTTAAAGAGCAGGAAACTTCCGAGTGTTAGGGAGAAAATGCAATGAAAACTACTAGAGTTAAGAAAACCCTCCATTTTCTTCAATGACTAGAAAAGAATATTAAATGGCCAAGGTTATGTTTCAGCCTTTTCTCTTCACCCTCTTCTATTTCCCCACTTCTTCACTGGCCAGTGTTAGAGAATCTAGAAAGTCTGCCAGATGCCAGTATCATTTGAGTTTATAACTTCAATTTGAGAAACTCAAATTATGCAGAAACCGGTGTTCAGAGAGGCAGAAGGGCTTAGTCACGGTCACAGAGGTCTTCTGGGTTCCAGCCTGGTGCTCCTGCCATGACATCAGCTGCCCCTAGGGTGAGGGGAGGCCCATTCTACAAAGTCGGAAAAGACAAAGCACATGGCCTCTTCAAACTGGCTCCCTGGAAAGGGAGATGTGAGGCAACAACCTGTTTAGAAAAAAATGAAAAAATGAGAGTGTGAACAATGATTTTCCTTCAGAGAAACAAATATAATAGATGATATATTCACTTCAACATAGCAAACATTGATGGGTCCACGCCTGTGCCTGACTTAGTGGTTAAAAATGCACATTCCTGGGCTCTAGTTTTAGAGATCAAGGTTTAGTGCATGGTTTTCCAAACTCTCCTGATGAGAAGAATCACCTGATGACATTTGCTAAATTGAGTAAGTCCTCTCCTCTGGAAATTCTGATTCCCTGTGGCTCATTTGAGCTGGAAAATCTGAATCTCAATATCCCCGGTGATTCTGTGTTTCTGATGCAAACAGTCCTTTAGCTTATTGTAAGAAACTCTGAATTGACCATATTCATTTAGAGACCATTTGGTTTCTCCTGTTCAATTGCTTCCTTACCTCTGACTTCCCAAACCATTCTGAGTATGTAGACATGGATTAATAAGATCTAGCAAAATCCAGACATGGTTACATCCAAAGATGAGAAAGGCCTGGTCGGGTGCTGGGATTAAATGTAATCCCCTCTTGGCTTCACTTCAGAAGACTTTAAAAAAATCTTTAAATGAATTTCAGAAAGAATTGCTTAAGGTCTGGAGAGAAGCAGGAGCTCCTAATTCTAATTGGACTCTCTGAGCTGTAGCTGGAACCCACCCTGGCCCTCAGCTCTGGTTATGGGACAATGTGGTTTTAGGAATGTGTAGGATTTATAGTTTGAAAAATGCCAGAAAATCAGGAATTTAAATCCCTCCTGATTTATGCCTAGCTTGTCAAAGGCTTCAGAGCTTTAGAAATGCCGAATCTTTTCGTGTAGCTCTGAAGTGTGAGCTGTCTGGCTTCTCAGCTGATTGTTATTAACAATGGTTGCTTCTAACGCTTTTGCAGCGCTCTGCTGTAACCTTTAAACTGGGTTTGTTCCTGCTTTGTGAGCTGTTATAAATTTCATGATTTAAAAAAAAATCATAATAGGAACATTCTCTGACTTTTTCAGCCAACATTTCTTCTAAGGCTGGTTACCTGGGGGATGGAGGCTTAAGGATCCTTCATCTGTGCCCACACATCTGAGCCGCTTTCTTGTTGAATGCTGAAAGTATGCAGTAAGTTTTTCCTAAAGAATAATTCTTTAGCAAAGAAGAGACAAACCCAAGCCCGCTCATTTGTGCTCTGTATTTGTGGCTGCTTGTTATGGATCCAGGAGCATTTGGTGCAGAAAGCTGGACCCTCTTCCCCCCGTGTAGTTACTGTAAACGATTTAAATCAATCCCTTTCATGCAGCATTGGGTACAGGAAGCACAACATGCAGTGACTAAATATGTCATTTAAATTCTTCTCAGGCAAAGGTTAAAAGAGGGGTGGGGGGAGGAGCGAACAGAGCAGAGACTGCCGAGGTAGCTGTATTCAAATATTTTTGATGGGTTTCTAAGATACTTGTCTCTTTTCCCGAAGCAAATGCATTCACATCTAAGAAAGAAAACAAACAGGGAAAATGTTAGCTCTTGTGATGGTGAGCTCATGAGAAATGCCAAAAGAGTTGTTTGTGCACAGCCTCAAATATCAGGGTTTCTTTATTGTGGAGCTTTGATGCTCGGAATCAGGCAGAACGTTTCCATGACAACTAATAGATGTTATGTTTATTTACTGAGTGGCAGGGAATGACAGTGTCAGCAACTGACATTTTAGTTTCTTTCTCCTCTTTTTCTCCCCAGTAAAGATTTGTTTTAGTCAATGAAAACGGCAACAACATCTTCCATTTTATTTGTCAGAGCTTCTGCAGCGAAAGTAAACAGCAGTTTAATTTGATTCAGTTATTCTCCGAAACATACTTTAAAGACCCATCGCTTTATGGGCCTCAGAGAGCATTTACAGTGGGCAGATGCTGGTGAGAAGATGCTTTATAAAGTGAAAAGCAAATTTCAGGTTTTATTCACTTGAAAATGATCTAACAACTGCATTCCAGGCTGTCTAAATTTACATAGGTCTCATTAACGTCCTCTAAATTTCAGGTGACCTTGTTTATGCTCCTACTGATATATTCATAAAAAGGGTCTATTAAGACTTGTAACAAGACCACAACCTCAGCAGATACAGGAGAGGGGGCCACAGGGTGGGCTGGATGATTCTCACTGGTTATAAATAATGATATATTTCACTCCGTTATCTGCCTGTGGCTTGTCTGCCCTCTAAATTATCTGCGGTCAATTTTTAATGCTGAACTGGCTCCCTCCTACTATCCAGCTGGTGCGTGCTCAAGGGATATAAGCCAATGTTAGCATTTGCTTTAAGAAAACACAATTAGGAAGGCAAGCTGCTGCTGGGGGGTGGGGTGGATGTTCATATGATGCATGCCAAAGCAGAGACCTGGCTTTTTTTTCTTGTATTATCTGTACTGCTGCTCTGATTAATTTGAGCAATTGAAACTTGAGATACATTCAGTTGTTGAGATAAGAACGCAAGGCAACAGTCAGTGTGTGACTATTAGGAGGTGCTCAAAATATCACTGCCTGAAAACATCCTTCCCCAATCTCCTATTGTCTCAGGTAGAGATTAGCTTCTCTCATAACAGGTGTATCACTTCATTAAACTTGTCTGTTGCAGGCCTGTTTCTCACACTAGAAGGTAAGCAGCTTGGAGGCAGGGGTTGTGTCTTACTCAGCTTTGTATCCACAGCACCAAGCACAGTTTCTGGCACAGCAGACATTCAGAAAACCTCTGTGGAACAAATGGATAATGAATGGGTGAATTATCGCAATCCAGCGCGTGCCATCTCAGCTCCTGGGTTTCCACCAAGGAGGGAATCAGGCATTCCCTCTTCTGATCATGCTGCTATGATGTGCCCCTGAGTGTTATTGTCAGCTTCTAATTCTGTGGAACAAATGCATAAGTTAGTGTCCCCTTCAGGATAAGAGCTAACACGTCCCAAGGGGATGCTCTTCTGTTTTGTAGCACACACGCACATGCACACAGCAAATAATGCAACGGAAAGTAACAAAGAAAAGAAGCAGATTCTCATGAGAACCACATCTAGCCCCAAGGAGAATGAGGGAGAGAAGGAAGGGCACTGAAGATCAGGAAAACTTGGATTTTCTGTCACTAAGGTGTCACAACATCTTTGGGTCTCAGTGACTTCACTTCTAACCTGAGGGATTTGGACCAGATAAACTTTTCCCATACTGTGTTCCAGTGGACACTGACATCTACAATGTGTTAACAGCTCTTCTGAAACAACCAAAAACCCAACCACTGTGTAAAAATAAATTAAACAGGAGTACTTGGAATCAATCCCACGAGTAAATGGAGACCAAGTCTGAGAGGTCTCAGGAAATATGGGGCTTCTGTTCTCCAATGTCTGCTATGCCCATGTGATCAGGAATCCTACCAGAGGAAGACTGTCTTAGTTGCTTTGTGCTTCTATGACAAAAATGCCAGAGACTAGGTAATTTGTAAAGAACAGAAACTTATTTCTCACAGTTCTGGAGGCTGGGAAGTCCAAGATCAAGGTGCTGGCATTTGGTCTGGAGAGTGCCCTCTTGCTGCGCCCTCCCATGGTAGCAGGGCAAGCCAGAGAGAAGTAGCCCAGCATCATGTGAAACCTCTTTTATAAGGACCTTAATGCTACTTATGAGGGAGGAACCCTCATAGCCTAATCACCTCTTTAAAGGCCCTACCTCTTACTACCATCACAATGGCAACACCTGAATTTTGGAGAGGACACATTCAAACCACAGCAAAGCCCATGGGCAAAAGTACCACTTTCTCCCCAGACTTATTTGATAATTAACCACTTTGCTGAGGGGCACCTCTAAACTTCCATGGGGCACTAGGGTTCTTGGCTGGGGGTTCTTTCCCCAGAGGAAAACAAGCTTCAGGTAATGGAAATTCTGAGTTGTGCTCTTTTTTGTCAAGGGTTACTTAGCCACATTTTTAAAAACTCATATTTTACCAACATAATAGAAGAACAGAGACTTAGGAAATTGAGGTAATATTATAGATAATCAATAAAAAAAAGACTGGACCACTCACTTGTGGTTTGTTGACACTTAATCATATTCACTGATAACGATTCCATATAAGTGCAAATTGAATCAGGTTTGGAAAACATGTAACTTCTGCAACACCTTCTAGGTTTGTTCAATCAGGACTCCTACAAGTGGAAGCCCATGGGATCTTCTAATGTGAAGGTCTCAGAGGAAGAGGAGAAGGATAAGAGTTGTCTATTGATCTTCTATTGCCACAAGCCTTCCACATCTCTGCTTCAGATACACTGTTTTCAGATTTATTATCAACAATAGGAAGAATGAATCACTGTCTATGGAGTAAAATATGCCCTGAATACAAATACACAGAATTTCTCAAGGAAAGGGAGAAGGAGAAGAAGGTAACTACTATTTTTTGAGAAGCTACTATATGCTGAGCTTTATGATAAGCATTTTGCAACTGCATGGGAAAGTTCCAGAATCAGTATCCTCTTTTACACATGAGAAAACTGAAGTTCATGGTGATATGAGGGTCATCAGCTAATAAGGGGCAGAGCCTAGACTCCAATCCTGATGTTAGGACATCAAAGTCTGTGAGCTTTCCATTTTATTCTGCTGAAGGAGAGAGAGAGTTACCCAGAGAGTGTTAACACTAGCAACCATTAGCAATGCTTAACCAAGTCACAGAGGCAATAAGGTAAGAGACGGCATCATGGGTTTGGTGGTCAGGGATGGAATCAAACAAGATGTGGAATTTGAGCTGATCTTTGAAGAATCGGAAAGCACAACTGGAATTATGAACAAGCAAGAGCCCCATCACTTCTGGTGCTTTGCAGGTTTGTGGCCACATGGTCATCTCAGAAGGAACTGAGAGGGCTTGAGGGCCTAGTGTAGGGTTATCCCAGGCACGTCACAGCCTGTAGGAACTTACCATCCTTGGGACATGGCAAAATTGTAGACCTTCCTGAGCTCTGTGACGGTGCTGCAATGGGCTACTTCTATTTGAGCTCTCTGTGGCAGATTTCATGATCTAGCCTTTGTAGTGGCTCAAATAAGGTTATTACACAGTGAAAAAGAAAAGCATGGAAGCTCAGTTGGAAATAGACAAGAAGACAGAATTGTCAAGAGAGTCCTAGTAGTCATGCATTTTTGTTCCCTCTGCTTTCTTGCATTAACTTTCTTTTAGATGACTCCAAATGGGCCTTAATCATGGCTGATCTGCGACTTAACATAGCTGGAAAGGTCTGGTGAATGCTATGGAATTCTCTCTCCCTTTGGAAATAATATTGGTTTTATGTTTCCATATGACAACGTCAGCAGGTTCTGGCTGAGTCTAATTGCTGTCCTCTAAGCAGCACCTGTTCATTTTTCTTTTACAGTACTTATGGGCATTCTTCTGTGGCATTATTCCAGTGATAAGAGTATCATTTGAATAATGACACATCACATCTTTAAGTCACAGAGCATTTGGAATCTGAATTTTGGGTCACAAACATAATGTTTTCAAAATGTTGAACCTGTCCCTCTTTGACACAGTCCTCCTTCCCTCCCTTTTTAAATTGGGTGTGCCTACAAATACAAATTAGTCATAGGGCTCACTGAATATATTTTTTAAGATGAGCATTTGGCATTGTCTCCAACAGAGTCAAAGCCTGGAAAATGATTATAGTCATATGACTTTAGAAGCACAGGGGATGTTTTAGGGATAGTCTCATTCAGGAGTTTTTAAACTGTGCCTCATGGAGCCTATTATCTGGAGGGTACTTTTTGGAGTGGCCACAGGAATGCTGGTTCCAGGTCTCTATTCCACTATAAATGAACAGCTCTTCCCTTTATTGAAACTCCTTGTAAGGTTTCATTTGAAGAATGGCTCCATAGCTATTAAATAAAAGAAAGTCTGGAAACTACATACCTAGTTTAAAACCTTTATTCCAGATGAGAAATAATGAGGTCTAGAGAAGGTATAGAGTGTTCTTTGTGGAGGAATCTAGTAGCTAACTATGGGGTGGACCTTGTGTTCACTCCCCATCACATAGTTTTTCCACTTAACAGTAGTGTTTATCAAAGTTCAGATTTATTGGAGGCTCGTGGGTAAGAGCCACAGAATTTCAGACCCTGAAGGGAACTTTTATTTTTTTCATGCTGTTGTCCTCAAATGATTTGTCTTGTGCTCATATGTGCCATTTACATACCAGAAAGATGCACAGAGCAGGCTAAGATGGGGCAGGAAAAGAACGATGTCAAAATGGCTATGACCTTTACTAAATCTGTGAACTTCAGTGTATAGGATATTATTTTTGATCTTTAATATCATTGCTACCCTTCTAAGCAGTCTTCTGTGAACTGCAAGGAATAAAACATAGAAATTGCATTTCCTAGGCTCCCTTGCCAGGAGGGTCTTGGTTAGATTCCACCAAAGGGGGCACTCCCTGGACATTTGGAAGGCAGAAGGAAAGGAGAAACTATTTTCCCCATATAAGCATGAGAAGGCAGCTGATACAGGAATTTGCTTGTGGCTTGATTTAGAACATCTTCCTAAGAATAATCCACTTCTGTGCTGTGGGCAGCTGAGATCATTGGCAGTGACTTTCAACTGCATTGCAGGTCTTTCTGACAATGAACTCTTTGTGCTGCAGAAGCCGAGACCGTTGGAAGTGGCTTTCCAATGATCCTGTACTTCTGGATTTCCTGAAAGAGACCTTCCTGATCTATGCTCTCTTGGCTTTCCAATAGCCATGTCTCCTCTAATTCTCTGTATTAAACTCCTTCATATTCAAAATATGAAGAGCAGCTTCTTTTTCTGGATCATGGCTTGGTAGGTCCAGAAATTGGTTCCTTTAAAGGAAGTGGTATATAGGGAGGCAGGTGGGTGAAAAGGAAATTGATATCTGAAGCTGGAAGGAGAAAATTCATGTTAAGTAGTGACAAGACACTTGGAAGGTATACCTGAACATATCCATTCAGGCTACAGCATGGGGAGATGGTGTGTATTGATTATTATTGGCTGTACCTAATAAATATTATAGGAAAGAGAGAAGAGCTTAAGAAAACATTGGCTAGATGGCAAGCAAAAATGAAAAGAAATGGAGAAATTCCAGAAATTCAGAGCTTTGCAGATTAGGAAAAATCAACTATTTCTAGACTCTAGACAACAATAGGGAGGGTTAAAAAAAAGGCTTTGAGCAACAGTGGCACAGTAAAAATCATCAGTTGAATAACATGATTCAAGGCAAAGATCAGTGTAAGATGATAGGCTTTCTATTCAAGCTGGGTAGGCTCAAGGTTACCACTAATAAGTTGAAGAAACATGGAAATAAGGTAGATTTGAGAAGTATGTGTTAGAAAGAACTTAAGTATGATTTTTGGGTCTGAAAATGACTAGAGACAAATAAATCAGAAGCCTACTAATTTTTTCAGGGGATTGTATTGCTGTTGAAACCATTAGCCTGAAAAAACCAAAACAAAAGTCTTTGATTTTTTTCAAAACCTTTGACTAACTCTGGGGTCTTTAACTTCCAAAAATAGGAGACAGCTTCAAAGGTTGTTTAATTCCCATGAGGCTTTCCTCAAATGTGGTCAAAGAGAGTAAAAAACCAAGAGGAGTCCCCATGGGCAGAGCCAGAGGACATGGAGAGCAGCAGGCAGAGATGTTCTTCCCCAAGGAATAGAACCAAGGCCTGGTCAAGGGACTTTTGCCCACCCCAAGGCTGGGGAGCTAGCTTCAGATGCAATTAGGTCATGACCTAATTTTTGGTCTTTTTATGTAGGGCTTCTTAGATGGTTTAATTCTGGGATACAATTTCAATATCTTGATATGTCTGCAGGAAGGAGGCATTTTCTATATTCCCATATCCACAGATAGACATTTTTGCATTTGATACAGAAGGAATAAGCCTTGGAAAAGAACTCCTTGACTCTGACGGTCACAAATGAGAAGCAAGAGAAGAATGTGTGCACAGAGCTCCCAAGAAGGATGGAGGTTCTGCTATGTTGAGTTCTAGTTGCTATAGACCACTCACACTGGGGACAGCAACTTCAGGACACTGGAGTCAAGTCCTGGCCTGGAAGAGTAAGTGGGAGATCATGGATTGAGAGGAAGCAAGGAGGAAGGAGTAAAAGAGACCAGCTGCTGTTCATGAAAGAAACCTGCTGCAGAACTGAGAGATACATTTAAAGGTGCTACACTTGTCACCCAAAGTCCCACAGTTAAAGGTGACTGGCGAGACTCAGTGAAACTTCTAGTCTAGGCATGATTGATACCTTGTCTTTTAAAGAACATCACATTTATGTTTTCCTTAATAAAAAATGCAATATTTGTTAACTGTAGAACATTTAGGAATTATAGAAAAGCACAAAGTAGAAAAAATTCATAATCCCAAACCCAGGAAATGATCACTATTAATATTTTGCTATAGTTCTTATTCTTTAAAATCCATATACACATATTTTAAAAACAAGGTTGATTTATATCCTCTAAAGTACTTTGTATTAGTGTAGGCCAGGCTATGCTACTGCAATGAATAATCCTCAAACCTCCATGGCTTACAGTAAAGATCACCGGTCCTTCGTGGTCCGTGTCCATTGCAGGTCAGCGCCAGCTCCGTTCCACATTGTCCTCATTCCAGCGACCCAAGGTAAAGGAGCAGCATCTATCTGAAACAATCTCCTGGCCAAGAGAAAAGAGAATATGGCAGATTGTGCACTGGCCCTAAGGCTTCTGCCTGGAAGTGACACATGACACATCATTTCTGCTTGCATTTCATTTTGGAAAGCAAGTCACATGGCCAAGCTTAATGTCAATGGGTAAGAAAATATAATGCTCCTTTAGGGATGGGTAGCAGAGATCTCTAAATGATAGTGCTTATACCACTTAGCTAGTTCAATGTTCTAAACTCCTTTGCAAGTACTAGAATTGTTATAAAATTAATGTGATGTTGCTTTCTCTGAGAATTTTTGCACATCTCCTACCTTGTGTTCTTCTCATTTTTGTTCTCCTTGACATAGGAAGGGCACGTGGGGAATGGGTCGGAGACCCTACCACCAGTGGAAATGAATTTGTTATTTACAAAGAGCAATAATATCTAAAGGGAAATTCTAGAAGTTTATAGAAGTCCAAAACATATATATATAGGCTGTAGAAATTTTTAATTACATTTTAAATTCAATAACTTATTTCACAGAAACCTTCAGCAAATGGTGATCTGTACCCTGGCTTTTCCATGCTGAGAGAGGGACTGTTTTCTGGCACTGTGGCAACCCTTTCTAGCAGCTGGTTCAAGGGTCCATATGTAATCAGAGCTAGTGTTTTGGGTTCAGATGCCCACATCTACCTATCTCTGTCAGCCTCCTACCTTCTGTTCTCAAAGGCTCTGCCTAGGGGGTCTGGATGCAGCTTCGTAAATCTGAAATCACCCGCTCATTTTCTCAGTACCCAGCTGTTTGAGAACAGAAGGAAGATGCCTGTTCTCCAATGCCCCATGCACTCCTGGCCCTTGGCTTTGTGGGTGCCACCTCCTGTGCTGAGGAGGACGTGACACTCAGTCACTATCCATTATGTCCTCGCTAGGGCCCACAGGTGTCTTCCCAGAGACAGGGGAACATTCATAAAGCTACGTGGCACCTCCCAATGTTGCCCCTGTCTCTGTTTTCTAATTGGCATGCTCAATGCTCAGGCAGCAGGGACTATCCCAATTTTACATTCATTTTCAGTGTAGTGGAGATCAAATTATTCTCAGATAATAAGAAATTATGCTTTTCCTTTTCTTGCAAGTGTGGTTTGACTTCCCCTGGTTTGGACAGCCCATGGTCACTTCTGGCTTTGCACCATGTTTTGTCCTCAGCATCTGTCCTGTGTTCACTGTCCCTTCTGCCTCTTTTCCTAGTCAGCTTTGGGGGTTGTTTCCTTCTGTTTATTATTTGGTAAAGAGTGTGCATGTTTTGCATTTCAAAATCACTGAACAGGCAAAGCTCCTTACTGAGATGGAGTGGACGATGGTGTCTGCTAGATCAGCTGACCTCTCCAGAAGGCAATGATGACCCCTACTGTTTCCCACCATCTCTTCTGGAACCCCCGCCCCAGAAATGAACACAGCTCTAAAACACAGCAGTATCCTTTAGCATTTTGTTTTGAATCCTAGCCCTTTAAAGAGGCAAATTCCAGTGTTTTTCTATTTTTTTAAACATACCAGGAGCTGAAGAAAGGCTGCCCAAGTTGTATGATTTCTTGATTTGAGTACAAGTGTTAGAGCCAGAATTCCTGTCCACAGTACATACACACCCACAAATTTGACTTTATTCTTTCCAAATGATCATCATCTTGCCTTCAGTGAATGTCATGGAAGAAGAGAATTCTAATAGCGCTGTCTGCAAATATGGGTACTTATTGGGGAGACCGTAAATTTTGTGTCAGTGGTGTGTGAAGACAGATCTGAAATGGAGTGAATGAGATTCCAAGATTAAATGAGGTTAGCCTCCATACATTTTATATTTTCAATCCTGAGATTTCATGAATCCACGTGCACTGTGTTGCTTTGTCAAAATGAGCTAAGAAGGAGAAAGCAAATGGGGAAAACAATTTCTCAGACAAATCATTCCTTTCCCTTAATCAGTGCTCTATTCCGATGTCTTAAGTGTGGCCTCCTGAATGCCTGGAGCTTATCTTTGGCAGCAAGACAAGCGAACACTGGGCCTGGAATCAGAAGGGAAGGAGGGGGGAAAATAACAAAAAGATCCCTTGCCAGGAGCGGGGAGAAGGAGACGTGGCAGAACAGCCTCCTGACTGGCATGGCAGGGCTCTGAAGCCTGGGACAGCTGTGGAGCCCATCGCCTCTGGAGGGAGGGTTACTTCTGCCCTGGCTCCTGCCCTCCCTGCACATCCTCTCCCACTGAGTTCATTATTGACTGGTCCTCACCCAAAGGCAAGAGAGCCAGGTTGCTGGGGTAGAGCCAGATTAGAGCCTGGAAGTTCATCTACCTTTGTGATATTAAAGCTAAGGGGACACGGGTGAGAGAGAAGGCTTAAAGGAATCTTGCTTCCATTCTGAGGGTGAGCTGTGGAGGGACTGGCTTTTAAGAGAACAAGATGGTAGCTTAAAGAATGGTGGTTTTGAACGTTGGGGGATTTTCCACCTCTGCTAAAGCAACATACCTCACATATTGGTGGATGTTTGTTGTTAGCTCTTCTTCAGCTGTATGGAGGAGAAAAAGATGGATTTCATTGCCTGTGAAAGAGTGACCAAGCTCCTTGGCCACCCTGCTGTGTAAGGACTGTACTCCAGGATTTGTGTGAACTGGCTGTGAAAGAACAGGCTTGATCTCTTTAACCCTGTTAGTGGTAGCTAGATAAAGTCATTTATTAAGCTGTTATAAAACATGAAAAGCTTACAAGTTTCCTGGTGTCACTGAAGAATTGAAGTTTAGGGTTTTGACCAGCCTGGATAGGGGACAGTTCTCAAAGCTCCCAAATTTTAGCCAATGTAGGCTATTCTCTGATCCCAGCCTAACCAGATCTAGTTGTCACCTGACACCCCCGACCAGTAGTTATTAACTTTTCCCAATATAAATTAATATATGCTCTCTAACTACTCCAGTTGGCATCTCTACACCTCAAACAGAATAAAAGTCTAAGCACCCAGCAATCCAGCAATGTCTTTGGAAGGCTTGGTGGGGGATAGTTTGTTTTCTAATTTTTCTCACAGGTATTGTCAGAGAAATAGAGATATTGGTTTTATAGCACAAGTCCAGAATGGTTGAATTATTGATGTGGGATTAACAACAATTATGTTAAAAAAGCTCCAAAAAGAAAGTGAAAAAAGGGATCATTTGACTGAATGTTAATATGTGCAGTAAGTGTACATAAGACAAAAGGGTAGAAATTATGGAGAGATACATTTTGATAATAGAGCTGTTCCAAGATAAAATGGACTGACTTGGTTGATAGGGGGCTTCCTTTTGTCAAAGTATTCAAACAAAGGCTAGAAAATTATTTGTTCATTAACAAGTTTTAGAGTATAAAAACAGCAATGAGTATTTCACTTCACTAGCTAAGAAGTTCTTAATCTATGAGCTCCTAAATGTGAATGTAAAATTATTATGTATCTGCACATTTTCCAAGGTTATTTTTCTTCCTCTTTTTTGCAGTCACAACCTCTTGTACATGATAAACCAGTTAACTAGCTCTAGCTCTCCATATAAATCTTCCAGTTAGGTCTTTGAACATGAATGTTCTGGTAAAGATTAACAGACATCTGAGGATAACTTCTAATGAGGAAGACAGAACTCAAAAAGAGAATAGAGGCAATGATAAAGAAGAAAAAGGCAAAAACAACAAAAAATAAATAACTCATTAATATAGCCAGAGGAGTAAGAGCATATTTCATAAAACAATGAACTAGAAACTATCATTCAGAACACAAAAAGGACCTTTTAGAAATTAAAATTGTGATGGAAGACATGAAAAATGCATAAATACAAAATTAAGTACATATCCCAGAAAGTTGAAAGGAAGGACAAAGAAATGGGAAATACGGGAGAAAAAAGGTGAGGATTAGCACAGGAGACCCAACATTTGAATATAAGAGAGAGCTGGATAAAATAAAGAGGATGTTATCAAAGAAATAATTCAAGGAAAAATTTCCAGAAGGAAAAAGTACATGAATTTCTAGGTAGAAAGAGCCTAACAACTATGTTCTTTCATCTATTTTTAATAGATGTAAAAAAATACTCAAAGTTATGTAAGTATAAAATTTCAGAATACTGGGTCAGAGAGAAAATTATAAGTTTCTAAAAAGGAAAACAAAACAAAATCAGGATACATAAAAAAGACTGGAAATCAGAGTCAAATTAGACTGTTGAACAGTAATGCTAGAATTGAGTACACAATGATTAATGAGTTTATTTATTATAAAGAGAAAATTATTTTCAACTCAGAATTTTGTACCCAGCTAAACTATCAATTAGATAGTGGCGGGAGTGGGGTGGGATGGTAGGGGTGGGACAGGGGCAGAAGAATAAAGACTTTCTCATCTGTTCAAGATGTTATGCAAACGATGGCAAATATCTACATGGCACACACATCAGGGCTACTGCAACAGTGTTCACTAGGGAAATTCATGGTAACAAGATCAGTAGTAGACAAGAAGTTCTCCCACTGCCTATCACACTTTCGGGAAGAGTATAGTCTAACAGAGCTAGACGTCAGACTCTTGAGGAGGTACTCAGACACTTAGGCTTTGGAGCTTTTACACTGCATGATTAGGGAACCATCAATAAGTCCCTTGTGTAATCAGAGGCCAGAATACAATAGCAATAGTACTTTGCAGAAACTTATCTTCAGCCCTTTTCTGCCAAGACACTAATTTTGGTTGGAGATAGCATCAGCCCCACCCCTGGAGTGATTGGGGGCTAGAATCCAAGCCTTGAAGTTGCAGCTGTATGAGTGGCAAGTAGTGGCAGACCTTATGTCATCAGCATTCATGATTAGTAAAGCCCTTATCCTAGAATGATTGGAAAAATAGGGCTCAGAAGTTGTTGATGATCAGAAGTGATTGCCTGAAGCATTAGACATATCTTATTTAAACTGAGATTTAAAATAAGTCAACATTTTTTCTGGGAGGTCACTTAATAGAATATAAGTCTTGGACAAGTTCTCCTTTTCCTCTCAGAAGAGGTCACTATTTTACGTCACATGAACCTTTTCTGAGGAAACTGCTGGATGACATCATCCACCTTATTGTGGGAGTAAACCAAGAAAGATAAAGACACACAATCTAAGATAAAGGGGATACAGGGGAGGCAAAGGTAATTACCAGGATGACAATGAAATGATATTCCTAGGACAGCTAGCAACAGAAGCAACCTAGACTGGTGGATGGGTGCAGTAGGAGAGAGGGCTCCAGGTGTGAGGTTCTCAAGAAGATGAAATTGATACAACACCCATTTTTAAAACAGCTTTATTGAGATATAATTGGCATAGAATAAACTGAACATATTTAAAATATACAATAAGTTATGACATATACACCCATGAAATCTTTATCTGAATCAAGATAATGATCATATTCACCATCATCAGAAGTTTCCTTTGTAATCCCTACCTCTTGACCTTTCCTGTTTTCCCAATCCCCTGTTTTCTGCTTACATTGGGTTTTATTTGGTCTGTCTTCCTGGTTTTTTAAGGTGAGCACAGAGGTCATTAATTTGATACCTTTCCATATTGTTCTTCACTGTCTTCCTAATCCCCATCCTGATCTGCTCTCTGTCACTATAAGTTAGTTTGCATTTTCTAGAATTTTATACAAATGGAATCATACATATATACTCTTTTTTTCTCTGGGTTCTTTCACTCATCATAAACATTTTGCAATTGATTGATGTTGCCACGTTGTTATGACGTATATCAATAGTTTGTTCCTTTTATTGTTGTGTGGCATTCCATTTCATGAGTATACCACAAATGAACATTTGTATTGTTTCACCTGTTGATAAACATTCAGGTTGTTTTCAGTTTTGCCTATTGGAAAAAAAGGCACTATAAACATTTACATACAAGTCTTTATGTGGACATATGCTTTCTTTTTTCCTGTGGTAAATACCTAGGCGGGGAATGGCTGGATAATATAGTAGAACTGTGTTCCAAAGTGGTTGTACCATTTTACATTACTACCAGCACTGTGTGAGAGCTCCAGTACTTCCACATCCTTACCAGTATTTCATATGGTTAGTCTTTGAATTTTTGGCATTCTAAAAACTTGTCAAAAATCAATTATGCACATAATCATAGGATTATTTTGGACTCTCTATCCAATTTCACTGATTTATGTTGATGTCAACTCCACAGTGTTTTGATTATTATTGCTGTAAAGTAAGTCTTGACTTCAGATGTGCAAGTCCTCCAATTTTTTTTCAAAGTCATTCTTTTTTTTTTTTTTGTTTTTAAGTCATTTTGACCATTCTGGTCATCTGCTTTTCCATATGAATTTTAGAATCTGCTTTCTATCAAAAAAAAAAAAAAAATGCCTGCTGAGATTTTGGCAGCGAGAGTGTTGAATCTATAGGGCAACTTGGGGAGAAATGACATCATATCAATATTGAGTTTTCCAGTCTGTGAATATGGTATACTTTTCCATTTATTGAGGTCTTCTTTAATTACTTTCAGCAATGTTTTGTGGTTTTCAGTATATAGGTCTTGCACATCTTTTGTCAGATTTATCTCTAAGTATTTCAAATTTTCTGATGTAATTATAAATAGTATTCATATCTACATTTCAATTTCTGTTTGTTCATTACTAGTATAAAGAATACAATTGAGTTTTGTATATAGATCTTGGATCCCACTCACTTATCAGATCTAGTAGCTTTTTTGTAGATTCCAAAGAATTTCTACATAGATGATTATGTTGTCTATAAATAAAGACAGTTGACTTCTTTTCCAATCTGATACATTGTATTTTATTTTCTTAACCTATTGCACTAGATGGAAACTCCAGTCTATGTTAAATACAAAAGATGAGGTGGATAGTCTTTATTTGTTTCTGATTTTGGGGGGGAAATAATTTCATCTTTCATCATTAATTTGATGTTAGCTCTAGATTTTTCATACTTGCCCTTTCTATTTGTAGTTTTGAGCCTTTTTTAAAAAATCAGGAACAGATGTGGGGTTTTGTTAAGTAATTTTTCTACATCTATTCAAATTATCACATGGTTTTTCTTTTTAAGCCTAGTAATATGATGAATTACACTAATTGATTTGGATATCAATCATTGATTGAATTTGAAAAAAAATTTGAAGGTCTTACATAATCTAAATTCAAAACTTATCATAGAGTTATAGCAATCCATGGTGTAATGGTTAGCACTCTGGACTCTGAATCCAGAGTAATAAGTAATCAAAATAGTGTGGTGTTGGTATCAAGATAGACAAGTAAATCAGTGGAACTGAATAGAGAGTCCAGAAGAGCCCCACACCCTTGTGGGCAATGGATTGTTGACAAAGGTGAAAAGGCAATTCAGTAGAAAAAGAATGATTCAAATGGTGCTGAAAGAATTGAATACCCATATGATGGTTAAACCAACTTTGCAAAACCCTTGGGACAAAATCTACTTGGTCATGCTGTATTATCCTTTTTAATATATTGTTGGATTCATTTTACTAAAATATTATTAAGAATTTTGACATTTATGTTCACGAGAGATTTTAATCTGTAGATTTTTTACACTGTCTTTATATACTTTTGATCTCAGGGTAATACTGGCCTCATAAAATGAGTTGGGAATTATTCCTTCCACTTTAATTTTCTGGAAAAGTTTATGTAGAATTGGTATGAATTTTTCCTTAATGTTTGGTAGGATTCACCAGTGAAACCATCTAGGCCTGGGGTTTGATTTGTAGAAAGGTAATTTACTGTCAGTTCAATTTCTTTAATACACATAGTGCTATCAAGATATCTATTTTTTCTTGAATGTGTTTTGGCAGTTTTTGTCTATCAAGAAATATGTCCATTTCATCTAGATTTTCTAATTATCTTGTGTCTTTACTATCTTGTTAATCTCTATAGAACCTATGGTGGTGTCACCTCTTTCATTCCTTATGTTAGTCATTTGTGCCTTCTCTGTTTCTTCACCCTTATCAGTCTGACTAATGATGATTTTATTGATATCCTTAAAAAACTAGCTTTTAGTTTCCATTCTCTATTTTATTGATTTCTACTCTGATCTTAATTTTTTTCTTGTTTTCTGCTTACATTGGGTTTTATTTGGTTTTTCTTCCTAGTTTTTTTAAGACGAACACTGAGGTCATTAATTTGATACCTTTCTTATTTTTTAATGTAGGCATTTTCTAATATAGGTGTCTAGTGTCTACTATTCTAAGTATCTAAGTACTACTTTAGATGCATCCTACAAATTCTGATATGTTATATTTTCATTTTCACTCAAGACATAATGCTTTCTAATTTCCCTTCAGTCTCTGGGAGGGACTTTCTAGTTATGGTCTTTCGGGGTTCCAGTTTGAAACATGGTGAGTGTGCTAACCCTCCCACTTGGTGGACCCTAGACTCTGGTTTTTCTCCCCCTAGATCCCAGAAGCTGTCAAAAGCATCGTTCACCTTGTCAGCTTTTCAGCCATATCTTTCCAGAATTAACAAACACCCGCATTGGAAAAGAGGCTCCAACTGCTGATTTACTACTTTGGCTTTTTATCTTTTCCCAGATTTTAAAAAGAGCTAATAAGTTAGTTAATAGAATAAAAAGTATGCCACACTTCATTTGACCTATCCAATTCTGTTAAAAGTTAAAGCTTCTTTTGTACAGAAAAATAACAGGTTGGTGGAGGAATAATTACAAGTCCAACATCACTGAGGTTTCCCTATCAATGACACATTCAAAGGACTTGAATTTAAGAGGGTCTTCTGGGTCTTGCAAGCCCTGTCCTTGGGAATGGCTGTGGCTCCTGGAATAGGGATTTAGACTTTGTTTATTTGACTGATCCTAAGGGCAGACAGTGAACATGGCCGTCTCCACAAATATTCCTAAACTTGCTTCCAAACTTGCTCCCACACTTGTTTCTAAAAGATGTCTAAGTAAGCTTTTATTCTCATAAGTGTATGTAAAGAATCTCAGAACATGCCACCTTTCTAAACTGAAATTTCAGTAGGGAAAATCAAAGAATATCCCCAAGTCCAAAGACCATTGGACTAATCAAAATACCCTGTCAGATACATGAGGAACTCTGACAATGAACTGATGTACTGAGGGCCTGAAAGGGCCTGGGGGGCGTTGGGTGGTGAGGGTCATCATTCAAGCCATACAGACTAGACTTCTGAACAGCTGTATCCTCTTATGAAGGCGGCATTCTCATTTTTCTTTTCTTTCCCAGCAAGTTCTCTATAATCCAGGAGACTGAAGACAGATTTTTCTCCTCGTAAAGGTAAAGTCCCCAGGGTTTAGGGCATGAGACACCCTTGGTTAGGCTTCCTTTATATTTTTAAGCACATTGAGTTCCTGGTGCACGATCCTAACCAGCTGAGCTGCTAGAAATTTTCATACCCTACACACAAGTTCACAGGGGTGAAAAGGAAAATAAGACCATGGGTTTGGAGTTGTTTGTTTTACTATAATTTGAAAAATAAACACGTTTCCCTGTCTGGAGTCACCAGTCACATTTTTTCTCTTCCAACTCTTAAATCACTGACAGAGAACAAAGAGGGAAAAACCAAAGTTAAATAAAATTCCAGCCATGTGTCAGGAGGTTCTTTCCTTAGTCCCCAAAGTTCTTAGAGCCTGTCCAGACTCCTGGTTCCCTTGGCAAACCACTCCCTGAGAGGAGCCAAGTAGCCTTTGCAGTTACCTTTCCAAGGAAATTTGGGGAGAATGACATCAGCAGAAGAATCAGATTAGATAATGTGAAACAGCTGCCTCTCTACCCCTTCAGATCAACTCCTCTCTAGGGTAAAGGTTTGCAACCTTTCTGCACAAACGAAAATAATCTGGGAAAATTTAAAAAATATATACATATTCCTGGCCTCACTTGCAGAAGGTCTGATTCATTGGGTCTGAGTTGAAGCCCAGTTGTCTGCATTTTTAACATGTAGGCAGTTGAACTATGAACTCTGTCTTGGAGGAAGTCTGCTCTACATACCAGGCCCCCAGGATCCAGAAGAGCCGTTTATGATGGGATTGCATGAGCATGCACCCTTTCCACTCACCCTAGAGCATGGAACCTGCTGTCTGTGAATGAGCTGACATTTGTTTTAAGGCTAATGCAGAGCTCAGCTAGCTGGGGAATGAGATTTTTAAAACGAGAATCATCTCATGTGGCTGCTAAGGACTGTTTTCGAAGTCCTAGGAGAAGCTTTCAACAATATTATACCATTACTATAGAAATAATTTCGCGGCATCAAAGTGGTCAAGCCAGAATTACAATTAGAATCCCTTTGCTTTCAGTTCATGTATTTGACTATTATTTGTTTGGTTTCAACAGAGGGCTCAGTTCTCCAAGAATGAATTTCTTTATGATGCTGTCACCACCATCACCACTACTACCATTTTCAAAACCACATTTTCCCTTGAATCTTGGCACTTTAGATAAAAAACTTATTTTTAAATTATAGCCTAAGTACTTTGTAAGTGTGTTTGTCTCTCTAACCAGATCATAGACCCTTTAGAGATGGGAAAATATCTTTTTAATTTTTGTATCAAGTACACAAAGTGCCTGATGGGTGAAGACCTAGAAGGTGATCTATAACTATTGACTTGGTTAAATTATATATCTTCTTTTTTGATCATGCAACTTCATAAAATATAGTGAATGTAATTTGTAGTATTTTTCATAAGTTTTTATAACATTTAAAGATTAACATTTTTCTCTAGTTACAAGTCATAAATTATAAAAAATAATAGAAAATATTGCCAAGAATGTAGTTTCAAAATGAAAACAAATTTTGGAATAACTATTTCCAGAAATTTAACTGGATTATATCTACCCTTTCATGTAAGAAAAAATGATAATAATGAATTACTCCTATTTTTATTATTCTCCTAATATCTACTTTCTCGACCTTTTGTAATACTATTATAATAATAATAATATATAATCATATTGTGGACTAATAAAACTATATAACCAAGGCGAAATTGAGAAATGAGCAAACTGGATAATTCATGCTCCCAAAAGTTTTCTTTGGCTCCAAATTTAGGGATCTTAGGTGAAAGATAGTCTTTATTTTATTTTTTTTAAGACCTTAGTTGTCTACTTTTCTGTGTTGACATATCTAAGGAGCAGCAGTTTGTTATATGTTTGTCAATTCTCAATATCTATGCATATCCAATTATCTTAGGCAGCACTTCTGAGCCTCTCAGCCTCACCTGCACAGGCTTCACTTGGCTTCATGCAGGTGCAACTCAACAGTCTCCACCTCTCCCCACCCCAGAGCATCATGGGAACCTGCTTAGTGCCTAGACATGTGCAACTTGGAAGTGCAGGCTGAATAATGACCCACAGGGCAAACCTTTGCCCAGTGGAGGGTGGGAGCTGAAGAATAATTTCTTCTCCTGTTTTCCCCTTGAATGGATGATTCTGAAATGTCATTCTTATAGTTCTGTAGATTGTCCTGAAAGATGAAGTGACCAGTTGCTATTGGTGGCCAATGCAATGATGTATCCTTCTTATTGCCATTTCTTCCTTCCTTCCTTCCTCTCCCTTATTCTTCTCTCTTGCTCCCCGGGATTATTCCAATTACTGCTCACACATAAGTCTTTGACTCAGACTCTACTTTCTAAAGAACCCAAGCAAAGATATTATGAAATAATGAGTGTGATGCGCACTGTCTAGGGGATGGACACGTTTGAAGCTCTGACTCAGGGGGGTGGGGGGTAAGGGCAATATATGTAGCCTAAACTTTTGTACCCCTACAATATGCTCAAATAAGAATTAAAAAATAAATAAGTAAATAAATAAATAAAAGATATTATGAAAGTTGAGAATAGTGGTGAGAAAATAAAAATCGTTGAGCATTCTAAAGTTAGTCTCAATAATCTTTGAAATAAAATTGGTGATATTTCACTTAGGCTAATATAAAAATATATTTTTATTAATAACAGTATAATGTCTGATTGTTTTTAAATGGTCTTTTTACAGTTTGTATCTAAAAAAGACATACCACATTTCATTTGGAATGTCTCAAGTTTCTCTTAATATAAGTCAACTCCTTTCCTCTTTTAAGGGCTATTTATTAACACTCAGCAAAATACTAGCAAACCGAATCCAACGGCATATCAAAAAAATAATACACCATGATCAAGTGGGTTTTATTCCAGGGATGCAAGGATGTTTCAACATACATTCAATAAATGTGATTCATCACATAAACAGAATTAAAGACAAAAACCATCTCAATAGATGCAGAAAAAGCATTTGATAAAATCAAGCATTCTTTCATGATAAAAACCCTCAACAAACTAGGCATAGAAAGAACAGACCTCAAAATAATAAAGGCCTTATATGACAACTCACAGCCAACACCATACTGAATAGGGAAAAGTTAAAAGCATTCCCCCTGAGAACTGGAACAAGACAAGGATGTTAACTTTCACCACTTCTATTCAACATGATACTGGAAGTCCTAGCCAGAGCAGCCAGGCAAGAGAAGGAAATAAAAGGCATCCAAATTGGAAAAGAAGAAGTCAAATTATTTCTGTTCACTGACAATGTGATCTTATATCTAGAAATCCCCAAAGACTTCACCAAAAAACTCTTAGATTTGAAAAATGAATTCAGTAAAGTTTAAGGATACAAAATCAGTAGCATTTCTGTATATCAATAATGATCAAGCTGAGAACCAAGTCAAGAAGGCAATCTAATTTACAATAACTACAAAAATAAATACCTAGAAATATATTTAACCAAGGAGGTGAAACATCTCTATGAGAAAATCTACGAAACATTGATGGAAGAAACTGTAGATGACATAAACAAATGGAAAAAATCCCATGCTCATAAATCAGAAGACTTAATATCATTAAATGACCATATTGAAATCAAGCAGGTGGAAGGGAGGAGGAGGGGATGGGTAAAATCACACCTAATGGGTACAGTGCACACTATCTATGTGATGGGCACATTTATAACTTTGACTCAAACTGTACAAAAGCAATTCATATAACCAAAACATTTGTACCCCATAATATTCTGAAATAAAAAAAATAACTCTACTGCACAAGACAATCTACAGATTCAATTCAATCCCTATCAAAATACCAATGTCAGTGGGCATGGTGGCTCATGTCTGCAATCCTAGCACTCTGGGAGGCCAAGGCGGGAGTATCGCTTGAGGCCAGGAGTTCAAGGCCAGCCTGAGCAAGAGCAAGACTCTGTCTCTACAGGAAAAATAGAAGAATTAGCCAGGTGTGGGGGCACACACCTGTAGTCCCAGATACCCTAGAGGCTAACGCAGGAGGATCACTTGAGCCCAGGAGTTGGAGGTTGCTGTGAGCTATGACCACACTCTTGGATTTTAGCTAGAGCTATAGAGTGAGACTCTGTCTCAAACAAACAAACAAACAAACAATAACAAAAAAACCCCAAGGTCATTTTTCACAGAATTAGAAAAATCAATCCTAAAACTCATATGGAACCAAAAAAGAGCTTGTATAGCCAAAGCCACCCAGTCTATGGTATTCTGTTATAGCAACTCAAATAGATAAAGACAACTACATAACCTTCCAGGTCAAAGTCTAGCTCTTCCATTTACTAGTTCCATGACTTGGGGCAAAAGTTTTGAAACTTTTTTAAGTCTCAGTTTTTTCACTCAGAAATTATTTTTTTGAGGATCAAATAAAATAACAATTGTAAAGAAGTTAGTATTGTAAAGTTCCTATTAAATAGCATATGGGAAATACTATTAATACATTATAATGAACTCTTCTTATTATCATCTTCTACAATCTTTCTATTTACTCAATTAAATTATCACAGTGGGGAAGAATGACTGGAACTATGGTAAGGTTCTTACGTACATGAAGGGATTTAATAGTATTACAGTAGACTGATATATATAAGTTAAAGATAAAATTTAAAAATGAAACAATACAATGGCTCCTTCAGGTGAGAGCTGAACAGCACTTCATTTTGACAAGCTAAAATGGTAGAAGAAATACATAAAAAATAAGTACTAATTTATGTAGATTCGCTTTTTCCAAAGGCTCATAGAATCAGAGAAATGTTCTGCTGGTTAAGAGGAAATATTTATATAAAACGATCATGAACATGCTTTTTGATTTTATAGAGCAAGAACTTACTATCTACTCTTTTAAAAATTTTTAGAAAACCCTATAATCTCTACAATCATCAAAATTAGCTGGGCTATTGATTTATTTAGCTTGATTCATTGGCTTGGATTAATTGGTTGGTGAGAGCTTATTGAAAGGAAATTAATCTCTTGATAAGAACAGCACTAATGTTAACAGATAAACTATTAGATGCACACTCTTGTCCATTTAAGGAAGCTGGAGAAACCTGGGTAGAAGTGTATTATTTGAGGGCTGGGATGAGGCAGCAGCACTTATTTGAAGAAAGCTAAAGAATCTAATTATAGAAAAAAGAAGAGGAAGGGAAAAAGCCAAGTGACTGAACAATGGTGATAAGTCGGGGGGGGGGGGGGCGTTTGTGTTGGGAGGTGGTCGTGTAGCCTGATCATTTATCACATGAAATATTGGGTTGAGCTGAGGTTGAGTAATGTTGGACACTGCAAAGGCCCTATCCTTACTCCCTGAACCTTGGGGTAATCTTTAGACATTACCATTAATTATTTAGACTCAGAAGGCTGCAAAAACATCTTGATTCATTGGCAAAGTGACAAGCATATGGTGTGTTTTGCAAACCCCTAGATTTCTGTTGAGAGGAGGCTAACATTAATTTCTTACAAATCCTACAGGGACTTTCCAAGCCAGCCATTGTTAACATAGTTCGACATCAAAGTTGGAAAGGCTTGGAGTAGTTTTGAAAAATAAGTTAGATACAAATGAGTAGCTTTTATTCAGCCTGGTGACAAGGAACCTCTAAGAC
This sequence comes from Eulemur rufifrons, assembly GCF_041146395.1. Taxonomy (NCBI): domain Eukaryota; kingdom Metazoa; phylum Chordata; class Mammalia; order Primates; family Lemuridae; genus Eulemur; species Eulemur rufifrons. The sequence goes on along the minus strand of NC_091011.1, from coordinate 27,659,160 downwards.
ACTGTAGCTTTCCTGCAAAGAGCAAGAGAGCCTTGGACAGCTTTGCAGCCTGATTGATGGTCAAGGTGGCAAGTCTGTTGAGGGGGACTTACAGGATGGTGCTGGGAATCTGGTGTTTCCCGCAGTGCTTGGCACTCTAGCAGCCTAACAATTGAGGTTCAGGCAAGAGTCCCGATTCAGATTCACAGAGCATGTGGTGTGATCATGATCAGGGCTGCCCTCTGGCTAAGGGAGATGAACAGCCCACCCTCTCCCAGTGCACAGCTGTTTTGAGTGCAATGCCCTGCGGAAAGGGAAATGCGAGATGGGAGAGAATGAATGGGGAGAGTTATGGTTGTATGAAATGAAAGACATACAAAGAGCCCCTCGTCATCTTCAGCCCAGAGACTTATCAGTGTTTGGACTGCTGCTGACAGGGTCTCAAATTTAAGCTACAAAGTTTCCTATGTTCCAGGGGTAGATCAGTCGCACCTTCAACCCTGCAGTGGACTTTTAGCACTCCCTGGGCAAATAATTAATTTCTTGCCCTCTACTTTGTCAGCTCTTGGACCTCCTCAAACCTCCATCAGAAAGGCTTTGAATTTTATTTATTGGACAAGTTTATAGAAGGCAATTTGCATAACAATTCTGTCTCTCATGGCAATAAGGGCTAGCAATTAAAGCACAAATAAGTGGCACTATTCCTAGGAACTAAGAAAAAAACTTTTGATAATACCAACAAAGACATTAAATGATATCAACTATTCAGTTGACTCAGTCTGAGACAGAGTGGAAAGGAAGAAGGAAGCAGGGTTCATCTGGAAGTTTCATCTGCTCTAACTGGTGGAGAATTAAGGAAGAGAATGTGAGCAAATGTGGAATAAACAAGGTTTAGATAAAAAAATATTTCTGGCTAAAGAAACTGAAGTGTCCGCTCTGGGCTGAAATGGTCAATTCTGGATTATTCATAGGCAATTTGACCTCTTCCACCCAGGAATCAAACTGTCTATTTTGAGAGGGGGGTCATCAGGTCTGTTTCAACCTGCTTCAGGTAAATCCACCCATAAATTAGGCCAGAAATGGAAGCATTGGCTGAATTTCTAAAAGACCTCCTTGTCTGGAAAACTTTTTTTTTTTTTTTTTTTGAGACAGAGTTTTGCTCTGTTGCCCTGGCTAGAGTGCAACGGCATCAGCCTAGCTCACAGCAACCTCAAAATCCTGGGCTTAAGCAATCCTTCTGCCTCAGCCTCCCAAGTAGCTGGGACTACAGGCATGCACCACCATGCCTGGCTAATTTTTTCTATATATATATTTTAGTTGTCCAGATAATTTCTTTCTATTTTTAGTGGAGACAGGGGTCTCGCTCTTGCTCAGGCTGGTCTCGAACTCCTGACCTCGAGCGATCCTCCCACCTCGGCCTCCCAGAGTGCTAGGATTACAGGCGTGAGCCACCGCACCTGGTCTGTAAAACTTTTTCTTATATACAATCAAAACCTTTTTGATTACAAGTAAACCATTTTCCTTGTGTTCTGTCCCCAGTGTAAATAAAATATAAGGAAGATTAACTACCTTTTTTTTTTTTATAGGAAAGCCTTTTATATATTGTGGCCATGTAATCACGCTCCCATCTTCCCCAAGCTGTACAATCCTAGTTTTGTTGGTGTTTCCCCACAGGTGCTTTTTCCGAGTACATAAGCACCTGTTAAGTACTCCCACGAGTGGACTCTCCCCATATTTCACTCCCCTTCGTGGTGAGGGTCCCACTTCTGCACCAGAACATTCTAGGAGAGTGCTAATAACTAGCAAGACCAGGCTGTCCACCTAATTCATGACTCCGATTTCTCAGTTTTGCACATTTGTGCTTTATCCTGATAAACAATCATGGGATCATTGCCACAATCTTTTTGGTGCTTCCCCAAGTTCAAACCACATTCTTCTCGTCTGTGAGTGCTGCTTTCCAGCTGTCTGACTCTCTCCTTCTTAAACAGAGACGGTGCACTCTAGGATGGGGATGTGGACCCCTTAAGGAGGATGCAAATAGCTACTCCTGGTCCCTTAAAGATCATTTCCTCTTCTTTGCCTGTGCATGCTGTTTCTTTGTCCTGGTGCTTTACCCAACAGCTCCTTCTTCTCAGTGGAAATCTTCTATTCTTGGGACTCAGCTCAAATATCGTCTCATTAAATCCCTATGATGGGTGATATATTCCTTTCTACTCCTGCAGGTGCCCTTAATATCTAGTCCCCAAGTTTAAGGAGTCAGGACAGGGGCTTTATTTAATTTTTTAAAATATTCACTGCAGGTAAGAGAGTGCTTGGCACATAGTAGATGTTCCATAAATGTTTGCTGACTCAATTAATTAAATACTGGTGTTTGGAAGAAAACAGGATGCCACAAGATTGGCTGTGTTCTTAGGAGAGAGAAGAGGGAAAGAAAGCAACTGGCCAAGAATTGATAGTGTGTATGTATGTAGAGCACGATGAGCTAAGAAAGGAAGCCATGGCCTGGCCAGGGTGCTAGGAGAAGAACTAGGATTTTTGTTATCTTACAGATGTGAAGAAAGACAGTTTCCAGAAGAAAATTAAAAAAAAAAAAAAAAATCCAAAGCCTGTATCCAAGCTCTGCATATTTGAGCCCCTACCTACCTCGACAACATACCCTGTCTCTTTTTCGCTTGCTGGTTTGCTTTTGCTTCCAGAAGCATTCCCAGCTCACACCTGCCTCACACACCTGGTGCCCACCACCCCTCTACCTGGAGCACCCACCCTTCTGCTCCTGCTTCTCAGAGACTCATTTCTGTGCTCTGAGGTCTCCACTGAAACGTGTCCTCCCCACACTCTTCCCAGCGAGGTTCCCAGGTGACTCTCCTTTGCAACTTCCTGCTTCTATCCTTCACAGAACTGATCAGATTTGAATGACATTAGTCATGCGTGCAAATATTTTAGTTTTTCATCTATCTGTCCCTAGCATGCGAACTCCAGGCAGGATGAAACCTAGTGAGAGAAGCAGATAAGAAATAAAGTCAGGCAGATGTGGATCTGGTTCCCAACTGGAAGCTGTGGGCTTGTTGGCAAAAGGGTATTTTTCTGTTCACTTCACTAATCATTCTTGCCCGCTCCCCTGCAGGGCTGGAACTGCGCACTCTCTTTTTCCTTGTCACTGAGTTTTATAGGCCACCCTCACCACTGCTCTGCCAGGATGGGGCTATTCCAAATCCATTTTAAATGGTTTGAAATGAAGGTTCCTTCCCCAAGTAGAACTTTTAAATTGTGCCTTTTACTTCCTGTTCTTCCCTTTTTTAATAAAGTTAAGCAGTAGAGCAAAGATCTCAAGGAAGGTTCCAGCCCCAGGAGATCCCTGTGCAGAGGGTGCAAGATGGGTAGAGCCATTGGTATTCTGGGCTTTGGCTATGGGAATAGTAGGTCGAGTTTCCTCCCCTCAGCTGCTCTGCGGGGCGCATGTAAAATCTCTGCAAACAGTCCCAGTGTGCTTATAAAACCTCAGGTCACTGACAACTGCAGTGCTCATTTGCTGTGGCCAATTTAGCGCTAATAAGCTGAAAATGGGCTTCAGGGATTTGTTTCCATGGCATGTAAACTCCCTTTAGGAACATGTTTCCCAACAAGAGATTGCAACCTAATAGATTTTTTTCCCCCTTCTCCATTTCTGCAAACTGACTTGTAGCTCATTTTGGAAGCATTTTCCCATTAGCTGAATGGCTGCTGCCATCTTTATCAGTGCCAGAGTTCCACCAGGGGGCAGCTGCCTGCCAGCCACACCTGCAGGGCAAGGGCGAGGAGGACTACTAGAGCCCCGGCTGGCTTTCCCACTCTCTGGGGACTGTGGGGAGGAACTGTGTCTCTCCGGGCAGGCCCACCCATGCCAAATCCAGTTGCCTTCACGTGTGTAGCAGACCGAGGCTGTGCACACAGCCCGGCCACCAGGGACAGGTCCTGGGCCAAGGTACTCAGGTGGGCCTCGGTTCAGGGCTGGCTCTTGGAGACACCCAGCCAAGGTACACCCAGTGGCTCACAGATGGCAGACGCCCACCCCAACTGGGAAGGAGCCCCCAGGGAAGTTGTGGGTCATCCTGGTCACCTCGAGCCGGAGGAAGCCACTCCATTCTCAGGCGACTTGGAGCCTCAAGTTCACTTCTCCTCAGAGACAGCTGATCAAACACTGGGCCTCACAGCTTGTGTACGGTTGGAACAAAACGGAAAGGGGGCCATTTCCTACAAGCACGAATGTACCTCTCTCTCTACAGACAACTCCAGTGGATTTAGGAGACCTTGCTGTGGTTGCCAGCTTGAAGTTCCTCTGTAAACACTGACAGGTCAGATTTGCCCCAAATAAGAAGGTCTGGCATTCCCTCCAGCCTCACTCAAGACCTGGGGACACAGAAGGAAAGAACCCTAGTTCCAATCAAAGCAACATTTTACCAGAAATCTGGCAGGCACACAGCCTCCCCATCCCCCTGGGCTGATTATGGAGTGCAGTCGCCTAATTGTTTGTGATGTGCCAAAACCCCGTTAGGAGTTTGCATGTACCTTGGAAGTTCTGCCAAAAAAATTCTCTCTAGTTCTGGGCAGAGACACTTGGAGACACCTTTGGGGCCAACTTTCTTTCATTACATTCAGCTAAAATGCAGGCTGTCCTGGGAGAGTGGAGAGTGGCCGGGGAAGGGGGGGCAGATGGAGGTTGGGGTTGGCCGTGGGATAAGTTGCAGCTGAGGGCCCGGCTCCTCGTTCTCAGCTCCTCTGTTAGAAAATCACCACTTTCCAGACATACACACTCCATTACCCAGGAAAGGCAGCTAACAGACCCAGGGTTCAGGCTAGCCGCTCGATCAGGAGCTGCCAGTCATCCAGGCACCATGGTGGCAGCAGAAATCTGCTCTTCCTTGGTGGTGCCAGTCCTCTGGGGTAAGGCTGGCATAATATTGAAAACTACAACTTTCCTCCTATAAGGAAGGTTTCATTGTGTGTGAGTGCGTGTGTGAATGTTAGAGAGAGAGAGAGAGAGAGAGAGTTATGTTGGTGTGTGGGTGGCTGGGGTTCTTAACCCAAGCATATCCTAGCCTCCTAAATTTCATGTAAAATGTACAGATTACATGGGAATCAGATGATTTGCAGTGGACTAACCATGGCAGGTGCTTGGCCTCTGGCCTGAGCTTCAGGCCCCCATCATTGCCCCTCACTCACTGGACAAAACCCCACACTCTCCAAGGTACAAGCTGCCTCCTCCTTTCCTAATGAATGACAGCGTGTACCTATCCATCTACGCCCGTCAGTGACATAGCTCACCCTAGGCACTGCTGAAAGGGAACTGGCAGATAAAACAAACACCTGGTGGCCAGATCGGCCTTGCCAGAGTGTTCTCTCTCTGACCCAGCTGGGAGGCGGGCAGTAGATTGTTGCCTGGGTGGGTGATGAAATCCCGTACGAAGAGGAAGGCCAAGTCACCACTTGGGGTTTAGGAAAGGTGTAGGCTCTCCCTCTCATCTCCAATTGCCAGACTCTGTCTCTCTAGGCAGTGTGGTCTCATTTAAAGAAAAAGTAAGTCCTGCTAGGCAAGAAGTTGGGAGGACTGTATGTTACTAGAGCCTTGGGCATTGGATAGGAGTGTCAGTCAGGGAAATAATTTTCCACATTTATGTTTCAATTTTTCCCATTTTTTTTTTTAACTCTATCTCATCCCACTAACCCATGGAAAATGGCGGCAGCAATCACTTTCTTATGAGAATGGGAGTGAAAATGGATTATGTGTTTGGTGCATTTGGAATTCCATAAAGGAAATGGGCTACAAAATCAGATATCATCACAGGTTGACCAGAGAGACCAGTGAGTGCTACCAGGAGAGGTGACTGACTGACTGGTGGTTATGAACTCACGAGATGAGGCTGGGCTTCGTTACGGCCCCATAGTTTGGGATGTTCTCAGTGGGCTTCTTTGACAGGTGAACCTTGACAGGAGCCAAAATTTGAAAAAAATCTAAAAGAAGACACTCTGAACAATTAGAATTGCGCACTTGACCAATTCAATTCGAATGAATGTGGATTGAATGCTGACTATACAAAGATGAAAAAAACTTGATAATCTATGCTTCAAAATTCTATTTAAATAATTAGATTTAAATTACCACATGTCTAACAAGTGATCTCCATCTTTACTCCTCAAGCAAATTTGCCGGGACACTGTGCAATTAATCATTCTGTCTTTGCCCACTTCTGTACACTGTACCAGGAATGCCTTTGCCCCTTTTGCTGTGATTTTCAAACCTTGACTCAACCCCAGTGACTTTGGCTTGCTCAATTCTTCTGAGTCACCTCTACGTGCAGTCCAGTTTCTGCTGCCTTTACAGGTTGGGTCTATTTATTCTGTTGAGTGCTGCAGTAGGTGGGACATCTCCTGCCCACCTCCACCCCTCAACAGAGAGGATCATCCCTGAGATATGGCCTGGGTTAAGTTCTGCAGGAACCCCGCCATCTGCTGATACAGAATCTTCAGCCTTCTAGCCATCAAGGCCATTGCAAGATTTCTAGTTTCCTGAGGCTTCACAGAGAGAGGCAGCAACATCAAGACTCCTCACTGGGTTTCACCAATTTTGATGGGTACCTAAAACTAAAGCCCATTTAAATATTGTTGCAACTTGGAATGTTGGCAAAATGCACTGATAAATTCATGCATAATAAATTTATTACACAGATAATAAAATTGTGTGTAAGTAGATAATTGATGTTGCAGTTTTATCTGTTTTGATCATTCATTCAACACATATTTACTGAATGCCTATTATGTCCAGTGACCTGGGGCAGATTCAAAACACCATGGGATGTGGCCACTGCCATGAAGAAGCCTACAGGTGTGTGACCTTGTGACTCCTGGGGTTATTTTAAAGGCGAGATAATGTAATGGATATGAAATTATTTTTTAAGCTGGGAAGCATTGTATAAATGCCAGATACATCTCTTATTTGTCAACAGGAAATCTGAACCACAAACTGTGGCATTTATAACATAGCCTTAGTAAATTGATATGCATTTATTTTATACACCGAAACCATGTCAGACGTTTTTAAGGGTTGGGACTCCCATTTTTCCTAATATCACTAGACCACCCAGAAGATTCTAAACTGCTCTTTCTTGCCACCGGGTCTCTGAAACAATCACTTCTCTTCCATTAGTCACCCCTTCACTGCTTATTAGGATGCAGGCCCTGGTCTCTTTTTGCCTGCTCTGATCATCATTAGACTCTTTTTTTTAATGTCATTGAAAGTGTTATGTCATTATCTTGTCCTTCTATATCTGCATCCTCCCCACTTCTCTAGCCTGAGGGCGTTTAGCTGGGTCTCTCTCCACAAAGAATTTAAGTGAGGAAACTCCATAAGCCAAACGTTGATCGAATTGCCGCAGTGTAGCTCTTAATGGACAATATAGAGTAATAATATTAAAAGTGAAGTGTTACCATAAAACATTATGCTATTTTAACTACAACAATATAGTCCTCAACTTACAAGTCAGACCTGGGGTGGGTGAGAATTCAGTCTGTCCTTGAGTGACCTCTGCTGGTTGATCTAGGACAAAGCCTTCTTTAAACCTCTGGATTAAAAAAAATAATACAGAATGGTAGGGAATTCTGAAACCATGGGCAAAGATGCAGTGGCAGGGACCCTCAAACACCTGTCCTCTTTTCTGGCACTCTTATTTAGCCCTTTGCATGTGTGCTAAGGCACCACGCAAATCATGCCCTCCTTGTGAAACCCTGAGAAGAGAGGGGGGCCGGTGTTTTTAAGAACATTTTACAGAGCAGGAAAGTGACTGTCAGAGAAGTTGAAACCACTTGGTAAATAGTAGAGCAGGATTCTAACTCAGAGCTGTCCCGTCCACAGCCCAGGCTTCATCCTGTGCTGGGGTTTCCCACCTGTCTCCAGATGCCTTGACCACCATCACAGAGAGATGCTGGGAAGGTACATAAGTATGCCTGAGTAAGTCCTTACATGGGGGCTACTCAGTGGAAAAAAGATTCTATGTAAGGATGAAATGTTACTACCAATTTATTTATATCCATAATAAATCAAATAAGCTTGTTCTGACCTTCCTTTCAGTGTGGGCCAGGAGCTAAGCCCTTATGTTTGCTACTTTGTGAATGGTTGTCTAATGTAGGTCAGGGATTTAAGTTTCATTTGCATGATCAAATTGAGTCAAATGTTTGGCAGATCATCTTGGTTGTAAAGTTGTGGATATTGACATGTATTTTCATTGTGGAGATTAATATCATAAAACAGACATCTAGCCACTGCCCTGGGTACAGCAATGTTTAGCATCTTGTACCTGCCCTTCAGGAGTTTTGCAGTCAAGGAATAGCGCCCATGCGAACATTTTCCAGATGTGAAATGGGTGGTAGGGAAGAGAGAAGTAGAAAAGGTAACACCTAAGTCTCCAACAAAGGTAAAACTTAAATAAGCAAAGAGAGGTGGGACATGCAGACAAGGGGAGTGATGCAAGTAAATATTCACAGACGGGAGGCAAGTGGCCAACCTGGGGGCTGGAAGTAGACTTGTGGGTGTGGGGGAAAGGTTAGGTGAAGGACATGAGGCTACAGGGGAATACTGAGGCTAGATTGGAGGGGTTAGAGAACAGGGAGGGAATTATTCACTAAGGAGATGGTGTATCCTCCTCTTCTCATGACTTTAAAGAAAAGTGTGGAAGCTTTCTTACCAGGACAGGCTGGACCTGAAGACCTCTTGAGGTCCTTTCCAATCCTATGGATATTAATAGGTTAAATAAATATCAGTTTAATAATGTCTACTACATGAGTGCCAGGTACCATGCTAAGCACGTTACAGGCATTATCTCATTTTACCCTCCAATAACCCTGTGAAGTAGATACTATTATTACTCTTGTTTTATAGATGAGAAATTTTGATGTCCTTTGACACACACATGCACTAACCACATGTGTGTCTAAGTTGCAAGTTTAAACTGTTGGAATTCAGCTTCCCTTCATGCTGAATCTGTCTGTATAAATGATGATTCATTCATTCTTCACACGTCCAGAAAAGCATTGCTCCAATGTGGAACGAATTTTTCCTTTCCCTGATGAGACAACACTACAAGAAAAGGGTTAAGTGTTACATTGAATGACCTTAGGATAATTAGATAAACTAAACAAGTTTTTTTTTCCCCCCCTCAAAGATAAATGTATGTTTGCAAAGAGCTCACTTTTGTAAAGCACAGGAACTTATGGCTGCTATTCTGAAAATTTCCAGAAGGTGGCACTACTTCACCAATGATTCCACTCCTTGTTCTACTAGTTTTCTATGGATTCAGAGGAAATGAAAGTTCAGGAAACCTTATTTAATAGGCACATATTTTCTAATCTATGATTTTTATCAGGATCCATTGAAGATTTCATTAAGCAATACAAATTAGAATCAATCAAGAAAATTACAACCCTCTTTTCGGCAATAATTCAGTTCATTGTTCAGAACTGCTATAAAGTAATTGTTACAAATTAGTAACCTATCACAGTTTGGGGTGAACCTTCTTTTTTTGTAAATGGAGTACCATGTACAAAATCATAATGTTGAAACATAATACACAATACCAAACAAATACCTTATAAATTAAAGAGGGAAGAATGCTAACCCTCTCAGCCTTAAGTATAAAATAAATTCTAATCGTTAAAAATGAGGTGGAAACTTTTCTTAACAAAGCAAAAGCTTTCTCTTCAGGCACACAGACACAAACTTCAGCAAGAGATTTTTCTCTTGGATTTCAGTCTTATCTCTTTTCCTGAAAAGGCTTTGAAGTGGTGAGTTTAATATTTGTTGCATTAATGAAAGGACCTGATTTGGGTCCATATACACATTTCCAGGCCAAATGGTTAATATTTGATGTTTTTGTATCATTCCTTTCTGAGGACCATGTCTCTTCTTTGTTTTATTAGAACTACTAAAGCCAGCATACTCACGACCCTGGGGAAGGGGGATTGCATTATTTATTCTCTTGGAAGTAGCATGAAAGCATTATTTCCCTCCCCAAACAATGTTTTCTAAACATTCTCTCTGATTACACAAAACTGTTAGTCCGTCCAGCTAAACCATATATTTTAAGAAGCATTTTCAAACAAGTGTGTTCAGGAACTCAAGTACTCAGGGAAAAAAAATACAGCCCCCTGTGCAACATCTAGAAGAGAAGCTGCCTCCTAATAAATATACAGAGTGTGTAACTACAGGCTTGGGAGGTCTGTTCGCATTCATGGGAGTTAACAGCACAAATTCCAAGGGAATTCAGAGAACAGACACTTAAAATAACACCAGTAAAGTCACACTAACCGCAGCATACTCAACACAGCCTGTTTAATGTGGTGTGATTTTTATTAGGTAATGTGATGTGCATTAAGCCACAAAACAAAAACAACTAAATAGGCAAAACTTGGGATAATTCCTTTCAAAATGTTTAATGAGAAACGAGGCTGAGAAAACCACTCATTTGAATCGGATAACAAAGAGATTCTGTGTGGGGTTTTCCCCAGCCTGGCTCAGATAACTGTTATCAGTATTCCTGCTTCCAGAACTCCCCACCAATGGCTCTGAACTAACCCTGCCTTCCCATTCATTACCATGGCAGCTCATGCTAGCAGGACACTTGCTCTCTTTGCTGTAATTCCCCAGCGTCGCCCTGGGAGGGAAGCGGTTTGTGTTTCTTGGGGAAGGTTATCTTTATTTACCCATGTCGTGGGTCAGCGGGAGAAAACCCAATGCATTAAAATGTCACAGGGCCATCAGCCTGTGTGTCTCACCAGTCTGGAGTTCTGCAGTGGATCTTGTTCAAATCAGAAGCCTCCCAGGCCAATTTCGCGTCCTGCAAGCTTTCAGGGGAAATGAGGGTGGCCTTGGTGGGTTATTTTGTAATCAGTGCCTGTATCAGCAACAAAGAAATGCCTACCCCACTTACTTTACCAATTAAGCCAAGAATTCCAAAGTCAGTTGATGAGGAATGTGTGCATATTCTCCGTCTTTCACTTTCTCTCTCTGTCTACCTCCCTTTCATTAAAAGCGACTGGGTAGCATCACAAATTCCTTTTATTCATCAAGTCAGCATGTGAAACTTTTCCACTGTTAATATTTTGCATCAAAACCACTTATTTCAATGTCCTTTCTGAATAAACTCTTGTAGGCCTACCTCTCAGGGAGAACATAAACTTAGAACATTGAGATTTGAGCACAAAATATAGACGGTTAACTTCACTTCATTTATTTAATGAGATCTCTATTTGATAATGAAAAGGCTCTAATAAATAGATATATATTTGTAGATATCTTGATAGAAGTAAAATAGTATTTTATATCCTAGATTTATTTTATCCTTTTGGGAAAGTACTTTGTAGTAGACAGAAAAGCATTATTTACTTTTCTAATATACAGTTGATGTACATTGTCCATGAGTGGAAAAAAGTAATTATTAATGACTCCACCGTGAATGGTTAGTGCAATAGGTGCTCTTATCTTAACTGCAATGAATGGAATTCACAATTAGTGAGGTCAGTATTTTGACCTTTCAACAGTAATCATAATAACCTAGTATAATTGCTTGATATGACTTATTTAAAAATGCAACAGTGAATTAACTGCTTGTTATCAAAGGTATCCATGGTCCTAAAGCATAAAATTAGTGAAATCTCAATCCTTCTCTCTGTTGCCCTCCCTTAAAGAAAGTTTACAACAGATCTCTGAGCTGCTGCTGTGTTTTTCTCTCAAACTTTTCACTAAATAACCAAGGGTGGTCATCGGACAATAAATTCTCTTTGATATTCCTTCCAATTTCCTTCAAGATGCAGTGTAGCTTGCCCCTGAGAAATTTAAAACGTCTTTGTTTGCTGTGGCTTAAATTACCTCCTGACTGCTTTTTTCCTGAGTACTTGTTATTGATAATAGTAAGAAAAAAAAACGAGACTGCTCTAGAATATATGCCACTTTAAAACATATTTTCACCACCCTAATTCCCTTTAGAAATAAGTTTCTGTTAGCGATTAAATAAGGAGTTTAAGAGTGGGTGTCATAGTGTCTATAAATAAACTTGAGAACATGCATTTATAAAGAGCCATATTTTTATAATCTCATCTCCACTAAACAAAACAATATTTTCTGGCACCTGTACACTCAATGTTTCATGTAGTTCTTATTATGGAATTTCCTTTCTCCTTTTGAGATTGAAGATAATTACTGAATGTGATAGAAACTTTATAGCCATTAAAAATAGAACAGAAAAATGTTACCAGACGGCAAGTTGTTCTCAATAAATATGAAACAGGAGTTGAGTCCTATCTTGCGCACTGCTTGGCTTTGCCTGATTCTAAAAGGATATGGATTTCTTTCCTCTTGATTCTTTAAAATATTTTTCAAGAGCTTAGGAAAATATTATAAAATCATTACCTAAACTTTAATTTAGTAGAAAATCTGACTATCTATAATTGCTGTTTTTTTATGCTTAAAATGGCTGAGTATTAAAATTTTCAAATGGCTTAACCTATAATTGTCATTTTCCAATCAGCTTTGCCAGCTCTATATTTAGATTTGGGCTGGGTTAAGTAACGGGAATGGCACCTAGAAACATAATGGTAAAAACAATAGATCCCCCTTAAATTTTCCATTGATCAAGAACTTACTGACTTCATTACTGGGTGACAGGAATGAAGTTGGAAATGAAACCAACATAGAAAGTATCTGTGGGTGCGTTTTCCACCTAAGTCAGCTGTGGCTTTCAAAAATCCTGATCCCTTTTCCTTAGTGGCCCAAAATACTCAGATCTTTAAAAAATAAACAAATAAAAGAATGTTAGTATATGGTAAATCTGCAGAGATCTTTTGTAATTTAAATCTTTTTTTTAATATTTACAAACACAGACAAGTATGTTTTTATTCTATTGGATAAATATTCAAAAGGGGGATTATTGGGCTATATGTTATGTACATGTTTAACTCTTTCAGAAACTGTCAAACTGTTTTCCAAAGTGATTGTACCATTCTACACTCCCACCAGCAGTGTGTAAGAGTTGCATTTGCTCCACATTCTTGCCAACAGTAAATATCTTTTTTTTTTAATTTTATTTGAGAATATTATAGGGGTACAAATGTTTTGGTTACATACATTGCTTTTGTGCTGTTTGAGTCCAAGTTATGAGTGTGTCCATCCCCTAGATAGTGTGCATTGTACCTGTTAGGTGTGAATTTACCCATCTCCTCTTCCCCCCACCAACCTGCTTGATTTCCAATGAGTGTTATTTCCATATATGCACATAAGTGTTGATCGATTAGTTCCAATGTAATTATGAGTAATGTGGCATTTGTTTTTCCATTCTTGTGATATTTCACTTAGAAGAATCGTCTTCAATTCCCTCCAGGTGAACACAACAGGTATTAGTTCACCATTTTTTATGGCTGAGTAGTACTCCATGGAATATATACCACTTTTTATTAATCCACTAATGTATTGATGGGCACTTGGGTTGTTTCCACATCTTTGCAATTGTGAATTGTGCTGCTATAAACATTCGAGTACAGGTGTCTTTTTTAGAAAATGTCTTTTTTTCCTTTGGGTAAATACCTAGTAGTGGGATTGCTGGATCAAATGGTAAGTCTACTTTTAGTTCTTTGAGGTATGTCCATTTTACTTTCCATAGAGGTTGTACTAGTTTGCAGTCCTACCAACAGTGTATGAGTGTTCTAACTCTCTGTATCCACACCAGCATTTGTTGTTTGGGAACTTTTTGCTAAAAGCCATTCTCACTGGAGTTAAGTGATATCTCATTGTGGTTTTGATTTGGATTTCCCTGATGATTAGAGACGTTGAGCATTTTTTCAGATGTTTCTTGGCTATTAGTCTATCTTCCTTTGAAAAGTTTCTGTTCATGTCTTTTGACCACTTTTTAATGGGGTTGTTTGCTTTTTTTCTTGCTTATTTGCTTGAGTTCTTTATAGATTCTGGTTATTAGCCCTTTATTAGATGTATAGCATGCAAATATTTTATCCCATTCTGTAGGTCGTCTACTTGCTCTATTGATTGTTTTCTTGGCTGTGCAGAAGCTTTTTAATTTGATAAGGTCCCATTTATTTATTTTTGTTGTTGTTATGATTGCTTTTGGGGTCTGCTTCATAAATCCTTTGCCTAGGTTGATGTTTATAAGAGTTTTTCTAACATTTTCTCCTGGAATTCTTATAGTTTTATGCCTTAGGTTTAAGTCTTTGTCTATTGTGAGTTGATTTTTGTAAGTGGTGAGAGGTGCAGATCCTGTTTCAGTCTTCTACATGTGGCTATCCAATTTTCCCAGCACCATTTATTGATAAAGAAATTCAACAAAGTTTCAGGTTACAATATACACAAATCAGTAGCATTCATATATGCTAACAACAGTCAAGCTGAGAATCAAATCAAAGACTCAATAGCTTTCACAATAGCAACAAAGAAAATAAAATACCTAGGACTATATTTAACTAAGGAGGTGAAAGACCTCTACAGGGAGAACTATGCATTGCTGAGGAAGAAAATTGCAGAGGACTAAACAGATGGAAAAACATATCATGCTCGTGGATCAGCAGAATCAACATTGTTAAGATGTCCATACTAGCCAAAAGTGATCTGCAGATTCAATGCAATCCCCATTAAAATACCAACACCATTTTTTGCAGATCTAGAAAAAAATAATTCTACACTTCATATGGAACCAGAAAAGACCCCGTATAGCCAAAGCAATCTTAAGCAAAAAGAACAAATGGGAGGCATCAATTTACCAGACTTCAAGCTATACTACAAGGCTATAGTAACCAAAACAGCATGGTACTGGCATAAGAACAAAGACATAGACCAATGGATCAAAACAGACAACCCAAATATAAAACCATCCACATATAGCCATCTGATCTTTGACAAAGAAGACAAAAACATACATTGGGGAAAAGAATCTCTATTCAATAAGTGGTGTAATTTAAATCTTAATTAGATCAGCTGTAATCTTCTCCAAATTCATCCTTTTGTGTTTCAGAAATAAGGTCTTACTTTCAAGTTTATTTCATTTTTTTTTTTTTTTGTGGAATTATAGTAATTAATTTCAGAATTACTAGATGAAAATAGAGCCTGGCTTCTGGTCAAGTTTTAGAATGTAAATTGTGTTCCCTTCCCCAGAGTCAATGAATTTCAGTCTAATTGAATTTCAAATTCATTGAAAATATGGGCAAAGCTATCTTTTGCCAAACAAAGCAATGCTTTTCTTAGGTAGCAATTTAGTGCATTTAGTTTATGTCAAAAGTTTGCTGAGCAGTTTACATGCAATATGTCATATAATTCTCAAAAACTTTGAGTCAGAAACTAACAGTCCCCACATTTTACAGATAAGGAGGCTGAGACTTTGAGTACTAAATAACATGTTTAGTCATGCGCATCTAACAAGAAGCCAGAATTTGAACTCAGGTTACAGATAACATTTGTGCCAAATGTTGTTCTAAGTGATTTATATGACTTTATCTAATTTAATCAGTCACAATTGATCCCTAGAGGTGTTATTTTATTCCCAGCTCACAGATAAGGAAACAGAAGCCTTCTGCAGTTCTAAGACATTATTTTCAACATTTATTCTGCAATAAAAATAATTTTGTGGCCAAATAAATTTGAGAATGCTGCTTATCCCAACCCCTTATTCTAGCCCCTTATTGAATGTTCACCATGCGTGCTAGCTGTTCTAAGAAGTCCCGTAATAACAATTCTGTTCAATTTCATTTAACCCAGTGTTTCTCAAATTTGTGTGCCACAGAGACCCCTTTATGTATAACTGCTCTTGATATTCTGCAGAAAACACTTTGGGAAATACTCATAAGGGTAGAAAATTTCAAGGTGGTGGGTAACTAGAAGGACATACTGGGTACATGGGATACCATATTAGGATGGTATTAATATTTAGAGTGTTCATGGCCAAATCTAATTGGTCAAATTCATATGACCTGCTGAAGTTAAGTATGAACAGCAATGTCCTTTCTAAAGAGGGAGTATTCACCATTGGATGCAGCAGGTAGCCTAAAACAGGGTCCAGGAAGCAAGAACTCCCTGCCATATGGCAAGGAGCATACCCAACAAGCAGAGAGGCGGGGGAGTGCTTGCCTCTGTGCTCAGCAGGCATGCTCAGGCTGGAAGCAAGTCTCCATTTGACTTCCTGCTGCCTGTTGCCACAGCCTCTTCTGAAATCATGACCCTTGTCATGTAATAGAGCCTTTCAGAACAACTCTATGGCCTCCAAATTCAGGTCTCTCATTCCTAAATCTGGTTGCCAAAAAACAGCAGCTCAACTTGAGAACAGTTTGTGAAAGTCAGAACTAATCAGGGCATGTTCTTGAGAACACTGGACTTGATTCTGCCTGCTGATAAAGCTCGCAGCTCCCCCACTGATGGTGGTGGTGCTGCCCACGAGGTTGTGAAACTGAAAACAGCCCTGGGAGTTTTCCCGAATAAAAATAGGAGCAGATCCTTGGCAAAAAAAGAGAGACCTGGGGGTGACGGATGGGATGAGGGGGTTATTCTTTGAATAATTACAGTGGCTTTTAAGAAAATGTTAGCATTTATCTTACTGCGACATTTGCCTCATTGAAGCTGAGCTGTTTTTCTCTCTTTTCAATGAGATATTGAGGGAGCTCTGAACTCTGTGATAAATGTTAACTTTTTAATGAAAACCGTTGCACACTGTGTCCCAGAGGCAGGGCCTGTGTGGGCTATTGAGAGAAGCAAGCTCAACGAACCACTGCTCAAAATTCCAGGAGGTTAATAGGCAAATCAGCCTAGAAATGAAGGAACCAGCTGTAGTTCTTCTCTTTCCCGGCTTTTCTTACAATTCAAGGCATCTGGGCACCATCTTTGTGCATAAATAGTCCATTTTTCAACTTCTGGGGGGTTTTTGGCTAAAGGAGCCATTTGTTTTTTATTATTATTAATGGCATCCTCTTTTCTGACAGGTTCCAGACAGCCTTGCCAGTTCAGGTCAGCGAGGTGGGCTGGGAGGTGGGGATCTTGGTCTGGACCCTTGCCTGATACTGCCACTCTGACCAAAGCTGAAAGGTCACGTCACCCCTTTGTCCCTGCTTCGTGCCACTAGTCCGTGTACAGGAATGGATCTGGTGGGAATGAGTCATAAAGACTTATGCTAAGGTGATTGAACCCATGAGTTCTCAAACTTAGCCGTACACCAGCATCACCTGGGAGTTCAATGGATGCTGATGCTGGGCCAGAGATTCCGATGTAGCTGGTTTGGGCTGCTGCCTGAGCATTGGGATCTAAAGCAGAGCAGTGTTTAGAGAACCCTTGGCCTAACCAATGTGCGTTCTACAGTTCCATGGGATGGTGATAGGTGACTCTCCCTCCTGAATAGTCATCGACCACCAGCCCCCCGATCCTTCACCAGCCCCTACTTCAAAAATAAAAGCCAGAAGGTCCAGTGGTCCCTGGGACAAACTAGGTTAAACACATTTTGTTTGTTTTACAGAGGATTTCTCAGATCCTTGAATATAACAATGCACAATTTTACTTCCCAGGAGGGTACAGGGAGGAAAGCACTTCCTATGTCTATGGGACCCCTAATGTCATAGAGGGGCTTGGAGAACTGGGGAACTCAGGACCTACAGATCCTCCTCCTTGGAAAATGCTGTTTCTAATCTAAGAAATGAACCCCAAACACCCACAGTGGATCTCTTAACACCTCCCTCCTCTATAAACAAAATTATTTTCTATAATAAACCTGGAATAATCAATAATTGTTATTATTTGGTTGATATTTCTTTAGCTTGAAAATAAACACACATTTTTTAATAGAAGAATAAATGTCAATTTAAAAATAGTGTTCAAATTCAGTTAAGTATTTCATGAGCAAACTAAAATTTGCACTTAACATGCAAAAATTTTACATCTCACAGTTTATACTGTTTCATTCTTGTAAATTTTAGATAACAACTCCAAGGACTCACAAAGAATGACACAACTGAAGTAACTTGAGTTCTGTGTTTTGTCTTTATAATCCCTTGCTTGCTATCATTGTTTATTCTAAATCTAATGTTTAGGAGTCTCTACCCTGGGACTGCAGACACAAACTGAACTCAGAGTGAGCTTGAGTGATGCTAAACTACTGTGAACTTAGTCTAGAAATCAGTGCGTGGAGATTGTAGTTGATTTCACATGTGCAAATCAGGAGTTTAAAAATTAACTTGCAAATAGAATATAATCTTTATTTAAAGATAAATAATAAAAATGTGCTAATTTGGAGCACACAGATATATTTATTTATTTATTAAAATCCATTGCTTAGCACTTACACAACTGACTTGAGGGGGAAGAGCATTTTATCACTGACTTTGCTCAGCATGGATAGTGGGTGGGGATAATCAGAAGCAGACTGACTCTAGTCAGTTTGATTATTGTATGAAATTCTCTGCAGACAATGCACCCCGTTATTGCTTACCCCAGGGCCAGACCCCTTCTTGCTCCATCCTTGAACATCACTGTATATATCCAAGGTCTCAAATCTAATAGTGGAAGTTGACACTAACACCCAGGTCTCCTGATTCCCAGATCAGTACCTTTCTATGTACGACATGCTATGAATAATATATTTGCCCCTGAAAAGGGCTCAGAAACATTAGGTGAAACTACCAAACTGCTCTATAATGAACAATCATAGCAATACAATCTGAAATGTAAGAGTCAGCCAAAATGTCTATCGGTCCATTTGGTCCTGTGTGCATTGAGTTTCAGATCATTTCAGCCCAGAGGTCTGGGTGACATGTGTCCCTTCAGAAAATAGAGATTACTGGAGCTTTAATAAGGAGAAAATTGTTATTTCATTTTATTAACAAGAAGCTTGTATTATACTGAAAAATTCATTGTATGTGTTCGGCTTGAATATTGTATTCATTATGTTTCCTAATCTGTGTGATTACTACCTGTGTAATTTGATGTCTGGCATCTGCTATCGGAATTCTTTCAGCCCATTATATTTCCCATCTTTTTTGGTAATGGAGGATAAGATCGGGACATGGAAAATTGCAGCAGACTGCCTGAGGCAAACTGCAACCAGCCGGCAGCTGGATGGAGCAGCAAAGGCTGAGACGTTACACGGGGAACCCGAGAGGGGCGGCCTCCAGGTCTACGATCTGCTGTGACAACCCTGTGTAGGAAATGGACTTGGCCAGTTTTCCGATGTGGGGATTGGCCATTCCCAAATTATCTCCAATAACTCAGGCTGACATTATCCATTCACGAAGATTATTAGGATAAAATATGTGGGGCATAAGTGGGCAGTGCACTGCTAGCAGATTGTTGCTTAAGCTTTCGAGGGTGAAATGGGTATTGGAACAAAACCAAGAAACTTGCAACAAATAATTTTTAGATAAATATTAAGTGTAAACATGCATATCACAGAACCAAAAAAAATAATGCAACTATCCTTTCCTTTTTTCTCCATTTTAACCACAAGCAACCATTTCATTTAGCAGATAGTATGAGTCAGGTGGTACATCATCATGGAAAGAGAATGAGCGTTGAAATCAGACGTACCTGTGTGAAAATCCTAAGTCTGACCCATACTTCAAGCAAATGCAATTCTTGTTTCATTTATTTGAAAGAAGGACTACAGTATCTACAGTAGTCCTCCAATATCTTTGGGTTTCAGTTACCCATGATCAACCACAGTCTGAAAATATTAAGATGTGTTGAGAGACAGAGATCACATTCACATACTTTTATTATGGTATATTGTTATAATTGTTCTATTTTATTAGTTATTGTTGCTAATCTCTTATTGTGCCTAATTTATAAATTAAACTTTTTCATAGGTATGTGTGCATAGGAAAAAGTGTAGTATCTACAAGGTTCTGTACTATCTGTGGTTGCAAGCATTCACTGTGGGTCTTGGAACGTGTCCCCCATGGATAAAGCGGGGACCACTGTGCCTCATACAGCTGTTATTAAACTAACTTATATTAAACCATATATGATTATGTATGCAACATGTCTATTCAGACCATGGATCATAGAGAGTTCTCAGTAACTGATTGGAATTATTTATTTTATTTTTGCATCCTAGAGGCAAGTGGAGCATCAATTCCAGAGCATCTACCTGGCATTGCATTGCTTTATCTAGATTAGTTAGAAAATTCCCCAAATCAATCCATTCTGTCTACCCATAAGATACTGTCAGTGTTGTGTCAGAGGCCAGTCTGGCAATCTGAATAGGGGTGCAGGCTCGTCAACCTTCCAGACCTGGATTTTGACTGTGTTTGCCTTTTCCTATCTATGTGACTTTAGTAAAGTTTCTTACCCTCTTTAAGCCTGAGTTTCCACCCTGTCTGATGGGGAGAATGGTGGCAAGTACCTTGTAGGGTTGTTACAAGGATTAAATGCGTTAATGCATGAGAACTGCTCAGTATAGCACCTGGCGCATATATGTTAGCTACCGTGTAATGTATTAAGTGACTTTGATGGCTGGTTTTTTTTTTTTTCTAACTTTTCATGACTGGTTTATCCCCTAGGACTAGCCAAATATATTCTCTTCCACCCTCTGTTTAGTTTGGTTGTTGAAACCCCAATCGTCCCTGGCACTGATATTGGTAAGAATGTCCCTGTCTCCCCTTCTTCATCTCCTGGTTCCTACTCTCCCCACGTGCCCCACCCTGCCCTCTTTTATTGTACTGTTTATTATTCTTCTTTCCCTGAACAACCAGGATTTGTTTTCCATGAGCTCCAGGATCCATAACAAATATTGGGAAAAACAAGGAGCATTACTTTTCCTCCACATTAAAATCAAAGTCTCCCATTCCCACCCCCTGTGACAAATGTGAACCTCTATGGAGCCAAGCCCGGCAGCACAGTGAGGACCAGCTCTGGCCTGTCCCTGCTTGGGACCATCAGGCACAAGTGAAGCTTGCACAGAGGAGCCTCCGGTGGGGGTGAGGAGCTCGCTGCAGCCTGACACCCACTGAGAGAGCCTCCCCTGCACAGGGCAGCCAGCCCTCTGCACGGACCCACACTCTCCTGTCCCACTTCCTTCCATCCTCGGGAAGAGGTTGGAAGGGGACACATTCACGCTCTGTGCTAAGAGCAGACTTCCTTGTGGGGATTGGCAAAGGGCAGCCATGTGGCCCTTTGACTCCTCTGCGGCCTTTCCCACCATGCCCACACCAGGCCGGGGAAGAGGCCCAAACAAAAGCTTACGAGAAGGTAGAATTTCAGACAGGGCTCTAGCACTTACTAGCTGCATGGCTCTGAGCAGGCTCTTTAAACTCCCTGGGTCTCAGTTTCATTGGCTGTCAAGTAGGGATAACAATGCCACATACTTTTTGTAGAGCTGCTTTGAGAATTAAATGAGTAATGTATATTCTGTTTCTTGGTACAATGCCCAGAAACATAGAAGGAACTTAGTAAATGTGAGCTTCCTTCTATTCTACTCAGTTCTATTGTTTTATCTATTTTATTCTATCTTCTTCTCTAAAGACACACCTTTCACCATTAGTATTTCTGAGATTAGTTTGTGTCTTATAATCAACAATGTCATGACGAAATAGAGTAAATACAGTAAAAACCACCATTTATTGTTGGCCTACTATCTACAGATAGTAGATAAATTGTCTATCTTATTTTCCATGAATTATTTTATTTAATCATCCCAATAACCCCATGATGTTGTAGGTATTATTCACCCTATAGATGAGGAGGCTGATGTTCAGAGTGGTTGCATAGCTAGTGAGAGGTCGAGCTAGGACTGACTCCAAAGTCAATGATCTTAACAGCCCCAATGACCAGCAGTGTCACCAGAAATTATAAAGTAAGGGACATTTGTCTTTTCTCTTTCACCTCTTTGTCTCACATCTTTCACTAAAGCTCACCTATCTTCTCCTCACACTTTCCCTAATCTGATCATGTGAGGCCGAGAAGCCTGTCACAGACACTCCAAATACTTCCGAAACATTCTGCCTTCCCTGCTGTCCCCCAACTCCATTGGCCTCATGCTCTGGAATCAACTGACAGTCACAGATGGTCTTTACTCCTCACCCGGTCATGACTGAAAACATGTAATAATAACAGTGAGGAACTATATAGCTCTCGTTAGGTATCAAGCACTGTTCTAAGCACTTGTCATAAATCTCATTTCACCTCCCAACAGCCCTATGAGCTGGGTACTTCTAATAGCCTAGTTTTGCAGATCAGAAAGCTGAGGCACAGAGAGGTTAAGTGACTTGTCCAAATAACACAGCTGGCAATTAGTGGAGCTGGGATTGGACCCACATGATCTGGCTTCAGTGTCTGCACAGACTGCCTTTCCATCCCTCTTGAAAAGAGGAGTCCTGGGGCTAGAACACCAAACCAAATAAGTTAGTCTTCTAAAGGCGTAGTTGTCAGGCCAGGGACAGATTTAGGGACTGGAAAAATGCTGTGCAGAGCCACCATCTTGTCTTTTAAATGGCTTTTTGTAGCAAGGATCTGCATCTTTTAGACAGTGACATGTCTGTCTCTTTCTTTGTGGCATCCCATGAAACTGGGGCCATCTTTGGGGCAGTACCACATCTAGGATATCTTTTCTGCATCTCCAGGACCTCACCCAGAGTCCCCATCTAGTTCAGGCCCCCATTTTTCTCTACTGGACAATCGCAAACATATCCTAATTGTTTGTAATTAGGAGAATCCTAATTTTCCTTCCCCCACGTCTCACCAGCCCCTGCCTCAAAAACATCCTGCTTGATGTTTCTGACAAAAGCTATTAAAACGTGAAGCTGCTCATGCCATTCTCCTCCTTAAATTCCTCATGGCCGATAAAAGTTTCTCCACTTGTGTTCCACAGAACACTACTGCTCTGTGAAGTACTAACAGGATTTCAGTGGAGAAGAAATTACCAAGGATGGGTTTTTTTTTAAATTAAATCTACCAATACACACAAAACTACACTATTAAGCACACTTATATAGTTATTATTATGTAGTTATTTACCATTAAGACATGTAAATGCCCAAGAGTGCAAGGAAGTCTTATGAAAAATCACATTACAATGACATTCCAGAGGTTTGATCTCAGTGTGGATGCCCAGGCAGCATTTGCCTGCTCAAAGTTGCATTGGATACTGTCTATCTGATGCTTGCAGGTGTGTTACATGTCTTGTCTTAAAATTTCCACATATACTTGTGATATTATCTAGTGGCTACTGTATATGAAAGCTATCCAATAGAAGTTTCTGCCATGGTGGAAACTTTCTATATCTGGACTGCCTGATACAGTAACCATTGGCTACGTGACTATTGAGTACTTGAATGTGTCCAATGCAACTGAGGAACTTAATTTTTAACTCTACTTGATTTTAATTAATTTAAATAGCTCCATGTGGCTGGTGACTATCAAATCAGACAGCACAGCTATATGTTAACTATGTGAATGTGAATCTACATTTGATCTTTGGCAGCAACTGATCTAGCTGGGTGATCACTATTTGCTGTCTTGTGTAGTCCAGGCTGGCGTCCCCTTGACAAAACAGGTTCAACTCGTGTTGTTTTCTGCTTTGCTTTAGTAAGAATGAAGGCCTTCTTGTTCTTCATGTATACTCTGCTCTTTCTATCCTTGCTGTCTTTTCTCCCTTCCCTGTCTGCCTTCTCCTCCCTCTACTCATCCTTAAGGTTTAGCTCAGGTCTCTAGGCTGTCTGCCATCATGGCACTCCCACTTTTTGTTGTGTGTGTCCCCAGCTCTTAGTGAAATGCCTACTTGGTCCCATTGATAACACCGTCATCTATATATGAACACATTTTTTTTTGTGGCACTCTTCACAATGTTGGGGTTTTGCCAACCATCTTTCATAGATTAACAGCAATAACATATTAGAAATTAAAACAGTCATGTCTTCTGCCATTTCTTCTCAATGCCTGCGAGCAGAACAGTAGCAGCATACGCCAGCCAGGTATTAGTGATCTATCAGTGCGTAACAAATTGCTCTGAAACTTAGCGGGTTAAAACATTATATCAAACCTTTATGATTGCACAGTTTCTGTGAGTCAGAAATTTGGGAGCAGCTTAGGGGGGTGGTTCTGGCTCATCGTCTCCCATGAGGTTGCTGTCAACCCGTCAGCTGGGGCTGCAGTCCTCTGAAGGTCTGACTGGGGAAGCGCCCACTTCCCAGCTCATTCCTGTGGGTGTTGGAAGGCCTTAGCTCCTCACTACCTGTTGGCTGGAGAATTCAGCTCCTTATCGCAGCAGCCTCTTGATGGGCTGCACAACTGTCCCCACAACACGCAGGCTGGCTTTGTTCAGAGCAAGTGATGAGAGAGAGTGCAATCGTGGAGGCTGGTTACTATCTACCTGAATGACACCATTGCAATATGATTCTCACTTAAGCATCTCACCCCAGTGATGGTGCTGGAACCCATGAGTGAGAATGCTTCCTCGTGTTTCCTCAGGTGTCAGGCACCCAGCAACCGTCTCTCTCACACAACCTTCTTGAGTGTGATCACAGATGAGGACACTCTCAGGCAGATGTAGAACTGGGCTCTGAACCTCCACCTTGTCTTTCCCCCATCTTTGTCACCAGATGACCCTGCTCTGGCTTTCCCTTGGGTATTTCTCATTGGCCAAAGTTAACACTCTAGCTTGCCCATCCCTAAAATGGGTATGCTGATACTTCCCGAGTTACCCACTAAGGCTGGTGTGGACCCAAAGACAGAATTCAGCAGAAGCACCTTGCAACCTGCCCAGCACTTGCCATGCCCATGGCACAGTCTCTGGTGGGCCCAGTACTCTCACTGTGAAGGCCACCGCTCTGTCCTCTCCTCCCGTCACACCTGCTTTCCCTCCACCGTGTTGACCTCTGCCGGGCCACACGTTGCTTCTAGGTTAACAAATCTGACCAGCTGTTTTCTTATGGTATCTTTTTATTGCAGCTAAAATTCCAAAGGCGGCAGGGGGAGAGCCGCTGAAAACACCACAGGCCCTGGGCCTCACTTCAAAGTGGCTTTCATCATTCTTCACACGCTGTTTTCAGAACCCTCGTCTGTTCTCTCCCGGGGAAACAAATTCTCGTGGAGATTTTCCTCAGTGATATCACTATTTACAGAACTCTGGCCCTGGACATCATGTTTATATCTGATTTGTACTTGTCCACATGGCTCATAAAGTTTATAAGGGGGTTAGAGAGCTTTTCCTTGCTCATAAATCTTTCCCTGCGGCCTCCCTCTAGGAGTGGGAAGGAAGGAGGCAGGAATGAGAGAGGAAGGGTGCATGAGATCAGAGTGAGAGCCGTGGTGGGCAGCAGGCGGCCCCCCTTCTGTGAGCGTCTCCCTTCATTTCCCTCCCTTTCGATCAGTGGGACAGTAGAACAAAGAGGGCGTATGTGAAGGCCTGCAAGCTAACAACTGCCCTGGGTGGTCAGTTACATGTTCCGAATCTCCGTCTTATCATCTGTTAAATGGGGATATGACAGTGCCTACTCGTGAGGTTGTTCTGAGGATGAAACAAGATAAGGAACATAAAGGCATAGAAATTAGCAAAAAATGTAATACATTTTAACCAAAAAAAGTGGCCTGGGCCTCCTGGGCTGCCCATGCACTGTCCCGCCTCTGTCTCCTGGGCGTCCGAGACTGATCACTCTGAATTGTTCTCACCCTGAAAAACCTGGCTGTTCAGAACTTCTCCCTGTGATGGGCAATCTGTCACCTGCAAGCCCCTAGTAAGCATTGGTATCAAAATTATTCTTTTCAGATATCATTTTTGCATTTCCAAAGCTGAGTTTGGTTCCATTTCAAAGTAGATATATTATTGGGTACCACTCCATGGATGGCTATGCGAACATTTCTGAATTTTAGGAGGAAATATTTTGGAATTTAAAGTGACTATTTCATATGTACTTTCTCCTTGCCCCCACCCCACTCAGAACAGGAAATGTCTGCAGGCCAGTGGAGGTACACTGGAAGAATAATAGATCAATAACAATTCGCCACTGGTCACACAAATTCCCTTGGCAGTTTCAACCAATTGGGGTTCAAGAAAGTCATTACCAGATGTGTCTACCCAGGCAAGGCAAAAGAGAAAAGATTGTGAAATTATATTTTGAATTGCCTGCAAGTATCAAAATACGTAACCTGGAATAAAAAAGAAATTTGATTTCTGAGTTATTTGCAGTCATCTCGTCTCTAAAATTCAACCCCACACCCCCTCCCCCAAATTGTCATCCTTCTGCACACTATAGCCAGAGTGATCTTCTAAAAATGCAAATCTGAGTAGCCAATGCTATTCATAAACCCTCATAAAGCAAAACAGCTGAACACGGCCTTCATGCCCCAACAGGACTGGATAGTACCTCCCCAGTCCCCCTGGACTGAGTTCCTTCCCATTTCCAGGCTTCCATGCCCTTCCCTCTGTCTGCAAGTCCTTCCTCTTCCTCCCTTTGTCTAGTTAACTCTGACCCAGGCTTCAGTTCTTGTCCCCTACACCACTTATTTCAGAAGCCCCCCTGTGACACTCCCCAGCCCACCTCACCCCCTGGACTGGCTAGGATTTCCTGGGTACACGCTGCATTCAGCATGGTGGCCCTTGATACAACCATAATTAAATGACCCATTGTATATTTATTTGTATAACATTTGTCTCTCCTGCCAGAATGTGCTTTCTCTGAGAACAGAGGCTTTGTCTTTTCTACCCTCTCAGCATCTTGAACAGAGCTAACTAGATGCTTAATAAACATTTGTTCTATGAATGTCTGAATACCAATGTCAGCAGATATCCACCCATTTTTCCGTCATGAAATGCCTTGATAAACAGAATGTGATCTGCATTGGAATACTATCTAATGGATCCAGAAAGTTCCCAGATTGCCTTGAGTAATGGAATCATAGCCTTTTAGCAATTGAAAAGATGTTGAGTTTTATTAGTTCAACCCTGTTATTTTGTAGAGGAGGGAACTAATGCGCAAGGTTAAAGTCACTCAACGATTTAACTACAGAGGCTAGGATGCAGTCTTCAAATTCCCGATCATGCACATTTCCTAGTGAGCTAGTAGATCCTTAAAATGCCAATTAAATCCATAGCTCAGGCATAACTGTAACAGCAAATGGTCTATACTGCCACCTACCCACCCCCCTCCGTCACTTGGCCAGCACCTGTCCCTCCCTGAGAAGAGAAGGCGCAAGCCTTCATTATGTTATCACTCTCCCCTATTCTGACACCACTCAGGGCTCTTCCTTTGAACTTTGCGTTGCCGTGGCAACTGCTCTTCGTGAACATCAACATCACTGCCCACAATTGCTTATGCTGAGGTGGATGGCTGCCAAGCAGATCATAGGCAATTTTTTTGAGTCAAGAAGGCCTAAAGCCTCAGATCAAGTTCAAATTATTTGGAGGATGTGTGTGTCAGGGACACTTAGCATCAGTTTCGATGAGAAGGCAGATAAAAGCTTGATTTAGGATGAGGGTAGGGGAGGTACAGGGCAGCTCAGCCTCAAAGCTTGGAGAGCTCTTCCAGAAGCTCTTTGATGTGAACAAAGCCCTTGGAAGTTGTGTAATTCTTGTTAATTCTTGCTGGCGGTCCAGACACAACGGGGTCCAGAGAAAAAGGCTGCTCCAACAATACGGAGCAGCCAAGTATGTCGCGGAGGGTGCTTGTTTTGTCCTTCCTTTCTCCCCTCCTTGGCCTCCTCTTCATCCTTCCCAACATACCAGGACCCGACATGTAGGTTTTGTCCCACAGAGAGGGGACATTAGTGTCACAGGAGTACATTTACAGGGCTGTTAGGCTTGGGCTGTAATAGGAGCTCCAAGGGGTTCTGTATATTAAGCGAGGTGGTCATCTCAATTATAGCGACTAGTCATGGGGTAGCCCGAGGTGAGTTCTGATTGCTTGGGATAGAGACCTCCCATCTCAGGAGAGAGAAAAAAAATGCCTTACAAATTGGTCACATCCCATTTAGCTCATATTAATTTACATCACTGACCCCCAGGGCTAACTGGCAGTATTTTTCTTCCCTTTGTTTCTTCTCCCCATCCCCCAAGTGACTTCCTCTTCTCTTTTCTCTTTCATCCAATAGTGATGGCCTGACTGTTTCTAGTTTGCTCAGGTTTCATTTTCCTATTTAACTGTTGCACTCGCCAGCCCCCAGATCTTTCGCGTTGTCAAACCCACGCCACACAGGCCCCTGGCAGCCTGCTTTCCGTCAGCTTTGCCTGAATCAAGTTGCCGGATCAGTCCCGTGTGTTCGCAGGATAATAATTTTCCTGAGCCGGACAAAATTGTGTAGAGAGTGTTGCTTTTTCTGCTTCAAAGGCTTCAGAGATTCCTTTAACCACAAAAATGAGAATAGAACGTAATGGATACACAAGAGTCCCACGATGGCAATCTCCCTGCTGGAAATGTTCGTGAATTACCTGTAATTTACCTCAAAATGTACCATATGTTGGACTGCAAGATGCACTTTTCCTTTTTTACTTAAATGGCCTGCTATTCAGAGCACTTTTTTTTTTCCTTGACGTGGGACTAGATGTTGAGAATAGATTGGGGGGAAATGCCCCATAGAAGCTTTGCAAATGAAAGTAGGCACATGTCATCATGTGAGTGCTTCGTAGAAGGGAAAGAAAACAAAATTAGGTGCATTTCCCTCCTTAACACACCATCAGCCCCACAGGGCCAGGATGAGAAGATTAAAGACACTTTGGGATGGGAGAGGCAATGAACCACTAATTCGCCAGTTCCCTTCATGCATTTCCTGCCACGGGACAGAAATGACAGGCCCCTCCAGGGCTTGATTTATGTTGTCAGGAGACTTGAAGAGTGGCTCTGTCAAGACAGAGGGAGGGTCCCGCTTTCTAAGCATAGAGGACATCTCTTTGCTTTCGGCAGCATCCTGGACAGGTCGCCATGTGCTCCGTGATGCCTTATTAATGTGTATGTGGGTCAGAACTTCCACTTCTTCGAATGAAATAATTCGAACAGTATCAGAAGTCCAGGTTTCTAATCTCTCTGAATCTGAACAGATGCAGAGGGGGAACCACAAACAATGGCAAACCTTATTTTCCACCCGGAGCCACGGCCTTGTCACTGGCCATGCCACATCTGCGTGTTTGAAGGGAAATGTCATAATATTGCTAATCAATAGGAGGAGTGACAGGCCCATTTGTCAAGAACAAGCCAGCGCTGCAGCTGTTGTGCCCCTCTGCATCTTTCTCTTGGGCTTTGCAAAGCGAAGCCCAGGGAAGGGCTTGCTCTGTGTCTGGGGCGGCCCCCTCCTGTGCCAGGGTCGGGAGCCACCGGGTGGGAATGGTGGGCCATCTCGCGGCTGCTCTGCACCAGTGGGGCCGCACAGGATGGCAGGGGCTGGAGAAGAAACATCCAGTTTCCAACAGTGGCCTGCAAAAGCAACCAGACACCCTGCAAGGGGGAAAGAATCTTCTGTATCAGGAAGTCTGTTGACCTTTAATCCGGGAGTGCTGTTGTTTATGTGTTTCTTGTGAACTGCAGATGTTTCTTGCTGCTCTGCTGGTCAGAGGACGAGCAGGTCATCTCAAAGAAGGAGTGAAGTGAAAGGGTAGGATTGGAACTCAAACTGAATGACAATTTCATCTTTGCTCTGGACCAGCGGGTGGAACATGGTGGCAGGGCAGTCTGCACCCCTGGCCTGGCACCACACCAGCTCCCTGGAGCTGCTGTAGGCGCGGATGGGCAGGAATTGGCCACAGTCAGATCGGTCATGCGTGGGGCCTTGGTGTGGGCTGAGGTGACAGGGCTGAAATGCCCTTTCCCACCCCACCAAAATAATTTTTAAATAAGGAAATTAATCTTAATCGACTCTTTTATCTCCAGTTTCAATAGGCCCAGAATACTGTGATGGCTTTTCATGCTTTGTGGGGGAGTCCCCAAGATGAGTAATTTTGTTTGATTGGTACAAGGGAGCAAAAGTTGGTATTATCAAAGGAGACCTTAAAAAAATCCATGACTTTTCTTGTCAATTTGCAATTTTCTCATTTACTTCTTCTTGTTATTAAGGGGAGATGGTACTCTAGAAAATAAATAGCTCTTTTGCTCAAGGTACCCCTGGTTTTTGGCATTAGATAGCAAATAATATCTAATTTAAGGACAAACATAATATTGGTATTCTACTGTTAGTTATACATCTTTCATAAAAATGTGAAAGTAAAAAATATCTCAAATGAATACCTTGCCAATTTATGATCCAATCCTGAGGTCACTGAATGAGTACCCAAATCCAGAACCATTGGGAAAAAATTGCTTGATTAAAGGAGATGATGAGGTTTAAAATACTATAACACATTCTCTTCCAAAATAAAGCACCCTGATAATAACATTCCAGGCACAGAAAGTTTGCAATTCCCCTGAAGGTACAAGTATTGAGTAATAGGACCAATATTTAAAGACATGTTAAAAAAAAAACCCATGCAAATGGATACAGTTCTTTTCAAGGTAGTTTACACGGAAGACCAGTGTAACCCCAGTGATGCTGCCTCTGCTAGGAATACTTTTGGAGAGTCTCTCTTAAGTCAGCAGCATATTCTTGAATATCTTCAGTAGTGACAAGTTCTTGTTTTTAAGGGTGATTGGATTTATTTTTCACATAAGTTATTCCAAGCAAATTCGGGATTTTAGCTGGTAATCAAAAGTAGGTTACTGTGGTTTGGGTCAACAACAGGGTGTGGGTGCAGTAATGAGGCTTATGGGACTGTCTCAGAAGAGGATTTTGGAGGTGTAGTTGGGCCGTGATTGGCCAGGGGAGCATTGCAGAGCGGAAAGCCAGCCGTCCAGGATAGGGGACCAATGCTTGTGCAGTATCTTGTTCTGGCATCTCAGGTGCTTTTGAGTTTACTTTGTTTTCTTTGATCCTTTTGAGGTAGGTAGTCATCCACGGAATGGCAACCCTCATTTTGTTCAATACATTCTGGTAACTTTGTTCAAATGAGACAAATCCTTATTGACACTGATATAGTGAAAATCACAGGCTCTGGAGCAGACACAGGTGAACGTGACTCCCAGATTTGCCACTTACAGCCTGTGAGATCTTGGAGCAGTCACATAAGCTCTCAGTGTGCCTCAGTTTCCTCATCTGTAAAATGGCTGCGGTGGAGTTCTAAGTTAAATCAGATGGGACGATGCACATAAAACACCCAGAACAATATTGACATATGGCAGGCATTCTGTTCACATTAGTTCTTGTCTCTGTTGCTTTCAATTTTGGGGATAAGAGTCGATTTCCAGAGGTGGGGATACAACAGTTAATAATCACAATGTCAGCCTGACAATGACCTAAAGGTGGAATAGAATGTGCTTGACATTTATCCTAACTGTGAAGTATCAAAGGAAAGGACACCGTAGTTTGTAAAAATGACTCTAGATGACTTTCCTTTCCTCATGTGCAGTTCTGGCCCCACTTATTTAAGGCTGTCAATTGGTGGTTTTCCTTTGACCCCCTAACCACTGCTCATTCCTTCCCTTGCTTCTGATTAGCGAAGGCTCAAGGTGCATTGCTTAGGATGCCCGAGTAGAGAAGAGTTTCCAGGCCAAACATTTCTTCCTACTATGTCAGAATCAGCCATGTTTGTTAATCTTAAAGGAAAATTTCCAAGATTATGGGGTACAGGGTGGTAGGAAATGGCAGAACGGATGCCAAGGGATTGTCCAGTTCTTCTTTTGGTGCTTGTTTTCTTCTTTGACTTTTTGTTTTCACACTAGAAAAACTCCCTAAATTTTGTTTTCTTCCAGATTATAGAAAATAGTAAATTAGTCTATCACAATTAACTGGGAGCCGTTTTGTATGTTGAGGCTGTTCTGGTACATAGGGCTTCTAGTAGTGACTGTTGGACGCAAGTCATTTACACCTCGGATAACCACTCTCTCGAGGGCTTCGTGTGATAGGGAGGAACAGTGTACACGCTGGCAATAGATCATTTCTAGGACTCAAAGGAATATTCGAAGATAGTTGTCTGTGCAACTCATCCTCTCACCACATGGAATTCTTACCCACAAGCACGCTCTACTGGTGTGTCAATACATCACTAAGAAAAGACTTGAGAATTTTCCGTGATGTGAAATCTTTCAGATTGGGAAATGAACTAAAGTTGCCAACTTTTTTCATTCACATAACCCTTACCAAACAAGTGGTAAATATTGTATCATCAAGCACTGGTCGCTGGATGTAGACAAGATTTGGCTTAGGGAAAGAAAGGTGAATGATCTAGTATTCTGTGTACTGTCTAACTTAATGAGGAAAAAATTTTTTGGGTTAAAATTACATAGAAGGCAGTGGCATGATACGCTGGATAAACACACACACATATTGACTTTGGAGTCAGACAAATCTGGATTTGAATCTCAGCATTACTGGGTAACAGTCATTAGCCTGAGCCTCCATTTCTCTATCTGCAATATTAGGACAATAATACCTACCTATAAATGGGGACCCAGGCTATCTCCAGGAGGACACCAGGCTTCCAATGTCATAATGATCACCCGTTCCCCTAGAGTGTCCTATAAAATGTAGGAAATGATGAGGCTATATTAAAGCAGTACATGCCAGTTTGCAGAGTCGGAAAAAGATTCTGTCACATTTATAGAGTCTACTGTTACAAAATTCTTTAGAAAACTACGTTAAAAGGAAGTGGGTTTAAATCTGCAGAACTAACAAGTTATAAAATTTTACAAGGAGCTACTATTATTTGGAAACATGTAGTTTGGTGAAGAAAACTTGAAAATTGGGATCTGTATTTGTTTTATTCTTAAGTGGAAAAATTCCCTCGGCTGGGCGCAGTGGCTCACGCCTGTAATCTTAGCACTTTGGGAGGAGGATCACTTGAGGCCAGGAGTTCTAGACCAGCCTGGGAAATATAGCAAGACCTCATCTCTACAAAAAATAGAAGAATCAGCCAGGCGTGGTAGCACACACCTGTAGTCCCAGCTTCTGGGGAGGCTGAGGCAGGAGAATCACTTGAGCCCAGGAGTTTGAGGTTGCTGTGAGCTATGATGATGCCACTGCACTCTAGCCCGGGCGATATAACAAGACCCTGTCTCAAAAAAAATTCCCTAAACTGTTTTTTACTACAGGACTTTTAAAGAATCAAGTTGAACCGGAAAAAGTGGACTGGGAATGAGAAAAACGTAGGTTTAGCCCCAGGCTATGTTCTGGTCCTTTCCATTAGAGGGAATGGGGCTTGGTACTATTAAACTGATTGCTGGGGCTTCCTTATTATTATATCCACAAATGCTGCACCCCAATGCAAATGGAGCCATGACCCTGAGGTCAGCTAGAAGGCTAGAATGCTTTTTAAAGGATGTCTATTTTCCTTGGACCCCTGTTTGCTCTCATTCCAAGTCATCTCCCAACTGTTGGATCCCACAGCTGTTCACACCACCCTGCCCACTGCCACTGAGCAGACACCCCCACCCAGTGGCGAGGAGGCGAAACAGAAGCCCTCAGATCTGATTTCCCCCAAACATGCCTCTGTCCTTTTCCAGCTATCAAAAGACTGTGCCAAAAGCATCCAAACTTTGTTGCACAGTCTAATCACCTAGGGATCTTTTAAAAGTCCCAGTGCTAGGGTACACCCCTTGCCAGTTAAGTCAGATATCTGGGGGTGAGAGGCAGCCATCAGTATTTTTTAAAGAGCCACAGGTGATTCCAATGTGCAGCAAAGTTTGCAACCATTGGATTCAGCTTTACAAATGTCAAGAGGCTCGTGAATGTATTTAAAGCATCTGACACACGGTTAATGTTTAGTAAATGACAGCTCCTTTTTCTATTAGTAAGAAAGTTTGGTGATAATAATAATGACAATGATAATAACAATAGAAAGCCCTTACACATTTAGAGCACTTCTTTTTACTCTTATACATCTGCTGTTTGTTCTAAACCCCACCGTTCACCCGTGAGATGAACGTGAGTACGTGAGTACTACCTTCCCATCTTACGGGTGAGGAAACTGAGGCTTAGAGAGGATAAGGGTCTCAAGCAGAGCCTGGCCTAGAGCTGGGTCTTCACACTTGGCATGCAGTGCTCTTCCCACTACTCAGCGCTGCCTCTGTGTTCACGGAGCTTCCATCCGGTGGGGGAAGACACATTCATTCATATAAATGTGTTGAGAATGCACAGTAGGTAAAACACTCCATGTTACTAATTATAATCAGTTGAGACCATATGCAGAAAGCAAACTGGGAATCCACACCCACTGGCAGCTTCTTAATGGTGCAGCTGGGTTGGAGGAGATGGCAGGGCCTCCTCCTCCCTGATCTGGCCCATGGACAAGACATGCCTGACTTCCCCATGCAGCACAGCACGAAAGGCTGAGCTGATCAGAAACTAGACCTGGCCTGCCAGGGCCTGACCCTGCTCCACCAAAGTGCTGCACAAGAGGGGAAGTACAAGGGAGTTCACTGCCCGAATGCCGGGGGAGGTAGGTCCACAGAGTGACATCACTGCATTCGCCCCAGATCCACTAAGGGTGTTTGACAGTTAACCCTCCCCACTTCCCCCCAGTCAGATAAGTCTTTCTCCCTCCTTTGAGGAAGGGAAACTGTTTGGGGAGGGATTAGAAGTGTTGGTTTTTATACCATTTGCTCTCTTGCAGGATGAAATGGAATCAAGTGTACATGAAGATGGGGAGATAGGGTTCTTCCTGCAGCAGGCAGCATGGGCATACGTGCTCTATAAATGATGTCAGAAGTAGGAGCTGTGAGGTGAAGCCATGAAGGGAGCTGTGATCGGGGGAGGCTCCACAAAGGGTTAAGAGTTGATGTGGGTCTTCAAGAAGCAGCAGGAGGTGAACAAATAAAATCATGAAAATTCTATTTCCTGGAATATCTTTTGATTCCCTGATCCAAGGTGTATGTAGTGGTGTTTAGAATCATAGGGATTGGTTCTAATAAATCTGATCTGGCTGATAGATTACTTTTGGGGGGTGGCCACGGTAGCCCAGGATCCCACGGTCACGTGGCAGGTGCATGGTCTTGCTGGCCAAGCTGGCCAAGCACACCCTTTTGAGAAATGCTACTTTTCACTTGCTTTTGAAATGTAGACTAGAATGAATTTTACAACTTTGAGGAAAAGAATTTTTCACATCACCACGTACTGGGACATCACAATGTTGGCTTTAAAAACAGCAAACCCTGGATTTCAGTCCTAGCCCTGACACTTTTTAGCTGTGTGACTTCAGAAATGTTACATGTACCCTCTACAACACAATTTATTCCAGTAACATGAGGATAACAGTAGCATCTATTTCAGAGGGTTGTTCTGAGATTTAAATGAGATAATGCACACATATGAAGAGCCCAGCTCCTGATGTACAGTATGTGCTTAAAAAATGTAGTCACAGTGGTTATTTTATTGTTTTCACCACGACTCTGACATCCATCCTGCTACGGAGATGTCTCTCAATGGTTTATCAGGACTAGAACTGCCTAATGATCAAAAAACTTATTTTGCTTTACTTTTTGTCATCTTTGGATCTCAGATTTCTTTTTTTATTTCTTTCTTTTTTTTTTTTTTTTTTTTTTTTGATGTCTAGGAGATTTGTCACCTTGGATGAGAAACTGAAGCAGGTCTTTCCCCCTTTATTAACATTCCATCCATCTTTCAAGTTCCATTTCAAATTCCATTTGGGGAAATTAGGAAACACTTTGTGGAGGAGCTGGTATTCATCTCTTCCCCTCAGCTCCCACAGGTCTTTATAATTTTATCACGGCATTTATCATATTCTGTACTGTGCTGTAGTTACATGCCATCTGTCTCTTTCACTACACAGTAACTTTCCTGAGGGGAGGAGGAACAGCCCCTTCATCTTGGAATCCTCCACGGCACAGAGCATAGAGCCTGGCTCGCAGTAGATGCCCAGTAAATAATTGTTGAATTGCAATGGTCAGATTGTTAAAATTTGATTATAAAGACTATTTTATAATCATTCACCTTCCCATTTGTCCACTGATTTTTCTAAATTGGAAGGATAATTCGGGGGACTACCATGAAGCAAGCCCAAGCTTTCTGAACCAAAGATAGAGTGATTATCATTCTGAGATCTTTATACCATCCCTCGCAGAGACGGAGATAAAATACAAGCGATAAAATACAGGCAATTATATACTGGACAAAGTACAGTTAACTGGCACTGGGGGCCCCAACCCCATTATTGTATTGCCATGTGACGCTGAACAAGCTTGGAGCCTCTCTGGGCCTCAGTTTCCACATTTGTAATGAAAGTAAAGGTTTTTCTCTTTTACTTATAAATTTTTATGACCCCTGGCTTCTTTATTTAGATATAAAGAGGAATCTTGCTACTGCTTCTTACACTTCTTTCCCCTCAAAACCGTGAGTTGAATAAGCAAGAGGTTTTGGGTTTTTTTTCCTCACTGCTATATCCTTAGGACCTAGAACAGGGTCTGGCTCATGTTAGCTGCCCTATAAATACTTGTTGAATAAATAAATGAACAAATAAATATATTTAGACACAATTTAGGAATGTTGTGATATACTGCTTAGAAATAATTATAGTCCTGGCCTTCCAAAATTCCTCATTCCTGGGAAACACACTAAGGCAAAATGTGCACAGAGGAGGCAGCGATGGAAAATGAGATTTGGGCTCGGCTTGACCTTTTTCTACATTGTGGCATCAGTTACATATAAAGGGCTTCTTCTAAGTTAAATCCACCTATACCAGCGCAATTAGTATTTTGAGTGGGACAACTCCTTATTTTTGGAAGTGTCCCATAGGATGTGAAACAGCATCCCTGCCTAGTAAATGTCAGCACTACCCCAGTCATTTGTGCCAACCCAAATTCCCCCCAAACACAAATATTTCTGAAAGACCCCTAGGAGCAGTGCACACCCCCTCAGTGAGAGCCCCTCATTTGTTAAGATGACTGGTTTAGCCTATGGATGCAGATCACTGCACCCTTTTTATCTTCACTGAAAGAATTTATATTTGAATATGAAGTTGCCTTAGTATCAACTCTAGTCCTTCCTTGTGGCATGACAAGCCAGGTGAAAATTGTGGCCTTGTGGAAAGGTCTGCCCTTTCTTCAATGTGAGGATAGAAACCCCAAAAGGAACACTCCCATTTCCTGGAGAGATAATGACCAAATCCAAAGTACTAAGCCCACGGAGAAGCTGCAGGGGAGCTGGTACAGAATTGCCATGAATATCAGTTTGATATTGACTTTGAAATCTCTACAACCTGTGTCCTAAAAACCTTGGTTGATGCCGCATTACTGGCCAATTGTAAGCTCACATTTTCCTGATGTTGATCCTTTGTTTACCTTATCTCATTTTAGTTTCAAACTACAGGGACCTCACATCACGTCTTTTGCCATCCTGGTGGGACCTGAGATGTTAGGAGTTAAGGTTCCGTCTTCCCCAGTCTAATGTTTCTGTCATGTGGAGGGAGCTTTGCAGTGTAGCACTCCTGGTCAGCTCCACAGGGGAGGTCTGCAGTGAACCAGTTGTCCCATGAATGCTGGAAAATTATATTGAATTCTGAGTGATTGTGTCTAAGTCAGTGTTAGGAAGCTCACTTGCCGCCAGCACAGGCCACATATTCTCCAACATCTGCTTTGTCAATAATTATTGTTATATTAACATTTTGTTCTCTTTGTGTTTTACCATCATTTATTATTGTTTACATAGCTTAGAATTTGGGAGAACAAGAAGGGTCCTAAAACCCCAACACCAGACATGAGGCTCGATTGCTTAGAGTTGACATCCACAAACACGGTAAGATTTATAGCAGCTTTAGGATGGTCAATGCTAAAGAATTCTACATTGTCCTCGCATCATGTAGGTCAAGGATACAGGTTCAACTCCATATTGGTGGCTTAGCAAGGTTAAAGGACAGCTGGTACGACAGCAACTCTCAATGTGTGCAGGGAGCCTGGCTCCTCTGTTTCATTACGCCATCGTCCCCAGGGGATCACCCTCATATGCATGGTCCCAAATGGCTTGCTACCAGCTTCACTGATTTAGCAGGAAAGAAGGAGGAAGGAGAATGGGAAAGTGTGAGCTTTCCCCTTTTCTTTAAGGGGACAGCATGGAAGTTGTCCCCATCACCTATTGGACATTCACATCCTACTGGACACAAATTAGTCACATGGCCACACTAGCTGCAAGGAAATGTGGAAAATGTAGCTTTTATTCTGGGAGACCATGCACTCAGGATACAATTAAATGACTGTGGAAGAAAGAGAATGGATATTGAAAGACATTCTGCCACAGCGTCCCTGTCTTGAACATCTGGATCAAGCCTTAAATGCCCCACCAATTTAGAGAGGCCCCTTCTCTTCTCAACATCGAGGAGATGCCCTTGCTAACATTCCAGAGGTACTGAAGAGACTTTTTCTGGAACCTCCTTTGCCCATCTTTAAGTGATTTGTTTCCATAGAGCTTTAAAATTACCTTTTCTTTTTTCTATCCTTTCCCTGGATGGTCACGATTTTAACTTCCGTCTGAAAGCTGGTGGCTCACATTTGACCCTTCTTTCCTGCTGAATCTCTCTCACTCAGCTTCCTTTGTATTAATAGTTTAGATCAAGATTTCACAACAGGGCAGAGCCCAGGGTGAAGTAAGTGAGAAGCCTCTTGGGAACAGAATTAAGGAGACCTTCACACTCGGGATCATGCAGGTGACTATCTCCAGGACCATGGTTCTAATCCCCATCCTCATTAGCTCTCACCTCAGGCTACTGAAACAAACTCCTTCTTCATTCTTGTTTCCACACTTTGGCTTATACAACCTGTCTCCATGCTGTTGCCAGAGTGCTCTTGCTTAAACCTGGATTTGATCTTATATTTCCCAAGTTTTAAAAGAAAAAAAAAAAAGACCCCTACCCAACTGTTTCTGGCTGCTGATGGTTTATAGAATCAAGTTCAAAGTTCTTGGCTTGGCAGACAAGGCCTTTCTTCAGACCCTCGCCATCATAAACAGTTGTACGGTTCCTCCACCTCCCACAGTGTTCATGCACTTTCAGTTCATTTGCCTTGGTTGTTCTAGTTTTTCTTTTCCAGAAAGACACTCTCCTCTTTCTCTACCTGGACAACTCCTATACAACCTTTAAGGAATCTTTGAATGTCACTTCCTTTGTGAAGCCTTCCCTGATTTTGCCAGGCAGAATTACACTTCTCTCAGGCCTTTGTGCATACCCCGGTTGTGACCCTTATGACATTGTATGGTTTATATTTATTTGTTTATGTATGTTTCCTCTGGCAGACTTTGAGCTCCTAGAGATAAGAGGGACTGTCTTATTTAGCTCTATACCCCTTGTTCCTAGCACAGTACAATGTCGGAGTGATCAATAAATACTTACTGATTAAATGGATAGATGACTAATTCATTGCTTAAGGAATCTATGAAATTAACTCCAAGAGGACTGGGTGGATGGATTTTTATGTCTAAAAGTTTATTCATGTCCATATTGTAGCTGTCCTGGCATAAATGTAATCTAGTAAGTTTGGTTAGTAGAGAACCTTGATTTAAATTCAGGTCCAAAAGCTTCCTCTGCTCCTTGGCTTCATTGTCTTGCTTTTGTTTATGCTAGAATCTCTTGCTAGTATTACACAGATGCTAAAATCTTCCCTGAAACCTCAGTGATTCTTACCAAGAAGTACAAACCATTCTGCAGGGCTCACACTGAAGAAGAAAAATAAACTTTAAAACCAGCTTCCA
Source organism: Eulemur rufifrons (assembly GCF_041146395.1). Lineage (NCBI taxonomy): Eukaryota > Metazoa > Chordata > Mammalia > Primates > Lemuridae > Eulemur > Eulemur rufifrons. Next base: position 27,619,484 of record NC_091011.1, on the reverse strand, counting down.
GTACAAACAACACAGACAGTCCTGACAAAGGTATTGAAACATGGATTTTTTTTTTTAATTTGGAAAGGAGAGCTTTATTTCTCATTAAAACGTGAATTATTGACCACTGTGCTCTGCACTGAGGAATCGGGTATTTGTAGGTAAGAGAAGAGATGACTCACGGCATGACTTCAGGGAGACCATGTGCCTGGAACTTCTCCTTGACCACAGGCACATGCAGTAAGACATAGGAGCTATTAGTCTGTCTTCACACCTCCTTCTCACCCAGAATGAAAACTGTTTTGCCTAGCAGAAGAGGTGGGCTCAGCCAGCAGGAGACACGTTGGATTATGTTTCCTGAAGAATCTATTTTATTATAGTGAAAAGACAGCAATATCTTGCCAAGGATTCCAAGGGAGATCATAAGACTCCTCTAGCCCCACCATTCTGAGACCCCTAGTCATGGATGTAGTGTGATGAAATGTCATGTGGTGGACAGGCTCGGGTTACTTGTATGTGGTAGCAGTAGGTTTTTACCCTCTAACTTGGGAAATCTGCAATTTTTACACTGTCACAGAACAAATGGAACTGTGACTAATGTTATACAATTTACAGAGCTGATTTCACATAATTTTCACAGTCGGTTCATGTTTATGACAGTTAAAAGGGTTTTGCCCTACTCTGGGATTAATGGGGTGGGATGGAACCTGGCTATCTCCAGCCCCCAGTGTTATGTTTGCATTCCCAGTGACTGTCTCCTCCCCCGACCCATCTCACAGATGAGGAAGCTAAGGCTGCCAACAGTTCAGGAACTTGTCAGTGTCACATAGCTGGCATACAGCAGAGCAAGAACTAAAGCTGAGTCCCACAATTCCTGGTCACAAGCACTTTTATTTGGATCGTTAGGATTTTGCACAAAAAGTGATACGATGCCTGGTTTTCCTCTTTTTCTCAAAAGAAATGAAAACATCGTTCTTCTTTCCATGTTACCATTGTACACTACCAATTTTGAACTGTAGGCACCCACACAGTAGGAGGGAAGAGTTGAGGGAATCTCTGTTCATTGCATTCCGACTGACGGCAACCCTTTGCGTCTATTGCCCCAAGGGTTGGCCCCTGAATTTTATTTGATGGGCTGGATCCCATCCTAGGGAAGGGCAAGAAGCTTTCATCCTTTCCTCTGAAAAATGAAACAGTTTTTACAAACCTGAAAATGGTTTGCAGTTTTGACCAATTATAACAGGAATGTGTCCCCCAAGCCCGCCTCTCATCAATCACATTGGGCTCCTTCCTCTCGTTTTACAACTTGGCCCTCTCAAAACGTAAAATCTCAGCATGTCTTAAGTCAGCTTCCCTAGAAGCAGGGTCTGAGATGCTGATTCTTGAGCAGTAGATTGATGGAGAATCCTGTTCTGCACAGACACCGGTCAGGAAGTGAGGGATGCAGAGTAGGGCAGGACAGACTCAAGGCAAATGTGTGGGCTCAGCTGTAGTCTTGTTCCAGCCTGATCCTGAGGGAAACCTGGGGTGTGAATGGTTGTTTCACTTTTTTGAGGAAAGGGGGCTGGGTTTCATGCAAATGTGTCATCAGGCTTTGGCTGTAGGCCCTCCCAGGAGGGGTGGTGTAGAAACTCCAAGGCACCTCTGAGCTCTGCCGTCCAGGGGCCCTGGGCAATCCTCTGGAACCAGGAAGGGTGCAGCTGTCAGCTCTTAGCAGCCAATTTGCACAGCAGCTGGGGAACGAGTGCACCAGCGAGGGGACCCAGGCAGGCCACCAAGAGCATGTACTAAGCACTGTTGTATTTCAATGACCCAGAAAGAAAAAAAAAACAAAACTGTAACTTCCCATAATATAACACAAAACGAGACATCAGCTTTGTTCATAATAAAGCATAATTCACAGTTCTGTTTATCCTGTGATGGCACAAAAGACTTAAACAAGACACTGAAAACAAAGAAAAACCATAAACACCTCTGATGGAGGGATTTATTAGAATGATGTCTGATTGGGAAAAATATTAATACTTATGTGCCTCATAGAATCAGGACATCTGGGTAACAACTGAAGATTCACTGTGGAGAGCCCTCAATTCCAGCATCCCCGGCTTCTTGCTCTCTGAGATTCCTTTCTGCAGTGATCCCAGCGCCCCTGCCTTTGACTTGTAAACTGGCAAAGGACAATTTGGCATTCAAGGCCTGAGAAAAGAAAGCAATTATTTTAGGGCTACTGATTAAATGGGAGAACCTGCTCAAAGCCATCTTGCCTCCATGAAATCATATCCCAAGGTGGCTTTGGCTCCTTGTCAAGATAAGATATAAAGGACAAACTTCTGCCACACTGCCCCGCAAAGATGAAGAGAACCTCACGCTGAACAGCTGTGATATGTCAAGAACTATACTAGTCATCTTCTATATGTGGACTCAATCTTCAAACATCTATTTAAAGGTGAAAATTGTAGAGATAAGTAATATTTATTTAAGACAATGGGTCCCAACAATGTCAACGCATACCAGTGCTCAGATTAAGCAGTGATTTATAGTGTTCTTCCCCTCCTTTTAAGAAAAATCTATAAAGTAGGGAATAATCACTCCACAGGTTTGTCATGAAGAGTATAATGGGTAATAAATATTAATATGATAAACTTTTGACTCTGTTACATTTATCTACTACAATTTGGATATGCCAAAAATGTAGCTTATTTTTTTCTCTTTTACTAAGAAAAGTCTTTCTTATGAGCCTCCATTCCTACTGCTGATAGGAGAGGAAAAAGGGATGCTTTCTTGGCCCCCATTGGCTTAGGGCCATCATTTTCAGGTTGGTCCTCAGCCAGTAGGAGTGGAAACTGTCCCCGGGGCCACTCTCCCCTCTCAAGGACATCTATCTTATAGCCTCAGGCTGTCTACATGTGACAACAGTGCCTGGGGTCAATGACTCTGTTTTAGAAAAAAGTCAGGGCTTCTTCAATAATGAGGCATCCTCAAAATTCCAAATAAAATTCAATTATATATACACATATTTTGTCTATTCAGTTGATTAAAAAAAATGTTCCCTAAGAGAGTGGGACAGCAAAGAGATGGGCCTCATAATTTAGTTAACGTGGCTTTTCTTTGACCCAATTCTCTTACATGTTGGATGAATTTGGCAAATTGAATAATTTTCACAAGTCAATTACATACATTCCCTCAGCCTGTTTGAGTGTAATGAAATAGCTTAATAGAATAAAACAATAACCCCTGAGATGACAATGTTGGCCATTATTAAGTATAACAATAGGAATTAATTATGACAGCAGAAGGGATAATTGATGACTTGGAAAGTGGATTCTTAAACTCTATTGTGACTTCAGAGACATTTTAAGAGCTATGTGGCTTTCCGAATGCTTTTGAACAGGATTATTAATAACATATTTTTTTCTTAATTCCTTACATTTGCTTAGTCCTTTACAACACACTGTGATGCCCACAGAATCTTGTTTTTAATTTAACCAACCTTTCAGATTGCTGTGTGCCAAGCCCTGTTCTGAGGATTTCACACATACTAATCCACTTAATCCCCCTACACTGATTCTTTGCTCTGTGATTCAGGTTGCTCTTTCATAAATGAGGGAACTTAGACTTAGAGAGAGTCAAGAACTCATGGTATGCCCCCCAGCTAGGAAGTGGCAGGACAGGCATTTGGATCTCATCTTCAATTTGCCTCCTGAGTCGTTGCTTTTAACCATGGCACTGTTCTACCCACCTCTCATTTCAGTCTTACAAAGACGCTGCAAAGTGGGAATGTTCAGTTCCATTTTCCTGAGGATAAAATATTCCCTGAAACAGAAATTAAGTTATTTGCCAAAATTGTACAGCTAGTCAGTAAGCACCAGAGCCAGAATCCAACTCTTGTCTTCCACCTTCAAATTAGTACACTTTCTGATATGTCCTAATGAAGCAATAAATTCTTTTACTCAAAGAATTCTTTACTCTTTACTTAAAAAAGTAGATAATATTTCTAGAGCTTTGGAGCACTGGGAAAAAATAATACTATTATTTCCATTTGGAAAAAAAATTGGGCATAATTTTTGAGGGCTGGTGGAAACCTATGCAGTTCTTCTTAATTAGAGACACTGTTAATTTAGGAACATAGACCCATAGCATGCTTGGATGACAGGGACCATACTGTTTCATAATAATTCTTAAATTTTCTATGCATAAGAGTCCCTGGGGAACTTGTAATTAATGCAGGTTCTGAGGTCAGGCTCAGGAATCCGAATTTTTAACAGACATGCCCAGGTAACGAATGCTCATTTTTAAAATGGCAGCATGCAAGCCTAGAGGAGTGACCTGCCCTGCTCAGATTTACCAAGATGCTAGAAACTTGAGACTGTAAGGTTGACATGGCATTAAGGGTACTTTGGTTTGTTCATAAGATGACATGTTTTATTTATGACATTCAAAGATTAATTTATTCTTATAAGAATCACAAACTCACTAATGCAATTTATTAATTGAGTTCAAACTTTCTTAAAAATGGAGCTAAGAGCTACTGAATTTTAAGGAACTAAACATTACTGAGGTTTTGCAACTTAATGAATGTAAGTAGCAGCATTTACACTCCCCCAGAACTTAGTTTGATTAATTATATCAACACTAATGTATGAAATCAAGCATATGCAAAATTACTTTAAAGAGACAGAAGGGCTACCTAGGGACTTAGAGAGATAGACTATAGCCAAATTAATGGCATTAGCCAAAAATATATCAACAGAAGGAAGGTGTCTGCATAGAATATAAAAAATGGGGATTGGAGAGTCAGAATAGCTTGAAGTATCCAGAATTATCTGGGGAACAGGAAACCCTGACTCTGTTCCATGCAAGGGTGTGCTGTTGACCACCTTGGTGTATCTGCCCAGCCCACCGCTCCATTCTCTGAGCCTTCCCAGCCCAGCCCACAGTGATTGGTCCTGCAAACCATATACCACCGTGCCCCTTGGGCCAAAGGCATTTGGAGGGGGTAGAAAACTGACACAGAGTCTCCACCACAGAAAGTAATAACTGGGATTCAAAGGCTCTCATTAATCTCTTCTAGTTGCTTCATATATAAACTGGACTGTCTAAAGCCCAGGTGAGGAAAGAGGCACCTTAAATAGAATGCCCAGAGAATGGGAGATACAGCCTTTGCCATTTGGGGGACTCAGACACTGGTTTCTGAATCATACCTGAGCATGAGCTCAGCTAACGAGGTGGAGGTGTGTGGCAGTAGAATTAAGGAGTGTGTCATGAAAGTGACTGCCCTCCCAGGATTCTTGAGGGACAAGGATGCAGGAATGTTTCCCAGACCAGATGAGGACCTTGTGCAAGTGAGAGCCAGCATGGGGTTGTCTTATATTCAGTCCAAAAGGGCTGCACTGAGGTGCGAAGGGAACGAAACTGAAAGTAGACTGTTGGACACCGAATTAGTTTGTTAGGGCTGCTATAACAATGTACCACAAGCCAGATGGCTTAAAACAACAGAAATGTATTCTTTTGCAGTTCTGGAAACTACAAGTCTGCAATCAAGGTGTTGGCTGGATCACACTCCCTCCAAGGCCTCTAGGGAAGGATCCTTCTTTGCTTCTTCCAGCTTTTGGTAGCAGCAGGCAGGTAACTCTAATGTCTGCCTCCTTCTTCACACGGTCATCTTCCCTGCGGGGCTGTGTCCAAATTTCCCTCTTCTTACAAGGATACCAATTATAGTGGATTAAGGGCCCAACCTACTTCAGTATGACCTCATCTTAACTTCTTATCTAATTATATCTGCCATGACCCTAATTTCAAATAAGGTCACATTCTGAGATTTAGGACTTTATCTCCCCCCCTTCCCTTGTTGGTGGAGGAACACAGTTCAACCCATGACAGATGCTTCAGCACTCTAAAATGACTCTTTAGCAACAGGCAGAATAGAGACACATGTATATATATCTTTTGTTAAGGAAACTGAACAAAGATGAAATACCCCTTCTCTCTTCTCCTCCACTGTGTGTGATGGCGGCGTGCTGTGACTCCTGCCCGCAGTAGAAAAGCAACGGATACGCTGCAGGACAACATTGCAGACCAATCCAGGAAGAGCATGCCTGCTTCCCTCACCTCTCCTCCTTCTTCCTGCTCCAACCTGGAAGGGTCAAACCTGCTACTCAAAGGAGTAGCAACTCAAGGAGAGGAAACAGGACAATGAGGTCCCCCATACCTCAGAGGCCTGAACATCATACAGAGCAAGGAGTGGCAGGAGGAGAGTGTCAAACCATAACTACAACTGTTCAGCAATGGCTTGAGAAAGTTAAAATTCAGACCAGCAGTTTGGATAAGCAAGTTACAGAATAGGAAACTGAGGCTGTGGTCTAAAAACATGGCTCAAAGTTATGGGCTAGGTACAACCAGAACATGGAATGGCTGATATTAAAGGTTCTTGTGACTAATGAAGTGCTTCATGCTATTAATAGTTACTAATATCTAACTTAAGCACTTCTTTATTTAAACTATTTTTTCTTTTCTTAGGAACAGTAACCTTTTCCAGTTCATCTTGTAAGATGATCAAAGTCAAGTCTGACAAATGCAATGGCTTGTAGAGAGTTTTATGTAGACTTTCTGTTGCATAGTTTTAGAAATAATTTTGGAGTAGTAGAGCCAGGTACCAATATATAATGAACATTTATCTGGAACTTGGAAAAATGATTTTCTGTCTACATGTTTTTCCTCAATACTCACACTTACATATATATACCCTCACAGATACACAAACCACATACACACACACACATGCACACACACAGGCACACTTATTCTAGTTCTTCCTTTTGTTTCCCTTTTCCTAGAAAAAAATTTTTAAAAAGTCGAAGAAGTACCTTGGTGCTTTTGGATCCATTTTCTGTTCACAATAGCTCAGCCAACTGTACCTGATGGGCCCTTGACATGCTTTCTTTTATGAAATTCCAGATAAAAAAAGGGCCACTACAAAGAAAGTGGCAAAAGTCTAAGTAGATTTTAGGAGCCTGAAGACAGAGTTGAGAATCTGATGTTAAAATAAAATAGCCAAGAAAACAAAGCAGTCAGAAGGTGTTAATAATATGGAAGATAACAATGCCACACACAGGAATTAGACAAAAATGATTTTAAAAGGAAGTGCCATTCTCATTCTGTTGAACTGGCCTTCTATAATCACAGCTGTTCCTATTAGGGGTGAAATCCAATATATTCACCCCTATATATATTTTAAAGAGCTCTCAATATTCCTTATCTTCCTCAGCAGTTTAATGAAAATTGAAAAGATGACACAAACCTGTATGTGAGGTCAGCTGTATCTTTCTCTTCTCTCTTCCCTGCTCCATTCTTTGCCAGTCCAGGACATTATTAGGATATTTCATTTGATTTTCTCTCTTTCCAGGCAATGCATTATGTATCTATCAAATGATGTTTGGTAATCAATTCCTGATCTCTCCTGGAGGTCAGTCAATGGCACCATCTAAATTGTCATCTCATTTCTTTCTTGAAAGAGAATCCATCTATTTCCTTTGAGCACACAGAGATTTCAGACGAAGGTAGGGTACTAAACCATTCATGAACAAGATGACATTTTTTCTCATCAAGACTGTCAGACTGGGCTTCTATGGGAAGATGGGCTTAGTTATTACATGGGTCTCTTTCATTTAAAGTTCCAGTTAGTATGCTATTAACTCAACTCTTCTTGACTCTTCATTGAAAGGTCACTTCATCTCTTAGTTAATTTTGTTTTTGAGTTGTAGGGAAGGATGTTGTGGATTCATATATGAAGAAACAGAGACTTAAAGCCAGAATTCTGCAGTTCAAATAAGGGAAAATGGCAAATTGCCTATATTTATTGATGCACATAAGAGAATGTAAATATGTTTGGAGTAGCCCCAGACAGGTTAATAAGATAAAAGTAACATCTCTGAGAGGGGTAGCAGGCAAATGTAGAAAAACTTTTAAATTGGGGCTCAGTGATTGAGGGGATTATTTAAAAGTTAAAGCCTTGACTAATTATTAACAAATGAAATACTAAATTACCTATCATGTGTTTTCCACCACGTGTCTTTTTCATGCACGTAGTCCATTTGCAGAGAGCACAGTCAGTTATGTAAAGCTTTATTTCTCCTGCAGATCCTGAATCTTTCAGAGACAGGCTGAAGTGTTATTTTCAGAAGGTTCAGCAAAGGCTCCAACAGACGCTGCATCTTTCTGGATGCTCAGGCCTCAGATTGGCTGGGGCCGTTTTGAGCTTTTCAAATTAATAATTTAAAAAAATGCTATGCGTATACATAATGACTTCATCTTGTCTGCAGAAATGATTCAAAACAGCAGTTGCTACCCACAAGTAGGGCTCATTAAGTGAGATTTTGATGCAGGAGCACAGGTACCGGTGTCGCGTGTTGCTGCCGGGTAACTACTTAACTGTGGAAATAATGGCAGAGCAGAAGGTGTGAGTGAGCATTAACACTGATCGTTATTCTGCTGGGCGTTTAGTGCCTCGACTCGATTTTCTTTTGTTTTCCATTTGGAGCAATGTACTGCACTTACGCGAGATTCCTTACGGATTTCAAGAAATGTAATTGCACTTTTTTTTAAAGTAAGGAATTTGTTTTAAAGAACATTCTTGAGGTATTTATGAAGATTTTTGTAAAGACCCCTATTTTACTCTATAGTCAGTTCCATCTCTTTGTAAAAATGTCCTGATGAATGATGTCAACATGCAAATAACCACAACAAGACAAACCAGTAAAACAACCACATTCCCATAAAATTAACAAAATCCTGTAAATTATCTGAAAAGAAATACTTTTCTTTGGCGAACATTTTAAAATCTTATTTAAATATAGAACAATGTCTATTAATCAAGTCACCATATTAAAGATCCAACCAATAATTGGATGGTCCAAGAAAATACCCAAGGCAAAGCAGATCCACAGGGATCAGAAGAAGATCTGAAGGCCTAGCTGAGACTCACATCAAATCCTGGAGGAATTCCCAGTTCTCCATGCACATTTCAAAACAGCTAGATGTGCTGCAGATTTCCAGTGCCCCGAGTCAAGACTAAATCCACAGGCATGTCCTGTTGAAGTAGGCAGTTGATCAGGAGAGCTGCTCTTTTCTTCAGTTTGACTTCACATAGCCTAGGTCGCACCACTCTGTATCTTTGGCCTGACCTTTGAACGGTAAAAATTCAAAGGCAGCAATAATAGACGAAAGTGGGACAGAAAAGTCAGTACCAAAACCAAAAAAAGGCTCATTTTCATTATAATTTTCATGATAATAGAAACTGTTTCATAAAGTGTTGGCCAGTGCTGGAAGAGGGGGGACTCGACTCTTCTCTTTTTTTCTTAATTATTTTAATTGTAATAAAATATACATAACAGAAAATTTACCATTTTCCAGTGTGCAGTTCAGTGGCATTCAGTACATTCACATTGTTGTGCAACCATCACCACCATCCCTCTCCAGAATTTTTCATCTTCCCAAACTGAAACTCTGTCCCCATGAAACAATAACTTCCCTCCTCCCTTCCCCAGCCCCTCCCGCCTTTGGCAGCCACCACTCTGCTTTCTGTCTCTGTGACGCTGGACTCGTCTTGCCAGTGCTGCCAACTCTGAGTATTCCTTAACTTCAGCAAACTTTTTGTTTTTTATTTTTAAAACCCATCAGAGAAAATACACAGCAGCTAGGGAAGGCGAAAGCCTCCAGGGATCCATTTGAAAGAATGATTACGCCAATAATAAAGCCTGTGAAAGAAGCTATCATCCCCGAATGAGGCAGGCTCTCACCCAGGCTGTGCCAAACTTGAAAGCAACGTTTCTGCTTTGAAATGGCTGGTGATAGAGAGCACATTTATGTTGCAAATGGGAGACAAATTCAATCACCTGGGCCGGTGTGCGCCCAGAAAGCCAGCGCATGGAAATGAATGTCTTTCGGATCTGACATGTCGTTATTATGGGAAGAAGCAGCATTTGTTTTGGAGCCATTGTAATTAAAGAACCACAGGCCAATTGGCTCATTTGTCTTAGTTTATCTAATTACCAGACCAAGGTGAAGATTTGGAATGGTTTAAAACATAGAAATGAAGCCTATATGGGACTTAAACTGAATGTGGTCCCAGTGGTATGAATGAAATTCAGTTGTTTTCCCCCTTCTTTTCTTCCATCCTTCCCCAACGCCCCCACTTCCTCGAGCAAAACAAAATAAATTTATGCTGAAAAATAATTTACACAAAGTAGAGAGTGGGAAAACAGGATTAACAGCAAATCTGGAAAATTCTGACCCTAAGAAAATGCTATTTCCTTTGTAGCAGAAATAGAGCCATTTTTACCCGAATTTTCTCGATAATTACTTCAACTCACCATTTCTCTTTGCCTGTCTGGACACAACCTAAATTATGCCTCTGGTCCCAGACATATCTTTTTGGGAAGTTTTGCTTATAATACATTTTAAAACATTTTTACAACAAATGTGGAGAAAAAAAATAGCACATGGGGATGTGAATTTCCTGCAACAATTATTAATATTAATAGTTTATCAGTTCCAGTTAAACATGCAGTAAACAATTTATAGGTGCTCTTCAGGGAAACTTCTCACCGACTCAGAGGGCATGAGTTATCAAGTACATACATGCCAGCTAAGGGCAGGGCATCAATTTCTGTTCCCATGAGCAGCACTGGGAACCCTCTATCAAGGTTCTAGGGAACTCTCTTCTAGGACATGAGAACAGCTGCAGAAATGATTTCTGTCTACACATGGATATTGCTATACACTCTGAGGCCATAAAAGGCAAAAAAAAAAATGCATCATAAAAATGAAAGACTGCAGTAGGTTATTCAATCATCATCACAACAGAACAAATTTCTTTATCAGATTAGCCAGGAATGGGGCATTAGATTGCTATGTTTTGGTGTGGGGAAGGAGTCACTAAGGTTATAGGGATGTGGCCAAGGAGGGCAGATGTCTTTGGGGCTCTGTAGCAGGCTGGCAGTGCTGGAAGTGGGGAAGGGGATGGAGAGGGATGACAGGAGGTGGTGAGGGCTCAGAGAGAGGCTGTGCCCCCACCCTCCAGGGCTGCATGGCTTTTGGAAGTCCTCTGCAAGGTGAAGATAATTAGACTGGTCTAGCAGGATTGATTCGACAAGGCCACATAAAAGGGATATGCCCAGACAATTTCCCATAGAGGAAGGTGATTAATTGTAAGCAAACCTGGGGACATGGCAGGGTGGATGTCCCTCGGAGACCTGATTGCCTTGGGTCGCAGTTTCTCCAACACCTAGGTGGGGTTCTCAAGCAGCGAGAGAATTGCTGAACCTCCTGGGTGAGACTGGGAGAGAAGTGCTTGTCTTTGGTCTGTGTAGATGCTCCTGGAAGAGGGGAGTCATGCGTGCAGCCTGTGGCTCATTAGGCTGGTCTGAAGGCAGCCAATTGGAACAGCAGCTTCTTTTAAGAAAGAACATGCCGAGGCCGTGTACAGCTGCTGCTGGTTTACTCCATAGTATCCAGTCTGACTGGCCGTAGCTGGAGTACCTGAAGTTCCTTCCGCCTAACAGCCTGTGCTGCGTGAGCAATAGCAACCAAAGTGGGAAAACACTTGTTTGGGCCATTGTGCTCCAAAAGTGTGTGCTTGGCCTTGAGCCTTAGCCTTTGCCTCAAGCCATCTACATGTGATATGAAAGCTGGATGGCTGAGTGGCACGTCTGGAAGGAGGAGGAAGTACCATGTGTAGGTTAAGAGCACAGACATTGAGTATCAGATAAACCCAGGTTTAACCCTTGTCTCTGCCTCTTCCTCAGTGTGTGACCTTGAGTAGCTTACTGAATGTCTCTGTGTCTGCTTTCTCATCTGCAACATGGGGATGATAATTATAATTGCCTTGCGAGATTGTTGTGAGAATTAAATGAGATAATATATGAAAAGTCCTTGATGCAATGTCTGGCTTAAGGCTCAGCAGGGTAAGTGTTCTAGTCACATTCATTTTATGAAGAAGGAGGCTGAAGCTCTAAGAAGATAACCAGCTTTGCCCAGGGAGCTGCCAGGTAGGTATTATTATCCTCCTTTTAACAGAAAGGCTTAGTTACTTGCTCAACAGCATGACCTCCGGCCTTCAAAACTAGGGGTGTTGGATTGGAACCAGGGAGGGCAACATCTTAAAACTTCTCCAACCTTCACATCCGTTCACAGAAACACCCACCAACCACAGGAAGTCACCCCGGGTTGCAGCCAACACAGTCTACTCTTCCTTTACTTCCCCACAAGAAACCATGGTGGGAAACAGGTCCAGGCTCCCCTTACTCACAGGAATGGGACAGAAGGGACGAGGACACAGGAGGGAAGAGGACATGGAGAATTCTAGGGAAAAGGCCTGATATTCAAGAATAACACAGAGCCCGTTAGAGCCTGTGTTTTATATGTGGGCTTAATTATTCAACAAGAAATGTTCATTTTGGTGACTAATGATTAGAACGGCATCAAATACATTCAATAATAGATAATTACCCCTGTTTAAAACTTCAAACAACTCACTGTTTTTTTATTTAAATTAGACACACGATTTTGTAATCTTTTTCTTATTGAATTGACCTTTTTTGTTTGTTTCACTGAATCAGCCCATTGGTTCAATAAATTGAATAAAAAGCCAAGTTGGAATTTCCACATGGCTTTGGTATTGACTGTCATGCTGTAAGTCAAGCCAGTGGTTGAACTGCTTCTCTGAATTCGTAACTTTCCCCCAATGGATTGACCACTCCTTTAACCAGGTCAACTCAATCAGCTGGTCGCTTTGAACACAATTGTATTTTTCCATACCCTCCATAGCCACAGATAGTCAGCATTTCAACTTCTCATATATTCTTTCAGCAAAACAGGGAAATGAATTCCTTACTTCACTTTCTATTTCGTGATAATGTTGGGAAAATTAATGGGATATGTAATGTAATTTTAAACCGATAAACCCACTTCTCTAAATATTTTCCTAATATTACTTTATAATAGATAGGTCTTTGTGTATGGCTTAACAGTGGTACCCAATGCTTATTTGTTCTGTTGATTTTCTTCTGCCACAAATGCACCGAAGTGCAAAGTGTTACATACACTTGCAGCTTGTTTTTGTATTCTGTTGGGGGAGGGAGTCATAGATAGAGCTATGTAATCTTGGGATTGGAAAAGATCTGAAAGGTGATATTGATGGGATAAGAGTGTTTATGTCCTTTCAGTTTACTGAATAAGAGACCAAATAAATGCAAAGCATTCGGTTTCTAAATAAACTCTGGTTTACTGTAATAAACATTTCCCGGTATTTAGCATAGGGCCTGGCAAAAGTATATTTATTGATTATAAATGCCACATAAAAGAATCTGTGCTAGCCAACTACAAACCATAAAAATAAGCAAGACTTTCAAAATCTTGAAAATTCTCTGAATACAGTCATTTATTTCATCACTGTAATATGTGTATATTTTATATTTCAGAAGGGAGATTCAGAAAAATTATCGTTTCTGTAAATTGTAACCTCTGATAATATTCTCCCCTTCAACTTGCCAAGAAGTTGTCAGAAACATTGCGATTCACCCTTTATCTTGAACATCCTCCTTCCGATCTGCACCAGCCACCCCCTCAGGGAGCTCTCCCTCCTGTCTCCCACTACTCTCACCCACAAATTTCAGCACCACTGTGCTAACTGCTTAAAGCATGGACTCGGGTTTCCCCAGACAGATTATAATCCCCTTGAGGCAAAACAAGCATAAGAAGAAAGGCATTTGAGCCACACTTTGCTTTTGCCTCCTGCAGCCCAGAGCACAGAGCCGGGCATATAGCAGGCAGCCAGTGAGTATTTATTCACTGATTGCTCTGCAAAAGACAGAGAAAGATCCCTTCCTCCTCTGTGAGACATGAAAAATATTTTCTCAGTAAATACATCAGGACAAAGAGTAGTTTCAAGTGGAAATAAAACAACAACAAAAGGAATGGGATCTGTAGTTTGTGGTTTAAACTTTTTCCTGTGAGATGTTTTTTTCCAAACATTAAAGGCTTTAAAAAAATGTGGTTTCAAGTACTTATCTAACATGTAATTCATGGGGCTGAAGTCTCCTCGCCTGCCCCCAATCTCCCTCTCCCACCCCTGCCTAGTTCTTGACTCAAGAAGATCATTTTTCTCATCCCTGCTCCGTCCTCCTCAGGTGACCTTCTTCCTGACTCTTTAATTCTTGTTCTACAACTATCTGTAAGGCCTTCCTCAGAATCTGTACAAATAATGACATTTTAAGGAAAATTAAGATTTTTTTCCTAAATATAATATTAATATATTTCCATTGTATAGAATTTTAAAAGATAAAACATGGAAAGAAAGAAAATAAAAATCATTTATTATTCTACACCCCAGAGATATCCACTGCTAATATTTGGTGGTTATCACTCTATTAAGATTTTCCAGCCTATAATTCTCAGCATTTTAATGCATTTTTTTTCTGTTTTACAACATTGGAATTATACTACACATATTATATAAAAACACTTTCTCATGACATTAAATATTTTTTCTATCACAATGACGTTAAACCTTTACTAGGCCTAGGAATCATCTGGAAGGGATGTTCAATTGCCTACTCTTAATTCTTCTGCCTGCTGCCACGCAGGAATGAAGAAGCTATAGCCTTCTGATTTCAAGATTGCTCATTTTTTAAGCACCGAAGGAGGCAAGAAAAGATTCATCTTTCTCTGCTGCACCCCTTTTAATAAAAGGATTTGTTCTGTAAAATTTGGATTCCATCAAAAGGCCACACTCAAGGATCCAGAGGCCACGAGTGGCCCCAAGGTGGCAGGTTCCCCACTTCTGCCAGCCCTAGCTGATTCTGATACTGTTATTATTCAAGCCATACTGCAAAAAAAAAAAAGTTTCTACAACATAATTTTTCATGGCTACATAGTATTCTATTGTATAAATATGTACATATTTCATAATTTATACTATTTCTAAAATTCTCATTTTAGAAGTTACATGGAAAAGTAGAATGAAGTGGAGTGATCTGAAGGAAAGAAAGATTCGAAATCCAAAAAAACTGACATTGATTTTATGTGTTTTAATCTTCCTTTATTTTATTTTATTTTTTTTTATTTCAGCTTATTATGGGGGTACAAAAGTTCAGGTTACATACATTGTCCATGTACCGCCTGTCCCCCCAAGTCAGAGCTCTTCTGATAGTGTCATTTTATTCAAACTATCTCCTGGACAAATCCCAGAAATGAATAGGTTCTCCTAGAGCATACAGTGAGGTAATTTCTTGGTGAATTGGGTTGGAAAGAATTCCTTTTGAAAAATTTTACAGAAATTAAAACTACTATTATAAAATCCAAGTGTAGCCCAAATATATTTACCCCAAAAATCTCAAGAAAATCTCCTTATCCTAAGCCTTCTTACCTCTTTCTTTATCCTAGCCTCTCGTTCATGACTGACTCTTTGTGTCTTCATCTGCATTCTTCTTTGGGTTTCTCCTTATGTACATGCCATTCCTAATATCTTTCCAGAACATTCTTGCCCTGATGTCTCACTGTCTCATACAGTCTCCCCACCATTCTTCTCTGCCACCTTGTGAGTATCTCTGTGGGCAAATATCATCTATAAAACCTGACAACATAATCCACGGTGCTTTAGCTAATGCCTGGGTGATGCAGAGAAGGCTGAGATAACACCAGGGGGATCAGGAATCTGGCTGTCACGCCGGATTAACCAGCTGACCTTTCGTTTACGTTGGAGGCCACCCGTATTTAAAGGCAGCAACAGCAGAACTCCAGAAACTATCACCTACCAAAAGGACCCAGCTGACTGACTTAACCCCTGCCCCAAGTGGAGTTCATTGTCTGTATCTGTCTGTTGTTCCCAGCCTGGTGGGGACAGACACCTCAGGACTGAGGAGGAGAGAAAGGAGGTGCCCAGGCTGAGGGGGCGGCAGGTACCCGAGGGCTCTGTTTACAAGTGGTCACGTGGTTAGGTTTCATCTTAAACCTTAACATTAAATCTGCAAGTGTGTCTGTTTTTAATGTGTAAAAAGGAGTCATCAAGTATAAATATGCTGGCCAGAGAGGAGACTGGAGAACACAGATAAGTGAGGAGATGATAATAATGATAATGATGATGATGACGATGATAACAATGATTATAAAAAGTTCCAAAGGCATGAAATGTTTAGGCAGTTCATCTGAGAGGCTCCAGCTACCTCAAGACAGTGGCTCAGATAATCTTCTCAGAACATTAGCTGTGTAACTTGCCTGTAAAGAGATACCTATTTTCAAACATCTTTGCAATTCCCAATGGTGAACGCTGATGCACATGAACCTTTTCTGCAAGACTCTGAGGTCTTCAGCCCATTTATATGAACACCCTGGACCATCTGCTGTGATGTCAGGTGAGGTGGCAAGGAAAGGGCCAGCTATGCCTGGCATTTTGCACAAGACAGCATAACCCCAAGAGGGGGTTATATATCAGAGTGGTTAAAGAACCTGTTCACAGTAATACCGATCGAATAAGGCAGAACCTCAATTCTGTCTTACTCCAAAATCTCTCTCATCTTTCCATTTCCTCCTCCTGATTCTTTCCTCTCTGCCCAGACATGGTAGAAAATTGATGCTTTGCAATGGCCCATCACACACTCCATCTTCTTTTTGTAACAACACCCTGGGTTACTTTTAGGGAGTTATCTTTCCCTACTAAATACAAGCTGATAGGACTCTTGATTAAGATGATGACCTGCCTTTTTCTAGGCCAGCTGGATACTTCCCACCTGAAATTCAAATTGCTCTGTGAGCAAAGCAATGAAAAGAATGAGAAACAACTGGTCTCCACTCATTCCAGCTGTTGCTCCCCAGACCCTCTGGGTTTAC
Organism: Eulemur rufifrons; assembly: GCF_041146395.1. Taxonomy (NCBI): domain Eukaryota; kingdom Metazoa; phylum Chordata; class Mammalia; order Primates; family Lemuridae; genus Eulemur; species Eulemur rufifrons. The sequence continues at coordinate 27,602,624 of NC_091011.1, read as the reverse complement.
TCTTCCCAAGGCAGGTCCCCTACCCTTCCTGACTATTCTCTGAACTCTCTGACATTCTTCCAAATAACGCATTTGCTTTAGTCAGCCTGAGTCAAATTCTGTTGCTTGCAAACCAAGAATCTGAACTGAATACTTACTACTTACTTGCAACTCAAAGCTGATTAAAGTAGAAAGTGCTTTCAACCCTTACCTGATCTTAAGATTCATCTAGGACAGCTAGAAAAAATACAGATTCTTCAGGCCCACAAAATCAGAATTTCCAGAAGTAGAGTCTAAGAAAACTGTTTTTTACCTAAGGTCCCCAAGTAATTTTTTTTCCAGAGAAATAAATTTAATTTTTTATCCTTTTCTCCTTAGTTCCTAATTCTCACCCATCCCCTATGTGGGTCCCCTTTCCTGTGCTCTCAATGTACAAATGATATTATGCTGTTCCCATCTTTCTACTCCTTACTTTTCTCACTCACTATCTTTTTGAGATCTATTTATATTGAGGTGCTGTATAGAATTTTATTATTTGTATGTATTGCTTTTTGTTTATTCATTCTCCTGTTGATGGGAATTTAACTGTTTCCATTTTTTCCTAATACAAACAACATTACAATAGACATCCTCCTTGGTTACTGTGTTAAAATATTTCTATTATATATACAAAGGGTGGAAATGCTGGATTGTAGTCATACACATACATTACGTTATTCTAAATTGGTTTTTACTAAATTGCACAATTTACTATTAAGGCATGAGGTTCACTGTTTCTTCCACAACCCTGATAATGCTTAATGTTATCCACTATTATTTTTTATTTTGCTAATCTGGTAGATGTTACCGAGATCTCATCATTCAAATTTACCTTTCTTTGGTTATTAACTATTATGCGCTTATTAGTCATCCAGGCCTACCTGAAACGGCTACTCACATTCTTTGCATATTTCTTTTGGGTTTTCTTTTGTAGCAGACTATATTTTCCAAAAATGGCCATAGCAATATTTTCTGTTTTATATTTACTTCCAGAACCTTGTCATTGCCCATCAACATGTGTCTACTTCCCTTCCTTTGAATCTGGGCAGGACTTTGTAACTCTCTTGTTGAATGTGGTGGAACTGGCCCCATGACTTTTCAGGCCAGGTCATAAAAAATGACATAGCTTCTCCCTGTTTGGTTTTTTCTCTCTCTCTCTCTCTTTCTCTCTTTCTGATTTTTTTTTTTTTTTTTTTTTTTTTGAGACAGAGTCTTGCTTTTTGCCCAGCTACAGTGCAGTGGCTCATTGCAACCTCCAACTCCTGGGCTCAGGTGATCTTTCTGCCTCAGTCTCCTGAATAGCTGGGACAACAGGTGTATGCCACACACCTAGCTAATTTTTGTATTTTTTTGTGGAGATGGGGGTGGTTCTCACTATGTTGCTCAAGCTGATTTCCAACTCCTAGCCTCAAGTGATCCTCCTGCCCCGGCCTCCCAGCGTGCTGAGATTACAGGGGTGAGCCACCATGCCCTGCCCTCTCTTGTATCTTCCCCTTGAAACCCAACCACTACGTTGTAAAGAAACCCAGACCACATGACCAAGCAGTGCTAGGAATTCCCACCAACATCTCCAGATAAAATCCAACTGCTTGCCAGTTTCCATTGTGATACCCGTGAATGAGTGAATCTCTAGGACAGGGGTCAGCAAACATTTTCTTTAAGAGCCAAATAGCAAATATTTAAACCATTCTTAGTTCATGGGCTATATAACAATAGACAGGATTTGGCCTTTTTTAAAAAAATTTCTATTATTACTACATTGTAGTATAAGGATTTGGCCTTAGAAGCTTGTCGTTTGCCTTGCTTTCCATGATTCCAGATGCCCCCGCTGAAGGGCAGTGGAGCAGAGATGAGCTGTCTTTGCTTAGCCTTGCCCAGATGACCCATCCATCAACAGAACAAACGTCTTACTTGAAGCTACTGAATTTCAGGGTAATTTGTTTTGCAGCCATAATAACTAGAACACCTGGGTTTTTTCTTGTTGATTTTTAGAAATTCTTTATTTGTTGTACATAGTAGTCATTAGTGAGTTTTATATATTGTTTATATTTTTAACCAATCTATTCATTTTATCTATATGTTCTTCTTTAAAGTAGAAATCTTTATTTTTTTAGGTTATCAAAATATCAATTACTAGCTGGATAATACTGAGCATTTATTTTTCTTACCTATTAATAAATGAGAATAATTATAGTACCTAATTTATAGAGTTGCTGTGCCAATTAAATGAATAAAATAGTCTGACATATGTTAACTGCTATAAAGGGGTTTTTAAAAATGCAATGAACAATTTCTCTTTATATCATGCACTTTTTGTGTATGATTTAAGAAACTCTTTTCAACGTCTTCTGGTACTGTCCGTATTTATTTTGGTATCAAGTTTATGCTAACCTTAAAAAAATTAATGGGACATATTTCTTCTTTTTCTAATTTCTACAATGTCTACAACATAGTCTTACCTATTCCTTGAAAGTTGGGTAAACCTCATCAATAAAAATGCTTTGGAGGTGGGGTGTCATAGGGGATGGGGAGAAAATTACTATTTCAAATTTTTCTAGTTGGTATCAGCTTGTTCAACTTTTCTGTTTCTTTAGGGTCAATTTTAACATTTTTATTGGAAATTTCATTTGCATCTAGGTTGTAAAATTTATTGCAGTATATTTGTTTATAATAACGTGCTTGTAAGGTTTTATAAATCTCTGCCTTATTCGAGATTGTCTCTTTTGCACTCCATGTTTTGCTTACTTGGGGTCTTTCCCTTTCTCATGATCAATTTCCCCATAAGTGTTGATAAACATGTTAGTGATTTTAAAGAATCAACATTTATTTTTATAATAATTTCGATTTTTTTTTTGTTTTCTCCCTCCTGCTTGCTAATTTGATCTTTGGTTTCATCTATTTTGCTATTTAACTCATAGGATGAATTTTTTTTTTTTTTTTAGGAGAAGGAAAGAGTTTATTAATTTGCCAGCAAATGAGGAGGTTGACAGACTCCCATCTCAAAAATGTCCTATAATTTTTATTATATATCGAACAAAATTCAACCTATAAGTTACCTACACATACACACATACACACACACATTGAGTATCCCTTATCCAAAATTCTTGGGACCAGAGCGCTTTGAATTTCATATTTTTTCATATTTTGGAATATTTGCATATACATAATGAGATATCTTGGGAATGGGACCCAAGACTAAACATGAAATTCATTTGTTTTTCATATATACCTTATACACATAGCCTGAAGGTTATTTCATATAGTATTTTAAGTAATTTTATGTATGATACAAAGTTTATGTTAACTACTTATGTGTGGAATTTTCTATTTGTGGCATCATGTCAGTGCTCAAAAAGTTTCAAATTCTGAAGCATTTCAGATTTTGTAATTTTTGATTGGGGTGCTCAACATACATATGTGTGTATATCTATATATCTTTACATCTCTAAGCTCCCATTGGCTTTTCTCAATCATCTGCTTGTTGCTTACAACATACAAAAGAAATACAGTTTGAAAGTGAAGATTTTCAAAAGTAGTATGAAAAATTTGTTTCATTACTCCAAACTTCCTCACCAAAAAGTATACAAAAGAGTCAAGAGAGTAGATACTGGCCGTTCTGGAAGGACAGAGGGATGAGAGATGTCTTTTCTTCATCTCAAACTAGTGAGAGGTTCTTTAACAGGAATCTTTATTGAATTTAATGTGCACTTTCTGAATTCAGCAGGAAACAGAGGACAGATATGTGACTCCCATGTTAGAGGGCAAGAGAAATGGGTAGAGAGTTGCTTTAACAGAGGGGAAAAGAAAAATTACTGCTATATTGGAATTGACCCACATTCCCAGAGTTTGTCCAAACAAATGATGCTTTAGTATTTCCCATGGACCAAATATTTGACATAGGAGAAATGGTGCTGCTTTTGCATCATGTTAAGTTCTTCCCAAGAGGCACCCCTAGAAGGCAGAGAGTCTATGTGGAATGGTTCACCCCAAATCCAGGGCCGAGTGGAGTCAATAGCCAAAAGAATAGGATGTGTTGTCTCAACACAGATGTTGCAGTTGGACAGGTTCAGCGAGGCAGCTTTGGATGAAGCCAAGACTATATCCATGAGAGGAGTCAGCGCTAAACATTGGCCAGCCCCAGAGAGAGCAAAGCCATCTAATGACAGGCACAGTCAAATGAGAACTTCCCCATCTTCGTTCCCTCAGCTTTGACCATGGCAGGATCAGAAATTATTGCTCTCAAGCTGAGGGAGGAAAAGAAATGCTGGGGAAAAGAGAACACCTCTGCCCCACCTCCCTGAAGGCACGTCACCCTCCTGCAGCAAGCTCTAGCTGGGGTATGGGGAGGAAATTTGTATCAAGACCTAAGGGTTGATTGAAATGTTGTATTGGGCATTCAGAGTGACCATAAGACTTACTACTATTGTGAAAGATTAAATTTTGTAGAGGAGGAAGGGAAGGACTTCTACTTTCAAGTAGGCTTAAAGGGACAGGTGGAGAAAAAAATGGAGCTTATTTATAATGACACCCTATAAATCCACTTATTCAACTTACTAATTAGACTAGCTTAAAATTCCTGTCCCAGTAATTACTTAGGTTTGCTTCCAGGTGTATAGGACATTCTTCTTCTTCTTTTAATCTTCTATTGTCCTTTAGGCAGCACACTGGATGTCTGTGATTTCTGACTGAGTTCTTCAATTGTTACACTTGCACAGCTACCTGGGGGAGATGCAACCTCCCCCATCCAGACCTGCCTTCTGCAGACCTAAACTTCAGGGCAAGTTGAAGCAATGGCAGGTTGTACCTTCCAGCCGTATATTCTGAAGTTTCTTCTGTTTTTCTCTGGTGTCCCCAGTTTTCATTTGGTGCCCTAGAACCCCAGGGTACCATTTTGTTCCTTTTCCCCAGACACTCCCCTCCCTCAGTAACAGATACCCTTTTATTAAATTGTGGAGCCCTTGGTATGTGGGTGGTGAGATGCAGGGGTAGCCCAGCTGGTCTGCATCCACTCCTGCTCTGAGCCTGGCTCTGGGGAGGCCCTAGGGTCATCATGCCCTTCGATTCTCTCCTGACCAGCAGCCACAAGTCTCTCCTGAGTTACTCTCAGTTTTGCTCTATGTTGCAGTTTCTCACCCTCAGCACTCCTGACAGTTTGTGCTACGTAACTCTGTCGTGGGGGCTGTCCTAGGCATTAGAGGGTGTTTAGCAGCATCCCTGACCTCTGCCCACTAGATGCCATAACACTCCCCATGGCTGTGACAACCAAAGATGTCCAGACATCCAAATGTCCCCTGGGAGTCACAATTGTCCCTGGTTTCAAATCATAGCTTTAGGTGCTGAGTTTGGCTTCTCTCAGTCTGTCTGGGCATCTCCAGGCTTTGCTATGGCAGAGCGAGCGGACAGCTCATTTCTAGTTTTGCCATCTTTCCTATTTATCCTGGGGCATCTCCACACCAGATAATTAGCAACCCCATCATTATCTCCATAATTGCCAGCAGCAAAATCCCTAGTAACCCCCTCAAAGGGTCTTGGGGCTACCTCAGCACTTGCGCAGGGCAGGGGAGGTGTAAATAGTTTTCCTAGGCGCCGCGCCTGTTCCAAGAGCTCTCCGTGTACCATCTCGGCTAATCCCTACAACTCTGCCAGGTTGCAAACTGTGATTATCCTCGTTTCCCAATCAGGGAGATCTGGCACAAAGGGCTAAAGTAACTCAGTTTAGGCCACATTACTGGAAGTGGTAGGACCAGGATCAAACACACCTACTTTGCATAAGCAAATAAGCATCAAGCACAGTCTAGTTCCAAAGAGTAGAAGAGAGACTTTCGGTGGAAAATACCTGATAGTAGCCCAAAGAGGAAACAGATCATTCCCGGGCATCTGAACAAAAAGAGAAGGAGAAGGGGGTAAAGGGGCTACTTGAGGCCTGTGACAGACAGAGGGAGATTATACCACGGGCCTCTCCTGCATGGGCCATCTCCCTGCGATGCCTGAGTCCCCGCACACGCGGCCCCTCTTGTCTGGAGCATCCTGCCCACTGTGTCCCCTTCTTCATCTGCCCGATTCCTACTCGCTCTGTAAAACTAAGCTCCGGTGGCACCTTCTCTGAGAAGCTCGCGAGCCCAGTCTGTACTGGGCACTCCTAGCTCCCACAGCACTTTCGCTCAGTCCTGCAACAGAGGTTCAACTTTCTGCTCGCCCAACTAGTCAGTCAGGCAGTGAGAACAGGATTATCTTCCTCACCTCAGTGCACCTGGGACTTGACACGTGCCCAAAGAATGCTTACAGGCGCCCACGGACTCTTTGGCGAGGAAGGGCCGACTGCTCCGGGCTGTTTCTGTGGCGGGGCTGTCCGGTCATGCTGGGCAGGGTGGTAGGAGAGGAGGGGATCAGGGAGGTGGAGAGACTGACTTGTCCCAATTTGCCTGAGACTGTCCTAATTTTAGTGTTGAAAGCCTTGTGTCTCAGGAAAACCCTCAGTCCCAGGCAAACAGGGACAGTTGGTCAGCCTTCAGGAAGAGGGCAGCATTGGGAGAATTGGCTTCTTGGCTGATCCTGTAAGTGCAGGTGGGAGCAGCAACGTGGTGTTTACACTCAAAGGATCACTGGTATTCAGTTGTTCAGGGTAGAAACTCAGGAAACGATAGCGATGAAAAACGAGAGCTTTTACTCTTTGTTTAAGTTTTGACACACAAAAAACTGCAATAATAGCAAAAACGATATTTTGCTAACATGATCATTGACTTCATTCTCCTCCTGCAGTTTACTTCAATCTCCCAGAACAGACCACATACTTTGGGGACCTTCTTTGCTTGTCGCTGTTGCCACATCTACTTTGGCCTTGGCCGAATCATCGCACTGAGAGACTGTCACGGTAGTTGAGGTGTCTCTTATCAGCCAAGTCTGGAGGAGCCTCAGTCCCTCCTCCCTGGCCCCCTAGGGGATCTTGGGAGTCTCCTCTGATGTCACTGGGGTCGCTTTTCTCTGTTGGAGACAGGGTGGGGACCGCTCCTAAAGCAGCTTTACCCCAGGCAGAGGGCGGGCAACACTTAGTTGCCCTATCTGAGTTCTTCCTCTGGCTCTTCCAGACAAGGAAGGGTCTTTGGGATCAGAAATTTGGCATCAGATTTTAAGTCTGGCATCTCAAGCTGAAATCTGGCACATAGGCCATAAACTAACCTTTGTGTGAATTCCCTGTTTCTAAATGTAAGAGAACAAATAACAACCACAATAATTTAATTTTGGCTTTTATCTTCCTGTTCATATCTTTCTTGTTTACTTAAGCACATAGCCTGTGGACAGCTGGCAGGCTCACAAACAGAAATGAAGATAGACTAGCTTTGATTGCCCTAGGGTTACTGCCTTCATGAAGTCCTGCAAGGAATTCCTAGCTGTCCTTCGCTGGCCTTTGCTGGAAAACAGTCCTATAGCGAAGGACATATTACCTGGCATCAGTACCTGCCTCGTTCTCCCTCACCAGACCCCACCTGCCCCCTGTCCACCCACAAACCACTTGCAGAATACAGCAGTGATGACAAGCCTGAATTTCACTGCCTACTAGCTACCTGTCCTTCAGCAATCTTTAAACTTTGCCAATCTATAGAATGGCTATACTAATTATTCTCATCTCGTACTAATTTTTTTGCAGGATTAAACGAGATAGTTTCTGTGAGCACTTAGTAGAGTGACAGAGTGTTTGAAGCACTCAGTAAAAGTCAGTTCAGTGATTCTCATTTGAAGCCAGTTTTGCTCCCAGGAGGATGTGTCAAAAGATATGTTTAGTTGCCACACCTTGGGGTAAACGGTGCTACTGGCATCTAGTGGGTAAAGTCCAGGTATGCCACTAAACATCCTGCAATGCACAGGACAGCCCCCCACCTCCCTGCCCCACCAAAACCCAAAACCCAAACCATTACCCTTCCCAAAATGTCATTAGTGCTGAGTTTAGGAAACTCCAGGTCAGTTGTTAGTATATTATTATTCCTGTGAAAATAATGCCTATTTTGTCTGGGTTAGCTTCATGGAGACCTAAAACACTAGAAATGGAAGATATATGAGAAATTATCAAATCCTATAATCTTATTTTTAATAGGTGAGTATGTTACCCAAACAAGTGGATGCTTATTGATGTAGGATCAATTTGTACATATGGTTGATTGGAATTTCCTTGTTATCCTATAATATGTTCTCAGCTCTCTATGCAAGAAAGAGGGGTCTGGGTCTACATGCACGTATTAGCTCTCTTTCTTCCTTTGATCTTAAAAGATAAACTACTAAGTCCTGAGGCCTCACTTTAAAAAAACTAATAGTGTCTATAATTTTTTGCTTATAAAAGCAATGCTACACAAATTTGTTATTCAAAGGATTGAAATTTACCATTCTTTCTGACTCTCCTATGGGTCTGACTTCATTCGGAGTTGGAAAAGACTCCATAACTGGTTCAGACTGGTGAGGCTGCCAAGCCCTTGGAGTCTTTGTAATCAATGCAATTCATATTTACCAAGCACCAAACTATTTGCCGAAACCATGTTAGGGAGATAGCAACGGAGAAGATGAATGCGTGGTCTTGGGGGGGGGAAGACGGAGACTATACAACTAATTACAAGTGGGATAAGTGTTATAAAAGGGAGCAGATAACAGGGAGATTTAATGGAGTCCTAGAAGGCTGGAATACTCACTGAGAAAGTAACACTTAACCTCAATCACATGAAAGATGATTCAGGTAAGCGCCTATGAGGACTGGAGTTGAGGGAAGATACATGATTAGGTGGTGTATTTGTTATAATTGCTCTCAAGTTAGAGTTTGCCATGTGATTATATGGTTTAGAGCCCATAGGAGGGAACCCACTCACTGGTCTGCATGTCTGGCTCTGCCCAAGTTAGATAGCATTTTAGGTTCAAGCAAAAAGTGTTGTACTATTAGCTACTCCTTGAAAAGGAGAATTTTATAATCTGGCAAAGTAAGAACTAATTATACGCTCTTCTTCTGCCTTACAACGTCTTCAAATGTTAAATGTCTCATATCTTTCTTCTAATAGGCTTCTTGTTTTGTATTTTTATTTGCATAAATCAAAGCTAATACAATCCCATTTTTAATAGCTCTCTTTCAAAGTCTGTTGATACGCCAGTTGATATGAATCATCCTAAATGTCCTCCCTCATGGGCAAGGCCCATCTGTCAAGATCTACGAAATGATATTTTCTGCTTATGGGAGACATCTATGTGGAACTGAGTGCCCTGCCAAGGAGAACGCCACTAAAGCTGCATGCTAATACTCCAGTGCTCTGCAATCTTATCTTCCAGAATTTTCAGAAAACCACAGATCTTATAGACCCACAATTAGTAGTGAAAAGCAGTTTTTCTAGTCTGACCTAGAAGTGAGCTTTGCCATGAGTATAGGGTTGCCAGATGTAACAAATAAAAATATAAGACAAATTATTTTTAATACAACTTTGTCCTTTATGTGGAACATATTTATACTAAAATAACTACTTGTTATCTATCTCAATCTCTTCACTTACAAAGCATTATGCAATGTTAGAAAAGCTTTTGATTGTTTATTCACCTTCTTTACGTGTTTGCTGAAATGTCGTTTCCTCAGTCGTGCCTCCCCTGACTTATTTAAAATTGAGTGATGCCCGTCTCTCTTCTTTGCCTTTCTTCCATTCATAACATTTATCATCAAATTATTGACATATTTTATTTGTCAACTGTCTTTCCCTCTAGAATGTAAGCTCCTTGAGAGCACAAATTTTGGGTTATTTTATTCACTACGGGACCCCCAGCACCTAGAATAGACCCTGAAATACAGCAGGTACTCAGTAAGTAGCTGTTGAAACCATTCATTCATTCACTCATTCATTCATTCATTTGTAAACTATTATGGTTAGAAGCATAGACCATAAAGACCCATTGACTTGAGTTTGAATTGTGTCTCTACAAAATATCTGTTGTGATGTCGGTTGGGAACTGTGGCCTCTTCTGTACCCAATTTTCTCTTCTGTAAATGAATATAAGAGTAGTATCTCTTGGATGGATGTGTTAAGAAAAAGATAATGCCCTTAAAGTTCTGAGCACCATGCCTAGAGAACTGTAAGCATTTCATAAGTGGAACTTATTACCTATTTAACAAATACTTGTTGAGCATCCTTTCTACTTCACAAAATATTCTGGGTGTTGGGAGGACCACAGTGATGCATGGTCCTTGACCTCAAAGAGGTGATAAGCCAGTGAGAAAATAAGTGGACAATTGTAATAGATTATAATAAATGATCCATAGGAGCATTAGGAGGGCATCAGACTCAGAGTTGGATTGGAGGGGAGGAGTGATCAGCAAAGATTTCATAGAAGAATTGATATCTATTTTAAAATAATAGGTTGTAGTTAACTAGAGGAAGATGACATGAGGGTGGATGGAGTAGAGAAAATATTCCAACAAAAGGGAACAGCAGATGTCAGAGCCCAGAGGACAGAGCGAGCACAGGACTTCTATGTTGGGGCAGAGAAGGTAGGTCAGTGTGGCTGTCTCATGGAGGGGCATGAGGAAGGCAGGAGGTGAGAGATGAACCTTGGGAGAGCAAGAGGAAAGAGCATGAAGGATCTCATATACCTTGTAAAGGAGTTTAGATTGACCTGGGAGAAAGCAGAGCCAATGAGGAAAGGTTACGTTTTAGGAAAATTCCTCCACCTGCAATATGGAGACTGGATTTGGAGGATTGAAAGAAACACTAGATAAGGGTAAGACAGTCAGGAGGTTTGGGTAATCATCTAGCTAGAACAGGATGGGGTCATGGGAATGGGAAGAAGTGACTTAGATGATAACTAGAAGATAGAATAGATGGGATTCGAGGACTGATTATCTCATTGGAGCTCACAATAACTTTGTAAGGACCTCTATTTTCTGTGGATATTTTTTTCTTATGATGTAATTGTTTGGTTTTGGTATCAGTGTAATGCTGACCTCATAGGCTAAGTTGAGAAATACAAGGTCTGTCTGGAAAGAATCCAGCCATGTAATATTATATCAATAGTGGCTGGATACTTTCAGGACAGACCTTGCATTCTGTCATCTTGAATTTATTGGAGGAGTTTGTATAGAATTAGTACTATTTCTCTCTCAAATGTTTGGTAGAATTCACCAATGAAGTCATCTGGGCCTGTAGTTTTCTTTGTGGAAAGGTTTTTAACTACAATCATAATTTCTTTAACAGGTAATAGGATTATTTTGGTTATCTATTACTTTTTGAATGAGCTTTGATAGTTTGTATCTTTCAAAGAATTTTTCCATTTTAGCGAAGTTGTCAAGTTTATATGTGTAACATTTATTATATTCCCTTGTTTTCATTTTTATGTCTGTAGAATCTGTGATGTTGTCACCCATGTCATTTCTGATATTGATAATTTGTGTCTTTTCCTTTGTGCCATGATCGGTTTGGCTAGAGGTTCATCAGCTTTATTTAGAAAATAAATATTTAGCTCCTTTCAAAGAAGGAGCTTTTGGTTTCATTGATTTTCTCAATTTTTTTGGTTTTCCACTTAATTGGTTTCCATCTTGATCTTAAATTTTGTTATATGTCATATGCACTTATGTATTTGTTTTATGTTCATAATCAACTGAATCTTCTATCATTATAAAATGTCCCTCTTTGTTTCTAGTTTTTTTGTCTTAGAATCTATTGATATTTTTTTCTGATATTAGTGTGCCCATTCCAGCTATTACATTAGAACATCTGAAATACAGTTATTATGACTTTTAGTGTCCTTGTTTGCTCTTTCTAAAATCTGTGGTAGTTCTCAGTCAGTTTCTATTGGTTGAGTAATTATTCATGGTTGATGTGCCTTCTTCCTCCCTTCTTTCTCACCATCTCTCTCACTTACTCTTGTTTATTTTTTGAAGAAACTGCTCTTTGTTTGGTAGTGTTTCCCATACTCTTGATTTGGGTGACCACACCTCCTTATTTCTGTATCCTCTGTATTTCCTGTAAGTTGCTAATGGATCTAGAAGCTTGATCAGGCCCAGGGTCCATGCCACTTTTTAATGTGCTTTATTAGCTCTTTATATTTGAGGTAATTATGATTAAACTCCCAAGGAAGTCATAGAAAGGGATTATTGTAACTTTTACTACCAAAGGCTCCTCGAGACATTCCTTTGTGAATCACTTTTTATTGACCATACCTAATCTTAGGTCATCCCGTCATGTCTGGAAGGAGCAGCTGGTTTCAGCAAAAGGCTAATACAAGGAGAGACATAACCCAGAAAACTTTGAAATATCTTGAACCAAAAAACTGAGCTGAGTGCCCTAGAAAGGACATAGTAAGGAATATTAGAGATGGCTGAATTGAGGTTGGTCTGTGAATTTAATTTCAGATTTTATTATACTAATTTACATATTCATAAAAATGAAGTAGGTCATTATCAAGTGCTTAATTTTCAATGTAAGTCATAAAAATGTATACACATATAATACAGCTTGGAGTTACAGTTAGTAGTTAGGACTTTCATTCCAGTCTCCGGTGATCCAGATCTTATCCATACGATAAGACTGGGTGAAGGATGCTTATTAGTCTTATTCATTCCTTCATTCATTAATTTATTACTTCATATAGTTAGTCAGCAATTTAGGTTTACACCTATTCTTGAATGAAGGTGGCAATCACACGGCATACAATGATGTGTAGAATTCTAGAGCTCCTTCTGAATGCTTCAGTCTTGGGGGGAAAACAGGTGAAAAAATAAATAAAACGTAAACCATCAGTTATTATAAAAGAGAGCTATAAAAATTAGGAGTCCAAAGAATGAAGTGACTTTATTTATTAATACCATGCAAAAGTCAGAGAAGATGAGCTTTTCTCTATTTTTGAATTTTACTACCAAGAGCATATATAACTTTTAGTTATTTTTATGAAAGAGAAAATTTTAAAAAGTATATTTGCAGTAGATATTCTCTAAGGTATTTTCAAGTTCTAACATTGGATTGTTTTTACTTCTGACATCAAATGTGTGGGTTTCTTCCTCATACCAACCAATGCTCCAGCTCTCCAGAAACCAGCGGCATGTTGTTCAATTCAATTCTGACACCATCTACCTGGAGTTTGCATCAGATCCCATTAGCTAAGGGCTCAGGCCCACAAGACTTTCCCCACTTCACATGCCAGTCACAAGTCCTGCTTGTCACCCATACAGACCACCTTCACAAAGATAGAATGTTGGAAATGGAAGCAGATTTTTCAGTATTTTTGTGGCAATCTCAGGATATTCTGCCTTGACTTTGATCTAGAACATAAGGAGATTTGAAATTATCTCAAACATACTTTTAAGGCCACCATCATTTGCTATCTCAAGCAATTGATCCTCTTCTAGCACGGACAAAGTGAATTCGCCTGGCTTATTCACAAATGTGTCGCTGATCCACTCCTTCCCAGTTCAGGAGTCTGTTGTGGTTGGGACGTAATGCACAAACAAGGCCCTGGATCAGTCTCTTACAAAATCTCTGCTAATGTTTGAAACATGTCAAAAATCCCAATGCTCACTTGTCGTCCCCATAATTCCAGTTTGGCTTTGAATGCAGCCACTTTATCTGCCCACTTGAACACAGTTGATGTTCTCCCCTGAAGTAGCAGATTGAGTTGTTGAGCAGGTCGAATATGTCACACAAGTAAGCAAGTTTTGCGACCCATTCTGTGTCACTGAAATGTGCTGCCAGCAGTGACTGTTTTTCTAAAAGAAATCTCTGGAGCGGCTCTCATAACTCAAAAACTCTGGCCGGTGATCTACCTTTAGAAATCCACCTCACTTCTGTGTGTAAGAGAAGATGTGTGCGCTGTGTCCATCTCCTCACAGGGCTGCATGAAGAGACGTGAGTTAAAGGCATGTACTTTAATGTGGTTGACAATTTTAATCACATCCTGAAAAACACCGTTAAGTTCAGGTGACATTTTTCAGCTAACCAGCATTTCTCTATGGATACCACAGTGCATAGACTCAGATTCAGAAATGACCTCCTTGACGTGACTAGTGAAACCAGAAAGCCATCCAGTCATGCAGCTGCTCTGTGCATATACCAACACGAAAGGACCAATTCAGTTTTCCTGGTATGCAATCATTCAAAGACTTGAATAGTTCTGCAGCTGTGGTGTTTGTTGGCAACAAAAGTGCACATAACACATCCTCCTGAAAAATACATGGCACAAAAACAAGCATTGTTGCCTTGTTGTCAACATTGGTAGACTCGTCAACCTGGATTGTGTACCATGGTGACTCACTAATCCTCTCTAACAATTGTGCCTCAATATCCTCTGCTGTTTCATCAATTCATCTAGTTATGGTGCTAGCCGAAAGAGGAACACATCTCACCTTTTGAACTGCAGCCCCTCCTAAAAATTCACCGCAAATGTCCTTAGCAGAAGGCAGGATCAAGTCTTCACCAACAGTAAAGTGTCTCTTAGCTTTAGCAATGCGGTTAGCCACTGAGAATGATGCTCTCAGTGCAGACACATTTGATGAGGTGGTTGCCTTCAATAATTACTTATGTTCTTCATGTTCACATTTGTTTCTTTTTTTATTTCAGCTCATTATGGGGGTACAAAAGTTCAGGTTATATATTTTGCCCATGCCCCCCCATCCCCCCGAGTCTGAGCTTCAAGCGTGTCCATTCCCTAGACAGTGCACATCGCACTCATCAAGTAGGTATGCACCCATCTCCGCCCCCCAGCCCCCACCTCTGTCCGATAAGATTTGTCTTTTAATGCAGGATGCTTGATCTCCATGTGGCAAAGCAGTTTTGAAGGTTTCCTGGCTTGTTTGGCTAGCCAGCACCACATGTTATACAAAGTGGGCTTGGAGAATGTGAATCACCTGTTGCAATGGACCTGTAATTTAAGTAGGACTCTTGGTATTTTCTTTTAAATGCAGATTTCATTTTGTTGGCAGTTTTAGAGTCTTCTGCTGTTTCATCATTGGATCTTTCCCTCTTTGCAAAGAAGCTCTCCAGCAACACTTGTTTTTGACTCATTTTTGCTAGGGTTAGCTTGTGGGCTTACCAAAACTGTGACTGAGACAAGCGCAGAGTATGGGAAAGAGGCACGGACGGATACGGTAAATATGAGCCATATGTACAGTAAAATAAGTGTTGGATTCTGACTTAAAGCCTGCCACCAGATGCAGCTTAATTATAACTTGCCACTCACTGATAGGGTTTTGATATGAGTCTGCAAGCAATTGATTTATTTTGGTCTCTGTGTAGTCAAACCTCTCTGCTAATGATAATCTGTATTTGCAGCTGCTCCTCAGCACTAGCATCACCACCTCAGCTCCACCTCAGATCATCAGGCATTAGATTCTCATAAGGAACTTGCAACCTAGATCCCTCACATGTGTGGTTTACAGCAGGGTTTGCACTCCTATGAAAATACTTCTGCTGATCTGACAGGAGGCAGAGCTCAGGCAGTTATGCAAGCGATGGGAATCGGCTGTAAATACAGATGAAGCTTTACTTGCTCACCCACCATTCACCTCCTGCTATGTGGCCTGGTTCCTAACAGGCCACGGACTGGTACCAGTCTGCAGCCCAGGGGTTGGGGACTGCAGGTTTAGGGTTTTTATGGAAGTTCCATTACCTAGGCATTATTGGTTAAATCATTGGTCATTGGTCATTGTATAGAACTCCAGCTCCTCTGCCTTTCCCAGAGGCCTTGGGGAGGGGGAAGGATGGAGAAAGTACCACCCCTCTGGTCACTTGGTTGGTTCCTTGGCAACCAGCCCCCATGCTGAAGCCATCTAGGGACCCACCAAGAGCTGCCTTATTAGCAGAAACTCAGGAACAGTCAAAAGGGGCTTGTTATAAGTACCAACAGATTGTCCTATTACTCTTATCACTCAGGAAATTCCAAAGGTTTTAGAAGCTCTCTGTCAGGAACCGGAGACAAAGAACAAATATGTATTTCTTACTGTGCGACAAACATTCTCTAAGATTCTGAGTTCTAAGATTCTCTGAGATGGATTCTGTTGCTCACGGTGACATTGTCAGTTTTTGGGCCCAGGGATATAAATATTTGCAGGAATGATTGTGATTTAGGGTAATTAAGCAATGGCAAGTCAAGGGAAGTGTCGGAGAAGGCAGGGATGATATGCAAAGAGAGCACAAGCCAGATCTCAGTGAAGCCATGACCCACCAGTGAATCAGACTGGGCACCAGGTGACACCGAATCTGAGGGATAAATACAAGAGTCATTGTCTGTATGTGTCACTGAGCTCAGAGCCTATGGCTAACATACACTGAGCACTTGCTATACATCATGTGCTGTTTTAAATGTTTTCATTTATTCAATATTTACAATAGTGCTATGGAGTAGGCTTTATTTTTAGCCCTATTCTTCAGGTGAGGAAACTGAGGCACTGGAAGGTTGAGTCATAGCTGGTTGGAGGCAGAGCTGAGATTTGAACAAGGAGCGTCTACCGCAGAGACTGCTCCCTGATGTTGCCTCCCTGAAGCATACAGGAAGAAATGATTCCAGACTGACCATGATATACCATCAGTCTCCTCCAATTTCATGAGCAGGGTTTGGTTACCAGTTTTTGGGACTCTCACTAGCTTGGGATCCTTCCCAGAGAGGGGAGGATCAGTCAATATTGAAAGTGTGCCCCTCTGAGGTAGACAGCTGACAGTTTCCAAGTCCTTCATTGCTGAGACCTTGAAGAGTACATGATCTGTTTTAATAAAGGGAGCTCACTCCTTGCAGCACTGTTTCAACCCTAACAGCATTGTGGGGTTACTCCAAAAGGAGGGGAGTCCAGGAGGGCTCAGCAATCAAGTCTTTCTAGGGGTATGGGCAAAATAACAAAATTAATGTCTCCTACAAAAAAGAAGTACTAGGAATCTTTGAAATCATCTCATCTCCAAATGGCATTCAGACGACCACTTCTCTCATTCCAGCCACGCTCATGTTGGACATCACTTGGTGGTTACATCACTCTTTCTCAAGCAGATTGTGGAATCTTCTTAACTTTTAGCTCTAGGCAGCCCTTCCACATCCACTAGCACTAGGATGAGAGGTGATTTAACATGATTCGTTTATTTTATAATTGAGAAAACTAAGTGTACGTGGTCATAATTTCCTAGGCCACTTTGTGAAAAACCTGACTTCAAATACATTTCTAAACCTAAGGCAGAGTTTCTCAGTCTTGGCCCTATTGGCATTTTGGGCCAGATAATACTGTATTGGGGTGGGGGTGCTAGGAGGAAGTCTCCTGTGTATTATAGGATATTCAGCAGTATCCCTGATTTCTTCCTACTATTAAGGTCATTAAATTTGAAATGTCCAATTTCAAATCAAAAGTTTAGTTTATCCTATCTCAAGCAAGAAGCAGTACAATTAATCAAAGTATGCGCCTAAGCTATAAACACAGTTTTGCCATCTTAAGGGTAGCTCGTTTATGCCAGCAGTGAAGAAGCCTGAAGAGCAAGTGGTGATGAAATTGCAAAAGGCATGTTCCACAGCTTGTTGAAAATTGAATATTTTTCCTTGCAGGAAGTGGTTCAAAGCCTGGAAGAAGTGATAGTCAGTTGATGCAAGGTCTGATGAATATGGTGGATGATAAAAAGTTTCGAAGTCTAGCTTCTATAGTTTGAGTAGCGTTGTTTGTGATATGTGGTCAAGCATTGTCTTGCAAGAGGATTGGCCTGTCTCTATTGACCAATCTCAGCTGCTTAATCACAAGCATCCTCATCATTTCATCCAGTTGGTTGCAGTAGACATTCGCTGTAATCGACTGACCAGGTTTCATGAAAGTGTAGTGGATAAAACTAGTGCTGGACCACCAAACAAATACCATTAAATTTTTCTGATGAATATTCAGTTTTGGACTGTGTTTCGGCACTTCATCTTGATCCAACCATTGTGCCAAACGCTTGCGATTGTCAAAGAGAATCTATTTTTCATCACATGTAACAACATGGTGTAGAAATGGTTTGCCTTTATGTTGTGTCAACAAAGAAGGCAAGCTTTGAGACCATTTCTCTTCTGATGCTCATTTAATTCACACTATACCCATCTATCCAGTTTCTTTACCTTGACCATTTGTTTCAAATGGTCCAGTATTGTTGGAATAGGAATGTCAAATCTTGCTGCTAATTCACAGGTAGGCTGAGATGGATTCGCTTCCACTATTGCTTTCAGCTCATCATTATCCACCTTGGTCTCAGGTCATCCACGTGGCTCATTTTCCAGATTAAAATCACCAGAATGGAACTTCTCAAACTATGGACGTCCTTTGCATTCATTAGCCACATCCTTCCCAAACACTTCATTGATATTTTGAGCTGTCTGTGCTGCATCAGTTCCACGATGAAACTCATTTGAAATTAACATGAATTTTTGACTTAGCCATGTTTTCACAAAAATTGCTCTCAAAAATTTTGAAAGATAATCACAAGCCAAATGTGTGTTTGAAAGAATGAGGATATACCTTCACAATAAAAATAAAACAAGAAGTGTCAAAATGAAATGTCAGAGATATCAGCTGTCAAGCTTAGTACATAAGGAGATCGGACATTTCATACTTAATAACCTATAGCTGCCAACAGCAGCCCTCCCTGCCACTTGTGACAATCAAAATTGTCTTCAGATATTGCCAGATGTCTGCTGAGGGGTACAAGGTCACCCCTAGTGAGAACCACTTATCTACAGAGTAGGACATTGACATCAGTGGCATGTATATTTAGCACAGGCAGTAGAATTAGCCTTCAGAGCTGTAGTCACTACATGCAGGAACTTGGTGGCAGATTGAAATCCCACAGACTCTGCAATGTATCAGTGGATTACTAGCAGGGAACCTCATCTCCTCCAGAAGATATATAACAATGTAAATAAAACACATGCTTACCCAGAAAAAGACCCTAATCAAGGAAAAACAAATAAACACACACAAATGAATGGAAAAAAATAAAACAAGTAAGATGCCCTGCTTTTCAAGGCATGCACTCAATTTCTTCCAATATGTGCTTAGAAGATGGCCTTAAAAAGGTTATTTTCATCATTGTTAATATCATTACTGGATTTTCCATAGCATAGTGTTATCCTATCAAAAGTTGGACTGAATGTTTGCGTCACTCCAAAATTCCTGTGTTGAAGCCTAATCCCTAGTGTAATGGCATTTGGAGGTGGGACCTTTGGGTGGTAATTAGACCATGAAGGTGGATCCTCATGAATGGGATTAGTTTACAAGAAAAGACATGCGAGAACTTTCTTCCTCTCTTTCTGCTATCAGCCAGGAGAGGATACAGGAAGATGGCCATCTGAAAACCAGGAAAGGAGGCTTCACCAGATACCAGCTCTTAGACTCCTCAGCCTCCAGAACTGTGAGAAATAAATGTTTGTTGTGTAAGTCACCCAGTCTATGGTATATTTGTTATAGCATCCTGAATTGACTAAGACAGATAGTATTAGAAAGTTCCTTCCTTATGATGGTCTATACTCAGAAGCATAAAAAATAGAAAGTAATGTTTTTTTGTTGTCAATAAACATTTTAGAATGGGAACCACTGATTTACACATTTGAATCCAAACCAGGTTGAGGGTGTTGGTTGTTATATGAAACATCATGGCAAAAACTGACCTCTGTTTATTACATATGGGTCGGAAGGAGTATTTGAGAAAGCCATCCCTAGACTAAAGACAAATTTTTTAGCCAGCATGGAAGCTCTGAAGTCACAATGGTTTGAATTTAAATGGTGGCTTCATGACCTACTCCATATGGGAAAACTATTTACCTTCTCTGTGCCTCAGTTTCCATCACTAAAAAAATGGGAATAAGCTTAGTACCAACTTTATACAGCTGTTTGAGGGTGCAAAGATCAGATAGCATTCCTGGTATGTAGTACATACTTGGTAAGTGTTGTCTTGAAAGGCAGCAATTTAAGGGGTGCTGCTAATTTTTCCCTCTTCTTTTTTTAGTACCACATCTTTATGAGTGCTTGATTGGTTTAACCCCAACTTTCTATAAGTCAGTGTATTAGTCAAGGTTCTCCAGAGAAACAGAACCAATGTATATAATCTACAAAATATATAGGTATATGTATGTGTGTGTATAAATGATGGAAGCCAAACACGTAAACCAATTCCTTATAATAAGTTTATTATAAGTGTATGGGTAAATAAATTTATTATAAGGAATTGGTTTATTTGATTGTGGAGGCTGACAAGTCCCAAGATCTGCATCTGGCAAGTTGGAGACCCAGGAGAGCTGATGGTGTAAGTTCCAGTCCATAGGCCCATGGGCTCGAGACCCAGAAAGAACTGATGTTTCAGTTTGAGTCAAAAGGCAGGAATGAAAATGGATGTTCCAGTACAGGGTAGCCAGGCAGGGGAGCTCCCTCTTACTCAAGAGAGTCAGTCTTTTAGTTCCAGTAGGGCCTTCAACTGATGTACGAGGTCCATCAACATGAGGGAGGGCAATCGGTTTTACTCAGTCTATCAATTCAAATGTTTAATCTCGTCCAGAAACACCCTCACAGACACACCCAGAATAATGTTTGACTAACTATCTGAACACATGAAGTTGATGCATAAAATTAACCATCACAGTTGGACACAGAGTTGTCCAACATCATTGACCTCCGACCCCCTCCCTCTGTAGTCATGGACCTGAGGTCAATCCCCCTGCAGAATTGACCCATTGGAGTGGCAAAGAGGGTACCACTTATGGAGCCTACAAAACCTACCATCCACCTCTCAGCCCTTGTTGGACCCACATTCTGCAGGTGAGCTGATTGTCGTCCTTACCAAAGGGGTCACAATATCAATTATGGCATCATATTATAGATTTTACAACTTATCTTGAAATTGTTATTTCAGAAATCACAGGAGTTATGATTCCATAATTGGTGAGGTGCTATGTCAACTCATTTCCTCCCGAATTGAATCACATGAATGAGTGAAGACTCTAAAAGTCTTAAACTCAGGAGAATATATGGGTATGGGTATTTTTTTTTTTTTTTTTTTTTTGTGAGCATGATTAGGTTTTCAACTAGCATTTTAGTTTCAGAGCATAAACTGGCCCAAGCTATTCCAAAATCTGGATTAGGATGAGGGGAAGGAACCTCTGTACACGTGAAATCAATTCACTAAGTGACAACGGTATGGGGACTGCTCCCTGAACTAGATATCTAAGTCCAAACATGCAGCTACAATGCAAATAAACTACAAAACTAAACTATTATTCAAGTAAAGACAGAAAATTTTATAAAGAGGCACTAGAGAGCTGCAACTTTAGAAGGCTTTTGACAAAGAAAATTTATTTAAAGTTTTCCTTTTAATTTCACAATTATAGAAGAGAACAGGATAGTAGCTCCAATAGAGAATTGTCTGGATACCAAAGGACTAAGAGAGACCTTCAGGACAACTGACACCCCCAAATATTTTTGCAAAAATTACCCTCTTAATAAATATGCTGAGAAAGAAGCAGGTAACTAAAAGAGCTATATGGAAAAATTATAGTTCTGCCTCAAAAAAAGAAAAAGGTCACAATTGATTCTTTGTTTCAAAAATTAGTAATCGCAAAATTATAAGATGAATTTTGATAAATACAATAAATTTACTTTTCATTATGATGAGTTTTATTTTCAAGACAGGGTTGCAATCAAACCTCGAAGTTTTGGTTCCATCTTAGGTAGATTCTATTTAACTGGCATTTCTTTTCCTTCACCGTTTAATCCTTGAATAACAAAATTCTTTCTATCAGCTGTACCAAAATGGATTCTACACTTGAATGTGTGTCACTATGTTACAGTGACTACAGGGGTAAGTTACTAGAAGTTAAGTGTTTGCTTACATCAGGCCTAAGAAATAGTGGTGTCTCTTTTCTCTATATTCTCTAGGGTCATATTTCCTCTTGGTTTATCTTGGATATCGTCTGATGAATTATAGACTTCCCTCAAGAGCTTGTATTCCTTGGTTGTCCATTCCTACTTAAGAATAAGGCAAAAAGAAGGCTAACAAAAGCTGTGTGTGCAGGGTGAATGACCACATTAGGGAAAGATGGTTAAGAGAAGGTCTTTGTGCTGCGAGACCCTTTCTTCTGGTCTGGGGCCCCATGGGGCTATAGCCCCCTTGGCTATAACTCCATCCAACAGTACATGCCCGAGCTGTAGTTCCACTGTCCTGAGAAAACAAGCCTGAATCTGCAGTAAAAATGCTGTGTGGTTTTATTTCTGTCTTCTAATCTTGCTTTCTCTGGCTATCTTCATCTTACTGAATTCCATTGCATCTGAGCAATGAAAGAGCTGACAAGCAAGAGTTCTGGTCCAGGCTCTGCCTCTAGTTGGCTTTGTGATCTCAGACAGACATGTTAACCTGTCTGGACCTCAGCTTCCTTCTCTGTAAAGTGTATGGCCTGGCCACGATTTCCAATTCCCCTTTTAGCTCTAAAAATCTATGATTTATTTTTATTTTTATTTTTATTTTTATTTTTATTTTTTGTTTGTTTTTCAGCTCATTAAGGGGGTACAAAAGATCAGGCTATATACATTGCCCATGCCTCCCCATCCCCCCGAGTCTGAGCTTTAGTTGTGTCCATTCCCTAGACAGTGCACATCACTCTCATCATATAGGTGTGCACTCCTCCCCTCCCCCCACCCCATCCCCCCCAGAGAGAACTTCAAACGTGTCCATTCCCCAGGCAGTGCGCATCGCACTCATCAAGTAGGTATACACCCATCCCTTCCACCCAGCCCCGACCTCTGTCCAATACCCAATTGGTGTGAATCCCAAATGTGCACTCAGGGAAACCAGTTTGCTGGTGAGTACATGTGGTGATGGTTTTTCCATTCTTGGGATACTTCACTTAATAGAATGGGTTCCAGCTCACTCCAGGAGAACCAAAGAGATGCCATATCGCCATCATTTCTAATAGCTGAGTAATATTCCATGGTAAACATATACCACATTTTGCTAATCCATTCATGAATCGATGGGCATTTGGGTTGTTTCCACATCTTTGCGATTGTGAATTGTGCTGCTATAAACATTCGGGTGCAGGTATCTATGATTTTAAATGAAATTTGGAAGAGATTCTCCATCACAAGTCCCCTCTGCAGACACTCCAGAATGGCAATCACTGTGTGGCCGTCCCCTAACCGGCTTCTTCAACACTGCTCTTGAGCTTCATGTAAATCCAGAAGTTCCTGTTCCCTCCACGACCTTGCCCTCCTCTTCCTACTTTTCTATTTACTGCTCTCTCCTAGCCCACTCGTGCATCTAGAAAATGATTCTGTCTTGCCAAACAAATTTCAAGACTAAGTCTTCTTGAAATTTTCTCGAAGTTTCTTACCAAGGAGAGAATTTTATCTGCTTGGAATTTCCATAGAATTTTGCTCATAAACTTTTATTATACTGTATATACTCTACACTGCATATGTGATCCTCGTGAACAAAGCTCATATCTACTTCTAAATTCTAATATCTAAGAAGACAAAGATTGCCAATTCACTTTTGTATACCTTCGTTTTCCCCACCCCCTAGCATGGTGTTTTGTATACAGTGGTGTTTGAACAGATCATCGAAAGAATGAACGAATAAATGAATATGCAAACCAATGAAGGAAACAAAGAACGAGCAAATTCCTTTGAAGCTCATATATAAGAATTTGGTAGAAGAAAAATTACATACAAAGAAAAATCAAGGAACAGGAATGATTAAAGCCAGGCAGGAAAAAATACACTGGGATTCCCAGAGGTTCTCTTCTTCTCCTTTTCAGAGTTACAGAAAGAAAAGATTGAAACCCACATTTGTGGCCCAACTGAGGCCAGGGCAGCTTGCAGTGGATTAAAGTGACATTCAGTTTTGTCGGGAAGTCCACAAAACTGGAGCAGGTCAGGTTGAACTCTTGCAAAGTCATTAATTCTATATTTGCTCTCTCCCTTTCATTTTCATGGGTTTAATTATAAATCTTTCCTCATTCCTCTGGACTCTGTTTTCTTTTCTCAAGCTTGTTCCAGTGATGTAAAGCCCCAAACCAAAAGTACAAATGCTAAATTTCCCCCATGAAGTTAAAAAAAAAAAAAAAAAAGGCCAAGACATCACATTCAGAATAAACAAGCACCCTTGAAAGCCACCTGGTTATTGCTGTGCTTACTGCTGGTGGGAATTGTGAAAACCACCTCTTTAGGCATGCAGTGTTATAGGTTAAAAATGTCCATAAATTAACTTCCAAGAGTTTTAATTAAGAAGGAAACAATAAAGAGTCAGCTAACACTTGGATCATTTGTATTGTCTGTGACCCAATATAGATATGACTTCTCTCTGGGGCAGTTTGATTTCCCTTGGAAGTTTTGGAGCACGCCAGTGGGGGCAGGGCCACCTGAGGCTGAAGTCAAAATGATCTTTTTAGTGCCTGGTTGCACACAAGGTAGAGATAGCAAACAATTTCCAGAAGAGAAATCACACTGCATTTGTCTTGGCCATTAGTGGTTCCACCTAATAGCAACATCACTCACACATAACTTTGTTTTAGTGGCTGATATTAAGAAAAATTGTTGCTTACAATATGATGCACAGGGCTGTCAAATTCACAAATACATGCCCTTTGGTCTGAAAATGATTTTGTTTTTATAGCATCAATTCAGCAGTGCAAAGTTCATAAATTTGTATTAGGAAGATGAGGGCCACATTACATCACAAGAAGAAAGCAAAACCCTGTTACTGAGAAATGTAGGCCCATCTTCTGAAATCGATGTCTGGGTCTGGCTCATGAGTCAATGGGAATTTTCTAGAAATCAATGCGGGATGTAGCTCACATTTTGAAAAGGGGACTGATTCAATATTTATGATAAAGGTAATTGTCCAAGCCTCTAAACTGACAGTAAGCCTTAATTGTATCTGCATAGAAGTTTAATGCTCTTATGAGAAAATCGCCTTACACTGAACTGCATAAACTCTGAGGTCCCAGCAGGAAAGGTTTATCTCAGCAAGGAAACTGGATTATTGCTTCGAAAAAGAGAATGATGGGTAGCATCATCAGCCTAATACAATAAGTACTGCTTTTAGGAGAAGTTTGAAAACAAACCAATAAAGACAACTCTGAAACCAGTCACTTCCTTGTAAGAGAAAAATGAGTAGATAGAACTGAAGTCTCAACACCAATATCAGGAAAGCCAATGGGGAGCAGATTTTTTTTGAGGATGTATTTTTGGGGCTTAACAAGTAAATCAGACACAGTGAGCAGAGCAGAGGAGAGGAGAGGTGACAATTGCTCAACACTTGGACTCTAATATGTGGTGCTTTGGAAAATAACTTTTTCTTTAAAAGGATCCAAGAAGAGAATATGTATGCCCAACTCTACATGCTCTGCCTCTAAAAGGGTTCTGAGGCAGAGAGTAGAGAACATCTTTCCCAGGTTTCTCTCGTTTTCTTCATTGTTGTGTCAAAACAACCAAGGGAGGGGCTAAGTGTTCTTTTTCATGCTGCAGCTGTACTTAATAAGGGCTGAATTTTGAAACATAAGATGGAAAATGGGCAGAATCTACAATACAATTGCTCTGGGAACAAAAAGCATTCCCTAGGATGCTTGTCCTCAGAGCAAGATAAATCAAACTTGGCCATGAAACACTACCCGACTCACTTCAGAGCCTTAACCAGCTCTGTGGTTTTCTCTTAAAGGACATGATGCACAGTACCTGCAGATTATGACCATCACTGCTGAGTCCTCTGGGGCATGTTCCTCAACCTCTCCTCCCTCCTCCCCCATGTGAAAGGATGAAGGAAACTCTCAAAGTCTGTGTCAACTCATGGGCTAGTCTGCGGTTTGCTGAGATCCATCTCACTTACTACTTGGAGTCTGTCTTCAATCTGGTAAGGGACAAAATGTTTCATGAGGCCAAGATTTGGTTCTGGAGGGAAAAACTGAAGTTGAGCAGCTATCTTCTAATATGTGTACACAGCTGCAACAAGTAGAGGCTGTTTTGATTAGGGGACCCTAAAAGGAATAGAGGAATCAGGAATCCTTTTCTACTAATGTTTGCAAGATGATTTATACACACTCTCTGCAACATGTCCTCAAGTTCTCCTTTTAGGAATCAAAGTGTATCAAAATTTCACATCGCCAAACTCCTTTTATTTCAGCTTGAAAGTGATTAAAGATATTTAACTGAAGCAGAAAATTTAAAGTCGGTATTGCTTTTATTGTAGAAACTATGAAATCTATCCCATGGGGACTTTAGGCACATAAGAAAAGAATTTGAGACCTTTCATTAACTCACTTTCCTTTTTCCTAACAAAAGACCCCCATGCGTAAACAAAATAGCATGAATATGGCAGAAAATGCAATTGAAAGAGCAAAAGACCTCACTGTAAGAAAACAGGCCTCTCTGGTTTAATGACTAGGCAAGAGTTTACAAGGCAGCCTCTTTTGGAGAAAGACCAGACACTTGTTTCTTACTTCCAATAAATGGTATCTCATTTTGAAAACCACAGGAACTTTGGTTTCTTGGCAGGCAGGAAAGTATCCTGTGCAGTTGAAATTATTTTCATTTATGCTACATTCCATTAATGCAACTGGTCTTTTTCTTGAAGTATTGGCAGCCCAAAAGTTAAAGGGCTATAAGGAATGCATAACCAGAGAAAACAGGAGCATTCAGACCTAGCTTACAATAGTTTTATGCAGAGTAAGGATCAGGGGAATGAGCAAGAGGGAGAAAGACTCTCTGGTCCTGAGAGGGGTTTGCATATGACAGCCCACTCTCCACCTAACGGTTACCCAGGAAACAGACTGGAGCTGGTTGTCCCCATTGGTCCTTGTGATGGTGTCAAGCAAAATCATACATTTGCACATCCACTTTCTCCTATATTTTCCCCTTGACCTATACCTTCACCTACACCTACACCTGTGTGCTTCTCTCTCATATTGGAAGAATGATGGACTACTGAACTAAGAAGCCCAGAATCACCTTGAACTTTGGAAGAGCATGTCCAAGTGAGAGAGGAGGAGCCGCGGGCCAGGGATTAATGCAGCCCACAACCTCCATTTGCCACCGGTGCTCTCTTCTCTGTGTGTCAAGCGCACATTGTCCCCTGGGGTTTAAAGGATATATAACTTTGGTTTTGGTGATTCTCCAAAATGGTGCCAAATTCACTGTGCTTCTTCATCAGAGACTTTCTCTAATCTGTGATTTAAGGCAGAAAGTAAAGACCACCTTCCTAGGAGCACCAGGGAAAGATGAAAGGCAGGGGTGGATGATGTGTGTGAGGAAGGGAACAGAAGAACGTGGCTGGCCTAATCCTTTCGGTTCTCTGCCTGTTTTCTTATGTCATATGTGATTGCTCAAACCTATTTTTTTTGTTTGATTAGACTTTTTGATGTATTGAAGCCATTCACCCAGAAATCAGTTATAACCCCCAGTCACTGTTTGCAACCTGCATTTGTCAATGGGCGTGTGTGATCCTTAGGTTGCTGCAGGCTGCAGCAATTCTTAGCTTGCCTAGTCTGTTCTTTGGTGAGACATTCTTTGTTGCACTTTGGCTCCAGAGAGTGCGTGGTGTATATCAAACAGTGAGAGTGATACGAGAGGTGAAAGTGAATGCCCAATGGCCTGTAGAAATGGTGGGGCCCCATGGAAATGGGCATTCTGATGGCACACCTCGACAGCCATAGAAATTCTGGAACATGCCTTTGACCACGGAGCTGTATTCCTCAATAGGCAAAGATCCCTGAGGTCCAGGGGCAGAGGTCCCTGGATAAGAATGTAATGTCTGGATTCCTGGTAGTAGGGCCTATGCTGGGAACACTAATGAGACCAGACACAGCATTTGTCACAATCTGCAGCCCATGTTCAGCCCACACTCAAGAGCTGAGACGTCTCCTTTTCTTCCCTAATGTGTCACTCCCTAAGACAGGATGAAGTCTCTTATCATGATTTCCAAAATGCACATTCACTCAGTAGTAGTGACAAAGGCTGGTATGGAGCCCATCTCTTACTGTGTCCCTGGGTTAACCATCATATCTCAGTGTACACCTCCGTCTTGTTGGCACCCATCCACAGACACAGGTTTGGCATCCAAGCTGGTCAGTACAAGGGTGAGATACTGTAGCAGTTATAACAGAGGTCACAAATCAGCTCTTGTCCTTAAGGTCTTTTCACCTCATACAAATCACAAGTTATAATACTATATAATGAAAATGGCACAAAGATGCCCAATGTGCAAATTCATATCCAGAGACATTTGTCAAGATCTAAGGACCAAGGCTGGGCGTGGTGGTTCACTCCTGTAATCCCAGCACTCTGGGGGATCGAAGGAGCAGGATTGCTTGAGCTCAGGAGTTCAAGACCAACGTGAGCAAGAGCAACACTCTGTCTCTACTAAAAAATAGAAAACAATTAGCCAGGCACAGTGGTGTGTGCCTGTAGTCCCAGCTACGTGGGAGGCTGAAGCAGGAGGGTCACTTGAGCCCAGGAGTTTGAGGTTGCTGTGAGCTAGACTGATGCCACGGCACTCTAGCCTGGGCAACAGAGCAAGACTGTCTTCAATTAAAAAATATATATATATAAGGATCAGTGTCAGAGGATTGCTTGAGGGACTTAGAGTCCTGAAGCCAGATAGGATCAGTCTTGATGGAACAGAAAGGGAAGTCTTCTTTTTGGTATAAAAAATAGGGCTTGTTGGTGAGGTTGGAAAATGCAGTGGATGGGACCCAAGATTCGCTTGACAGCTGGTATGATGCAATGATGCGACAGGTTAAGCACACAGACTGTGCGGTCAAAACATGCCCCACACTGCCACTTTTTAGAGTAGAGCTTTGATCTTGAGCAGGTTACTTAACCTCTACAAGACTTCTTTTCTTCATCTGTAAAACATGGATAATAGGCATATCTATTATCTTATAGGGTCACGGGGTACCTTCACATGTACATGAAATTTTAGAGTAGTGCCTGGCACATAGAAGTTCTCAGTAAATATTGGCTGTCAGTATCAGGGTCAGGATTTTTCAGGGTTTACCTGGCCCAAGAGTCTTTTCCAATGGAGAAAAGCCAATCCACAAGGCCTGTGCCTTCTGACATTAGAAATTCCTAGAAGGGCTGGCTAGACAGAGGGAAATTAGAATATCTGCACAAGACTGAATGGGTGCCTCTCCATAGCACTCCTACTCAACATGTAAAAAGGAAGCCATTTCCTATGCAAAGGTTCAATGACAGACTCAAAAGGAGTTGGTGTGTTCTCAGAAATTATTTGTAAAGTTTTAGAAGTTGGTTGATAGTGTGTAAGAGCCCCTTTGGGGAGAAAGAATTACATTTATAAGAAAAGAGTATTCACTTTGGTTTTTAGTCATAGCCAAAAAAAGTGCGTAATGTATATCAAATGTACCATTTTAAAAGCTTTAACATATGAGTGCCTTAGAGCTAATGAAGAATTTGGCACATAGATGGCAGCTGAACAATGCTAAATAGCTTCACACTATCTTTTTTCTGTTTTCATAGTGATGCAGGTTGATTATTTCATTCTGTTAAAAGAGAACTTTTAGTTTATATATATATATAAATTTGTTCCTTGTGTATGTATAGAATAATCCTGGTAGGACATATAATAAACCATTAATAGTTGTAGCTTCTAGGAAGAGCCTTGGGGGACATGGGGTGGAAAGATAGTATACTTTTTTCTTTGTATGGAACTGTGTAGTCTCTGAATTTTTAAAATATATATTGGATTCAGTTTTCCAATAAAAGAGAATTCACAGAAAGAACTGAACAAGGAACCAGATCACAAGACAGCAGGGAGGACTATTGGAATCCTGAGGCCAAAATCCTGCTACTCTTTGTTGCTTATGGGTTACAGATGTTGAAACCAATTGAACAGAAACTGAGAGGCTTCAGCCTCCCTTGTTTCCAGGCTCAGGTAGCCTTGGGTCAGCAGATGTCAACTGCTTTTGGAAATGTGCAAAATGCAGAAGCCACAGAGAAAAGGCCCTGCCCCAGCACACCTGGCTGGTTCCTTTAGCCTTAGGATTCTCCCTGCTCTTATTGCTTGCCAGTCGGGCTGTCAGAGAAACCTGAGTGAGGAGTAAGTTATTGCTCCAATGGCTGGCAAGGGTGGAAATGTGGACTTGCCCAGCCTCAGGCAAGATGGTTGGGGCAGAGCCTGAGGCTGAATGTGCATCCCAAGAACACACAGATTTCTTTTTCTTGAGCAGGCTACAGAGGTGGGGCCAAGGATGTGGAAGCAGTTTGTAAACCAAGAAAGAACATCACAAAAATAGAAGGGCTTTCTCTTATTATAAGGGATTAAGGGAATGCAATGAGAAAGGATCTGGCCCGTATAAAGGATTCCCCCATGAACATCAAAGAATTGACAAGGGGGAGTGGGAGGAAGACGGAGGTAGAGTCTGGAATGTTGGCTCTTCCTCAAAGGCACTTCCTTTGCATTTTCCTTGCTGAGAATCAAATCCAGAAACTCCAATGATAATGGTTCTCATTTTTATTACCATTTTATTATTCAGGGTTGGCTCAGTATTTTTTCCCCCAGAGGCATTTGAATGAAGATGAAAAGTGCCAGGTTAATATCTTGAGCGAGCCAAGCCCTCTCTCTATGACCAAGGTCTTCGTGGACAGATGTGGCGGCTGTTCGCTGTTGTAGCTCTGCCTCCATTGTGTCATTGCAGCAAGGATCAAGGCTGTCCCTAAGTTGTGGGGTCTGGTATTTCTGAGTGTAAGAAACAGTGGAAATGAGTCTTTTTTTAAGTGATCCCATTGGCCTAATTCTGGCAGTGCTCAAAACACTTAAGTAGTAATTCCCAGAGCAGACATGGAGTGGGGATTTCCACTAAGCACACGGGAATGAACAATACTCTGCTTAAAAAGGTTCATTCCAGGGACATAACTATCAGTGAAGAGGGACAACTGTGGTTGTGACATAATATGTAAATCCAAACCTGATGCAGCTATAGAGAGACAAACCATGAAAAATGAGAAAGGAAAATTAAACAGAAGGCATTAAAAGAAACTTATGTATTCAAAAAAGTAGACACTTAATGATCAAGGGCTCCCTGTTTGGTGCTTAATAACAATGATACCAAATTGCCAACAATAATAAAGACCACAACATCTTTTATTAATAGAACAAAAGAGAGAAGCCAACATTTATTAAATGTACTTAGTGACGGAACAGAGGCATCAGCCTGTGGCCTGTGATTCAAACGTTGCTCAGCTGCCTAAAAATTTTAGCAAAACTCTTGTATGTACTCATGAGGTCTATAAGACATCTGAGAAGTTTGGTTCTAAATGTGGAAAAAAAGTAAACATTTACTTACAACAGATTGGGTAATTTCTAGTACAATGGGGGAAAAAGCAAGTTTCAATAGCCTTATGAAACTCAAGGAAAGTTCATATGCCATCTTCCATTTCTTCATTCATTAGTGGAATCTGTGCTGTGAACTTTGTAAGCCAAGATCATTCTATATCAAGATAGAGAATGTGGCCGATTGTTAATCTTCTTCTATTTGGCCCTCAATGATGGCCAATTTATGGGACATTTGTCAGAAGTGGAAACAAAGAGAGTATCACAATGTTTGAAGAAAATCCTTTTATAGCTAGGTGGTAGAAGTTTGTTGAAAAGTTTTATTTAGTTGATATTTCAAATTATGGAATTTGGGGAATTAAAGGGTCTGAGACATTTTATTCATTGACCTCCAGAGATTCATAAGATTACTTGTTCTTGCTGATGCCGCACAGCATCCAGATGCTTTGAACTCCAAAGTAAAGGAAAATTAAAAGAGCACTGAACATCATCCCTGCTTTTCCCGTATCAGCCAAGTCAAATAAACCTGTGGATGTGATGCCGGGGGTGTCCCAAGGAAGGAAGGGAGGACCCCTGAACTCGCCAAGTGGGTTGTTGGCCTCGAGCTGGAGAGAATTCGAGAGCGAGCCAACTAGCAACAGAAAGTTTATTGAGATAGAGAGACAGACAACAGATCTGACTCCACAGACAGAGTAGGGGTCCTTTCCCAAGCAGGAGGGGGACACCTTATGGGGCAGCGGTAACGTTTTTATGTGTCTAAAATCCCCGTACATGACCACGGTTAATCATAAACTTCTGTCACAGAAAGGTAAGCACAGTCAGTGAGGTATCCAGCTTAGTAATTCATCCACCCTTGGGTGGTCCCAGGCTAGTGACTTGCTGGTGACTTCCTTGTTCGGGGTGGTTAGGGTTTGGTATCAGCCAAAATGGCTGCACTCAGGCTCTCTTGACCTTCTTTTTCTGCCTTATCCCTGCTTGGGATGGAAGAGTTAACAACTGAGGCTTGAATTCATTTCCCAATATCCTCAACTATAAATGTCAAATAACTGGAGAGTTATTTTGTTGTTGCTGTTTTCCATTGTTAAATAAGTCACAATTTTGGAAGTGATTTACAGATTTAAATACAATTCCAAATGCCATATCTGTGGTTTGGGGATTGTATTTAAACTTCTATAGCTCGTCTTGGAATACAATCTCAGATTTGTCTACATTACGAAATAACAAGGTGGCAAAGTTTCAAGAAGTGCTGACTAAGCCAAAAAGTCCTACGAATAAGACACAATATCCGTGGAATTCTGAATATCGATTTATGAATTCCAGAACTAATACCAAATGTTTGGCCACATGGCCCAAATCTGAGAAGTGCTTGGGCCCTTTCGGCTCTGAGGAAAGGATGTTCTCTTATAGAGCCATTGACAGCGGTGTAATCCTAAAATCAGAATTGAGATGCTTCCTTCCTGAATACACCAACCCGTCTAGAGGTCAGCTCCATCTGCTAAATACCCCTTGTGGCACAAGTTATTAATACAAGTTACCTACTATTGGGAAAGAGAGAAAGAGAGAGAGAGAGAAAGAGTGAGAGAAAGTTGGGTGAGGGAGGGAAAGAGGGAGGGAAGGAGAAAGATATTGAGACCCAAAGAAATATGCCAATTCATGAATAGAGAATTGGCTGATTTTATTGTTAAGCAAAGCAAATATATACCCTGAATGAATAGAGATAGCTAGCAAGTGACAAAAAAGTTGTAGTGGATTTTCCTTCCTATTTATATGAAATCTACAATTGTTATATATCATCCTACGTTCAGTTAACAGAAGACACTCAGTTTGCATCAATAGTTACATTGAGCTTACTCTGATGTCCTATTCTTTCTAATTCCATATCGGTCCTGTGCTGACATTTTATTCCTCATAATTCTTTATCTGTATCTCCTATGGTTGTCCCTGACAGTATATTTAACACGTATGATGAGTCACGTCCTTAGTGAGGTTAGATTAAGTTCAGTTTCTTCACAATACCCAATACCCATCCTCCTTTTCTTACATATTAACAGAGCACTGATTTTGAATAGGGGCAGCATATGTCCAAGTAAAAGACTGTAATCCCCAGCCTCTCCTGTGGCTCAGTCTGGCTATGTGACTGGCCAATGGGAAGGAGAGTGTTGTGTGGAACTTCAGGGAAAGTTCTTTAAAGGCTGTTGACTCAGCCAGGAGGTGTACTCTGCCGGCTTCCCCATTCCTCTCTCTTATTGGGGAGGATTATCTTGGACTTTGGGGATCAAAGTCACATATTAATAATAAAAGTGCAAACACTTAGAGGGAGCCTGGGTCTCTGATGACATCAGATATGTGCTTTTCACTTTTGAACTATTTCATGTAAGAAAATAAACTCTTCGTGTTTAAGCCATTATTATGTGTATGCACACGTGTGTCTTAAGCACTGTCTTATCAAATATACCAGAGAACTTTTTAATCTTGATAAAAATTGACCAGTCACTAAGCTTTACCCTGAAGTTATGTACTCTTTCATGAATAAAATGTATCTCCTTATGTTAAAACTCTCTTTTTATTACTGCTCATATTCATAGTTTTAATAGCCGACAAGTTCCTCACTGTTATAACAAATTCTATATGGTCTATATAGATTATTGATATTGTAGCCAACTACTGAATAAAAGCACAACTTAGATTCCAGTGGAGAACAAAAACAGAAACAAATGACATCAGGTAAGTCCTTGCAGGAGGTAGCCCTGGCTGTCCTGCAATGCAGGACAGGTGTAAGAGGACTTGTAGGCAGAGGAAACAGCACGGGCAAGGGCGTGTGGGCTTGAGAGGAGATGGCGTGTTGGGGAATGACAAATGGCCTGGAGTGACTAGAGAGAGGGTAATGGGTACGCTTGGGGACTTATATACATGACTTTCAGGCTATCCTCTTTCAGTTGGAAGGACCTCAAGCAAAACATAGCTTTGCTGTCTCACCGTGTACTTTGCCAGTCAGAAGGCAAAGGGGGGTGATTTGGGGGCTCAGAGCCAACAGAATCATTAACAAATGCCCCACTTGGGTTCTGAAGGGGTTCACTTTTTCCCAATCTATGCCCAAACTTTCTCATAAGAGAATTGGCAAGTTTGTGGATTTGATTTACATTGTAATTCAGCAATTTATAGGATCAGCATCTGTTTCTGACTTGTGATTACATCAGCCATGAGGCTACATGTAAAAGAGATATTTTTAAAGGGAGTTAAAGGAACTTTCTGATTCTCTATACCATAAGATGAAAACTTTAAATCTTGAGCCTATTGTTTTATTTCTTTAGCCTCTCCAGTACAATTAGAATTGGCAGCTCACTCTACAATCCTTATATTTCTATGTCTTTAAAAATGGTCTAATGCAGGGGTTGTCAAACTATACAAGCCAAGGACAAAATGCAGCCCACTACCTTGTTCTGTAGGGAAAATTTTATTAGAACACAGCCATGCTCACTTGTTTGTGTATCTTCTATTGCTTCTCTTGTGCTATAACAGCATAGTTGAGTAGTTTCCATAGAGATCACCTGGCCCCAAATGCCTAAAATGTTTACTATCTAGCCCTTTACAGGAAAAGTTTTCTGACCTCTAGTCTAATGAAACAGATGGGAAACAAAATTGAATCTCAAAGTAAATGCCAACCTCTCACTTCTGCTGAGTCAGTAGAGGCCTGTCCCTTGAGTCGGGCAATCAGGACAACCCCCCTGTCTACGGTGCCCCCACCCGCTCCTCCCTCACCCTGACAACCCTCTGCCACATACGCTTGCAGGCTCTGCGGAAAGAGCATGACGCTGAAAGTCAGACGACGTGGATCTTTTCCGCACCAGCTCTGTGACCAGGAGTGGGCCCTTTGGCCTCCCTGAACCTCAGTTTCCTCATCTGCAAAAGGGTTGTATTCAAAGTATCTGCCCCATAGTGTTGTTTCGAGAATGGAATGAGAAATGCACAAGCAAAAGTTTCTGTAAGCTGTAGACCACTTTTCAAACAGGAATTGGGCTCTTTATCCTTGCCCCCACATTCCTTTATTTCTTCTTGTTACATCCCTTTATTCAGCAAATATTTATGGAGAGCCTTCCAATTGAAGGTTTAGATTGGGAATGGATGAGCCAACAGAAAGTGGAAAGGAAAGGTACAAAGAGGAATCTGATATCTTGCCCTCAAAATGCTTATTGTCTAAAAATGGAGTTTATAAACCAGCTTTTGATATGTTATACTGTCATAACAAACAACTCCCAAATCCCAGTGGCTTACACTAAAGGTTTACTCTCAGTCACGCTCATATCGCCTGCAGCTCAGCTGGTGTGCTCCCATCATTCTGGGACTCAGGCCGAAGGAGCGTCCTCTATCTGGAACATGCTATTTATGCATCAGAAGGAGAAGGAGAAAGAAAGCAGGGAAAAAAAACAGGCACATGATGGCAACAAAGGCTGTGTTCCCATCTCATTGGCTAAAACAAGTCACAGGGCAAATCCTGGTGGGAAAAGGTGGGAAAAGGCAGGAATGTTCTGCTCCCACAGGGGTGCACTGCAAGGCACATGGCCACAGCTGGGATCTTCTTGCAGGGAGGGTAGCAAATAATTAGGAATAATGATGCAGTCTATCACAGTGTATTAGTCAGTGTGCTCCAGAAACAGAACCAATAGGATATCTATATCTATATCTATCTATCTATATATCTTCATATATATACATATATATATGAGGAGATTTATTATGGGAATTGACTCACATGATTATGGAGGTCAACAAGCCCCACCATCTGTCATCTGTAAACTGGAAAACCAAAAAACCCAGTGGTGTAATTCTGTTTGAGTTCAAACGCCTAAGAACCAGGGGAGCTGATGATATAAGTCCCAGAGTCCAAAGGCCAGAGAACCTGGAGCTCTGATATACAAGCGTAAAAGAATATGGATGTCCCAGCTCAAGAAGAGGGAGAGAGTTCACCCTTTCTTTGCCCTTTTGTTCTATTTGAACCCTCAACAGATTGGGTAATGCCCACCCACACTGGTGAGGGTGGATCTTCTTTACTAAGTGTACTGATCCAAATGCCAATTCCTTCTGGAAACACCCTCACAGAGGCACCCAGCAATAATGTTTTGCCAGCTATCTGGGCATCCCTTGGACTAGTCCAGTTGACACACGAAATTAACCATCACACACAGGGAAATACATAAACACATACACACACACATACATATAATACATCAATACATCATAAATAAGATACATACATGATATATATGCAATCATGATAGGTGGAGAGTGATAGGCATCCCAAGTGCAGGGACATTGCCCTTTTCTGCTACCTAGAAACTAGCTATTTAACTTTGGACAAGGCATGTAACCTCTCTAAGCCTGTTTCCTCACTAGAGAAACTGGGATAATAGTGCTGAGCTCATAGCTTTGCTGTAAGGATTAAAATATTTGACTCAAGCTAATTGCTAAGCAGAATGTCTGGCATATAGTTATCACTGAAAATTTCTTCTCCTGTTCCTCCATCTCCTTCCCCTCTTTCACCTCATTCTTCTTGTTATTTCTTTTCAAAATAATAGGGAATGCTTTGTGGACAGAGGCATTTAATCTGAGGCCCAACATTTAGATAGCATTTGAATAGGCAGCAGAAAGATTGAGTTACTCTGCAACTCAGTTTTCCCATCTTTAAAATGGGGATAATAGTAGCAATTACCACCTAGAGGTGGTATGAGGATTAAATGAGTTAATATAGAGCGTGTGCTGAGAACAATGCCTGGCACATTGCAAGCATTATGTAAGTGCTTATTAGATGCAAACACCCATGAAGGCTAAGAGTGAGCTGAGGGAGGAAGGGTGCTCCAGACACATGCAAAGCGCAAAAGTGAGGAGCTTGGGAAGTGTGAGGGCTGCACGGGGAGCAGAGTGTAGACGTGCTTGGTCATGGCACAGTGTGCATGAAGCGAGGTGACGGAAATGAGGCTGAGGAGGTACAGAGGGCCCTCGAGCACTGGGACTTTGTTCTGTGGCGGCAGGACCTGGTTTGAGCTGTGCTTCGGCAACATCACTGTGTTGTCAGCATGTAGGATGGGGAGGGGTGCGCAGAGATGGCAGCCAGGAAGGCCCGGGAGAAGGACATGGCAAAGCATGGTGGAGTTTAATGACCACCGCGCTAGCGTAGTGACAGAAAGCGTGGAGAGCAAGGGCCACTGCACCAGGCAACGTGGATGGAAAGTCCAACAGGCCTGGGGCCCAACTGCGTTGGGGCGGGGTGGTGGGGGTGGGGAGCTGGGGAGGAGACAAGAATAAGATTGAGGTTTCAGGTCTTTTTGAATAAAAGGAGTGGTTTTTAGACAGATGGGGACAAAGATGATGACAGTTTGTGATATTATATTTCTTAAAAGTATATCAATTAAGGATTCTTTGGGGTTAATAAACATCTTTTAAAAAAACAAGTTGGGGAGAGATGTTACAACACTGTCATTTCCTCTCAATATGAATACTGTCACTCGGATTTCTTTCCAAGCCCCAAACAAGATCAGCCGTACTGAAGAAGTTTTAATCAGAGGAAGGAGAAGGGGACCAGGTAGCTCTGCAGCCTGAGGGTGCGGGGGGCAGGGGAAGGCAGGTGGGAGCCTGCGTTCGAGGGCGGGAACCTGGGAGAAGGGAGCAAGGGCGCAGGACACTGGCGCCGGATGCGGGACTGTGCTATCTTCTTAAAATATCAAACTTTTATGTTTCTGATATATTACCAAGTGAAATAAAGAATACTACAAAGCAGTGGACACCATGATAAAATGTTTTATAAAACAGAAATAATACATATTCCCAAGCATAGAAAAAAATACTAGGATATACACCTAATGTTAGTCGTGGTGAGATTATAAGTGATTAAAATTTGTTTCCTTTGTTTCCTGACTTTTTCTGCATTGCGCACTTATTAGTTTTATAATGTAAATATTAAATACTATGAACAGGGAAAAAGAGGGAGAAGGGAACCATATCTGCCATAAAGAACTCAAAGTCTCACACACACACACACACATACACACAGATATCACACACACAATTTATGCTATTGTTTTGTGACATTTAGAACATACAGTCTAATAAAAACAGATGTGCAAACAATCTTTTGGCAAGCAACACATTCAAAGATTGGGGCTGCCTGTAGCTGATTACATCGCTGGTGTGTCAGAAATAGGGTTTTAAGTTCAAAATCCTTGCTAACAGAAATCATTACAATACACAGACTAGGTCAGAGGGATATAGCCTAAAATTTGGATACATTTAAAAGAAAATGTTTCAATGTGTTTATACTTAAACTCAGCCTCAAAGAGGTAACCTTTCAACTTAAGAGTCATTTTGGACAACTGTTCTTGAAATTGTCTTGTATATAAGACCCAATTGGTCATCACTATGGAAAAATGTTACTTTTCTCTTGTAGACGGAGTATGCAGCAAATGAGAGCCCTATAAGTGATTTAGCAAAAAAATTAATCTTCAGACCATTTTAATCTAGGAACTTAGCTGTTTTGTGTTTCTTCCTTTCCTTGATTCTTGAGAAAGGTCGACTGCAAACATTTCCTTCAAGGAAGCTTTGATGATTAGGCCCTCCCTTCCTCTAGAAAATGAGCATTTGTTGTTTGATTGCTGGAGATTCAAGGGGATTGGGGTTTGTAGGAAAAAGCAGTTTATATATGTAGTGGGTAGATAGGGACTTCTCTTGAATCAGATAAATATTCCCCAGGCTATAGGAATAAAGAGGTCATTGGGCCTGTGGCATCAGGAAAAGGGCTCTTCTCCCTGGCTATGTTCTGGGGACATAAGTCACCAAAAGGAACAACTAGGGAAATAGGACCAGGTGTTTCCCAACCACGGCCTTGAAGCGACAAAGCAAAAGGAGTCAGTGGTCTTCTTGAGGGTAACCTGGATGACCATGTTGTAAATAACCTGCACCCACTTTGTTCCCTGTGCCCAAGCCTTGGTCCTGCTTAAGACCCTAGAACCAAGACATAGCCCTGAATTGGAAGGGAAGTCCTCAAAATGACTGAAGTTATATTTCCAATACATCCTGGCAGGATGGGGACTTGGAGTTAAAATGCAGTAACATCACAAATAAATAATATGACATATTTTGCAAACTGGATTTTAAGGATTGACAGTCAAAAACCAGTAAAATATTGAGTAAAAGGATGATCTAAGCAGTCCCTCTTTGGAATATGCACACATTTTATGAAGATATAAAAGAACACAAATGTGGTGCACCTGCTCAGATTCCCAGTTCATGACTGAGGCACTCATTCCCCCAGCGACAGGGAGGGTTGGCTGCTGAAAGCTCACAACGGCCATTCTTTCTGGGAATTGCCCTCTGCCAATTCCCTCTGCCAAAGGGAGCAGCCTTGCTCCCTCCCCGGAGGTAGCCTGAGCCTAACCGTTGATTGATGCAGGAATACAAAGACCCAGCCCCTCACCTCAATGTGTGACAGCTCTGAAGGACCATCTCAGCACCAGGGCTCCAGCGGGTCGGCTGAGGCCTCTGTTGCAACTGCACTGCAGCTCAGCTTCTCCCTCTGTCCACCTGCTTCCCTCACTTCTCTGCAAGTGTTCTCAAGTTCATTCCTAATAAACTTCTTGCATGCACATCTCTGCCTCAAAGCCTGTGAGTCTGTTTTCAGGAAGCCTGACCTAGGACAGTAAACATCCCTAAACCTTTCTCACAAAACAAGCACAATAACTTTATTTCTGCCCAGTATAGATACCTTGTACATGCAGACACCTAATTTTTTGTCACTACTTAAAAGAAGTGGATTTTGGTATGACTTTTTCTCCAATGAGAGCATTCTTAGAATGTCTTAAGAATCAAGAATTGAGGGGAATGTACAAATTGTGGGGTCATTCCATCTTCCTGGACACAAGCCAGAATTGCATTTCAGAAGCTCATCTGTAACATATGGCCGTCGCCATTGACAAAGCAACTGCCAAACATCACAGAAATGCAATATACAAATGAACTAATAAAATACTGATTTATAATGTTTTTATATTTCCCTATAGAACAAAAGGGATCATGTTTTCATCAGATGTTCCTTGAGGTCAGTGTGGAAATCTGTCCCCTTACTCTGGGCTGATACGAAGCCAGTCTTCTTCACTGCTGAACCCACTAGGGAAAGAAATAGGAAAGTGGGAAGAGAGAAAATGCAGTAAGCAATTACTTATTTGTGATTCTGTGTAGCTCAATGCTAATTCCGTTCTTTGTTTTCCCAAATGCCTTTTTACTTGGAGGATTATGGCCATGGGACTGAGGGAGTTGGAGGAGGGTGTCTATTTTCTTTCTAAAACTATTATTGGATCATTTCTTCTTTGTTGCTACCGATACTCACCAACAGATGAGAGCCAGGAATACAAATTAAAAGAAAAAAAGGCCAATGCAGGAAATTTCTTATAGTTAATATTTTTGGAAAGTAAATAGATATCATGTAAAAATTTAAATTGTGTTCATATTTAACCCTCAATTATTAAGATTGATTAAAATACTAATAATTAATTACATTTTAAAGTTGTGTATTGAACCTCAGAAATATTAAATGTCAAGATCAGATCTAGAATTATTAGAGACAGATCTTGGGAGAGGCAGAAAGAGTTTGGAATTTTGTTTTTAACTGAAAGATAATTGTAAGGATCTTTCTTTTTTCCCCCTGCAAAATGTAAGATCTCAGTGCTGTATATTTTGTCTGTTCACACTTGAAACTAAAGTAAGTGAATATAGCTAAGACAGTTACCTCGGTCTCTTTAGAACAAGATGTTGTTTTAAGAAGGGAAGCTCAGATTTTAGATTGGGGTAGCCAAACCCCAGTCTGGTTTGGACTAGACCAAGATTTTAAATGATTTGCTTAGGTAAAACCAACAAATTAGCCAATTGTTAGTTACATTATTGATGTCACCACCTGGATACAATTTCTCACCTGTGCCCAAAGCATCTCTGCAATTGTTAAAGGCTTCAAAAAGACACAGGAGATTGCCGAAATAGTGTTCAGCTTCCCAGGGCTATTGGATCAAAGTTATGATATTAATTTGGCAGAAGTCTTATTTGTGTGGGTATTTGTTTGTTTGTTTTTAAGAAAAAATTTAATAGAAACAAAGTTTGTGAAAATCCATAAAAATAATGAACCCAGATTATGGACTGCAAACCTTTGGTTTCTTTGATGTAACTCACAGTGCTTGGCACAGAGATAAGGAAATAATTCCAACTGCTTCATGAATCTAGAAACAGAAAAAAATGAGGATACCTATTCAGTTTGGGGACTATTATGGATTGAATTATGTCTCCTCCCAAATTCATATGTTGAAGCCCTAACCCCAATGTGACTGTATTTGGAGACATGGCCTTTAAGAAGGTAGTTAAGGTTAAATAAGGTCATTAAGGGTGGGCACCTAATCTGATAAAAACTGGTGTCCTTGTAAGAAGGGGAAGAGAGACATCAGAGACCAACTAATTTCTCTCTCTTTCTCTCTCTCTTTCTTTCCATGCTGCTCAGAGGAAAGACCATATAAGGACACCATGAGAAGGCAGCTGTCTACAAGCCAGGGAGAGAGGCCTCACCAGAAACCAACCCTGCTGGCACCTTGATCTTGGACTTCTAGCCTCCAGAATGTGAAAAAATAAATTTCTGTCTTTAAGCCCCCTGGTCTGTGGTATTTTGTTATGGCAGCTTGAACAGACTAACACAGGGACATCAGTTATAAGTTCTAAGAGTTTGCCGAGTCACTGAATGACCTTGATGGTATAGGAATAACTTCACCTTCTACTACACTTTTCATTTGCTGCCACTTTTTAAAGTTTTGGTATTTGAGTGCTGTCATTTTCCTCATTGGGTTTCTGCATGTCATTTTCTCTCTCTCTTTCTCTCTCTTTTTCCTTCCCTCTCTCCCTCTCTCCTTCCCTCTCTCCCTCTCTCCTCCTCTCTTTCTCTCCCTCTCTTTCTCTTTCTCTCCTTCCTTCTTACCTTTTTTCCCTCCTCCCTTTCATTTTAGTTTTTCCTTGTCATCAGAATTTCTTGGTAGCAGATAGGGGTAAGTTGTGAGAGGACTTAAGCCATAATTCACCCAGCCGTCAATTTAAAGAAAATATACTGAGTACTTAACTATGTGCAAATTCTGTACCAGGTTCCTGTGGAAACAAGAGAGTTTGTGTCCTCTAGACATTTATGTCACTCTTAAGCCTTTCAACAAAAGAATAAATGGCTCTTAATTAGATGATCAATGATCTTACTCCTTGAATGAATAGGATTGTGGTAAGTGAAACACAAACTCATAAAAACAATATTCTGCCATTTGATTTTAAGTGATGAATATGAATTGGCAGGTTTCTGAATTTATTAATAAAATCTTTGATGTGTAAGATACAGACATTTGATTGAAATCTCCCAGTTTTTAAGATTCTCCCTCCTGGTAACCTTTCCTTTCTCCTGTTTAGGAAGCAAGACAGGAAGGTGTGGCCTACCTGGCACTTCCCCATTTAGTGGGATACCAATTCAGTTTATCTTGAAACCATCATCTAAATACTCATTTTTATTTTAGCAACCCAAGTTGAGACATGCACATATTCAAGGGAAAATACTAACAAAATGCAGTTTCAATGAGTTGAAGTGACTACCAGTCAAAAGAATAAAGACCACATTGGTTCAGTTTTCATTATGGATTCACCTTTTTCAAGAATTTCTGTAGCTTGGAACCACACTGTGTGAGCTTCCTGTTCTACTACCAGCTATTTATACACCTTTAATTAATAATGAAGGGAAACCCACTTATCATCATTCGCTGATTTATCTCCAATATCCCAATCATTCTTCACTTATTCCCCCATTATGTTTCATGGTCTCTCATTCTCAGGAGAACAGTGATCTGTGAAAGGGCTGGGGTGTTCTAGAAGAGAAGCTGAAGAGT
Source organism: Eulemur rufifrons (assembly GCF_041146395.1). Taxonomy (NCBI): domain Eukaryota; kingdom Metazoa; phylum Chordata; class Mammalia; order Primates; family Lemuridae; genus Eulemur; species Eulemur rufifrons. Next base: position 27,559,396 of record NC_091011.1, on the reverse strand, counting down.
GAGGAGTCCTGGGTTCTGATGCTGATCTGGGCACATCATTCGCTTGCTCTTAGCCTTGTTTCCTCATCCACCAAGCAAAAGTATGAGACAGTTCTCTTTCCTAGCACTAAAATTATGTGGGTTTAATATTATATTTTAGAAAAGCACCATCCTATGGCTTATATATATTTACATTCTTAAGGATTAAGATGGGAAGAAAGTAATTTTTTAGAGCTACATAATTATTATGTTAGGAGGTCCCAAGAACACTCCAGGTTCAGTGACTCACTAGGAAGACTCACAGGACTCAGCATATAGTCATAATTAAGGCAATTATTTATTAAGGTGAAAAGAAGCCAAGAGCCAGGTGAAGTGGACTCCATGTCTATAGTCCCAGCTACTAGAAACGCTGAAGTGGGACGATTGCTTGAGGCCAGGTATTCAAGGCTGTCATGCTCTATTATTGCACCTGTGAATAGCCAGACTGCACTCCAGCCTGGACAACACAGCAAGACTCTGTTTCTAAAAAAAAAAAAAAAAAAAAAAAGGAAACCAAGCACATTCAGCACATTCAGTAAAGGGAAAAGACACATGGGCAAAGTCCAGGGGAGACCAGTCACAAGCTTCCTCTCCCAGAGGAGTCACATAGGATACACTTAATTCTCCCAGCCTAGGTTAGAGGGATAAAATTTGGATACATTTAAAAGAAAATACAAAAGAAAAGTTATGACAATACATGTGAAATGTTATCAATCAGAAAAGCTTGTGCCCAGAATTTTTACTGGGGGATGGCCTTATAGGCAGTCTCTGCCTGGCACACACCCAAATTCCAGATTCTCAGAAGGACAACAGGTGTTCAGCATAAAGCACATTGTTTGTACAAACAATTTAAACATAGTGAGGCACTCTTATCAGTTAATGGTGGTGGGAACCCTCCTGAAATCTAAATTCCAGACACCAGCCAAGGGCCAACCTTGTAAGCAGGCCTTTGCAAGGATAACAGACAGACCTGCTATGTAAACTCTTTTCTGCATAACTGTGTTTGTTTCTAAAGTCACTGTTGGAAATAGCCACTTGCATACTACTCTGAGATATTAGTATTGAGTAAGTAAACTAATATTTTTCCAAATAAGCATAATTTTTTCCATTAGTAAAGTGGCATTTCATTCAATAAAACTTAGAAAATAAAGAACAATGGAAAGAAGAATAACATTACATATGACAACAATTTCTAAATATAATTACCTTTAGATAATTATCTTTCCAATATTTTGGACATGATTAGCACAATGCCTACTTAAATTATTTTCTGTTATTCTCATTTTTATCTTTAATGGATTTACTAAGCCAAAAATCATGAACTTTTTAAAGGCTTTTATTATCTTTTGTCAATGGCTCTCCAGGAGTTGTAAAATTTGGGCCTCCAACCAACCAAGTATTTCTCTAACGTGAAATGATAATGACTCTCTCATTTGTTTTTCTTTCAGTGCATTTCTATGATATTTCTCCTGTTTCGTTTTTCTCCCTCCCATAACATTGGCCTCCCATGTTACCTAATCATCCCACCACTAGGGTACAGCTTTGGGCAAAGGCACTACGTTCATAAATCTCCCCTTTTACTGGAGTTAAGTGATATCTCATTGTGGTTTTGATTTGCATTTCCCTGATGATTAGAGATGTTGAACATTTTTTCATATGTTTGTTAGCCATTCTTATATCTTCTTTTGAAAAATTTCTATTCATGTCCTTTGCCCACTTTTTGATAGGGTTGTTCGATTTTTTATTATTGATTTTCCTGAGTTCTAAATAGATTCTTGTTATCAGTCCTTTATCAGATGTGTAGTATGCGAAAATTTTTTCCCATTCTGTAGGTTGTCTGTTTATTCTCGTGACTGTTTCTTTGGCTGTGCAGAAGCTTTTTAATTTAATCAGGTCCCATTCATTTATTTTTGTTGTTGCTGTGATTGCCTTAGGGGTCTTCTTCATAAATTCTTTGCCTAGACCAATATCTGTAAGAGTCTTTCCTACATTTTCTTCTAGAATTCTGATTGTATCACGCCTAAGATTTAAGTCTGTTATCCACCGTGATTTGATTTTTGTAAGAGGTGAAAGCTGTGGGTCCTGTTTCAGTCTTCTACATGTGGCTATCCAGTTTTCCCAGCACCATTTATTGAATAAGGGAGATAGGAATCCTCATCATGCCTTATCACAGACTAATCCACTTGTTTCCTGAGCAAATGGGGTACAAGTTCTTCAGGTTTTGACTGGGAGACAAGGGAGGAGGTGGGAGTGAGGGCCGGGAAGGTGCCGGGATCCTGAGATGTCCTTGGTAGGGTGGTTGGATGGGGTAGTGTGTTGGGTAAGCACAAGAGTGACAAATGGGTTCTGAAATACAAGGTGTGAGAAGATACCAAAAGATCTAACATAATCTTTATTACAGCTCTGCTCAAGAGCAGCTTCCACCCATAGAAGCACCAGGAGGTCATGCAGTTAAAAGAAACTGGGGTTAGAATTAAAGCTAGACAGCTTAGATTGGTGTTTTCACGCCACTGCCTGCCAACCAGGAGCCTCCTCATTGGTAAAATAGGGATAATAGGACACGCCCAACCTACCTTATAAGGTTGCTGGGAATCAAGTTCAAATTTGGTAACTGATGTTTAGTAAATCACTGTGCACAGTGCCTGATGCATGGGATGTATGAATCAGTGATTATTGAAACTAACGGAAATGATAGGAGAGAACAAGTTTTATGAACTTGCAGACTGATTTAAAAAAAAAAAAACCTAAGAGCTTTCGCCCCAACCTCAGCTCGGTCTTAGTCTTAAACATCAGACAAGCATAATGTTCTAAAAACAGTGGTTTTGAAGTGACATTAAGTACTGTTCTTTTTTTTATTGCTAAGAATCAAACAAAAATATATTCCATGGCAATAAACTAGTTTCATTGTGGTGAGAATATTTTTAATTAGGAGAGAGTCCCACTGTGCCCTAATATTTGCTCTTTCATTTTTTTATCAGAAACCCATATATTCAAATGCACTGCTAAAACAAAAATCTCTTGATGAATAAATAATAATTAAGTCTAGCCAGATAATGTGCTCCCTGCTAGTATGTGTGTATGAGTGTATTTAAGATTTCCTGCAATTGTAACAGTTATATGCATACAATTTTTTTTAAGGCAAGCAAGAGGTGAAATTTATTGAGGGGAAGCAAGATAGTATTATAATAGGATTACAATAGGATTACAGGGCAAGAGCAAGATACAGGTTTACAGAGCATGATACCTACGCCACAAATGACAAAAGGATCCCTTGCCGCAGCAGGGAAAGAGAGAGAGAGCAGTTGTATGTATACAACTTAGAAAATATAAAAAACTATAAAGAACCAAAAATCTCGTCTCTCAAAAGCAGCCATCATTAAGAATTATCATTACTTTCTTCCAGTATTTTTTCTGTTCAGTTTTTAAAATCACCATTTGTTCTTTAGGCAACAAGGTGAAATAGAAATTTTATTTTAGAGTCACACAGAGCTTGTTAAAATCTTGTCTCTGCCATTTGCTAGCCATGCCTCCCTAGGAAGCTTATTCAGCTTCTGTAAGCCTCACTTTCCTCATCCGTAAAATGGAGATAATGATACCTACTATCCAAATCAGTATTCATCAAAAATAACATGCAGAGAATTAACGTGCATGTGGATCGGTTCACAGAAACTGTAGTGCACACAAAACTACAGACCATACCCAGAAAACAAGCTAGTTCAAATCATGTATGAGCAATGTAGCAAATAATCTTGCACGTAATAGATAGCAATGCTTATGTACATCAACTAACAAACGTGCACGTGGGGTGCCTTCTGAGCAGCGATAATTCTATTGTCAATACTCAATACCACAGTAAGGTCTGGCAGCGCCACCTCCGTGCTGACCTGCTGGAGGTCACAGAGGCTCAGCTGTCTTCTCCTAAGGAAGACGCCGTGCGACTATGAACAACGTCGCCTTGCCAGTGCTCAGGGCATATTAGAAACATAAATTTTATTTAAGATTTATTCCTTGCCTCCTTTCAAGAGGATAGAGGGGATAGAGGTGTCAATACAGTTTGAAATAAAACACACAGAGAGGATCAAATGGAATAGAGCCATCCCCATTCCACATCCATTGAGTGCTTACTGGGAACTGGGGGTACAAAGATAAAGAAGACTGCTCTGTCCCCAGCAGCTCCCAGGTTAGGAAATGGTTTCCCAAAGTGTGTTCCAAAGACCCCCACCCCAAGCCCTCATGCAGAATCACCTAGGGTACTTCTGAGAAATTAAAAAAAAAAAAAGGAGATTGTTAATCCCCTGGCTGGAAGTCCCTCCTAATGCAGAATGTCTGGGAATATCTACCATTCACCACCTCTCCATTTGATGGTTTTGGACAGCTAGGGTTTGAGAATTTCCATAGGGCAAACTGACTTAGCAACAACTAATCCTGAAGGGCTCTACCGGTGTAGTGATCGATTCAGCAGACGTTTGGAGGTTATGCGAGTGGCGACTTTGGAAACCAGAAGACCTGGGTTCAGTTGCTGACTAGCTGGGGCTTGGTGGAAACTTGCATTCTCTCTGAGCCTCTGTTTTATCATTTGTGCAACAGATTTCACGTGAGTGGTGTGGCATTAAACAAGATGATGTTCTGTAAGAAAATGCTTAGTGCACTGCCTCATTCACAGGAGGTTCTTAAAACACAGTGGCCTTTGTTGTCATCTAACCAGAAGGCAAACACAGTCCCGTCACAATCTAGATCCTACTTTGGTACCAATCAGAGCCTAGGGGCACAACACAGGTGCTTGCAGGGACGAGGTTGTCCAGCCTTCCACAAAACCCTACCCCTGGACCTGCTCTTTCACCTACAGCAGTTAAGGGCTGAATGAACTAAGACCCATTATTCCCAGCTGGAAAAAAAAAAGAAAAAGAGGACTCGCCCTTCCTTCTTGTCTCCTTTCCCTCTTCTCCTTTTTCTCTCTCAGCTCCTATTTGGTGGAAAACATGCAGCACTCCAGGAGACCACAGCGGCAGAAACCTGTTACCAGTTTTGTCAGATCCTGAAATGGCAGATGGCTGCAGCCCGCAGCCTCTCCCCGCAGCCAAGATGTCTTCATCTGTCCTCCTAGGACCCCAGCAAGATGTTTCTGGAAAAGGCAGGAGGAAGGGATAAAAATTAAGTATAAGGTGCTGCATTCACAGGGGCTTTTATGGGTTTGGAAGTGTAACAATGGTTTAATGGCAGTCGGGAGGCAGGTAATTAGGAACAAACCGCTCTGATCACCCTTACACACAGCCCCAGATAGCGCCTCAGCACTGCCGAAACCCTGTTTGCTTTCTCCGAGGCAGAAATCCCACAAGGTCTGCACACTGCCAGCTGTCGAGCTAACGAACTGCCAGCGTGCTCCTGAATGGGAGCGCTCAGCCTGGCGCGGCTCCCCGGAGCAGCCAGGCGCTGTCTCCCGCGTGTGATCGCCTTTATCTAGCTGGTGCAGGAGCGCTCCTAATCACGCTGCTGCTCGCCTCCAAGGGTCAAACCCAGGACCATCGCTACCTAAACAAACGAGGAGGATGTCACCTTTGGGGGAGACTGATAAGCAGTTGGCAGGCAGGCCACAGGCAAGAGAAGGCGCCAGCAGCCGGCAATCTGCAAAGGCCGTAAATATGTTACACTCTCAGCAGGGAGACGGGCAATATAGGCACCAAGAGGCCTTTGTTTAATGAGCTGTCAGAAAGCAGGCATGAAATTATGTTTGAAAACATGTGCAAGCTGCAGAGACAGAGCGGGGGCCTATAAATGGCCTTCCTCCTTCGTGGTGGATGTTTGGAGCATCTTATCAGTTTGAGAGCTGTCATAGGATGAAAGCTATCATTAGCAAACTAATGGGGTTTGAAAGCTACAAATTTTTCTCTCTCTCCTCCATTTTTGACTTAAATGGATTATAGAAAAAAAAATCTTAATGGTTTTTTTTCTTTCCTTGGGATTTTGGTAAACATACAAATTGGAAGAGAACCAAAAGCAAACCGCAAAAAGGTATCTCTGGAAGAACAAACGGCATGGTTATACGTCGAGTCTCTGCTCAGAACAGTCAGCTTATATTCCTTACAATTCTGTTGAGACTCTGTTCAGAGAACTGTAATGCAACTCCAGCCGGCATTTTATTTCAATAAGGCCCATAAAAGAAAGCATAAATGTAAAATGGATTGTACTCCTCTAATCTGAGTATTAAAATTAGTGGGAAAGTATAACATCACTTTTACTACATCGGCTATCAGATAGAAGAGAATAATTTTCCAAAGACTTAAAATTATTCTTGTGGGTCACATGGCTGCAAAGTTTATCTCTACTCAGGGCGAAACTTAAAGACTTTAAAAAATCTGCCAGGACTGGGCGGCACCATTGATTCAGTGCATATTGGAGCCCCAATTCTCAAATTCCGGAATGATACACGAGGGCTTGGTTGCCATAACATGGATCTTTTTCCTTCAGTGCGCCACAAAACTGCATTTCTTGCCTCCAATCCAACTAGGCAGCCAGAAGTGACTTGCACAAACCCTCTCCCCATTAAAAGGCCCAAGACCAACCACCTGCAGCTGCTTCGGGAGAGGTGGCCGAATTAGCAGGGAGCGTCTCTTGGGACCCACCTTGCCCACGGGTGGAACAGTGGCAAGCTGCTGTCTTCCAGCTTGGAGAGAAGAGGAAGAGAAAAGTCCGAAGAGGAAATAGTAAAGTTAGATTAAAAAGGTAAAGGAGTGTAGGTTAGAGAAATAAAAACTAAAATAGAAAAACAGGAAGGAAAAAAATATTTTTGCATAGTACTGAGCAGCAATACATTTTCCTGTTCTTTATGCGTATGCCCTATATGGAGATGAGAAATACTAGAGAGAAGTGCTGAAGTCATCCAGCCAATAATGTGTAAGAGCCAGCAGTGGTCCCAGGGCAGGGCCTCCAGGGTGACACTCCCTCTCACGCAGAGTAATCTTCTTTGAAAGCATCCTTCAGGCCCTCTCTGGAGCATTCACAATATTCTACACAGTGGGTGCTCAGTCTGTGTCTAATGAGTAAGGGAGAGCTTTAGTCCACAGAGGACATGAGAAAATCAAGACGAAAACCAACTTGAAAGGAGGACACGCATGCCCAGGGGATGGTCTGTGTCCAGAATAGGGCCTAAGAGGCCATCTATTACTTTTTAGTTTTCCAAGTGGAGAGAGAGGAGTAATAATGTATTAGAGCTGAAACTGCCCAGTGGCCTGGGATCATGGAGATTTTCTGGGGCAATTTTGTGGAAGTAGGGATTCTTTATACCACCTTTAGGCTGAAAAAAAAGTTTTTTAATTTATTCCCATTCAATAAATAAGGAATAAGCCCTTATCAGGTGCTGATGCTGTGCCTAGTACTGTGGGGAATTACTGTGACTGGATGTGGTGGTTCCCACCTGTAATCCTAGCACTTTGGGAGGCCAACGCTGGAGGCTCACTTGAGACCGGGAGTTCAAGACCAGCCTGAGCAAGAGCAAGACCTTCCCCTCCCCTCCCATCTCTATAAAAAGTAGAAAAATAGTCGGGTATGGTGGCACATGCCTGTAGTCCCAGCTACTCAGGAGGCTGAGGCAGGAGGATTGCTTGAGTCCAGGAGTTTGAGGTTGCAGTGAGCTATGATGGTGCCACGGCACTCTAGCCTGGGTGATAGAGTGAGATCCTGTCCTGAAAAAAAAAAAGAAGTATGTAACTGGGTCTCCATTCCTCCATCCTCCCTCTCTCTCCATGAGCCGGACTCTCCCTCCCCACCCTCCTAGGTCCCTCCAGGAGCTCAAGCAAGGGAGAACAATGGTTTGTCAGAATAAAGATTTTTGTCCTTCAGCATTTCCAAGGACTTATGCTTACACGATGCCCACTCTATGTAATAACCTCACCAGTGCAAACAATATTCACATTGATAATCTCTGCTTATTTTTTTAATTTATTTTTTGAATTTGTCAGCATTCACATGGTTCAAAACTTCTTCCTGCACAAGTCCAATCACCTGGTGCCCCTACCCAGAGACAACTAGTATTACTCTTGAGTATCTTTCCAGACATTTTTAAATGCATATATATGTATATAAGCAAATGTTTAGGATTTCTAAAGCTGCTTCATTTTTAGCATTTACATCTCTGATTCCTATTTGAATTGTAATCTGCTGTGAGAAGTGAGGTATGGATCCATCCACTTTAATTTTTTTCCAGAATACTACTCAGTTATTCAAAGACTGTTATCTAATCTGTTTCCCAATGACTTGAAATGCCACCTTAACCACATCCTAAATTACGTAGGTACGTATGTATCTTCTATGTATATATTCTAAATTCTACATGTATTTTAGCCTATGTTAGGCTTCCTATTTTGTTACATTGATTTGCTATTTATTCTATGTCAACACTACACTCTTCTAATTATTGTAGCTTCATAATATGCTTTAATAGCTGATAGAGCTGGTTCCACTGCATTGCTATTCTTTTTCAGAATGTTTTTCAGAATTTTTCGAGATACTATTGCTTGTTCATTTTTCACATAGCTCTTAGATTCAGACAGTCTTGTCAAAAACTATTAACATTTTTATTGTAATTTGTTAAATTTTTAAATCAATGTAAGTAAAATTAACATATTGATTAACATATTGAGTCTCCCTTTGCCTTTTCATTTGTTGAAATCATTTTTCTCAGGAACATTTTAAAGTTTGCTTCTTATGTGTCATTTAAAGTTTATTGCAAATATGTTATATTTGTTGTAACTCCTGTAAATGGGATCTTTTTAAAATTACATCTTCCACCTGCCTATTGATTGTTTTAATAAAGACTTTTTTTCTTAAATATCTGTGTGTTAACTCTGTACCCAGCCATCTGTTATTGTTTACAACAGGTTTTTAATGGGTTTCTAAGTAGGCAATCCTACTAGGTCATTTCCACCAACCAGCTCACAACCATATTGCTATCTCTATCATCTTAAAAATGGAAACACAGCAAATTTGAGTTGACTTCTCCTCCTGGCACCCCTTCCCCACTTCACAGCAAAACTCTTTGAAAGATGGTTTGATCTCACTCTGTCCCTTTCCTCTCCTCTTCTCACTTAAACCTACTCCAGTCAGAATCGGGACTCCACCACCCAACCTGTGCTTGTCAATATCACCAATGACTTCCACGTTGCTAAATCCGATTCTTAGTCTACATCACACTTGACCTATCAGTAACACCTTGTCATAGTTAATTGCTCCCTTCTCCTGGAAATAATTTCTTCACTTGTTCTCTAAGACATGACACACTTCATTTTCCTTCTACTCCGCTAGCTGTTCCTTCCCAGTCTCCTTTGCTAGTTCCTCTTCTGCCTCCTAACCTAATGTTGAAGTGCCCCAGGGCTCAGTCCATGGATCTCTTAAATCTCTTCTGTTCTCTCTATGCACACTCACTTCCTTGCTGATTCTTTTCCAGTTTCATGGCTTTAAATAGCATATACCTGCAAATGATTCTCAAATGTATGCCCCCACCCATGACCCTCTCCTGAACATGAGCTCATACATCCAACTGTCAACTCTGTATCTCCACTCGGGGATGCCTAACAGAGGTCAAAAGTGCATCATCATATCCTAAACTGAGGTCCTGATTTTCTTCACCTACAAAACCTACTCTACTCCATCTATGCCCTGGTTCTGGAGGGCCTTCAGTAATTAGAAAGAATGTATTTTTTGTGCTTAGATGAGTGTTTACTATAGCAATAGCAAGGGATGACTCATTGCCAGGAAATGGCCAGCAAAGTATCTTGATATCATAAAATCCTTTAAGTATGAGCTAACCTTCACATACAGGGTCCCTGTATTACCTCTTTTTAAGTTTCACTAAAATATTCTGACCTTCAAAAGACCTCATACTTATATATTTCTGGACTATTCTCTTTCCTAATTAAAGTCAGATGGTTGTCTTGTGGGTTTTTTTTTTTTTTTTTCCTCTTTCCTGAGCTCCGTCTTAACAGCTGGGGTGTATTGCCAAGGAGTTTCAGTGGACAGACATGAGATTCCTTTATGATGTTAAATGACATATTACATTTTTTCTTCCACAAACCACAAAAGATGAACATCATAGGCAATATTAAACCTTGTGCAAGAGTTACCCATTTTATCAAATACATGTTGATTTCTAAAATACAGCCGCATAATGGTTTTTTGGCAGTTTTCCTAACATGTGCTCTATTTCATGAGAAATGTTTTCAAGAGAATTGGGTAACCTCCTTTGTTTTCAAATTTTTAGACAACAAACAACAACAGCAAAAAATTATATCCTACCTTACATGCTGGAATGGCTCAATCATTATTAAAGAACCGTTATATTAAAATTAAGGCCTACCAATGTGATCATTGATTCAGGCAAGGGTCATCAACTGATGCTTAAACTGTTGAATAATACATTACATGGTCTCAAATTATCATTATACAGATTACTTATTAATTACAATGGAAAGAACTGCAAGATATCAGCAAACCAAGTGATCCAAATTGACATCATTAATAGTAAGACAAACGGCCATTATGTGTCTCCTGATGTAATGGGGAAGTGTATAACCTCACGTGCTTAGTATTCTCACCAAAACGTTTAACCTCAATATAATCATGAGGAAACAAACAAAAAATCCAACAATAATGATTCTATGATTATGTAGGAAAAAGTCCTTTGTTTGAGAATATGCATTTAGGGTTGACATATAATAAACACAGTTCACTGTCAAATAGCTCAATGTTGAGAGAGAGAGAAAGAGAAAAAGGGAGAGGAGCAAAATGTGGACAGTTGTTGAATGTAGACGAAGGGCATACAGATGTTCATTGTATCATTTCTTCAAATTTTTCTGTAGGTTGAAAATTTTTAAAAATAAAAAGTTAGATAAAAAGTCAATTGGTGGTTCTGCAGTAAAAATATCAATTGGAAGTAAACATATCAATTGTTACAGTCATATATCTCTGTAACCTGCACTCACTGCAGTATTGCACTGAGATTTATTAACAATGACAGAAAGTATGTCTACTTGAAAACTCCAGCAGAGCATTTGTTTTCAAGACGGTGCCCCACTGTTAAAACTGAAGACGTTATTTGAGCTAAAGAAATCATGACCACAGTCACTATCTACCTGGTCTCTCAAATCAGCAAGTTCATTTGTTCTTCATTCCTCCTCCCTTCCGCCTTCCAGCCCCATCATCCAGTCATGATCTCTCCAGAATTTAGCTGCTCCTCTCTGTGTGTCAGGTACATACTTCCCAGTATGATCACCGGGAAGACTCCACAACTATGAACATGCTGCTCTTCTGCAGGGAACACCCTCCCTTCCTTCTCTCTCATGTAGTACTCCTCCTCATTCAGGTTCCAGGCCATCTCCTCTATGAAGATGGTGGTTTGTTTCTCCTTCTGCTGGGTCCCACTGTGTTTTGTGTTCCCCAGAGCACGTCTCCCGTGGGGCTGTTCTGTGCTCTTACTAGATGTTCCTGTCTGTCTTTCCGCTGGACTGTGCCTCAAGCATCTCTGCCCTATGCCTGGCAGAGCTAACAGGTACATAGATGATGTTCAGTTAATGTCTGCAGGACTTAATGAGGGAACCAGGGAAGATCTGACATGCTAAATGTGAACTACAATGGAAAATCTCATTTTGACCAAGATAGTTCCTAAAGTTATGCTGATCCAAATTATACATCTCATCTGTTATAATTTTTATTTTAAAGCTTTGTAAAGAAATCAAGGAGTGACTAATTCAATGCACTGTGAGAATGCAGAAGGAAACCATTTTGAATATTAGACTATGAAAAAACTCTGTTACAACCGAAAATATTCTGGTAAGAAATGGGTTTACGAGAACAGATCTTAGGGAAAACAGGGTTGTTGGGCATGTCAGAATTTTGGAAGAATAAAAGGCAGGAGAAATAAGACTTACTAGAGCAGGAGTGACCCTAGAAATTAGCATCATTTTCTAGTCCATACTTCAGAGAGTCCTACATCATGATACTCCTGGAGTAGTCACTAGCAATGCTGGCCTCTCTGTATCTCTTTTAGAAACCATTTAGAGGAATGGGAAACAAGATTCCAGTACTATCACCCATGCAAGTTCAGTGTTTTCATGCAGCTGGTGAGAAGACTTCCAGAGGCCTTCTTTAGCATCTTCTGTAGCAGCACATAAGGGCATTTTTGCAAATAATATATTTACAAGGGAGCAATTGGGAACCAAAACCATATCTAACATTACATTTCATTTCCCATATGAATGGATTTAAAAGTGAAGGGAGATGGGAAGTTATTGTATAATAGGTGCAGAGTTTCAGTTTGGGATGATGAGAAAGTTATGGGGCTAGATGGCGGTGATGGTTGCAACCACAGTGTGAATGTACTTAATGCCACTGAATTGTACGCTTAAAAATGGTTAAAGTGGTAATTTTGTGTTATGTAGATTTTATCACATTTTTAAAAAAATATGAAGGGAGAAATACCTTGAGTTAAGGTGAGACAGTTTTAGATTTGCCAAACCATGGATCTTTGAAGGTCTGTTTGAGAAATTCTGAGGGACTCTCTCTTTCTTACCATCCTAGTTCTGATGCATTCACTTATCCTTGTTGCCTGACATTTCTCAGAGTTGTGGAGGTGGGGAGAGACTCATAGTCTAAATTTTCCTCTATATGGAGATCTGGTTCTACAATATAAGATATGCAAGACAGTGTCATGTCTCTTTGCAAGCGCCCTGTGTCTGTCAAGCTCAAACTTCCCGGTCTGTGCCAGACAGGACACATCTTTATCACCTGTTCCCTCTAATCTCTCCTATCTTGCTGCTGTAACTACCCAGGAATCACCCCTGGGAGATTTAGGGTCCAGGAAGAGGAATGTGGCAGGTGCACATTGTCTAGCGCATCAAAAGTATATTTTTGTCAAATGCCAAATAAATGTGTGTGAACACAGGGAGGATGATTTTTAAAAATTTTTTGCTTGTGGTCTAAAAATGAAAACCTGACTTAAGTTTCTCTTCCTATGTCTAAAGATTTGTTGATATGACATCTGTGTATATAGCATCGATATTGTGATGAGAGAAGTCTAACAAAAGTTATTTAAAAAAATAGTGGGCTTACACCACATGTATTCACCATTAAAACAGTACTAATTGATCAACACTTATGTGCACATATGGAAATAACATTCATCGGGGATCAGGCAGGTGAGAGGGGGGAGGAGGGGACAGGTAAGTTCACACCTAAAGGGTATGGTGCTCACTGTCTGGGGATAGGCACGCTTGTAGCTTTGACTAGGGCGGTGCAAAGGCAATTTATGTGACCAAAGTGTTTGTATCCCTGTAATATTCTGAACTAAAAAACAAATTAAAAATAAAAATAAATAGTGGGCTCTTCTGGATCACTCAGAAAAGTCTCTTCTCCCCTCCTTTGGAGTTGCTGAACTTTCTTCTCTGTTTCACAATTGCTTACTTGGATCCCAAATTTTCCTGCTGAGGAGAACCCTGCCTTTTTAAGATATACTCCCTGGGGTTACACTGAGATAATCCACGTTAAAGCTGAGACCCTAAAGACCTCAAGGCATAGGCAAACACCGAGGCACAACAGCCTATTGGCCACATATTGCTATTATTGCCATACTACTAAATGAATTGCCATATTACTAAATGAATGCAAAGGGAGACCCAATGATGCATGTGGTGCCCACGTTTGTTGGAAGAATATGTGGCCCGTTTCCCTGTTATACTCTAGCATTGCAGAGATAAGGCAGATGTTTCTCTCAACAAGGGCTTTCCGATGTTTGCCTGAAAGTGATGTCTTTAGGCTGACAAAAAATGATGCCAACAGCACCTTGGCCTGTCATCATACATCCTCCTCCCCTCTTCGCAGTATCTTGAGTGCAGACCACACTTCACCTGGAATGGTCTCTCCGAGATCCCTATTTCTTCCCCTGCATTGACAGCATACCCTTAGATACTGATTTGAATCTATTGCTTATAATGATTAACAATACCACTGATAATAATAATAGCTTCCCTGTGCTGCTATTTAGCTACTTTGCTTACTTTGTCACATTTCAATCCAAAGAGGTAGGGTAGATATCATGCATTGTATTTCCTAGGTGCAGAAATTAAAAGACAAAGGAGGTTATGTGATTTTCCCAGGTCTCTCTGAAGCTTTTAATGGTGCTATGTGTGCTACTTGAGACTTGATTGTACTGCATGGGTCCAACTTTGGATCTTCAAATAGGTAGCAGGTACATTCAGGGTCGGGAGCACTTTCTTCCTCTGAATCCTTTCTCATTCCTCAGCCTTTTCTTAATAGATCCTGTCCTCCTATTCGACACAGAAGCAAGTCTAATGTAAATAACACCTAAAGTATACTTTCCAGACTTTTACCAACTGCAGAAAGCAAAGGGGACCTATAATGCTGAGAACCATTCTCAACACTCCACAAAAGGTCACATGTCACTTGGTACTCCAAGCATACTTTACAAAGTTTTCCATTTTTGTTCTCCCAAGTAACCTAGCTACCTGGATGGCAATAAATAACCTTGAAAGGGAAATTCAGTGTCAACTAGAGGGGTTAAAAAAATATTTGAAAAAAAGAGCAAAATGTTTAATTTATTAGGAATTAGCAACTACTTTTATTTGAATTCCATGCGATAACATGAAGAACCAGAAAATATCCATTTGTTTTGTTCCCTTTTTTGTATGTTTAGGGTTTTTCCTTCCTCTGGCAGTAGCAAGGAGTAAGAGGGATTTAGCATTATCAGAAAATAGAATATTTAATTTTTACTGGAAGTTCAAAAAGATACTATGCAGTATACAGACGCAGCTGTTGGGTGTTGATACATAGCATATATTATTAATAGCATACATAACATAGCATGGACTACATCTACAATTTTAAGGGAATTTTCCCTATTCATGAACAGAAATCTTAATATTTTATGAAACCCAGAAATAAGAAAAGCAACAGGATTCCTATCAAATGAGCACCAAGAGCTTAATTCAACAATCCTTGGAAAATTGATATGGAAAAATACTGACCTGGGAGACAAGGGACCTCAACTCCAGTCCCAACTCTGCCTTCCACTCTGTGATCTTGGACAAGATGTCTAAGTTTCTTTTGCCTCCATTTCCTTACCTGTAAAACATGGTGACTGAAAATGCTATTATAGGCCTTTCTATCTCTCATTTCTTTAATAGACTAAAGTTATCATATGGAAGCAACTTCCAGGGACTTCAGCTCTTTCTTTTGGTTAATGAATGCTAGAAAAAGATTACTACTACTGAGCTTACTCCAGATTTTTTTTTCTAAAGGGGTTTATAGGGAAAATGTGAACAGCTTGATTTGGAATCCTTTTGCTCAATTTTTAAAATAATAACAATAATTATAATCCTGATAGGCTAAGGCTTTGCATTATTTTATTTATCCTTACAGCATATGCATGAGGGAGATAATATTATCTCCCTTATTAGATGAAAAAGCTGAGGTTTAGAAGATTAAATGACTTTCAGCAGACCACACGGCTCTTTCAAATCCAAGCCCATTTCTTTCTGAAGCATTCACTAACAATATTATAGACAGTAGGGCTTTACTCTTCAAAAAGTGTAGGGATATATTAAAATGTAGACAGTACTCCAACAAATGCAAGTAAAAAGTTAACTCTCAAACTAACAATTCATTATGCACATACTTCCATCAGTCATTCCTTACCATTTAATGTTACAGTTATTTTTATAGTAATAAGAAAGAAAACTAAAGTGATATTTTGTGTGCTTCAAGTGAAAAAGGGGGATAGGCAATGGTTGAATCCATTTGGATTTAATTCTCCTGCAGCCAATCTTTTACAGAAATGAGGTTATAATATAAATGAATGTACACTTGTACCAGAGGGAAACATATATAGTCTTTAAAGTTATTCAATTTATATTGCTACTCAGTTGTTAAAGTGTTGGTGAAGTAGCGTGTATATAAATATGACACCAGTGACAGCTATAAAGATAAACCTCTTACGTTGTAACTTCTCAATTTAAGCACACAAGACTAAATTTGGGGAATAAATCATGATAACGGTAGCCACTATATTTATATGAAAATGAATAAATGTTCTATGCTATCAGTTTATTAACCTGTAATGAGTAGATACTTTATCATCATTTTGTAGATTTTTTGAAATACCTTGGCACAGTAGTGTTACAGATAATGCAGGCTCATCTGGTTGCTAAGAAATTAATTTTATTATCCAAGAAATTGATTTTCTCAGCACCCAATAGTATGTTAGACTGGAAGAATGTGTGACTGACCCAACAAATTAGCCAACTATAAGACAAACCCAGTGGGAGTATGTTTGGTTATATTGTTCCTTTCTCTGGGGAAGATAAGAAGAGATAGAGATTATACATAGGCAGGCATAGGGATTAAAGATGATAAAAGCACTCAGGGCACAGTGATATGGAGCCTCAGGGAGTAAGTTTCCAGGATTCTTCCATGGAATAGATATTATGGGAATGCGTCCTATCTAGAAGAAGCGTGCCCATAGGCAGCTCCCCACGTAGTATATTGTGACGGCCATTTCTGCAGTGTGATAGGAGAGTCACAACAAGATCCTTTGGTCCCATGCTTCCCATTATGATATATCCTATTGCTTGATGGTTCCATTATTTTAGGTTTGCCCAGGAATGAAGGCTTTAATTTCAGGAAGCTCCAAAGTATAAATACAGAAACAAAAGGATTGTCCAAAGAGTGACCCCAGGAATTTCTTCAGATTTCATGGTAACAAGTGAGTTGTGGGTCCCTTTCCCTCCAGCTGGAGAGGCTGGACAGTCACTTTAATGTCCAAGGAACAAGAGGAACCAAGATCTCCAAGTATTGTCCAGAAATCCTCTAAAGAGCTGAGACCTAAGCACAGACTAGCAGCTGAGTCAAAAATTTCCTGTGCAAAGATACTGTTATATTCACCCTACTTAAATGAAAAGCAGCCAAAGGGGTGGTTCCCTCATGCAGCAGAGCTCCACAGTGGACCCAGCCACCTCTCCTCAGGATGCAGAAAGAATAAGAGACCCATGCATTTGTTGACTCTTCTGCCCACAAGTCCCAGACAGTATCAGGTGCCATCAGTGGCGTTTGCCTGAGCTCTTTGTATAACACACGTTATCTCTATTTCCATTTCATTCCTGAAGGATATAGAGTTTGTGATTGACAGATATTTTCTTTTGGCACTTCAAACATGTTTTATCACTTCTTTCTGGATTCCATGGTTTCAGATGAGAAATCTGCTGTCTTTCGAATTGATGTTCTCCTATAGGTCATGTGTCATTCTCTCTCATTTCTTCAAAAACATTTTTCTTTATCTTTAGTTTTCAGAAATTTAATTATGATGTATCTTGACATAGTTTCTTGGAGGCTTATCCTATTTGTGGTTTACTCAGCTTTATGAATCTGTAGCTTTATGTCTTTCACCAAATTTGGAATGTTTTCAGTCATTACCTTTTTAAATAATATCTCAGCCCCATTTCTTTCTCCTCTCTCTCAGCGAACTCTGATGATACAAATGTTACATCTTTTGTTGTTGTCACACAGGTCTCTGAGGCTCTATTCTTTTTTTCCTCAGTCATTTCATTCTGTGCGTCAAATTGCATAAGTTCTGTTACTCTGTACTCAAGTTCACTGATTGTATCTTCTGTCATCTCTATTCTACTACTGGTTGAGTATCCCTAATCTAAAAATCCAAAATCTGAAATGCTTCAAAATCTGAAATTTTTGAGCATTTTTGAAATTTTTGAGCAACATTATGCTCAGAGGAAATACTCATTGGAGAATTTCAGATTTTAGAGTAGGGATGTTCAGCCAGTAAGTATAAAGCAAATATTCCAAATCCAAAAACATCCACAATCTGAAAGCATTTCACATAAGGAATACTCAATCTGTACTGAGCCTATCTTGCAAGGTTTTTTATTTTATTTCTAATTCTATAATTTCCATTTGGTTCTTTTTTATAACTATTTCTTTTTTAAGGTTTTCTATTTTTTATTTATTTTAAGAAAATTCATAATTACCATTGAAACAATTTTATGGTGGCTGCTTTAAAGTGTCTTTCCGATAGTTCCATTCATCTTGGTATTAGTGTAAATGTATTGTCTTTTCTCATTTAGAAGTTGTGATTTTCCTGGTTCTTGGTATGATAAGTGATTTTAGCTTATATCCTGAACATTTCAAATATTATGTTAGGAGGTTATGGATCTTATTTAAATCTTATATTTTAGTGGGCAGTCACCCTATTTAGGTTTAGCATGTAGGCCCTGGTGTAGCTTTGTGGGCTGTAGTTCCAATAACATTTCAGTTTTCTGAGCCCTTGCAGTGCTATTCTGTTCTGCTTTGAAATCTGGCTCCATTTGGGGCCCTGCTGCATTCCTGCTATTGCTGCCTATGGAGGTGGAAGGGACTTGCGTGGGCCACTTGATGTTATCAGGTAGAGAGTGTGGTTGTTTGACCCATAGTTTGGAGAGCAAGTCCCCTGGCCTGTTCTCCAGTCACCTGACACTAGTGAGCTTTCAACTTGATCTCTGTCAGTTCTGCAGAAGAAGGGAAGTTCTTGCCTGGGCCACTGTTTGCTGCTGAGTGGAGAGCCAGAAGCCATGAAATCTGGGTAGCTCTCTGTCACTGGTGGATGGTGAGAAAACCCGGGACCCACTTCACTTTCTGCTACTAGGTGAAGGGCTGGGAGATTCCAGGCCTGGTTTATTTTCTGCCATTGAGTGACAGGCTTAGAGACACCTTGCCTGGGTTGTCTTCTGCTGCTGGGTAAGGGCTGGGAGGCACTGGCTTTCTGGAGCTACCAGTGAGGGCAAAGGTGCCCAGCTCCTGCACATGTTTTGGGGAGAGAGCGGGGTTGGCCTTCTCAGATTCTGATGCTGTTTCTGCTATAGGCAGATTGGCCCACTGCTGCCAGAGAGAATGGGGCAGGGACTGCTTGACCAACCTGGGTTCTCATTTTGCTGCCACTGCAGGCACATGGAGCCCACTATTTCCACTGGGTGCCCACTTAATCCCTGCTGGGTTTAGAAAGAGGACTAAGAAAGCTCCCTTTCCCAGTGCTTTGGTTAGAGAGAGTAACTTACTTTCCTCCCTCTTTTCTTTTCTCTTCTCTCTTCTCCCTTCCCTTCCCTTCCCTTCCCTTCCCTTCCCTTCCCTTCCCTTCCCTTCCCTTCCCTTCCCTTCCCTTCCCTTCCTTCCTTTCTTTCTTTCTTTCTTTCTTTCTTTCTTTCTTTCTTTCTCTTTCTTTCCCTATTGGTGGTTCCAGCTTGCAGCCCTCTCTGAAACCCACTCTAGGATACATGGGAGACAAAAAGAAAACCCAGGGACTGCATCTTGATTTCATTCTTCAGTCCTGAGACCCACATTTCTTTCTCCATGTTTCACAGTCTTCTTATAATTGTTGAATTCTCTCCAGGATATTTAATTGTATTCAGAGGGGAAGAACAGGAAAGTGTGAGTCTATGCCATTGCCACAGAACAAGAAGACTAGTACTTCATACTTGAAATACAGAGCACTCCAAGCTTTAAATAAATTAACTGATAAGGGCATTACCTTAGAGTGTTACCAAGGTGTCCACTTAAAGCTAGCTCCTGGAGGGCAAGATAAACATTGCATTTCCTTCCTGATGTGGATTTGAAGTTCTCCCTTAATCTGGTATTTATTATAATTTAAAATATAGAATGTTGAAAGAGTAGCAACCCAAGATTAGCATTCTCTCTTGGAAAACCATACTTAGTGAATTAAGTGAATTAGGTGATGGGCCTGAAAATCCCCATCTATCCTGTAACTCAAAAAGAATCCAGTAAGTTATACTGTTAGACACTACTGGTTTTCTAGGGACCGATGATAGAAATTTCTCCCTCCTCAAAAATAGCTATTTCTTCAAAGTAACTTACTGTTTTTATCCCAAGAACAATATAGATCCAGCACCTGTCCAGGTTTTCTTCTGTATGCTAGGAATGGAAGATGCTCCAAGCCAAATCTGTGCTCCCCGTACCTCCCCCCAGTAAATGTGTAAGATGTGTAGGACTTTATGGCACATGTTTTGTATATTTCTTCCTACCTGTATTGTCCCTTATATCTTAGAACCTGTCATCTTTATATCCATTTTGGAATATCATGGGATAAAAATTAACAGAATATGAAAGTTTCCCTTTCATAGATACACAAGAAGAAACTCTCCCATCACATTTACTGGAGAAGGAAAAGCCCCTACTCTAACCTTCCAGGTACTTCCAGCAGCATTAAGGCCAAGTGGGTACAGGGAGAGAAGAGCTGCTGAGAGGGAGAGAAAGGACCGCAGAGCATTGCAGAGAAGAGCCTGGTGCCTCTTGAGCAACATGCAAACAGGAGCCACGCTGTATTCATTCTTGCGTTTCTGTGCCCAACAGTCCCTGGCACATAGCACAGAGGGGGTGCCCAATAAAAGTTTGATGAATTTTTAGAAGGGACCTGCCCTGCAAATTGCAAAGGCAGTGAGTACAGTGTGGGAGGAAGCTACTCCCCATCTCCACTCACACTAATCAAGTCCCCCGTGGAGACTTAGCCTAGTAACTTGAAAACAGCAGTGGACTTGGCCTTCCAGGAAATGACTAAATAAAAGAGCAAGTTTTGAGAGTGCAGACTTCACTTGCCAAACCATTAACCAAAAGGATGGTCCATAACCCCTTCAATCATCTACCTATGGGGGTGATTAATTGGAACCAACCAACCATGTCTGAAATGTTGTTCATGTCAAACAAATTTGGAGATAGCCCCAAAATCCTGCCATGGAAATCTATAGCCAGAAGACCCCTTCCGGAAGACTTCCTGTCTGTTTCCTCGAGATGATGAAGGAAGGCTCAGAAAATAAGCCCCAACTCTTCACCAGCTGACTTCAGACACACTCAATCTCAGCTCACCAGAGTCGGCAGAATTCAGCCGCTTAAGTGCAGCCGGAGGTCACTGCAAATCAGCAGTCTCTGCGCAGACACCTTCCAGGCCGGCTGCTGCTGGCAGATGTCCACATCCATCCAAACAGATCTGCAGATGATGTGAATGACATCTCCCATTGCCCTTTAAAATGCTTTGGTACCAGAGCTCTCAGCATCCCCATTTCAAGCCACTCAGGTACATAAGAGTCAGTCAGCAGTTCCAATTAGGGGATCAGAAAAGAAATGGGTAAGTCTTCTCCCAGATGGCTCTGGTCTGAGGAGCGAGCGGCGTGGATGTCACTAATAGATTTTGCCCAGTCTCTGCACAAGGAGCCAGACAAGCACAGAGTGCCCATTAAAGGGCGAGCCCGCTTTACAGCTCCCAGCCTCCTCATCAAGACAATTCGGCCACACATCGACTCTGGAGCCAATTTGGTTTCCGAGCTCTCGTCCTTTATTTTATCACCAGCAAACACGGCCCGTGGCGAGCCAGTGAAATTATCTTCAGCCCATAATCAGAATTCTGCCATTCCCCCGGGTCCTCCACTTTGCAAGGGTTTCTGGGAGGCAGTGCCCAGGGAAGAGCTGAGCAGCCGTGCCAATTAACCGTGACCTTCAGCCCCGGGTCGCAGAGGAGTCATGCTGTGGGTAAGGGGGAAACGGCTTATCAGAATGGAAAACACATCTCACAGCAAAAATGGTGTCTCTTTGGGGCAGTTAGTACTCACATAAATAGAGAACTTACCTCCTGAGATGAAAGACTAGAGAACAGAGGCCCCCAAATGGTGACTCAAGCCCTGTCCCTAATTTATTTGCCAGGATCATGTCTCCTTTACCCTTTTGGGGGAAGTAGCACCAAAAGGGAAAAAGAAAAAAACCTCAGTAAATATATTAGGTAGCTGTTCTGTATAGCAAACCTAAAATGTTGTCACTTTAATCAACGGTCATTTGTTCTCTCTCCCAAGCCTGAGGGTTGGGCAAGTGGGTCTGCAGGTGGTACCGCCTGGGTGGATCTCAGCTGGGCTGGCTCATGCTTCTGCGCTACCTGCTGGGCTGGCTGGGGGCTCCCTGGTCTAGAATGGTCTCAGCAACCTCCCCCTTGGCCTCTCCTCTCCCAGCAGGCTAGCCCAGGCTCATCCTCATGGCAACAGCAGGGTTTGGGGGCTGGGGGGAGTGGAACCAGGGCCAGGCTGGAACCTGCAAACCAGCACCTCTGCCACATGCCACGGGCGAAGCCAGATTCGAGGGGCAGGGGGAAGAGACTCCATCTCCTGATGCCACAAAGTCCCACGGCAAAGGGCACGGACTTGGGGATGGATGGATGAGTGGAGCCATAATGCAGCGCCTCAGCCATGGTGGGAGAAGGCGGGGTAGAAGCAGTTTGGGGCAAAGGAGGAAGAGGCTCAAGTTGTCTAAAAGAATGGGATTGCGCCTCACCCTGGCTGCGAGTCTTCCTCTTCTGCCCATGCCCTCTCCTCAAGCACTGAAAAGTCGAATACCTATTTGGGAAAAATTCAACCAGGTCTGGTGACTCAGGTGATCCGCAGCTCCTCCCTGTCGAGTGCTGTTGGCTTCCCCAGGCGTAGGGCGCGAATCTCGGCAGGCGGCCTTGAGACCAACAAGTCAGGGGGCTCCTACGGCCAGGAGGGATCTCACAGGCTCCAGTGGGCACTCGGGCCGCTTATGCCGAGGAGTGGGAGTGTGAGGGGAGAATCTTAGCCTCCCCTGCCTACCTGTCCTGACGCCATCATTTGCAATTTCCCCTCCCCTGCACCCGCCACCTGGCACACTGAGCTACCTTCATTCCCTGAAATGTGCCGTGAAAACTCAGCTCCAAGTCTCCTCCCGCCGAGAATGCCTCTCCCCATCCAGACAACTCCCCCCATCCTCCAAGTTCAGCATGAGGGTCGCACCTAGAGGTTCCTCCCACCCTGTGCTTCCAAGACTTACCCCCACGGGAGCGCTCCTCGCTCCACTGCAGTTGTTTACCTTGTTGTCCTCATGATTTTGTCAGCACCTTGAAGGGCAAGAACCAAGTCCTTCACCTCGCTGTTCCCAGGACTGAATTCAGAGCCTGCAGCACATAGAAGTTCTTAACGCGGCTTCACTTTCTCCTGTGGGAACACTAGAACCCTTATTCATGGAGTTAAGCACAGGTTTGTAAAATCCTTATTTTACTTTCCCCACCCCTTTGGAGCAAAGCAGACTTGGCCTACTCCACTTTTGTAGATAACTTGGGCAGATTTTGACTAATTTGCCTAAGATCAACTGCCTCCTAAGTGCCAAAGCGAGAACTGAAATCTGTCTTCAAAGTCGCAGCCCGGTGTCTTTTCTCTCTAACTTCAGGTTTAAATATATTTATCCTGCAATGCCTTTACTTATTCTAAAAGAGAATTTAGTCAACAGATACTTATGTTCCTACCTAATGTGTCAGGCATGGTTTTTGAAGCTAAGAATATAGCAACGCATAGGACAGGCCAAGCAAGGAGTTGGACAATAAACGGCAACCTTTGATTTATTTATACAAATGAAATAGTTAGATAGCATTTGCTACATGCCAGATACTGTCTTCCTACATTTTTCATTTACAAATGAATCACAGAGAGGTAAAATAATTGGCCCCAGGTCACAGAGGTGGTCAGTGGCAAAGCAGGAACACGAAGCCACTCTGATTTCCCAGTCTTTGCTCATCCCCACTCCTCCAGGCTGCCTGGTGTGAAGTGTTTTTAAATGTTAGGTGTGACATTGTGCAATATATATTTGGTCTTCATCCAGTTATCTGGCATACAACTCCTCAAATCCTTGGAATCTTCAAAATGCCAAGTGGCTTTCTGTGTAATGAGATGACTGTGGCTGGCAGCACTGGGTAACTTCAGGATGGGGCTGGTCACCAGAAAGTCCAAGGCAGGATTAGAGCGTTGAGACTTTGAGCCCCACCCCTCCAACCTCCAGGGAGAGAGATGGGCTAAAGGTTAAGTTGATCAGCTATGGCCAGTGGTTTAATCAGTCATGCCCACGTAATGAAGCTTCTATAAAAACCCAAAAGAACAGGATTCAGAGAGCTTCCGGGTAGCTGAACATGTGGAGGTTCCTGGAGGATGGTGTGCCAGGGGCGGGCTTGGAAGCTCCAAACCCCTTCCCATCCCTCACCCTGGACATCTCTCCATCTGTATCTTCTGTAATATTCTTTGTAATAAACCAGCAAACATAAGTGTTTCCCTGAGTTCTGTGAACTGCTCTAGCGAATCAATCAAACCCAAGGAAGAGGAAGAGGTTGTAGGATCCCCAATTTATAACCAGTCGTCAGAAGCACAGGTGAAACAACCCGGGGCATTGGAAGTGAGGTGCAGACTGAGCCCTCAACCTGTGTGACCTTCATATAGATGATACAATGAGTAAAAAACAAAACAAAAAAATGTAAAAAAAAAAAAAAATAGCTGGGCATTGTGAAGTCCAAGCTATTTGGGAGGCTGAGTCAGGAGGATATCTTCAGCATAGGAGTTTGAGGTTGCAGTGAGCTATGATGACACCACCACACTCCAGCACAGGTGACACAGTGAGACCCCCTTCTCAAAAAAAAAAAACAAAACATAACAAAACGAGTAAGTGAGGAAAAGAGCATGAACGAGACATTAGGATAAAGGTAGGGGGAAAAAGCAACATAAAGGTAAAGTCAGATATAAAATACAGGCCTTAAATTACCCCCATACATTTTGCTACTATTAATAGCATCAGGTCACAAATTTGATCATGAGCTTCCTCATGGCCATCACAAAGAGGGAAATAGGGACAGCTCCAATAGTCTCAAAAGATAAAAAGAAAGATGTTTCTTAGAAGCACATCTATTCTTAGCACTGAGACCTTGGGAGATTTTCCAGCTGCCTAAAAAGTAAGTCAGAATCTGATCTGATTGATCTGATGGATCAAAAGGAAAATTAAGGCATATTACAACCAGACAGAGGTATTTTGTAACTACACTGAGATGTACAGAGTTTGAACAGTTTGGGCATGGTGAAAACATTGAAACTGAATATTAAAATATTTGTGTATTAATATATTAATCTTCTTTATGTACAGAAGGTTAGTCCACACTGAATTTACAAAGACCACATTTTGAGGTTCAGATCATATCCATGATGATAAAATGATTGATCCAAGAAACAGTTGATTCAATGGTTTAGGTTGATCCAAGGATGGAGGTGGGGGGTCACCTAGTCAGTCTTCTCATGTTGCCCTTACGACAGTCAAGAAAAAGAAATTGACCACACAGTGCCCCCATAGAAGCCAGGTAGGGAAGGGGTGTCCTACTGTTGGCATGTGAGATAAGTTCATATGACTCTTTCATTGTATTCTTTTGACAATAGTTACTGCAAGCCATTTTTTTTCCTGCTTACTAGAAGATGGAGAAAACAGGCAGAGTGGTTAAGGAAGCCATGAGGAGGGAAGTTTCTCCACTAACCTGCACACTTGTAAGTATAATCACAGCTCTCCTGTGTATCGAGCACTCACTCCACGCAGACAGGTACAATTCCTTTCCGCACAGTGCCTAAGTATAAAATGCTTTACCTTCTGGAGGCAGCGCTTGGTATACCTGCCCAGAAGCAGGGATGGGATTAATGGAACGAGGAGCCTCCCAGTCTTGGATGGTGGGGTTAATCGAGTCCCAAAGTTTTAACGATGTAATAGAATATTTGGAAGCCACGCAAGTTGTCCAGGTTATTTGGAAACTATGTTATAAACTGTAACTCCAGAGCTCTAATGGTCACTAGGGATTAAAGAAAGGCCAGGGCTGAAGACGGAGAATCTGGGATCATGCACAGCAGTAATCACTGACAAATGTTCCAAGGAAGAGAGGAGGAGACACAGCACCACGAACAAACTCACACTTTGGCCTCTTCAGATCCTTTGCAATTGCTTGAGTCTTCAGTTCCCCCTTCACACAATCTTGCCATTGTCATGCAGGAGGGGACTGAGAGAACACCACTGGGCTTATTGTCAGAACATCATGGTGCCTTTCTGGAGGGCAATGGCAGAGCAGGAGTGGCAGGACCCAGACACAGAACAGACAGATGGCAAGGAGATGGGAAGTGTGGGGAACTCACCGAGAAAGTGGCAAAGACAGGTGGGAGAGAAATGGTACAGTAGTTGGAGGCTACAGTGGGGTGCGGAACTATTCGTCTCCAAGATAGAGGAGACCTGCTGTGTGTGTGTTGGAAAAGTTAGAAAGGAAGGGTTGGGGGTAGAAGATAGAACAAATGCTGGAGTCAAGGAATGGGCAGAGCTTAGCTTTGAGGTTAGCCTCAGAGGGGAAACAAGACTCTTCTGAGACAGGTCGACAGAAGAGGACACAGGAGTCACTGTTTGGGGAAGGAAGGAACTCCTGCAGCCCCTGTGGCCTCAAGCTTCTCAGGAGGAATGAGCATGGGGGCCACCTGCTCAGAATGAGGGAAGAGAGAGAGAACTAGGGCTGGAGGGCAAGGGCAAGGGCAGGGGTGGCTTCCACCACATCCTACAGAGTGTGTGGGGAGGAGTGTGCAAGGAGCACGTTCTCAGTTTGAATGTCTGGAGCCATGCTGGGTGCTGATGGGAAATTAAGAATAAAACTCTGGCCGGACGCGGTTGCTCTCGCCTGTAATCTTAGCACTCTGGGAGGCCGAGGCAGGAGGATCACTTGAAGTCAGGAGTTCAAGACCAGCCTGAACAAGAGTGATACCCCATCTCTACTAAAAATAGAAAAATTAGCCAGGCAACCTGGTGTGCGCCTGTAGTCTCAGCTACTCCGGAGGCTGAAGTGAGAGGATCGCTTGAGCCCAGGAGTTTGAGGTTGCTGTGAGCTATCATGATGCAACTGCATCTACCCAGGGTGACAGTGAGACCCTGTCTCAAAAATAATAATAACTAATAAATAAATAAATAAATAAATAGGTAACACTCAACCCTGGCTGGGTGTGGAAACAGGCTTTCTCTTCTCAAGATTCAGGGGCAAAGAGGAAAGGGAAAAAGAGTTCTTAGCAGATTTGGGAAAGACCTCAACAAATGTTAGCTCTAGTCAGAAGCAAAAATAGGAAAAGTAAGTTTCTAAACCTTCTAGCTATTCAAGTATATAATACATTTTCCGCCAAATAATTGATTTAATCTCCCATGAAAATATTATTTCTCACTCAATCATTCCTTTCCATGCACCCACATTTATTAAGTGCCATTGGACCACGACCTCTGCCAGAGATTATTTCTAATAATATTCCTACATTCGTAGGGCACATTCTTTCTAATTCAATTTCTTATTTGATCCTCATTAAAACGCTTAAGGGATAATAGGAAGCGCAGTTATGTCCTTTATGTCCTCCATTTTATGAATGAGGAAACAAACTAAAGACAGCTTCAGGAAAGTGACTTCTAACCTCCGGAACTCTAAGTATCCCTCAGCCCTGCCCTTCCCCTCCACATCATAGTCATAATTATTTGCTTCACGTCTGTCTTTCCTGTCGGACTGTGGCTCCAAGAGGGCAGACTGGGGGGCTTGTTCCCTGCCATCTTCCTGGTGGATCCCATTTACCACTGAGTCCGCACTGTGTAGACATGTGGTCTACACACAACAGATTTGCTGATGGGAGTTCCTCGTGGTCTTTCTGGAACAAATCCATTTTTTAAAAAGAAATTACAACTTAAAGCTATGTGCATTAAGATTCTTGAATTTTTCACATTTCCCCCTCAATATATTATAGTGATCTCACCCAAAATTAATTTGGCAGCACTTTTTTTTTTAGCACGTCATTTTATCAAATCTTTCCAAATCATTCAACTCTGTTTTTATGGAAACAACTCACTGCCTCTTCACATTCATAGCTCATTGGTCTTAAATTAATTAAATTTTTATAAATATTAATACAAATTAAACAAATACAACTGCTAAAAACAAATCTAGGAATAACCACAACTGACTCTTGGTAAGTATACTACATGACCGGTAGGAGCAGAGGCACCTGGGCATATTAGGGCAATATCCTTCAAACTATTTGACTGCAAATCCATAGTAAGAAAGATAGGGACCACCAATTTTTTAAGCAGAAGAATGGGAAGCTTCTCCACTCCATTCCTCACCCTGACTTAATCAATTTTATATTTTATATTTGTCCCCAGGAACTTCCCACCTCCAGGTATCAATGTCTAAAGAATTCAGGATTTGAGGGACTTTTGAAGGCACAGAATTTTTTGTTTACACTATTAAGAATCCAGGGCTGCATTGTGCTTTGGTCATAGCTGTAGACAGCAGCTCAAATGATAATTCTAGGACATTGCATTATTTTTGAAATGTTGATGAACAAAATGACTATAATATAATATGAGCCCCCAAACCATGTAAATCTTTCTACAAATTAATAAAAAACCCTACAATGAATATTTTTTGAGTTCATAATCTCCTTTAGAAAAATTAAATGGTGGAAATGAGTTAATTGATAAATACAAATTCCTTTTTAGAAAGGACACAGATTTAATATAAAATAATTACCTCCTTACGACTGATTTATCTTAAGCCTGACTGCATTTAAATTATATCTTGCCCTTATTCAGACCTTATCTAGGGAAATAAATGAACCTTTCATTCTGGAAAAAGATAGAATGGAGAATGCCCTATGAGGAGACAAAAAAGAAATAGTCTGAGTTCTTAAAAGATAGATTGAGAGCCCTTTCTCTCCTCCTGGTTAGTGAGGAAGATGTACATATCCTGGTGCAATAAATCGTGAGTCACTTACAGAGCAGTTCCTTCTAATGTAGACCTATTAAGAATGCCTTCCCCCGCCACTCAGAGCTCCAGGATCACTGTCTTGTCCGTTCAGAGCCTCCTCTGGGGCGTCCGGAGCACAATCTTTCCCCCCAGGCCCGTGAAGAGAGGCTATTTCCACTGCAGTCTGTTAAGACAGGGTGCCCCTTGCTTAGTTCCTAAGATTCCACTCTCATGCTGCACATTTTCCTTTGATGTAAAATATGTGACATTCTAGACCTTCAACAGTGATACCATGGACCCTTCTCCCCAGGAAAAGAGAGAAAAAAACACTGAGACAATCACTCACATCCTTCAAGATCAAATAGCACCCACTGAGGCAAAAATGATGGAGAAGATCGGGGTAGGGGAGGAGCAGGGTGTCTCAGTTATTCTGCTTCTTTGCCTGAACAGTTCACATTTACTGGATAATTGCTGATGCCCCATATTGTAGGTATAGACCTTGACAAGTTTCTATTTTTAATTGTATAAACTCAATTGTCTCATGAAATTATATTGTACAAAATATGACTAGATATGCAGGGTTATCAAATTGGGGAAGTCATTGGGTATAATAAAATTTCTTTCCTTCCGTTTGTGACAGCCTGAGTGGTTTTCAAATATGTAGTTCAGGAGGAGGTCTCAGAGGGACAGCAGAGAGAACACCTAAGCCTGGGCAAGTTGTCATGGTAACCAACATGGCATTCAATGGGGACCTTGACCAGAGCAATTTCTGCAGAGTGGTGGGGTGAAACCCTGATTGGAGTGGATTCAGAAGAGATTGGGAAGAGCTGAAATGCAAACTGAGAGTAGAGACGACTCTTCCAAGAAGTTTTGCTATAATCGCAGCAGATAAATCTGGCCATAACTAGAGAGTGATGTGAGATCAAGAGGGGGGTTCTGTTTTGTTTTACAACAGGAGAGATTACAGTAGGTTTGTGTGCTAATAGGGAATAATCCAGGATAGAGAGAAAGGCTGATGCTTGAGTAGAAAGAGGAGGCAATTGCTGAAGCATTGTCTTTGAGTGGGAGAGAAGGGGTAATGTCTACCGCACAAGTGGAGGAGATGACCTTGGAGTTCACTCATCCTAACCAGAGGGGACGTGGTACACACATAGGTAGAGGGAGATGGAAGGATATGGTGGAAGGAGCCTATGAAAGTTCTCTTTAGGTTGCTTCAATTTTACTAGTGGAATAGAAAATAAAGTCTTCAGCTGAGATGAGGATGGGAGAAGATGTATCGGAAGTTGAGGAGGGAGGAAAAGATATGAAATACTCATCTAGTTGAATGGCAGAATGAATGGCCTAGAAAAACAACCCAAAGAAGTTTATATCTGGATTGTGAAGTGATAAACTTAAACTTGACCCCACATGCTCTGACTGTCAGTGCAAGCTTGGAATTCTGACTGGAGTTGTCAAGTGGTGATGAAATAGTGCACAGTGGGGGAAAGTCAATAGGGGATGGATTTAACCTTATGGTCCATCAAATATTAAATAGTCTATAAAACAAAAATATTCTCAATTAAATGAAATAAAGACAGTCTCCCTAGACAAGGATAGACTTGAAATTAGAGCCCCTGAAAGATGCATGAAAAAACATTTCAAGAGCTTGAGGAAGAACTATTGCAAGTTGAGAAGCCAAAAAATAATGTAGCTTCCAAAGTCAGAAACATAATCTAAATCAGAAAACTTTTAAATGCTGTGAAACAAAGCCCATCAAGAGTATTTTTACAGTATAATTTTGGAAGTGCAGAAGACATTAATATTTAAAGAAACACTTATAAATAAACTTTTAAACAGAGTTTTTTGACCTGACTTCCACACTCCCCTAGGATGGCATTCAGGTGGTCCACAACTTTCTGAATTTACACACCAAATATTATGTGTAGATGAGAATGTGCCTATTTCTGGAAGTGAGCACATAATTTTTATTGAATTCTAAAAATAGACTATGATTCCAAAGCATTAAGAATGACTTTCCAAGAAAAGAAAATGATCTACATCAGAAAACTTGTGATACAGGAAAAATAGTTTATTTTAGAAAACTTCTGAAATGAAGATTTGGAAACATCTTGGAGTAGTAGAAAACACGATGGACCAGGAAATAAGAGTTTGTATTCTACCTGACTTGCTTCTTATAAGCTGTCTGATCAGGGACAGAACTCCTTATTTATTAGGGCATCAGATTCCTCCCCTGTGAGAGAATGGTGTTGGCACATGTGATCACTAAGGTCTCTTCCAGTCCTAACATGGTAAGATTCCATGAGCATGTACCACACTGCATGATTTCTGCTCATTAAAATGAGAGGGACTTTCTTTATCCAAAAATAAAGACTTTGGGGGGCCTTGTGGCTCTTCCTAGACCCTCCTTTTCTCCTCTCATTTAATCACAGTGAGGAACCATTTACTAAATAGAGAGAAATAACAAGTTGTTATCTAGAGGATGCTTTGGCCCAGCTAGTAATGCTAAGTAACAATGAAGACACATTACCTTTCAGGTGCTTGCCAAGAATGGATTTCTAAATATTTACATCTAACATGATGTCTTGTTCAATTTTCTTTTGCTGTAAAAGAATACCTGAGGCTGAGTAATGTATAAAGAAAAGTTTATTTCTTACAGTTCTGGAGGGTGGGAAGTCCAAGATCAGGTAGCCGCATCTGGCTGGCTTTTGGTGAGGGCCTTGTGCTGTATCATAATATGGTAGAAGGCACCACAGGGTGAGAGGGGCACACAAGAAGGGAACAGCAAAACTGGCTTTTATGACAGACCCACTCTTGTGATAACTAACCCACTCTTGTGATAACCCATTAATCCATTAACCCATTAACCTATTAAACCATTAATCCATAAAAGGATTTACCTGTTTATGAGAGCAAAGCCCTCATGATCCAATCACCTTTTAAAGGCCCCACATCCTAATACTGTTACATTCAGGATTAAGTTTCAAGGTGAATTTCAGAGGAGGCAAACATTCAAACCATACCACCTGGCAAAATGGCAGAAGGAGTTATGTAATTCCAAGACTAAGGAAAGATGAAGGGACTGTGACTAAGAGTACCTCCACATGAGAAACATTTGATTTCCTCCAGATCTTAAGGCCTTTCCACAATGTATGCATTATAGCAACTTCCACTGACAGAGCATTGAATGTGGTGATATGGTGCCTGGATTGCTATAAGTTGTCTGCTGAGTTATCCGTTCCTACCATCATAAAGCACTCATACCTCAGTTGCTATGGAAACCAGCCTCCAATAGCCCCCAGTGATCCTTGCCTCCTTGTATTCACTCCTGTATAGGTTCCTCCCACAATGAATCAGAGTTTATGTGACCAGACCAACAGAATATAGCAGAAGCAAAGATAGATGGCTTCCAAGTCTAGTTAATAAAAGGTATTGCAGTTTTCTCCTTGATCTGCTGGGTCACTCACACTGAAGGAAGCCACCTGCCATGTCATGAGGATACTCAAGCAGCTCATGGGGAAGCCCACGTAGGGAGGAACTAAGATCTGCCAACAGCCAGCACCAGTTTACCAGTAATGTGAATAAGCCACAGCGGAAGCAGATCCTCCAGCCCCCGTCACATCTTCAGATGACTGCAGCCCCAGCTCACCTCTTGACTGCAGTCTCATAAGAGACTCCAAGCCAAATGCTACCAAATTCCTGACCCATAGAAACTGTATGTGTAATAAATGTATACTGTATGTTAAAGCCACTAAATTGAGGGTAATTTGTTACACAGCAATAGATAAGTAATATAGTTGCTTTGCTTTTCTTAGGTTCTACAACGCATTAACAGAGAAATTGGAACATGTAACAGTTTTTAGTAGAGAAACTGGTTGGTATCCTGAGTAACAATTTTTATTATAGTTCAAGCTATAGAACTGTATGTTCTTATGTTCATGAATATACAATGCTAATCTGGGCCATCCTCAAAACTTCCCATAATGTGCAGTGAAAATAATATTTGAGATACCAAACCAGTGTATGTAGTCCTTGATAATTCCTAATTGTCCTACAGCCACCTCCTTCCCTAATTAAAACGAAAGAATTGATCACTTCATTGAAAACACAGAACTTACTAAAGAACTGGTAAGCTATTGTTCAACTTGGAATTTAAAAATGTCTTAAATTTACATGATAATCTGTTTCAGTTTACATGATAAGCTGATGATGTGTGTTGAAATGGCATGGTTCTTGGCTGCAGACAGCAGAAAGTCAATCTAACTAAGCAGAAAATCAGTTTATGGGAGAGATATCTGAGAGCTCATAACATCCAGAGGCAGACCAAAGAAACAGACTCAGAAGTCAGCCAAGAACCCAAGTTAATGAGGAGCTTCACATCTGTCCACATCCTTCTGGCCAGGGCTCTACAAGAGCGAGTGGATATCTGATCTCTCAGCTCCTACCAAACTCACCCATGGCAGAAACTTGGAGAAAGGGGAAAGAGACTGTGATGCTGAGCACAGGCAAATAAATAAAAGTCACTAGATGCCTGTTTTGTTTTTGCAGGATCCAGACTTTGTTGTAAGAAATAGTAAAAAATTTTTCCCTAACCCAAAAGCCAGACTTTTATATATCATGAGCCAAGACTGGTGGGATCTGATTGTCATCCGCTTGGTTGGTTTAAGTCACAGAGAATGGAATGATTACATGATGCAAGGGTGGTACCTGTCAGATAAGAAGGAGAGGGGCTCATACTGTTGTGTGGGTGGGGGAGGGGAAACCAATGGGACAAGAAGGGCAGGAAGTCAGATTACTGTCTTCTCTAGTCCCACACCTGGAGTGCCAGGTTGAACTTCAGCAGAGGACACTAGGGTAGGTTTAAGGTGCTTCCAGAATAGGAAGCTATTTTCTCGCTTTCCTTGGGCTCATCCTATAAATACTCAATGCCTTTCAGAGAAGCCCACATGACCAATGGTGTGCTGCCTCCCACTTGGCTCCTGAATGGAAACTTAGACGTTTCTGAGGGAGGTCCCTGAGATTGGGCCAAAGTGTACCACATCCCTGGCATGGCATTTATGGGACATAGAAATTCCCATGTGTCCAGTGGGAACATAGATGCTGGCTGATGATGCTCTACTGGCTGTCAAGCTCTCCTGGGGGAGAAGGTTACCCCCAGCAAGGAGGCCTTTAGCCTAGGCTCCACAGTAGGCCCCGCCAGTTGGCTTCTCCGTGGGAGCCACCGGCAGGCCTCGGGATCAGAAGGGTCAAGAGGAACCATCAAGCCGTGAGCGTCTGATCATGGGTTGATACACCAGCTTCAGCTGCTCAGGGACAGATGCAGCAAACAGACCAGGAGAACACCACAATGCCAGGAGGATACATGGCTTCCCTCCCTTGCAACTGAGCAAGATGCTTCCTTGTGAAGAAGGAGGTGGAGAAAACCCTCGAGAGGAGGGAAAGTAATTATCCCAAGAAGATTATTTTACTCACAAGAGACTGATGTAACTTGAATTGAGAAGATGAAGTGTTTTCCACCATTCGCAGGAATGGGGCCTCATAAGCAAATAGGCTCTCGATGGACGGCGCCCCCACCTGACAACCTTGGTCACCGCCCTATGTAAAGAGATCAAACTTTGGAAGCCACGGCAGAGGTCCAGTGGAGATATGTCCCTGCCCCAATTCATGACCTCATCCGAGGACATGGCCAAAGAGCAACTGAACAGCAAATGTGTTTGAGTCTTCACTGTCGCCATCAGGTTCTGTGCAGCAACCTCATGAGCCAAACCCTAAGCTCTGCTGCTCAGGGTAGCCCTGGGCGAGCCCCTTTACACTCTTGGCCTCTGCCTCATTTTTAAAAGAGGATGGAGGTGATAATGGTGGGGAATGAGTGGAGGATTTTGTTTCTTGTTATTTGCTTGTTTTGTTTGCTTTGTTTTTTGATCCGGGCCCGGGGAGATGGGGAGGGAATGGAACCAGATCAGATTCCTGCAAATGATTATAGAGCCATAACATTCTAAGGCTTTATGTTACAGCATTTTCTCATGGACATGCTGTATCTCTCAGAGACTTCTACACTTCTAATCTACACTTCAACTATTTTATAAACATAACCTGATAAGTGTTCAGCAAATAGACCAAAGGCAAGAAAGCAGCCCTTAAACTGCAGCAGCTAGTAGCGTTTACCAGTGGGTCAAAAAGGGCATGTTTTTGTTCTAAGCTTAATTAACAAAAACTGTTACCTATAGAAATGGTTGAAGATTACTTCCTAATATCTGGTCTCCAAGTAGCCAATCTAACAATCTCACAGACCAGGAAGGCCAACAAATTGAACCCTAATTGAGTAACCCAGCAAGTGGCCCATCCTGCCAGCTCTTTCTGCACCCTGAAATTTAGTAGCTGTAACAGTGGCTACCCAAGCCGGGGCAACTCAGATCACAGCCCAGTGCAAACAAGACGGAAAACTGTCTGAATCTTCAAAGGAAATAAAGACAAATAAAAATCGACTGACTTGTTCAAACTGGGAAAAAAAAAAAATGGAGGTAGGGAGGAGGAAGAGCAGACAAAATATTTTATCGTTTTGTGACCAAACACAACCATGTAGGAAAATATTTTTGCTATCTCAATGGCTAGATTTAGTACTGTGGTGTCTGTTTTAACTTTTTTGCTGGTTCTCCCAAAGGTAGTTTTATTTTGCTGAAAAGGCAAAGAAAGGGGTTAGAAAAATTAGCATTAATTAAACTTTATTTCCCTTGGCCACTGGCCACAGAGTTCAAATAAAGTGCAGCCTTTAGCCAAGTCCCCTCACAAGCAAAACGCAGAATGCATGGCTTAATTCCTGTACATTTTGTTTTTCTGACAAGAGAAAGGAGAAAAGGGAGGATATCTAATAGGTATTTTTGGTTGTCACAGTTGAGGGGGTAGGGTGCTTCTGATGTCTAATGGGCATTTTTGTGAAAAGAAAGGATAAAGCTACAAAAAGTAAAAAGGTAAAATAAGAAGAATGTCTTCTGTTTGGCTTTGTTTAGTTTTCTGATTTTAGGGAAAAGACATTGGGGAAAGAGAGCAGAGGAGAAGTAGGGTACAGGTGTGTTTCAATTACGTAAAACTATGTGCAGTTATATTAATAAACAAATATTCATTTCAGTGAGCAAAAGCCCCATTCTTCTAGGTCAAAACTTTGATTGAAATCCTTGACATTACCTGTGACCCCTGCCTCCCACATCTGTCCCTCTAATCTGCTCTCAAAATGGACCCAGATGCAATGGCTTCTGAAGTCCACCACTATCCCACCAGTATGAGCCACTATAGTCCCTTGTGAGGAATATTTAAATAGGCCTCTGTTTGCCACCTCCGTGGCTTCATCTCCCACTGTCCTCTGTCTTGCTCATTCTATTCCAGCCATGAGCTGTTCCTCAAACACGCTAAGTCTTTTCTCACCTCAGGGTCCCAGCATTTGACATTCCCTCTGCCCAGAACACTCTTTCCCTGGATACACTTCATGGATTGTTCCCTTATTCTTTCGTGTCTCTACTGAATGCCTAAATTTACCAGAGCTCTTTCTGGGCCACTCTACATAAAATGGCAAACTTCCACCTGGTATTCTATAGCCCCCATTTTTATTTATTTTTCTCCCTAGCATGTACCATCACCCTACATACATTTATTTGCTCATCTATAGTTGGTATCCTCCCAAAGAAATTTTTACCACTCATCAAATATCCCCCATTATAATTTCATATGCTCTTTGAAGTACTGTTTTGTTCACTGCTGTATCCCCAATGCACTTATGACAATGCCTGGTATGTAGCTGATGCTCAATAAATATCAGTTGAATAAATAGATGAGTGAATGGATAAATAACTAAATAAAATTAATACATATGAAAGAAAGGGAGAGAAGGTGGAGGAAAATAAAAGCAGGAAGAGAAAGAGAAAGAACAACTTCCAAATACATCTCTCTAAGGTCATAGTATGGGTGAATATTTTGGACTTTTCTCAATGTTCCTAAATATGTGAAACAAAAATGTGTTACTTTTGTAATAAAAAAAAAGATGACATTTATCCTAGAATGACTTTTGTCAAATTAAAGGTTTAGCTGAGTTTTGAGAACAGAATATGAAAGTATAAGTTTTCGTTTTTTAAAATCAATGCCTCACAGTTTTAGGACAAGTCAAATAGTAGGGAGGATTCTTGAGATGAGGCCCAAATTGTCCCAGTGGCACCGTGACCCTCTGAGTTGTCCACGCCAGACACACAGGCTTCTGCCACCTCCTCTGCACCTCATTCCACCCCCTCATCTCCAGCACCGTCCGTTCTGTAAAGCTCTCATGCCACCCTTCTGTTCCTGCTGTCACCACCACAGTCAGACACCCAGTGGTCATTTTTACTCCTTGCTCACTTCCACAGCTCAAGTCAATCAGATCTCTCAAGTTTTCTTCCTGCATCTCCTTCTAGTCTGTCTCTTCCTGTCCACCCACACCGTCACTCCCTCAAGGCAGGCCTTTGTCATCTTCCCCCTAGATTTCTGCTTCCTGATTCCACTCTCTGTGCCTCGTCCCTCCTCCTCAGGTAGCCTCCCCACTGCTGCTGGAGTGATTTTTCCTCTTTATTATTTTATTTTATTTTATTGAGACAGAGTCTCACTCTGTTGCCCAGGGTAGAGTGCCGTGGCGTCAGCCTAGCTCACAGCAGCCTCGAACTCCTGGGCTCAGGCGATCCTTCTGCCTCAGCCTCCTGAGTAGCTGGGACTACAGACATGTGTCACCATGTATGGCTAATTTTTTTCCTATATATTTTTAGTTGTCCAGCTAATTTCTTTCTATTTTTAATAGAGACGGCGTCTCGTTCTTGCTCAGGCTGGTATCAAACTCCTGAGCTCAAACAATCTGCCCGCCTCGTCCTCCCAGAGTGCTAGGATTACACGGCACTCGGCCACTTATTTTTATTTATTTATTTAGAGACAGGGTCTCGTTCTGTTGCCCGGCTAGAGTGCAGTGGCATCATCATAGCTCACTGTAACCTCAAACTCCTGGACTCAGGTGATCTGTAGTCATGTACCACTATATCCGGCTGGTTGTTTTATTTTTTTTATTACTTCTATAGATGGGTCTCATTTTGTTGCTCAGGCTTATCTGGAACTCCTGGCCTGAAGCGATCCTTTCACCTCGGCCTCCCAAAGTGCTGGGACTACATACAAGAGTGACACACTGCACCTGGCCATGGAGTGGTTTTTCTAAAACACAAACCTAATCATCTGATTTGCCACACATCTAATAATCCCCAGGTTGGCACTCTGGCCCCTTCCAGACCCGACCGTGCCTGCCCCTCCATCTTCCTCCTTCCCCTTCGAGGGTCCCTTGCCCGCCCGTTCCAGCCCATCCCAACTCCAGCATCCGTAGTTCCCCAACCCCCTAAGCCAACCACGTCCTCTTGTCTTCTTGAAATGTCAGTCCTTTCTGTTCTTGGCCTAGGTATTGGGCGCCTGCTCTTTAAAAGCCAGTTCTCTTGCCACCTCCTCTGGAAGGTTCTCCCTGCCACCCATTGATGTAGATGCTGCTCCCTGGGTTCTCAAAGGAACGTGGACAGTGTTTTAGCCATTGATTTACCCCTTGGAATCTCAACATCGGACTGTTAGTGCCCTAGGGGAAGGGTCCATGTCTTAACACTGAATTTTCATAACACTTAACTCAGCGTTTAACATCTAGCAGAAATTAAATAAATCCTCGTAAGAGGAAAGGGACAGAGGAGAGAGGGAACCCAGCTATGTAATTAGATAGATTAGTGCTATAAATATCTTGAAGGAAAAGTACATAAGGTCTTCAGATGTGCCCACTAAATCTGTCTGTGGATGTTTGCAAACCTCACAGCTGAGACATTTGAAGAGAACAGTGCATGGTGGCCCACAGCAGACAGATCTCATGGACTCGAACCCCACTTGAACTACTTAAAAGCTGCCTGCCCCTCAGCGTGTTACTTAACCAATTTGAGCCTCAGTTTTCTCATCTGTTAAGTGAGAATAATGCCGTCTCCCTGCTGAAGCTGGTGTGAGGTTAAATAGCATAATTTATGTAAAGGGCTCAGCACAGTGCCTCTGAAAGCAGTAAATGGTCAATAAATGTCACTAATCACGATGATGATGATAATCACTAGGAAACAAGACACCAACGTGTTTTGAACAGAACAGTAAGAGGAGGTCCAATAATAAAAGTATCCAATATATCAAACCAGAATTGCAATCCTCGGTATTTCAAAGGCCTGCCCCTAAATTAGCATCAACGTTTAAAGACTTGGGGACACCAACCAGCTGCTGTTGACAGCGTACAAGCCGGCCTCACGGTCAAGGGCCGGGGGCCGCTCGAATTTCTCACGATTTAACAGCAGTTTCACAACTGTGCATTCAGGATCATTCCACAGGATGGCAATGTGTGTGCGACAGGAAATAAAGGGTCCTGTGATCAAGGAGAATCACAAGATATTGTAAACCAAGCCCAACAGCGATATTTACTGCAGGACTTCTCTGGCTGTGCCTAAGAAGGGGATGGCAGGATTTGCTCAATATTTTTAAGCATAATGTCCTATGTTTTTTTTTTTTTTTAGATTATCTCCTGGACTCTTCAAAATGCCTCAATTCAAGGAAAGCTCCAAGGATATAGCATTTATAATCCCAGGTCATCTGGGAAGGAAGAAAGGGAAGGAAGGAAGAGAAAAAGAAAACATATAATCTCCAAATATATATTTCTATAGTTATAATATGGGTGAATATTTTGTACTGTTTTCAATTTTCCTAAAGGTAGAAAATAAAAATGTATTGCTTATATAAATTAAAAAGCAGATAACATCTATCTTAAAACAATTTTGTCAAATTTAAGGTTTAGCTAAGATTTGTAAACAGGACGTGAAAGTATACATTTTTTTAAAACACATTGATGTTTCACAGACTTAGGAAGCAGAATGTCCTGTTCATTGTGAACACAGGCAGGCAGCAGGGCCTAGTTAATTAATGCACAGTCTTGGGCAATCCCCAGGCAGTGAGGCGCATACCCCCACTGTGGCCCTACCGCTCTGGAAACCCCTCCTAATGGCTGTGGGGACCTGCTGGGACCAGGACAGGGGACCCCACATTCCCCTCCTCCCCTCACAGCCTCCAGGAGGGCACGTGGAGCCAGGCACCCCCGTGCATCCCCGCAAGGCTCTGCACTCTGGCTGGGCCAGCAAAGGCCACATCAGCCTCTCACTTCCATTGTCACCTCCGGCTCCAAGTTCTGTTCTCTTATATTCATTTGGCTTCAAGTATCTTTGGTGATTCTCTCTGTAAGTTTCTCTTTTTTATTCCAAATTGGTTTCCTGTCATTTTTATGAGAAGGAATTTATTGGGGCTTTAAAAAAAAAATAAAAACGTCTTTGTGCCTAAATCTTCCCATAACAGCCGTCTCGACAACGTTTGTTCTCTACCTTAGGTTCTTTCTTTCCGTTTCTGCATTTGGTGCTTCTGGGCCCAACTAAAGGGAATTAGATTTGGCAAAGGCTCCAGTGGGCTGGGGTGGGGCCAGCCAAAGCCTGGGGGGGCTACGCCAGGGGCTGCTGCCCTTACCAAGGTGCGTTCCTCACTCAGCTCCTGCCCCTGCCCCTCTCTGAGTAGCACACGCACCACACACAGAGCCGGCACTTGCACAGACAGGCCCGAGCACCCGTCCCGTGCTGTTCAGCTACTGAGAATGCCTGTGCCTTCCAGAGGCTGGAGGGAAGTGCATGCTCAAGATCTGATTCTAGGTCTGCAGACATCACACTGAAACTGGCCTCCTCACAGGTGCTTTCTCTGCAGGGAAATATGTTGGCCATGACCCAGAGCCAAGGCTGCCCACGTTCATCCCAGGGAAGGTGTCTGCACTTTGCCAGTGCTGAGCAAGAGGCCTCTGGGTCACAGTAAGTGGTAGATCCATCACCGTGCTAGCGAGAGGGGAAGGTGTTGGGGGTTTGGAGATGCATGCCAGTGGGCAGTGCCTTGTGTAATCTCCTGCTCCTTCAGGTAGACCTGTCAACAATCTAACAGAGAGCGGGTGTGGGGGTGCAGCCCACTCCCTAGTTCTAGCGTCAAGGCCGCACAGACATCACACACTCATATTTACCGAAGATCCTGTAAAGAAATGCATAAGGTAGGCTGAAATCTGTTTGCCAAACGTAGGGGACGTGCCTCCTGTAGGGTTAAGTGGAAAACTGCAGTGTGAAAATTGTGCATGCCGTGATTTGGACTATGTAGAAAGTATACCCACAAAGTACACACGATTTGGTCTATGTAGAAAGTATCCCACAAAGTACACATGAAAAGGCTGGGAAGGAATAAAGCAGAACAGTTTTCCCTGCTTGATGAAATTATTGGTGGTGTTTATTTTGCTCTTCATAAATGTCTGCACCTTCTAATTTTTCTAAAATAGGTATTCCCACTTGTATCAACAGAAAAGGTCACTAAGCTATTTGTTCAAAAATCTGCTAAACATATCTTTACGGAGTCACAATTATGGATAAGATAGGGGTGTGTGTATAAACACGTATATACCACACACATATGTGACTAAATGCAAATGCTCATGTGTGTCTGTATATGCTCATGTGTGTCTGTAACTGTCTGCGCATATATGTATTGTATCGTGATTAACTTCAAAGACCAACACAGAGAACTGACCTACTGGCAAACCCACAGAAATAAATCACAGCCAGCAGGTCAACAACAAATAAGACAAAGAGACACCCACTGGCTGTGATATGGTTTGTCTTCATTTTCTGGGGTTAAGTGACTGTTGCAAAATAATCCATTTACTCTTTGTGAAGATGACCATCTTGACAGAATAAAATGGGAGAGGTCCTGCCTGGAGCAGAAGCTGTGTAGCACCACGGTGACAGTGAACTTAATTGATCTTTGTGCCCTGGGGTGGCTTCTTGCTCTTCTTCCTCCTCCCAGTTGAGGAACTGCACTTCACGCGGGTAGAACAGGGCAGGGTGGGATGTTTTCTCACGGGCAGTGCAAGCTCAGTGTGGGTGCTGAATCCTGAAGCCAAGCCATTTCCTGTGTGCTCTGCTGCCATGACTGCTGCACTAGCCTGTTCTGCAGTCACCAGCCAGAGCCCCTCCTAACGGGTGGCCCTGGTGCTCCTCCCCTAAAGGGAAGAGTTTTTGGACTGCCTCCGAGGTCTCAGGCACTCACCATATCTGAGTTATCAGGACTGGCACCTCACAGGCCCTTCCTGCACTCTTCCTGCTTTGTGCAGAGCTGGGCAGAGCCTATGAGGAATGGAGTAGTCTACTATGCACAACCTAATCCTCAAAGGTGTAGAAGGTTGGGCCCCAGATGGGGAAAAGTTAGGTGGGAAGCAATGACTGGGTCAGATGCCAGAATTTCTGCATCCCTTTGGAGTTCTTATAATTTGATATCGTTGTTGGTGCTACCTGTGGGAGAATGGTACTTTTCCTTAAATTGCATGTTGAACAATCGCTCCAAGTATTTTCTCTAGAGAGCTTTGGTTTTCCTTCTGGTTAATCCTTGTAGGATGACGTGGGTCAGTGTGTGTGCATGTGTGGTTAAGAAAAGAGTTATTCATTCAAAGAACCCACTGACAGAATAAAGGCTTACAGTTAGTGCTTAGTAATGTCTGGAAGAGTTTTAGCCCATCTGTCTGTTTAATCATTCATTCATCCTTTCAAATCATAGGATCCAAAGACTGATTACAATGAGATGCACTAAAGGCCTGAACATCCAAGTAATAGTCAAAAGGCGTGTTTGCTTTCTGTTCTATAAAGGACTGTAGCCTTTTGTTACTGACACAAAAATTCATTATAAATGTTTCAATTTTTTTTTTTTTTGAAAGGACTGCACTCTTTGGTCAAAATTTAAAAGAAATCAGTGCAGGCCCAATGAAAAGTCTTTGTCTTAGTCAGGACTCCTTGGGTTGTAAGTGACAGTAATCTAATTCTATGTAACTTACAGCAGAGAAGGGAATCCAGTGGCTGTCATAACTGGGAAGTCTAGGCTTATGGGATAAGAGAGTCAGATTTTGCTGGATCCAGGGGTTGGGTGATATCTCTCTTTCCCTCTCTCTCTCTCTCTCTCTCCTCCTTTACAGCTGGAAAGATAGTGCAGGCAGCTAAAAAATCACATCCTTAAGGATATTGTTCCAAATTGAAGAGGCACACATAG
This sequence comes from Eulemur rufifrons, assembly GCF_041146395.1. Taxonomy (NCBI): domain Eukaryota; kingdom Metazoa; phylum Chordata; class Mammalia; order Primates; family Lemuridae; genus Eulemur; species Eulemur rufifrons. The sequence goes on along the minus strand of NC_091011.1, from coordinate 27,516,552 downwards.
TCTTTCTCAGCATACCTACTGCAAATCTCAAGAAAGACAGTGGATGGCCCCACATAAGTCATGGCCGTTCCAAAGCCAATCACCCTGACTCAGGGAGAGAGGACCTGGACTGGCCTGCTAGGACTGCATACCCCTTTCTGTATCTTGGGCCAGGTAGGATACTTGGGGTGGGATGTTGCTCTGGGATTTATAGCTATATCAGGATCCCACGTCTTGGAGGAAGCATAGTTCCCCAAAGGAAAAGTAAGGCATGCTTACCTGAAGAAGGGGAAGGAATACCAGACAGAAAAACAACTTTGCAAAGCATCATTGTAAAATGTACCTGAAAAGGAATTTATTCTATTGGAAAAATTCCAGTAAACTAAAAATGCAAAGGGACAAAAAGCGGAGATAGTTCATCGTGTTGAATAGAATATTACCAAGAAGATAAAGTGGCTCAAGAGATTTTGCTCGAGAAAATACCTTCACAGTGAAAACCCAGGAATGTTGGTATAATCTTGATTAAAATGTTTGTTTTCATAGAGCAGAGTCCAAACAGACTTGGGATCAAAACAACTTTTCCTGGAACTGAAGCCTTTTTTTTTCTCCCAAAGAAGTCCAAATTTAATTAAGATTGGATAAACAGCATCTGGACATTCCGAATCTTATATCTTGACATGATTTAGCCTCAAAAGCAATGGTATTTTCTTAGAAGATGATCCTTCCTTTCTTTCTGACGGGATCTGTCCTTTAGTGGGGGAGGGAGAGACGTGGCTGGAATTCGTCCTGTGCCCAGCACTACTGCACATCTTCTCTCTGCAAAACCCAGCACTCCGCAGAAGCAACCAGAAGGCTCTTCAAAGTCATCAGGGCCCTGAAGGGGGATGTCTGTCACCAACTGAATCTTGGCTGTCCTCTTTTATACAGTTTTATGACTTCTAATCTACTTCCATCACTTATCCTGTTTTATGGCTGCAAATGATAAGATAAATTGGGTTCTTCTCATTTTCTCTCTCTCTCTCTCTCTCTCTCTCTCTCTCTCTCTCGTGTGTGTGTGTGTGTGTGTGTGTGAGTGTGTGAGTGTCACAGTTTAGAAGACTCATAACTGGTCTGTAAACCAGAACCGATCCAGAAACCCATGCCCTTTCTGCCCTGTGTCACCTCACCCAGCAGCAACTTATACGTGGAGAATACTGAACTCCACAGCCTGTTTCTGAGGGCAAGAGACAACACTGATGATGATTCTGAATTGGATCTAGCAGGGCTGTCTTCCTAAGAGATCCGATCATGCCTCTTGTGCACGGCCGGTCTCCCTCTGGTCCTGCGGGGGCAACTTCCCCTTATGCCTAAAGCCCTAAAGATATGTGACTTGGACAAATCACATCACCTCTCTGGGCTCATCTATAAAATGAGCAGATTGGACCAGGTGATTTCTATGGCCATTCCAGTCCTAACAGCCTACAACGTGACGACAACCTGATGCTGTATCCCACCGCCATGATATGGGGGAATTTTCTACAACCATAACTCTTTCCGGTGTCTCTCAGATAAAGGCCAGGTTCTAACCTCACCCCTGGAGGGTATGTCTGCAATAGCAGGAACAAAGCCATGAACAGACAGGGACAGGCACTAGCTACCTTCCGATGAAAATTGGTCAGGTTACGTCAGTAGCATCCTCAATAACGTGGCCATTCCTTTCTCCTTCTGCCCTCTGGGATTAAAGCTTGTGTGCTGACTGTTGAAAAATCAGTCATTAGCGGCCAGGAAATGACTTCCCCATCCATCAGAACCCTGCTCAGCCGAGTTTCAGCTTTTTCCCCTTTCCCTGCGTAATTATTCTCATCCACCGCTGATTACAGTTTATAATAGCCATAATTCTCTCTGAATCAATCACTACTTTTCTTTACCACTGGGTTACCAGTGGAAACATGAGGGAATGCAGATACCCCCAGCTGGGCTTTATTTTTTGGAAATTGCTGGCTTTTGTCTGGATCTCATTTAATCATCTGGATGTTTCAAAGAAAAGCTAAGATTTTAATTCAAAGGAATTTTTTTCTACTCACCCATAATTCTTCCCTTCATATTTTTTTTAAGAAGAGATGTGATGGCTGCTTAAATGAGGCTAATACCCTGCGAAATCTGCCAGTGATGCTGCTTGGAGAGATGGGCGGGGGACACAGTAGGGATTCTTGTCATGAATTGATACATTTCTTTAGTGCTTTACTTACCTGAATATGGTGTAGGCGACTCATCCTGTGTGATTTCCTGGAAGGTTTCAGAATTGCTTTTTCTCTCCATGGACTGATTAGAGCAAAAATTCCTACTGTGAAGACAAAGTTTTTCTTGTACATTCTGCAGAGGTATGGCAATCAGTCATTTACACCTTAGTGAGAATTTAAGGCAACACAATTTTATTCTGTCTTTGCCAGACTTACTGTGTACCATGTACTGTGCCAGTGTTTTTGGCTATTTAAAAAAAATGACTACAATCTACTCTTTGTATCCTGGGGTTCACATGGTGGCTGGATATGGTAGGAAGATAGATACTTAACCATTTCGGCATTCATCACATGTACCTTGGATAATGGAGCTACAAGGTGCAGTAGGAGAATAAGAAGGGATCTTAGAGTTCCTAGAGGAAATGTGATTAGAACTGAACCCTGGAGGAGGAGAAGGACTTGGCAAGTAGTCATTCTAGGAGCAGGCAGCAAAAACTAATCACAAAGCCCAGTAGGGAAAGAGAGGATGAGAGAGACAAAGGCCAGCAGGAAGCACCTGGAACAGTGGAATGACCCAGAACTGTGGGATAGCATGAAGGCCAGCAGTCTGAACCCCGTGGCTGGCCACAGCATCAGACAACCCCCAGGAAAGCTTTGGAGAACCACAGCAGCCAATCCCAGAGAGTTCTAGAAATACTTGCTGACACAGCCTTGGCAAACACAAAAGGATAGGACAAAACACCATGTAATTCAGGATATATTATTAGAAATGTCACTTCAGGGCTAGTGAAGTTTGGGACCTACTGGCTATAATGATAAAAGAAGTAATTTTATAGTATTGGACTCCCCCTCCCCCCGCAAAATATGGTCTTTTCAAACCCAGACAAAACCAAGTTAAAGTTGACACTCTAACATAAGAATTTGTATAAAAAAAATAAGCATCGTACTTTAGAAGTCAGCATCAACAGCAAATGTTCTCAGATCTATTTACACAAAGACACAGTTTGTATCCATGGTGGGAATGGGGGCAGGTCATTCGATTTTGCCTCCATCCATGCTAGTGCATGGTTGGTTTATTAGGAAACCTATAAACTCTCATAAAGCTCCCTACACCTCCATTTGCCATGTTAGCCACATATGAGCCCTGAAATAATTCATGCAACAAAACCCCAGGGGTCCACAGTACCGGGGCAGACGTTCCAGGTAACTGCTAATATGGAAGTTATTTTCTTTCTCGGACAACCAGGGTGGTCTATATCAGTGGTTTCCAGCTTTTTTTTCAAATTTCATGAGCCAGTAAAATAAAACATTTTTAAATCAGGTGGTGGTCGGTGGGGGAGAATAACAGAGGTTTGCCCACCTTTTATTTTGCCGGTGCAGAGCATTAAGAATAACCACTTCCACCTACTCTGTCCATTGTGTCACAGCAAAAAGCATACATTGATGCCAAAGCCATAAGCAAACCATAATCTCAGCACGAAAGATAGTCTTTCAGTTAAAAGCTGCATTGACAAAAGTCTCACTGCATCGTCCTTACTTTTCTTATTGTGCAACAGAATGCTCAGAGATTGAAGGTCATTCGTCCCCTGAGAAGTTCCGATCTGGGTGAGCCCTCTCTCCAGATGCAGAAAGGCAGCCCAGAGAGACACAGTCCTGGGGTTACTTCTCTGGGCACACGTTGGAAAAAACGGAAAGAACCGTCGCATCTTCCAGAATTATCCAAATTGATCAGGAAGCAAATCAGGACTACAGTCTCGACTCATGTTAAAGTGTGACATTTCAAAATAGCAGGAGACAGAGGCTAAGAAATCTGTATTTTCAATTATTACATTGGCCCCGTTATGGGGAGATGTTTAGCCTGTCAGGCTTTTTCTGGAGGAGTACCCGTGCGGCACAGTCGACCAGCCAGCTACACGGAATTAGGGCAAAAACGTGTTAAAAGTTTGGAACAGGACCTGGCCATAAACATCCCCTCGGCTAAGGTTTTCATTAATCCCCAGAGTGGGCACAGAGAGAAGAAAAGGATTCATGGCTAATCGTAACTGTTACTGAGTACCTGCCATGTGCCAGACCTTTACTGACACCATCTCTTTTAATCCTCAAGACAAGTTTATGAAATAGGTATCCAACACAACTCTTTGTAGTTGGAAAAAACACATCCAAGAGAGGTTAAGTTCTTTGCAAGGATCACACAGAGGTGGAAACAGAACTCATGCCTATCTGCCTATCTGATCTGAACGTCCGTTGGGACCATTGCACCAAGAAACTCCCTGTGGGATCTGTAGCTTGTTTTGCATGTGTGTGATCTACAGTACTACATTTAGCAAACTGTTTATAGTAAAATCATGTGGCTTTTCTAAATCTCCATGAATCCTGTGTCATTTTTATAAAGTTCTGGGTTGAAAGGCTGTCTTCAGATATTGTTAGGGGGCAAGCCCAAGGAAAACGGTACAGACAAGAGTCTGGCACCCCAAAGGCAGACCAGGTAAGCGGTGGTCCTCGTTGGACAGGATCTCTCCCCATCTGAGAAGACTGTTCTGCCATCGGGGCTGGCTGCCTAATGACTTCTACATTTTTTCGAAAGCTTCTGCAGTCCTGTAGGCGCTGGCCACGGGCTGCTGTATCTACCAGGTGGGATGCAAATTCCCAGGAACATGAATCACATCACTTGCTTTCCTCTAGGGCTTTGCTGTATCTTTGGCCCCAAATATCTCATAGCAGCCAGTGCCAAAAAGGAACACCAGGAGAGGGGAAAGCTTGCATGTTAATTCCAGTGGCGACGTAATGAGAATTTTATTCACTTACTCTGAAATCCCCTGTGTCCTCCATCCTCCCCTTGGCTTATTAGCTTTCAGTACCTTGCCTGGCTGCTGAGTCTCAGGAGAGGGCAGGGAATGCAGTCTGTGTTCCTCCAACAAACTGGCTGTGGTCCTCACTGCTTTGCAGTTCCTGCGGAGCGACCATGTGCTCTCTCATGCCCCCCACAGAGGTCTTCATCCAGGCCCAGAAGTGTGCATCCCCCTTCTCTAAAGAGGATGGCCTCAGTGTGAGGTTTACTCTCGAGTCTGAAATCTGTGTAGGCTCTGCCAGGTTTCCCCTTTCTGGGGTGTGTGTGTGTGTGTGTGTGTGTGTGTGCTTGTGCACATGCACCTGTGTGTACCCAGAGTTCTCACCACCCCCCAACACAACAGATGTACTCATTTATTTCAGAGAGGGACCTATCTCAACTGTGGTCAAAATATGACAAAACGCTTTGTAGTTATCTGGACCTACAATTCCAGATAAAGATCTAAGAGAGAAGTATGAGAAATTGTGCAGAGATGGGGAGGGGGGCTGTGGTTTGGGGAGAAAGTATAAACCAGAATTTTGAATCCATCCAACATAGGTTACAGTCAAAAGGTGACAGTTTCATTCTCAACTTAGATAAAGAAGGAAATATGCTTTCACGTTAGAAAAAACATCCTTTACTCTCTGCTAAACACTTCTGCCAGAAGATGTCTTTGAACCACTGTCCCGCTGTGTGTGTGTGTGTGTGTGTGTGTGTGTGTGCATGTTAACTGGTCCCATAAACTAAGAGAGAGGAAGACATGGTTCCTCTCCATCCTGGAGAGTTGCTCCAGCTTTGCTCTCAAGGTTGCTGCATCACTGAATACGCCGTTTGGTCTTTTTGAGGGGCAGAGGCTGACTTCACACTGGGCCCTACATATAGAAGGGCTCTGTGCTTGGTTTAATGTTCTGGTCTTACTGTCTTAAAATTCTTAATTATGTTTACACACACACACACACACACACACACACAGAGGCTTTGCATTTTCATTTTATATAGACAATCCTACTGAAAATCATACCATAGACAGAACAATGGCTAAAAATACAAATACAATTTGGCTGTATGATTTGGGGTCACTTTACCTCTCTGAGCCCCAGCAGGGCTAGAATTTGGAGGTTCACAGCCCTGGCTATACCCTCAAATCACCTGCAGAGCTTTGGAGAAATACAAATGACCTAGAGCCCCTTTGGAAAGGGGCCCGGCATCAGTGTAGTTTTGAAGTTTTGTTTGAAGTTCTGCAGGTGATTCTGGTGCACAATCAGGTCTGAAAAGACAGGCCTAGCTGACTTCTAAGATCCCTGGAGGCTCTGTTTCCTGTAATCATGTATCCATTTCCCCTGGCACTTGTTAAAGTTCATGTGACTGCTGCATTCAATTCCATAATGTAGCCACGCTTGGTGTAATTTAAAAATAACATTTTAAATTTGTTATTGTCTAGTAAAATCGACACTCCAGGAGGATGAGCCATGTTTAATTTGTACATCAACTCATGGCTTTGTGGGCTCTTGGATGTGTGTGTAAGAGGCTCAGGACTAGACTGACAATGATCTTTAAGGATTTTCATTTCTTCAGTGTTCTTTGCATCTGTAATCTGTCTCCCAAGATCTTTCCACAGATAGCCATGTTCACATGAGAAATTCATTCTTTGAATATGTGTGTGTGTCTTATACTACTACTATCACTAACCCTGGGCCTGTAAGAAGTTCAATGTCTATATCAGACAGGTCAAATAGGGAGTTATCAGCCGAGTTCCAAAGCAGAAATTCAAGTTCTCAGATGCCCCAACTAGTTAACAAAAGAGTTGTCTCACTCTTAGTCACTTTGGGAGACGCCAATACTGTTGAACAAACAATTGATACCAAGCTCTGCTCTGGGATTACTCTAGACAAAAATATAGCAAAAGGAAGTTCATCTTCCATGTTCATTGTTCTCTGAGGGACCCCTTCCCAAATGCCCAATGGGTTCAAAGTGTATTCTGACCATCTAACCAGGCTTGAGCTCCAGAATGCTCTTCCTTCTTTCATATAACTGTCCCTGGATTAGAATTTTTAAAAACTAATTCTCACTAAAGTGTCAATGACTGATACAACATACTTAGTTATTTCCAAGTGTGTTATATTGCTACAGGGCAGCATTTACTTAATCCGAAAGAATATGACTTTAAGGTGGACTTTAAGACATGAGTGGCAAGCCTGAAAGAAGGAGTATTTTTAGAACTGGAGCAGGTTTTCTGGGCCCCCTCAAATAACAGCTGCTCATATGTTTGTCATTTAAGTAACAAATAATGCTATGGGAAAGCAAGCTTTTGAATATGTGAAAGCATGTATTAAAAAAATCAACCAACCAAATTTTAAAAACCCCAAGAATGCCATTGGAATTCTTATTCATCTTTAGATGAATTAAGGATGCTTCAGTAAAACCTGGCAGATAAACAAGGAGTTTAACATGAATGCTGTGAGAAAGAGGAAAGAAGAGAAAAGCAAATTGTGATTGAGAGAGACCTAAGCAGAAAGGGCAGACTGCTGGTGTCCCAGAAACAGCCTGGGTCCCAGAAACGAGCTAATGGAGACGTGAAAGATTTAATGGCGCCCCATGAAGAGGAAGTGGGTATTCAAACACAGGCCACACACCCCACCAGACCCTGGATCCTGGTACATAGCTATGTCCACACAGAGTGGGGCTCCTTTTCCCAACATGTCCCTCTAGAGGAAATGTCATTTTCTAATTAGTCTGTCAGAAAAGCACGTTCTAATTTTCACAAAGCTTCCTTGTAAGCCAGTGGCAGTCCTGGAACCAATCCTACTTAATCTGTTGTCCCCTAGGAAACATTTTAAAGGCAGGAATAGCCAAAGGAAGTAGCGTCTCACAGGACTTCAAACCTAGACGCAACGAGGACGGCACCAGGAAAAAAAAATGGCAAGCAAGGGAGTTGCAATTGGTAAAAGAAACACATTCAGTGAGTCTCTGAAAATTTTCCATGATATCAGGTCACCAATTACCAGCCAACTCTTGGCTGGAACCGACAAAAAAGAAGTGACCTCTCTCTCTTTCTTGCCAGGATCAGCCTGTAATTTAGGAACAATGTAAGAAAAAAATCAGAGTATAGGGCTAAAGGGGTAGCTCTTGAAACCTACAAGCCAAAGAAGTCACCTTTTTTCATTTTGCTAATTTAATGTGAAAGTGAAATAGGTTCCTTTGCAACCTTGACAGCCAGCTTTCTGGGAAGGTGTCTAATATAGAACATAAAATGGAGACATGAATCGATGAGACTCATTAATATTCATAGACAGCAGATTAGGGTTGGTGAAAAAAATTATTTATGAAACGGGGGTATTGTCTTCCTTTCACCAAAAGGATTTTGTTTAGAGAGGATTGAATTGGGTGACAAGGCTATGACAGATTAGGTATGAATTTGCAGATTTCTTGGTTTATCTCCCCAGGAGAAGAACGGAAAGCATTTGCAAGCAAAGAATGTCGTGAGCTGAGCACAGTAAATGCTTCAGCACCACGCGCCGGTAGGTGTAATGAGGTGTCTCAAACGTGAGGTTCAGAGGCCACTGCGTGATGGAAAGCACCGGCGAGGAAATGAAAGGATGGATTGAGAGCGTGGTTATGTAACAAAGGAACGGGCTGAAAGCAAAACGGGGCTTAGCTGATGTCAGAGGACGGCACAGGGGATGAAAGAGGGGCAATTCCCTCTTTAACATCTGCATGTGTGGGCTGGGAGAGAGCATAAAATGGAATAACACCATACGCGATGTATAATTTCCTCACATTAAATATGTATTGTTGCACTGCCTAGGAAACCTTTGTGTTATTTCTGACTGTAGTTGGTCTGTGCTGTTCTGTAATCTAATAAAGACAAGAGGGAAGGCAATGAGTTCAGAAGTGGGCTCGGATCCTCAAGTGAACTCCGTTAACAATGCTTTGTACTTACACCACGTGAGGATTTATTGCTAGTCTCTTATCTCCCCGAGTCCTTTCCTCCTTTATCTTTCTGATCCTTGGAAGGCTTGTGCAAATAAGCTGTTGGGATCTGCTGGAATTTTAAAGTGACAGATAAAAATTTTTTTAGAATTAAGCATTGAGAATGGCAGAGTGAGAACCTTAGAAGAGACCTTGAGTTGTTCCCAAAGACATCCCAAATGCCACGGATATTTAAAAAGGAGTTTTCTGCTGTTTGTACTTCCAAAAAATTCAGTCTCCTATGCATGAGCCCAGCCCATTATATTAATAGTTTGGTGGGTTGCTGGAATGTTGTGGAGGTAATTGGAGAAAGAAGAAGAAGAATATTCCATTTTAGACCATCTCCCCACCGGTTTAAATTAGGTAGGATCTCCAATCCGGTTTTTAAATTTGGGGGGAGGTTAAAGACAGAATTGAAAAACATGTGCTCAGGAATTTGATAGGCCAGGTTTTGAGGACAGGTCACTTGGAACTGTGTCAAGCAGAGATTTGTGCAGAACAACTGTTATGGAGCTAAAAGGAGGTTGCAGAAACAAGGTCTGGAAGCTGGGGATACTTAGCATACCCTACCTTAACCTCTTCATTTTGAAAGTGTAGAAACTAAGACTGAAAAGAGACTTGGCTACAATAAACCCCACATCCATGCGATGGAATATTATTCTGCCATAAAAAAGAATGAAGCTACGACATGTGCTACAACATGGGTGAGCCTTGAAGACATCGTGCTAGGTGAGAGAAACCAGACAAAAAAGGCCACATATTGCATGATTCCATTGGTAAGAAGTGTCTAGAATAGGCAAACGCCTAGAGACAAAAAGCAGATTAGTGGTTGCCAGGGGCTGGGGAGAAGACATGGGGAGTGACTGCCAACAGGGACAGGGTTTCTCTCTGGAGTAATGAAGTGTTCAGGAATGAGACAGTGATGATGGTTACAGTACCTTGTCATTGTGCTAAAACCCAGAGAATCATACACTTTAAAATGGTAAATTTTATGTTATATTGATTTTATCTCAATTTTTTAAATTGCAAAATACATATATATACACACATAAAAGGGAGATTGACCAAAGTTGTTTAGCAAGTACTATAACCCAACTGACATCTGAAGGGGTTTCTCTTTCTATTCAGGGAACTTCTTCCTCAGAATCGTGTTTTTTTAATGTATCAAATAACATACATGGGATTATAAAGAAAACCAATTATATTAAAATACAGTTATCAAAATGTTTTTAAAACACCGAATTTGTGATATGGTAACACATGTGCTTCTATAATAGGTGAATACCTTCTACGCCACCCGTGTGATGCTAACATACAAGGTAAACTAGCCAGTGCAGACATTTGGTGTGCCTTTTCCTCTCAAAAACAAAATCCCTATGTTTATTAGCATCGCCATATGCTGCCAGTGAAATGCAGTTTATTAGGAAACTAGTATTTGGAGAAAGATAATAACATGTAGAATTACCTCTGAGTAGTGATACTGTCTTGTTTAAAATACTGTAAAACTCTGCCTTTTAATTTACTCAAGCCCTGCAGGTCCTCCCAGAACTAATTGAAACTCACAGTGAAGGTTTCCAGATACACCAGCATCCTAGGTTTTGGTCTGCTCAGAGCCACAAGGCAAATTGCTTCCCCAGCTCCGCGGCCCAAGCTCTGCAGTCGCAGGGAGTCGCAGCTTATCATGAGGTCAGTTTTCAGGTGTTTAACCAACAGGTGGCTGCCCTCTAATCTTGGGTTCCAGTCTGCTGCCTTTGGTTATTTGCTTTTAATTAGTTAGCAAAGACCACTACCTGCCCCGGCCAGCAAGGGTATATAGGGCTTCTGACTTCATCCACTAAGTTGTTCTCCTCTACAAATGATATGGATGATGCAAATGTGAGTGTATGATCTGAACGTGTGTGTATGTATATACTCAAGTGTGATGTCTGTGAACTGCGTGTGTGTATACCTATACACACACATGTGTGTGTCACATATATGTTTGTATACATATAAACCTCCATCTTTCTTGTCTCTTTGGACTTGCCCTCCCTTCACTGTTAAAAATGGGAAGAAAAGAGCATCCAACTTGCTCATATCTGGTGGGTAGTAGCCCCAATTCCCTGACCCTTAACTCTAAATGAGGTTATTGGACAACTTAGCTTGGCCCTCTGGCTTCTACTTACCCATTCTTCAGAGCCTCCATTCTTTTAGACAGGCTTATTAGCAGTGAATTTGGTTCCTGAAGCTTCCAAAGCCTGAAATGATCATGTGTTTTGCACTTTGCCAGGAAGCTCTCCTTCATCCATTTTATCTCCTTTACTTGGGAGCCTACAGTTCCCTTGGTTTTTGAAGCTTCAGCCAGCTTCACTTAAAGTGCAAACACTCAGCAGGTGCAACAGAGGTGGAGACACAGGGGCGCTGTGACTTCCTATCTTCTCGCTCATCTGGGGCAGATTTCACCAACTGAATGCAGCACTCTTTCCCATGAACCTGGATCTAGCCTCAGAATCCTTCTGAACACGTGAGACAATAAACTAAAGTTGACATGAGGCAAAGCCTATTTGCCAACCTCGGATTAAACCCTTGTCGGTGGACAGTGACGGAATGAGGTTTTATATCACTGACAGACAACTGGCTCACTGCGCAATGAAAGGCTGTGCCCTCAACCCCAGCGAAAGCTTCAAGGCCAGCGTGTGCTCTTAGGTGAACAAGTTAAATGCTGCTGTATAACAGCACCTCTTAAGCCACAACAAAGTGCTCACGTTATCCATGAATACACGTGGGAATAGCTGATGGTAGGGAACCGCTGGGGAAAGAGGAGCCAGAGAAATGTGTCAGTCCCCTGTACATTGGGAGATACGGGATCCGCTGCTCCCCTGCCATCTCCAACAGGTCCTGGTGCTGACCCAGGGGTCCTTCTCATCACTGTGCTGCCCCTTGGCCCCTGCGGTTTGCCGCCCACTCTCATTTCTCCCTGAACTCCCCTCCTTCTCTTTCTGAGCTTTATTTGTCCACCTTCACGTGAACCTTCATCCCTCTGATTTCCCTGTATCTTCAGGAGCCAGCCTTAGTTTTTTAGCACATCTGGCATTGTTTCAACCATTAGCATTTTCTCATTAATATATTGTTCTGTTATAACAAATCTCCTGCTTCCCTCTGCTGTTTCCACCTCTCTGAACAGCATTTCTGCCCATCAGATCGGCCATGGAAGGTATCCTCTTGCTTAAAAGAGGTATCCATTTTATGCTTTTTTGCTCAACAATTCAGGTCCGCTCAGTTGTAGGATGACTCTTCTCTCCAATGCAGACACATGCCACAGCCCCACTTCTGCACCATAAAATTAAATTGTCGGATATTTCAGGCAGCAAAAGATGAGCCCCGCTGCTGACGGCAAAGCCAGGCAGGGGACAGCCCCACAAAGTAATGCTGGTCATCTTAGCCACAACTACATCCTTTGCACAAAACCCTCAATATCGTGGGCTTCCCGATATAGGGAAGAACATAAGGCATTCATTTTCTTCTCTCAGCTCTTACAAAAGCGATGAGGGAATCTGAAAGGTGAATTTCTACCCTCAGCTAAAATCTTTTGGAACATCATTTAGCCTGGGGCCTCCTGAGCCTCCTAGCCCATCAGCTGTCTTGGGAATCTGAGAATCTGACTGTGGGGTGCAGCAAATACCGTGGTGTGCGGAGCATGGGGTGCCGCCTACCACTCCCCTGTCCCTGCCAGCCCAGAGAAGAAAATCGAGCTCAAAACCATCCACTAAAGGGATCCATGCCTGTTTCCCAAGCACAGCTTGCAGTAAAAGCTGCAGCCAACTGCAAAGGTGCCAGGCAGCTAAGAAAAACATGGCTAATTCTGAGTTGTTTGCGTTTCCTCAATACCAAATTGTTCACAGTGCCTTTCCCATGGCTACCATTCAAACAAGTGGGAGACCTGTGGGGCCAAGAAAATGGTCCTGGCTTTGGAATGAGAAGACTTAGGTTGAGTGCTGATTCCTGCCCTTGCTGGTGGTATGACCTTGACCACGTCCTGGGCAGAGCAATCTTGTGGAACCTCAGTGCCCCACTGACAAACTGGGGGATTATTAGAATGTCTTGTTCTCTGCAGTGGTTATGAGGATCTATAGCTCAATGGAGACATGAAAGCCAATTGTGTAGTGTAATTGGCATTGCAAAAGCAAGAACTTTTCCTTCCTCTCCTTAATTCAACAGCCTGTGTTGCTCCTGAGAGACCACCTCTGCCCCCAGCTCTCCCGCCTTGCTGTCTCCAGCATTTGCAAGAGGCCCCCGAAGCTGTGAATGGGGTGCTCAGTGGATTGGATTGGGGGTTGAGTTCCCCATGCCTTCGTCTTGCCCATGCAGATGGATAAGGCAGCTGAAATTAATGACATTCTGAGCCACTGCAGTGCTCATCTGCTTAACAATCCAATTTCTAGGACGTTTTAGAAGTTGTTAGCTGACTGCCAAAAATGAGGATCATTAAAAATAGATTCACAGCTGTTCAGGAAGCCAGAGATATAATTTTACCTTCATTATGCCTTATTGCAGATGTTATTGATTTAATCTCATTGCATTTTACTGTGTAATATCAATTCACACTGTCTTTGACTTGGAAATCGGGAACTGTATTTATTCTTCTTATTCTCGTAGCAGAAGATACGCTTAGACTGACAGCCAACCTGACACCAGCTTCCAGGGCACTGGCACCGTGTAGGCAAGGCCCAACTGTGCGGAGTGCAGAGGCGATTTAGCGTAGCTGAGTGAGACAAAAATAATCTAAAAATGGGGCCAGTGCCTCTTTTAAGATTGTGTCTGGGCTCACAAATGATTCAGATAAATAAATCAACGGAATCCTGGTTTTGCTGGCAAGTCACCAAATAAACTGGTTTAATGAAGCCTTCTCTTTTCTGTCAATTCTTTTATCATGAAAATTTCACTCCAAAAGTTACTAAAATAGAATTTAATCCAAAAGAAATTAGGATACATTGGGATATTGTTTTCCAAGAGGTGTTTCTCAAAACGCTTGTCAAGATAGTCTGTGATTTACGAAAAAAAAACAAACAAAAAACACCAGTTTCTAAACTCAAAACGTTTGGGAAGCCCTACATAATTCCTACATAATAAATCCCTACTTTTAATAAGTCATATTATATAGTAGCATATTAAAGTTTCCAGGCAGCAAGGAAATTTGGTTGACTTTGTTTAATCCAGCATTTTCCAAATGAATTTGATGCAAAAACATTTATTCTTCTTATCCATTAACATCCCTCAGTGCCAGTGTGCCAAGGAAGACCCTTTGGGGTTTGTTGGTTTAAGATGGATCTGGAAGAAGCAAGGCCTACCCTTTGCTAGGAAGCCCCACACCTTTGTCCACTGCCATTTCTGCCGCCATCTTGAACCTACATGAACTGTTCTTGATGTACAAAGATTTGGTTTAGGAATATTTGCCCCTGATTGGCTGCTCCATCCCTATCCTTTCCCTTATTTCAGTGCCTCAGCTTCCAAATTCAGATTCTATTGCACTTACTTCTCACCTCCTGCTTCGCCATGGCCCATGCATAACCCAGCCCTGGGGAAGCTCAAGTTCTGCTGGCCACATCATTAGAAAATGCAGCAGAGCCCAGGAAGGCCGACTGTGTTTTTACCAGGTTTGGCCTGTATGACATTAGAGACAAAATTATTCCAAGTTTGTACCCTTTTTGTAACATTAATATACTTCATGGTTTTCAGCAAGTCATTTAGTTGCTCTGTCCTGGTGGCCACATGGCATTGGATGCATTAAAATTTGCAACTGTTTCTGTCTATATTTATAAGAGGTTAGACAAGAGCCCTGTGTCACCAGCACTGGCATGTGAAAGGCTCCATGTGCACCGTTTGGTTTGATGAGCTCACACTGGAGGTTTTGCCAGCTCCGGCGGACATCATCCGGGATGACGTGTCATAGCAATTTTTCCTTCCCTTTCTGCCCCCGGCTTTGCACACCTCTCCATATTGTTAGCTTCCAGGCTAGTGAACTTCTATTTATAGCTATGACACTTTCTTTTGTTTCATAGAAAATATAATGCCTTTGATCATCATGTTTAACATTTGCTACCAGTTGGCAAAGAATGTGAAACAATTTTATTACTGTCCTTCCCCAGCCCTCATCTGCTCTTTCCTGTCCCAACTCCGATGATTTCCACACAAACCCAGCCAGTCCCCAGTAGTGACTTAACATCACCTCTCAGGATGGCAGCTATGGGCAAAGGTTTGGATGGGGAACAGGCCAAGGACACAGACCTGATCTGATGTGGCACTTGTTCCCCATTTTTACTAAATCCCCAACAGCAGACGACTTGTGTCCCCTGTAGATTGTGAGATACCCAGGGCCTGGCCTGTTCCTCTCCACACACATCCTGGGCTCTAACACAGAGCTCAATGCCTATTGCTAATCAGGGGATTAGCATCTCCCAGCTGGTGACGGATGGAGCCAGAGGGTGATTCAAAGTCTCAGTTCTGCTCCAGGGGTGGGATTCAGCCAGAGCAGCCAACGTATCCTCCACGTTCAGACTGCATTTTCATAAGAACTCTAGTAGAGTAATATGGATTGAAAAGCTAGCTGGGGCTAAAACTACACATGTAGTGCTACTGAGAATTATCTAGATTTTTTTTAAAAGTCATAGCTTATGCTTTTATGTTCTGTTCGAGAATTGTGTTTGGGGCAGGCAGGGGGCATAACTATGTTTATATACTCATAATCTCATAGATTTTCACACTGGGAACAGAGCCTTGAGGACATTCTGAGGAACTGCCTTATTTTTATAATTAGGAATCCGAACTCCTGAGAGAGGTATAACTCACAGACACACAACTAATTAACTAAATAATTAATGATGCTGGGAGAAACCCATCTTTACCCAAATCCAAAAAGGACATCCAGTCTCAGATCTTTCATTTATGTTTTTCCAGATCTTTCATTGATATCTATTTTTCTCTTCAGCTTTCAAGTTATGCTACATTTTTGCTGCTCCGATATGATTCAGAATTAAGCCTCCTCTTCTAAAATCAAACTAAAATGAAATTTCCAACAAAGCTCTAGAGAATATGAGACAATGACAGACCAAAAAGGAAAACTCAATCTGGACTCATGCTTGAATGTAGTGAAAAATACTGCAAAAGCAAAATGTAAGTAATCTGTATAATGTAAAGACAATATATTAAGATTAATAACAAGTGCTAATTCTCTTAGCATATGTTTATAAAGGAAAAATGACCAACTCAGAAATATTAAGAAAAACATTGGAAAATAAAAACGTGTTTTGCATAGCTAAGGCTAACCCATTAACGTTGTTACTAAACAAAAGAATAAAAACTAAAAAAGAATTAAAAACAGACGTGAAGAAAACTAGCAGAGCGGCGCCACCTAGTGTCTGTTTTCTGAAAAAGCAGCTGACATTTCCTGCGCCCTCCTGTGGTAGAATTTCGCATTCCGTCCTAAACAAGAAAACATTCTATAAACATATTGTTTGATTTATTTCCTCTACTCTTGATGGCAGTCAGAAAGAGATAGCATCTCAGCATGTTTTCTAAACAAGACATACTTACATTTGCCATATTTAAAACGGAACAACTAGAAATATACAATTTCCTATTGATTGCAGGATAGCCTTTGTACATAGTTACGAATGAATCCCAATCATTAACTTTTAAGATCTGAATAAAGGTACATTTATAAGCTTCTCTACCCCTATGAAATTTTGTTCAGGATGAAATTCTGCGAACACTTTGCCTGTATCAACATTGTGGTAACATTTAAAAACCAAACTAAATTGTAATTTAAAAAAAATTAATGTAGAAGTAAATGTGAACAGATTTGAGCCAGAAATGAGAGTCATCTTCCTGCATGCCTCAGTTTACCCATCTGTAGTGTGAGGATTATTCTAACCCCAGTATGCCCACCTTTCTTTGGGGGTGGAAGGGAGTTTCCACGGACAAGTCCAAATGAGATTAATGTTCATGGAAGCTATTGAAGAGTAGAAAGTATATGATTTACAAAAAACAGAGACATTTTATCATATTTATTAAGAGTTGAATATTCTAGTGTTGATGTCTAACATCAGCCCTGGCTGAGTCAAGGAAAAATCAGTGAATGAGGAAATTGGAAGTCCTGGTTCCACAACTTATCCTTGGATAAGCCATTTAAGTCTGGGTATTTGCTCCTTTGTTCTATAAAATGAGGATAGGTTGGACCACATACCTGTTCTAGCTCTAAAATCCGAGGATTCAGTAATATAATTGCATTCTTCACTGCTGCTGTCCCAGCACAGCCCTCGTTACCTCTTTTCTACACTATTGCAACATCTTTCTAACACATCTCTCCCAGCTCCAATCTATCCTGGAGGATTAATCAGGGAAGATGAGTATTTCCAACATACATCTTCCTAAAGTGCAAATCCAATCATCCCATTCCCCCACTTAAAGGTTCAAAATGACTCCCATGGCCATCTGCTCTGTGCCAGGCAGTCTAATTCGTGCTTTTGGTGCCCACTGTCATTCTATCCACGCAATGACACCTTAATATAGGCAGGATGTGCCTCATTTTCCTACAGGAGGAAGCTGAGGGTCCTAGAGACTGAGAGAGTTCCTGCAAGCACCCCAGTGAGTAAGTGCAGAGTCTGGAATGTGAATCCAGCTCTCTGGTTCTAAAATGTGTGGTCTTTGTGAACGGTTAAGAGGTATATTTTGGAGCCAGAAATACTTGAGTTTAAGTCCAGCCTGTGCCACACACTGTGTAACTCAGGGAAATTTCCTATCCTCTTTGTGCCTCGGTTTCCTTATCTGTAAAATGGGGTTAATACAGTCAGGCACTGCATAACAATGTATCAGTTAATAATGGTGGTAATGTAAGACTATAATGGAGCTGAAAGATTCCTGTCACCTAGTGATATCACAGTCATTACAAAACACTACATGTTTGTGGTGGTGATGCTGAAAATACACCTACTGTGCTGCACAGTATATATCTAAAAGTATAGCATATACAATTCTGTACAGTATGTAATATTGATATGATAATAAATTACTATGTTACTGGCTTGTGTATTTACTATGCTATACTATTTATTGTTATTTTAGAATGTACGTCTCCTGCATATATATATTTATATACACACACAAAAAAGTTAACTGTAGAACAGTCTCAGGCAGGCCCTTCAGGCGATGTTCCAGAACAAGGCATGTTGTCACAGGAGATGACAGCTCCATGGGTGTTACTGCCCCTGAAGATCTTCCAGTGGGCAAGAAGTCAAGCTGGAAGACAGTGATACTGATGATCCTAACCCTATGTGGACCTAGGCTAAGGTGTGTGCTTGTGTCTTAGATTTTAACAGAAAGTTTTAAAAGTAAAAAAAAAAAAAAATTAAAAATAGAAAAAAAAATCTTATAGAATAAGAATAAAGCAAGAAAATATTTTGTACAGCTGTAAATGTGTTTGTGTTTTAAGGTGTTATTACAAGAGTCAGAAAGTTAAAAAATGTAAAAGTTTTTAAAGTAAGAAAAGTTACTAAAAGCTAAGGTTAATCTATTATTGAAGAAAGTAAAATTTTTTTCTATAAATTCAATGTAGCCTGAGTGCACAGTGTTTATAAAGTCTACAGCGGTGTACAGTAATGTCCTAGACCTTCACATGCACTCAGCACTCGCTCACTGACTCGCCCAGAGCCACTTCCAGTCCTGCAAGCTCCATGCATGGTAAGTGCCTTGTACAGGTGTGCCATGTTTTATCTTTTGTGTTGTATTTTTACTGTACCTTTTTTTTATGTTTAGATGCACATATACTCATTGTTGTGTTACAGTTGCCTACGGTAATCAATACAGTGACATGCTGTATAGATTTGTAGCCTAGGAGCAATAGACCATACCACATAGCCTAGGCGTGCAGTAGGCCATACCGTCTGGGTGTGGGTAAGTACACTCTACGATGTTCCAATGAAATGACCTGATACTGCGTTTCTCCGGACACATCCCTGTCGTTAAGCCCTGACTGGGTTGGCATCTATCTCATAGTGAGTGAATGCATGTTAGGCACTGGAACGGCACTTGTGACAAAGTGCTTTCAGAGTGTTTTGTTATTATTAAATAGTACCACATTTTCTCACTGAACTAGGTATAACGTTCTTCCCTTCACATTCAAAGTGCCTCTAAATTTGACTCCAACTTCCCTTCCTGCCTTTTCTTCTTCTGTTTTCCTAAGAGTTCAACACCAAATTGTTCCAACCCCCCCCACCGGCCCCCCCCCCCCCCCCCCCAAATACTCGCAAGCGTATTGGTGTCCCCCCTCCAGCCACTCCCTCCCGGGTCAAAAACGGCCGTCTCCTCCTCGCTACCGACCCCTAGTGGTTAGTACAGCGATGGACATGTGGCGAGCTTGAGATAAATGTTAGGCGTTACCGGTATCGCAGTCATCAATAGCATTACAGCAGCTCCCGTCCCGCCCTATCCGCAAGGGCTATGTTTCAAGACCACCCGTGGCTGCCTGAAACCATGGACGGTACTAAACCCTGTATCTGCTCTGTATCCTATACATACACACCTATGATAAAGTTTAATTTATAAACCAGGCACAGTAAGAGATTAATAACTAATAATAAAATAGAAAAACTATCATAATATACTGTAATAAAAGTTATGGGATTGTAGGTTCCCTCCCTCTCTCAAAATATCTTATTATGCTCTACTCATCTTTTTTCTTCTTGGGATGAAGAAAGGATGTGGCAGGAGGGCAAGAGGGTTCATCACACTACTCAGAATGGCACACACAATTTAAAACATATGAACTGTTTATTTCTGGAAGTTTCCATTTACTATTTTCAGACTTTGGTTGACCATGGGTAAGTAAAATTGCAGAGAGTGAAACCTCTGATAAGCAGGGGGACTACTGTATGTCTTCCAAGGTCCAATCCCAAAGTCACCTGCTTCGTGAAGCTTTCCCCACCCCCACACGTCTGAGACATCTTCCTCCTCTGAACAACCTCTGACTGTTGCCTAATTTACCCCGGGCAGCGTCTCATACACCAGGGCTGTGCTGTCTAATACAGTAGCCACTGGCCACCTGTGGCTGTCGAGCACTTGAAATGCGTCTGGTCCAAACTGCAATCTGCTGTAAGTGTGAAATGGTTCTGGATTCCAAAGACTTTGTATAAGTTAAAAGTATAAAATATTTCCTTTATAGTTTTAATTTTTATTATTTTAATTTTTATTGATTACATGTTTAAATGATAATATTTGGGATACATTAAGTTAAATAAAATATTTTATTAAAATGAATATCATCCAGTTCTCTTATTTTTAACTGAAAATAGTATGTGTGATTTGCATTATATATCTATTAGAGAGGACTATTCTAAGGTAAAGTTGTTTTTCCCCCAGCTTTATTAAGGTATAATTGACAAATACAAAGTATATACATTTATGGTAACAATGTGATGCTTTGGTATATGTTACACATCGTGGAATGATTAAATCAAGCTAATTAACATATCCCTACCTCATGTACTTATTTTTTTTGTGGCGAGATCATTTAAGATTTCTTAGCAATTTTGAAGTATATAATGCATCATTATTATTATCTATAACCATCATGCTATACAATAGATCTCTGGAAGTTATCCTAAGTGAAACTTTGTATCCTTTGACCAACATCTCCCAATCACCTCTTCCAAGGTAGAGCTATTTTTAACAACTGTTTTGTTTATAAAATTTAATGTATGTTCCTGGTACAAAATTTGGGAAGTATAAAAATGCACAGGTTAGAAAAGGAAGATCATTTGAATCTCACCACTCTGGAAGAAACACTGGTGTATATCCTCTAGGATTTTTATTTGTAAATATGTATTTTTCAACAGTCAGGACCATACCCTAAGTGTTTAGCCAATCTGTGGATATGCCAGAGACCAGCCAGACACTCACCAACCCTGTTTCCTCTTCTTGGGGAGAGTGGATTGTGCTTCCCAGCATCATTTGCAGCTAATTGTGGTCATATAACCAGGTTCTGGCCAATAGAATGTGGTCAGAATGTTGTAAGCCATACCCAGTCCATAACAAATCCAGGTATTTTAAAGTTTGCCATCTCTCTTCACTCATCTGCTGATGAATGCATGGGATCCACAGGAGAAATCTGAAGTTCTGAAAAATAGTAGAAGTGCAAGACAGAATGAGCCAGGATCCCTAAATCACTACATGGAAGGCTACCAAGCAATCCATCTCAAACTGTATCATGAGCAAAAAAGAAACCATTACTGTCTTAAGCCACTGAGATTTGATATTATTTGTTAGAACAAGCTAGTGTTAATTACCTGAAGAGCTAATATTAGGCATTTGGATTATTTCCAATTTTTATTATTATCCATATTTTTAGGATAAATTACTAGAAAGTAGAAAAGGTATGTACCTGTTTCATAACTTTTGGAAACAATTGGCAAAATTCCCTTCAGAAAATTTAATGTAATATCATCTTTCTTCTTATGTTCCTTACTAGACGGAAAGCCACTTGAGGCCGTTTACTTTGATTGCTTCTAAGTATGTTGCAGATAATAGGTATGTGTTAAATATTAAACAAATTATTCAGCTCACAGTGCATATGCTAGAGGAAATACTGTTACTTTCAGAATAATGACTTAGAAGTATAGAATTCAGAAACTGCATGAATTATATAGGTGCTTTCAAGAAATAAAGGTCATAGAAAAATGGCAGTAAGTAAAATCTATGTGTTTGGCAGGAACTTCATCTAAAAAGAAGATGCTTTTGTTATTCTAATCGTCACAGTGAAGCCATAGGTATAGTCAGTCAGTTTGGGTGTACACCTCCCACACCATGGGTTGGCGGATTGTACTTGGCATAGGGGTGTGTCTTTTTCTTCCTCCGTGGGTTCTCTGTATAAATCTCATTGCATACATCTGTACCAGGCATGTTTCCTGTATCACAAACTAGTGACTTATTTGTAACTACATCTGGTCTTTAAAAGACACAAATGTTAGGTTTGGGAGAGAGGAAAATAAGATAAAATGACCTTTAAGATTCTTTCCAACTCTGAAATTCCATGCGAGGGCTTCTGCAAGGAAATAAATGCGATTGTCTAGTGCATGAGCCTTCTCTGAAAGAAATCGCAGACCAGGCTGGGGGCCAAATTTCAGTCTAACAGGCATTTAGTTTTCTAGAAGCCAAAGCAGGGACAATAGCATAACTCTGTTTCCATCACAAACTAGGGCTGATTCTTCATGGTAAACATCATTAAAGAATTCCAACCCCTTATTATCCAAGTTTATCCTAGTTCATGTCCAAAATTCTTTCAGAAGAATATGATTTCACTTTGAGTAGAGTGGAAGGTTTAAAGTACTCAGCATGCTAAGAATAGCACAAACCCAGATTCTAGTCCTCCTGGAACAAGGACATTCTCATGCTATTGTGGTAAGAACCTCTGCTGAGTGCAATAAAAAAAAAAAAATGGGGTGCATTCCAAAAGAATGAGGCCACTGTGGCCCTTGATGTTATTTCTGAAAATTTTATTAATGGTTATGGCACGATGACCACAGAGAGATGAAAAAGAATCCTATCATATTCATTCTTGAAGGAAATTTGAGTCGTAGATAAGTGGATTCCAGAACAGTCCAAGATAACAAACCAGTTGAAAGGTTTAACAAAAAAAGAAAAGATGATTCTTCTGTTGGATGCAAAACAACTTGTTAGCTGGGTGTTTTCTGTGGCTGAATTGACCCGATTGTCTGGCTATTCAGTGTCACCAAGACACACTTCATTAGGGAAGGTGAAGAAGGAGAGAGTATCTGATAACTAAACCTCATGCCCCTTGAACAAGTCAGAAAGAGATGGGCTTTGGGGGAGCAAAGTTGCTGGCATAAGCATTTCTTTGTTTTATTTGGAATTTTACTACTCTTCTATAGTTATGTGGTGATCTCTAAACTGTAAACCCATCATCTTCTCAGATTGGCCCAGCGGCAGGGTTCTTGGTGGGAGGTGATTTCTACCAACTTCCTTTGCAATCTATCATACACACACACACAGACACACACACACGCACAAACACATGTACATATATATATGTTTATAAATACATACACAATACACACACTCAGGTAAGATCAAGGCCAAGGAAACCTCTTTGGTAGAAGAGACCCTAATAGGCCAAAGAGCATCAGAGCTTGAACATGGCACGTGTGAACCCAGGGTCCTCACCCTCCAGTGCCTAGAAAATGCCTGGCAGAGCCATGAAACTCTTACTGGAATAATTTTTTTTTAAAAAAGAACAAAGTTGCCAGGTCTCCTAACATCTGGGTGGCCAATATTTATAGACTACCTGTAATATGTTAGATGCAGCACCCGAAATATAAACAATAGCAGAAACAATAACCCAACAAGATTCCAATCATTTTTTAGTCTGAAAGCAGGTTTTTAGCTTATATCAACTTCCACTTGAGAATTGTTCTCAAGAAAGGACAGAAAAGTACCAATTGGCAATAAGGTGAATCGTATGCCTTTGTTTACAAGCATGTTCTCTGCTGTTCTGCATGGGGCTGGCTTTCCCTATCTCTGCATCAGTTTGTGGTGTGAGAACAGCTCCCCAAAGTCATATCAAATGACACACTTTCTTTGATATTTAGTATATATTCTAAGTAACATAGTAGCATTGAGACTTTTGAATACTGAAAGCACTCAATGGAGCCATTTTGCATTGTGTTAACCACAGGCAGGATGGATGAGGTGATTCAATTGTGGGACAAAGAATCAAGACAAGTAGAATGTTCCTTCTCCTTTTTTATTGGAAAAGGGTTTTAACCACAAAAATGATACTGCCTTTCTTATTGCTCACATCATTGATGATTCTTCCTCATTCATGGAAAAGCATCCCGTCTTGGCCCTGGGCAAGTATTCAATAAACACAGCATTTATTAAATTTAATAAAATCCTCCACCTCTGGGTTGAGCAACTACCCAAAAATGCTTTGCTTGTCCTCTAAACTGAAACCTATTGCTCTTCTAGTCTCCTTTCTTCGTCCTGGGCACCTTCACTTTGGCTTTAGCTATATAAGGTACTTGGCAAAATGACTGCCCTAATCATAATCTTTAAGATCTTTACAGAAGGTGTCTATAACTGGAATTTCCTCATTACGTTAATGTCCTTCTAGTCATAGCTTCATGGGCCTATTATGTGTAAATTAGAAACACATTATTCCACCAGCAAAGCTTTTCTTTCAAATGCATAGAATTTTATAAGCTGTCACAATCTATTAAATTCTGAATTGTTTGTACTGAAACTGACTTTTTTCTGTAAGAAGATGTCAAAGGATCTTAATTTCAGCTAATTCTGGCAACCAAAACAAGTCTCCTCTACTTAATAGCTGGCAATGGTCTCCGCAGCAAAATGCTTCCAGGAACAATTGGAAATTACAAAGATAATGGTGTGTTTCTTTAGATTAGCATCACCTCTGAAATGTGACGCTTTTGCCAATTCAAGGCTGCCTTGCTGTCTTTTTAAAACTGAATTTCCTGAAAAGTTCTTAAATATTAAGAAGGTTTGATGTAGGTAGACAAGAAGACAGAAAACAAGAAAGCTAATGGACAGACCGTGAATGACCTGTACAGAGTTCTCGATTTCATATGGGCTACTTCCAAATAAAGGAAAACTTGGCAGGCCTGGGTTTGGAATCTTCTTTAGTTTGTCTCTCTTTGCAGAGCTTGTTTTCTGGCTTCATGGCCATCAACTGGAATATTCCCAGGGATGATATATTGTGGGTTGGAAAGTCATGATTTCCTTCACAACCACTCATAAAGTGTGATGGAAACTCAGCACTGGAGTGAAGAGTTTGCCATTAGGCATTAACGCTCCAACTTCAGTTGTGAACTCAAATATCTAACACCAGGGAGATGTTGCTGGACAAATCAAGAAAAGCTCTATGCTTGATTAAGAGTAACTCATAATAATAGCTAATATTTATTAAACATCAGGTATGACAATAAATGCTCTATGTGCACTATCTTATTTAATCCTAAAAAAAAAAAAAAAATGCCTATGGGGTAGATTGCATTATTATCCCTGTTTTACAGAGGGTGATTCTGAAGCTAAAGAGAGAGAGCCAGGATTTGAACTCAGGTCATCCTGAGTCCACACATTTTAATAAGACCATCAATTTCTTCTCTCTCTCTGTCTCTCTCTCTCTCTGTATAAGTGTGAGCTGGCCTGGTTCATAAATGGGATTCCGAGCCAGATCTTGGAATTTCTTGTTGGTACTCTTAGGTTTCTTTGCATTTATGTTGCCACACCCCTTTTGTTCCCCATTAAGTAGGGGTGGTGTGTGTCTGAAGATATTCCCAAAAACACGAGGCATCATCTTCAAAACAAATATATTACAGGTGAATTCTCAAGGCACTCCAACTGACTAATCAATTCAGTCAGTTTCAGATTGAACAATTCAAATCTATGGGCTCTCTTGGCATTGTGCCAATAAAGTTTTAGACAAAGAATCAGCCAGTTTCTGTGACTCTATCATTCCAGCTGTTTGGCCCTGTGTTCCCAAACTAGTAGGTAAGTTGTTTTTTGGTTTTTTTTTTCTTTTACCTTTCTCTCATTTAAAAAAATTTATGATTTTCCTTGCTTACTTCTATTTATCTTTGGCAAATCCTGCCTGAACAACTGTGAGCTTTCTATAGAACTATTTTACCATTGATGCTCATGGTAATGTCAAATGCAGGTGTGCTTAATTTTAGCATTAACAATAAAAATAATTACATTTGCCCCAAAATAACAGCATATACTTGCCATGCTTCATGAGCTATAATCCTTCTATTTGCTTTTCTCCACATGCGATTTTGAATTAAAATCATTCTCAATAATAAGATTCTGAAAAAGGAAATTCTCAGTTTTGCTTTTTTATGTGGCATGAGAAACTTGGGCAGCATCTCCTTTAGGACAGATGTGGCTTGGATCCCCTGAACTTGAACTAGGGCTGTCTTCTAATCAGGTGACCACTGGGTTGCAATTAATAGAAATTCACTCAAGCTAGATAAAAAACAAAATGAGCTTTTTCAAGCAAGTGTTTTAAAAACAAGAACAAGGGCAAAAAGAGTATACCAATGAACCAGGAAGTTCAATTCATCAGGACATTCTGTCACAGAGTTTTCTAGCTCATCAAATTTCATGCTTCCATTTGTTCTTTTATCCATTCATTTGTTCCATTAAGATGTACTGAGCATCTATGATCAACCAGTCATTGGAGACACAGAGACAGGGATGCCAGTGTCTTTGCCTTCAGGAAGCCTTGTCTTCCCTCCCTGGGGATGTATCCCTGCCTTTTGAGCATCTGTGTATGTGTGCTATTGAAGAGCTGCTGAAAAACAGTGCACAAGGTAGGAGTCGGTAAGTAGAAGCTAAAAAGTGGTCACTCACTCTCAAATCTGTTACAGATTAACTTTGGACACCCAAATTGTGTGCTTGGTTAAGATGAATACATAGGTAAATTTCTTGAAATGCATTACTCATTGACTTCAAAGAAAATACAATTCAAAGCTAAAAAAAAAAAAAAAGAAAACTGAGCTCAATAGGTCACTAAGACAGACATGATCATTTCCTTGGACTGGTACTTAAGGCTCTAATAGAAGAACTCTCCTAACATCCCTGTTGCTGTCAGGACTTTTGCCTGCCCAAGTGCATGGGCAGTGGTTCTCCAACTTGGTGTGCATCCTCACAATCACGTGGATGACTGGTAAACATCATTATTGTGGGGCCCTGCCCCCTGAGTTTCTGATTCCTCAGGTTTTGGCTGGACCTGAATATTTGCATTTCTAACAGGTTCCCGGATGATGCTAATGCAGCTGCTCTGGGGACCACACTCTGCAACGGTTTTATTGATTTAAACAAATGTTAATCAAAGTGCCATCTGCAGATGTGAACTATTTGTTACTGGTCTTCGACAAAGTAAGCGCAGAAACTGAAAGTGAACGTTTGGAATGTTTTATAATTTGACATTGTCGTGACATTCAAGTGCATGATCAGTGGGCATATCCCATTCAATAGGGTACAGATAAGTTCAGAGCTGCTGAATTTACATCATGAGGCATGTGTGGTACAAGGTGCTGCCCACATTTCATTCTGTGATAGACTAAAAACATCAAACACTGGTCATTCGCCACAGATAGTTTGAGAAACACTGCTTTCTAAACCATCATGCCATATCGCCTCATTATTTTTTAAGAAATGGTTAGCACACAAATGAGTCAGGTTCATTCCTTCTCATATAGTATGGGGCCAGTCTTGGCCTGGCACTCGCTTCCTCAGGAGGCCTGAGGGAAGCAGACAGGGCTGCAGAGGTTAGCCCCAGGTGTGACGCTACACTCAGAGAAGCAAGTCAGCCCGGGGTCCAAGAAGCTCAAGATTCTTTGAGGTTGGAGGTCTGAACAGAGAAACTGACCAGATAGAATTTAGGTGTCCAAATCTATGTGAGGATCAAACTGGGTAACTAGGAAGGTTGAATGCTTCCCAGTGAGGTCAACATGGGTCCCTCAATTACAGGCAGCCAAGGAGACTTCAAACTCAATCAGAAGGTTCTCAATTGTCACTGAGTCGCCTGAACCCCAGGTCTGGGAAACTGACTTCCAGCCTGGGTTTAGACACGTGAGCATGACTAAGTCTGCAGCTGGGGACCAAGAGCAGCACCCGGGAAGGCAGAGCCCAGGAAAAGGGAAGGGTAAAAATCATCCTCAGCTACTTGGGCTGGCATTTTCTTTTATCTCTTTAAATATTTTTATTAAAATTCCCAATGATCTGATTCCTAATTATCAGGATTCAGTTCTTCTCTGCCTTCAATTGTAAGGTTCTCTTGGGCTGGCTAGAAGGGTGCCCATGTGACTGGGGCCTTCTCCATGGTTTCAAAACTTGATGAATGTGCTTCAAATTGACTTTGCTAACTGTCTTTTCAAATGGATCTCCTGAGAGCTCTACGATTTTACTAGCAGTGATTCATTTTTTAATATTTTGCACTTCAAGCTCCGATAAATTCAGTGTTCTTTCTAAGCATTTGTACAAATTAGATTGCAGTTGGAGGAGTTTAGCATTTTCACATGTTCAACATGTCAAGACCTGATAAGCAGCCGTCACAGCTGACTGTTTGCTTGTCTGGTCTCCACTGGAGTCTGCCCTGTTCTAAAGCCTTCCTTAGCCGGAGTCATCCCAAGAAGAGTTTTTCATTGCTTTATATCTAAACATAGCCATCAGCTTGTTCTCATGGTCTCCAGTCACTAATTTGAAAGAATTACCTCCTGGAACCTTGACCTTCCGGCCAGAGAACACACTGCTCCAGAAATGCTGCAAGCTGGCTGAGGCATGGTGGGGCCACAGGCTGTGGGTAAAGGTGTAAGTTTCAAGACCACCTGCTAGGGAAGCAGAAAGCAGTATGACATGAGGATTTGCACTGTGATCAGACAGATCTGCTTTGGAATCTCACTGTATCATTTAGAATGCTTTTGACTGCAAGTAACAGGAAAACCAAGTGAAACTGGTTTCATGGTAAAATTTAGTGGCTCATATCGGAGCAGAGGCAGAGTAGGCTTTTGGGTTGGTTGTTCCATGGCTCAATGACACCAGTGGCTTCTCTCTCCACTCTGCTGTTTCAGTTTCATCCTCAGACTGATTCCTAGATTCCCCTCAAGCCTGTGGGCTGGCAGCAATGATGGCTAACTGCTTCCTCATTAGAGGCCCGCAGGGAAGAGAGAGGGACAACTACTCCCCCAATCAGTGAAGGAGAGTCAGTCACTCCGATATGAGTGGCTGGGGGAATGCCCTGCACTGATTGGCTACAATCTGGTTTAGGTGAACTGGCCAGTGGAATCACTGTGCAAAAGGGACAGGAATGCCATGGTTGCTTTAAACCAATTACAGTCACTCACTAGAGTTGGGGATGGAGCTGATCTCACCAAAACCAAAGTACGATACACCTGAGAGGAGGAAGGAATGGATGCTGGGGAGACAACCCTAGTGTTCATGATACCGGCTCTGCTACTCATATTTCCTTGACCTGATAATTTCACATCTTTGAGTCTCAGTTTTCTTCGTGTGTCTGCAAGAAGCCGGATGTTCTAGGATGGTCTCTGCTGAGACAGTTTATCTGCTCCACGTGGTCTCTCATCCTCCAACTGGCTAGTCCAGGCTTGCTCTCCTGGCATCCCAGCAGGGTTCCAAGAGAAAAAGCAGAATTATAAGAGGTCTCTTGAGACCGAGGCTCAGAACTGGGACACCATCAGCAAAGCCTCATTGTATTGACCAAAAGCAAACCATAAAACCAGCCAAAAACTGCAAAGTCACATTGCAGACTGTGTATAACAAAGAAGAGTGAAGAATTGTGGCCGCTTTGGTACTTAAATCTACCACAATGACCTTTGGAAGACATTTATCTTCACCACAGTTTCATCACTTTTTATAGGAAGTTAATAATATTATCCACCTCAAAGTCTTGTTGGAGAATTAAATGAGAAAATGCATGTAAAGCACTTAACACGGCGTTGGGTGCATAGCAAGCATTTAAAAAGTATTAGCTTTCATTATGGTTGTATTTATGATTGCAACAACTATGACTGTTGCCATCATTATGTTTGTTGTAATGATTATGATGATGTTGAGTATCTGCTGGGTTTTGACTCCCCCTAGGATATAAGCCTAGGGAAACTGTTTCCAAAGAAATCTAGACTTTATGGAAATGCTAGTTGGCTCACCAGAAGGCTTCTGAGCAGAGAAGGGTGATTTTTGAGGGTTCCCCATCTGCCTCCCATGCTGTTAGGTGAATGTCATTCTCTCTGCGTTTTTGCTGTGCTGACTGCTGGGAGCTCCCTGAGCTCATTGTCCCTCAAGCGGGACCCTCTAAGGAACCATGGTTTCACACAGTGAATTCCGCAGAAACCATTCATTTTGGCCAGCACTGCCTTCTGAAGGAGGGGAGCAGGCTTCACTCCCAGGACAGCTGACTTTCTGCTCCTCTCTGCTGTCGCATCTGTGCCCAGTGCAGAGCTCTTTCAAGGTGATCATGGAATTCAGGGCGGCCAATGTGGGCAGCAGGGGAGGGAGGGAAAAACCTCCCAGCCTCCCGTCACACCTACTCCAACCCACATCCCCGAGAATTAAAACCAGTTGGTAATTTCTTGGAAAGGGGAATTAGTGTCTTAAATCTTCAGAAGAGAAAAGGGGTGTTTTTGTTAATGGCTATTTTGTTCATGAGGATCTGGCATTTGTACCCCATGCAGACTCTGAACGTGGGCAGGAACTCTTTCCACGAGGCAGCCTGCTAACTTCATTTGCCACCACAGTTTTCCCATCTGCTAAGGGATGCGCCTGGACCATTTTCCATGTATAATTCACGGTCCTTTGTAATTTAGGCTCACACAGAACCAACAGCTTAATCAAGGCACCAGGGCGAGGACGCCACGGGCAGCACTTGCGTTCTCCACTCTTCTTCTGAGAGTGTCTCGTCTCTCTGTCCCACTGTCTGGGTCTCTGTTCATCTCTCTTCCTCCCTTATTTCATAGTCCCTCACAATTTTTCTTTGTCCTTCCCTTTGGTCAAGCACTATATTTCTGCCTTGCAAATGTGCTGGTCCAACCAGATACCGCCCACAGATTATTTAGCAACAATAACCACGCATGAGCCTCAACTAATTGTGGTCCCCACTCCCCCTTCATCTGGCCAGGGATAAAATGGATGCGCAATTTGCATTATTTATGTCTTTTTCCCTGTGTTTTGGTGATGGCTTTTGCATAACATATGTAAAATTCTGCTGACATTGAGAATTCATTTGGCTTGAGATGTTCAAAAGAGTTGGAGGGGGGAAGCGGACCTGTTTTGTGTAAATTCAAAAACCATTGGACAGCTTCACTTTCATCTCTTTCTTAGAAAAAGTGGGTATTTACTCCTAGCGTTGGAGGAGGGCTTTTCACGAGAGTTCTTTGGATTACATTGGACAGTCAGGTGAGCTCTTTTGCTTAAAGAACTTTGGTTCCATTTGTCCTGTCAGTCCTCTGCCTTCAAAAGAGCAGGGAAAGGGATGAAGGCCCATTTTAAAGTTCAAATACAGGCCTGTTGCCACGTTGCAACAACAGCTGAAGAATATCAGAGTGAGGCGATCTCAGAGAGCATCTAATTTAATCTCCTCGTTTTGTAGAGGAAGAAACCGAGGCTCGGAAATATGCAAGGGCTGTCTAAATCTGTCACCAGCCAGTTATATGGTATAGCATTTTATTTGGTCCTTAAATTTCCTCCAATAAAACAGCAACATTGTTATGAGGTGCCAGGCACTGTTCTAAGCACTTTATACATATTTTCTCATTTAATCCTCATAAAATACCCATTCCCTGGGACTTGTTGCTAGCAACTTCATGTCATAGATGAGAAAACTGAGGCACAGAAAGGTAAAAACACTTGCCAAAAGTCACACAGCACTAAGTAGCAGAGTTGGGATGCGATCCCGAGTAGCCTGGCTTAAGAGTCACTGATCTAACTACTCTGTTCTACCCCCTCTGCGCGCTGCCCTGTTGCCCACAGAGTAATGCTCAAATTCCTTGTTTTGTAACATAAGGACTGCTATGATCCTGGCCCTCTTGACTTTCTCAATTTCATTTCTGCTACTTCCCAAAATGTAGCCTGGTGTTGGGAAAGGCAGTCTGGTGTGGGCAGTCTTATGATCCCTGCTCAGCCAAGAATGGGCCTTGGGCCCAAAGCACTTACCAAGAAACAGGGAGTCCGCACAGCCTGAGCGGGGCTTGTGGCCTTGTACGCAAGTACCTTCCCTGTTTCAGACTCAATGAGTGTGACTTCATTCTGCCTCGGTGCACAGTCACTGGCCTTCGGCGTGCCCCAGGCTTCTGTAATTCAGACCCCACAGGAGGTCATTTATTCACAGATTATAGACTTTTTTTTCTTTTTAATATTACCAAGGGCAAGAGTAAAGGGGGAAAAAAGTCCCTTCTTTTATGAAATAACGGTGTTTGTTATATTGGGGTACTATATTTCCGTCTTCTCAATTTTTTGACATTTTACTAGATTCTTGGTTTATCGATTTTATTTCATTAGCTTATAAAATTGCTCCACCCAGAGCTCTCATGCTCCGGAACAACCCATGATGGACCCAATCCTGACATGGCAGTGGCCCGTACTCCAAATTGTCCCTCTCAGCTCTCTCCACTCCCCCGCTCCTTTGGTACCTGTTCTCACCTGCTAATAGGAGAGAAGGCGTGGGCAGCTATGCCACTGTAATGCAATGCTTTTCTCAGGGGTGCCTGCGTTATAAAACAGGATGCTTATTACTCCAAAGGGTAATTTCCTATCATGAAGTTTTAGGCAGTGAGGCCAAGTATGGTGAAGAATTGCAGGCAGCATTGGAGAGCTGGCCTTGAGCACTCTAAATTAGAACCCCCAGCTGGCCCCTCCTGAATGTCTCTCCTTGACCTAGCCAGGCTGCTGGAAATGCCAGAGCAGTAGTCTAGTGACACCGCAAGAAACTCAGCCCTTCCCATGAGGTCAAAAATAAGAAAGCACTTAAATATCTGTGGGGGAACTGGATCTAAGGAATCATAACCATCTACTGGTTATAACCACAGATTAATTCAGTCTCCCCTTATTTCTCACTCTCTTTATAACCCTGTCTGCCTCTCACTCTTCAGTCTTTATCTTCCTCTGGCTACAAAACATTTTCTCCAAATATCTGAAACATGTATTTAGTTGGTACACTCACACATCGCGATGAGCTCTTGTGCAATTTGGAGAATGGATTTTTAAACTTTTATAAGGAAGAATGAGGCTGTTTCCTGACTAAGAGCATAACCAAGCCTTGTTCAAACAGTAATCTTCAAAGTTTTACTCCTGAAAACTAAGGGAATGACCATGAAAGGCCCACGGAGAGAGGAATAAGGAGGAAAGAACCAGGCAATAGTGATTTACTGAATCCATGGAGAGAGGCACGTGTACCCAATTATGGACTAGGAAATGTTTTTGTTCTTCTTAAAGAGTTTGGGTCCACGGTCTGAGAGACAATGGTCGCCCTGAGAGATGTGTGCGTTTGGGACAGCAGGCATGCCCATGGCTCCAACTGTAGAAGAGACTTAAGAGGACAACCCCGTGCCCAGCCCGTATGTTTCGTGTGCCACCCCACCCCACAGTGCTGCCCCTCTGTGACACCTGGGATGGTGCGGCCACTATTCATTATACCAGTGGTATAATGAATATTCTGCTCCTGTGCTTCTCAGACTTGGGGAAACACACAGGGAGAAGTAGAGTGGAGGACCCTACGTCAGTTGCCACTGTAGTTGGTCCGAAAGCCCAACTTGGTATCGCAGCTGGCTTCTCCACCTTTCTATGGTCCCCCTTGCCCCTGCCAGCAACTCAGCCAGACAGATTCTTACCTGAGGGATGACCAAACCTTCAGTCTGGGATGATCTGAAGGCTTGATGGCCTTGCCCTTATTGGACTGCCTCAGTTTCCCATTGCCAGAGATTGCTGGGCAAGGGAATATTAGGACATGCCCCAGTGACCCCTGCATTCCAAACAACATCCTCCTTGCCTTCACATCTAGTTGAATCCTATTTGACACCATTATCTCCCATCTTTTTGATCTGAGGATGTTTGCTTACCCACCTGTGTAGCTTGGATTGAAAGGCAGGCACAGACTTAAATTTAAAAGTTTAAGAAAGGTAAGCAAATGAAGTATTATTGCCTAAAATAAAGTATTATTACCAGAAAATTGATCCTGACTCTGATCATGCTTGTAGATTTAACTAATAATTTACGAGAAATACAGGGAAAGGGGACCTGATATCTTTAAAAAACTGGAGAGACAGAGAGAGATTTAAAGACTGGAAGACTGAGACATATCAACCACTCGTCATGTGTGGACCTTGTTTGCATTCTGATTTGAACAAAAAGCATCTTCCATCTCATTAAGAGGTTAATATTCAGTACTTTCACTTTTCATGTTTAATAATTTTATTAAAGCTTATAATGGAGTGTTACTTGTTAAATATCAGTGATAGGACTTTTTAATAAGAGCATTATGGGCACAAGGAATAAAAATATTTATTTCAAATTATATACATATTTTTGTTGCAGAGAAGTAAAACAAAGTGTCCAAGAAAAATCTTTTAAGCATAAAAATACATTCCATTTGAATGAAGCTGTATGGGGGAATATAAACAATACATTTATGGAAATAAGGAAACGATGTAAAATTTAAAGAGCTTGTTTCTAAATTTTTTAAAAATAGTGAAATGGGTATCAAATTGTTAATGCTATGTAGATTCTGTGGATACATTTAAAATAATATTGTAACAGTTTTCTTTTTAAATGCCAATAATTAAAGCATGCAAGAAATTATGTCCTTTGTAACTATTGCAACTTGTGATGGAAAAAAATTAGATGCTAACCCAAAATTGTGACAGGGTCTTTAGTTTCAGGGGAAATATAAACAAAAGGGTTTGGTAAATAAGCAAAGGAGCAGCTAAATCCACTGCTGTTCAAGCATTCTTGAACACAAATTGTTTTTCTTGCATTAATACTTATTTACATTCTTCAGAATGTGTTTTAGGAAACAAAACTTTATATACTTCAAAGCCTCTAGTTGCTACATAGTGGTACCAAGAGCCTTGTGCATCTCAGCGTCATTTATTCATCACTCATTTACTTAATAAATATTCATTGAGCAGGTACTAGCTTCAAAAACTTGTGCCTGGTCCCAGGGAAATACCCACTGGAATCAGGTACAGATTCTCCTGTTACAGAGCCTAACAGTGACCAAATTCTTAAGCTCTGGCCTTGGCTGACACAGCTGTATGAAAATGGTAAGACTCTTGCTATACTCCCTGGAAAACTGAAATCATCTGAAAAAGGGTCTGCCATAGCATTATTCACAATGAGAAAAGAATAAAAAAGAATATTTCAAAAGGCATGTCATTGTTCCAAGACTATAACTCTATTCTTAATTGCAATGGCTTCTTGGTTCTCTTGTAGCACCTCTGGAAAGATGAACCAGAAGCCAATTTATAAGGAGGTCAGTGTCAGAAAATCCATCCTTATTACTGGTGGGAAAAAAAAAAAAATCCTCAAGTAGGACAGGCTAGGAAGTGATATCAATATTCCAGATCTGTCACTCTGTGCCCCTAGACTTTGCAAATGCTCCAAAGATTACATGTACACGGAATTCTGATCTGAAGATGATTTACCTGCAGCACTCTGTTGAACAGAGTCAGCTATATTTTTGGGGGCTTAGAAGATGACATTAATGTTGCTCATATTTATCACTGAGAGGAAACACAGAGTTGTAAGCTGCAATTCTGAGATCGGCGGATACAGAGTCACAAGTGTGTGCTATTTTCTGACGTGCGAATGATGCATGTGTTAAACCCAGCAAGCTTTTTTTTTCGTAAAGGAATTTTTTACTCTGTCATATATATCTGTCTACCTGCCTTCCTTAACCTACGTGCACTCACACACTTATTGGCATATTCTTACACACTTCAGTGTGATTCTTTCACAAAAGGATCCCCTCTTTGACTATTCAGAGAAAATTCCCTGTTGGGCTGGGACAGTGGAGATGAAAAATTGACTATTCCTTTCTGAACGATACGCTAGGCCTAATTCCTCTGGGGTATGTTTGCACGATGCAGTTCTGCACCCTAGTTTTTTTGTTAGTTTGTGTTTTGCTTTGTTTTGTTTTGCTCTTGGCAATCAGAGAAGCAGTCGCCTGCCCTTTTTCTCAGTGATTACATAAAATATCAAGAAGAGAGCTTGGGCCACTGGTCTTAAAGGCATTATAAAACCAGGGAATTCTGCTTGTCATCTTATATATTCATTCATTCAACAAAGGTTTATTAACCACCTATGGTCAATAAACCTGGGCCAAACATTAGGGAGAATTATCTGTATTTCATAGATTCTGAAATCTCATTTTTCAACATTTTAATGTCTCTGAGTTTGGGATGTTTACTTGGCAATGCTTTTTTTCTTCCTTAGTGGCACCTAATGCAACGCTATGTCTTACAACTAATGCCGCTCAGGTTTGATGAGATACTATATTGTCCATGACGTCTTGGCTTTCACCAAAAGAGGGACTATACAAAATAAGAGGAGGTGAAATGCAAACAGCAGCAGACTTTTCACTTCTCATCAACTTTTAGAACAAGAGAAGTCTTTGAGTTTCTGCGGTTTGAAGATGATCTGTGTGTTTCATTTCCTCGTGCTCTCTCTAGCCTTAGAAGCATATCGTAAATTCGCACAGATTACCTATTGTTATCGTATGTTTCTTAAATTCACAAATGACCTTTGTATTGATGTGGAGTGTGAGAGTACAGGTGCATGTGTATGTGTAGTGCTTTTTGCAAAATAACTCATTAGGAAATTGACTTTTCATCTGTTATTGAAACCATAATTTGAGGAGACTGTTTCTTAGGCTATATCTACAATATGTCAGTAGAAACCAGTTACAAGTATTTTTATTCAAGTTAGAAAAAAGAGGGGGGGGTGTTTCTCTTTATTCACCTAAACATTTACTGAGTCCCTGTGATGGATCAAACTGCTAAGTGCTGTTAGGAGACAGAAAAATGGGATTTTTTTCTTTTTTCTTTTTTTTTTTTTGCCTTCAAGGGAGTTACAATTAAAGGAGGAGGAAAACCTCTAAACCACAAGTGCTTATTTAAGGAAGAATGAAAGAATCCTGGAACCAAGATCCAAGGAGATCTGCATGAGGTCTGCATCATTCTACAGCATCGTATTTACCATTAAATATAACAAAACAAGGGCTGTTCTCCTTTTTCCTCTGAAACATGGCTGCATCAGAGAAAAAGACCAGGTAGAGCGTAGAATAAGGTCCCCAACAGCCCTTCCATGGCGGATGGAAAGAGACAACTCCTCTCCCTTGAGGGACTGCAGGGACTACATATTTTGAAAACTTCACAGTGAGCTGAATTTTCCATGCCTCCTGTAACTGCTGTCACTGGTTTCCACCCACTGACAGGTGTCGCCAGTAATCTCTTTGCTCCCTCTTCTCCTTCCATAATGCTTTGTACCTTTTTCTCCCCTGCTCGACTTTTCCCTGACCCCTCCCTCTCAACTCTTTTAGTGGCCTTCAGAATCTTTCACCTTTAATTCCCTCAAAAAATGTTCCCTCCCCTTGGTTTGAAACATAAGCTCTCTGAGGGCAGAAACCAAGCTTGTGTGACACAGAGTAAACACTAAAAATAAATTTTTCTATGTCAAGGAAGGATGAGAAAGAAAAGAGAATGGCTTCTCTTCTGGAATATGGGAGTTTAGGAAACTGAAAGAAACTTTGGGTCCCACCCACAGAGCAGAAACTTGTACCATGAAAGGCTGAGCAAGTTCAACCGTGGGTTTCCCCACCCGGAAGTAACTGAGAGCAGCGAATCTTAATCTCATTTTTTGCCCCAGCACATATGACAGTTGATAGTCACATGAATGACAGACTGTGGTGTGGGCACAGTCAATGTACCTGGAATTCCTCAAACCACCTTCCTCTCCCACTTGCCGATGTAAGTGATTAAAAGTGAAGCTATTAAAGAGATAATATTGAATCCACTCTAATCTATGGGGGAGAAAAGTCAATCACTTACAAATTTTGCTATTTTATGTCTAATAACATATTTCTCAAAACAAACCTGTTTACAGGTGCCATGACTCCACCAGCAGCCTCCTGGCCCGGCGTACCCTCCAGGAGAGCTTGCTGTTCCCTAGACCAGGAAGTCAGAATCCAAAGCAACAGGAACTCTTCCTTCAGCCACACCCAGAAACAGTCCTGCTTCCTACTTTTAGCTCGTAAAATACCCAAGGGACCTGTAAACAAAAGGAAAAGTGGAAACATTATCAACATTAAAAGAAAACCATCCATTCTAAATATGTCCATTTATTTAAAAACAAAGCATATGAACAAAAAGCTTTATTTCTAGTATATCCAGATTTACGCTGCCTAATTTTTAGAGCATTACATCTCGAAAGTTGAGCTTCAATAACATTTCTGGGGTGAGATGAACATTCTCCTGGTGATGTGGACGTGTTTGTAGTTTATCTAAAATTCAGATTGAACTAGGCCTTCTGTGTTTTATCTGGCAATCTTATCTCTAGGGACCATTGCTTGGGAATCAACAAGTATTATATTCACTATTTCTTCTGATCACAGGGATTTGAAGAAATAAGTACCTAATAAAGGTAGCAGTTCCAGTATTGGGCAGCCTATCAAAGAAGAGGATGTGGGGGCCTCTTAGCGTCTCAGAAGTCACAATACAGGCAGGGGTCCTCCTGGCCTATATGGAAAGAGACCCAAGTAGCCATAAGAAAGAAGAGGGGCCAGCCAGCAACAAAAAAGAGATTAAAGGGGAGAACCACAGTGGACACCATGTACTGGGTCCTGTGCTGGGTCCCTCTGCGCCACCCCTAGAGAGCTGCCTCTATTCAGTCTCCTTCTCTTCTGAGCCTACGAGAAAGTGGAGAACAAGACTGTAGTTCAGTCTTTGGAAACCATCATATTCTGACAGGGACCCAACTTATTTTCAGTTTTTTTCCCTTTGTGTTCTTGCTGGGACTTTCATGAAAGTTCTCTGAAAGGCAAGGCAAACTTACAGGTGGAAAATGGTACTAGGTCCCTTGATAAGTTCAAAGAAACAGTTAAATTTGTGTGAGGATCATTTAATCACAGTATCTGGAATATATAAACATGGCACATATTATCCCCACCCCCCGGCTTTTTTTTTTTTTTTTTTTTTTTTGTGGCCTCAAAATTTGATCCAAGTCTGGGAGTTAAAAAGTCCCATTTTGTGTAATCAGGTTCTGGTTGAACATGATTGCTGAATTATTTTAAATTGAAGACACATGTCTGGGGGCTGAGCTGTATGTATTATTTCAGGATGGTGTCCATTAGGTCTTATCCACAGGGGCTATCTTCAACTTTTGCCACATTCAATGCATTCTTTATACATCAGCATTTGCAAAATGGTGAATCATATACAAGGGAAAATTGGAGGGAATATGGTACTCGTTAAAGGGTGATTTTTTGAAATTATCTTGAATGCATTATTCAGACCTGTTTCCCTGCTAAGTATTCCCTGCTAAGGGTCCCAGGGCTGGATGGAAAAGTTCTGGGGAAAGAAAACCCCAAATATTTTAAAGTCCATAACAATGCATAAATAAATAAAACCCTGCAGTTGTGCAAGGCTCCTTTGCAAGACTACATCTTTGAAGACTTTACAACTGAATCAACATTTATTTTAACTCCTTGTCAGCCCTAAGCACCTTAAGTGTCCTAATTGCAGATCTAAATTGGTGCCGCAGCCGCGGGCTTTTCGCTGTGAGTGCGTTTGTCCCTGAACCGGGGCTTTGGCAGACTTGACTTTGTACGGGCAGCCAGTCCATTTAATAAATCGTTGCGTCGTGTCAAGGGCTCCTGCTCTGACTTGAAGGTCACTTGCCCTCCGTGAGGAGCAGTCAGGGTGAGGGAAACTGTGAGGCCGACTCAGTCCTGCGGCCCCAACACACCAGACATCGCCCCACTCTAAAGATGTTCTCCAGGCGAGGAACCGGGGCATCTGTTGTGTGGCTGTTCGTTTGCACAGCTTTGTGGAGGTATAATTTCCATACCATAAAATTCACTCTTTTGAAGTATACGACGCCATGATTTTTAGTAAATTTACACAGTTGTGCAGCCATCACTGCAATCGAATCTTAGAACAATTCCGTCACCCCAAAAAAGAAACCTTATGCCTACTTGCAGTCACCCCCATTCCCACCTCCGTCCAGCCAGCCCATGGCAGTCACTGAGCCACTTTCTACCTCTATAGACTTGCTTTTTTCTGCACATTTCATATAAATGGAATCGTATTATATGTGGTCTTTTCTATCTGACTTTTTTCACGTAGCATAACTTTTTGAGATCTGCCCACGTTTCAGCATGTATCGATACTTTGTTTTCCTTGCTGAGTAATAGCCCATTGTGTAGCTATACCATATTTTGTTCACCCAGGCATCAGCCGATGGGCATTTCTTTGGGTTGCTTCCACTTTGCAGCTATTATGAAAAAGTCTGCTGTGAACATTCTGGTATTTTTAAATGAATTTGAGGTAGGATTGCTACTGTCACTCACAATAAACTTTAAGCTGGGTTTTCTTTTCTTTTCTTTTTTTTTTAAAGAAGTTACCCGTATTCTTGTTAAAGCTGCCTGTTGGAACATTTCAGAATAAAGTAGGCTCCTGAGTGCTTCAACAAATAATATTTATCAAAATGAGAAACTCCGTGATTCCAGGGCATAAAGTAGTTAAGAATAAGGAAAGGAACAGTTGGAAGGAAGTTTCAAGACTAAGCGATTTCAAGAGCAGCTGGAGCCCCTTCTGTGCCAGTCACGACCCGGGGTTTATAGAGCTCAGACCCACATGCCTGCCGTGCCGGTATTCCTTCTGGCAGCCTCCACACGCGCTGCCTGAATCCTGAGAGTCCTGCTGACTTAAATAACATGGAGGCTACTCAGGGAGAAGGAAAGTTGGAAATGGCAGGGGAGGTGAACAGGTCATAACATGGGGAACAGAGTTGTCAGGCTTTGTTTATTTTCATGCCTTCTAAGACTTCAGCGACTGATAGGAGAAGGTGGCAATTCTGTCATCGAGCAAGGAGTGTTGGACTTGATGGGGAAGCAGCTATATCACAAAGTGCTCTTACACATTGCCCCAAA
The DNA here is from genome assembly GCF_041146395.1 of Eulemur rufifrons. Classification (NCBI taxonomy): domain Eukaryota; kingdom Metazoa; phylum Chordata; class Mammalia; order Primates; family Lemuridae; genus Eulemur; species Eulemur rufifrons. The sequence goes on along the minus strand of NC_091011.1, from coordinate 27,475,832 downwards.
TCACCCATCTAGAGCCGTGAAAAATCGATGTCATGAAAAATCCTTTCCCCAGGAATCATCGTGGTGAGCGGGCATATTGAAGGTGACCTGGTTTATAAAATGTGATGTTGATCAAAGGTAAAGCCTGGCGTTCTTGTCCTGGCTCGGCTCTAACCCTGACTGTGGCCTTGGGTGGGTCTCTAACCTCTCTGGGCCTTGGTTTCCTCATTATGAAATGAGGGGAGCTGACATCTTGATTCCTGCCTGAGGTTTTTTTTGTCCCCCACATCCAGTATTCTGTTTCTCTGATGACTTTGAAAACTTATACTTCGGAAACTCGTATTTAAAAGTTAAACCAGTTTCATCCTGTTAGCAATCAAGTTACTGATGTCAAGAGACACGATCTGGAACGCCAACTGGTAAATAATTAGCATTTGTAGAACAAGTTTTTAAAAATGCCACACAGCATCCCAGTGGTACCCTAACCCTATGTCGCAGATAGGAAAATTGTGGTTGATTTTTCTACATATTCTCTTGCAAGGTTGTTTAGCTTCTTTGTGTCAGAGTTGGGAATTGAACTAACATTTTAGAGCTTCCAGACCTTTATGGTATCAATTAGTCCAGATTGCCTGAGAGCAAAGAAAACAATCATTCAAGAGCCTGTGTAAAACAAGCCACCATTAAAAAAAGAAAGAAAGAAAAAAAAGAAAAACTCTAACTCACTGCCCCCCATCAAGCCATATTTTTTTTCCTGTTTTTGCCTTCCGGTTTAGGTTCTTATTGGAACGGTGAGATTCTGCTGGAGAAAGAGGATGAAGGGTGGTTACAGTTTGATAGTAAATGGTGAGGCTGATGGTCTCCCAAGAGGAAAGAATGTTCCAATGGAGAAGAATGTCAGCATGTCTTTTCCTCCCTTTTTCTTGGTTGTCTACGTTCTTTCTGGCTTGTGGAACAAGCTGACATCTCTTGGCCAGGCTCTCAGAGACAGAGCCAGCTTCCGAAGGCTTACCACGCTCCACTAGGACTTTCGAGTACATATCTTGCTGGAAGCCCCCAGTCTCCAGGCTGCTTCCCCATGGCGAGAACCAGCCACGGAGTTGACAGGGATGCTGGCTCCTTTGTATACCATGCAGGATATTCCAGAGCCCTGGCATTTTGACTGTCCTCCAAAGCCAGTGGCCAGCCAGGTTGTGAAAGAAATCCGGGGACAGATGGTATGAAATTGAAATCACATAATCACTACCCCGTCCCAAATGCTGGCCTGTTATCTTGGCGAATCTCCACCAAGCTCCGCGGCACTCACGCTGATCTTGCTGGAGGCCTGCATGTTAAACGTGGGCGCCGATGAAGAGTGGCACATTAAAGAGGAATTGCATCCATGTCATGTGGTCCCTCCATGACAATCAGAGCCGCACGTGCCACTGGACGAATGACAAGGTTTCTTATTACTTACAGACCCATCTGTTATAGAAAGTTGATTCCGTAGTATGGAGAAACAATTCTGGGTTAGAAAGGGAGCCTGGTCCTTGAGGAAAAAACAGCTGCAAAGTTTCTTTTTTCTGATTTTTCACCTTTGGATTTAACTAAAACGTACTTCAATAGAAAAAGCCATGTGAAGCAAGCACATGGCATCATGGGAAGATCCTGACTTTGTCGTTTGACTTATGGTAGATATCTGGCAACATTTCTTTGCCTCACCTCTGTCATTTGTAAAATAGAAAGGGGCAATGTTCATGTTCCAAACCAACCTTTGGCTGCAGGGGCTGAATTCTGTGAACCTCTGGAGCTGCTGAATGGGGAATGGAAGCAGATGAGAGGAGGAAGGGCCCCCTGGTGCACCCTGGAGGAATGACACAGATTCCAGCTAAAATCTCAACTTCCATAAATGCCAGCAACTATATACGGAGCAATCCATGCTTTCTTCAGCACTGACTCCTAACCTGACGGTGTTAGTTTATTTTCATGGCAAAAAATTATATTCCCTCCTTTCCTAAATATTTCAAAATGGTGGGAATAATGTATTCAGTCCATAAACATAAATCACTTCAGATTCTTCAGGCAAAACATTTTTAAGGATACACAAAATGGCACATTACATTTCTCCAAGCTCTTACTCAAAAGGGCAAAGTTGTTGTTTAATTAAAAGATGCTTATCTCATTCTATGACATTGTCATACCAAAGGAGAGAGAAGAGAAGAGAACTGGAGTTTAATAATTTGTATTTAAAAATTCCTGTACCACTGTTTATTATTTGGATGATTCAAAGGAGTCCAAGCTTCAGTTTTCTTACTTGAAAAAAATCAGCATGGTAGTAGTAATAATAACAATAGCAACTTTAAAGGAGTCTTGTGAAAATTAAATGAGTTACATGCTTTTAAAATTATAAAGCCCTAATCAAAAGCTAGTTACCATTATCTATGGGGGGGAAAAAGTAAATTCACCAAAACATCTGGAAAATGTTTGTCTTTTGTACGAGGTTGTCATTAGCGTAGGATGTAGGGAAAATTCTGAAAATAGCAAGATGAGAAGTGAGCTAGTTTAAACTACTTCCTTGTCTGCAATTTTCTCTTTCCGATTACGTCTCCAAAACTTCCTCACTTCTTGAGCAGACTTCTCTACGCTTCATAAACAGATAAGCAGGGAGACATTGCTGTCAAAAGAACTCAAACTTGTGTCTGAGAAAATCCTGTCATCTCCTATCTCTTCCAACGCCCTTTCCTTAGAGATCAGATACATTTTCCTGGCAAGATGTTCGTTATTCAGAGATTGCTTTGCAATTTCCTTCAACTTCTGCTTGCCTGCAAGTTAAAATATGCCTCTATTTTAGGATAGAGGGAAAACTTTGAAGAATAGAAGTTGAAATCAAGTGTGGATAAACTTTAGAATGGTATTGGCAAATACAGACTTTGACAGTATTGCCTCCATCACTGATCGTAAATAAATGATTCATTACTTTCTTATGTTATTGTTAGAAATACTGGAGTTATGAGCATATAAGTTAATAAAACCTGTATCAATAGCACAATATTTCTTTAATAATTTATTCCTAACACTGACCAATTATATGAACATATATTGATCACATTCTTAAATGGATCACAGTACTGAATTTCTATCCGTGGAGACAGAATTATCTATCCCTCCAGAAGCCAGAAGTGCTGTGGGGATTTCCTTAGCTAATTCAAAGGGAGGAGGGAAGAAAGATTGGGGGCTAGCACAAGATGGTATAATGTTCAAAAGCAAGGGGGTCTTAGATTTTGGGAAAAGAGGCCTGAGAGGGCATGTTAAAGGGCTCTGTCTTCTAAAGGTTATCTACATTGCCAAAAATGTGTATAAAACGTTTAGTCTTTGAATTGCATTGACCATCATACGGACAAAACAATAAGATTGTTCTTAAATACCTTCATTTTCACCTAGATGTTATTAGCAAGCTTTAGCAATCTTGCTAGCTAAGCAATTGGGAACTTTTTCTGAGGCAGGTGACCAGGGATACTTTTGAAACTCTGACAAAGATCCCATTTCCAAGGAAAAGGCAAATACAAAATATTGCCCACCAATATCAGGCATTTCATGAATTGCCTGCACTCCACATTACAAATACCTGAAGTCCTCAGTACCTCCCAAATTTAACCCTTTCTTAGCTATTTTTCACATAGCAATGGAGACTCTCCTGACATCTGAAGCTGTATGTCCTAAATAGAATGTGATATTATTTATGCAGTCAGTAGTACCAATAAATAGTGCAGTCATATGTAATAAATAGTAATTTTTTCCCAAACCTTTTTAACTCTTAATGGACAGCAGAGGACAAAGACATAATCCTTTCATTAATCTTATAAATGCTACCTGGTTAATAGTAATAAAACTATTTTCTAGAAAATATTCCCCAATTCTTTACTTTCTAGAAAGAATCTATATCTTTACATATATCTATTTATTTAACTGTCATTCATGACTGCAGCAAATACTTTCTGATAGAAAATACAAGTACTATCAACTTGGGAGAAAAACCTCAATTAAAGAAATCCTAGATAAAGAAAGAGGTAAAGAATACGGTAATTTTGTTCTGTGGAAAATGGGTCAAAATTAAAGCTTTTCCATAAGAAATAAATTTTCCATGGAAATGAAATCTTGGTTTTATTTTAAAATACAGTATTCTATTATTTTTGAATAATGATGGAATATTTAACATGCCGATGTTTCTTCCCCATTTTATTGAGGATTAAGATAGACCAAAACTCTTTTATAAGATACATTAAAAGCACCTAAAGATCTCTCAAATTCCTCTGAAGATTTTTGTCTAATTAAATCAGCTTCTTAAAAAATAATGCCATCTTATTGTGCAGTAGTTATATAAATTCATATTCTTCTTTGTTAATTTTTAAAAAGCATTTCTGAATATAAAAAAACAAAATCATCTATAGCCAAGTTAAACTTCAAAAATTAATTTCAAACAACTGAAAATCAGAAAAGCACATATTTTGGTTTTCTTGATTGTATCACCAGGTAATTTATTGGATTAAAAATATTCACATCATGGGGTTTACTCATGCCATGAAACCTCATCCATCATATTACATCCCAAAGAAACAAGAAAGAAAATAATTAAATATAGACATATTATACAGGTGAGAATATTGTATAAGTGTACTTTCAACAAAGTCACCAAGCAGGCTGCTTTGTATAAGAAAATAGCCCATAAAACATATAATTTAAAGGGGACTCTTCTGCACTTGTAGAGTAAATGGTTCGTTTGCAGAATTACAGATGTATAAAAATCATACTTCCCTGCTTGTGAAAGACTAGTAAACTTCCTCATGTTCTGTAAAAACTTAAATGCTGGAGGCCAAAACTCACAAAATTTAATGATCTTTCTTTCTGTTAAAAAGAAAAGCCAACTTATTTTTTAAAAAATAAGGAAAAGAAACAAACCATTTAAATCCTGAGTGTGGTAAAAAAGAAACAGAAGAGTATATGAAATTACCCACTCTATATTTTTAATTTGCTTATGTTGGTTGAAATCAATGCTATTCACAGAAATAAGTGGAAGCATGATACACACAACAAAATAAAATAAGAATGGGGCTGGTTTTTTAATGTTTATTAAAAAAAATCCCAACAAACAAAAACAACGCCTCTCCCAAAAAACGGTTACAACTCACTTTCTTTTAAATATATGTTACCATTAAACAGTAGGGACTTCATGCAACTGGGTGCTTGATCAATATCCACGGTGCATGCCTTACAAATGAATTTTATCTCTTTCATTATTTGGAACTCAGAACAGTGTTGTTTAGAATCAAATGTTCTGCTAGGTAGGAGAGTTCTCTGGCTGCCTCACAAAATTCAAAATAACCCACAATTGACCTTGCTTTATATATGAATAGTGTTTAAGTGGCAATCAACCATCAGATAAAATACTTTCTATAGAAAAGGGCAGTCTATATTCCATCTCACGGTGCCAGAGTAGCTCAATCACTGGAGCCAGAGCAGGGAAGGACAGGGATTTAATCTTGACCACCATGAACTCCTAAGGTCTCTACAATTATTTTTAAAAGGTAAAATCATGACTCTCCTACAAAGATAAAATGAACTCATGTCTGAGATTTTATTTAGCTCATTCATTAATGAGGGACAAGTAAGATGTTATGATTGGATCAAAGAATTCAACAAACCACATGAATATGGGCAATATTTATGCTGGAAAGAATTTACAATGAGATGCAAAAGAGTCTTTCTGCAAGGCAATGATCAATTATATTCCACCAGACATAATAAATTTACATTCTATAGATAAGAATTATTTTCATCTTTATCTGTTTTCTATAACCCACAGAACTGTCATAAAAAATAGCTCAAGAACAAAAAAAGGTGGAGATAATCCCAAGGAAACATTAGACAGGACACTCAGTAACTTCTCTTTTATCTATCTCAAAGAGCTTTATAATTTGCCCCCAATATATCCAACAGTAGAGTCCATTCAGGTCAATTGCATCCCTGATATTGTGAAATGGGGAGGAAATACTAAAATCTGGATAGCAATACCTCCACCGTCTATTAATAAAGGCTATACCAGCACTGTCCAGAAGAAATAGAACGCAAGCTACAAATGCAGCCATATATGTAATTTTAAATTTTCTAGTAGTCACATTTTAAAAACGAAAAAGAAACAGTTATAATTAAGCCTAGTAAAATATTTAAGTAAATATGTAGTCAATATGAAAGAACTATCAATGAGATATTTTACATTCTTTTTTTCATTCTAAGTCTTCAAACTCAGCGTAAGTTTTACACTTATAGCGTATCTATATTCCGACTAGCCACCTGTCAAATGCTTTACTAGTTACATGTGACCAGTGGCTGCTGGACAACCCAGGTCTACAGAAATCAAACAGTGGTGAGATAACTAAGTTTTGCATTGCTTGGAATATTAATTAAAACATTTTAGGTTTGTCCCAGCCCTTCCATGCTCATGTCATTATTTTCAAGGTAGCCAGGTTTTCAGATGTGCTCATTTTGGAATGAAGTATGATCAATGACCAAGGAAACTATACAGGCATACTTTGGAGATACTGTGGGATCAGTTCCAAACATCTCAATAAAGCAAATATCACCGTAAGCAGAGTCACATGAATTTTTTTGTTTTTCAGTGCCTGTAAAAGTTATGTTTAGCCTGTAGTCCGAGCTGTTCGAGAGACTGAGGCAGGAGGATTGATTGAGCCCAGGAGTTCAAGGCTGTAGTGAGCTATGATCAGACCATTGCACTCCAGCCTGGAGTGAGACCCTGCCTCTTAAAAAAAAAATAAGTTATGTTTACATTCTACTGTAGTCTATTAAGTGTGCAATAGCATTATGTCTAAAAAAAAAGTACATACCTTAATTTAAAAATACTTTATTGCTAAAAAAATATAGTAAAGGCCATCTGATCCTTCAGTGACTGGTAATCTTTTTGGCTGGTGGAGGGTCTTGCCTTGATGTTGGTGGCTGCTGACTGATCAGGGTGGTGATTGCTAAGGGTTAGAGTGGCTGTGACGATATCTTAAAATAAGATAATCAGCATTTTCTCTTCCCAAAAGATTTTTCTGTAGACTTTGATGTTGCTTAATAGTATTTTACCCACAGTAGAACATCTTTCAAAATTGGAGTCAATCCTCTCAAACCTTGTTGCTGCTTTATCAACTAAGTTGATATAATATTCTAAATGCTTTGCTGTCATTTCAACAATGTTCACAGCATCTTTGCCAGGAGTAGATTCCATCTCCAAAAACCACTTTCTTTGCTTATCCATAAGAAGTAAGTCCTCATCCATTCAAGTCTTATCATGAGATTGTGGCAATGCAGTTACATCTTCAGGTTTCACTTCTAATTCTAGTACTCTTGCTATTGCCACCACAGCTGAGTGACTTCCTCCACCGAAGTCTTGAACTCCCTCAAAGTCATCCGTGACCATTGGAATCAACTTCTCCTAAACTTCTGTTAATCTTGTTATTTTGACCTCCTCCCATGAATCATGAATGTTCTTAAAGGCATCTAAAGCAGTGAGTGAATTCTTTCCTGAGGGTGTTCAATTGACTTTGCCAGATCCATTGGAGGAAACACTGTCTATGGCAGCTATAGCCTTACACAATGTATTTTTTAAATAATAAGACTCGAAAATTGCAGTGACTCCTTGATTCATGGACTGCAGAATGGATGCTGTGTTAGCAGGCATGAAAACAACATTAATCTCTATGTAAATCGCCCTCAGGGCTCTTGGGTGACCAGATGCATTGTCAATGAGCAGTAATATTTTGAAAGGAATCTTTTTCTTCTTCTAGATCTCAATAGTGGGCTTAAAATATTCAGTAAACCATGCTGTAAATAGATGTATTGTCTTCTAGGCCTTGTGGTTTCATTTATAAAGCACAGGCAGAGTACATTTCAAATAATTCTAAATTAGTGTGCTAGGATTTTCACAATGGTAAATGAGCATTGGCTCTAATTTAAAGTCATAAGCTGCATTAGTTCCTAATAAGAGAGTCAGCCTATCTTTTGAAGCTTTGAAGCCAGGCATTGACTTCTCCTTACCAGATATGAAAGTCCTAGATGGCATCTTTTTCCAGTAGAAGGCTGTTTCATCTACATCGAAAATCAGTTGTTTAGTGTAACCACCTTCATCAATGGTATTAGCTAGAGTTTCTGGATAACTTGCTGCAGGTTCTCCATCAGCACCTGCTGCTTCACCTTGCACTTTTACGTTATGAAGACGGCTTCTTTCCTTAAACCTCATGAACCAACCCCTGCAACCTTCCAACTTTTCTTCTGCAGCTTCCTCACCTCTCTCAGCTTTTGTAGAATTAAAAACAGTTAGGGCCTTGCTCTGGATTAGGCTTTGGCTTAAGGGAATGTTGTGGCTGGCTTAATCTTCAATCCAGACCACTAAAACTTTCTCCATATCAGCAATAAGGCTGTTTCACTTTCCTATCATTTATGTGTTCACTGGGGTAGCACTTTTAATTTTATAGAAAATTAAAATTATAGAACTTTTTCTTTGCATTCACAACTTAGCTAACTAGCACAAGAAGTCTAGCTTTCAGCCCATCTCACCTTTCTACATACCTTCCTCACTAAGTGTAATCATTTCTAACTTTTGATTTAAAGTAAGAGATGTGCAACTCTTCCTTTTACTTAACACAGGCCATTGCGGAGTTATTATTTAGCCTAATTTCAACGCTTCAGTATTTATCAATTAAGTTTGCTGTCTTATATGGGCATGGTTTGTGGTGCCCCAAAACAATTATAATTGTAACAGCAAAGATCACTGATCACAGATCACCAAAACAGATAAAATATAATGTAAAAGTTTGAAATATTGGGAGAATTCCCAAAATCTGACGCAGAGACAATCGTGAGCACAGGCTGTTGGAAAAATGACACTGATCGACTTGCTCGCTGCAGGGTTGCCACAAACCTTCAATTTATGAAAAATGCAATATCTGCAAAGCGCAATAACATGGAGTGCAATAAAACAAGGATGCCTGTGGTATGAAACGGCTGTCTGGCGTGGCCCGCGAATGTTCCCATTAGCAGTCCGTACCAGTGTCTTTTTCCTTCCTTACTGCCGTGATGTGGGAAGGAACAATTAACACACAGGGCATGGCCATAACCATAACGGCAAACATAATATTGCTGTGCCTGTCACCTGAGTGTGTCAACATCCATCAAAAACATTAACTTTTTCCTTTTATCACTCTTGTGGGGTAAAGAAAAGAGGGACATTTCTCCTAAGCCCTCTTTCACTGTAGAATGAGAAGAGACATTTTGCTTCTTCGCAAGGGAGTAACTAAGGCATATGCCACTCAGTGTCTCAGACACTACAAAGGTCTCAGCTGGGCACGAGCAGGTCAACTCAAAGCTCCGTCTGGGAAGGGGGAGAGGCCCCTTCCCCATGCACCCGGCCACGCGGGAGCACCACATCGCCAGGGCCAGCTGGACGCGTAGGAAGAAGGTGCATAGAAGTGGGCCCCGCCTTGTCTGCCCGAGCCGGGGCGAGGACCCCAGTGGGAACCTCTCTCTTTAGCCCAGCGTGTTCACAGTCTCTACATTTATTCACTCCTCTTTATGGGGCCTTCTCCCCACAGGCATCTCTGAGAAACAGATTCAAGTTCCAGGGTCAGACAGCCCACTGGGATGCCTGATAAAAAATTATTTCACAAAGTTCTAGGGTAACACTTGGAATTCTCCCTTTCTTGTCATAGTTCCGGTGTTCGATATAATGTGGGGGAACACAGGGCCGTGTGTGTTTGCGTGTGGGTGTATGAGTGTATGAGAGAGACAGAGAAAGAGAGAGAAATAGCCAAAGCCTGGCTCTCAGACCCGAGACGTATCGACATAGCCCCCTTCTCATGGCCTCAGGACACGAGCAGTTGCCTTAGGGGACCCTCCTTCCCACGCTCACACCCTCTCTTGAACTTTCAGAAGAGCCTGGAAGTCATTCCACTCCCCACCCAGCCCACCAGCTATTTTGACTCTGGGGGCCACCGTTCGCCTGTCTGAATGGCACTTTCACCACCTGAGGGACACAGGCATCCCATTCAGCTGGCAGCATCGTCTGCGTTTAACATTAGCGGCTCGATAATAACCCATTGAAGGACTAGGCCCTAGAATGTTTGTGTAAGGAGGGGGACAGTGAAGAAAAGACTCTATGTGCTGAATTCAAGAAAGGGGATATTTCTTTTCTACTGTAAACAGAAATGATTATAAAACCAGAACCCAGAAAGAGTTCCTCGCCCTTCTCTTTGGCATGAGGGGGTTTCGTTTCTCTGCGAGGCCCACTCTCTGTGTGCTGACTTCTCCAGGTTTTTACCGCATTCCAGGGAGGGAGATAGAAACCAAAGCAAATAAAGTGCCCCCGAAGGACCCTCTCCTCCCTCTGAAAAGCTTCTATTTTTAATTCTCTGCAGCTTTTAAAACAGTCAAGTGGGGAGGTTTCAACAGTCTGTGGTGGAAGAGAGCGCCTGCTCTCTCTAAGGACACCCACTTTAGATAATCCCGGCTGGCAACGGGACACCGGGGCCAGGGCTGGGCGAAGGGGTTTTCTTGGCAGTTTCCTTTCAGCACATTCTGTCACCACAAAGTAACTTTTAACAACCGTGTTTTCCTCTCCACAAACGAGCAGAAAGCAGATTGCTCACTGCATGCAAAGTGTACCTGCTTTCCCCACAGCGTCTGGCTCTAACGCTGCAAACACGTTTTACTGGCGCTTAGAGCTTTATGTGGGTACTTAACTGGAAACCAGGGATCCCTAAGCTCTTCGTAGGATTTCTCACGTTCACCCCGCATCCACCTCACAAGGTGGGTGGCAATGGTGAGCCCATCTTTCTCAGGTGTGGAAACGGGGCAGACTCATAGAAACAGCCAATCATTCTCCCAAGTGTGTTTTGGGGAACATGAGCAGGAACGGCAAACATTTCTTCTGTGCCTCTGCTTGGTTTGTGGCCCCAGGGCCACTCTCTCCCGACCACACAGTACGTAATGTCCTCCCTGTGGGCACGTGACATGTTTATTGCCCAGCCTCTGAGACATTCATTTGGCAGGTATCTCTTGAACTTCTGCCACGTACCGTGCACCCTGACCCCCACCAGCCTGATATGCCCCCAGATAGATATGCTGAGGTTGAAGCAGCTCCGGACACTTCGCACAGCGAGCACGGAAGAGCAGAATTCCTGAGGATTCCCTCTGCTTCAAACCAGGCCACCTTTGCAGAGCCGTCTGTATACCCGCAGGGCTCACTTTCAAAAAGACGTATTTAAGGCAATTGGCCATAGAAAGCGCTACAGTCAAATTACTTCTCAGGGTTCTTAAGGACAGGACTTGAAGCGTGGGAAGGAAGCGCCAAATGAGCTGCAGGTGTGAAGGTGATGCGACAGGCTCGACGCAGAGGAGAGTCAAGCAGCCCAGATTTCAAAGTTATTTCTACCTCCTAAGGTTACAGCCATTAAATCAAGAATTTAAATCGTTAGCCAAAATGCCCTATTTCCTAATACAGAGTTCTTACTTGGCAAAACAGTACTTATAAATGTCTCCTGCTCTTTCCAGCTTTTAGAACTTATCCAAAGCCCATTTTATATTAAAGCAGGAACAAAGCAATAGAAATAAAATGAACAAATGTGTCTGGATGCATCCTTTGTCCCATTATGTCTTATCAACTTTGAATCCAATAAAACCTAATAATAATTCAGCCATGAACTTGCTGCATAAACTGGGGAAATTTGGAGCATGTTTTGAATTCATTTACACTTGGCTCATCAAAATATGTTGTCTTCCTTTTTTAAGAAAAGCTTTTTGATGTTTAAGGAATTGTTTCCACCTTTTAAAATAAACGAGTCAGAGCCTTTTCTGTTCAAAACAGGAAGCTGCTAAGAGAATGTTAAGAGAATAGGGACTCAAATACAGGAAGGTTCAGGGACGGTTCAAAACTCACAGCCATGAATTTAGAGAGGGTTCAAAAGTTGGCATAGTGAACCCTCTCATCCCTACCTGCAAATAATAAATATCACAACAAGGAGAAAGCCACTGCAAGGCCATAACTTATCCTGTTTCCAGCCTTCTAGTTCCCTTCAATAAACCAGGAGTTCTTCGGAGAACTTAGGCTGTGCTGCCTGCAGGGAGCTGGGCTCCTCTCGTGTTGTAAATTACCTTGCTGGGGATAAGCTTTCCTCCAGGTCCAAGAGACAGGCAGCTCTGCAAGACCCATCACCCAGCTCTGTGCTTCTTAAATTATACTTCACCTGGCTGTGACATCTGAAAAGCTAGAGGGAGAACGATCACCCCAAATTTGACCTTCCTATACCACTAGGTTTTTTTTCCCCTAAATACATAACTACACCAGGAGAAAAAGATACAACAGCATCCTATTTGCAAACTCAAATGGGTAAAAAAAAAAAATAGAGCTTTCTATATACTTCTCCAGATAATACAAATAATACTATAATGTTTCCAAACTTGTCACACTAAAGATTTTTTTTTAATTTCTGTGTGACCCTAAGTCCTTTCCCCAACTGAAATAGCCATAGTGAAGCTTAAAATCATTGGAAGTGAGAAGGGAGTAGGGAGTAGTAGGAAGACTTAACTTCTTCCCTTGTTTCTCACTTTGCAGTCAAGAAGATTGCTCCAGCTTCCCAGCTGTGTTCAGATGTGTGCACAGACAGACAGACACATACACACAAGCATCTGAGAACCCAGAATATTTGAGTAAATGGCTGCAGTGCCTTGAAATGTGATCAAACCTCCAAGAGCAGGTATCAGGCCAAGAGAAATAACTCTTATCCGTAAAAAGTTCCCAATAAATCAGAAAGCCTTTCTTCCACATGTCACCTGACATGTTTAATTTGTCTGCTTTGACAGAATTGTGGCAAGCAGACCTGACGTCACACTGGCACCAGGAGAATGGGCCTTTGTGACCAAGGGCAGGCTATCAGGCATGGAAGGGCACAGACAAGGGGCACACGTGGTGGGCAGCCCGTAAATGCTGGTGGGCCAGTCAGTGTGATGCAGGATGCAAAAGAAGGAAAGAAAGATTACAGACTTCCGCAGGTTGCCAACACGCCAAGCCAATGAGCAGACACAGGAACCAGTCATAGCATCCAAGACATTTAACTTCTTCCTTTCCTAGTTTGCTTCTCCCTGGAATTCTGCCTTTGGCATAAACTCTAAAGAATAGCATAGGCCTGTTTATTTTTGCTTCAGTATTTTACTTATGGAACACAAAATTTACACCATTGATAAGGAAATGTACTCTTTCTAATGTCTGCACCTTCTGAACTAGCAAAAGCCAGTGGGATTTATGAGTGTCAGTTGGCTACACTTGCATCTGGTCATACAATTTGTTTTGAAAGAAGGAACACACCTTGATCCTGGCAACAAAATGGCTTTTAAATACGTACACTTTATTAATTTAGGAGGAAGGATTATGGTTACTGTCTGTGAAGCCCAGTGTTCCCTTTTCTGCACCAGCTGCTACACTCTAATTACCAAGGCTTCTATGGCATTGAAGAAGAGGAGATTGTCCTCATTTCTAAATCTTTATGTAAATCAGCTCAATTAATCCTACCTTGTAAAGTAGGAATAAAACATTCCCAATTTTACAGAGGAGTAAACTGAGACATGGACAGAGATCAACTTATTTTTCCCAAATGTTCTAGTGGCAGGGCCTTACACTCAAACCCATTCTGGCTCCAGAGCCCACATTTTTGACTACCTCACTGGGCCATCTACGTGTGAGCCAAGTTTCATGAGTTAAAGAGGCTTTCTACAAGAAGATTATTATTCAATACCCAATGGGTATTCAATTGATCAGTGGTATTACATATACACTTTATTTTTGTTCGTTTACTTTTTTCAATTTTAATATAGTTGAAATGTAATGTACATATATAAAAATGCGTGAGTATTCAGTCCTATGAAATTTCCACAAGGTGGAAACCAACACCCAGATTATTTCCAACCCAGAAGCCCCCTCTTGTGCCTCCTTCAAGTCATTACACTCTCATCCCCACTCAAAATCACCATATTCCTTTCCTTTAAGGGGGGCTTGGTGTGGTTGTTAATATTTGGTTATGAGCACATGCTTTGGAGGCAGACTCTCTGGGCTGAAATCCCACTACCCCTTTCATAAACTGTGCATCCTTGGGCAAGTTGCTTTGTGCCTCAGTTTTCTCAACTGCAAAATGGGGATATTAATAGAACCTAATGAGGTCATGGGGAAGAATAAAGGCTATAATACATCTAAAGAGCTTATATCAGGGTAGATAGAAAAGTTCAGGGCAAGCCCTCAGGAAGTACCAATTATTATTATTACTGAAACATTTTTCCCCACTCTCAGAGACTGTCCAGGGAGGACCAGAAGATGCAAAGATAGTAGAGCAAGGTAGACAGCAAGGAAGAGGGAGACAGAAGAATTCCAATCAAGTACGTGTTAGATGTCAATATAAAAAACAAACCCATCTCTAGGCTGGGGAGAGGATCAGAGCTGAACAGTTCGAGGAAGAGCCAACAAGACAGTTTTCCAGCCTCACAGAATCAAGTTTCCAGAGTAAAACTGTTATTTGAAACAATGCATTCTCACATCATATATGTATTTAAGCTCCATATATGTGCAACTACACATGCCAAACATGAGTAGGCACAAATGCTCTCTCAGATGATCCACGAGCTTTCCACTCCTACCATGACTCCCAACCGTTTAGCGTTAGATGTATGTTCTTTAACTTCCTACAATAGAAAGAAAGGGATGTGCATCGCTTCCATCCAATGCACGATTTAATGTGCTGTGCAAATTCCTTTTGTTTTCCAGCTGGAAGGATGCATTGACCACATCTTTTTTATATCTACATATTTTATGTGGACATCAAAATATTTAACCAAGTTATCAAAGATAAAGAAAGAAAAGAGAAAGAAGAATAAAAACATTTCAAGTAATATTAAAAATGACAAACTAATTTGAATAACGATTTGGTTTAGGTTCCCAACAGGTATCAAATAGATTGAGGCCTGACATACGGCTTTGTTAAGTTATAATTGGATTTAGGAAAACTCAAAATGGATAGGAAAAGAGGCCATGCTTGGTTCCTCCTCTCCCGGCCACCCTGTTCCTCCTTCCCTGTCTCTCTCCCTCCCTCCCCACCCTCCCTCTCTCATGCCTGGCAGTTTCTCTTTTCTATTTGTTGTGAGCTAAACAGACCAGAAATGACTATTAAACTCTAACACGTTGACACTCTCAAGTCCTAACAGATCTTTTTAACGTGATAGAGATAATGTTACTTACAGAGCTTTTCAACAGCGTGGCCATATGGCCGGCCAGACCCTCTGTCTAAAAGGAACAAAATGCTTCCTTCCTGGGTGGCTGGCTGGGGGCTGGAACAGAACATGATGTTCGAGATAAGAAGACGGAAGTTCCAAGCGTGGAGCTTGTGTGGTTTAACCAAATGAGGTAAAATAAGAACTGGAAAGACAGTGAGAAGCCGCCTTATTTGTCTGCAGCGTGTGTCAGAGCCAGAGCAGGGATCTGGAGTTGGACAGGATCTCCCTCAGTCATGAGTGGGAAGGCCTTGTCCTAGCTCCTTAGCTCTGTGGAGCTATAAATATAAGATGAAGCTGCTTGTTACCTTTTAGGGATATTGTAAATACCAAAGAGATAATTATAAAGCGATTTTAATGCCCTTGAACTTGCTGTGGAAGACAAAGTAAATTGAACTTGTGAAGTCCCATCCACTGGAAGGTTCTGTCCACCCATTTCTAAAGCGAGCGATCCCTGTTTGATCCCTTAGGTCCCTCCAACCCTTTAGGCCATTGGACCCTCCCTGCACGGGACGCTGGTGACTGTCTCAGCCACAGGAGCTGGCCTCCAGACTTGGCAATGCTCCTCATTCCCAGCCTCTGCCCCACACAAGCTCTGGCCACCACAGCCTTCTCTGCACCCCAGGCTCCTCTTCTGTAAAACAAGGATAACGTTAGCTTCTGCCTCGTGGGGGCATTCCTGCTCCGTATCTCCTCCCTTGCCCAACCTGCTGCAATCCCTAGGTCAGCGGGGTAATAGACATGCCTGGCTGTAATCAGCTCTGTGGCCCTCAGCAGCTTGCTTAACTCCCTGGGGCTCCATTGCCTCATCTGTAAAATGGGAAGAAAAAGACCTGCATCGGGTGATGCCCTTGGCTTTATTCCTGGCTCTCCTCATGGACATAATTTAAGTTCTCCCTATTGTAGGTCAAGGGACTCCCACCAAGCATAGTCCCCCGTCAGGCTGGAGCTCACACAGGCCTGATTATCCCCCCAGGGGAAGGTGTGGCGGGTGTGATCTGAGCTAACCCTGGACAGGGTAGTGTGTGTTCTGCCTCCATCTTCTTCTACTCTGCCCTGCTCTCAGGAAGCTGTTGCTAAGTAAGACGAAACAGGGCCCTCCTCTTCCCAAGCCAGTCCTTATGCTGTGCTCTAGGGTGGTGGCCTCCAATTACTCTTTCAGGTACTTCTTTCAGTAAAACACTTTTGTAAAACATAGACAGCAATATGCATTTATATATTTATAAATTATACACATATTGTGCTCTGCTAATATGTTTTGTGCATTCTGAAAACATGCACACTACATAGAAGTTTTAGAAGTATGAGATAAGAAAGTCAGTAGAAAAAGGAATTCAATCATTTTTCTTCGTGCATCCCAACAGATCGTCTTGGCCTCCCTCTGCTGCTGTCTAGCCCCCCTAAACTACCCACCTGTAGGAAGAGTATTCTCTTGTGGGATTCTGGACATCCCACCTTTGGGAGAGATTTGCACACACCATAACCCAAGAGTGGCTCCACCAGCCAGAACGTGAGTCTCTGTTCTCAGCAAAGTAGCATCACCCCAGGTCAGAGTCAGCTTAATGACTTGTAACCTGTGCAGTCCCAGAGGGCCCCATGCTCAGAAGGGCCCCGGGCTTTGTTAATTCTCAGATGTTGCCATCTTGAAATTCTTAATTTTGCCTTTGAACTGGTTTGTGCTTTGTAAGCGAAGTCCAGTGGGGTAAGGGAACTTGTGTGTGAGCAGAGGAGATATGCACAGTATGTACGTCCACTGCTCCCTGCTGCCCCGTCCATTTACAGCATTGGTTGATGCTTCATGAGCACAGCACTTCCGGCGGCCCCACCACGCGCGGGAGCTCAGCAAGACCCAAAGTGGGCACAAGGAGAGCGAGTTATGGAAGCCGCCTGCTTCCAGAGTGTGACAGAATGCACACGTTTCAAGAAGTCAAATAATAACAATTTAGTTTCCTGCAGTGCTGTCACTGTTCAGGTAGCAATGAACTACTTATGCACAGGTAGCTATGAAAACCAAAGTGTGTAATTCCTGTGATTTTGCACATAGGCTCTTATACTTACATTTAACACTGACATTGCATGATATAAAGACGAATGGAAAAATGTGTACTAATAATTTAAAACTTTAATTTTTCTTTCCTTAAAATGGTATCATATGGTACATAGAAAAACACCACGACAAGCTGAGAGAGAGAAGGTATGGAAGAAAGAAGAATGTTCTCCATTTTGGCACCTTGAATGCACTTTTTTTAATGATTTTTGAACAAAGCGCCCCACATTTTTATTTCTCACTGTCTCCATCTCTGCCCCTGGTCCTATGATCCATCTCCAACATGACCAACGTACTTCTATCAGGACTGAGTTCGCCCCACACTCTTCTCTCACTGGAAGAAGGAGAGAAGACTCTCCATCCTGCCCTAAGAAATGATTTACCCTTCCAAATCATGGTTAATCACACTCAGTTGATACATGCTTCATATTTTATTCATTCATTCAACAAGTATTTGTGAATTTTATCAACTTCAAATGGAAATAATATAATGGTAAACATTTGCTTAAGGGAATTGGTACTTGTTTTACCCTGTTTCTGACACAGCAGAAAATATGTGCTGAAATGTCAGGATCTCAGTTCCAAAGAATACTGCCATTGAAACTCGGGGACTGAGCTCTGAAGCCACTACCCTTCAGAATTCTTCACCCATGCCCAGAAGCTAATGATTTCCAGAGGTGGCCGCAGCAAAGAATTCATGGAAACATTGGTCACTGTGTCAAGGATCGCGTCAAGACGAGAAGGTCACCAGTTCCAAATATTTCAGAGGTGAAAAGGTCATTCTTGTAAATACCATGTCCTCCACATTCAGCACACCATGGTACGTGCTTTGTCATAATTTGGTGGGCCACCAGCTGTCACCAAGGCAGACTCCATTCAGATGAAATTCTTCAGCCTCCCCTAGCCAGGTGTCACTCTTATAGCTTGGTTGACACTTTTTTCCAGGAGTAGACATGGGTCAGGTTTTTGCTTCTGGAACGGACTAAGTCACAAAGTGTAGTCTTTCTCATGAGTTTGTGCAATTAAAATTATTTTCATAATAATACTGAAATGTTACTTGCCCTTTTCACTCTCCTCTCATGAATTTAATGTAGTTTTACAGAGGCTAATGACATAGAGATTTCATCATTCTGATGGCTAATGGAAGGGGTATTCTTGTGTTTTGAAAATTTTTCAATTTTAATGTCTAATATGGTTAATATTTATAAGTATATTCCAGATAAAGCAAAGCTCTCTGGAGTTAATAATTTTAAGAATGTAAAGGGGTCCTAAGACTAGAAAGTTTGAGAAGTGCTGGACTAAGTGACATAGGTAACCATTACCTTTTCCACGTCTTCAAAGACAGGTCTACTCTCTCTTTTCCCAGATAATTCGTTCCCACAATCCCAGCAATTACCAGCATGTTCCTTATAACTCACTAAGGTGGCTGCAGTGTCAACGGCCAGTGGCAGATAACTATAATCCAGCCTTGGTCAGTTTGGCAAACAGAAAACTAAAGGTATACACCTAAGAAGGCTTTGTGGAGTGACTCTTCTTATGACATAAACCACAAACTACCTTGAGTGTAATCAACAGCATTCTAAATGTCTTAGCACAAAGAAGGGTCGAATACATATTCATTTTTAAAGTACATTTAAAAAATATTACCTGGTTTCCCCAAACCAAAAAAAGAAATCAGTTGAATAAATTGCATCTGACAGAGCATATCCTTGGAAAAGGAAATCTCTCCTACCTCCTAAAGAATGTCTTCAACGCACACACGAAACCCTTCATGAACACATATGGTATTTAATGCATACCTGTTACAGACCAACCGATGCTTTTACCTTTTCATGAACTATGAGTCATTCCCTTGCCCTGGAGAAGGTTTTCTGAGCTTCATAAATATTGATTATACTCCTTAAATTCTAACAGGTGGTTTCCTAAAATATGAATAACACTTCTCAACCTCACCCTTTATTTTCTATATTTAGTCGCCCTGTATCTGTTGACTGCCATGGAAGAAAGAGATATTCCATAGAGATGAATACTCCTGATAACGGAAGCGTAGCCACCTCAAATCCCAAGACATGTATTCATTCAAAAACATTCCTGGACCATGAGCCAGAAATTGTGCTGGTCCTTGAGACTACAGTGACAAACTAAGGCAAATTCGCCCTTAAAATCGCTCACATTCTAATGGATATTGAATAGAATTTGTCCTAAAATGTGTATCAGTTATCTTAAAAGTGGTGTATGTGAAGAAAATATTAGAACTTAAAATTTAATTTTTACCTAATTTTTGTGTATGCTTTATGATGTAAACAATATATGCATTGAATAGCACCTGCATAAATTATAAATAAATAAAAATACACATCTTTGAGAGTAGCCCCAGATTTTTGCTGATGGGATTTGCAACTTAAAAAGGTTAGAGACACTGATTGAACACACTCTGCTAGGCCTTCTTGTTTTAAAAGGAGTCAGTCATCCTCATGAACACTTCCTTGGTTGCTCAGAAGCTGCCTGGGAGTTCATCAGAAAATTAGAACATGCTTTTAGCAGGTGGAGTTGTCAGAGACTTTAGAGATGAACCAACTGGAATCTCTTATTTTATAAAAGGATCAAGGCCCAGAGCTCTAAGTGATTTCCCAGTTTGGTGAAGGGATCAGTAGTGTTTCTGCAAAGCAATAAAGTAGATGAAGCCTTGTGAAAATGCAGGATACTGGGCTGAGGGTACAGATGTTTTCGGTCAGAATCTCCTGGCTTGTTATTTCCAGCAAGCTCCCCAGGAGGTTCTCAAACATCCTATGATTGGAGAGCCATGCGAGTTGGAAGATGGAGACTTGGCCAAGGTCTCAGGGAGAGCTCTCTCCTTCGCACACATTGTCTCAGCTTTTGGGAACAGGAACTACGGTGTTCCGTACCACAACGATGCCCTCAGGGCTTTCCAGATGTGCAGAGCTATTTGACCCGGTATAAATAGCTGTGGATTGTGAATTTTGCAAATTCTGGGACTACTTTCTGGGGGCTTGTTTTTGTCTCTTCCTTTGATGTCAGACTGTTTGCCATCATTTCTTACTGCCTTTGGTGTGATCCCAACTAATCTCTCTTACCTCCTTCCTCTGCCCCTCCGATATTCTGCTTTTAATTCGTTGTGGGCTGAGAGACTAAATAAATGGGCTTGTTAGGAGCGTGTGTTAATTAAGAGTCAATCAGACATAGTTAAAGTGCATTGATTTGTGACTGGTGTTTCCGCTGCTTCGAGCCTGTTCTACTTCCTTCCTCCTTCTCAAGCTGAATTCCAGAAGGCTGAGGTTGAGGGACGTCTGACCTCTGGTTAAGTGGGGCACTAGGATATTTACTTTCTTGTCACATTTCACTGCTGTCAAAGCTCAGAGAGTCTGGTTGGCCCCCAGAGAAGCCAGTGTGCTTAATGATTCAGGACACCTGGGTCTGACCCGCTCCTCCTCCATTTCTCGAGGCTCAAAGTGATTTACAGGAAGAACAGGAAGAGGGGACAGGGTGTAGGAAGCAGGAGGAAGGGCCCACTCTCTAAGGTGGACCAGGAAGTAGGAATCAGCTCTTCTGAGAGACACACTAATTTTTAGTTCAAGAAGGAGGTAGGTCTGTCTCCCTCTAATAGCTGTGAGTAATCTCCGCCATGACACCCACAAGGGCTAATCTGGCTGCAGGTCAGGCAGCTTAGGGATTTGGGGGGCAGCAAAGGGGCATCTCTAGCCTAGAAGGCATAATCAATATATTTAACACTAAAGTTCATTCCATGCAAAAATACTGCTATTTTTTTTAAAATACCTTCAATGTATAATAATATCTTTGGAGTCTAAGCCTTATGTGGCTGTGACGTCATTGTTTAATGACATTGGGACAATTATGAAGGTCATAAAATTTTAATCTTCATCTTGTATTAGGAAATAAAAATTAATCGTCCTCACAACACCCCAGGACCGTTCACCCTTCCTTCATTATTTATAAACATACAATCTTTTGAATAAAGCTTTTCTGTCTTTCCAAAGTTATAAAATGACAAAAATAAAAGCAAACAGGAACCCAAAGTCAATGTTATTTTATTTCATGGGGTTCCGTGTTTCTTGTGAGCTAATGTCTTGTTTTTTCCAGGAAAAAAATAATGTCTTTAGCTAGTATCCCAGAACGGGACATGCATGACTGAGGACGAAGCGTGTGTTTATTTCAAAAAAAAAAAAAAAAAAAAAGAAATGGGATTTTGCGAAGAGGCAGAAAGCAAAAGGTACTTGTATGCAGGGAGGGATCACACTGATCCAATGCTTAATTACAAATCTGCTCCAACTAATTTCCTTATTGTGCCCACAGCTGCTATTCTTTTGTCACCAGTTTATTTTTCTTTGAAAATCTGAAAGGCATCAAGGCTCGCCCTGAAAGTCATCAGAAGCAGAAGTGAGGTCCCAGATGCCTCATTACTGATCTCGTTTGCAGGCCTGTTTGGATGTTTATGTCTTGCATTCAAATCATTTATTTTGTTCAAACCTTCTTTTGGTTTGAAAATGATTTTAGGACACTGAAATGCTTTTATCACTCAACTGTTTGCCTTTCTGGGTAACAGCAACATCATGATTTAATCAACATCACAATTTCCCAGTAATCTCTGGGCAGGTCTTGTTTAGTAAATATCAAAAAGTTTAGAGCTCCAAAGACTTTCACAGTGACCCAGGGGTTTGAGTATCTTTGTTGGAAAGTGAAAAATGTTGCTCATGTGAAATCATAGCAATTTTGGAAGATTTTCATCGGTAAGTCTCAATGTCATATAGAATAGTTTGGAAATTGTAAAAGCTTTCCTTTCTCGGGAGGATCCGCTACTAAAACCAGTCAAGGCCCTTGATGGGGAGGGCTGCTGTGGGCATTAGTAAAATGCATTATACTGTAAGAAACCTGGACAGAAAGCTTAAATGCTTGTTCCCAGGAGTCAGAGAGACCTAGGTTCAAATCCTGCTTGGGCTAGTTACCTTCACCTCGTGAGGCTCAATGTTCTCAAATAGAAAAGAGAAATGAGTAGTATCTGGCTTCTAGAGTTGTAATGAACATTTTATTAGCTAATACCTAGAAAGCACTAGTCAAGAAAGCCAAGCATGCAGTCTACTTAATAAACAAGAGCTATTATTATTACTATTATTTGTTTCCTGGAAGAAGAAGAAGGGCTAGTTGTTTGGCTGAATAGTTCTGTTTCCTTTTTGGGTAATAATATTATTGCAGGAAACAATGTATGCTGGTCTCAAGTGAAAATTATTATATTAACTGCTCTAGGGAGGGCAACCATATAATTTGTGGTCCAAACCAAGACATTTTAAGAGTGAAAATGTACACTATTAATAATTATGCCAGGATAATTGGCATAAATCAGGACCATCCTGGGCAAACCATGACCTATTTATCCCTTGCTATAAGGAACCTCAAACTAAAATATTATCAGAACTGGAAATGGCCTTAGATATTTTCTATTTCCATGCTCCCATTTTACAGGTGAGGACAATAAAGTCCACAGCAGGAAAGTGACTTACCCAAGGTCACACGGTTAATCATTGAAAACCAGGTCTGTAATTCCAGTCTTTTAATTGTGGCTCCAGTGACTGTTCCAAAATATGGCTCTGTTTTCAAGTGGGGCAAGACTGGGACTATTCTCCTACGTCTCCTTCTGAAAGAATCCCGCTCTCCCTGCCCCTCCACCTTCCACGGGAACAGAGGACAGCCTGTACAAAACAGCCTTCTCATAAGAAGGCTTGTCATTTTTCTAACCTAAATCTCTCAGGCTCTTGTTAAAAGCCATTTTCCCTTTTTATTTATTCAGTCGTGGGTTGAGAGAGAAAAAGAACAACTGTTCCCTCCCTTCTCTAAAGGAAGTGCTTTTAGGTCACTCGTGATTATTCTTTGTTCCATCTTCCTTTGGGATCAGAGAGTTACATTTTGTTCTTAACCAGGATGCCCTTTCAAATGATTTTTCCAAAACATATCACCAGGACGCCTTTGTGTCTACGACCCCTGGAAATTGCACGTGTGAATATACATCTTTAATCCCTGTCAATTATACAGCACGTGTAATACTGTCACGAAGAGATCTCAGAAGCTCCTATTTCAGGTGATTTTGTTGCGGTATTTAGACAAGGCAAATATTCCGTGGACAGGATTTGACTTTCAAGAGAGGAGGGAGCCCGAGGATCAGAAGTCACGGGTGACAGGCCTTCCTAAGATATATCACTGGCCTCTGTCTTTCATGAAGACCACATTGTATAACAATGCTCCCAAGCAAATGCAAATTTATGTAGATTGTTTATTTAGACGCTTGCTTTTGTACATCAATCTTGGTGTTCCATCCTCCTCTCCTTTTTGCTTTGAAAGAGATAACATGGTTATTCAGTCCTATCTCTCCGGGTTTTATGGCCTGGCATGCCCATAAAGATGACTGAAGGTGCATTTCCCAGGCAGCAGCCTTCCGCTGCCCAGGCTGCTTTGTGTTGAAGTAGGTGAGACACCAAAGCTAATGCTTTGGGATGGGCCCATGCTTTTCTCCTGGGTGCACCAGCCGGGGCAGTCATGAAACTCCCAGAGCCGACTGAGCATGTGCTGGGTGGAACAGCCACTGAATACCCTTAAAAGTTACCTTAACACACTGCTTCTCCACAGTGTGTTTGTTACACATATAGAATTGTCTCTAAGAGTTGAAATATGTGGGAATCTTTCCACATCTCTGATTAAAAGCCCAGTTTTGGAAGAAGGGGCTTAAGATATGCAGATGGCAAACTTTGTATTTACTCAGAACTTGGTTAGAAACGAATAGAATTCAAAATCATGCATGCAGAGAAGATACCAGCTTAAAGATATCATTTAAGGAAGCCACATGGGTTGTGGCTAAGAGAAAGACCGATGCCAGACGGGTTTGCATTCAAGCCCTGTCTTTACCACTGTGTGACCTTGGGCAAGTTACTTACCCACTCTCTGCCTCAGTTTCTCCTCTGTAAATTAGGAATGATAAGAGTATCTGCCTCATAGGATCATTATGAAGAGTAAATGCAATGAGGCATGTCATTCACTTAGCATAGTGATTGGTGCACTGGAAGAACAATAGAAACTTTAGCAACAATCTAATTTTTTATACAATAATGAAAGAAAGGTATCTGAGATTATATATATAAAAAGAAATTTTTTGTTTTTGTTTTTATTTTTTATTTTTTTTAATTTCACAACATTATGGGGGTACAAACATTTTGGTTACATATAATGCCTTTGCCTCGCCCAAGCCAGGGCTACAAGTGCGCCCTTCCCCCATTCAGTGCACTCTGCATCCATTAGTTGTGAGTTTACCCATCCCCACCACCCCCCTCCCACCTGACTGTCACCCGGTGAATGTTACTACCACGTGAGCACCTTAGTGTTGATCAGTTAGTACCAATTTGATGGCGAGTACATGCGATGCTTGTTTTCCATTCTCGTGAGACCTCACTTTGAAGGATGGGCTCAAGCTCTATCCAGGATAATATAAGAGATACTGGATCACCATTGTTTTTTGTAGTTGAGTAGTATTCCATGGTATACATAGAAATTTTTTAATAGAACACAAGGATCAAGCAGCAGAAAAGTTCAGGCTGTGGTTAAAGCCAGCAGACAGTGGGAGACGAGGACAATGATTTGCACAACAGGAGACAGAGAAACTGATGCTGCAGACCTGTGACTCCACATGGCTAAAAGAGAGCAAAAGGGCAGTAAGGGAAGAACATTCTCAAAATTGCCAAGACGATCTGGATCATGCGGACTCCACAGACAGGAGAGGCTGGCCTCCAGTTTGCTACGACGGCCCTATCTCCACAGCAAGATCTTGCAGCACGTCTGCTGAAGGGCTCCCTAAGGGATCCTCAGGGACCTCAGCTCCAGAACCTAGGAGAAGAGGGGAGTCCTCCCAGGACCACCGGGTGTCCCTCCACAGTGACGTCAGCAAACAGAACATCTGCTTGTGCATCAAACATTCTCATGGTCTCCTACACCCTCAGCCACAGAGAAACTACAGCCCTGTGTGTTTATGAAAACCCCAGGGCCCCAGCGCATGTGGGTCTCAAGCACAGAGCTGGAAAGCAGAGCCACCGTGCCATGCTGCACATTGGGCTGTGCCCCATCCAGCAGCTAGGAGGGTCAGGGCAGGCTCAAGTTTCATGGGTGGGCACCGAGGCCCTCCAGGTAAATTCCAACAGGTCCATTTCATGTGAAATCTTCCAGCTTGATCAAGAGTCACTGACCTCGAGAGAGACCGTTTAACCTCCATTACTTGGTTTATATTGGTAATATTTACATTGGGAACTTGATTAAAGCTGACCTTTGGTGAAAACGGAATCCAGTATGTATTAGAAACCCCTCCGACTTCTCCAGGCGGTGTCAGGAGTCATCTGTTTCACGTCTCCCCTAATTGGCCGACTGGCCCCGCTCTGCCTGCATCCACCTCACTCCCTGAATTTGTGCAATGCTTTCCATTTGGTTTTGTGCCTTTGTCCCCTACGAGCATATGTGAAAGTTAACTAGGTTAGGAGCTGCTGCTTGGTTGAGGTTGGGACAGAGTTAGTCTGTCGTAAATAGATCCTATTCATTGCAAGGTGAATATCCCCTGGCCTTTCTGCTCTAAGGAACCTTTCCCAGCATGTGGGATTCAGATGTTCCAACCTCCACTTTCGCAAGGACAACTGAGCCCCAGGGAAGGAAGGCGGTGGCCATTGGCTCAGGATAAAACTCCTCTTCCTACATGAAAATTTTATTCTTATTGCTTTTCAGATCACTGTGTCCATAAAATTGAAGGGGAGGCTATTGACAAAATGTTTGTTTGCTTACATGTCCAGAAATTGCTCTTTCTCGCCACTGACTCAGGTCAGCAAATATTTATCAATTACCTCCTTAAAGTGCTGGATAGCCTGGGAGCAGATATACCTGCAAGGAACTTTAAATCTGAGGAGTGTGTGTGTGTGTGTGTGTGTGTGTGTGTGTGTTGGGGTGGAGACATCGGTAGGAATCATACGTGTACACACAGAAGGTAAATAACAACATAAGACTCGGGTGATGAAAACTCTACTGGCCTGTGTATTGGGAGACCTGGCTCTACCATGATCCAGCTTTGGAGTCCTTAGTAAGTCACACAGCCTCCTGGGCTTCCAAGGACTTCCCCAGCAAAGTGGAAGCTTTGGCCCAGAAGGTAAATTAGGTAAATCTCAGCTTGACAATGTTCTGTGACTCCAGCAACATAGAACGACAACATAAGGATTAAGTCACAAGCCCGAGTGCGAAGAGCTGCACAGGCAGAAGAGGGGTGCTGGCAGACAGAGAACGCAGGTGCCGGGAGGGGAGTGACAGCACAGAGCAGGGGCAATCTGGGGACCCTGGTCATGGCCTTAGGTTTATGGTTCCTGCTGCAACTGTAGTAAGTACGAGGCACAGAAGGTGCACTATTCCACGTGGGCTGGTTTTCCTTTTGCAGAGATCAGGGGAAACCTTTCAGTGTTATGGAGTAGTTTTCCTATGTTTCAAGCATGCAATTTCAGGTCATACTCATCACAAACCCATGAAACTGGAATTATTATTCCCATTTTCTTGATGAAGTTGGAGGCTGAGAGGATTAATTTCCTCTGATCGCCTAGAGGATGGAACCAGGGCGTGAACCCAGCTTTGTCCGTTCTGAAGCCTGTGCTCTTCTGCCTGAGCCGGTGCAGACTCAGCCTCCTGTGTCCCCCAGCGAGTCAGCCCAGAGTCACACCAGTCTGCTACATTGAAGGAGACGGGAGAGGACATTAGCTCTCATCTCGCTCACCCTGAGCACCACCCACTGGAAAAAACAAAAGGTGCCTGAGCCTCCAATCTACCCTTCTGCAAAATGAAAGGGCCTGAGCTTCTCCAGAAGTCAGGAACAAACCAAATGTTTGGAAAGAAATAGAAAGGATGTGCATAGCAATGAGTTAAAGGCTCTGTCAAGAGGAAGAAAGGCCACCAACTGAAAACTCTTTAGGGAGCCGAAGCCTTGTTTTTGAACCCAGGAGGGTGTCGGGTGCACCTCACAGGTTATAAGGAAGCAAGAAGATGTCCCCCTGTTCCTTGTCTGCAGTCCAGCTGGCGACTGCAGAAGAGATAGTGCAAAGAAACAATAAATGTTTAAGGTGGTGGGTATGCTAATTACCTTGATTTGATCATTACACAATGTATACATGTATCAAAACATCACATTGCATACCATTAATATGTATAATTATTATGTATCAATTAAAAATAAAATTTAAAGAAGAAGAAGTAGTGACTCCTTTAGAAGTCAGTCTGACCACACCTTCCCGGACAAAGTCCCCCCTCAGGGCAGGACATTCCAAGTGTTCACACAGCCCCGATTTGCTGTCCCTTTGGAAGCTGAGAGCCCAGAAGCAGACTGTGAGTGCCGGAACCAAGATGGCACTACTTGGGGGTGAGCTCCAGGCCCTGCAAACCACCCCTACACCACAGAAGAGAATATCAAATTATTGGGAATAATGTGATAAACTAAAAATTTTTCAAGATAATGTTCTTTTTTTCTATTTTTAGCCAAGGAATCTCTTTCCCCTTATCTAAACAATCAGAGGATTTGGTTCTCTCAAATCTCAACCTTCTCTGTCTGTGAAGGTTATTACTGGCTTGGTTAAACAAAGTACTTGTTTATAATAGATATAATAGATGATGAAGTCATTTTGAAATTACACAGTTGGTGTAATAAAACCAGTTAAAACCTTATTTAAAAAATGTCACAGTTGGTCAAATGTATTAATGGCATATGGTTTAGTTTTCTCTTTTTTTTCTTCCCAGAACAATATGTGCATTCTCATTTCACAGAGTGAGTAGAGGATTAATGGAGCAAGATAAACTTTCTGCTGCTTTTCTGCTAGACAATCTACACTTTCATTAACTGACTCAAGCTTTATTTATCCCTTTCTACATCTCATCTTCCCCATCTTGCCTTTCTCTTCCCCAAAGCACCCAATTACAGAATTCCTAAAATTCTGGGTAATGTAAGAGATAAATATTATATCATATAAAGCATGTTTTAGAAGGAGAAGCTAATGCAGAAATTACACATTACATAAACAAAATGCCCACAACTGGCAGGCATAATTATTTTTTCTCCTGTTGATATTACCAGCTATAATAATAAAGTCAAAAGTATGCCCCCAAACATAATATTTCAGCTGCATGTAGTCATCGTACCAGCAAAGAATATAATTGCATTATTTGTCTCCTCTGAAATCTCTCACTCAGAGCTATACCTTCCCCAAGATTTCCTATCAGAGAATTATTTGGTTGTTTCCAAAGGTGATGCATTGACTAAAGTTTCAAAGTCTGGACTCCCCAGCCTAGCTGGTACCTGGTCAGGTGGGTCACCTCAGAACTGTGCCTGGTCTTTGCCTGGAGCTCAGAGATGCCATCTCTAATCTACAACCCTGCCATGAATTTGTTTTTTGTCATAAATGAAGCATGGGGCTGTGCTTTAATTTTCCTCACTGCCCTCTGTCAAGTAATAACCATAAATATTGTCCTGAATCATTAAGTCACAACCTGAAACGTGATCCTGCCCAGCTCCCAATCAGACGGCCATCTGGAAGATGAAAGAAGTCTATTTGGGTTTCGGAATGATCCAGACTCTAATTTGTAGTAACAGTCTTAACAGGCTGTTTCAGAGACATTAACCAGCAACTTGTCTCAAGTTCTCAAGGAAGGCACATTGTCCACAGTTGGAGGCATTTGCTTCAAGCAGAACTGTGAACTGTAACCGTTGGAAAACTACCAGGCTCACTGGCTTTCAATCAAATGCCACATTCTTCCATGGACACTAGATTTCTACCCAAGGGCAAGAATATATGCATCGAGCAAATGCACACATAATATATCTCCAAATATTCTCTATGTCATAAGGAAAGCAAAACATTTCAAGAGAAGAAAACAAATTGCAGCTTCTACAAGCAAACAGCAATGCAACATGATAGATACATAACTTTTCCTCTCACCCTGAGGTACTTTTGCAGAGAAAATAAATCATACTCTTATTTTGCTATAGAAATAATTTTGTAAACACAAAAGGAAAGTCATTATCTAAAGTCAGAAAACATACGCTTAAATATGAGTACACTACCGATTCAAAGGACTATTGGTCAAGCGATTGATTTAAATATCTGAACTTCCTGATCAGGAGAGAAGCAAACCATATCGATATGAGAGACCTTTCCATTTCCACTTGATTTTGGATTGGAAAACCAAACAGAGAAAGCAACAGTGAAAACAATCGTATTTCTTCTTCAAATTATATATAGCACTATTTTCTCTAAGGAAGTGCATGGAATTTAATTTTTGAGCATTGCAAATATACTTAAAAATAAAATGAAGTTATTTACTAGTAAATAAAAGATATTTTGTGAAGCAAGTATGTCAATGGTGACTCTGAACAGAACTAAACCCATGCTGACAGATACAAGGGAGTTTCTTTTTAGCCTTCAAGGAAGGAAATTTCATACCAGCTTTCTGAAACCCACTTCCCTTGCCTCAAAATTTGGTTCAGCAACTCTCACTTTCAGTAATTAAAAATATTTACTAATTATTCGTTAAAATTAATGCCATGGAAAAGATAGATTAAAAGAAATTTAAATGCATTTCATAGTCTTATTGGATCCTGATTTGAATAAATCAATTGTAAAAAAATCCATGATAAGAGACAATCTCATGGAAATCTGATCATGGGCTGAGTATTAGATAATATCAAGGAATTCTTATTAATCTTGTTAGATGTGATGGTACCATAATAAATTTTAAGTGCTTATCTTTTAGAGCTACATACTTGGGTATTTATGACTGAAATGATAGGGTACCTGAGATTTGCTTTAAAACAGCAAGTGGTGGATATGGGTAGAAGAAATAGATGAAATAAGTAATAGTAGGTAGATGAAACATGATGGGCAAAATATTAACAATTTTTGAAAAGGAGTAGAAGATACAGATGCTTCATCACTCCTTTTCTCTTTCTACTTTTATCTATGCTTGAAATTTTCTATAAAAAAAGATTTTTAAATATATTAATTAAGAGCCCAGAACAGTGGTTCTCAGCCAGGGGCAATTTTGTTCCCTCACTTCCCCCAATTTCATTTGGTAAAGTCTAGAGGCATCTTTGGTTGTCACAATCTGGGTGGAGAGTGGGATGGTACTGGTGTCTGACGGTAGCGGCCAGGGATGCTGTGAACACCCTACAATGCACAGGACAGCCCCCACAACAAGGAATTATCCAATGATACGGTGATTGAGAGACCCCGGCCTAGACAATGTCCTATTAGGATACAGTTGGTAAATAGATAAATTATAGGCACTGCATTCATGGAGTTTATAGTCTTCCAAAGAGAACAGGACAAGAAGACAAATAACTATCCTACAAGGTGCGCTGCACCTGTCCTCTACCACTTCTCCTCACTGGTGACCTCCAGGAGGAGTAGAAGGAGGATGAACTCCTTCTGGTTGGGGGGGGGGGTGGTCAAAAGAGGTGCTTTTTATTATTACTTATATCATTTATCATATTACATTTACTTATATTATTTATCACATTACATTAACGTCCAAAAAGAAGATTTTAAGAAGGTTTTCAATAGGAAGGTAATTTAATGAGCTGGGTTTAGATAAATATTGGAAGAAAGGATATTCCAGATAAAGGAATAAAGATGGCAGAATGCAAAAGTGTGGAGGTGGAGCACAGCATTCAGTGGAAACCACACTGGGAGAAATCCAGGATGAGCCTGAGAAAGTCACAAGGGGTCTGGAAGGGAAGAGGCTCCAAGGCTAAGCAGAGGCATCGGTACTTGGACTTTCTGTGCAAAGAAGTTGTCTTGTGGTCCTCTCTCTCCCAAGCTGCCAGGAGCCATGGTTATAACTGTTCCTCTTCATCTCTCCGAATGTGGACATTGCAAGATCAGGGCTAGGGGAGGCACACACCCCTGAGTCCCCTCCGACAGGGGAGAGACCAGAAGTAGCTGGATCATTTCCACCAGGGCCTATAACACTAAATCAGTTGGAACCAAGCCACCTGCACTCCCTCACCTCCTGGGAAAAGGTACAAAAGTACCCACTTATTTTTAGAAACCAACCATAGAGTGCGTGGCTACAGGAAGAGGTGTGAGTGTTAGTGTGGATGCGTAGAGGAAAAGAGGTCACATTCACAGGGGGCCTGTGATTTGCCAGGCCCTGTCCCGGGTACCTTTCACGTAGCTTCACCTTTAATGCATTCAACAACCCTGAGAGGCAGGCGGTATTAGCCCCACCGTACAGATAAAGACAATCTAACATGCTGAGAACATGTGGCTTTTCCCAGGTCCCCCAGCTCCTAAGTGGCAAGTTTGGGATTCTGAGCCAGAACTCTCTGATTCTAAAGCCGTACAGTTGTGCCTCCCCTTCTCCACCCAGTCTGTGCACACCGGTAACACCAACGGTGACAATGAGCGGAGATGCTTCAGGCTGGGAGCTCTTTCTGGCCTTGCTACAGAGGTGGACAGTCCAGGTGAAAACTGAAACAAGGTGGGCCAGCAGGGAAGAAACAGGCAGCACAGTTTCAAGTTAGGGCTGCCGGAGCGAGGGTGGGCAGCTGTCTCCTGTCTGAACAGGGGAAGCTGGACATTCCCTGCCAAGAGCTGTGTGTCATGGGCCCCAGCCGTGTGCTGGTCTTGGTGCTTCGAGAGGCTTATGGTACTTGAGCCTGTGGCCCAAGGGAGTTATTGGGAGGACCAGGAAAGCTGCCAACTAACTCCATGTCAGAGTTCCCAAGCGAGCTCTGGCTAAGGAGCAGGTTGGGTGGTCCAGAATTGGTGCCTTCCCAAAACAAACAGGAGACGCCTATGTTCCTGGCTAACTCCCACTGAGGCCCTAACGTCTGGCACCCCAGGCCACAGCCTGAACTTAGAGAGCTCATTAGTGCACACAGAGAGGAAGCTGTCCACGTCTGGGCAGAGGGGGTAGGAGAGCAGCGGGGTGGGACAGGAACACTTGGAAACCACCCACTCCGAAGGACTCAGCCGGGCCAAGAGTGGGCAGGGGGAAGGGTCCTGGCGCAGGAGGCAGGAGTCACCAGCTGTGTACCTTCAGCAAGTTATGAACCCCTTGTGGACCAATTTTAGTGCCTGTGAGCAAGGACTTAGAAACAGCCAGACCTGAGTTCAAATCTTAGCTCTGGCCATCGTTAAAATCACTCTCTGAGCCTCATTTTCCAGCAAAATAGTGAGAAAGTTCTTTCCTCATAGAGTTGTTGTGAGGATTAACCAAGCAACTATTCACAGAATAATGAGCCCAGTGGCCCGCATATTGTCAGTATTCTATAGATGGTCTGGTTTATTATTGCTGGTTTTTTTTTTTTGGTTTGTTATTGTTGCCACCTTCTTTGTGTGGATAATGCCACAGGCTCTGCTCCGTCTCAGCCATAAGGTTGTTATAATGATCCGATGAGATCGTCTACACAGGTGAAAAGGCAGCAAAGCACTCTGTAGACAACAGCCAGTCTTCTAAGCAGGGACATGCTGCCTCTGTTCCCTCATCTTCTTTTCCTGAGCTCAAGGAGATGTCCACTGGGGCATCCACTTGTTGAGGGTCACAACTGTCTCATGGGGGCAATTACTGAATAATTCTATGTTCAGAGGAGTTGCATGCCATTGGCCGTTGGCTTTCTGCCTACAACTAACAGCAGAGAAGAGCCATTTACGCACACAGGGGTCGGTGTTCGGAACATTAGACCCCATGGGGAGGGCCGTAGCTTTGTCATTCTCTTATTCCTTCTCTGCTAGCATCCCCTCCACCCCTCAGCTTACTGTCTTAAACAGAGTCTTTCTTGATACATATTCATTGGGGAAGTGACTTTTTAAAACATTTTAACAAATTGCTTGGGCGCCATGGAGAGCCAGGCTGTGTGAACCTTCGTGGGAGGGTCTCGGGGGCACACTGAGCCAGCCTGCAACACTCAGCTATTTACTCAGACCCCTCCAGACCTTTCCAGTCTTGAACCACAGCGAGACTCGCCAGAGAGAGGAAACCTCGTGGACTGTCGACTCTTCCCTGCTTCCTGTGGGGCCAGCTCCAACAGGATCGCAGATGCCGCCTCTGAGTTTTAGTCTAAGACAGTTAAACCCTCACAGGACCGGGCAGGGTATAGAAATCTGGAAAGAACTGCCAGGATCTGAAAAATGTCTTCTTTTTAGCCTGCTGAGAGCTTGGCTTAAGTTTGGGTCACAGATCAGGTTAATGTGGAAGTGGCCCCTCCCAGGTCACCCCAAGCTGGGCAGGGGGTCCTTTGGGCCTGCTTTGATGGAGCCACTGCCAGCCCCCTTGTCATCACCCTGTCCTGCCCCTTTGGAGGCTGTGCTGTGAATGTTTTGCTTCTCCCGATGTTAGCTAAGCCCTGTGGTCACCGCCCATCATGGCCTGCTGCCCACCACATCTGCCTTTCTGTCCACTCTGCCAAGCCCGTACCTGTGTGGCCACCTTTCCATTTCCTGGCTTGTGTCTGTGCTCACAGCAGGTGTAGCTGCTCCCCCAGTAGGGGCCGCAGTGGACAAAGTGTTTCCTCCCTAGTCACAAAGAGATGGCTGGTGAAGCTGGAACGGGGCAGCCTTGCCCTCACCTGGGCTAAAGACCATGGGGATGGAATCAGAGCCATGGGAGCTCCCACAAACGTGACCCAACTCTCTGGGGTCTTCAGGAGCCACAGGGGTATGGGGAGGGGAGGGTTACAGCCGGGAAGGGATTCAAATGCCCTCGTGATGAACTCTAATGCACCTTCCACATCCCGATTGTGTCCCAAAGACCCGTGTACCACCTCCCTTCCTGGCTTGCGCATGGCTGCTGGATATTCTTCCAAATCCAATGGCACAATGGGCCCCAGCTGCTACCGGGCACCAGGGATAGTGTGTTAGGTGAGAAACGGACTCTGGAGCCAGATGGCAGCGGTTTGAACCCTGGCTCTGCCACTTATTGGTCATGTAACCTCAGGCAAGTCACTCAACTTCTCTATGTTTCCATTTCCTTATCCTTAGAATGGAGGTGATAGTAGGACATTCCCCACTGGGTTGTTATAAGAATTAAATGAGTTAACATCAGGAAAGTGTGTGTATCAGCACCTGGCATACAGTGAGTGTTTGTAAAATATAATAAATATTCAGGGACCCACTGTCAGCTTTTCCATGGGATGCAGGGGTCATTACTGGGCCGCTTCTTGAGCTCTCTAGATGGTGGGGTTGAAGTTAACCTAGAATATAGTGGCAAGAAAGCCACCTGATATCCTCAGCACTAGAGTGGAACAGCTGTGTGCTTGGTTTCCTCTACTGTACAATGGGAAACAAATAGAACCTTCCGCATGGAATTTTATTTTGGAATTAAACAATTCAAGTAATGTTCTTAGCAGAGTACCTGGAAAAATACTCAGTACATGTTTAGCTATATTAATTATTATTTTTATTATTGTAGTTGAGACAGGCCAAAGGAGGATAAGAGTTGTTCTCAGACACCTGCCCCCAGGGGACATCAGCAATGTCTAGCAGGTTGTCATAGCAGGGGATTTGCTACTGGCATCTAGTGGGTAGAGGCCGAGAATGCTGCTAGACACCCTGCAATGCACAGGGCAGCTCCCATAACAAAGTGCACAGCCCAAAATGTCAATAGTTCTGAAGTTGTTTGCTTTGAGTTTAAGCTATTGCCACAGTGCGTCACATCCCAGAGTGTTATGTAATCACCCTTAGAGCAGAAATACCCTTGATCAGGCTTTCCACTGGTGCACAGAGAAAAGGAGATAATAACGCCATATTCCCTGGATTTAGAGGGAGATGCCTCTCTAGGGTTAACTCCAGGCTTTACAAGTGCCAGAATCAAGAGAGTCCA
The DNA here is from genome assembly GCF_041146395.1 of Eulemur rufifrons. NCBI lineage: Eukaryota > Metazoa > Chordata > Mammalia > Primates > Lemuridae > Eulemur > Eulemur rufifrons. The sequence continues at coordinate 27,440,566 of NC_091011.1, read as the reverse complement.
GGAAAGCAGCTCCACCTGACACCGTGTACCGTGGAACAGCTGCTTTGCTGAATTCTCTCTGATGATGTTCATAGGCATATCAAATGGGGTTCTGGCTCAATGAGCTTCTGCAGGCCAAACCCTCTCCTCAACATGGTCTCCACTGCTGTGAGTGGCTGTATTCCCCTCCATGCAGTCACCCAAACCAGAAATCTGGAAATCACCCTCAATGCCTCACTATCCCCTGTCTACCACAGCCAGTTATGCTGTAGATTCACTGTTTTCAATGTCATTCACACCACCCACTTCTCCCCATTCCCACTGCCACAGCCTTGGGCTTTCACTCAAGAGCTCCCATCTATCTCCTTCCAGTTCCTTCCAACCCCAGTCTATCTACCACTAAGCTCCAAGAAGCATCTTCCCCAATCAGAAACCATGTCACTCACCTACTTAAAATTTTATCAGCAAACTGTTGCCCTGAGTGCAGGGCATGACATGCAAAGCCCTTTGTGATCTGGCCTTGACCTCCTTCTCCAGACTCACCTTGCATTCTTCAGGCTTCAGCTCCTTGCATGCCCCCAAATATATCAAGCCCAGTCAAGCCTCTGAGCCATCTCATGTGCTGTTCCTGTGCTTACAACACTATTCCTAGCCTTTTCTATGGACTGACTCCCAATTTCCTTGAAGACTCAGTTCAGGCATCACTTCCTCAGGAAAGATTACCTGAAACTCTCCCCAGGAGGCTGCATTTGGGACTTTTCTTTCTGCTTCTACAGCTCCTGGACACATTCTTCTCATCCTGTGTTATAATATTGGGTTTTCCTAACTGATTCTTCCACTAGACCATCACCTCCTTGAGGTCAGGCACTATAATCATTGGCATTCACCACCATTTAGTGCATGGCCTTGCATATGGTAGATGATCAATAAATGATAATGGCATGAACAATTATTGGGGTTATGATCAATACATAGCTGTTGAATTAATTGAATGAATGAAGCAATGTGGGTGTCCCTCACTATACTAAGTATCTGCTTCCTTCCTCCTTTGGTTGATTTATCAGGCTTTATGCCAAACATTGTACAGGGCTCTAGGAATTTCGAGATGAATAAAATGTAGTCTCTTCCTTGCAAAGCTTGCAGCTTGCCTGAGGACACAGGCCCACTAATTAATAACGGCCCCCTCCACCCCGCCTCCTCCCCATCTATAAATGGCACCACAATTCACCCTGTCACGCAAATGAAAAAATAAGAGATTTTTCTTCATTCATCTGTTTTGCTGACCTACTATCCAACCCAGCAACAGGTCTCATTGGGACTACCCCTAAATCATAATATCCTTCATCTCTAATCCTTTATCTTCATTCTCCATGTCTACCACTATCATCCAACCCAGCATCTTTCCCTTTGTCTCACTGGTCTCCCTGCTTCTACTCTTGCCCTTCACAATTCATTTTCCCTATAATAGCCTGAGTGATCTTTTGTGAATGTAAACAGAACATGCCATTTCCACTCTTAAAATCAATTGCTTCCCACCACACTCTTATAGGGCCTGCCATCACTACTGTCAATTTCTCCACTCCATCTTTAATAGAATTTTACATCCACACCATTGCCATGGCTTCTTGGTGGGAAGTGTGTACTTCTCCACCTCTTGACCTTGAAATTGGCCATGTGATTCCTTTGGCCAATAGCATGTTAACAGACATCACCAGAGCAGAGGCACTTGTGCAGATTGGCATGCTCCTTGTGCTCCTCTGACTTGCCATAAGCATCCATGCTCCAGTGGCTCCTGTTCCAAAGAAAATTTAGAGACATGTGGAGCAGATTTGAGCCCACCCAAAGCCTAGAGCAAAGCCCCGCCAACCCACATACCTGCAACCAGAGCCAGCTTCATTCGTAGGTGCTTAATCTGTGCAGTGGTACAGGACTTCTTGCTTAGAAGGTCTCCATGCTTGATTGAATGCTTTCCTGTGACTGTTTTGAAACTTTTAAATATTTTTAACAAGGGGCCCTACATTTTTGTTTTGTGCTAGGCCCCTAAATTATGTTGCTGGTAAGCAAGAGAAATAAATGCTTGTTATTACAAGCTACTGAGTTTTGGATGGTTTTATTTATGTTCTTTCTTTGTAGTATCTATCATCTTCTGAAGTTACCTGTCCACTTAATTGTTGTTCACTGTCTCCTCCAAACAGAACATAAACTCCTTAATAGCAAAGACCTTGTCTATCTTGTTGTGTCTTTGTAGACCCAGGACCTGATGTATCATGGGCTTTCAAAAAATACTTGTCAAATAAACAAATGAACAAATTCGATAACTTCTAAAATCAGGCAAAGAACTGTGAGAGCTTCATGGACAAAAGTATTGGTTTTTCCCAGAGAAAGAAGGTTTACAGAAGAGGGAACGCTCAAATTTTTCATCTCCCTCACTCATCTTTTCCCATCTTTTATCTATTCAGATCACCCAGCACCTGAGTGAAATTAGTAACCTCTTTAAAATCAGGTTTCTATGCCTTCATTTTCTGGAAATATAGATGAAGGAGAAGATAAGAAAGGCCTCTTTTCTTGGGCTATTCCAAGAATAAGTTCATTGCTCAATGGGATGGGGATTGGGAGATGGGCAGAAATGTTCGCTGTCCCCCTGGATTCATTCTTCCTATTTATTTTACAATGCCCAGAATTTTATCCGGGCACTGACCACTTAGCTTGAGCCTCCCTTGCAGCTAGTTGTACCATCTGACTCATTCCAGCCAATAGGATATGAACAGAAATAAATTGCACAATAGCATTTACTTCACAAAGTTGCTATAAGAATGCAATGAGCTAACATGATACATAAAGAATTCGAACAGTGTCTGACTCATAGGAAGCTCTCAATAAGTATCAGTCACAGTCATCATTACTATTTGAATCTCCAATTTTGTACTCACTGTAGAGGGATGAATTCTGAATCTTCCACTGTTCTCACAGCCATGTGGTATCCTGAGTCTCTTATTACCAAGTAACTAACCAAGTACCTTCTCTCCTATACACCAGTTTCCATGGGTACCGGTATCCCTGGGGCCTCAGGAAAATGCACCCCAGCTCAGATCTTATGTTAATGCCTCATGCTCATTGTGACAGTTGACCCAGCACAGCCACTTCTAAAGACATGTAGAGGCTCAGCCCAGAAGCAGGCACCGCCTTTGAGTAATAACTACTTCCTATTTGTAACATTTCAAAAACACTGTGCCATGGTCCATAAAACTGGGGCCAATTATGAGAATGAGAGATAGAACAAAATAAACTATTTCCCCTAGAAAGAAACTGATTCTGAGGTAGTGATGTACAATCATGGTCCTTTCTTGCATCTTGCATCTTTCTGACATAGCCAAATGACAGAGTTAGTAGTTATGAGCACATGACTTTCAAGATAGACAACCTAGATTTGAGGCCCAACTCTACCCCTTCCAACTGGGTGACTATGGGCAAGCCACAGTCCCACCAAGTATTTAAATGTGGACCACTTCATACAGTTGTGGTTTTTCTAAAGAGTAAATGAGATGATGAATGCAAAATACTGATGGCTATCATCTGGAGCACAGTGGGCTGCCAGTGATAATACTGTTGCATTGTCCAAAATTAACTGAGCCCAAGTGGGATCTGTCACGTGACTTCCAACAGAGGCTCCCGATGACAGAGTTGTTTCTGCAAGTCACCCGCAGGCAATAGACCCAGTAGCCAAATAATTTTCATTCTCCCAGAGAAACTTCAATTTCCTATTGTCCTGGCCAATTAGAGAATTCATAACTGCCTCCTGCTCTTAGTGTTCAACATTTTAAACGGTGCTCCCTGAATAGAGCACGTCCGGTCCCTTTTCAGCCCAGCGCCTCCTGGAGGATCCTTCCGTAGGACGTTCTCATCCACTTCATTGCATTTTCCAATTTAGAGTCTGGTTCCCAGCCTTGGGAATCAAGTCCTCCATTCGTTTCTTACCACAGGTGACTCTCTGGGAACAGGCCTCACAGAAGGGGCTCCGACAAATCTCCCAGGCAGAGATGTGAGCCCGACATATTTTAAGCAGGGGAGGAAATTCCCTTCGAACTGCATAGGCGATGGCAAAGGTTCATGAGAAAGTTCTTGAACATGGGCAGACTCAAGAGACTCCTCAACTCAGAAGGGGCAGGAGCAGAACTCATGAGAAAATGGGATAAGAATTCAACCCTCAGGCCTCCCGGGCACTTTCAGATATTAACACCCTTCCCTTCGCTTTCTCCCAGATAGCAGTAAAAAGCAGCATGAACCACGACCGTTGAACCAAGCCCAGGCTGAACAGAAACAAACTCTCTCACGGCCACATTACAGAGCCCACCTCTTGGTCGGCATGAAAATTATCCAGAACAATCCAATTCGGGGATAAGTCATCTTATTTTCTACTGATCTCTGTTATTGAATCAATAAAAGTTTTCCATTTTAAATATATACACTACTTGCCTGAAAATAATGTTCAGAGTGTTTTAAAAATAACTTAAGACTATTCCTCAATCGCACATAACACGCCATCCAGAGAAAGCGAGAGGAATCAGGCTATCACTTGGACAGAATGTAGCGTGCAAGGACGTGGGTCTCAGTGGGTCTCCAGGCGCTCTCCTAGTGCAATAATGAAGGCATTAAATTACCAGGTCAGAGGCCCCAATTCACAAAGAAATAATATCAGTTTATTATTTCTAATCTTATTAAGTTAGAAAATAGTCTTGAGATGTAATGTCATCCCAGAATGGCTAAAGTATTGATTATGTGAGGCTGCACTCATGGATAATTCAAGGAGCTTTATTTCATTTAATTTCAGTAACTTTTAAAGCATTCCAACAAATTTTCTATAAAGCAAATAATCCTAAATTATTCCCATAAATAATGTAGATCTATGGTCAGGTTTACTTATTATTTATCAGTTGCACACTTTGCATTATGAGTTAGAAAAAAAGAATTATTTTCAATCCTGTTTTCCCACTCCCAGTGTCTTCCTTGAGGCAAATAGGCCTTTAAAAAATATTGCAATTTAAAAAATAATAAATACAGATGTTAGCAAACTAGGACTTGTGACAATCCATTGATGCTGTCATTTTCTTATAATTGTTTTATGTCCAAAGCTGAAACCTCAATACTCTATGACTTGTGATCATGCAAAGAAAAGCCCATAACCAGGTGTTCCAAAGTCAACCTGCTGCAGCCGGACTTACAGACAGCAGTCAATCCTGCCGCAGCCCCCTTCTCCCCTGGCTACCTGAAAAGCTCTGCTTGAGTTGGCACCAAAAAGAAGCTACAAGCTCCTCAGCCACACACCACATTCTCTCCTCATTTGTGGAAAGCAGTCCCAGGTCCAGTGAGTGGCCAAACCTGCCTACTAGTGCCAATACCTTAATCCAACATTTAATGAGCACCTTCTGTGTATCAAGACCCAGGCTAGGCTCTGAGGGGTACAAGATTTTTTTCCTTCAAGAAATTTCCAATTATGTGTATGTCTGGATGACAAGAAGCTCAGGAAGGTGATATCCGGGGTGGCTAGGGGCCTCTTCTCCCTGATTGGAAATTTCCCGGGAAGTCATTGCCCTCTACTATCCACCACCACATTTATGACATTGCTTTTAATACCCTTCTTCCCTTTCACATAGGCATTTATTTTTTTCGTTCACCAAGCAATTAATAGCACCTGCCATGCCCCAGGTGCTGCTCCAGCCATTAGTGAGATCCAGATAGGGCCCTGGAGGGGCTTACAGTCTAGTGGAGAATATAGACAAGTCAATGAAAACCGGACCTCATGATACGTTGCATGAGAGTCATTACTTGGTACTCTAGGATCATGGAATTCTTTCTGGGGAAGGTGACATCTAACCTAAGCCTCTAAACATGATAATATATAAGAGGAAGTGGGAATGGCCTATGGCTTTCTAGGCAGCACGTGCAAAGGCCCAGAGGTGAGAAAGAGTGACATAACACGGCACTCCTAATCGATATGTTGGGAGTACACAGCACAAGGAGGCAAGGGAGGAGCCCCCAGTCCAGCCCCTGAAAGGCCTTGCATGAGGTGCAATGGAGTTGGCACTACAGTTGGCTCACCTGGGGTCAGCCTCAGCTCTGCCCCCTCCACCAGCGGCCCACCTTGGCATGTGTCCCCTGGGTCAAAGAATCCAGCAGTCTCTCCCCTGTCTCTCACTCACACCCTCCGAAGGTTGTTAATTAGGCTTTTCCCATCCAAAGATTTTGCAAGCAATAGGCAAAGTGCCTTCATGCAATTAATGAGCCTGGAGTTACCAACACAAACCTGAGACTCACGCCCTCAAGAATGTTTCCTCTCAGGATATTTATTAGCTCAGAAGACATGTGTGGGCAGAGCATGTTATTTAGTGACCTGTAATGCCTGAATAATGATCACAATAAATCAGACCTCATTATTATGTGCAGGAGAGCTGGACAGCACAACTGGCTAGGTAATGAGGTCTAATTTAGTGCCCTGGTATTCTTCTCCACGTGTTTGCTGGGAAGTCAGGGGTGGGATAGCACCATCAGCCGCATGGATCCAGGTGCCTTGGGATGTTCAGCAGTTACACGGGGAGGCTAGTGGCCTAACGTGTGTTAAGAGTCCGGGAAAGAGTGTGGTCAGCAGCGCCCAGTTCCTCTCGGTGGGCTCCAACAATGCCTGGTCCTCGCACATCGGCCTAAACAGGAAGAGCTGATAGTCGGAGCTAATTATAAGAAACGGCAGCACCCTGGGAGCTATTCCTTAGAAGCAAAAGGCAAGTTAGAAAGGCAGGAAATGCCAGCACAGAGAGAGAAATCAGAATCTCCATGAAAAGAAATATAACTGTCAGAGGCTCACTCCATGAGTCATACTTCTCGGGAGTATAATAGCGTCTGCCAGAGTGTCAGAATCAGGGGAGGTGGCTTCTGGGCCAGTCTTCCTTGAATATGACCAGCCCTCACTTATTTCTTGCTATTGGAGCCTCTGGCTACAGCAATCCATTACGGTGGTTTTTAATTCCTCATGTACAGCCTTTTCCCATTGATTGCCTAACATCATTAGTTTGAGCCCATCCCATACAAAAGTCAATGGCGAGATCAATTTTAACCACACGATGTACAAAAATTTGCTCTTAAAGCATCCAGAGACCGAAATCATTTATCTTTTGCCCACCAACTCATAAATCTTTTCCTGCTATTGGTCTCTTGTTGGGCAGGGGACATAAAGAGGGATCCCGCCAGAGACCTTTGTGTAGGTGGCCTTCTCTAGATCCCTACAGAGCTATCATCAGTGCAACCTCTGACCTTCGATGGAAGTTACAAAGTGTAATATCTGTGCATGACAACAGGGGCCAGACAGGCTGTAACACTCAACACTCTATCAGCTTCAGCTCTCTCACTCCACTCTTCATCGGTTTTCAGCCCTCCCATTTCGATCAGTGGAATATGGTTAAATCCAACAAAGCAGACTGCACTACCACATGTTGGGGGATCATGTAGGACAGATTGGCCCCCACATAAAAAAAAAAAAAAAAAAGGTTTAGTGCAAATCCTCCTTGTCTTCCACACCAGCAAAATACACAGGGTTCTCTTGCATGTTCCCTGAGCAACAGCTTGAGCATTTATTTCTACAGGGCACAGAAAAATGCTTTCTCCATGTCACCTTTGGACTTGAATAGGATTCTTAGCTCTGCATTTCTCTCCTAGGCTCATAATGAGACAGAAAGACTTTTAATAAGACCAAACTACGATGCAGGATGATCACCCCACATTAGGAGAACAACTGCAGGGAGAAACTCAACTGTGTTTTAAAGCACTCTGAAAAACAGAAAAAGAAGATTTGAACCCTTCAAAAATCTTCTGTGTTGCGAGTCATCTAGCTGGAGTTTTAGCTGAATATAGTAGGAAATCTTCACTGCATGTCAAAGCCTCCACCAAGGAAAATGAGAAGGGCTAAGTGGGTACTGGGATGCCTAGGCAGGAGTTTCCAGGCCTCTGGAAAAGCATTCTTGCAAATTCAATATTATCTCAGGGTTGCAAAGTGATACACCTATAAGAAGGTCCAATTATTCAGGAAAGACATGATGAATGTTCTACAATAATAATGTCAAAGTAATTCAAATCTGTACTTGTTTCATACCTACAGGCTCCTCCCTTCAAAGTGAGGAAACTGTGGAGAGTTTTTGTAAAACCATACTTACTTTGTGTTTTCTAAGAATATAGTGTAATTCTGGGATAGACCTAATTGTAGATTCCATGTTCCATTCTGTTCCAATTGCAAGCTTTTCCAAGATTTTCACAGTCTGGAACCCTGACATTTCCCAAGTGAACATCCACAAGTATTGTTAATGCCTGATTACCTGGAGAGATAGCAATCTCTCCAAGCTACAAGCATTTCATATTTGGAGAATATATTGTGTGCCCTGACTGATTCACTCTGGATGTTATTCTTCTACTCCAGACGGTAGGACCTGTGGAGGACCTGTGCTTCTTTTTCCCTTCTCCATCCATAATAGGCACCATTCTCCAGCTTCTACAGGTTGTTCCTGGGCCTTATTTCCTTATCTCCTTTTACTAGAAAGTCCCAGATTAATGTCTGCACTTTTCAAAGTAATGCCACCTGCTCTATCAGAAGAGCCCAGAAATGTCGATAGTTTAACGAAACAGAAGTTTATTTTTCACTCATGTCACAGCCCAGTGAGACTGTTCCTGATTGGGAAGTTCCCCTCCATATTATGATCTGGGGACCCAGATCCTTTCCATCTTGTGGCTCAGCATCTCCATCAGGCAACTCCCAGAGTCGTCCTGGAAGTCATTTCCACCCTAGCCAGCTGAAGGGACAATGAGCATGGAAAACCTCATGTGGGAGGGTGAAACGGCCAGGCCTGGGACTCGTGCACTCACTGCCACTGGTGTCTCCCAGGCCCAGGCCCGATCTCACAGCCACTTAATTGCAATGGAGGCTGGAAAATGCAGTTGGCAGTGTAAGCCTGGGAGGAAGAAGAAGCAGGTTTTGGTAATTCTCCACCAGTCTCTGCCACAATGGCTTTTAGGTCCATCTGGACATTGTCACCAATGGAAGATGGAGATAAGACTGAAACACAGCTGACTTGCTGAGTACAGGCTTTCTCATCCCTGTTTTTCTGACTTCTTGGTAAGAGAAACCCTGGGCCTGCACGTAGGAGCATCTTCTAAGGGAAGATAGGAAGGGAAAAAGTACAACAAAGTGTATTACCAAGAAATAATAGCTCCTGGATTGCCATTAACATGTGTGCATACGTTGAAAAGAATTAAGGAGACATGACAGGAAGTTAGGCATGCACAGCGAGAAGCTCAGAGAAGTAACCAGCAGGTAGCCCACAAAATTTTAGCACCTCCTCAGTCCACAGCTGGGGCTGCTGTTTTGCTATAGACCTGCCAACTCACTTGTTCTTTCCTCTTTCTTTCCCTGGTCCCCAGCATCAGAAGGAGGTTCATCTAAGGAGTTTGACTTTGCTGAGCCGGGCAAAGGAATTTTCTGGTGTCTCATTTGTTAGGAACTGTGAGATGTCAGCACCGTGCGTGGTGTGGACCCAGGCGGTACGTGCGTGTCCAGATGCACAGAGAGCTCAGACAAGAGAACGTCTGGAGAACTGTGAGAAAGACTCTTTCAGAGTAATGACTCTGTGTGATACCAGAAACCCAGAGAGTTAACAGTCACTGAGGTCCTGGGAGTAATTTGATTTTTATGGTAAACCCTGGGAGAACTTTTTTTCTACTGTTCCTATTTTGAATGTAACTTTATCTTGTTTGCTTTTATGGACGATAAAGGCTGGAAACCTTTAACACTGAGAAAGAGTTCTCAGATTTGATCTGGTCATCATTCAGCCAGGTTTGCCAATCCAAACTGGATTCTGGGACTCCATGGAGAGAAGGGATCTGGAAGCTGGGAGAGTGCACAAACGCACAATCACCTCTCCTTCCCAGACCACATTGCAAAGGCCAAGAAATAGAGATGGGTCAAGGAAAGGGCTGCGTGTTCCCCTTGAGGTTCTACTTTCTTGAGCAGGGTCACTCTAAGTGGGTTCACTCTTTGTCCCTGACATAGAACAAACTGGACCCCAAAAGAGACTGAGGACCTGATGAACTTCCTCGCTCATGGATCCAAGGGCCCACAGTCTAGTCTGCCACAGAAATGTTTTGTTGTTTAGGTGACAGACCTTGCTAGAGGCCTACAGTCTCTATGGGGCAAATCACCTGGGCCACTTTGTGAAGTGAGTGCTTAGCATTACAATGCCTAGTGCTCAAATCTCTGGATAAAATTTCTGTGACATTATTACAGGGCTCCATGCAATTCGATGCCTCAAAATGCGTTTGAGGATTTGTCACACTCCTTGCTTTGCTTTTTCTTCTTCTCCCTGGCCTTCCATCTCATGTTTCTTTAACTGATTATTATCTTCACAGCCAGTGGGCAGGAAGAGGAAATAAAAGAAGCTGTCTCCTTCCTTCGGTGAATGAAGAGGGGCCTCCTCCAGACCTTCTTGATATTCCCTCCAGAGAGACATTTGATTCCAAGTTGATCACGAAGGTCTGAGTTCATAGTCAACACTCAAGTGTCTATAAAGCAGCATTAAAAAGGAGAATTTTGTCATCGATGATGAATAGGAGGGCAATCGGGGAATTCAGGTAGCTCCAAAACATGGTAGAGGTCTCGTACACAAAGGCAGACAGGGGTCAACAAGGTAATGAAGAAGGAAGCTGGCTGGGAGGAGGCCGGGGGGCAAACGGAGGAGCACCTGCCCCATCGGAATTGGCTACCACTCCCCATGCCTGGTCACGCTGCCAGGCCAAACGGGGCCCACTGTTGCCAGATCTACTGGTTTTTAGAAGAAGCAGGAAGCAATATTTCTCTATGAATTATCCCAATTCTGAGATGATGAAAACCAATTCATGCTTTTAAAAATACTTTGCTGGCCTAACCAAACACATCTGATGGTGGATGCCCACGGGGCCTCCAGTTTGCAATCTATGCAAGTCTACCTTTCTACGGATAATGGAGAGCCAGCTATTAACTGATGTGCTCGCCTTGTCCGTGTGTACATTTCCCGGTCATAGGACTTGCGTGTGCAGTAGTAAAATAAAACAATCCACATTAAGAACATCTCACTGGGAATACAGATAAACAAAAGAAATTCAATCTACAATGAAAAGTGAGAATTGACCTCATCTCCTTCCAAAAGTATGGGTTTTTTCCTCAGCATTTTAAACCACTCAGTATTACTAGGTATAACTTTCTTAGAAAAGAGGTTGTTTTTGTTTTTGTTTTTGTTTTGAGATACAGTCTCACTCTGTCACCCAGGCTTGAGAGCAGTGGTGTCATCATAGCTCACTGCAATCTCAATCTCCTGGCCTCAAGCAATCCTCCCATCTCAGCCTCCCAAAGTACTGGGATTATGGGTGTGAGCCACTGCACCTGGCTGAAAAGAGATTTTTAAAAGCCATTAAGAATTCAAGAATTTATGGCTGGGCTCAGTGGCTCATGCCTGTAATCCCAGCACTTTTATGAGGCTAAGGTGAGAGGGAGGATCACTTGAGCCCAGGAGTTCGAGACCAGCATGGGCAAGATAGCAAGATCCCATCTGTACAAAAAGTAAAGAAATACAAATAAATTTAAAAAACAAATTAATCAAGAATCTGGCCTTAGGAAGCCAGCCATAGACATTACTAACCAGCAGGCAGGGGTGGAAAAATTCCTCTCAATTAGACCTCCAGAAAAATCTGTTGATTGATTGGAAAGGGAGATTGCTTAAATACAGCCTCAGGGGGGCAGAAAGAGAGGATTGAATAAAAGTGCTGAAAACCTGTAACACAGCCCCAGGGAACCCAGCAGACATGCCTGACTGGCTTAGGAAGGAATCTGACCCATCCAGAGCAGCTCCCTTCAGGAGCCCTTCCCAGGGAAAATGGTGGACAGACGAGTGACTGCATGCCCCTTTGGCCAGAGTCCCCCAGAATTTGGGGATTGATTATTTCAAGCAGAAATCTAAGCTACCAGGTACATCTTATTTACTGAACTTCACTCCTATCCCACTCCAATCCCAAAACCCATCCCTAAGTTGGGAATTACTAATATAATTATAATAATCGGCCTGAATTTATAGTCACTGGACAAGGTTATTAGTCATCAGCAGATTTTATTATCACATATCTTTTTTTAAAAAAATGGTTGATTAAGGATTTTTATTAATCCAGATTTTAATAGGCTACGTTTCTGCATACCTACAGAGATGAAACTGGGGGGAAATTGAAACTAGTAATAGAGAAATTAATGATTTTTAATCATCATAAATTCAAGATCACTTGATTGTCTTGTATCTCTTTGATAAGGAAATGTGAACCCAGGCACACACACAACCGGATTCTCCCCGCCCTCATGAAACCTACCTCTAAGTATTCATTGTGATTTATTTATTAATAGAAAACTTCTCTCCCTTAAGGCTTGATTATAGTTCCCTTTAATTGCTATAACATTTGAGAGTTTGGGAAAGTAGTGCTTCTGCGTTGCAGCAGCCGATATTGTATCAGCTCCTGTTCCTGTGAGATTCGGAGCTTCACAAGGTCAAGACTTTTACTCCTTCTATTGCTCTTATTTGGGGAGGTGAGTATGATTGTGCTTCTCTCTTATTTAAAAATCCTGATGAGGGGCCTTAAATTATGTAATTAGTTAATAACTGTAAGAGCAATTTTTTTATTTCTTTTTATTTCTTTTTTTTTCCCTCCCCACCAACAATTTTTTTAAAAGTTTACAAAAGGGTAGGAAAAGAAACAGAATAATCATGCTAATATAAAAAACACCCCTCCCAAATAAAATGCTTGGACAAAATACAAGAAATACTCTAAAATATTTATCACAATTTATATCGGTCATAGGAGATTTGACAATCTTCTTTATATAACAAACCAAAATGAAAGGCCATTTAACTTGCGAGGTTCACCCCCATTATGATGAAGGCAAAAATTAAAAGCAGAGTTTTATTGGATTCAACTTTTCTTTTTATAGTTTGTAGTTTACACATTTTTAATTTGTGAAGTTGGGTGTCCTTGTCACCTGGCCTCAGTCGTCTGTGAGGGAAGGGGGGACAGGGACAGGATGTTATGAACTGGCTGTCCCCACAGTCTAGTCCCCACTGCTCAGAATCTAGGGGACTCAGCACTGGACATTGGGTCTCAATGTCAGCGCTGAGTGGCATCGTCTGAAGGGAATGAGTGATAAGAACATTCGAACATTCCCGCCACCATTTGTAAAAACCGAGTCCTGAATTTTCACGGAGGGGAGGAGCGTTGTTTACCACCTCACATTTTCACATTTTCATCTATCATAATTTAGATCTTCACATTTCTGGAGTTGGTGATTGATAGCCTCCAAACACATAAACAACTCTCCACCTGTACAGAATGCACCAGGGACTTCGCTCTCATAAAGGCAGGATCAAGGTAGGAGTGAATAAAATTCTAAAACCCACTCCTTAGCAGGAGTTAAGTCCCAGGATCGTCCATGGCCTCAGAAGGTGACAGTTTCTGGATGCTGTTAGTTTGCAGCAAATTGAAGTTTTGTAGTTTTATCTATTACCAGAAAAGCCCTCCAAAAAAAAAAAAAAAAAAAAAAAAAAAAACGTAGCCAGTGGGGGAGAACGCAGGAGCCCCACCGTCTCATTTTTAACAAGGACCAGCTGAAAAATGAAGGCGCACACCACACAAACCATCTTATGTCTGCCAATTCATTTCCTGGCCCCAAAAGAAAAAAAAAAAAAAAAAAAACCTTGTGTTTCCTCTTATGCAGGCCAAACATGGCAAAGCACCAAGGGAATTCTGAATGGAATCAATTGCACTTGTTACTAACTGAGTTTTCTTTTATTCTTATATTACCAAGGGCTGGATACTCAGCTGCAAGCAATTATAATGAAGAGTTACTGAGTAATGGTTTCCAGATTGCTCCATGATGGGGCATTAATTGAAAGGGACAATTTAAGAGCTTAGGCCATGTAAATGCATTTCTTATTCTGTCAGATTGAGAAATTTCTGGATGCAAAAGGCTGCAATGCTCAGAACTGATAAAGACTTAATAATGCCCATTTAAACTAGCATTTTCAAAATGAGTTTCATGTTTTTAAGAGAACAAATATAAAATGGTGAACCTATGGGCTTGTTCCTTCAATTAGGGAAATGTCTAAATTGCACATTTGCATGCTGTACTCATATTATAAACATATACATTATATAAAATGTGACTTGATTAGTCCGTTGCACTGCAAGGCCAGTTAAGCTTTCAAGCAAACTTTTATTTTTCAGGTTGCATGCTACTATAGTGCATATTAAATGCTCTCTCCTGCTCTCTATATAAATGCTTTAAAATTTTAAACAGCATTTAAAAACACATAAATGAGTTTTATATATGTGTACATGATTTACATTTTAAAACAGTGTTTTAAATAGATTTGCATGCATATGAAAGTGGACCTCCACAGAAATTAACTGTTAAGTCTACATCAGAAAGCTTTATTTTGTCTTTTTAAAAAAGATCTTCTATTTCCCTGAGTCCCATTAAACAGCAACATTTTCAAAGAGGTTCTCTGACATGCCACATGAAGGGTAAGCATCCTAAGAGAGTAAGAGAGTTAGAGTCAAGCAAGGAAGAAAATCTCCACTCCTCTCTAAAAAAAAAAAGAGAGAGTAGTACTAGTTTTTAAGGTCTAATTTCAGACTTCTGCATTAGTATTAGTTTTATTTCTGAAAAAGAGAAAAGAAGGAAGAGAAGGGGGAGGGAGGGAAAGAAAGAGAAAGAGAAGGATGGATGAATGGAAGGATGGATAGAAAGAGATTCCGATAAATTTTAAGAATTAAAATCAAAGTTGTAGGAGAGAGAGCCGCCATCACTCTTTCTCATTCTGTTTTCTAAACCTGAATTGCCATCAGAGAATGGAACTTTTACCCTTCCTTCTGCCTTAAGCCTCTCTCTCTCATCTGGATTTGTGCAGAGGAGCTACGGTGCTGATGGTGGACTATCCTAGAGCCTTGATGCAAACGTGGACGGCAAAAGAGGCAGAAGAGAGAAGTTGTCAACCTGGGTGAACTGAGAACATTCAATCACAGAGAATGAGAGGGAAAGGCCTCACGCTACTGTTGTTACATTGCCCATTTCCACTCGTTTATTCAACAAGCTATGATGTGCCTTTTCTCCATCTATCGCTTCAAATGCTGGCTAAGCACAAAATGAGGATGAAGACGTCTTACCTATTCATGGGCATATCTACACTTATTAGGCAATTCCTACTTTTCCTTGGATCAAAATCTTTCTTATTCGATTAGTCATTCACAGAATGAAAGCCCTGAATATGTCTGACTCTTCAGTTTGGACTGTTCTTTATTTGATAACAGTGAAAGCAAGTTCAATCAGCAGTGAAAAAAATCTGGTGGTCTTTTTTGCTCCCTGTAAATTCCAGGTCAAGCCCCATCCGAATGTGTCAGACAGCAGTTCTTAAACTCAGATGCCTGGAGTCAAAAACAAAACCACTTGAAAAGTGGATGGTCAATTTGGGTCAGGGTTGTGTACCTTCATATGTAATAAAGTCATGTAAATTAATTATTTAAACAGAACTATCAAGAATCTAAGATGAACTAGGGAAAGCATTCTTTGTCACAAAATAAAATAGAGGTGTGTTATACATTTGCACAGCTATTGCAAGCAAATAGCATTGTCTCAACTGGTCCCTTCTTATGCACAAAAATCCACACTATGTATCCGTCTTTTATTTTTCTACCCTTTCTTTCTTTTTGTAGTCATTGCTGAAATCTGACATTTTAACTATGAGGTTCAAAACTCCATTATTTATTTCTAAGATTCGAGGGGAAAAGGTTTCTCTTTAAACATCCTGAATTTAAAAATAAATAAACTGAACAGGAAGACTTAGATTGTCTATCTCAATTGATCTTATGATTTCTCATTTTGTGGATTGTACTGATAAATTATCTTAAGTCACATCGTAATTTTGCCTAAGAAATGTAAGCATCATGGAATGTTTTTAAAATATAATGGGGGCAATCTTTCACCCAGCCGTTTCCTGGGCTGCTGCTATTTCTAGTAGCAGCCAAATACCTGAGAAAATCCAGTGAGTGAATTCCAGGCCAAATTGTTCTGATAAGACCAGATCTTGGGCAGAATTGATTTGATCAAATAACTCATTTAAAAGGCAGTTTAATAAATGTGTATTCTCAGCCCTCCGCTTAACTGGGGAAAAGAAAGTGAGGACACATTCTCTTTTGATAACATAGTTTATGCTGAAAAAAGTTCGGACAAGTACATATGTGCATAATTGAATAATATATGAGCATGACTATTACCCAAAGGGGTATCACTGTAACCTTGGATCTTGAACATATACTTAATTTCAACAGCTTATAGAAAAGAATTAATGTTGAATTCATAGGTGTGCAGTGAAAAGTCTGCAAGTTGATTTAGAGGTTTTTTGGGTTTTTTTGAACAATTTCAAAGAGTTGCTAAAATGCAGACAGTATGCAGAAGCAAACCAATTTTCTACATGACCAAAAATTCAGAGTCGGCAACTTCATGCTTACACTAAGCAGTTTTACTTGAATCAGAACCTGGAAAAACTAAGGTAATTCCTGTGTTTACAGTCTCCATTCAAGCAAGGCAGGAGCAACATTTGAGAGGGATTAGCAATCAAAAATTGAAAATCTACCATCACCACACAAGCTTGCCTTTTCATTTTGTACACATCATAAAACACATAACACGGACCAGACCCTTGTCCGGCAAACATTCACATCCTAATTTTTAAAAATAGCTTTTATACACGATTGCTCTCTTTGCAATAAAACAAAGATTTGTTTATAGCTACAATTTAATTAAGAACCTTTTCGAAGAGGAAGATCTGGAAACCAAGGATCTTATTTTTTCTTTTCTTTTTTTTTTTTTCCTACCAGGGTTGTTTGTTTATTGGTTTAATTTTCCCTGAATTAAAAATACACTTTGAAATGTAACATGTCATTATGTAATTTGTAGTAACAAAGTGCAGGCCCTTGCACACGACAGCGAACAGGACCGCTCCAGCTCACAGACAGTCCCCATATCCATGGCCCCCTCCCTGATCTGATTAACAGCCTGTATAAACATTCAGCCAACCAGAACACCGGCCAGTGCACAATTTGGTCAGCCATAAAACTGCCAGCCAAACACAGACACAGGGGGTTTATGCAGAAATCTTAATTTGGGGGAAACGATCAAAACTAAGACAACATGGCCCCTATGGAGATCAGGAAGGGCTAACCTTTATTTTCATTAATCCCACCCGCCTCCCAAACAGGGAGGGATGATATCACCACTGAAGGTGAAATGCTTAATAAAATGCCCCTGAAATGCAGAGTTGCACAGGGAAGCATGGTCAGAAACTCAACCTCGGAATAGCAAAATCTAACAAGAAAAAATAAGCTTCTATTTTAAAGAGAAAGCTTAAATGGTCTGAGTTGTTTGAAAAAGGTCCTATTTTGACATACCCAGGATGGAGTCTCTCCATCAGCATGTTTTCTCTTGGTGCAAGGAAAAGTAACATGTGTTCCAATTGTGCAAAAATTAATGGAATTTTTACAAAGGGGTGTTTTGTTGGGTTTTTTTTTCTTCCTACCATTTTCATTGCTCTTGGCAAAAGACTTTAGACCCTTCACATAATGGAAAATTCAAATGTTCAACATAAATCAAATAATTAGTAAGAAACAGTTGTTTTTAAATTCTATTTTTTTTTTTTTTTTTTAAGAATACTTTTGCAAGATGGCGAACTTGTTTTTTCTGGCTTAGGACAGGATTTCATAGCTCACTTTTGAGACCATGTGATACCCAGGTTTTAACAGAATTGAGAGGTTTTTTTCAATTTCCCTTTTTACAAATATTCCAATGATAATGACAATAATGGAATTAACTATAACAAAAAGACATTGCCTCAGTCTGATTCCTTTCCTCAATAGCTCTTTGCTAATTGATTACTATAGGGAACTGGGCTTCACAGCAATTTCTCATAATTTTCACCTCTGTTATAGTCTTTCTCCTTAATTTTGAATCTCTAATTTTTGGGGGAAAAATAAAATTGTCAGCAATCTTACCATACTCTGTAGGATCACCTACGTCTTCTTTGTTATATCTGAGTATGCTTACAAGTGTGTATTCTGCTTCTCATAAGAAAATTTCATGTTTTATTCTGGGTGGTTTTATGCAAAAGAAATTAACACTTAAACATAATACAAGCTCCAAATAGAATGGGAAAATATATAGACATATTGAGTATTTATTTTTTCCAGGCACTAGGCAAAAAAGTTTCCATTTTATTTAACATTCACAAAACCCTATGAGTTGGACATATAAGTATAATTCACTTTTTTCTTTGACAGATTAGGGAACTGAAGTACAAAGAGTTTCAGTAATTTGCCCCCAAGCTATACAACCAGTGAACTACAGAGCTGGAATACTAGCCCAAGCAGCCTAATTGAAGAATCATCTACTTGCCGTCCTAAATATGACATTATTACCTTTGTCAGGAGGCAGGTATGTCTCAGACTCCAAGGGTCATTGCAAAGAGGTGGACAGGAAGCCCTCCACGATGATTCACTTAGGTAGTAAGTGAGGTAGCCTGGTGAATTGAAGGAGTATTAGTGTCAGAGTTTGAAAGCTGTGGGTTCCTTTATAAGACCAGCCACTGATTAGTAGTAGGACCTTGGAAATGTTTACTCACATCTCTAAACTTCTGATTCCTCATCTGCAAAAAAAAAAAAAAATTTTGTGAGAGTTGAATATCATTTTTTTAATGCTTAATATATAGAAGTTTCTCAGATCTTCTTTTCTCTCTTCTAAGCTAATCAGTTTACGTGACTTTGTGATAGACGGTTGTCATTATAACTTTACTAATATAATTTATAAAATTCCATTTCCAGGGTATAGTTTGATGATGTAGTTTTAGGTCTTAAAAAAAGAAAGAAAGAAAATGGTTTAAACAGAATATTTGGGTACATTATTGTTAAATTCATTGGATCACACCGAATTGCATGTACGGAAGAAATGAGTTAGATCTTCTAAAAATGGCTAAAAGTAGGCACCTCTGCCTTCACTCCCAAATCTAGCAAGATAATTTCTAACATTCTTCATTTAAGAATACTTATTTGAAAAGCATATGTTCACTGCGTGTGGGCAACTCTTTTGTCAGCAAGTTAAAGAAGAACAGAGGTGTCAAAGAAGCTTCCCCTCTGATGGAACATTTACCAATTTGTGGTTGTTGGACCTTCCATATCCCAGCCTGCCTGCAGCCAATTCTTTCTCCTTGTTGAAATAAAGGAAAACGAGCATAAACTACAACATGAAATACTTCTGATAGTTGCCCAAAATGCTCTTCCAACTCTGTGAGTTATATAACTTTAACCTATCTTGAAAACCGCAAAAGACTCCATCTCATTGGGAGAGCAGAAAGCAAGAGAATATTCTAAGTGACATTTTTGAGCTTACACATCTCTTTCAAAACATTTCAGAGTTTTCTCCACTTCATTCCCCTAACGCCACCCCATGAGGACTTGCCTAGAGTTATAGCCTTACTGTTTTTAATGATAAATTGTCAATATACAGAACAGTTACTTTTTCCAAAGCCTCTTGGAGTAGAAGCATATTCTACTTCCTCTGAGAGGCCCTAGAACTACCTGTGCATTGGCCAGCTCAGAAGAAAAATTTTATTCACAAATTCCAGCTATATTAATCTGTTGAAAGGAGGATAGATTTTCAAATGGGGTTTCAAATAATCCTCGCCTTTGAGATCATCTGTGCTCACAGCCCAGTATTTGCACAAGATGAAATGATTTACAGAATCAAGCCTGGAAAAATTGGAGGGCAACTCCAAAAGGCAAGAACATGTTGCCGAGTCAATCATTCATCCTGCCAGAAAAACTTTTGTAGTTTCCAAACTGTTATGAGATACCACTCTCTATCCAGGGCAGAGGAATCGTTAAAAAGGTGGGAGGTACTCTGGCCACACAGCCAGCGTGGAGAGCTGGAGTTTTTGGCAGGGCGCTTCCACCCCAAAAGCAGACAGAGTCCTGGAAGGACACTCACATAAACAAAGCAGGGAGACAGCTTTGACTCTGCAGTGAGGCTCATCCTTTCCCAGATCAAAGCCTCCACCAGAGAGACAGCCCTGCAGAACAGAGCGTCCTTTCTGGAACACACAACTCTGGGGGAGAGCCTTGAATTGGAGCCACAACCTTGCCACCTGTAGCCAACGACTCGGCACGCAAAGGCTCTAGCAGGATGGGGGGCCTGCAGCTGCGCAGACAACAGGAGATCCAGGGAAAGATAAGACAACACGGGGAAAAGAAGTTTCTTCCTTGACATACGGAAAGCTTAGATCAGCCAGTTTGAGTAAAACTTGCATCCGGACAGCCCTATGCAGTGTAAAAAGGGGATGGAAATCAGGACAGGGTTAGAACACAAGTTCTCAGATCCGGTTGCTGGGCTTTGACTCTCTTCTCTGCCACTCACCAGCTGTGTGACCTATGCCTTAGTTTCCTCACCTGCAAAATGGACCTAATAGTGCCTACTCCATAGGATCTAATGACTGGCTGGCACATGAGAAAGCTCTCAAAATGTTGCAGTTATAGTTTGAAGTCGCACAGTCCTGGCTTTGAACCAGGTTCTGCTACTTACTTAGTAGTTTTGTGAACCTGGAGAAATGACAATCTTTGGGCAAATTCCCCAACTCTAAAATGGATTTTCATATGGCCCTTGCAGCATTGCCATGGTGATGTAGTTTTATCCGGCACACAGTAGGCATTCAGCAAATGACACTTCTGGTTATTATCATTTTTCCTGGTTTCTGACGGAGAAAGCCTACAGGACTGGTTAGACTGGAAGAAACATGGCCAGTAAAATTTAGGATCCTCTGAAGGCCCCAAAGCCTCATCCATATGCAAAAGAGATACATCCCTGGGGATGATTGGGTCCTGGGTGCTTTAAATACACAACTTACTTTTTTTTTAGAGCGAAAAGGGAACCTGGAAGTGTTCCCAAATTTAACATCTGCAGGCAGATAGGATGACGAAATGTATTAGCGCTGAAAAATAACTTTCTCCCTTCTTCTTGGAACACATCTGGGGTATTACCCTCCCCTCCATTCATTCCCCCACCTCTCACCCCAAAGCTGACTCTTGGCTGACAGTTTATCAGAGATAAATGGAAACACCTGGGAGCCAGATAAGGCCAACTGAGTGTGATCAGCTGAGGAGCCCTTGGGGACACATGCCACTCAATATTTCTTTTTCCTGCTGGGCAGGGCGGGAGCACTATCTAGCCTGAGACAGATGGCACGGTTCACTTTCCCATTCATTCATTCATTCATTCACGCAGAGCAAGCTCAGGAGGTCAGCAGATCCAGCTCCATGCCTGAGACGGGTCAACACTTGAACCGCCAGGTAAGTTCGATGGTTATTGATCATGCTTTTAACCATTTCTGTGAAAAGACATTCCAGGAGCTAACTCTGCATTTCGTTCAAACCCTTAATCACACGTCCTTTTGTCAAACCAAACCCCCTGCAGCTACAGTTTCTCATCTCTACAGAGATGCAAGACCTAATACAATCTTTGATACCCTGTGGCCATTCAAAAAATATTTTCATTGCCATCTCCACTGTAATAACCTCCCCAAACTTGAAAACTTTAAATCCCCTTTTTCTTCCCATGTCTCTACAGCATATTAACAATCCCATACCTTTTAACCTTTTGTCAAAGGTCCTACTTGCCTACCCTTTAATTAGCTTCTTTTTCTTGCAACTCATTCCAGCGTCTACACATCATTTAGAGACCAACCTTGACACAGAACTCTAATACTTGACAGGAGATCGAGATGTTATTAAAGGGAAAATAGTCCAGTGTTCGTTTTTGCAAAACTACTACCTGGACCGTTAGGCAAGTTACTTAACATTTCTGGGCCTCAGTTTCCTCAGCTGTAAAGTTGTTTCAATCATAAAGAACCAGGACTGTGAATGTGGCATTAGGGAAGCCTATCAGCAGCCAATGGAAACTTTCTAAAAGAGGCGAGTTCAGAAACACACATAGGAACTGACTGTGTAAGAGAGACAAGACCAGAGCAAGCCTACCAGAGGCAACTGCACGTGCAAAGGTCCTAAGGCCTAAACTCGTGAGGACCAGTATGAGTAGCCCCCAGAGAACAAGGAGATGATTGTGAAATGAGACTGGTGAAGGACACTGGGGCCAGATACCATAAGGCCTTGGAAGCCACGGTAAGTATTTTGGTCTTTACCCTAAAGGCACTGTGAAGATGACAAAGCTATGAACAGATTTTTAAATTTTTAAAAGAATATTGGCTGCAGAATGAGTTGGACACAGAGTGGATGTGGGAAGAGGAGGAGGCTCTTGAATTAATCCAGGGGAGGGACTGTGAGAGCTGAGACTACAGTGGTGTTCGTGAAGATGAAGAGACGTGGACAGATTTGGAAATGAGGATCAACAGCACTTACTGATTCCACAGACACGGCGGGGAGGGACAGGGGGGTGTTGAGGACGCTGCCAAGTGTCTGACTCACTGCCTTGCATGGTAGTGCTATTTCCTGGGAGAGAGAGTGCCGGGGGAGGAAGGGGTTTGGGGGAGAAGGTATGAGTTCAGTTTCTGGACCGTCAGAGTCTGAGGTGCTGTGAGATGGCCAAGTCGAGATGTTGACTAGGCAATGGGATTTATGATTAGGAGCTCAGAGGAGAGTCTAGGCTGGATATATAAATTTAAGAGTCATCAGCATATAGATAATAATTAAAACCATAAGTATGGACGAGATCACAGAGGGAGGGTGTAGAAAGTGAAGAAGAGGGCAGTAGATCAAGCCTTGAAATTCTCTAATATTTAACAGTCGGTAGGAGGAGAACAAGCCAGAAAAGAGACTGAGGAGAGTCCCCAGAGGTGGGAGAAAATTAGGAGAGTGTCAGGCCATGGAATCCAAAGGAAGAGGGGGTTTCAAGAAGAGGATGCCAACCGCAAGGCACAGATGGCTGGGCAGGGCTCTTACAAGGTGAAGTGTTACAGTCAGTTATCCTTAATGACATAATCTAGGTCACTTCCTCTGGGACTTTCAGGTTTGCCTGCTGTCCTGGGCTTTTCCAACTTGGAATTTTTCCATCTTTTCTATGCACAACTATAGCTTATTGTTCCATATTATGACCAAATTTTCTATCTGATGATCAGTATAGCAACACTGGGTTACCTCTGATTTACCCAAAAGCTTCTGCTATCCAGGGTGCAACCAAGAATTAAGAAAAAATTTTTAAAAAGCTCTGAAAAACTCAATAATTATAGCTAATCTGAGCCCTTAGTTAGCTTTCACATAGAGCCATTTTAACCTTTATTTTATAAATTCTGAAAAGGTTGATATTTGGTTTCTCAATCCACGGTAAAATGGAAAGAACCTTGTGGACGAGGGCTGGGGGGAGGAAGACTAGGGAGGAAGATCACAGAGGCATGCAAAAATTGTCACAGTACAGTCAGGGATCATTAGGAAGTAGATTAAAATCTACAAAAAGCAGACAAAAGAACAAAAAAATTTATAGCAATCTTAGTGCATTTAGTGAGGAATAAATATACCTCAGTCCTCAGTAATCTTTGGGGAAAATATCACAGTATAATGCCTGTTAATAACAGATTAATCAAATTTTAAATTAATGTTTGCTGCATTAAAATAGGGGGAGGAAGGGGAAGTCTATCATGTGGTTTTTCATTCCTTCTGTCCACTATATTTTCTACATACTGGTAGTGAGAACTAAAGGCTCAATTGGATCCAAGTTAAATTTTGGTAAGAATTTATCCATGATAGGAGATGATGTAAATATCAGGCTGTTCTGGGATGTTAGGATTGATCGGTGGGCTCAGGTATCACCAGCCTTGTCCATTCTAAAGTTTCCTGTTGGCCTTTACCTAATGGTTTCACAGCCATTGATGATGGTTGCCTAGATTTATTTTTATTATGTATGTATTTATTTATTTATGAGACAGGGTCTTGCTCTTTCACCCCAGCTAGAGTGCAGTGGCATCATCATAGCTCACTGCAACCTCAAACTTCTGGGCTCAAGCGATCCTCCTGCCTCAGCCTCCTAAGTAGTTGGGACTACAGGTGCACACCACCATGCCTGGCTAATTTTTCTATTTTTTGTAGAGATGGGGGTCTTGCTCTTGCTCAGGCTGGTCTTGAACTCCTGGCTTCAAGTGATCTGCTAGCCTCGGCCTCCCAGAGTGCTAGGATTACAGGTGTGAGCCACTGTGCCCAGTCTAGATATATTATTTTATTAGAAGCTGAAAATTCCAGAATATGGCAAACTCTACAGCACAAATAACCTAGTTTTTCCAACAAATAAATTGGAAGGAAAAAAATGCGAGGGGGCAGGGAGCGAAACCTACACATTAAGAGAGATCTAAGAGACACAACAACCAGATCCAGTATGTAGGTTTGCCTTGGTTATTAGTAAATAAATGTTTATGGGTCAACTGGGGAGATTTTTAAAACTGACTGGACATATGATCCTCTTAAGGAATTGTTATTTTTTAGGCATGATGATGGCATTGTAATCACATATTTTTAAAAAGTGCTTATCAAGATATGTGCTGAAGAATTTATGAGTGAAACGATGTGACATCTGGTATTGCTTCAGAATACTCCAGTGGACAGGGTGGGTGGGCCACAGAGGCCCAGGGGAGTGGGCTTGGGGAGAGAGAGCAGAAGCTCCGCCAGGAGCCGCTGTTACAGCCGGGCAGACGATGGGAACCTGAGGGACACGGTGCCATGCTCCCTGCTGGTGACGAATGCTTGAAAGGTTCCTAACGAAAAGCTTAAAAGTAGGGGGAAAAAGGTCATTTCTTTTTCATCTTGTTATTTTGGAAGAAAATATGTCTAAGATATCTTCTTCGGTAGGGTAGACTAAACAACAGTAAAAACAAACTATTTGGCAAGTCCTCTGGTGAATATAAAGATAAATGAAGAAGAGGCACATCTTGGAGTCGTGGAGATGTGACTGTGATATATCGCTCTCAGTTATTGGGACAACCAGATGAAAGCAGGCACCAGGGAGAAATCACTCTGCGCTTGGTAGATCACAGAGCCTCAGCGCCTCAGTTAGGACTGATTTCTAATTGAAACACTCACGGACTTCGGTTCGGCAGCCAAACCCTGTGACCCTCAGATCCTGGCTTCTGTCGGCGGCGCTGTGACTCTGCTCTGGGGTAGAGGGCTCTGTGCCTCTGTGTCCTCCTGTTTGAAGCCCAATTCTCTTACCCTTCTCCCTCCTTTGCTCCGTGTTCCTGGGATCCAGAGAAGTCACCCATTTGTTTGCTAACTTAGTACTGGCAATGCCAGTAAATGTGTGGAAAAGTTTTAGGAAGGGAAAAAATTCCGATGAAATTCAAACTACCATGGAATGGACTCATTTCCAAGCCATCAACTCTCCTTCCTTTGTATCTGGGCATGTGGTTCCTATCCGGGTCTGCTGTCATCCCGTGGGCCCCATGGCCTGTCTGCTCGGGCAGTGAGAAGGCCGGCACGCTGTCCTCTGCAGCTCCCTGGGTGAAGGGAGGACAGGGTGCCCAGGCAGGGAACAGAAAGTGAGGGCCTGTGATGGATTTTGGTCCACAGACATCTGAGTTGCACATGCCTGCAGACTCCTGGGGTATTGTGCTACATGAAGATGACTGAGGTGTCAAGTTCAGGGAATGCCCAGCATCTATTTGAGGTTTTTGCACCCTCCCTACCTGCGTTTTTCTTATACCATTCCCTGTGTTCAAGAAGCCAATCACCTGCTGAAATCCTGCTCATCTTTTAAGAGCTCTTCAATGTCACCAAATCTGCAGAGCTTTTCCCAACCTGGTCATCAGAGCTAAGGGACCCTTCCTCTGATTCCCACAGTTCTTTGCTTGTAGAGTTTTTATAATGTTCAAATATCCAGAGCCTCAACTAGTTGGTTAACTCCTCGAGGGCTGGACTGGATCTCATTCACCTGTGTGTCCACCCTCCAAGCCATGCCTGTCCCCTAGGCATTGCCTCATGTGCAGAGCGGCCACAACACCCCTATGCCTGTGGAAAGCAGAGATGAGCTCAGCCCACAGACTTCTGACCCTCTTCCACCACTGGTCTCTAACCCGCCACCCGTCTGCCACCTTCCCCCTACCTCTCCCTTTCCATACTACTGCTTTCCCACGCGGCCTCTTTCTTCCCCTGAGTCAAGAAGTGAGAGCATCAGGGAAGAGAGGGATCAATTTCACACCAGGTTCTCAGGCCGTCTCCACGGATTCCCCTGTGCCAGGCCATTTGGCTGCCGATTGCTGACCTCAGTGAGAAAGCTCGGCCCTGCCCAGGAGTCCCGCAGCTCCCGCTGCCTCGTGTACCCACCATGGCTTTCTGGATCAACAAACCCCTCCGTCAGTCAATGGCAGCTTTGTAAACTAAACAACAGATGCCACAGGGCCTAGAAGGCAAATAAATATGGTTATTCAATGGTATATCGCACTGTGCATAATTCAGGAAATTCAATTATGGTTTCCCCAGCAACAGTAACGCAACCTTGGGCCTGGTGCACAGGCCTTGTTTGCTGGTGCACAGGGGATTGGGCCTCATGCCTCATGTGGTCAGAGACAATGCGATCTGGCAGATTTACCATTGCCATTGGAAACCTAACCGGGTCCTCCTCTTAAACCCTATGCTTCCAAATTTAAAGCCATTTTTCAACATTTGGTATAAAGACTTGGGGGTGGGGAGAAAAGCATTAACATAACCCTAGATGCACAGGTGCAGAGTGATTAAGCATCATAGTCTCAACCGCAGAAACTGGATACATTTGAGACACAGGATGGCCGAGCAGGACTCTTAGAAGGTGAAGTGTCAGGATCAGACCCGCCTCCTACTGTACTGACTACAGCAGGGGTTATTAACTTGGGATCTGTGATGTCCCTCAAGAGAGATGGATGGCAGAGTGGTTGGGAGCATGGATTCTGGTACCAGACTTCACAGGCTCAAATCCCACCTTGCTCTCCCATCTGTGTAGCAATATGACATCGGCAAGGTACTTACCTTCTCTGTGCCTTAGTTTCCTCATCCATATAGCAGATAGGGATAATGATATTGGCAGAATATAGGGTTATTTTGTTAGTTTTGCTTCGGAGCACAGGGTGTTACTGGACCTCCGGGCAGGATTTACGAATGACAGCACTTAGCTATTTTGCATGGCCCCACTTGTCATGCTGTTTCTGAGCCAAGATCAGAATTGGGACATGTCACACATGTACTACCTTGAGCTTGTTCTTTTTTATTTTCTTAGCAAATCATATTTCTTTTTCCACTCTTTGCTCCTCTGTGAACTTTAATTAAGCCCTCTCCCCATCAGGAGAGTGAGGCAAGGGTTAGGTTTTGTTTTTGAAAAGCCTCACAAGCTCGCGCGGCAGCAGGTTTTTCCACAGTTTGACAGTTCCAGTTCAGCCCGGTGCCACTGATTTATAAGACACTGAGCTCATTGGCTTTATCCTCCGTTCTCCCCCTAGTCATTTCTCAATCGAGTCGCACTGGCTGGAAACATCTGAGAAAGAAATTTACTGAGAGATGCACAGACAGCCTATTCACATTTCATAACTTTTCAGGAACCTCCCCCAGAGGACGCGGCGGTAGCCAGTTAGCTCATGCACCATCCCAAGCTGGTGTTCCTGCCCCCATCACCCCGCTCACGGGTACAGACAAACTCGGGTCCCCTCCAGACTCGGCTCCCCTGACTCTAATGCTAAGTGATGGAGCCAACACAGCACACACTGTTCTCAAACCTCGCCCAGCCTCGCCTGTGACAGCAGGATTAGACAGCGAAATATGAACAGGAGGCACCCAGTGGATTTAGTGATTTAATTGTCTGAGCACTTAAAAATTCAGGATTAATTCCACTTTAAGTGCAGTTGCTTCTTTCTCATTAACAGAAATCTGTTTAAAATAATTTATTTGAATAGGGACCTAATGGAGGCCCAAAAGAATGCTTTTGCAGGACTTACCCACCTCCCCGATGCCCTACTTGTCTAGCCAGCCCCTCTCCCCACACCAAGTGGGTCTTAACATATAGAAACCTCTAATCTGAAACTGGTGTTTCCCGCTAAACCCTCCATTTGCGCTTGAAGTAATTTGCAATGGCCACTTTCTCTGTCTTGTTCTCAGACATGTCTTGGTCAATTAGTGCAATGTCACCGCCGTGTGTAGTTATTGTAACTCCAGCTGTGAGCTGTTAATAATAAACTTGCCCACAGGACAATCCTGCCATATGGTTGATGGTCAATCAAGACTAAAATATGCATTAGGAGAAAAAAAACTGCCCCTGTCAACAGCGAGTGGGTGTAGGTCATTGCTAGGAGGCTGCCAGGTGACAACCAGGTTGGGGCGGGCATCCCTGGCTGGCTCCTATGCCGCGATGTTTGTCCTGAGACACGAAGGCACGATAACTAAAATGACACAGCTGGAAGCAGAAGACAAGTAGACAAAACATGGGGAAATGTATAATACGGGTCGGGGAATAGGGATTTGTTGAAAAGAAACATAGCTCAGATTCTTTAGCGGGAAAGGAAGACAGATCTGCGTTTTGGTCATGGGAAATGATCTGTGTGCTACAAGACAAATTTTATTTAATGGGAGTTTTGAGGCAAATAAAAACAAGCTGATTTGTGGCAAATGAGTGAAGGAGGAGCAGTAACCCACTTGGGTGATTGCAATTAATTTCCTCCACAGAATCTCAGGGCTTTTTGATGCCTTCAATTCAGTTTGGAATTTGGAGTTTGGGGGGGTGGGTATGAGAGGGGAGACTCTTGGCCAATAGCTGAATCTTGATGTTTGTTCCTAGATTTCTGCCCCAGGATGGAAATCAAATGGCAATGCCAACAAAGCGTTTACTTGTTTCCATGACAAAACGAGTACATCTCTAAGTCAGTTTCATCTGCGATTACAAGGAATGGGTGCAGAATGGTGAAAAGCCAGGCCAAGCGTCTCAGTCCATGCTTTTTTGTGTGTGTAAATGACAAGTTGTAAGTAAAATATGTATCATAGCTATTTCTTGATAATACCCCAGAGGCCAGACCCTGACTAGTGTCCAGTCTCTACCTACTGCAATTCCCACCCAAGTTCCTATTCCGTAGAAAGGAGGAAGTATTTCTCCCCACTAAAAACACAAGAACTTTTAATTGCCATTCAAAGGGCAATCACTCAATAAAGGCCTTATTAAAAGCCTGGAGTCCTGTTTACCTGCTGTGGAGCCTGACTTGATTGCTTGGTAATTAGAAACACCCTGCCAGGTTTGCACCGGCGTCTTCCCTGAGGGAGTGCCCCCTTCAGGGGAAGGATTGTTTGTGATCACACTTTTGTCATTGAGAAGGTAAATAACTCCTCCTTCCTACCATTTTCTTCCTAGATTTACCTTAAAGTTGTGGGAATCCAGGGAAGACTGACCTGTCAGGGATACATGTGCACACACGCACACATGTGCGCACACACACACACACACACACACACGTGTGAGCACTTCTACAGCACAGTTAGTTGGTTGCTAAGAGGTCACTGGATTTCCCGTCATGCTGAGGTTGGTTTCACTAACTGAGTGGTGATCGGCTGGGTGCATGGCAGTGTCTGCAGATGACTTTGGTTGTCCGAACTGGGGGAGAGGAGAGGTGCCACTGGCATCCAGTGAGTGGAGGTCAGGGATGCTGCTAAACATCCTACAATGCACAGGACCCCAACAACAATGACAACGATGACAAAGAATTATCTGACTCAAAATGCCAATAGTGCCAAGGCTGAGAAATACTGCACTAATGCTCAGTTTACTTCAAGGTGACATGGTAGATTTATGGGTTTAGGTTCAGAATGCAAGCAATGAGACAAAGGGGCTCCAAATTCCTCTTTCATGCTCTTCACTTTACCCCACCAAAGACCTGTGCCTGATTCACCTCAATTCTGCCTAAGCCAGTTTTCTCTATGATGTTATAAAGCAGGAATCAGCAACCCACAGCCTAATGCAGCTGCCACCTGGGTTTTTGGTTTTTTGGTTTTTTGCTACACATCCAACAAGCTAAGACCAGCTATTACATTTTTAAATGGTAGGGGAAAAACAGAAACAATGATATTATTTTGTGATCCATGAAAAATACATTAAATTTAAATTTTAATGTAAATAAATAATTTTTTATTGGAGCCCGGCCATACCCATTTGTTTCCATGTTGGCCATGATTGCCTTTGTGACACAGCAAAAAAGTAATTTTGACAGAGACTCTCTGGCCCCCAAAGCTGAAAATATTTACTATCTGGCCCTTGACAGAAAAGGTTTGCTGATCTGTGCTATAAAACCCAAGACCAATTATGTGGTCCACACAGCAGACAGACTCAATGATTCCTGCGGGTCCCACAGTGACTGGGAAAGGTGGGTAAATAGTGCTGCGTTGCTGCTACGTAGAATACTCTCAGGTATTACCAGCTTGGTAGGAGGTCACAGACACAGAAGTTATTTGCTTTTCTAATCTTACAACTCATTATAACTTTCTTGCCCCCAATAAAACTTTCATCATTGTGGGTTCAGAGCTAGGCTTTCCTCTTAATCTCCTTCCCCAGTGTTAGCCTGAATCAGGAATAGAAAACTAGCAGAAGGCAGGAGGCTCTAGATTATCTTCCAACTGGACCCTTAGCCATGAGTCATTGAAAGGAAAACATAGGCGTATACCAGCCACAAATTCTCAGACATCTCCCCTGAGACTGACATCCTCTTACTATTTCAAAAATAGTTTGAGCAGCCAACAAGAGCATCCTTCTGCAGCCATGTAGTAAAAATGGGTGTCTAGGAATGTCTGCACATACCCACGCAGACACAAGGAGGTTACCTGGGACAGGATTCCACAAACACAGGGTCCATTGCTATTCACCAATTTAACATTAAAAGGAATACAACTCAAAAAGCCCCACCTCTGAACTGTTCCCGCCAAAGGGATTAAGCAGCTACACACACACACACACACACACACACACACACGTTTTAGTTTGGAGACATGACAAGGATGCACAGGAGACTACGAGAATGCAGACGAGGGAGACTTCGTTTCCGGATTTGGAGAGAGAATAAGAAGGGGGGAGAGAAGGAAGAGGAGGAGGGCGTCATCCTTTATTGGGGTGTCAGAAAATATTCTGAGCACTTTACATGGGTCCTCACAGCAATTGAAATGTTGATAGTATTCAACCCATTTTACAGATGGAAAAACTGAACTCCAAGAAGTTAAGAAACTTGCCTAAGGGCACAGAGCTAGTAAGGTAGCGGAGCGAGGATCCAAACCACATCTGTCTGCCCTTTTCTCCATCTTGAGGGGATGCTTTGTAGCAGAGGTGGGATATGGACGGGCCTGGATGAGGAAGATTCAGATTGTCAAACTGGAGGCCAAAAGCATTCTAAATGGGATAAAGAGATACGAATAAAAGCACAGACTCTGGAATGGCTGTGTTCTATTAGGGGTGGTTCAGAGATGGGATAGAGGGGTCTCTGGGAAGCACAGAATCACAAACCACTGGAAAGCTTTGATGAGGCCCAAACACTGCCAAACGCAACCACATTTAGGAATAGATCTTGCAAAGTCTTGGCATTTGATGTTGAGTCCACGTGGAAGAAATATGCTGTAGTAAAAAGATGACTGTTATCGAAGCTTTATTCATAACTGCCAACACTTGCAGGCAATCAAGATGTGCTTGAACATGTAAATGGATCAAACAGGAACACCCATATGATGGAATATTATTCAGTGATTCAATGAGCTATCCAGCCACCAAAGGACATGGAAGAACCTTAAATGCATATTGCTAGGGGAAAGAAGCCAATCTTAAAAGGATACATACTGTTTGATTCCAACTACATGATATTCTGGAAAAAACAAACTATAGAGACAGTAAAAATATTTGTCAGACATTGGGGCAGAGGATATTTAGGGCAATGGAACTATAATGGTGGATACAAGTTATTATACAATTGTCCAAACCCACAGAATATACAACATAAAGAGTAAACCTAATGTAACCTATGGACTTTAGTCAATAATAATGTATCAATATTGGCTGGTCAATTATAACAAATGTACCCCACTAATGCAAGATGGTAAAAATAGGGGAAGTGGGGGTAGATGGAAGTTAGGGGTGCACGGAAGCTGTAGTCCCAGCCATATGGAAGGCTGAGGCAGCAGGATCGCTGGAGCTCAGGAGTTCAAGGCTGCAGTGAGCTATGACTGCACCACTGCACTCCAGCCTGGGTGACAGAGTGAGACTCTGTCTCTAAAAACAAACAAACAAAAAACAAAAAAGATTACTGGACTAGATTGAGATTATAGACCTGGCTCTGTCACTAAGTGACTCTGTGACTTTGAGCAAATCACACCCTCTCTGGGTCTTAAAGACCAAGCAATCATTGCCGGGCCCACCGCCACGAGATAGCCTGTGCTCTGAGATCCTGTACCCTTGCCCAATTTTCTCCCTTCATTGAAGAGTGAAAGAGAGACCAGACCCTGAGGTGCTTGGGCCCCGGGACCATGGAAGTAAACCCAGGGAGCATCTGGGTATTTGCAGCAAGGGACTGGGATCCGTGATGTCACTTCCCTCTCATACATGAGGTCATTTTGCATCCAGGGACCCAACTACCAGCGTGGGTGTGGTTTGGGTGGTTGTTTGTTTAGAATAGTTCTTCCAACTTCCAACGTCTTCAAACATTTTAAAAGGTGTGTTTCCCTGTGCTGATTGTTTTGCGGCATGATGGAACCTGGCACCCACAAAATGTGTTGACTTGAAAGGAGTGGATGTGCGATGTCTTCCCTTCTGCACCCAGCTTCTGAGCTCATGTGCTGAGTTGCCTGACAGAAAGTTGGCCTCTGCAGGTCCCGCAGCCGCCATGGAAACGACAGCGTGACAGGCAGCTCTCAGGGGTGCATCTGGGATGTGCTAATATTTACGGGCAGCGGCGGCCTCCGCTGTCCTGACTCCCCACTCACCTTCCACTGTTGCTGCCCTGCCCACTTCCCAGAGCTGCCCCAGAGGGACGTGAGCTTGCATCAGAGCTCTGGTTTTGCCTTAATCCCTCAAAAAAAAAAAAAAATCACAATTATATTTAACAGATCTCAGCAGGCACAGTATAAATAATAAAACCATCCTTTAAGAATATTACTCATGAAGAAGGCGAATGTAAATGCCAAGTAAGATGGGTAATATAATTTTACACAAAAACACATGTGTGGAAATTTACATTGCTTTTAGATTAAGCCTAAGTTTTCTGCACATACAAACATGCGTATTTTTAAACAGTTTGGGCAGAGAAAATAGTAACACCAACTTTTGCTTGTGTGTGAACTTTGTATATGCAAAACTTAAACAGATGTGCGTGTTTATGATTTTAAAGATGCACACATGTAAAACATTCAATAGTATGTTTATTCACACAGCTGATTTAACGGAAAGGCCTTGTATTTACATCTTTTCATTGTGTTACGTGGGACAGCGCCACATACATTGTTTACGTATGCTGACATTTATGATTGAAAGCCAAGGGGCTCAGTAGAAGTTAATTCTTCATGGGTTTTCAAACTTTTCCAGACCTAAAAAATTAAGCGCCACTCAGGAAGGGGTAAGGGATAGGAGGGAAGCTGAATGTCAATTGACTGCAAAATATTTAATAAGGGTAAATAAGAAAAAATTAAAAGGAAAAAATTAAAATCCCCAGCTCCACACAAATCACAAAATCTGAGGCTATTTTTCTCATCCAGGGGAAGACGGCAGCGTTCTGCTTCTGCTGACGTGTGATATTTGAAAGAAGAAGAGGTGCGGGGTCGGGAACTCGGGACGGGGAGGCAGGCCGTCCTCCACGGGGCCTCCATCCAACACTTCTCAACGAGGATTCCAGAAGGCCCAGCCTGTAAATGCCTATATTGTCTTCCCTCTCTGCAGTAGCGGGCAGCTGAACATTAGGCTTGGGACATCCACAAAAGTTTTCTTCTTGCATGTAAGATTTTGGGTTTTAATATTCGCTGTTTGGAAAAGTTCTAAAATCAAAAAGGATGTGGTCTGAAGTGTTGACATGTTTGGCCACACAGGAAACGCACAGCTCACAGAAATGAAGTGGCACATTTATCAGGTCTCAATGCAAGATTCTCAAGTTCAGGGTCCCGGATAGGTTTATTGGAGCTGCGCTGGCCAGAGGTTGCCGAGCACCTTCACGCCCTTGACAGCGTGTTTTATTGTCCTCCCCAGCTGCGTAGGTGCCGCTGCCCTTTGGCACACAGTATTAACGGCACTGACAGTTCTGTTTATTTCTCCTCTCTTTATCAGTAATTCAGCCTTATGAATCCAATAAATATCAGCCTAGACTCAAATTATACATTGGCGAATTCTCTGCCTTTCATTTTGCTAGCTTTCCACAGCTTTGGGGCAAATTATCATACCAAGTGAGACATACTTGTGCTCGGAATAGTGTCCCTAGGGAAGCACTGGTAACATTTCTTAGGTCATATCAAGTCGTTCTGGAAATACACACAGCAGTGCTAATCTTCAAATGCAGAAATGAGAGGGGCTCTCTCAGCACTTACAATCGCTCTCAAAATAGAGATTCCAATAGACGCAGAGACAAGGCCGAGGAATTTTGCGGAAAGCAGCTGAGGGTGGTCCCCGGTGTGGAGGGCAGAGGGAAGGGGATTTGTGGTACTTTGCCTTTAACCCTAACCCTCACCTTGAGCACGTTTACTCCAGTAAAATCAGGTTAACATAATCACCAAGGGCAGCCTTCAGGAGGTGTAAGACAACTGGGGAGAGTGCGTGCGCGTAGGAACTTCAGGTCTCTGCTAGCACCTGCTCCCCTGTCCCAGCCCAGACCCAGCCCCACCTGCAGCCAGGGCTGTGCCCGAGTCTTCACTGGGGGGCCAGTGACACAGAGCGGTGGCTGTGCACTCTCTGCATCTAGAAAAGCCAGTAGGCAAGCTCTGGCTGCTCTGGTAAGGACAAAATACACAACAGGAACCCAAAAATGGGGACGGAAAAGGGACAACCAGAAGACTGTGTCAAATAAGCAGATTTCAGGACTAGTGGAAAGATAGAGTCAGAAGTATAAGAGAAGGGGTAGGGATGTGTGTTGCAAGAGACAAATGATATTCTCTTGAACTTTTCTTGTCCCGCCTTTGTTCCTGCCAAAGGTGGAATTTGCAAAGAAATAGACTTGCTCTCATTACTGCAGATAACGTAGCGCAGCCCATGGAGGGAAAGAGGGGGAGCCAGACCCACCTTTCCACTATATTCCAGCATTGCCACCACCACCATCAATCACCACTATGAAAGTGTCTTTCCCTGGACCTTTTAGGGGACCAGGAAAGTCCTCACACAACTTCTAAATTAACGAAGATACTCCAGTCTACTACCATGACCCTGCCAGTCTGGCCCACGTTTAAATCCTTAGTGCCAGCACTAGTCATTCAAACAACAGTACAACTCAGGCTGTGTCACCCACAGACACTCCCTGCGCTGGGTGAGCCCCGGGCCAATGACGGCTGGCTAGAATTTGGTTCACTACAAAGAGGGGGAAAGACAATCTTATGTATTTAGGAAGAAGACTAAATGTCTCAGTTTGTGAACAGTTAAATATCTCTGCCTGCAAACAGTTTGCCCTGAGTAGCTAAAGCTTGTGGAAGGATGTTCACTCAGGCTCTATCAACTGTCCTCTTGTGGGTGACCCAAAGGTTGCAGGTGGGGGAGCCCACGCCTACAGGTCTGAGCCGGTGGCTGGTCCTTGCCTCGGTGGGGGCGGTCGGGTCCCCCGTCTCTGCCATCCTGGGAGAAGTATCAATCCTAGTTCTTCCCACATCCACTTTACCTGACAGTGTCCACTTTAACCCTCATGCCTTTGCCCTCTCACCTGGATTGCAAATAACTTCTCCACGAGATCCGGTTTTCCCCTCCTTTTTTAACTGAAGCATGAGCATATCTTCTGTTCTCTTTGCTGCCCCACCAAATCTCCCTCTGTGGCACCGATCCGCTGTCATACGTGTCGTCAGAGATAACATCGGGAGATGCAGCTACAGAGTCTGTCGTCCTGCCTGTCTCTGAGAAGTCCATGGGGCAAGCTTCGCAGGACACGGAGATGTGCCTTAGAGAGGGGGCAATGCTGCGTGTCGTACTCTGCTCTTGGTTGGAGGTCCACAGTGCTCATTAGTCCACACTGAAGCTCCTAAGACTTCTCACTGAGAAGAGGCCTGCTTACCTGTCTATAAAGTGGTATTGCACAGACTTGCTTTACCGTGGACACTTGCCTTTTGTGTCACACCTTATGCCATTTTGTAGAACTGCTGCTCTAAGAAGCATGTTTCAGGAAATCTTACTGATCCATATGGTAGGTCTACCCAGGAGCCAAGGGCTTGTTATGTGCCATGCTTCAGGAAACAAACTCCCTCTCCTTCCTCCTTGCCTTCTCCCAAGCCCATAAATACACCCCAGTTCCTATTAAGGTCCAAGATGCAAAATAGGGTATGGGCCAGCCCTGAGATCCCAGTCCCAACTCAGTGTATTGCTACTGCTATCCAAAGAACTCCATGAGGTTCCTCCTGTCTGCTTTAACGTGGCAAAGACTGATGACCTGAAAAATCCTTTCTTTCCTTCTTTAATAAAAGAACCTCTGATTTTTGGCTACATGTGTAGTTACTCTGAGTAAAACTATAGTTCTCAGCCTCCCTTTCAACTAGGTGTGCAACTACAGGAACTGCTGGATGCAACATCTAAGAACTATGCTTAAAGGGAGGGAGCATGTGCTTACCCTTTTCCCCTCTCTACTGCTGGAATAACGATGTGATTGCAAGAGCTTCAGCAGCTGTCTTGGGTCATGAGTGGGAGGCACATGCTGAGTAAGGTAGAAGAGAACTGGGTCTCTGACATTATGGAGTAAAATAATGCTCTAAACTGACACATCTGGGTTTCTTTCATGGGAAAGAGAAATAGGCTTTGTTAGTATTCAAGCCACTATTACACCGAGATTTCTGCTGCCTCCGCAGAGTCTAATCCTAACTGCTTTGGCTCCTCTCTTCAGCCAACCCTTCAGACCTTTCAAGAACCAAAAGCCTAGATTACTTCTTAGAATAAGCTCCCAGAAAGTCATCTGACTGGGAAAAGTTAGCATCAGGATGACTCCACTGGCGTTCCCTCCTGACCACTGCCTGCCCCTCCATCCAGACTCTCACTCAAGAGGGTCCACAGGAGGTCAGGAGCCGGGGGTGGGCTGGGAAGCCTCCACATCACAGTGATTAGCACATCAGCAGATCCAACTGGGTGGTCTAGTCTGAGCGGTCATATGTTTTCCCACTCTGTGCCCCAAAGAGCCATTCCCTGAGTTTGCCAAACTTTTGGTCTTCATGTGTTCACTTGGCTGTGTTCCCATTCGCTATTAGTGCCTTTCCCACAAGAACCAGCCAATGTGTTCATTAGTCTACACGCACCATCTATTCTGAACGGCTCCAGCACGATTCGGTTACGATTCAACCTCACACAACTTCTAAATTAACAAAGATACTCCAGTCTATTGCCATGACCCTGCCAGTCTAGCCCATGTTTAAATCCATGGTGCCAGCGCTAGTCATTCAAACAACAGCACAACTCAGGGTGTGTCACCCGCAGACACTCCCTGAGCTGGGTGAGCCCCGGGTCAATGACTGTTGGCTAGAATTTGGTTCACTGCAAGAAACCAAAGCATGATAATGGAGCAACACAATGTGAATGCTTCAAGTTGTGATGAATCTTTTTTCATCTCTGTTTATGAAATACATGGACAATAGAGGTTAGTTATTTATATATCATGAGGGTAAAGCTAGGCAGCTGTGTATATATGTATAAGCATTTGGTTATAAACTTTTTGTTTACACCTTTATTTTAGCAGTTATCCAATGCCTGAAACGAGAGAGAGTTCAGGGCATGGGCTTGTCCTTGGCAACTAGACTGGAAGATGCTTGCAGCACTTTTGCATCATCTGCAGGACCAAGCTTAGTGCAGCAGTTAAGGGTGAGCAAGTGCTTCATACTCACATGGACTTGGTCTCAAATCTTGCATAGCTGTGTCATTTTGAACAAATTACTTACTCTTGCCAAGTCTCAATTTCCTCATCAAAAAAATAGGGATAATAATACATACCTCTTATTAAAGAGGTTGTGCTAAAGATTAAATTAAATAGTGTATAAAGCTGTTAGCAAATGCAGCTGTGATTAAATCACAGTGACATGGGTATTAAGTGCCCAATAAATATCTAATCAAATGGAGTTTTCAAGAAGCAAGACTCCCATCTGTGAATTCTTCTATACATCACCAGGTCCCCTCTCTAAGACATTCAGCCATTTGTTAGTCATTCAGCCAACAAGCATTAAGCATATACTACCTACCAAGTGCTGGAAGAGGAGCTAGGAATACTGAGGCATAGTTGACATGGTCCTTGTCCTCAAGGTGCTTAGAATCTAGTGGAGGGACAGACAGGTGAACCAGTAGGTGCTTTAAAAAGATTCTGTGCTAGAAGTGTTGTAGAATTCAATGAGTGCCCAAACAAGGGAGTGGTCGGCTGGAGCAGGTGTGAAGATGGCAAAGTCAAGAAAGGCTTCAAGGAAGTGGTGATTCCCAAACAGAGACGTGATAAATAGGTTGGTATTGGTCAGGAAGACCAAACTCAGCACAACCACAAGTGGCAGTGTGAGCAAAGGCAGTAGGCAGAAGTGCATCAGGCTGACTTTGGGGGAAATGACAAATAATTCCTGATGGCTGAGGGTGAACAGAGGAGAGGAGACCTGGGGGAGAGTTTGAGTTGGAAATGGGGCATAAGCTAACTTAGGTCTGATCCTACAGACAGCAGGGAGCTCACACAACAAACTCCAGTCACCACCCAAAAGAGATGGATGGAGATGTCCAGAGAAGGGAGGAGGTGACATCACAATGACCAGGTCTTCTAGCATCCAGAGACAATGGAGTGGTGTGTTCACCCACCTAGGTGGGCCTTTCCCGAGCACTCTTTCATGTCCCAGCAATCTCCCCCGTGCTGATCCGTCCCTTCCCCATCCAACACCACCCACCTGGTGTTTCCCTTTCCTCAGGAGTTGGCTCTCTACTAGATGGTGGTTAATTGTCTAATTATTGAAGTCCCAATTATCATATCAGTGCATATTTTATGTTATTTATTCCAAGTTATATATTCACATTTAAGCAGGGACTTTCTAGGGTAATGCTTTAAACCAGATGGATAAGAAGCCTAGTAATGGAATGTCAAGCACTCTGGCACCTCTGTGAATGGGCGGTTTTGTACAAGGAAAAGGGTATTTTACCACCAGTCTTGGGCTGTGGAATCGGCTCCTTTCTTGGTGTTTGTTGCCAACTAAAAGGTTTTCAGGAAAAAAATAATAATTTGCCCTTAGCAAAGGCTGAGAAAGCAGACAGTCACATTTATAAGCACAATTACATATGCTTTGACTCTGCCCCAGTGACTGTAGGTGGAAACTGCTTAATACATGATAAAAGAAGGAAGAAGGAAAGAGAAAGAGAAGTAAAAAGAGAAGGAATGAGATCTAAGCCATAATCTTTTTTACTTGGCTTCTAGCATAGAACTTGGTGGCTAAAAACAGATATTTTTCCATTCCTAAGGGTGCAGGACAAGGGACATAGATATCTAATTTATCGTCACTAACTGTTTTATCCTAAAATTTGAAATATTTGAGTGTACAAAAAGCTTCATGTTGTATGCTCTTTATTAGATACATAGATCTATGTTTATGGAAAGTTTTAATGGTTGCAAAGTCAAATTGCAAAAATGATTCATTTTTTTAGAGATCTTGATATATCATGCTGCATTCTAATAAAATTTTCAATACTGGCTGTAATGTAGATTATAATACTAATGTTCCCCATGGGATCCAGTGATCAGAACTTCTTTGGTAAATGTCCTAGAGTTAAGGTTAATTCACCAAAGGACTGTAACTCACTTACATTTAATACTGGCTGATGCAATAAGAAAAATTTGCCAGCAAATGCAAGCTGTAGAGAAATTCTTCTTCAAGATTAGGAGTCCAGGCAACTCATAGACTATTTTCTCCCCATATCCTGAGATCAATACAGTTCTTATACCTTCCTCATAGATACACAATGATTTAAGAAAGACAACAAGAAAATCATGGAAATTACAGATTAATGGGACCTTCAGGCAGTAATATTATAACAAGAAATGAAACTTGAACTCTTTGAACTGAATTTTCTCAGGAAAGCACTTTCAAATTCTTGAAAGGAAACATCAAAGTTAAGGGAGAGATATGAAAAAAGTTCCCTCTCTTCTATCAGAGTGATACAAATTCAATCTGACACCCATTTACAGTGAGTTTTGTGTGCCAATGAAGATAAAAAGGAGAAATACACATGCTTGTCCTCAAGGAACTTACTATAATTATCCTTCAGCTGATTGAGACCTCTGTTTCCTGAATTATTGTTCCCTTCTGTCTTCTGCCTACTTCAAAAAGGACTGGGGTGGTACAGGACTTTTGAAAGTACTCTCTTAAGATGCTCAACTTCTTTTAAAATAATAGAAAACATAAATTGTAACTGCCATGAGAAAACATTTTTCACCGATCAATTTGACAAAGACCAAGAAGCGTAAGAACAGAACCTGCTGGTGAGAGTGCAGGGTGGCCGATGCTCCCAGAAACTTCTGGCGGGAGTAGAAGGAGACAAGACATTACAGGAAGCAACCTGGTCATATTTATCCAAAGTTTAAATGCATATACAAGTTGATCCAACGCCTCTACTTCTAGAAGGATAGTTTCCTTTACAAGTATTTTGCTCATGGGAAATGATGTATGTTAGCTATATTTATGGAACCACTGCAGTAGTAGCAAAAGATGAAAAGCCACCTAACTGTCCATCAGTAGGAGGTATCTGTCAGCAGGCACACCCATGAATGGCCGAGAAGAAGCCACTAGGACTGGGGAAGCACTATATGAGCTCACTTGGAATAGGAGCCAGATATATTTCTAGGTGAAACGAACAAGGCACAGAAAGGCTATATGGTATGTTCCCATTTACGTTTAAAGAGGTGGTATGTGTATGGAGAGAGACAGAGATGTATCATGTACAAAATATCTCTGGAAGAGGACACAAAAAGCTGGAAACAGTGGCTGCCTTTGGGGAGGGTGAGTGGGTGGCTGGTCCCTCAGATGGGAGGGAGACTTGTTATTTGTCATCTACTTCCTTTTGTATCTTTAATAGCACGTGCACGTATTGCTTATTCAAATAATTAAATGTAGAGCACACTTCCAAACCAGAGATCTGAGGGAGCAAGCATGCCCTTGGATCTGTCATTTCTACAAGGCCCTGCCACTTCTGAAGCCCACTCAGATGGAAGGAGCTCATTTTGGAACACATGTCCCAAAACTAGATCCCTGGAGAGGATTGGGGTGGCTTTGTCCTGGGGTCCTCAGGACTCACTTCCCAGGTCAGCATTTTGGGATGCCTGCGCCTTCTTTCTGTCTTGACAGTTGCCATCTTGAGAAAAATCTCTACTCCTTGGATTTCTGCATCTGGCAGCACCCTTAGCTATGTCATGGCTCTTCGTCACCCATGCTTGTCCTGTCTCCACACACTCAGACCCCACCCGTCCACCTGGGGAGCACACGGGCAGTCCCACCTGCCCATCCACCCTGGGTGTTTGCCACTCTCTGTCTCCTGCTGCTGCTGCTATGGGACATGTCTCTGTGCTAGGACACCTCAGTCAGAGCATTTTTTTAATTGCAATTGTTTTCCATGTTTGTCTCCCCAACTGGAATATGAATTCTGTGGAGAGGAAGATCCCTGTTCATCTTTGTTTCCCCATAATGGCCGTTCAGTTGAGATGTTTCATAACTGACCATGGGTTGAAAAGCCTCTTCAGAGTGGGTGCCCTCTGAGCCCACAGGTCCAAGCCATCAGCCCCCACTGTGTGGCAGGGCCCAGGGATGCCAGCCCTGCTGATGAGTCCTTTTGGGACTGTGCCAGCCCAATGGCAAAAGAGATCCCTCCTTCTTACCACAAGGTCCTTCTGCTCTACCCCTATCAGAATTCACTCTCACAGTCGGTACTGAGAAGAACTGATGGAAAAACAGGGTAGCTGTTCTATGGATTCATGCTCCTTAAATACCATGTCATACCCAACACCAGGACACAGGTCGACCTGCAGCTGAGGGCCTCTTCCCAGGTGCCCTGGTCCCTTTATCCTGCCTGAGAAGTTCCCGCTCAGGGCAGCCATCCAGCAACACTGTCCCCCTGCCCTCCCCTGAGCTCCCCAGGGAAACAACTCCTGCACTGCAGCAGGCAGCCTTGCTCACAAAGCCCACCCTGTAAGAATGGCAGCTGTGTCTGGATTCCATGAAAATGCAGTCTGTCCTGGTGTTTGTGAAGGTGAAGTCTCTCTAGACGATACTTTGGCTCTACCTGCAACTTTCTGCCACACCTTTCACCCCGGCCGAGATCCCCTGACACCATGTCAGTGGTGTCACCAGTCCTGTAGCATCTGCTTCCCTGTCCAGCCACCTGGACGAGAAGCAAGGCACAGCAGCAACAAACCTTGTAACGGCTGGTGTTGGGGTAGGGGGTAGAGTCCTCAGGCTTGGCTTAAACTGGGATGCAGGGTCTGGCCATGTCTGGAAACTGTCTGAGCCAATGGGTTTGGGTGATTGTTGGCATGAGGAGTGAAGCCTTGAAGGAGGAAGGTCTGTGCTTCAAGGCCCTGAGCAGATGCACCAATGGCCCAAGGGCAGACACAGAGTGGCTCCAGCACAGTGAGCAGAAGGGGGTCTGGGACTGTCTGGTACCACTGGACACTCCCACAATCAGTGTTCAGGGCAGTCTGACAGAGGAGGGCATAGAAGTCCCCAGGAATCAGCATTCTCAAGTGGCTTTGCTGACCAGACAAGGTACCCTCAGATAAGAACCTACAAGAGCTGTGTCTGAGCCTGTACATAAAATCAGGAGACCTGGACAGAAGGGCAGAGGCACTGCTGTCTCGAAGTCTGGATGTGACAAGGCAGCCAGGTCTGACAGTGCACATCAAGGTGGCAGCTTTCGTACACCAGGCAGGAGGGACCTGGGGAATTTTGGGCCACAAAAGCAAAAGACACTTCTGCTTGAACTTGCAGGCATCAAGGGTACTGAAAACTGGACTGACAGTCTTTTATCCTTGAGAATGGCAGTTCCCAAAATGTAGAGCACACCCCGCCTCAGGCTCTCCTGCTCCAAGCTCGGTCCTGCC
The DNA here is from genome assembly GCF_041146395.1 of Eulemur rufifrons. NCBI lineage: Eukaryota > Metazoa > Chordata > Mammalia > Primates > Lemuridae > Eulemur > Eulemur rufifrons. The sequence continues at coordinate 27,397,217 of NC_091011.1, read as the reverse complement.
CTTCCAGAGAGAAGGTTTGCAGAGACCAGTGAAATGCCAGCCTTTGCCTTCTGTCAGCTCCTTCTAGAAACAACAGCTTGTCTTGGCTACAGATGCCTCTCAGGATATACCCTGAGCCTTTGTCTAACTGTGCAAAGAGAATGTACTCTTGACAAGAGAAAATAAATCTGATCACCCAAGCAGAAGCAAAAACCAGAAGGGTGGTGGTGGGTTTCCAGTGGTGAATAAATCCAAGGCACATATATATATTCAAAATGTTTAAGAGAAATCTAGAAACTACCCAAGACCACATCACCAGCCTCCAGACTGGCCTCTCTGCTCATCTCCTCTTTGTCCTAGGCAATTCTCCTCTCTGCAGTTGGGTTAATTTCCCCCAAAGCCCACTTTGTTTATTAATTTGCCAAAGAGGTTCTCTAGTCATCACACGTTTAAAATTCTTAGCTTTGCTTTTAGAGTTGTGTGGACTGAACTAGTATTTCCAGGACTATCCCCAGCTAATCTTGAGGTGAACAGGTTGACTCATCTGTTCTCCAAGAAAGCACTTTTTCCTCTTTGTTCTTGTTGCCTGGCACCCACCCCCTGCACACATGATCACTGATGGACAATCTTGCCATCTTTCAAAATCCAGTGCACCACTGCCTCGTCCAGGAAGACTTTCCTGATTCTCCCAGCCGATTCTCCCTTCTGAACCTCTGCAGGCCCTGTTGTTTCTGCTCCTTTTGCACGATTCCTCTCACATTGCTTTGTGCCATGGTTGCTTTCCAAACAGGCCGTGCTCCTGAGGTGTGAGCTATATTTTGGATTTTCTATATCACAGATTTTCTGGGATCTTACAGTACTTAGCATTACACCTCACGTGTAATATAAGCTCTTGGCATTTAGACTGGAAGGGACCTGCCATGGACTGAACTGTGTCCCCCCCAAATCCATATGCTGAAGTCCTAAGCCCCAGTGTGATGGTATTTGGATATGAGACTTTGGGGAGATAACCAGGTTTAGGTGAGTTCATGAGGGTGGGTCCTCATGATGGGATTAGTGTCCTTTTAAGAAGAGACACTAGAGAGCTTGATCTCTGTTTTTCTCTCTGCCTTGTGAGTACACAGTGAGAAGATGGCCATCTGCTACCCAGAAAGGGATCCAGAACCCAACCATGTTGGCACCCTGATCTCAGACATCCCAGCTTCCAGAACTGTGAGAAAATAGATGTCTATTGTTTAAGCCACCCAGGCTATCTGTGGCATTTTGTCATGGCAGCCCAAGCTGCCTAGGCAGAGCCTCTAGTGCACCCCCTGAGCCAGCCTTCTTACTTTATACAGCAGTTAAGCACCAGATCCAAAGTGACACAGAGCAGAGCAGGGATCAAAACCTAGTCAGTCTCCTTAACCCCCAGCCCACAGCTCAAGTAAGTATAACAAGCTTGCCAAATAACACAGAATGAAAGAAAAGGCCCAAAGCAATAAGTATATTTTTCTTAAACATGTCTATACCTTAAACTCTTTCTCTCCTAGCTTTAAAATAACAAACCCAAGGTCCAAGGGGACTTCCAGCAAGGTCTGAAATTGAGAATTTGACTTAAAAGGCTGGGAGGGATGAGGAAAGAAAGGGAGAGGCCTGTTTGGGTAGGACAATATCAGATTACAGAGTTATGAATTATGCAAATAAATCAGACAGCAGAATTCATGATCTCATGAGATTTCTTGTACCTGTACACAAAACTGCGTGAACAAGCATTTCAGAGCTTTGCTTTATAATCTTCTGTTTCTACCACTATGTTACACTAACACAGTGTTTTACATCATCTCATGGAATCCGTGCAGCAGCCAGCACAAGGATTACCATCTCCACGGAGCTGAGCACCTTCTTGAGCTCTAGCTCCCTTAAGTGACCCAAGCAAAGTCACATAGCTGTTGAAGCTGAGACTGGAACAGAGTGTGTGTGTGTGTGTGTGTGTGTGTGTGTGTGAAAGAGACAGAGAAAAACAGACAGACACAGAGAGAGAGAGAGTTGGGCTGGAGTTGACCCCACTTCACTGCGTTCTCCAAGACTGCTTTCAAAGAAGTCCCATAGATGTTCTCCATCAGTGAGCAGCTGAAAGAGAACTAACCTACCAGTAAGAGACCAACAAAAAGCCCTTGCTCCATCCACCAATTCACTGTTGACTGTGGCAAGTGACTTAGTCTCTCTAGTTCAGTTTCTTCAACTGTGAGAAAAGTGTGTAGATAATTTTATCTTTAGGTTCAATCTGTGACCTTAAAAATTAAACAGGGTTAGACAAAAGATCAGTCCAAGTCTCTTCCAAAAATTTCCCAGCCCTGCATCAGGTTCCCAGAAGGAATACATTATCCATAATGATTCTTCCCCAAGCTCTTCAAGTGGGGAGGTGGAGGCAAGACTGTGCATCTAGTCCGAAGGCAACACAAACTTATGCTGCCCTGTCATTAAAAGACCCAGTTTTAGCCATTGGCACCAACATGGTCAATATGGCTTTGAAGGTAAATCATATCCAAGTACACAGAAGATCAAACGCTTTACTCCACTGAGACCAACAAAAGGCCCATTTCTAAGACATTTTTCCCTGTGGAATTTAAGATCTTGTGAGATCGTACCTAATTTAGACCCCTGAAACAAGTAATTTCAGGCCAGCGACAGCCCCAGATCAATAAATACCCAAATCAGAGTAAATCAGAAAACAGTGTTTAGCTATAAACACTGAAGATTCCTTTATACAGCAGCATCTATATTATTAATCATATTTATTACTAATAAAATACAGAGAGAGAGAGCTTAATATGTCATTCCATTATTTTATTTTTAACAGAATATTTTTAACAAAATTCAAAAAAATTACTCAATGATTTCATGTTTTTAGAGCAACTAAGAACATTCATCAGGAGAAAGACTTTAAAGAAGGTTTTTAACAAGTGAGAAATAAAGTCATCATCTAGAAAAGGTAAGGTTTTAAAAATTAATTATGACAGGGTGCAGTGGTGTATACCTATAGTCCCAGCTACTTGGGAGGCTGAGGCAGGAGGATCACTTGAGCCCAGGAGTTGGAGGCTGCAGTGCACTATGACTAGGCCACTGCACCCCAGCCTGGACAACAAAGCAAGACCCTGTCTCAAAAAAAAAAAAAAATTATTATTAGGATGTATTAACACTAGCTTTCAAGTTCCATATTGAATAATTTTTATATTCCACATTAATTCATGTTTGCACACATTATGGAAATTTCAAGGAATCTTGACTAATGGGCTTTTCCTTATTGGCAGATGTCCAAAAGGAAGATAGCAGGAAACTCATTCGTCAGAGGAAATGTAGTCTGAAGACATGACACAGCTTTCCAAACTTCAGCACCAGAGTCCCTCCTTCACAACTTTATGCTTTTCCAGTGTACTAACTACAACATTATTTACCTAATAGTCTTACTTTATGTTCATTCTAAACAACGACATTGGTGAAATGAGAAGTTCAACGTGTAAGTTACAGTCCTTCCCATACACATTAAACTATATAATGGCTATTTAAAATATTCATTCCAGAACCACTTAAAATTATGCATTGTGCACTTACACAGTTGATCTGTAACTTTCAAAGTTTGTTGGCTGTGATTTGGGTTTCCGCATTCATCTGCTTATCAAATATTCAGTTGATATCTGCCCTGTAGATACAAAATGAATATTACACAGTCCTTCCCTCAATAGTGGACAAACATTAAAATTAACAATTACAGTAATATAACTAGTGGCACAATAGAGATATGTATAGTGGATTATATCTACGGACATTTATAGTATTAGAATTTAAGACTGAGAATTTTAAAGTATTTATTGTTTATGAAAATAACAATAATAAACACATTGCATGTTAACATAAATAACATTTTGATGAAAATGACTATATTTCCCAAAACAAACAAAACAGTTTACTAAGTGAAATAAGACAATCACAAAAGGACAAATACTATATGATTCCACTAAAATGAGGTACCTAGAGTCATCACATTCATAGAGGCAGACAGTAGAATGGGGGTTGTCAGGGGCAACAGGGAATGGGGAGTTATTACTTAGAGGGTACAGAGTTTTAGCTTTGCCAGATGAAAACAGTTCTAGAGATTGGGTGCAAAGCAACATTAATGTACTTAACACAGCTGAACTGTACACTTCCAAAATTCTAATTTTCTCTTAAAAGCTCAATGATTAAGAGGGTAAATTTTATGTATGTGGATTTTACCACAATTAAAATTTTCTTTAATTTTAAAAGTTTAGTAAAAAGAATGGCATAGTTTTATAGTCTTGCAGATCTCATAACTGTCTAGTTTTAATAGCACACAGCTGGGTTTCATATCTGATCCTACGTCCAATCTGTTACAATATATTGTTTTGACTGAAGAGTATGAAGAATATCCTCCATCACAGGTATTTTTTTCAAACTATGGTTATGCACTTAGAAAAGGGAAAAGCATTTTGAGAACTCTTTCAGATAATTGTAGATATTCTTTTTTGATGCTACACCAAAACTCAACAAGTGGTAGCTTCTTAAAGGTTAGTTATAATGTGGAATCTGAAACTATACAACTTAACCGTTAATATACTCCGTTACATTGAAGTCCATCTTCTACCTTGTGCACTGAATGAATTGTTTACCCATGCATGATTTTCTGACATCAAGCGTTTGCCATTGGGGAAAGATTGGCTCACTATGTTATACAATCTTCCAAATGTTGACACATTTTGTTTTATAATATCACAATGTGTTAACATCGCCTCTGATCTTATTGGAAAAGTCTTCAAGTATTCTCAAGCTATCAAGCTCATGGTGGTGAACACAAGTTTTCCAAAATTCTAATTTTCTTTTGAAAGCTCAAATTTTATTATTAGCCATAAATATTACCAGTGATTTCCTTGACACAATAGGCACACTTTGTTTATTCTTATAAAAAGATCAACTAAATCTGTCCAGTCTAAATATCCAATTTGTCTATTATTCTTTCAAGTAAAAACGGAGCCCTGTGAAAAAATGACTATATAGCCCACAACTCAAACTAGCACACAAATGCTTTTCCCCATAACTGTCATACTTCAGTGTGCAAAAAGGCTTTGTGCCCATGTCCTATTTTCTCACACAGAATATTTTAACAATATTTAAAAGGGTCAACAGTCAAGGTTTAATAAAATTAATAATTTTTTACTCTTTCAAGGAAGTTGTTAAGTGAAACTGGCTTTTATTTTTCTCCCCACGAATATATGATGGTGAAGAATACAAGGACCGCTGGTACAATTTGATTCCGGAGCCTTGACTAATGCTGAGGTGCCAGCGGTTTATCCGCCATTGCTTCTGCACCACTAGTGCAAATGTCCGCACAGTGAGGAAGGCAAATCACATGTTGGTGTTATTATGAAAATACTTTGATCTCGTGGGTCCCCAGACAGCTGTCCACGAACTGCGCTTGGAGAGCCTCTGATCTAGAGCGTTGCTGCTGAAAAGATGGCTCTGGAAACAGATTTTCTGACATTGGGTCCTGGCTTTGTCATTATCTGTTTGGTAACTTTAGTGAGCCTTGGCTGCCTCATCTCTGAATGGGGATAATTATAGTACCTACCTGAAAAGAGTGCTTGAGGAAGAACTAAGCCAAAATGTGTGATGTGCTTAATTCAGCACCGGGCTCGTTGTATGCAGCAAATGTCTCACAGTGCCATCTCTCCTTGTCATCCATGTTAGCACCGTCTGCTCCTCTGCAAAATGCTATACATATTAAATGTACAATAAATGCTACTACAGGAGTAATGATCTTCTCATTTCTCAGATGATATGTCTTTATTTGGCCAAAAGATAAGCTCATTGAACAACAAATTACTGAAGACACTGACAATAAATGTTTGTTGATTGAATAGTCACTTGTAGGAAGAGGTCATTGCACATGTATCTTTATTTGTAGGTATTATACAGAAATGCTTCGGCTCCCTAGTATAAATGAATACTATAAAGATTTTTTAAAATACCAAGCTGGGTATTTTAATGCTTAAACATAATTATTCTGAAAGGGATTCCAGACCTACGACAACCCCAGCATGATGCCTTTGATCCTAAAGAGAAAACAAAAACAGTTGATATATCAGGCATGGAACAGTAAGGCAAAAATTATCCAGGCTTGTTACTGGGTATCTCTAAGAGAGGTTTGTGGGTTTTAAATGTCTCTCTTTTTTTTTAAAGAATGATTTTTTTTCTCCCAAGAAAAATTTGATAGAAAAGAGGGAATCCCCAGTTGTTATTCATATTACTTCTAAATTTGGGCAAAAGTTGTGGCCTTCACAACCAACGACAAGAGAAACTTTTCAGTCTCAAAAACTTTAAGGACTGCTGGATTTCAAGGAATAAAACAGCTGAAAAGTTACTACATTTGTCGTATTTCAAGATGAGTGTGTAAATAATGAAGGTCAAACTCAGAAAACAAGGCCAATAATTCCATGGTGACCAGCCAGACTCCAGTTCCCATCATTTATTCATATGTTGATAGACTTCCCCAGGAAGCCTGGGAAAATAACAGAAGTAACTCAACTTGCCCCAAGAGAAAAGGCTTCATTTTTCCTTGGCAGATTCATTCCTAATCACATAGCAGGGAACCATTATTAACATCTGGATATTCAAAAGGAGCCACTGAATTATTATAAAAATGTTTCAAATCATCAGCCTAAAACTCAAATGATCTACAATGTGTATGATGCTTTTTTTTCCCTTTAGTCAAGAAGATAAATGGAGAAATTCTTTATATTTCAACTTCCATTACACATTTGTTTTTAATCTGGTAAAATTCATGTCTGCCTGCTATACCTCCACATCAAAGACTGATATGTTAGCATTGGCTTCTGCTCTTCTCAATGTGAGTTTCTTTTGAAAACACAATTTTGTTTAGGAGTGAGATTACAACAAAAATTAATTGATTCAAAACAGCCCCAAGTCACACTCTCTTTTAGCGTTGTTATATGCTGTTAGGTTGAACAAGAATGAGGCAGATCAAATGTCTTCATATTTAACCAGCCCCTTTCTCCCTTAAACAGTTTCTAAAAATTCATTGTCATGACTTGTTACAAACACACTCAGACATTATAATGCTTTTTGCCAAACTTTATTCATGTCCTCAACATTAGGAGCTGGTGGCACTTGATAAATGTAAGTCACTTCTCTAGTTAAAACCCTCTTGTAGCTTCTCATTGCTCTCAGGACATCATATAAATTCCCACCATGGCCCACAGGGCTCTGCGTGCAACCTTATCAACAACAGATCAGGCCCAGGTGAAAATCTGTTTGGGAACCAACCCCTGTACCCGCCATCCCCATCCCAGTAAGGATGGACAAGCTAAAATCTTTGCAAGCAACATTTATTTAGAAAAAGCCCATTCCAAACTTCTTGCCTAGTGATGGGTACCTACTTCCCATTGCCCTGCTCCACCTCCTGCAGGAGCAGCCCCTCCCCACCCACCCTATCATCTGCTCCCACCGCCTCTGCTCCACACTACACATCTCCAGCCACCCTGAACCAAGGCTCTGCCCAAGGAGCTTTTCGTGTCTGCTTTTCGTGGCCAAATCCTACTCAGCCTTCATGTCTTGCCATAAGAGTCACTTCCTGGAGGACTCTTTGCCCAGCTCCACCTCGTACACAGACTCCACAGGCCTCCACTGTTACACGGAGCACAATGGTAAATAACCAACAAGCTATAGAGCTAGTCCATTGTTTAATGCCTGTCTCCCTACTTAGCCTCCTAAATGCAAAGACTAGGTCTGTTTGGCTAGCATAACCTCCCCATCTCATAGAAGAGAACTGTATATGGGCCCTCAAAAACACATTGCTTCATCGTGCAAGGGAGTTTATAACAAGGTGAACCCCCTCCTAACTAAACTTTACATTCCAGCAAAACGCAGTGAAGTGAATATCAAGGAGTGTTTCAGAAGAGGAAAATCTTTACGGTGCATTGGATGTAAGGTAGAGGAAGTAGAGAGGCTGAGGGGTTTGGGTTGCTTGCAGATACAGGAGAGCTAGCCCTCCCCAACAGTTGAGTGACCTAGTTCAAGAGTAAGAGGGAGGTCCAACACCATTGGTCTAAATGTTTATAAGCTATGGATCGAGCTGATAAACAGTCAAATAAAATATGTCCTATAGTCTCATCCTGAAAAACATGCCTTCAAAGTAAACTGGAAGTCCAGATAGTCAAACATAGTAAAATATAGAGACTTTAATCGAGTTGAGTTTTCAGCACCAAAAATTATCCACATTTTAAAACATTTAAAAAAAAGTAGGAGATAATCATTTTCTTTACTATGCACACACACACACACAAACAGAGAGTATGTATTAATAGTTATCCATTAAGAAAGAATGGCTGCCACGGTTTAGAAAAAAAAAAAATACTAAGATTTATAGAATGCTCAAAATCCACTTCCATCAAACTGCGAAACCAATGTGTTTACAACTGGAAGTTCCTGCCTGTAGAGAATTGCTGCTCTCGCTTAATCATGATTCTTCTTTCATATCTATCCCAAGAGAAGTTCATGCTACATCCCTCCTCTGTACAGTCCCTAACTCTATATTCACCCTTTCACCGTTGGTGTCCCCCAAACAGTGATAAGTGATATTATGTGAAGGTCTTCAGGCCTCATCCAACGATTAACAGTGTCCTGCCTTGTGATTAAAATGTGCTTTTTGCACATTATCATGGGCTAAGGATCCCAAACAGTGAAGAAGGACATTTATTAATACAATGTAACATGGGTTTATCTTTCCCTACAAAATGGATGTGATTGGGAAGCATTGTGTTCCCATTCGCTCCCGTGTTCCCTTTGTCTCACACTATCTGCACAGAGATTATTTGTCTTCATTTCCTAGCAGTGACTTTAACGAGGGTCTTTCATTTTACCCCTTCTCAGCCTCTCTGTTAAGTAATTACCATAATCTTCATTCCATACTCTGTAAGAATTTAATATATGATTTCTAGTTAAATATAAAAGAAACTATGACTCCCTTTGAAAAGTGAAACAACCTGTTGTAACGTGGCTAAAATTACGGTGCTGTGCTCGTTTTGTGCAATTCTGTTATTGCTGGGTTGTGATACAACCATAGCCCAAGAAGGTTCTGCCCAGGCTCCTGTTTCCTTGCCTGGTACCGCACTTAACCACTGCTTTTTGTGAAAACAAAAACATGCCAGTAAATTAACTTGGAAGAATCAGACATTCCAATTGTTTGACTGACAGTATCGGTTGAGGCATAAGGAATTGCTCTGAGTGTCAGTTTAGCTGGGTCGATGTGAACTCTTATGTTTCTCTGAAGTGGCTTCCCTGGCTGAAACTTGCCACATAACCAGTAGGAGAGGGAAAGAGGATAAAATTCCAGGGTGAAATGTATTAAACACAGACTTACTTCTCAGCTTCTCCTGTGGCTCCGCCTCCAGTAGAACTAATGCCTAATGATTTCAGGAAGTGAAAAGCATTTAAATTTCACTTGGTGTAAAGTTGAAGAAATTGTCCCATGTGAAAAGAATGTTTCTTTGCCACATTACATAGGTGGCAATAAACAGGCAAATTTCACTGGTTTTGATATAGGAGTATGAGCTTTCACAGGGCTCAGGTTGATTTCATTTTAAAAAGTTGAATTTATGGGACAGAGGATTGAAAGGTTTGTACTGACATGTTTAAAACCCTCTTTTAAAAAGTGGCATATTGCATCGTTCCATTTAAGTGTTCACACCACAGACTGAAACATAATCTGTTTACTGAAAAAACAACTTTTTATTGCCCTGTGAATAATTTCCCATTGAAAAAGAAAACAATGTACAGTATTTTAGTGCTTTGTGAAACATCTGGAAATTTTTCTTCAGTTGCTAAAGCTATGAAGAATTTGCATCCACAAACTACTGATTTTTTAATTTAACACAGAACAACTTCAAACGTAGTATTGAACCAACCTAAATGTGCTCCAAAAAAGCAACAGTTTCCAAGGGCCCACAGAGGGCACTCAGAGAAACGAAGCCACCAACCCACGGCAAGGCGAGTCTGGTTTCGCAGAAAGCCCATTAGGGATGTTTTGCGTCTTTGTCCCCACTTTTCTGAGCACAATGTAAAGTGGATTGTATTAGTTAAGGTTACACCAGCTGCTCTAACAAATAAATTCCAAACCACAGTGGCTTAGCATAGTGGAAATTTTTTTCTCGCTCACCTAACAGTCCAACGTGGGTGTGCCGGCAGGCAGGCAGCCTCCAGGCAGGGTGCCGGGGCCCTGATGACGCCATCTCTGTCTCTGCCATCTTCAACCTGGAGCTTTGCAAAACGGAGAAAGCATGCCTGTTAGGACACTCACATGTTGGCTAGGACTCAATCGTGTGACCAAGTGAACCGCAAGGTAGGCAGGAGATGCACATCGGTTGTCCCAGGAAGGAAGAGAAAAGGGTTTGTCAAACAGCTAGCCCGTCCTTAGAGCCCAGCCAGCACTTTACAAGATTACAATTTTTCTCCAAATCCCAACATGTTCAGCTCAGTACTGGCTTCTCCAGCCCCTGCTGTGGGCTCTATGTAAAGTGCTCTCCTAAAGGTACCAGGATATTTCTGAGGTGAGTGATGGGTACAAGAAAGCCATTGACTCTAGGCACTCTTTCCTGATCTCAGCTCCTAAGCCTGTATCCTTATTTGTGAAAGTTGTGAAACGGAACTAATTATGGAATGGAACTAATAATTGGTTAATTTTCAAGAAAATTAACAAATTCAAGCTCCGGAAAAGAATGCAAGCTTTAGAGTGAAAAATACTTTCTGCATTTCATTCTATTTTACTTTTTTCCTAAGACTTTTATTTCTCCACAAGGGAGCATCAGGCTAATTTAAGACTCAGGTCCTCTTCCCACAGTTTAGGTGCTGACGTGTAGGCAGAATACTTAGACCTCAAGGGCATGCAGTGATGTGAGCTAGTTTCCCTCCAGAACAGGTCCACCTAGAAAGCATAAATGAAAATCTAAATAACCGAGGGTTGTCTGTGGATTCTTCTGTCTCACTCTACACCTCCTTCTGCCCCAGCTTGTGTGAGCTGAGTGGCCCTTCTCTGTGCTACCAACAGATACTAACCCACTTTATCACCATTTGGTAATTGTCCATTCACTTGCCAGCATCTTCCATTAGACGATAAATTCCACGAGGAAAGGGATCCTTTATATCGTGTTTATCCTCAGCACATGCCACAGTCTCTAGCTCCTAGTTGGTGCTTGCTAAATATTTGTGGGGACTGAAAGGAATGCAGGTCAGGATAAGATTAAGTTCCATGAGACATTAAAAGAATCAGAGTTACTAGTGGTCCCAAGAAGAGTACCACATGGGGTTGGGGAGGAGGAAAGATTTCCTGAAGCATTTAAGTGGACTTTAAAGGAAGGATAGAGTTTCAATAAGCAGACTCTCTGGGATGGCTTTGCAGGTAGAGGAACAGCATATGTAAATGCTTGGAGATGGAAAAGCAAAAGTGCATTTGTGGAATAGTCAGTATTCTCGTTCATCTTGGGCCTTGAGTATGTGAAGAGAAGGATAGGAGATGGGAATGGAAAGGGGACTTGTGGCTCTTCCAGAAATGGTTTTCACTCTCAGGCTGGCAAGTTTCAATTTAATTCTGTGGGCAGTGGGGAGCCGGGAGAGGTCTCAATATCAAAAATATCAATCTCCCAAGTGAGTAGAGGATGGACGGTGTGGATGAGAGGCAGAAAGAGGAGAGACCTCCTGGAAGGCATGGCAAACACCCAGGTGAATGGCAGGGCCCTAAATGAGGAAAATGACATAAGGAGGGACAGGACAGGAGGAGTTCAAGGCAGAGGGAAGGGGAATCACCCACAGCTCTTGAAGACTGGTCAGATTTTACAGAACAATGACAGGGAGGAGTGCAAAGTGAATGACGATATGGGGCTGCCATTTATGGGAAGAGGAACTTTGGGAGGAAGAACTGATTTGGTGATTAAGGGCAAGGTGAAAAATTGGGTTTAAGAATTTTGAGCTTTGGGCAGGGCAGGGCAGGGAGTTGGGTTGGTGGGACACCCAAATCCAACTAAGAGGGAGCTAAATGCAGAACTGTCAGGTAGGGGTGAGGATGGGTGGTACAGAGGGCCATTTGGTCCAGGCTTTGTATTCATAAAATTTTTCAAATTAAAAACTTACAACACTGTTTCTAAATAAGTGCTATGATCTGAATGTTTCCTAAAATTCATGGGTTGAAACTTAATCTCCATTGTGGTGGTATTAACAGGTGGTGCCTTTTGGGAAGTGATTAAGTCATGAGGACTCCACCCTCCTAAATAGATTAGTGCCTTGTAAAAGGGCTGGGGGCCGAGGGGGGGGGAGGGACTAGCATAGGCCCTTTTGCTCTTCTGCTCTTCCGCCATGCGAGGACACAGCATCCATTCCCACCAGAGGACAAAGCAATAAGGTGCCATCTTGGAAGCAGAGACCAGGCCTTCTCTAGACACCCAACCTGCTGGTGCTTTGACCTTGGACTTTCTAAACTCTAAAACTATGAGAAATAAATTTCTGTTCTTTTTAAATTACCCAGTCTCTGATATTTTATTATAGCAGCACAAACAGATTAAGACAATGAGTCTTTATACATAATCCTTGAATTCATGTGGGTGTTGAAAACCTGCTAAATATAAATTTTGGAAATACACCACATTTTTGCAACCCTCTTGGGATATTTTATTCACTGTTCTAATATACACAGAGACTTTTTTAAAATATAGAACTTTTTTCTAAGAGCTCTGGCTATGAATCCCTAATAACCTGCGTTTACCTCCAATTGCAGCAATATTTTCAATGAATTATGATTACTGCTTCCCTACCCATCTCCTTGCCTACCTGAGGGACAGAATGGTGTGTTGTTCAGTTGAAACCCCAGTAGCTAATCAAACCTCTGGCAGAGAGAAGGCAACTCAAAAATAAACACCTTGGGAGGGACAGTGAGCTGAGGAACCCATGTGTATTGAAGTCAAATAACTACAGACATCAAAGTGGAGAAAGACTTTATAGAAGAAAGAAAAGTATTTTCTTTCCAAAAAGGGCAACAAAACAATCTTGTCATATTAGTAATCATATCTAACATATGGAAGTTCTCAAATGCAAACCAGCTGCCATCTTTTATGTGAAACTTCCAGTCATTATAGGGGAAGTTGTGTCCAACTCAGTGTTGGAGTGTAGGGCAAGAAGATGGGAAATACCAAGGGGAATACCGCCCCAGTTCTCCTTACCTTGGGTTCCATTTTTGAGCACACAGGAACTTCTGTAGAGAAGCTCTCCTGACCACCTTTTCTATTCCTCTCTCCCTCTGAGCAGGCATGGAGAGAGATGTGGGAGATTTAAGCAGAATTGAAGACAAGAGAAAAACAATCCTGGCTTCTTTTGTTCCCAATAAAGCCCGGGCAGATTGCTTCAACAAGAAAGAACAACACATTGCCCAATTACTATAAGACTCTACTTCTGATACACCTGTTTTACTTCTCAAAGTCGACTTTGATGACCTTAATTTTACCTACACTACAGTATAAATTCTCACTGAGATCTTTATCTCATCCTGACACCAATTAGCACATGCATTTCAGCAGAAGAATCCACAGCAATTTAATACATACCTTTGAAGAAAAGGAAACGCTAATCGAAATGAAGACTGTCCCAAAACCAACTGAACAGGTGTGCATTTCCATAATGGCTGCGCCATTCAGCAACGAAGTGGTGTTTGCTGCTTTTGCTTGTGAACTGAATTAGTAATCTTCACATGCCCTGTCCCGGTGATTGAAATAAATTACTTTGTTAAATTGCGAAGCAGGTTGACCCATCTGTTGGCCCATGAATGTTCAGATTCTCAGAGGGTTTATTATTCCAAATAATGACTGCCATATGCAGCGGTAAACAGTTCCTTTAAAACTGACTGAAGGATTTGGTGCTACTTTTGAAGGCAATTTATAAAGCTATTCATGTTCCCCTAAAGGATCTGCCCTTCAACTAAACTTCCAGAAAAGTTGTTTTGATCAGTTAATCCTGGCTGAGACACCTCGTTCTCTTTGGAGAGGAAAGAAGAAGGGAGAACAGAAACATATGTTCCAGGAGCACCTACTGTGTGTCAGGTGCCAGCACATCTGATAGCATTGCTGCCCAAAACCTCACAACAACTGTCAGGGTTGGGGAGATATTATTATCCCAGAGAAAACAGGAGGTCAGGGAGGTTAAGAGACTTCCCCAAAGACAACCGCTATGTCACAGAACTGGCACTTGAACCCAGTCCACCCAGCTCCAAGACACATTGTGCTGTTGGAGCATCTGATGGAAAGTTTTTACACTGGGAAGCACAGTGACAATTCTGTGCACACACAACTCAGACTCATGAGAGAAAAGAAGTACAAAAGTATTTCTGCTACGGCTCTGATTCTACCTGACTCAAACAGCCCTATTCTAATTGTGCCTGTCCTCTCTTCTCTATAAAATGAGCCCCACTATTCTCTTCCTGATCTTCTCCTTTAAGGACGAAGAGGGTTTTGAACACTCCCTGGCAAGAATCTAATAGGAATGTTTTAAAGACAAAAATCTGTGAGTTCTCTTTTCATATGTGACTTTCCTTACTTTAGATCATCCTCATTTTTAAATCCCTGGGGAGAATGCATGCTCTGCTCACACAAGGTCCATAAACTGCTCCAACCACGGACCAGCCATGATTTGTTCATGATGTTAACAGTGACTCACTGTGGCCAGATTACAGATGTTAAATTGCTGATGGATGGCCCAAAGCCAGCACATGGTCAGCTCTTCTGGTATTCAACTGCAGAATTAATCATGTGTGGAAAGGTATTTTTTTTCCGTCTGTGAAAAATGAAATGGCTAATATACAGTATGGAATGAGCGCCCTGGAACAATTCCTTTCTTAACGGGAAAAGAATAAAGCTATTAAAAGAATAAACTCCTGGATGTGACATGATGACAGTAGGATTTTTTTGATGAGCTAAATGAATAAGCTCTCTCTCCTTTGATTTATGCCAGTGCAGAGAGTCTCTCAAAGCTTCCAAAGGCAGAGCGCATTTGGAGATGCCAATGGTCTCCACTCCCTTTGTTTCAAGCCAGTGAGAAGCTAG
Organism: Eulemur rufifrons; assembly: GCF_041146395.1. Classification (NCBI taxonomy): domain Eukaryota; kingdom Metazoa; phylum Chordata; class Mammalia; order Primates; family Lemuridae; genus Eulemur; species Eulemur rufifrons. Next base: position 27,382,092 of record NC_091011.1, on the reverse strand, counting down.
GACTGGGCCAAAGGTAAGGGTTTGACAGGCAGAGACCTGCAGAGGTCGGAACCCAGGTGCTCAGTCACAGGGGGAGAAGGAGTGCCTTGCAGGGGTTGCCAGAATCTTTGGTTGAGGAGGTCTGCCCTTGTTTCAACAGCTTCCATGCACCTCTGCGTGGGCCAAGGCCAGGCCCTGCCTCTGTGGTTGGTCTCCCCCTCACTCCAGAGGGAATGAGACATGTTCCCTTTGCTGTCAGCTTGAATCCTGAGGAGAGGGCTAGAAATTAAGATTGTTCTTCACCTCCACCAACGATGGAACCAGAAAGAAACAAAGCCCACCTTAAGAGCCTAAGAAAAGACTTACTATGTACAGTAAAAATAAATTCCTGACATGGTATAGTGAACATAAGAAGAGATCAGCCATGGAATGCTCATTAGGAGAAATGATGTAATTGCATTACATATTTTGTTTATTTAAATCAAGAACCACATATATAAGAGCAACATATACATGATCAGAAAAGCATAAAACAACAGACAAACCCAAATTCAGAAGAAAACAAATTCAGAAATATTCTACAAAACAAGCAGCCAGTACTCTTCCAAAGTCATGAAGGACAAAGACAGACGGGACTGTCACAGATTGGAGGAGAAAAGGAAAGATGATAAGTATGTGCACTGTGACAGCATAGATTGGATCCCAGACCCAGTAAAGAACATGAGCAGAACAATGAAGAAATTTGTAGATTAATTAGTAGTTAACCGTTAATCTGTAAATTGGTTAGTAAAGTTCTATCAGTGTTAATTTCCTGGTTTTAGATCATTATACTATGAGTATGTAAAATGTTAACATTTGGAGAAAACTCTGTACCAATTTTGCAACTTTTTAAGTCTGAAATGATTTCAGAATGAAAGTGTTTTTAGAAGATGTTGATGCAGAAAAGCCTACAGTGAAACACAGCCACCCGTGATCCTCTGTTCCTCCACTCAGTCCTGTTCCCAAAAAACAACCACTTTTAACCCTTTTAGCCATTTCTTTAAATAGTTACCCATGTATCACTAAATATTATGTTTAAAATACTACAATATGATTTATTAATTTTAGGCAATAACTACTGAATTCCTGTGATGAGAGGTAAGAATTTTGCTTTTTTTTTTTTTTTTGCCAACTTTTAAATTATTTTGAAATAATTTTAGACTTTGAAAAAAGTTGCAAAGACCATATAAAGAAATTCCCCAATTACCCTTAACTCAGCTTTCCCCAATGTTAATATCTCACATAACCATGGCATAATTATCAAAACTAAGACATCAGCATGGTACAATACTGTTAACTAAACTACAGGTTCTGTTGGAATTTTTCTGGTCTTTCCATTATTGTCCCTTTTCTGTTCCAGGATCTCATCCAGAATACCATGTTGCATTTAGTTGTCATCTCTCCGTAGTCTCTTCTGGTCTGTGACAGTTCCTCCATCTTTCTTTGTGTTTCATGAGCTAGACATGTTTGAAAACTACTGGTCAAATATTTTGTAGAATGTCCATGAATTTGGGTTCATCTGACATTTTCTCTGGACTAGACTGGGTTACAGATTTTTGGAAGGAACATCACAAAGGTGATGTGATCTTTGCAACATTTCTAGGGGTATTATAGCAATATGTCTTATTACTGGTGAAGTTAACCTTGATCATTTGATTAAGGTAGTGTCTGTCAGGTTTCTTCAAGGAAAAGTTACTAATTTCCCCTTTAGAAGCATGTCACTAAATCCAGCCCACATTCAAGGAGGGATGAATTAAACTCCAATTCCTGGAGGGAGGAATATCAAAATTCGCAGATACATGTTAAACCATAACATTAATAAATAAACATTTTGGGAAAAACAATGTTGATCTAGCACCTCTTGTATTACCCTGGATAGAGCTAGAGCCCATTCTACTAAATGAAGTATCACAAGAATGGAAAAACAAGCACCACATGTACTCACCATCAAATTGGTACTAACTGATCAACACTCATGTTCACATATAGTACTAACATTCATCGGGTGTTAGACAGGTGGGAAGAGGAGGAGGAGATGGGTATATTCACACCTAATGGGTGCAGTGTGCACTATCTGGGGGATGGACACTCTTGAAGCTCTGACTCAGGCAGGGCAAAGGCAATATATGTAACCTAAACCTTTGTACCCCCATAATATGCAGAAATAAAACATAAATAAATAAATAAACATTTTGGGAAAGCCATTTTGAGGCTAGGCAGATATCCCATTTCTCTTTAAAGTTTCGCCCACTATTTTTAGCATCCCTCAGTGGATCTTGCCTGCAGCAGTCACTATTGTGGGTTTCTAATAGTGATTTCAATTCCTCACTCCTTCGTTTATTAACATTATTTATTCCTCTGTGAGGAAGACTTGTCCCTTCTTCCCCAAGTGTTTATTTATTCAATCACATATCTATATCAGTATGGATTTATGGATATTTATTTTATTCTTTGGTTTATAACCCAATACTATCCTTATTTATTTTACTTCTCAAATTTTCAAGCTTTGGCCTTTGGAAACTCTTTCAGGTTGGATCCTGTGTCCTTCGGATATGTCCCATTTGTTCCATTTTTATTTTCTTAATGACTTCTTTACATTCTGGCACCATAAGATGCTCTAAGCTTATCTTATATTTTCACTGCCCCAGCCCTAAAATTAGCCATTTTTGCCAATAACATCTGGTTTCTTTTATTGGAGAATGGTATTTAGAAACCAAACTCTGGAGCTAGGTGTATTCATTGCTCCGGGATGTCACTGCTTTTAGCTCTTAGTGGACAGAGCTCGGATATCTGGGTATGTATACTAACCTATGTATATTTACTTGTGTATCTATTTATCTGTATACATATTAAATAAACATGACTTCATACTGATATCTAACTCCAATCCAGTACTACAGAGTTTATTCTAGCATTACTCCCTTACTCATCTGTAAATTCTTTCTTCTGCAGTGAGAAACCTGGCTCCCATGATCTACAATTGCTCATTGCTGGTATACAGGAATATAATTGACTTTTTCATATTGTTTTTGTATTGTGAAACTTTGCTAAACTCATTTTTTAGTTCTAGGAGCACTTTTATAAATTCTTTTAGACTTTCTACATAAATAATCATGTTGTCTGCAAATAGAGACAGATTTATTTCTTCTTTCCCAATAAATATGATTTTTCTTTCTCTTGCTTCTCAATTTCAATGAATAAGAGTGAAGAGAGAGGAGATCCTTGCCTTGTTCCCAATCTTTAGAAGAAAGCTTCCAGTCTCTCACTATTAAGTAGAGTGTGAGCTGTAGATTTTTCATAGATGTGCTTTATCAGGTTGAGGGATTTCCCTTCCCTTTTGTCTTAAATTAATGTTGAATTTGTCACATGTTTTCTCTACATCTAATGAGATGATCACATGCATTTTCTTCTTTAAACTGTTAATATCGTGCACTATACCCTTTGATTTTGAATGTTCAACCAGCCTGGCATTCCTGGAATGAATGACTCACTTGGTCCTGATACATTAACCAGTTTGTATATTATTGGAAGCAATTTGCTAATATTTTGCTGAGGATCTTTCATTTACTTGTATGAAAACTATCAGTCTGTGGTTTTCTTTTTCTTGTAATGTCTCTAGTTCGGGTTATAGTAAGGGTAGAGTATAAAAATGGAAGAGGAGAAGTGACAAAATGCCTCTGAAGACTGCCTGTCACCATAGAGGTTGAATAAGATGACAAATCATAGCATCAGATGAAGCAAAGTGAGGTGGAAAGATATAAATCCAACAATGCAACTTTAAAAAAAAAACACATGAATTCAAAAAGCTGATACAGAGAGGTGGCGGTGGGGGGCAGAGGAATTGATATTCAAACCAAATTCTGTCCTTTCCTGAAGAAACAGAACTTGGGGCAGCTGACTCTGGCAAAGCCTACAGCCTTCTTCTCCCTGCTGTTAGAACACATTTGGCCAAGGTCCTTTTGGATCAGCTACTATGTAATGTTGACAATAATGTCAACTGGACTCGCCTGAGACTTACTAATTAAATTTCAAAGTTTAATCAAAAGAAAGTACACTGATTCCCTATTAATATGCTGACTTGTTTGGAAATGGGATGAATTTTAGCTACACTTTCAAAATAAGCTAGGGATGAGTACACAAGATATACAGTGAAACTGAGGTCTGGATTCCTAGAACAGAAAATCAGAAAATATTGGCCTGTATATAGTGGTGTTAATAAATATTTATTGGATGAATATGTATATTTGAAGCTTGTTATACTCTTAAAATGATTTTCAAGACTCATCTCAAATTTTGAACATTCTCTGTTTAACAAAACAAAAATATTAATTTTTCTTAAATAGTCCCACTCTCTTTGACTTTCTACTCATTTGTATTCTAGAGGAAAATTCACCCTATTAGTTGCTTGTTTGATCATACTTATCCAAAGTATTGTTTGTCAAATGTCCAAAGTAATATTTTATTCACATTTGTCTCAAGAGATATTACACTGCCATTGGCCAAGAGCAAATGAGGTCACACCGTGCATGGCCTGCTCTCAGGCCACTTTAGAACAAAGGCATACTCAGCCTGTAAGTGTGGAGTGTGCCTCTTTCCCAAGACCATTCAGCAGTGAAACATTGGGCTGGGGATCTAATGTCATGAGCCTAAAATATCTACATAGAATGACAGCTATGACTGTTTGTTTCCTTCATGCCAGGGCTGTGCTAAGCCTGTTTTATATATATCTCACTTAATCCTCACAACCAGCCCATGTGACTGCTATCAATTGCCATCACCTTCTCTTTTTTTAAGAAAAAACTGACTCTCAGACCAGGAAGTGAAGGACACCAGCAGTAGTAATTCCCGAAATGATGCTCCAAATCTCTATCCTCAACAAAATTGTTATCACTGAGATAATCATGAGCCCAACTCAAAACTGAGATTTTATGTGTGTGAGCGCAGGGGAGGAGGTAGGAAAGAAGGGGGCCAGAAAGCAACGTTCATTGAATGCCAATATCAGTTACTGGGCTGGAAAATTTATATTATCTCATTTAATTTTCTCAAAAATCCAAGTAGATATTATCCTCATTTCACAGAGGAGGAAGCTGAGGCTTAAGGCTTAAGAGATGGAGGTAACTTTCAAGTTCAGGTTTGCCTGACTCCAAAACACAAGCTCTTTTAATACATATAATAACATGCCTTGGCCAGGTGTGGTGGCTCACGCCTGTAATCCTAGCACTCTGGGAGGCCAAGGCAGGAGGATCACTTGAGGTCAAGAGTTTAAGACCAACCTGAGCAAGAGTGAGACAATCTCTACAAAAAATAGAAAAATTAGCCAGGTGTGGTGGCATGTGCCTGTAGTCCAAATTGCTTGGGAGGCTGAGGCAGGAGGATCCCTTGAGCCCAAGAGTTTGAAGTTGCTGTGAGCTATTCTAGCCAGGGTGATACAGTGAGATTCTGTATCAAAAAAAAAAAAAAAAGTTTCCTCTGGATTTCATCTTTCAATTTCTGATTGACAAAAGGAGCCAATGACTTAGATTGCCATTTCAATGTCCTATATTATCACCTACTGAACACTGGAAATTGGGTTAGTGAAAATTTTAGTAGCCAAATAGAATCATTTTCCCAAAAGCCCAACTTTAGTTACACCCAGAGAAAGATTACACTAGAAGCATCTCATGCCTCTTCAGAGTTAATTGTTGAAATTTCCAATCAACATAGGTAAGTTTTTGCCAAGAGTTTTCAACTGTAAACTCCATGAGTTCAGGGACTTTATCTTATTCATGGTTTGTCCCCAGTATCTAAAATATTGCTTCACAAAGGGCAGGCACACAATAGGTATTTGTTGGGAAAATCAATGTTTTCAGGCACAATAACCTAGCATTTAGCTCACAGGTACCATCTGAGATGTACAATAAATAGCTTTTCCTTTGTGTGCATGTCTTCTGACTATCATAAGTTCATAGCCTACAGAAGGAAATTCCTGCCCACACCTTAGGACTAGAAAACAGCATAGATGATATCCTGGCAATAAGTTTGCAGCATGATGCCTGGAACATAGTAAATGCTCAACTAATATTTGTTGACCTAACTATTGAGGAATAAGAGCTAAACTTAATGCTTACTCTTTATCAAACACTCTACTCGCTTTATCTCATAAAAGCATCCTGTGGCAGATACTATAACATTTCCCATTTCACAGAGAAGCAAAGTAAGATTTACAGAGGTTGGATAATGTGCCCAAATTCATTCACACATTTAGTATGTGGTGGAGCTGAGATCAACCAGGACAGCCTGACTTCAGAGTTCCCAGCCTGCGTCACCCCACAGCACTTGGTGAATTTGCCAATCCCATCCCTCCTCAAGATCTTGGCTCTTCCTTCCCCTGGATCTTCGCAAGGCCGGCTCCTTCCCATTCAAGTCCCTGCCCAACGTTACTTCCTCTCGCTTCCTCGGAGCCCTACCGGATCACTGTCTACTCTATCCCGGGATCCTGTTAAACTGTCTTCAGAGCATGAGCCGCCATCTAACATTCTTCTGGTTAGGATATGATTACGGTCACATCCTCAACCAGAACTTGAGTTTCATGAGAGCAGACACCTTGTCTGTCTTAGTGGCCACTGGGACTCATAGTCTGATGCTGAACCTGGCACACCCAGGCACTTCCTAAATACTTGCTGAATTACCGAATGACTAGTGCACGCCAGGCAACCCCTGGTGTGCTAAAGAGGACAGTACTTTGCAGGCCAGTCTTTAGAAGAGTGTCTGGTGCATCACTGATGTGTGTCTCCAAACCTATTAAGCTCAATTCCCACATCAGTGCTTTTCTGCCATTTCAGGTGAGAAAATTGATTAACACATAGGCCAACTGAGCAACTTTTTCCATGCAAAGAGGAAAGCTCAATGACTTAATGATTGTGGTGTGCTTTGTAATCTCTCCAACAAAGATAATTTGCTGAATAAAAATAATTTCCATCCCTCTCAGATTGGAGCCATACCTACTTAGCTTCTAAAGACCAAAATGTCAGTTGTTCCTGCTTTACAGAATGCTTCTGAACTGACAGCCTGAAACTTTGTGTATCTCCCAGGATAAAATCCAAGGAAAAAATTTATTACAGAAAACTCTCTCTGGCCGGGGTCCAACATTTGATGGAGGATATTAATAATATTGCTTGGACCTGACTCTCTCAAGTCTCTCAGTTCCCCCAACACATGTCTGAAAGAGCTTGATATATGGGACACACATCTTGTTTTCAACCCGTACAAGTGAGCTTATTGCCAGCATGATTGCTTTACAGATCTCCAACCAGACTGAGACCTCCTACCTCGCTGCCATGTTTGTTTCTTCAGAAAAGTTGGCGGTTCCGGTGACGTCACCCTCCTCTCCCTCCTCCCCAGCTTTGCACTTTCTGGTCCAGTCCCCTGGAACTGCTCTGAGCTCACTCACTTCGAGAGGCTGTTCTCTTTGTCTAGAATTCCTCTCCCCCCACCTGTGTCTTCCTCTGACTTCTTTTTTAAGACTCAGATCTGCATTTCCACCACTCCTTGCCTGACATCAACCCCTGGTTCACTCATTCACAAATATTTCCCCCGGTAAGTCAAGTGCCTTTCCTCTGAGCTCTCAGGAACTTTTTTACAGGTTATTAATAATTTTAATTATTATATTATTATTAGTTACATGTAATAATATACTTCTGTGTTGGTTTTCCCAGCTGACCAATGGGCTCCTGGCATGTCTACTGTGTCCTGCACATGACAGATTAATAGCACCTGACAAATGATTGGGAACTGAATTTATACTGACTCTCCCAGCCCACCTCCGTTTTGTATTAACTTAACCTAAGGCGAAAAAAATCATTCTCCTCTGCTCATCCTTTAGAAAGTTGATTTCACTCATCAAATGAGAAAACCAGATTTTCAGTTTCTGGTGTTACCCTCCCAAATCTGTCTCATGATCTAGAGTCACCCAAAATGGTGGCGGGTGGAGGTGGTGGCCTTAGAAGCAAAGAACACATCGGCATCCAGGGCCTAAAGACATTTCTCAGACAGAAACAGCACTATGCATGGACCAAGAAAGGACCAGGAGGGCAAGGACCAAGGAAAACCCAGCTTCCTCGTTTCTGCACAGCCTTAATCTGATTGAAAACATATCTCCATGTATAAGTTTCCTCTTTAAATCACCGCAACCATCTCCAAGGCATAAAGGAAATGATAATCATGTCCCTGGTGAGATATGACTATGCAGTAATGAGACCAGTTTTCATTTGTGGCTTGAGGAATGAAGCACTCACGTAGCCAAATGCCAGACATAGTCTATTACATTGGGATAGCACAGCTACAGGGTGTATTGGTGTGCCTCCTGTGAGCTGCTACTATTTTAGAAAACAGTTCGAGAACTTGTCCATCCCTGGGCCCATCTAAGTCATTCCACAGTGAAGTCAGTTTAGCCGGAGTTTGCGTCTGGGGCCATGGCCAGGCTCTGCACACCCTACACCCCTCACCTCTCCCTAAATTCTCCAGGCCCCGGGGCCATCATCTCCTACAGCCTCCAAGGAATCCCCAGGGTGGACTTTCTGTGCTGGGGCTTCCATTCTCCACTCCAGTATCTGCCCTTATGTCACGGGCTAAGAGGCAGTGTCAGACCTAGAGCCCACGAATGTCTCTCCTGACCTATTTTACCCTGAGCCTCTAGAACCTTCACCAGGACTCAGTGGTGAAACACTGACACTGCCCTGACTCCATGTCGATTTTTGTTTCAAACTAGCCACTCCCCTGGGGAACAAGCCTTCCTACCTGGGAATCTCATAAGGAATGGTGACATGTGATTAAAAAAAAGGTGCCTTCCTCCCTTCTCATAGTTTTGCTACTTAATTTGGTCAGTATATTTTATCACAGTTAGTTTCAAGGATGTGATCTCTTATTGGACTGCACCAAGTCCCAAAATACAAAATACAAATAATGTTCCCAAGCTATTGGCAGAGGTTTCTTAACCTGGAAAGAATATGCCACCACCAGTTAAAGAAGGAAATTTCATGGGAGGCCATTTCTGTAACTCAAAAAGTAGAATATTGGCAATAAGAAACGAAATGCCAAAAATAAAATTTGTGGTAAGTATTTTGCCTAGAAGACTGGGGTAGAGATGAAAGAGCTTGAGGACTTAAAAGTTAGCTCCACTTTGGAGTGGGCAGTTCAGATGAGGCAGGAGAGTAGGAAACCAGCTCATGTTTCAAATATTTAATAAGTGCTCTCCTACACGGAGTCTACAGAATCAGATTCTAGAAAATTCTTGATGTTAAAATTATCAACACCTTGCCAATCAAACATAGCAATCGTCATAATTTAACTATACAAGAGACCTCAACTGGTAGCAGGTGTGATGGCTGCCATGTTCTGGACAAGAAAGCAAACTAATTAATAAAACAGACCTATCACTAATTTGTTTTCTTAGGAATAAATGAAATAATGGAGAAGAACTCTAAAGCATTCATCAAATATAAAGGATTCTGTTGTCAGGAGTACTCAAGTTGTTATAACTCGTTAATGAAACACATTGTCTTATCAAATGTAGTGGTGGCATATAGGATTTCCATTGATTATTCGCTCAACAGATACTCTTGTCTTTCACCCCTTGCTGAGCACTATTCTAGGCTCTAGAGATGCAGTGGAGAAGAGCCTACATTCTAGGGGCAAGGATGGGAAGAGACAAATAAGAATCAAATAAATAAACCAACACGATAAGATCACAGAGCAGCAAGTATTAGGGTGAAGATAAAACAAGGTCAGACAACAGAGAGTGATTAAATAAAGAGCAATTGGCAGGGGCGATAGGGAGTTACAGCAGCTGTTCAGAGAAAGCCTCAGGAAGGAGGTGAAATTTTAAAGGAGACCTAAATGATAAAAGGTTTAAGGTAGAGCTTGGCAGGCAGAGAGAATGGCAAGTGCAAAGGCGGGAGCATGTTACAGAAACAAAAGGAAGGCCAGTGTGGCTGGGGTGCAGTGACCAAAGAGGACAGTGGTAGAGTCACGTGCTGGCCAGATCATGCAGGCCCTTCAGGCATGTTCGGTGGCTCCTTCCTTACTCCCTTTCTCCCTTCCCCTGTCTTCCCTTCCTTCCTTCTTCTCTGCCTCCTTCCCTCTCTTCCCTTTCCACTTCCTTTTCTTCCTTCTCTTCTTTGGTGTCTACCCAGTGGCTGAACTCCTTTCTTATATTTGAGGAACTTCTCAGCCTCTGAGTCTTTAGAGGAGGCAAATCACATCTTACCGTAAAACTTAAAACACTGAAGACTTGCTGCTCCAGCCTCCCTTGCAGCTAGGGTGCAGATGCGTGATCTACACTGGCCAATCCAGTCTTCACACTGGAAAGGAGCGTGAATCCTGGGGAATCTGCCCAGAGTTCAGGAGATGCCAACATCATACCAGAATAGGTTTCCAGGGCACAATAAAGGCCCTGATTTCAGCATAGGGTCTAGTGTTCCATGTGAGGCAAGGTGGCCATGCACACGGTGAGCTGAGATGTCCCACCATGGCAGGACCAGTGTCCTCACTAAACAGCAGTGGTCCTGGCTGCTGCCTGTCCTTCCTCACCCTTGACTGCTCTCTGAGCCTCCTCCCACAGCCTCTCTGGAGTTTCTACTCCCTCGTCCCTACATCCTTTCAATGACTTTCTCTGCAGCTTAAATCATCAGGGGTTCACTTCTTTTGCTTGCAACAAGAACTCTGGCAAAACAGGGTGAGAACTTTGAATTGTATTCTAAGTACAGGAGGAAGCCACTGGAGGGTGTTAAAAAGTATAATGTCACAGATGAAAGAAGAATGTTTGGGAAGAATTCCTATTTGATCTCAGAACTATGTTGTGATTCTCCTAAACAATGGGTTTGCTTTGGGCTCTTGGGCACCGTTATTTAGGTAATTGACAAGGTTTCTTTCTTATGTGTTCTCTGCTGGAAAACTTGGAGTGCCATTCGGGCCAGTCCGTAAGGGAAGTTGGTATATATTTTTAGACTTATTCTTGGCTCTACATAGTCCTCACTCTTACTGTTCTTTATCCTTTTATTCCTCTTTTAAATTTATACTATTTTGTCCTAGTTTGCTTCATGTTCTTATTGGAAAAAGCCTGACTATATGCACCGTAGCCACTAGCTGCATCTGGCTATTTTGATTTAAATTTTAATTAAATAAAATTAAGTGAAACTAAAAATTCAGTTCCTCAGTCACACTAGTCACATTTTGAGTGCTCAGTAACCACATGTAGGTAATAATTACTTATCGGACAGTGCAGATATAAACCATTTTCATCATCACAGAAAGTTCATTGGATAGTGCTGAGATATGCTCTAGTGCAATGGAATATGATATCATTTAACATTATGACTATCTTTTTTATTCTGCTATATCCCAGCATTCATCAGTTGAAGGTTGAGTCCACTTAGGGACCAGTAATGGCAAGGGTTAGAATGCCACACTGAACGCAAATTACATACAGGAGTTAAAACAGGTTTTTCATCTCAGATGCTAGGGAAAACACTTCCCACACCTTGGTATGAAGGACACTCGCGTGGTGATGTGCACTGAAAAGAAATATTCAAGATGCCCTTTCTGGAGACTAAACTCCAAGACAGCAAGCACTGTGTCCAGGGTGCCATGTGGGCACTCAGAGAAATACAGGGAGAAGAGATCAGAAAATGCCCCATTGTTCTGCATGAAACAGTGCCTTTTCTGAAAGCAAACCAAGGCAAAAATCCCAGTGACCTCTAATTTAAACAAGAGGTTTATCATTTATATAATAACAATACAAAGTATAAGGTATCATTTGATAACTTAGTAGAGGTAAGTGGTGATTGTTTCACTATATTGTCTCTTAGAAAGCAAGCTGAGGTTTTTAGACCAAAACGGAAAAAGTTCTTTCTTTCCCAATGCTTAGCAATAGATGTTTTCTTTATTAAGCAAAATATTCACAAAAGTGTTGTTGTCTTCATTGCCTCAAGGTCAGCAAGGCTAGAAACTGATTAGCAAGAGCAAGCAGTGTCTCTCAGACACAGGAGGACAGGCCAGACAGGAGGCAACATTTTTCAGAACAGCAGATTTTCTTCCACCCGAGATCTTGGGGGAAGAACGGGAGCTCCTGGGACAGCTATCAACACAGTAGCAGCCTGGTGCGTTTTCTTGTCCTCCCCTGGGGAGCTATTTTCTTTGCAAAACTACTGCAATTTTAATGGGCTGCCATTTGCTCATTAAAGTCATCTGGGAATTTAGTCAGCATACGGACCACAAAATAGGACCCTGTATAATGCTTAGGATTTTGTCATTTAATAAAACATTTTATAAGCTCAGTGCGTACCTATTAACTAATAACTGCCCTTCTTCGGGCCCAGCAGCCTACCCTGTGGTCTACAGTGCACCGACTGCTATAGGTGAGTTATAGACAGATCTTTTCCCAAGTTCCCATTTGTCTTTATTATGACACTCAAATAACAGATGATGAGTAATCAGTCACTGTTAAATTCCATCCCTGGGAGTTGAACCAGGCTTGGCTTCTTATCATGCAAAATCTTCCTGAGGCCTCCTTTGGAAGAGGGAGGCCCTGAGCTTCTGATCCCATAGAGGGATTTATTATCTCCTGTAGAGGAGATTGTGTGTGTGTGTGTGTGTGTGTGTGTGTGTGTGGTTATCACTGATAGAGCAGCTCGTAAGTGCTGGTCCATGAACTGGCTCTGTCATGATCTCCTGGGATGAGGAGATGGGCATCACTCATCCCCAGCCCAGACCCAGATCCTTAGGAACAAGACCCAGAACTATTTGACAACCACTGCCCCGAAATTTTTCTGATACGCAGCTGGATTTGGGCGGCATTTAGAAAACAGAATATTCAGCACATTGGAAGGCACACACTGTGCCCCCATAGTGGAACAGTTAGCTTTTAACAAGAAGAACAAAAACAAACTCTGACACAGACTCCAATGTACAACCACAAAGTGCATCTCGGCGCCGAGCCACCCCTTCCCCATGAGTGGAGACCACAAAGGTGAAAATGGGAAAGACGCAGCACAGTCTATGAAATACCACCATGCTTGGAAAACTCAAAGAAGACACCACTTATTGAAAGGCTTAGTTTTCTTACATTTTATCACTAATTTGAGCATCTTTGCCTCATTTTACCATCAGTTCCTACAACTATAGGAGAGAGGGTTTACACGACCCCAGGTTCCACATGAGACATGACGAGACCCTGGGAAGAGAAGGACACCCTGATGTAGGATATAGGGATGTGTCGTTTGGAAAACAGCAGAGATGGGCTGGGGCTGAGGCCAGCCGAGGGCAGGGCCTGTGCCAGGGGTAGGCGAGGGAATGAGCACAGAGAAAGCGCCCACCCTGTGACTGCCTTGACTGTTGTTCCAATGACATATTTCTCATGGCTTTCTTTAATCTTTTCACCATAAATATACCAAATCTCAAATCAACTATTCTCCTACAATTTGCTGAGAAGTCACCACTTTTTGGATCACGTTCAGGGAGAGCAACTGTTCCTTTCACAGCTTCACCAGCTGTTTCTGATTGTGAGGTGGGCCCTGGGAGGGTCACATGTCCCCCAAGGGGAGCTCTTAAGGGGAGAAACCTGTGACTGAAGGAAACACACCCATGCTGTCCAAAGCACAGAGATCTGTGACAGGAATTGGGAAACACCAAGCCTGGCTCTACTTGTCCTGTTCTACCATCGCTAACGCCTCCTCAGGGCTGCCTCTGCGCCTCCCAAGGGCCTTCCAAGCCAGGTGGTATCATCGTCCCATTTTAAAGATAGGAAAACTGCAGCTTAGGAGGCGTTAAATCATGTGCCAGCCCTATGGCCCAAATATTTTAATCACTCTTTGCTCCTAGATTCAAACAATACCCTCTGAGGCACTGCAGGCTGCCTACAATTCTTTCCTAGCGATGGAAATAGTCAAGAAAACCCATTTTACCTGCAGCAAAAACAGTCTTCTCTCATTAACCAAAAATGCCCCAACAGAAACCAAGCCAGTTTTGATAGACAAAAAAATAAAGTCGTACTCATTCGGAACATGAGACTTGAGAGCCACTCTGGCCCAGAAGATTTGTAGACGTTAAGATCTGCTGTCCTTCTGTGACCAGCGCCATCTTCCCCCTCCACACCCCTGCCTCTCCGCAAAAATGACATTGGGATAAAAATAAAGAAATTCAAATATCTTTTCTTTCTCTCAAGCAACAATCAAATCTTTTTCTAGAACTTGTCTTTTCTGAAAGCTCAGCCCTCCCAGAGAGCATCTAAGATCTTGGAGCCCTTCACAATAGGCCATTAATGGTGCAGGACTCAGCCCCCTGCATTCCTTGGGCGGCTTTTCTCCGGGGAGTCCCACCCACACTTGAGCTTTCCCTCGATTTCTCCCTCCTGGGTCCTGCGCCTCAGAGGACATCAACATTCAGCAGGAGGCAAATCTGAGTCCTTTGGAGATTCTAAGAAGCCAGCAATGACCCAGCAGCACATCAAAGCAGCTGACATTTGCCCTGCACAGACCCTTCTTGCCCTTTCCAAAGAGCATCCACCCACTTTCTGTGATGATTAGCATTGATACTTAGTGAGCAATGACAATACACCACAAACAATGGGAAACACAAAAGCTGCTTTACCTTCCACCCGGTGCCCACAATAGCTGCCATTCACTGTGCCCTTAACTTGGTGCAGATCCTTGCTAACCAACTGTCATTTAATCTTCGCAAGAACCTTACTAAGTGGAAAGACGTAGGCATCCCCGTTTTACAGATGGGAAAATTCAGGATCTTTCCAAGCTAGTAAGGAGGTACTCTAAGATCAGCAGGTTTCCAAAGCCCAAGCTCTTAGCTAGTGTACCATAATGTCTCCTACTGCTCAGTGACAATTCCTGGCCAGGACAGAGAAAAATTATGGGCTTTGAGTGACACATATTTCCTGTTCAGGATATCGCCTACGTTGTTTAGGTTGCACTAATAAATATTTTAAAAGGAGGGTCAAGAAGATGGAAAAAAAAAAAAAAAACCTTTGCATTTCACTTGCGATTATTTCACCTTTAGGCAGCTTTTGTAAACACTCTACAGAGGGAGGTAGACACAGGCACAGTTGTAATTATTCCAGTAAAGTGTAATGAAATAATAGAACAGCTATACAAAGTGAGATTCAGGGAGACTTTTATTTTCTTCTCCATACCTATTATCCACAAATGCCTTCCAACATGACATTTTCCCAGATCTGAGTCAAAAATGAGAAAAAGAAGGACATTGCAATAATTATGCTTTTATAAAACTAAATGCGTGCACTTTAATTGGTTATGCTTTATTCTGAGATTTTTTCTGTCTTTTTTCAGTATTATGATAGGTTTTCTTCTTAGAAGTGATGATGATAGAAAGTGTTCATTTTGACTTTCTTTTTTTAATTGTCCTTACTGGGCCAAGTAAAGAGTTGGCTACCTTACGTCAGTTTTTTAAAAAAACCTTTTTTAAATTTTACTAATTCAAAAAAGTCTTAGAATAACTGTTTCTGATTTTTCTAATTTTTATGTATATCATATATTGTTTTTGAAAAAGTAATGGAAAGTTATTATGAAAGAAATAAACCATACATTTTTAGGAGAACCACATATACATGCCTATCTCCTTAGTGTAAATTATTTAAAAATTTTTTTAATCCAGCCATTTCTGATTCTTTGTATTACCTACCATCCCTGGTGGAAAAGTGTAGAAAAGCAACGTCAAGGAGGTTTTGGGGGCAATGTTGGGAGATTTTAGTGGTGAGGGAATAATTCAATGCATCCGTGGGTCAAGTGAAATTTTTAAATTATTTTTTATGAAGCCAAATTCACGTGATAAGAAATTAATTGTTTGTTGGACAACAGAAGATATTTTTCTCTGTTGCAGAAGTGAAACTTTAAAACATATATGTATATAACTCTATCAAAGTTTAGACTGCAGCAAATAATACTAAACATCTGATGAAAAAAATTTTAAAGCAAATTGTCTGACCTTATGAAAGTAGCCTGACAGTCAAGGAACAAAACCTCTATTGTGAACAGACTCTATTTCAAGAGCACACGGAGAGAGGATTTGGCAAGATGAAGTTTAGGCTTAGACTAATTTCACATGCTAATGGGAATCTCCAGATAAAAGCGGCTTTGTAATGGGTGCTAACCAGTTGGCAAATTAACAAGATTCAGACCCAACAGAGCAGGAATTAGTCATGTTTGTCATAATACCATATGGCTAGAAAGAAACTGGGAGAGTTTGGTTTAGCCTGTGTTGAGGAGTATTTTGGGGAACAATATAGTTAAACACTCAGACAAACCAGAGTATATTACATAGCCCAACAGCCTTCATCCGACGAGATTGTGCAAGACTCATGTAACCCCTTGCAATCCCTTTTGGTGTTGGAAGAAATTTGTAGCCATCAAAATTAGATGCTAGAGTGTGAGTTCATTCCCTTTCCTCCATCTCCAGAATCCATGCACCAAAGAGAGGAAATGTGGCAAGGAAGAGAACACAGGTTCTAGAGCCACACTGCCTAATACCGTAGCCCCTAGCCATAGGTGGCTATTTCAACTTAAGTTAAAATGAATGAAAGTTAAATAAAATTTATAATTCAGTTCTATTACCACATTTCAAGTGCTCCACAGCCACATGTGGCCAGTGGCTACCATACTGAAGGAGCACAGATAGAGATTGGTTCCACCAGTGCAGAAGGTTTTATTAGACAACACTGCTTTAGTGTCAAAGATCCCACTACATGAACTTCAGCTTCGCTCAATTTCTTCAACTACAAAATTAGGAAACTAATAATATCTGTCTCACAGGACTGTTAGGAGAAGAGTTCTTTGTAAGCCATGAAACAAATAGATGTTAGCTATTTTGATGAGGATGAGGATGATAATGACGATGATGGTTAATGACCTCCATATAGTTAGAAATGATAAACAATCTCTATCTTTACTCAGAGTGCACACAATCCCAGGTTATGAGGTTTTTCTGAATGCTCTTTCTTCTTCACTCCATGTTTCTCCTTCACTCCATGACTTGGGACAAAGACCTAGACAAAAGGAAAGGGTCCCAGAATCCTATTTGAACACTAATTATGTGTGATGACTAAGCTTTAAAAAAAATTATGTCAGATAGAATTCATGTTATCCACTTAATTTAGTGTTTCCCAAGCTAATGTGCCCAACTGCAAGGAGCTTGGGGCAGTATAGGTGTCGGGCAGAGCAGGGCAGGTGGAGAAGAGGGAGTGTGTGGCAGGGAATGTGGTATTGCAGTTGTTGCCATTATTACAAAAGCCTCCCCAGAAGTTATCTGTTATCCAGGGTAAAGCTAACCTAGGCCAAGTGGCATATAAAGCCGTGGTTCCATCTGAAATTATATTCATTCAGTCTAGTAATATTCTTTGGCAGAACCACAAGCAGTTTCCATTTCCATAGATCAAAAATGGTCAAACATTGTCAATGTCATATGGTTCCACCTAATGCTTACCTCAATTTGACCTGTAGCATACAGGCCAAGAGTTCAGGTTTTAGTTGACAGACAGATCTGGGTTCAAATCTCACTTGCCACTTCAAAAACAAGTGTCTTTGAGAAATTAATAGAATAATGATAAAAAAAATAAATGCAATCTGCAAACCAATTTTGAAAAGAAAATAAGAAAGTGATTTTGGGTAGCAAAAAGGTTGGGAACTACTAATCTATTCCTCAAGGTAGGGATTTTAATTGGAAATACACCATCCCCTTTGGGCAACTTGAATCATCTAGGTTAAAATATAGAGAAGAACAGAGGTAAGTGAGCAAAGGAGAGCTCCTTAAAAACAAAGACTTATCGAAAATCCCATGCCTTTCATACCTTAAGCATGACAGAAGCACCTTCAGGTTTGACCATGACAATTGTGTGCAAAAAGTTACCCTGATGGCAGAAAGAAGCAACATTAACTGCAAAGGCCAGATATAGAGATTAAAAAATATATAGCAGAACTGTCAAGAGATTTTTGGCCTTGACCTTCTCAATGGCCTGACAGCTTCACTATATAACAATAATGCTAAATATCACTACTTAAGAAAGCAGAAACATGTATTATACCATCAGGCTATTTCTATTTTGAAAAGAAATCATTGCGCTAAAGCTATGGTGCAGACACAAGGCAGCCCAGTGCCCACCACTGATAAGGGAGTCAGGAGAAGGAGGCCACCTGCCCATCACAGCCATGCATGAGACCTGAAAGCAACATGCCGGGAACTGTGTCCTCAAGGACATCCGGTCAGTGCCAGAGGAGGAAGACCCAACAGATTGTTGGGAGCAAGGGGGAAACAGAATGATAGCCAAGACACAGAATCCAAACAAACAGGGAGAAATTGAAGAACCAAGAAATCTGAAAGCAAAAAAATAGTGGAGCAGGCAACCAAAACGCGGGCTGGAAGAATTCTGAAAACAAAATTTACTAAAATTCTGGGTTTTCAATCACGATAAATTCTAGCTTGTTACTGGAAATGAAGAAAAAAACAGTCTTAATTTTAAATATACCCTAATATTCATTCGGACCATCTGTTAACACGACAGTATGAGAGAAAGAGCACAGAATTTGAATTCAAACAAACCCGAGTCATTTGACTCAACCGTTTATTATCTTTGTGCCCAAGAGCACGTGCCTGAATCTCTAAGATCTTTAGTTTCTTCACGTTTAAAACAGGAGCAATAATACCACCTTCACAGTGCTGGGCTGAAAATGAGATGAGTTCACAGGTAGAAAGTGCCAGGGTCCATACATGGTACTTAGTTTATATGCAGTAAGTTTTAGATCACTTCTCTTCTCTGTAATGATGATTCATTTATTAGCAATTGAAACAACGATTTCTAGATTTATTTTCTGTGTTATACTTGTGCTTCATCTGCCATTCCCCTTTTATGCTACCGGACATACGTTTCTTCCTAATAAGTCTGCCCTGTTGAGCCATGTGAATTGCAATCCCCACTTTTAGTTTGACTTAGAATGAATATCTGAGACTTATTTTTGGTCTTAGTGCTGATAGCATCCTTTAGCTCAACGTCAATTCTAGGAAGATTTCATTGTCAGCTGATGTGGGTAGAAGAAATCCTCAAAAAGCAAGAGTAACCTCCCCCACACCTGCCCAAAAAACAAAGCACCAAAGCCAGCAGCCCTCAGCCTCCCAGCATGAGCAGCTGCTTTGGGCTGAGCCCTTAGCGCCCCAGGCCGGCTGCTGCATCCTTCACCCTCCAAGGGAGCCCTTGATGGGTCTTCAGTCCGTGGTCTCTGAACTTATCAGGAGCAGACATCTGCAGCCACGTCTGCGGGGACCACCCAGAGGGCAGCTGGAGAACCCTGGGGCTCCCTGCAGAATTTGCAGAAAGGTCAAGAGTCACATGCTCCAACCAGTTCACTAAAAGCATCTCAGGGAGACCCGGTGGAAAGGTCGTCTTAAGATAGTGACAGGGCACAGCTTGAGGGGGAATGAGAGAAGGGGACAGAAGAATTGCTTTTTTAAGTAGCAAAGAGTACATCTGTTTCTGGCTCAGCTTAGACTTTCAAGTCTGATTTTTATTTCGATGGCATTTCCTTGGCTTTTCCAATTCATGTCTAAATCACAAAATGTGTCCATTGTGCACTTCTGGGCTTGCGTACATGTGCCACGGAGCACAGCACTGCAAATGCATTTTCTCACTTCATTAAACATTGCTTTAAAATGGCATCCAAATGTCCGTTCTCACCATCGCGTCTAGAGAAGATTGGGTTACTTTTTCCCCCCAGTGGGGAACAGAAGGAACAGCTAAGTCACAAGCTGTGATGTTTAATATTTTTCAATTTCACATGTCCGACTTTGAAAGCTGATTGTAGGGACAGCCTGGTCAGCCGTGCCACTGCGTGGCAGGGCTCACGTTGTCCTGGGGAGGGTTCCATTTAGCCTTGCAAATCTCTGATCTCCACCGCAGCAGCCAAAACTGGCCTCTCCCCAACCCCCTCGGGGAGCCCTTTTCACTTCGCTGGGTGAGGTGCTGACTCCACCTCCCCCAGGCAGGCCAGGACTCATTCTGCTGACTTAAGAAGATGCCACGTAAATTAGAACTCATGTAACCATATGGTTCAAACCTGTGGGTCATATTTTATACACAAATGACTATGACAGGCGGTATTTTTGTGCTGACAAGTTGTATTTCATCCATGTTTACTTAGAAATCCATGCTATCATTAAAAGCTGAACAATAGAACTTTATCCTATTTTCATGCAAAATTTCATTGAGTGTCCTTCTTATTAAGAAAAAGAAAAAGAAAAATTCACCCATGCAGGTTTTGCTTCCTCCTTAACTCGTATTATCTAAGTGTTTGGAGCTATGGTGGTTTCAGAAGGAGTTCTCGAGCCCTGGCTTCCAGACTGGCCAGCAAAGAGTGTACTAAACAGCTATTTTATTTGGGTCCCCAAAATAGAAAGTGTATTAGTTTACCGACCACCGCAAACTGTGTGATGACCTCCGGATGTTTGAAAACTGAACCAATTGATTCAACCTTCCATGACTTTACCTCCTGGAAAGTGGTAAATCAGAGAATCTCCAATATAGTGGCCACTAACCTCCAAGGTCTCTGAGTAAGAAAAAAAAAATGTAAACAAAATGCTAGCGAAGTCATTGTACAGCTCTGGTCCTTTAAAGACAAACCTTTGAAAAATACCTCTCAGGTTTTCTAGAATTCTGATTAAACCCACAACCTAGCAAATCCTAGAGACTGTGATTAAGGTTGCAGGAACTAAGAGACTTCAGCACAAATCTTGAACTCAAAAAAAAAAAAAAACACAAACTTTTGTACACACAAATACATAAACACACAAATAATGCCTTCTGCCTTGAGAAAATGTCTCGGACTCCCTCATTCTCTACTCTGCCTTTGCAATCCAAAGTAATGCTATTTCCTCAATTAAAACTAGACATGTGGTCTAGGAAAGGTATTTTTCTGATTTATGAATGAATTGATAGAAAATATTCTGACAAAGCTATCAAAATTATAGTCAGATTTAGTTACATATCTGACAATTGACCCGTCTTGGGGTTATTTCTTTTAAATTTCTTGTAAATCAGGGCTGCCCTAACCATTCCAGGCACATGGTTGCCAAACCTAAACCCTACCCAGACCTGGGAAGCTCTGTCGGGAAGTTTCGAGAAGCATCTCAGGAAGCTCAGGGAAAGTGGTTCTTCACCCCCTGTAGCCAGGCAGACTGGATTTGAATGCTGATGACACCTCTTCCTTTCTTTAAGTAACTGTATAATACCACCAAACTGTTTCCTCACTTGTAAACCGGGATGAAATGTACAATGCCTAATGCGTTTATTAAATGTTCATTTCTACCCCTAACTGAAAGAATAACATGAGATTGCCAAAGGGTAGCTGTCGGTCCAGGAGAGAGAAAAGTGTGATATGACTGAAGTTCACTTCTACTTCCCTCCCGGGCTCTGGCCTCCTGGCACCCTCTCTCATCCCCAGGTGTGTATCTGTCAAGTCTCCACTGATAATGGCTTAGGGACTGATCCATCCCAGGTAAAGTATTTTAATGAGAGACTCTGCAAAACTTTAAAGCCTTTAAAGATGGAAAGGAATAATTTTCTTTTAATGAACATGTGTCATTCTATTATAAAAGTAATATATGATTACTATAAAAAAATGAAAAAATGCAGAAAAGTAAAAAGCAGAAAAATTGCCCATTATCCTGCCACCCAAACACAAGCACCATTAACATTTTGTTGTCTCTTCTGTGTGTCTGTTTTTTGTAAACTTTATTTGTGTATGTGTTTAAAAGGGGATGATTATGTTGTTTTAGTTTTGACTTAGGGCAGAATGCATATGCAACTTTGTATCTTTCTTGTCTGTAGCATGGCAACCCAGGAAGCATGTTCCACGTTATCATAAATGTCTCATAAATAATCATTTTAATGGCTACAAAATAAGAGATACATTTTTAAAGGTAAACTTCTTTTTTTAGTTGTTTAATTATTATTTTAAAGGAAAAAAATTTAATGCTATTAGGTGCTGGAGAAGATAAACGTGTAAAACCAAAACTAAATGTAGTTTCTCTAAGGGCAGGGATTTTTGTCTCTTTTTATTCTCTGCAGTCAGCCTGCTGCTTAGACTCGTGCCTGGCCCATGCTAGGTGCCCTTCACTGAATAAGATTGGATGAATATGTGGCCTCTGGAACTCCCGCTCCTAAAGCAGCACTCACTGTTCCCTAGTTTGCTAGAAACTCATTCTAAAGAATGACTGATAAGTAACTTGCTCACTCTATGCCTCCGTTTCTTCCGTGATCTGTTGCTAAGATACAACTATGAGTAAATACATGATTCCTAAAAACAGCAATAGATTTTTTTTGAAAGTACCTGTTTCCCATTTAACACCCTCACAAGCAAGTTTTGAAAACTACAGGGAAATCTGAGACTACTTCAAATTGTTTTTAGAGTTCTTCAGAAATTTTTTTAAAATGCAAGTTATAAAGCCAATCAGTGAGTCTCTAACCCCAAGCATGTAAATCTGTTGGACCCTCTATACAAACGAATAAGAAAAGGATCTCATTTAAAGCAAAAATAAATTATAAAAGATCCACTACTTTGTTTAGCCAACAGCTTTGATTCCCAAGAAAACACATCAAGACTGTGCCCTGCCCTGGATGTATTTGTGTGAGGTGCTGGCCAATGTGATACCCAGTTAGATTCTAGAGTCTCACCACCAAGAACTCGGGCAAGGTCAGTGGTTCAACCCAAGGACCAGAAACTGGTTCATAGAAAATATCAAATAACAATTGGGCAAATCTGAGAGATTTACTGAAATGCTCATACCTGGTGAAAAGATCTCATGAGCAAAAGTAGATTTTTTTCTAATCCAGGAGCCACCATTGAACTTACCCTTGTATTATACTGAGTAATTCTTAGTATATTATATTAATGTCATAATTGTTTTTGCCCTTTCGAAACCTAAAGATATAATATATACCCCATAAATGCCCACACAACTATTGTATGAGCAAAATTTGACTTTGAAAAGAATTATAATGTGGGCAAGAAAAATGTTAAAATTTTCTTGTTCAAATCAGCACCACTTAGCCTAGTACACGAGCTTAGCACAGGCAGCCCAGGGAAATAAGCAAGGACATGCATGGCCACGTTCTCTCTTTTCCCGCAGCCCAGAGCATAGACTTCAGACAAAAGAGGTGTCTGAGGCAACAGCAAAGGTGGGGAAGAGGTTGGAAGACGGAACCTGTGGAGAAAGGATAAAGGAAGTAGGGAGATTCAATGTGATAAACAAGATGAGATAGATCTTTTTGGATTTTAAAAATTAATCTGTAATTATGTGAAAAGATGTTTGTGCAAGAGGACAACATTCTCTTTTCCATCTCTACTGGGGCAGGTCAAAAGAAAAGGGACTGAAGCTGTAGCAGAGTGGGGTTTAGGAAAGACAGAAGAAGGAATTTCCTGAATGTGGAGGTCGTTAAAAACTAGAATGAGTTACTAAGGGAGTCTGTGGACACTCTTCCTCTGGGGAACATTTAAAAATAAGATAAATTTTCATCTGTCAGGGAAGGTTTAGAAGTAATCCAAGCAGAAGGCTTCTCAAAGCATTTTCCAGCCCTATAACCTGAAGGCCAAATTCCCTCCAATTTTATTTCTACGGTTAACTAGACCTGAGATGAATGCCTGAAGCAGAATTCAGGATTTCAGATACAGTAACTACAGGCTAATGCTTTTTGTTCTATAGTAAGATGCCACTTTGCATAAGAGACTGAAGTTGTAATCCTTCCTGGAAACCACATCAAAGAAAAAATTCACAACTCGAAACCTGGCAAATTATTGCTTTACTCTCCTCCTCGCAAATACAAAATGCCATCTCCTGCTCTGCATTTTTTCATTCTCTTGTGTCTACTGAGCACACCTTTCCAGTTCTTAATTTTATTTTTCCCAGTCATTCCAACTATTCCATTTTTACAGCTAGTCAGTTTCCACCAAACCGTCTTTCGAAACCTAACCAAATACTTTCCCAGCAATCATTTGGCTAAGTTTCAATCTTAGATAAACCAAGCTAAAAATCAAGTTTGCATTTTTGAAAAATCGTACGTGGACACATTCCTTTCTTTTTATTTTCTCTGGAGTTTTCATCAAGCCAATCAGTGGATTTCATTCCACCTCTAAGGATGGACTATGCTGACACTTGTAGACATTGATATAACGCTCTCCCTAATAATTGGCCTGCTTTGTTTGAGTTCCATGGTTTTCCTTTCTTTTAAAAGCTTTGAGCCTCCTTTGTTTCAGGCCAAGTCAGGAATGTGAAAAGGAATTAGTAGGCAAACCCTCCTCCATGATCACTGGTGCCTCCTCCTCTTCATTCTTAGCCAAAGGTTTTGCTTTTTCCTTCAGCTTCTCCCTCCTCCTCCTCACCCCCTCACCCCAAGGCATTTGTCAAACGTTCCCACTGAGCTCTCCAGCCCTCTTGTCCAGTGCACGAACTCTCTGCATTCAAGAGTAAAGAAAAGGAATTTGGCTTAGGTAAGAAAAGGGGAGACGGGAAAGAGAAGAGAAAGGGGCTTCAGCCACTCCGGACACTGGCGAGATGCTTCTTAACAGTTCTCTCTTGGGCAGAGTGAGAAAAGTCCTTGGGCACATGTCATGGCAAGACTTGGGCAAAAAGAGGTATGTGGCCTCCTAGAAAGATGACGTGAATGTATTCATCAGGTACGGATCAAAATAGATCATAATACTTAAACCATCCATGAAACCAGCCAGGGTCTCCAACTTTGTTTCCAGTACTAAATGAAGGGGACCACATTACAATCATCAAAATAAAAGAAAATCATCATTAGTTTTACCTCTGTAGAAGCATCTCAAAGAACTTCAAATCTGAGTGGGGTTGTGGTGAGGAGGGAGATCACTTTCTACCCCATGAGGAAAGTAAAAGAGGTGTGTTCCCTTCTTGTGTGCATGGGGAGAGCCAGGGGCAGAGTGAAGGTGTTAATTACCCAGGGCAGCATAAGCGATCGCAAGCTCCTCCGTATCTAGCTGTAACATGTATTTCCCCAGGATGCCCTGTAGGATGAAATTTATTTGTACAGTTAAATAGGTAGTAAGGTGAAAAAATAAAAATAAAACAATTCAATATATACATTTATACACAATATTAAATTGAGCTTATGAATAATATCTTTCAAATAATGCATCATTAAATATTTCACATCCGGAGAGATACTGACCCACAGCAGTCAGTCTTCTTGGCAGTAGTTGGTTTACTCAGCCTCTCTAGTTCTGAATCTGCAAGGCTCTACTTAGGTTTATCGGGAGAGGCAACCACAGCCCTGGTCCTCTTCAGGCCACTGAGTTTAACTTTCTCAGAAAGAGAGCTAGAGACGGAGAGAAAGACAGAGACAGAGAAAGGTCACAGAAGATCCTCTGAATTGGTTCCACCTCAGGGAACCTGTTCTCACTCAGACGTGCTCAAAGACAAATAAATGGCTCTGGGTACTCCATGTTAGATGGTTCACCTTGCCCTGGAAACTGGTAATCTGGTCCTTCATGGAACAATCCCTGGGCTAATTGTATCTTGGTTCCCTGAAGCACTGAAAGATTATGATGAGCATAGCTCCCCCATTCAACCCCTCCACTTCCTTACGCCAATGTATGCAACCACCACTCTCAATTGCAGATGAGAATCTCCATTTTCACACATGGTCCGAGCCTTTGTCTCAATCCTTTGCCTTAAAACAACCAGCTGGTTCTGCCTTGGTCCCTCGCCTTCCATAGTTTCTGGTACAGATCAAGGGCAGAAACACCCTTGGAAGGTAAGAAACCAAACTTATAGCTCACTGAAGCACATAGCCCCCTCAGGGAGAGTCTGCCAGAGCGTCGGGGTGCCACAGGATGCCACGTCCTCTGCTGAAACTTTCGGAAACTGAAACGAGCCTAGTTCTCCTGCAGCAAAACAAATCACACTTTGAACAAAAAGCTCCAAAACTTAGAGGGAAGAGAAGATGAAAGCAGAAGATCTCCTTGTAAATTATATATTATCTATGCCTAGAATGCCCAGAGGGGTCATGAATTTAGAGAACTCAACAATAACAAAAAGTCCATATCTGACACCTTATGTTCCTAAAACTCATTACAGCTCTGGGAATAAAAGTATAGGGAGGAAAAAAAAAAAAAAAACAGCAAATAAATTATTTAGAACAGGAAACGTTTTCATTATTTTCTTGTGTTTTTCTGAGCTTTTCCCAATAGATTCAAAACCGGTAGAAAGAGAAGAAGTCCTATCTCCTAAATTATCCTTTGAATTCAGATTATCTCTGGTCTGGGATTGAAAGGATCTTTCCTGTCTTTATGAACTGGACTGAAAAATACGGACTCCTCCGATCTTAACCCCTTCTTCTCTTTCTAAAATATCATAAGGAAAAGGAATAAAGAGTTTTAAATCATGTATATCTGAGAAAGAGACTAGGGTTGTTTTGGTTTTTTTTTTTCCTCCAAATCTGCCTTTCTAATTAATGAAACTTCTATTCCTTACACTGAATTGGGAAAATGTCTTGTAAAGAAGGTACTGGCCCTTCTTTGATACCTGAAATCCTACTACACATGCTCACACTTTATTCAGAGAAGGTTCCAGGAGCCCATCTCCACTGTGCTGTGCCACACTGAGCAGGTACCTGACCAATGTTAGGAGTCCTATGAACGTGTGGATCTAACTCATTAGCTGTGAACTGCTCAAGATGTCTCGCTCCTCTCAATACCCACAGTAGGTGAACACTTGATAAAGTCTGATCAACTAAATGAATACGTGAATGAGCAATGATGTCTAAATCACTGACGGGGAGGTTTCCCCTCCTTCGCCCCCTCCCTGCCCTCCTTATTGACCTTTCCGGGGAATCACTCCTTGTCCATTTTCTTCCCCTAAGACAGTTTTAGAAATCAAAGGAATGCACCCTATTCCGAGAGTCCTACACATGCTGTTTCTTATTTCATCTGAGAAAGAATTTACTGAAGAGTCCTCCCCACCGCATATGGATTGAATTTCCATTCTCTTCTCCCTGTTTCCACCTTTCTTTTATTTCTGTTCCATCAGAGCAGAGCATTCAATATGCTACAGAAATAATTTTCTGCTGAATGAGGCTCGGCCATAAGTCAAGGGCAGATTTATTAAGGCCCCTGCACAGCCTGTTCCCCAGCTTACTGTGGACATGACAGTTTAAATCTTTGATCACCCTTACACGTAACCCCTTCACTGCTGAACAACCCAGACCCGCAAGAAGAGCAGCCCCTCCTGGCACTCGAGATGAGCTGAAAACGATTCGAAGCCCACGCAGGCAAGACATCTTCACCACGGCGCCTGGTGCGTTTGGAGGTATTCAATGTATAGTCAGGGGTGGCTTAATGACGGGGATACCTTCTGAGAAATGCTTCGTTAGGTGACTTTGTCATTGTGTGAACATCATACAGTGTATAGCCTATTGCTCCTAGGCCGCAAGCCTGTACAGCATGTTGCTGTACTGACTCCTATAGGCAATTGTAACACAATAAATATTCGGGTATTTAAACATGTGCAAACATAGAAAGAGTAATGCATTGCACTAGGACTTTAGGACAGCTACAAAGTCACTAGGCAATAGGAATTTTTCAGCTCCATTATAATTTTATCAGACCACCATCACATATGCGGTCCTTTGTTGACCACAACATCACTATGCCTTGAGTGATTGTATTTCCCCCTCCCCACCCACTATTCTTCTCTACCTGCCTCTGCTTCCAGACAACCACTTCATAGCCATGGGAAAGGTTTCCCTGGGAAAACTCCACTGCAGCTTGTGTCTCCAGGAGAGCAGCTTATGTAGGGAGTTAGTTGGGTGTTCTGTGAGAGGCTGTCATCATTTCTGTTTGGGTTTTTTTTGCTTCTGTATTTAATAATTTCACCCCTCTGTGACAGTTTACCAAACATCTGGCACCACATAAACCAGTTTTTTAAAAAAAAAAAAAAACCCTTGAATCAGTTGGGTGGTGAGATTCTATGGGTACTGAAACAATTACTTTTGCTATAATTCTATGTTGTATGTTGCATCTGAGGTACTTGGGTCATCACCAAACACACGCGCACACGCACACGCACACACGCACACACACATACTTTCTCTTCACAAAGCAGTGCTGAAAGCTGCCATTTAGAATACTAAAGTGCTTGCACAAATTTGAAGGCTCCAGGGGAGGAGTCCTCCTCTCATGCTAACAGAAGTAAAATACCTGTGTCCTGTGTATCAGATGGCCAGCTTGTGCGTTCCCTGATTTTAGATTCCTTAGCCCACGTTTGCCTCTCTGACGCCCCCTAAACAAATGATTACTACTGCTATTCCTCCTATGTGGGTAGCATATTACATGTATGTTTTTCCATATACTTTACTTCATTAGACTGTCACCATAATTCCTGGAAGTGGATGTTATTGTCCTCATTTTGCACACAAGAAAATCTGAGGCCTTAATCTAGTGAGTTGCTCAAAGTGACACACTGATATAGGTAACAGAAAATCCTCAGATCCTCTTTGGAGGCACAATCTCCTTACAAATAGCTCCTTGTGAAATCACTACAATGCCAAAGAGCTGTGGAGAGGAGTATTAGTAAAATACCTCTTCTTTTCTGAGTATAAGTACAAATTCACACTACACAGAAAAAGAGAAAATCACCCAAACCTCCCAAAGATAACCATGCTACCATCTTGGTGTATATCCTTCCAGACTTTTTTTCAATGAGAAGATGTTATTGTTGTTGTTGTTTTAAGGTCAAACAAGATTCTTATCCATTTTATTCAAAAATATTCACAAAAGACTCCTTGAGCATATACTAACACAAAGGAGGGATTATATCCTGACACAATTGAAATTGTATAGCTCATGAGAACAACTCAGCCAGTAAGTTTCTTTATTAAAAATTAGCTTAATTGACATAGGTTAGCATTAACCTTAAAGATTCCTCTTCTCTATTTTAAATGTTAAAATAGAAGGCAGACCCTGGTGAACTTCTTTTGAGAGATACAGGGAAAGTTTGGAGGCAAAAGATAAGCTGCAGACTAGAAGAGTGAAGATTAATCACATAAAATGTATATGACGGATGTGAGATTCAGTCAGGAGGGAATAGTTTCTCAGTTATCCCAGGAGGAGTCTGCCTTGCAAAGCTCCGGGCAAGGAACCCCGACATCCCTTGGTGGGAAATAAAGACTGCAGAATTGGGGTGGAGGAGACAGGCACAGAGAAGAGAGAATAACTAGAGGAAATTCCCAGGAATTTAGGGTAGATTTCCCCTTTCACAAAGAGAAGTGGAAAACCAGGACCCAACAGAACCGACACAACCACCATAAACTCATCGACCGTAGCGTCGATGTAGGGTATATTCCTCTCAAATCGCAACTACTTCTAGAAACACAGAAGAATCTCAGAATCCAGGCATAGCGTGACAGCATCAGAGGAGAGCTAGCGACAGAGCTGTGTAGAGAGGTCATACATCTTCTGTTTTTGTTTGGGTAAACACAAGTTCCTGCCCACGCCCAGTTGTTGCCGGAGACACTCGGCAACAAGAAGAGAAATACGAATGCATTTTTCTTTCGGCAGAAGATTAATTGTGCATCCTCCGACTTGAGTGTTGGTGTGGTCCTCGGGGTCTCACAAACTCTGCTTGGAAGAAGCAAAAGAAAACAATACGGAAAGTATACAAAGAGCTGAGGACAGCGAAATCTTCAGGACCTGCCTTGTGCTGTCAGGAGAACTAACAAAAAAGTAGTCCAATTCCCAGAAAGTCGGGTGTTTGCAAAAGACTCTAAATATTTTCTACGTGGGGGCAACCCAAATAAATACACTGTGCTGCTATTGGGGTCCCCTGTTAGTCCCACAGAAACAGCCTAAGGCCCCAAACTCTGTCCTCATCCTAAAACTTAGTTTATCAAAGGGGAAAAATGTCCACTGGGCTGCCTTTTTTCTCTTGGCAGGTCCTCAATTGTCACTAACACCTGCCAGCTGTACAAGGTCATCCACCCAGCTCAGTTGCGGGATATTTTCATTATCTGCCAAACGAGCTGGGGGAGCTCTTACTTGCAGAGAAATATATGTGTTCCCTCCCTAATCACATCCATTCGTCTCCTTGGAGCATTTTACCTGGGCCCTAGCAATGATTTCAGGCAGGCATTTATCTTGGAGTTTATAGGATATTTGGCCATATCTGCTAATACTGTGAACATTTTTTAATCTGCACGTTTTAATGTGCAGTTGTAATAATAGAGGTGTGTCATTCCTTAAATGTTTTCATTTCAAAATAATTTTTATGATTGAATTTGGCCCCATAAATTCTTATTTATGAAAAACAACTTGCCCCTATGTCTGAAAAGCCACTTCCTCGACATTTCTCCCAAAATGCCTTAAAAGCCAAGAGTATGACAGCCACATGGGAACAATGAGGATAATTGACAGGTTTTGTGACTGTGTATTTTTTTTCCCCTGTGCCCCAAAGTTTCTAAGCCTTTGGGAGCCTCCAGGGACAATGACTCTGGTTTAATAACTGTGAAATGCTATTGAACTGGCAATAAAAAATATTCTCCAGCACCAAACAATATGATACTTACAACAGCCAGCATTCCTGCCAATCACAGGGCATTCACGCAAAACTGACTGGAGTTCCTCTAGCAACGGGAGTGCCCCCTTGTAAAATGTGTGCGCACAAGCACGAGGGTTTGGCAACATCGGAGGAGCTCTGCAGCCGTGCACCACAGTTTGCATTGCACTGAACTGCTGTATTTATGTTCACAGAGAAGAAAAACATCTCTCTTGTTTGCAGAAGGTAAATTAAAACATCAGGGTTGCGTGCTAGCGCCCGTAGACTCTACCACATGCATTTTTACTCTCCAAGTCTATCATTCATAAATTAGATCACTCATTCTATAGACCCACTACAACGTTCCCAAGGTTCCTCATTTTGATGGACAAATTTGGCAAAGTAGTAAGTTATTCCACATGAAGGTGATTTTTATTTTTTTAAGTGAAAGGAGTGAGCAGGGCAAAAAGAGGCCTCACTTAAAATAAACAAGAAAGGAAGAAAACGTCGTTTATTTAAAGCTGAGAAATGTCCCTTTCTGGGAAGAAGTTCATAAGATCCACTGAGTTGTCGACAGGACGGCTAACCAAACGACCGCTCGAGGAAGGTTAATGACCGTATTCTCCCAATGGGTAATTCTTTTTCTACACGAGATCAGGAGCCGGCTTGATTTAGGCAAATTGGCTCTGTTTCTAAGTATACGTTATGTGGAGGAGCATTGGTGGGCAAACACCCTGAAATTGAGATATGTAGAGAAAGTCATCACACCAGACTGCTGCACCATGTCTAGAAATCTAAATCAAGAAGTATGGACAGCAGAAGGATAGAAGGTCATCTCAGATGCCATTTAGTTGGAAGGTCCAGCTATGCACAGGCTGAAGTCAGAGCAGAATTTCTGCTATTCTGCTGCTGCACACGATTATTATTCTTGACCCTCTGCTTGGTGTGAACTGGGGATTCGATGCAGCACAGATAAGATTTTGAATTGGTTCTTTCCCAGACAAAAGGGGTGAAAGGAGGAAATTCTCATACAGACACGGCGGATCGGCACAAAGACCAAACAAAAGATAATAGCATGTTCAATATTTTCCTTGATTCCTTGTTGACTTTTGAGGCTGCAAATGTAACAGTTCCAAAAGGTTCAAGAGGAAAGAGGTTGCAAACAAAGGGGTTCTAGGGAGTGTAGTGACAGAACTCTTCTTTGAATTTGACACTATTAAGATCCCTGTCAGAGTGTACAAGTGACATTTCACTGATACATATGAAATCTTTTAAAAAAAAAAAACCTAATCTTTTCATTAGTTTGTAGAATGAGGTCAACAATAGCAATAGCTTTTTAGTAAATTTTGAATCCCTCACTTGGCTATGGTCTCCTTCACAGCACAAGCCCACACATAGCAGGTTCTCAATAAGTGTTAACTGATAATGTGCTTCTACTTTCTCAGTAGCTGAAAATATCATTAGTTTAACCATATGAAACTGCTTCTTTTGTAGGTCAAAAATGGTCAAATAGTGGCTATTCAGAGTTTAACCCAGTGCTTACTAACTACCCGTGTACTGTCAGCTACTTCATTCCACAAACATGTCCTAAGAGGTGCTGTGTGCCTGCCATGCAGCTAGACTTAGCTTCACTTTACCAGTGAGGAGAGAGATATGTAGATTAGGCTAGAGAGCGCCAAAGCCAAGTAGTTACCTAAAGAATAGCAAAATCTTGTGTGTTAGTCCCCAAACCTTGTATGTTAGGAACGTTTTCATTGTAAGTAAAAGAAACCCAACATAAACAATTATAAGCAGAAAAGTGGATTTAGGAGCTCATAAACTGGGAAGTTAAAAGGTGGAATTTTTTCAGACACAGGGGCTCAAGTAATAACAATCTCTCTCTCTCTCTCTCTCTCTCTCCCCGCCCCCCCATCCCCGTCTCTCTCTCTGCTCCCCCTCAACTCTTTGTTCTACTTGTCTCTCTTCTTTTGTATGGCGGCTTCATTCTCTCTTGCCACAGGCTTTCTCTAGATACAGCTTGCCATCCAAAAGCATCCCAAATCTGTCCCAGTGCCCATGCACCGGCTCTCATGGAAGAATACCATTGATCCTACTTGGGCCATATGCCTGGGCCCAATCTCAGTGGAGAGCAAGATTGGATTGGGCCAGGCTTGGATCATGAGCCCACCCCCCAGGGCAAGGAACAGGCTCTATGATTGACAATCCAGCAGAACCTTGTAGGATAGAAAAGATGCAGTTTCCCAATGGAAAGAGAGGAAGCAGCAGACAAAACCACAGATGCTCACTATTACCTTGCCAGTCCATCCCCATACGCTATCCAGCCTGAGAGCTCCAAAACAATTCATTTACTGACCCATGACTACATTCTCATTACAAAATTGGTATCCATGAGACTGAAAGACAACTCACTACTTAACTCCTTCTTCCCCCAAGCCCCAGCCACAGGATGTAGCTGTTGCTTGCTTCTGGTCAGGGCCCAGAAGCCACAGGAGTTGGTACACACTTTTGCTGAACCAAATGGATTTGGTCTCCAAGTGAGCCAGTTGGTTCTGAGCTGTATCATGTCTGTGGGCTATAATATGACTGTGGCAGACCTGCTCAAGGGCTTCAAAATTTGGTGCCCTTGTTTCACCATATAACCGAGACAAAGGTATGTGTGGACATCAGTGCAAACCCACCACACCTAAACAAACCTGCGAGAGGGCAAGCTGCACTGCATTTCTAAAATGAGACCAACATCCTAGGTGTTTCAGAATTAATTTGGGGATGGCAAAGGTTATCAGAAAATGAAATTAAAATAGTCTGTAGATTTCCTTACATTGTTATACTATTTACCCAGGGATTCATTGATAGGAAGTAAAATAAATGATTAAAAGCATATAGGTGTTTAAACAATATTTATTAAACTAAACTGGATTAAATTTACGGTTGTCTGAACTTTCAGTTAGATAGTAAAGCACACCATGACTCGCTTAGCTGTCTCCTCTGACAAAGTGACAAATCTGGTAGCAATTAGGAAGCGGTGGGCACAATGTTCTGGCAGAATTTGGCTGTGGTTGGAGCCCATAGGGTGTGACCGTATCCAGTGTATGAGATGGTCTGAGAACTCGCTAAGGTGGGCTGGGGTGGGGGCAGTCTGTTTTTCAAGAATACCCTCGTTGAGCAAGTATGTTCTGCCCGTGTACCCTGTTGGGGTCTTCGCTAGTTTCCAGACTATTTTCTTAACAGAGGGCACCGCTTTAATATCCTGCCATCACTCCTAATGGTACCCATCAAGAGCAGCCTGAGGGAGAGCCACAAGAAGTTAATAAGCCCAGGGTCAAACGTCTTAAAAGAATATGGCCTTCTAGGGCCAGACACAGGCTTTTGGACGCTGCCCAGCAGAACATACAGGCGTCCAGAGAGCAAGATGCCACCCTGGGGCCCCTCAGAAGCCTTTGGCCATCTCTGCCTATATCTAAACAGCACTGGAATTAATTCAGCGTTGCCCTGGGGTAAGAACCTTCCCTGCAGGGCTACTCACAAGGGAGCTTTCCCTGGAAAGCTTTTAAAAACCATTCACTCACCAGAAATTCACCATTGCTAGCCTTGGGCCACTTTATACACAATATAATGAGTAATTGGAAGATGAGTGGTGGTGGGAAAGAGGAGGGGCCCCACTGTGGTTGATAAAGAATGCTGTTCCTCCTGTTCTACTAAGTATCCAAGAATGGATAAATAAGCACCACAGGTACTCACCATCAAATTGGTTTCCCTGATCATCACCTACGAGCACATTTAGGAATAACATTAATCGAGTGTCAGGCAGATGTGAGGGGGGAGGGGATGGGTGTATACATACATAATGAGTGTGATGCGCACCGTCTAGGGGATGGACACGCTTGAAGCTCTGATTTGGAGGGGAAGGGGGGGCAAGGGCAATATACGTAACCTAAATTTTTGTGCCCCCATAATATTCCGAAATAAAAAAAAAAAAAAGAATGCTGTTCCTAATTGGGTGAAGCCACCCCTCACATTACTAGTGTCGGCTACACACAGTGGAATAAAACAATATTAATAGTAATAACACTTACATGGTGCTTATGACATGCCAGGAACAGTTCTAAGGGCTTTCCATATAATAACTCACTTAGTTACACAACCACCTTGTGAAGTGCATACTATTATTGCCCCTATTTTACAGCCAAGTATCACAAGCAGTAAAGCATTTATCACCCAAAGCCATATCCTTAGCCTCTATGAACATTGCCCCAACCAGGAGGTTTTGTCTTTTAAATAAGATAATATATATAGAATGCATGAGAAATGCACTTAGCACATATTATTATTAATAGTATACCAATAATATAACACATAAGAAACATATTATAGTATAATTAATAATTATCCTTACTAGGATTATTACAAGCAATTAATGGTAAAGATGTTCTGATTTGACTAAAATATCACATAAGAACTAATAATGAAGAAACGGGACCGGCAGGCCGAGGCCCTGAGCCTGTTTCCAGCCCTGGGTTACTGATTTACACGTTAACAGACTCGGGGTTAGTTTTCCTCTGGCTCTTCCTGAAGAGATGATTCCTCGTGTTTTTGATAATCTGGTTTTGAGTTCTTCAGATGAAACGCTAAGAGGGTGTTATTGCAGAATTGACACTTAAGTTTCTGAATATCAAAATAGTGAGATTTTTAAAAAGAAATTTCAAACTTAAATCAGTCCAAGAAGTAGAAAGAATTTAAGCATTCTCAACCAGACGTTTCAACGTAGTTTTCAGTTGATTCTATGTACAACTTTATAAAGGAAATTGTATTTATTATAGCATCCATCCAAGACAAAAGATCGAGCAGCCATCACAATGAAATCCTAGCTGGACAGATGTTTTACAGGCATCATTCAAGTACGAAAGCTGAGAAACATACTATGGCCGATGTCTGAACGTTACGCCTGCCCACCATCAAGCCACAGGACTGACTGTATTTGGTACTGATGGGGAAGGATGTTTTGGTCATGTGTGGGCACAGCCAAACCAGCTCTGACAGTGCCAGCGCTGTGTGGCAGGGACATGACTTACCAACAGCACTCTGCCTGCTTCTCCCACCCACAGCCATAGGAAATGACACAAGAAAGATAAATGTTTGCTCCTAACTGTGCTTTTATTGACTGAATTTGGGGGCTGCCAGAGCAACACGTAGGACTTCAGTTTATTTTAATTTTTTGGTTTGTGTGTATGTTTATTTGCTTTTTAACCACAGCAATTTTCTGAGTGCCACCTAGGAAGAATTTGGAGGAATGAGAGCTTTATCTAACGGGTTTTTTTTTCTCCCCCACTAGAGTACACATTGCCATTTTAAGAAGGATTTCTATCAGCTGTGAGCTTCTGCTTGCAAGTGTTTGTGTAGCTATTAATGTTAAAAACAGAAGCCATGGCATCCATTTTAAGTTTCAGGCATAAAGAAAAAAAAAAACTGTTTCCCTCGTTGAGAAGGCTCCTGTGTTTCCCAGCAGTGCCCGAATAGGATGTTTGTTTTAGGCTGGGAGAAGGAACGGCAGGCAGGCAGAAAGTGAACCAAGAAATGGCTTTTTTTTTTAAGTGTGGCAGATCGTTAATAACCAGTGAAGGATGGACTCAGGAAGCCTCATTGCACATATTTCTGGGACTGAAGTTGAAGACATCATTAATATTCTAGGGGAATATTGTTCCCATGAAGTTTTCTGTGGGCCTAAAAATCCAACCCACAGTCCCTTCTGAACAACTTGAGGAGCCGGAGGCTCTGAGACAGCTCATAGAACTTTGATTATCATTTGAAGAAAGATGAAGTTTCTTCTCTGCCCCACTATAGAAATAAGTTATTGTGCCTTCTTTTGTTAATCAGTTCAGCTCAGGTTTAGTCCCCTTTAATTCTCTGATTTCATATACTGTGGCAAAATGCTGAATTCCATTTATTTGGCATTTGCTTAGCTTTAGTAACATAG
This sequence comes from Eulemur rufifrons, assembly GCF_041146395.1. NCBI lineage: Eukaryota > Metazoa > Chordata > Mammalia > Primates > Lemuridae > Eulemur > Eulemur rufifrons. Next base: position 27,345,512 of record NC_091011.1, on the reverse strand, counting down.
CGTGTACCATATTTATTTTAACAATTTGTAGGCCTACTTCAGCTCAGTCGATCAGCCTGTACCAAAGGCCTTTAGAATTTTAGTTTGGTCTTTCTAAAACAGGGCTTGTATGCATGGATAGGGGAAAAAAAAAAAACCCCACAAAGCCTACATTTTGGCTAGAGAGGGACGTTAGGACAGAGGAGAGGGTATTTTTCATTGCCTACCGGACGAATATGCGTACACTAAGTTACACGAATGGGCCCAGGAACTGCCGGAAGATGGACTCCCAGTCCCTGGGTCTGGGAATGGGATGAAATGGGAAAAGAAGGGAGAAAAACTTTGCTAACTCTGCCTACTTTGGGAATAGTGTGTCCTGTCGGAAGGTAGAAGGTAGGTGTGTGTCAAACGAAAGAAAAGTGCTGGGGGGGCGGCTGTAGGGGGGGTACTTTTGTTTTATACAAAATCTCCTGAGGAGAGAGGAGAAAACAAGCAAGTAATAAATAACATACCCAAGTTTATCCAGAGCCCAAACAACCCTCAGGGCTGAGGCTCCACAGACCCTCCTTCCCTGCCAGACCCACTGCCAACAGACGCCTTTCCTGCCCGAAGACCCAGGCCTTCAGCCCAGGGGGAAAATGTTGGTGCGGGTATTTTGTAGCTTTTTCTCCCACACTCTGATAAGAACAAGCCCTGTTTGTTGAAATCTCAACTTCTCCACTCTATTTCCACCCTGCCCTCATCCTTCTCCGATTTTTTTTTTTAAATCCCTTAAAGGAAATGTCACTGCAACATAAGGAATTGGTCATTAGTATGTCTAACAGTGGACATTTTTTATGTAAAGCTCTGAATCTATGGCGAACAAAAGCAACTGTTCAGAACTCCTGGGTAAAAAAATTGCCCAGCAATTCTAAGTTAATGGGCAAGATTAATGGATTGTCATATAATGTGAAGGGAAAGTATTAGAAAAAAATGGGAGTGGCTCTACAAAATTGGTTTGGAATTGGAGTCTACCTGAAGGCCCCTCAGCCAGAGCATTACTGTCTGCAGTATTTTCAGCTAAGCGGTGTATTAATTTGAAAGCCATGCCTGGTACCCAGCACTTAGTGGTTGGTTTTATGTTAAAAATGCTTAGTATGAAACCTGTGCTGAAAGTTTGCCCAAACATCTCATAGTTGACTGCAAACCCGAGTGCCTGGGGGCTCTGAGTCCACACCTCAAGAATGCGGGTGATCGGGGACTTTCTGGCTCCACACCTGGATTTGTCAAGGCCTCTTCGGGCTGCTGGGAATGTGCCCTGCCTGGGGCCCGCCGCTCTCCCCATCAGCCCTCTGACAGATTAAAACACAACAGGGTCTGTTGCCTGACTGACACATTCCTCTCCTGTCTGCCTCTGAAAGGACTTTATTTAACAGTCCTGGAGTCGGGCTTTGACTGACAGATTGTGCGGGGTAAAAGTCATTCAGTTCCATTAAGCTCTGTAACCGCTCTGGAACAAAACACCTTCAAAAAAAGTGGGGGGCGGGGAGGGGAAAATAGAGCTGTGGAGAGTGGGGGCATGAGCTTTCGGGAGAAAAAAAGGGGATTCTTTTCAGGTTCAAAAACAATCCTCCTCTTTGCCTTCTGTCTATCAATTAGGGCGGCATTCCCAGAGGGAATACAGGCCCGGCCTCATTGGTGTCATTCAGCTGCCAATCTCCTGACAGGGACACCAAAGGGCCTCATGTAGCGCTGCGGAAACTGTCTGTCAGGCCATCGGCAGCTGCTATGACGACATCGCCTCTGTTTTCCTAGGACTATTATGGCAGGGGGAGTTCACCCCAACAGAGTCTAAGAGTCTTGGCTCCAAATCTCTGTTCATATTTTCCTTTCACAACCCCCTCGCATCTCCTCGATCCCAGTGCAAATTTCTGCACGAAAACAACCCCAGATTGCCCTGCCTGGCTGGGCTACGGGGTAAATAACAACGCGCCAGCCAAGGACATGGTCTTGGGTGTGAGAAGGGGGTTCTGCTTCTGGGAAAAATCAAGGGCTGACTGAACACATTCAATGGCTCCGGTTCAAACGAGTCCAGAGAAACAGGATTTGCAGGGAAAGGTGGCTCGATCGGCCGAAAGGCCTGCACAGGCCGAGAGTGTGAAGGGCAGCGTGGGCCTCACCGTGGCTTCCTGCCAGGCCTTGACCTTGTTTCGGTTGCTGGGGGTGCCATTCCCCCTGAGTTTTGCTTGGAGCCTGAAAGCTCAAATGCAGCTCAAAACTCTAAGCCAAACTCAGCACCAAGCAACCACTTCCCACCTCTCTGTTTTTCTGCCTTGTTCCTGCTTTCTCCGCAGTCAGACCCACACAGGCTGACTTGGGTCTGCCCCAAAGATGCCTCAGCCCGGGCTGATCACACTGAAGATCCAAGACTACAAAGGAGCAGTATGTTCACCTGAGCTTTCTGGCTCGGCTGGGAAAAATTCCCGCACTCCTTCCCTACCCGCTACACCCTCCCACCCAGTCCAGATTCTTCCTGAGACTGGGGGGCGATAACTCAGAGCCACTGATGGCCACCTGAAAAGATACCTGGTTGTCTTTCTGCGTTTTGTGATGGCTGTTTGCAATTCCTGGCGTGTCCCTGGAAGTCTATTCACGTTGCAGGGAGCTGCTTCCAAATGGTAATGACAGCACTTTGTACCAAACTGCGAGCTGGAGAGCGCGGCTGCCAAGCCCCACGGTTGGGCCGCCGTGTTGCAATGCTTCTGCTTCTATTATAGTTCTCCACATGTTCCGCCCAAACCGTACAAAATGTTTAGCCAAACCCCGTAAGAACATGTACCTAAAGCTGTCTCCACGCTGCCAGGGCTGTGGAGTCTATCTCTTCTCTTCCTTAATTCTGAAAGCTCTGCTAGGGTCCTACACTTTCTCAGCCTAAACTCCATCGGGGGTGGCGGAAATCTGTCTACACAGCTATACAGTAGTTTCAGGCATTCAGATGCTGAGCCTTGGATACGTACCACCTAAATGAAGACTATGCCTGCGGAAATTCAGAATTAACCAGATTTTTGGCACTGGGAATATATGCAGAGAGGAACAAATGGACAGAGAGAGAAAGAGAGGTAAACTTGATTGTAGTCTTCCTACTCTACAGCCTCAGGGGGACACACTCAGGAGCCAGGCCTTTGCCATCTGCACCGACAGAAACTGAAGCAGTCACGGGAGCCACTAATTGTTCAGTAATGAGTGAACATTTCCACATTGCTTTGCAGATCTTTGGTTGTTATTGCCACACATTTGCATTACTGCAGCAGAGGAATCTGACCTACGGGATTGGGCAGGTGGTCAAAGTTACATACAAAGAGATCTAACCTCCAGGGACATCACCCAATAGGGACGTTAGCTGCTAGATGGAAGGATGTTGGGAGCATTTTGTTCAGGATGGATTACGTTGAGAACACCACTTGGAGTATCCCCAAATGAGCAGATGCTTTGGAGCTCCTAAATGCTCAACGATGGCATGCATTTCCCTCCTGGGGCTCCATGTCACTGTTCAGTGTCCTGTAACCTCATCCCTGCTTTTCGTGTTTTCCACCAGGACTTCAGATCCGGTGTTATGTGTTGCTCACATTTCTGGCCTCACCATAGACAATAGTTTCCAAAAACCTCTCAATCGAAGGCCAATTAGTATGAGATCTGAATACTGAATGAACTGTGAATTGCCTGTGCTGGAAAGACAACCATCTCTGTTTACTGCCTTCTCAAGCAGTTCCTGACTGTCTGTGCCCACCGTGGATGCTGCAAGTTCTCTCTGACCTTGTGCTCCAATGTCTATTACATTAGGTACTATGCCTTTCCTGGTTTTCTTTCCATTCTGCTATCAAGAGTTAAAGGGTCCTTTGGACCCTCAAGGACAGGAATGCATCATTCTTTGTGTATAATATTCATTGTGTGGTATCTTAGTTGAATTTTTTTCCTTATAGTATTTCCCCTTGACTCATTACATTGTGGAACCAAACCTGTTACAATTTAATTTTAACTGAATAAATAGTTCCTATAATTTGGTATTTATACATAAGTTTAGACAATTTGCTCTTATATCTCTGTGAGTGGATTCCTCTCACTATGAATTAGCCTAAATAGACATTTAAAAAAAAAGCAATAAAATCCATCATCACCACCACTATTCTTTCATTTTCATTCCCATGCAAACCACGAGACTCAATAAGAGACACTCAACATAAAAATACCTAACTTCTTCCCCCTGCCTCCCCAACTCAAGAAAATTCTAAGCCAGAAATATAAATGCATAACATGTCACTTTGTGCTGGTAAATTACAACTTTTATTCTGCCTCCAGAAGGAGATAGGAAGAAAGGACTTGAATGATCACCTACAGTGACACAAATCCTGTGAGGATGGCTCCAACATGTTCCTTGGAATGTTGTGAGTTTCTAAAATAGCACATATGCCCATGTCCAAAGGTATATAAAACTTCATATTGTTAAAATTATCCGCCATCCTCTATTAGCCACACACAGAGATCTTCTGATAAAACAATAATAACTTTGAAGGACATAGTATACAGGAAATGTCAGAATAACCAAAAATAATTGACTGAAAAAAATCCAATACATATCCTTAAATAACAAAACTACATATGAGAAGTATATTCTTGGTACTTCAAGAAAGAATTTTGGGAAAGCTTATTTGAAAAGATGAATGAAATTGATCTATTTACAGTATGGAGACAGCTGTAAGACCCCCAAACAGTAATGAGGCTAAATTTTCCCAAGTTAAGACTTTGAGCCTCAGCAATGATCTTGGACTAGGGATTAAAAATACACAGGTACATTAATCTTCACTTTGTTTTCCTTGACCCCACAGATTATAATATAGTGACTTTACTAGAATAATCATTATACAGGAGAAGACTGGCTTTTTAAAAAGGAACTGAGCTAAGCAAAGCCAAGCTAAAGGTAAAATTAACCCTGGTTGGGAGTATTGCGTCAGTGCCCTCTTTATAGCCGTGGAAACTATAAATCTAATCCAAATATTCAGGATTTGCCTTGTTTCTTTTATATGACTGATCGGTTTTAAAAAGTGCTGCGCCCTTTAACATTTGTTTTGTTCTTAAATATAGAAGGAGAAGGAAAGGAAGGAAAAAATGGAGAGAACAAAGGAAGAGGTGAGGAATGAAGATGGTTCAGCTTGTCACTAAGTTTAATAATGATCATCCCTGGGATGGCCATTCATCAGCTGGGTTGAGAAAGCCACAGAACCTGAAAGATGAGTCAGAGCAGCACCAGACCAAGCCAGCCACACATTACTTCTCTCAAAATGTTGGCATGCAATGCATGCTTAAACAAAGCATTAAGAAAAAGTTTTATCTTTTTCATAAATGAAATTGGTATCATGGTGCCTCCATAGCCTGAAGGAATTAATTGTCAAAGTCTGTTCCATAAACTTTTTTTTCCTAACTTTAACTTTGATTGCCTTTTATGCATGTAGAAACTGAAGCAGTTTATACTAAAATGCTGGTTAGCCTTTTGTGAGAAAGCAAATTCTCACAAGGCACAATGACTTCAGCTGCCCTGCGAAGGCACGCCTTTAATCAGGACTGAAAGCCTAGTGCTGTTGGTAGGTTGAAAATGAATGTATTTCCTTGAACTTCATGGTATTCTTAATTACAGTTTTAAAGTGAGTGGATGTTAAAGAATTTCTGGCAAATCTTTGTTTTAAAATGTTGCTTCCAGGTCCGAATCTCAGTTTACTTGCCCTTCAACCACTTGTTTCTCTATTTCACAAAGCTGAACTGCCAATTCTTGTTTCTTTCTGGAAACTCCTCATCTTTCCTGGGAAAGACGCTTTCTGAAATCCCCAAATTTCTTCAAAGACTCTGGAGATAAAAAATTAAGAGAGAAGACTCGAGCCCATCCTGGTTTTCTTTTGTTCCATACACTTGAGAATATTTTAAATGTCCAATTTTCCATAAGAATCAATACCTGACCTACTTCCTAGTCATTCAATAGATAAATGTGTGAACCCAGAACTCAAGCAAAAAGTTGACCAGTGAGAATGTTATAAGCCACAAGCTCATGACGCTAAAAGGTACTGCTCCTTTCTTTCTAATGGTCTCATACACCACGGCCAAGTCACTGTCCCTCTCCAATTCCCACCTCTATAACATGAATAGTATTTCACATCAGTCTTCCCATGATAGAATATGCTTGTGGCCTTTCTTTGGGTTCCTGTTAAAGATCTTCCATGAAGCTCTGTCCTTTCTCCCCGTTTCTTCCATGATCCAGGCCACAGGGAAAATCAAAATCCGAGGTGGGAGCCAACCAGGAACCAAAACCAACTTCTCCAGTCGCACATGTTCATAAACATCAAGCAAACTAAAATTTTTCTTCAATTCTTTTAGACATGCATTTCATCAAAACTGAGCTTTTTTTTTCTACCTTAAATACTTGAAATGGTTATCTAATTGGATACTTTTCTAGAATGGTTCATTACTCATGTGGTTTTAAATAGGTGCAAAAAACATGGTGTGTCCGTGATACTGGTTTGACATTTCTAGTTTGGGTGGCTAAGGTGCAGAAGTGGCTTACACACTAGGCTGATGCATTGCCTTTTTCTAGACAAATGTACTTCGTGACATTTGATAACAGTAATGTGATTAAGCAACGGCAGCCTGAGCATCAGCTCCTCAATGGTGCTTTAAAATTACTTGAAAGAGAGTAGGTTCCTTGATACAGTAGAACAATGTGACCCCTCCAACCTCCACCCTAAGTATCAGCTACCACACACAGAAAGGGCCAGACACAATAAAGCTTTCCTTTTAGATTTGGTTTGGAGCTTATCCCAACACTAGAAATGGTTTTGGTATGAGTCCTCTTTGTTACTGGTTTTCTATAACTATTTGAGTATAATTTCAAATCTTAAAAAGTATAACAAATAAAAATAAACTCATTTGAAGTAAATACAAAACAATGGCAAGGAGTCACTCTGAGATCAATATGACACACAGGCACAAACATGTTGACCTACTAATTAACCTTACCTTCATGTTTACAGTATGCCTTTGGGCAAATCTGAAATGTTTTGTTTATAATTATGGCATTTCCCCTCTTGTGAAAAGTCTATTATATTTACTAGAACTTTATTCTCACCCCCATTAGTTACAAAGCAAAGAATGTGGCCCATAATGTAAAATATTTCAAGAAATGGAACCAACCACTTAAAAATACATACCTGTTATCACCAGTAGCACTTGTAACAACATAATGGCAAGATTCTGGTAAATTGCCTTTGGCTGTTTTCAGAGGCCCAATATGAAATGGAGACATTGATCTCAATTATGCAGCTTTAGGTTTGGTTGCTTGATTTGAATGATTAGGATAATTATCTCAATTATTCTCTGCACTTTTGTGTGTGCAGACGCAGGCTTAAAACATGATAGGGTGGAGAGTACTTAATGGGAAGACAAAAAACCTGGATTTAAATGGATCCATGAGTAAGCCTGTAATTTTGAACAAGTTGCATCCTCTGTGTGTCTCCGTTTATCCATCTTCCAAACAGAGAAAGAAATAGAAACTCCATTTTATCAGAGCAAATCAAGATGATTGAACCTTTTCAGCAGCTTTTAGAGAAAATGTCACATGAAAACAAAATAATGCTGTGTTAGCCCAGATCTCCTAGAAAACAGAGCTGAATCGGGAATTTAGTCCTGATTTCTTTGGGAGGTGTAATCCCCGGGCAATGAAAGTGAAAGAAAGAGAAGTGAGACAGGGAAGGGTAGAAGCAATGCAGACTGATGCACTATTATGCTGGCTGGTGCTTTACAGTGGGTCTCAGAGACATGCAGGAGTCCACAGAGGGAGGAAGGAAAGGGCATTTAGTCAGTTCCTTCCTCCTATTTGCCATTGGTCCAAGCACATACAACGTTCGGGGAGTTAACGCCACACTTCTGGTTTGCACCATCATGCCCTGTGGAGTGTCATTTCATCAGAGTTGGGAGGAGGTGGGAGAATCCAGAAGCTCAGGTGTGTTGACCAGATGGCATCAGGCTGCACAATGATGTTGGTCCGAACAGAGTGAAAAGCGCAGCAGGAAGTGAGTAGAGTGAGCAGCTGAGAGCTGGGAGACAAAGCTTGTGACATGCATGCAATGCAAACACAGTTAGCCAAATTGGCTCCCTACTATAACTACAGATTTGGTATATCAATGAGTTACCAAGCATTACCAAAGTGCCAACCAATTTGCCAAAATACATGGGCCCAGATGAAAAATACTCAAATTTCTGGGTTTGAATAGAAAAGTTAGGGTATTTTCTCTAAAGAAACGATTTAAATGGAAGGGACATAATGCTAAAAGGCACGGATGATTTTAAACCTTTCAAGAAGCCACCACGTCACCAATGGAAGACAGCATGGGGGAGGGAGCACTGCGCTAGGAATTAGGCCCAGGTCTTCCAATAGCGAGCAATTCACTCCAGTCAGCATGCAGCAGCCTCAGCCTTGCTAGTCATGGTACTAGGAAGTAGGGCAAACGCAATTTCATGGGCATTGTTTTTCTACTGAAGAGCTCAAGTTCTAGTCCAGGAGTTTAGTGGCTTTTTTTTTTTTTTTTTTTTTTGCATACCCAACATCCATTCTTTCTCCTTCTAATAATGGTGCCCCAAAGGTCATCTGAGGACCTCCCCACCTCCTAGTCTCAGTCCCTGCAGTTTAGGAAGGGCTGACCCCATGCGCAGGTCCATAGGCATGTACCCAAGGCCTGGCCAGTCAGAGCCACGTGATGGTTCAGGAGTGGTTCAGAGCCCATCTGAACCAGTTTGGCAGAAAGAAGGGCCTTTTTCCCCTTTTGGATTTGGAGTGGTGGTAATCTATTTCTGGGGCTGCTGGTAGCCATTTATCCTCCCAGGCGAAGCCTGCCTGCACAATGCAGCCAGCACAGAGGAAGGCAGGACTGAGGAATGGAGAGACACTGGATCCCAAGAGCACTGTTAGAGCTTCCGAATCCAGCCAAACTTTTTGGTTATTGAGCCCATAAAGTCCTTTTTTTGCTTAGAGTAATTTGAGTTGAGTTTTCTGTCACTTGTAGCTAAAAGACTCAACTGATACAGGGAGACAGATATGCAAGTAATCGCAATGCAATGTGATACATCTTAATGCGAAGAGAAAAACTAAATGCTCTGGGAGTTCTGGACAGACAGTGTTGCTTCTTTGGACCTGTATTGGTAAAATGGCTTATCTGCCTGGATAACCTTGAAAGTGCCCCCACCCTGACCCCATCCCCACATCCTACTGTTCAGGGAAGCGTTGGCTCATTAGAGCCTTTCTCCTGGTGTAGGGAACTGCTACACAGGGAAAAAAGCATGCTCACAGCCATCTGTTTACTGGCAAAGCAGTGCAGCTTTCTCTGCCTCCTTGAAGATTCCATCAGATTATTAACATGGTAGGTCACTGCTTGGAGACGCAAACCATCGCCGATTAGTGGAAGGGGAGGTGAGCTTGCCAATCGATAATCACCACACCACCTGAGGCACTTTGAAAAATTACCTCACGGCATTCCTGGGTCCTTAGGTAAATCCTTAGACTTCATCCTGAAGAAAATGAATCACACATGTGTCTTCCTCGCCCATGTGATGTGCATTGGTCTGGGCGAGGCACTGTGGCTGTTCCACACAAATATGAAAAGCATTTGAACACATGGGATGATGAGTGCCATAGGAGGGGTAATAAAAATCAAAGTTCCTGCAGCTGTCCCATCTAGCAGGGGACCACCTTCTGGGGTTCCTTTCCTGTAGTGCCTACAATTTGGTTATTATGAATAGGCACTGTGGCTTGGTTTCCTGCCCTCAACATGTAGACCCTTCAACCAGAGGTGAGGGAGCCTCCATACACCAGGTGTCATTTGGACAAAGGGGCCTTCTGCCCCCTCTTTTCAGGCTGACCACACATTTCAGATGCAGTGGAAATGAAAAAAAATCAGGCACCTTATTCGTATCTTGGTTTTGGGGTGGGGGGAGTGGAGCTCCCATCCGATGCCCCTATTATTAATAGAAGCCATGTACTGCGTCAGGTATTCTACATACACCAGCTTGTTTTGTTCTCACAACAGTCCTATAACATAAATACTCTCACATCTTACAGAGAAGAAACTGAGGCACAGAGACATCAGTTAACTTGCCCAGGATCACACAGCTAACACGTAACGGAACCTGACTTCCAACCTGGAGGCTGCATTCTTGCCCACTGTGCTCAGCTGCCTCCCGGCTCTTGGTCTTCCCCAGGGAGGGGCATCTCAGTCCGACATTCAGTCCTACAGCCCACCCAGATTTTTCACTGGCCAGATTTTCTTCCACAACCCCATTCTCAACTCAGCCCCCTCCCTAACCCAGAGATTAAAAAGTCGTCAGATAAAACAATGCACTTGTGACTAAGCTCATGTTGTTATTCCCAGTGTATTGCTGGGAGTGTACAAAAGTCCTATGTGTGTGCCATTAAGCAGGTATCATGCATGTGGAGTCAAGCTCTGAGAGTGTTGTGTGGAGTGTGTGTATTTGGGTAGATTTAATACACAAAATCCTCTCCAAAAAAAACCTTGAGAGAACATTTATCCAACCAACACATGTTTATTGCATATCTCCTATGTGACACGGGAAGAATACTAGATGCTTAGTCTTTACTTTGTAGACATGAAAACAAGTAACTCCAAACAGAAGGAAGAATCTTTTACAGTTTGCTTAAGCTCCATAAAATTTCTATCAGCCAAATCCTTGGTCAGTAGAGTGGAAGAACTGGAAGCACAGGAAAAAGTTTTGAAGGAAGCAGCATTTTAATTAAGCCTTAAAGACTGAGAAGAGTTTTGACAAGCATAGAAGGGGAAGGAAAAATTCCACAGAACACTGACAGCAAGAGAATAAGGTATTAGGATGAAGGCAGGTTTTCGTCAAAGGAAGCAGTCAGTGTGTTTGAAGGCAGGAGCCTCTAGGGAAGTCCCAGGAGGAGCCGGGCAAGTAGAAGTGGCCAGAATGCAGAAGGCCTTTATGGAGGCCCTACACCCAGTGATTTTTCTGTCCACCACCCACACTGCCTTTAGAGAGCTGCCCCTCCACCATTGTGTGCGGCCCCAGTGGGGCTGTCATCACTGAGCCAGGCACCATGGGGGTGGCACAAGGCTCAGGAGAAGATAATCAGAGCTGCCATTAATGACTGGTCCAGGGATGGACACAAGATCCAAGCAGGGCCCATCGGGGCTTTCTGGATCATTATAAAGATACAGGGAGGAGAAACATGGCTCTTACCTCTGAGGTTAGAAGTATATAAATTTGGGGATGTTGGCAGCTATCTTTCCCATTATCTAGAATGAGGCTGTTGGTAAAATGAAGCAATGACAATGAAGAACCAGTAGCCAGAAGGTGACAAGAGAGACAGAGTGCTGAAGGCATTGTTTAAGCCCCTGCATCCACCTATGCCTGAAGTTCTAGGTCCATCCCGGGACTTCTCAGTTACATGAGTCATTAAATTCCCTTTTGGCTTGAGCTACTTCAAGCTAAAGAGTCCTGACCAGCAGCTATGAGCGTTATGCTAAGCAGTTTGGGTTATACATGGACCGCGAGGGAGCCGCTGAAAATCCCCCAATTTCAAGTGGTTGAAGCATAGAGACCTACACAGCAGACAGAAAGACTATGGAGAGACTGAATAACCTTTCGGGGGTCAGATGGGCTGCCCAGCCCATCACAGGATGAACACTCACCATGTCACAAAATGAAACCTTACCAAATAGGAGCTATTCAGGGCTGGGAGCAACTTCAAGTGGGTCCCTAATCTTCTAGCACCTCTGGATAAGAGGACATATAAACCCAGCAACGTGCCTCCTCGGGCTGGAAGGGTCTGCTTCTGGGGCAACTTCTTACCACGCGGACGGGACCTTCTAATTCATCTTGTGAATTCAATAAGTTAAACCAATCCAACAGCCATAATAGAATGACACACTCTGCCACACAAAGCGAGATCCCCACAAAATGGTGACATGAGTTTGAGCTACAAATTATTCCCAATATTGTTAGCAATATTTGGATAGTAGATCTCTTATCCAACAGGGTGATAATACCTCAAGAGGAGCAGGTGACTTGTGAGGTCAAGGAACAGGGCCTGAAACAGCATTACTGTGACAAATGCAAAGGGTCTTGTTACCTCCCTGTCTGAAACTTAAGATGTTTGAAGAAGAAGAGGTGCTGAAATATCTGCAGTTGGTGGTGACACCTGAGAACGTGGTGATCCCACCTCCCTACACACAAGGGCAGGGATCATGCCTTTTGCTGCAAATAGCTTTGAACCTTCTGGCCACCTCCAGCCCTGATTTCTATCTTGGAGGAAAAAGAAAACCACTTGGCTCTTAGGCCCAAGGCCAGTGCATCAGGTTGCTCGTCACTTTGAAAGTGACATAAGATGAACCCTTATTTTGCTCGTAGGAAATCCCAAGTTAAAATGACTCATAGGTATACTAAGTAGAGAGAGTGCCCAGTCTTCTGTCTTCAATAACAAGATGAACTCTTACCAGGTGGGAGCTACTCAGGGCTGGGAAAAACTTCAAGTGGGCACCTGACCTCCTAGCACCTCTGGAAAAGAGGGCGTATAAGCCAGGAGATGTGCCTCCTTGGAGCTGGAAGGGTCTGCCTCTGGGGCAAGTGCCCACCATGCTGATCTACCATAGCAACAAGGAGATTGATTGACAGTGGCATTGCCAGGTCGAAACAGAAAGTGTCCCAGGCTCCCGGGATTTGTGCTGTGCTCATCTCTGCTTAGCCTCTGCCAGCAACTGTACCCACTGTCCTCGCCAGGATCAAAGACCTGGGAGAGGCAGGAAGCCAGACGGTTGCAACCCAGCATGGCACCACTCATGGGTGCCATGAGCAGCACGATGTCTGCAAAGGAGGCTGGGACGAGAGGAGGGAGCAGGGAGGCCTCTGACTCACCACAGCCAGGCTCAGAAGACTGAGAACAACTCTCACAGCAAGAATCTCACTGTTCTGACCAATTCTCAGACACTCATAGTCCACATTCTAACCAATCTGAAATAGGGATGCATCTTGTAATAAATGGTGTGTCATACTTTAAAACTGGCACAATTGATGGTGTTTTAGGTTCAACAACATATGGTATATCAGGACCACCTGCATACAATGTTAAACTAAAACTCCCTGGCCATTCCAAAGAGACATTTTTATAATCTAAAAGGCCCATTGCAGCAGTAGGAGCAGGAGTCACAAAACCAGGAGAGATCACAGTGCAGCAAGAGAGAGAAATGTTCAGCCCCACTCTCAATTGCTCAGAAGTTGCAACATACAAAAGAGATATAGCACATGAACCTTTCACACTCGGGAAATGCCATATTGCTGGCTCCTATAGAGGTCATCAGCTCCAAAGGACATTTCTCATCTTGATGCCTGAGTTGAGGGCAGATGGTAACAAAGGTGGGAAGGTGATGGAGATGGTAATTTGATTGTGGCAGAGATTAAGACCTGACATCTAAATAGTACTTTAAAGCAACAGTCCTCAAACTTTTTGGCACCAGGGATGGTTTCATGGAAGACAATTTTTCCAGTGGGCATTGGGGGGATGGAGGCAGAGCTCAGGCAGTGATGCAAGCGACTGGGAGTAGCTGTAAATACAGAGGAAGCTTCGCTCGCTCAGCTGCCACTGACCTCCTGCTGTGCAGCCCAGTTCTTAACAGGCTGTGGACCAGTACCAGTCCATGGCCTGGGGTTGGAGACCACAGCTTAAAGTTTCAAACATTTTTCTGAGCACTATGATCTTGGGCCCAGCTAGGGTCATTGTCCCCCTTGTGCCAGATGAGGACCTTGAACCACAAGCAGCAAAGAGACTAAGGTTGCACAGTTGGTCGGTGGTGGAGAAGTGACTAGACTCCTGAGAAATATGATCTTTCCTTACAGCCCTTCCACTATTCCACAGGGGACGAGGGATTTAGCCCTACGTAGACTTTTCTCCAATCTTTTCAAGCTCAAAAAGTAGAATGATGTTTGTATGTCTTATTTTTACCAGCATTCCAGGAGGAAAAATTAGTAAAGAGACAGAAAAGGGCAAATGCATGCTTTAAATGGCCATGTGCAAAATGGTATCTACGTTAATCCTCATAATTGAAATGTTACATGATAATATTTACATGTATATGTAAATTATTTACATGATAAATAATTTGTGCCTCAGAGACACATTTTTCTGGTTGTCAAAGTGATACAAACTTAGAAAATAATAAGAGATTCAAAACGTTCAAAGTATTGACACAATTAGCCCACAGTGAGTAAGTATCGTCAGCAAGCAATTGACACTTAAAAATCCTGCAAAGGCTGTGACAGAATTTTCCCCCCATGGGGGCAGATAGTATAATTAGGGGAACAAGAGAAATATAAAAAATATATTAATACAGGATTGCAAATGATTAGCTCAAGGAAGGAAGGGCTATGAACTGGAATGGTTGCAGGCTTTTCAGAGAAGCAAGTCTTTGAGATGGGCTTTAAAGGATGATTAAGATTTAGTTCAGCTAAGGGAGGTGGGTGGCATTCCTGAGTCCAGTAAACAGGTGAGAAAACAAACAAGATCTTATATAGAGCTTGGCATGTGGCAGGGTGCTCGGCGAGGGTCACTGAGGGGAAATGGAAATGAACAGCAGTTTCTCAGGAGTGAGAGAGCACAGGCTGGTGGAAGAGTGGGGCTTAAAATAGGGTAATAAAAGACAGTTCCAAAGGTGGATTATAAAGGATCTTGAAAACAAGACTAGGGTACTTAAGGTATTGGATTTTAACCTATAAACAATGAGGAGAGGGCCGGGCACGGTGGCTCACAGCTGTAATCCTAGCACTTTGGGAGGCCAAGGCCGGAGGATCGCTTGAGGTCAAGAGTTTGAGACCAGCCCAGGCAACATAGTGAAATCTCATCTCTACAAAAAAAAAAAAAAAAAAATTTAAATAATAATAATAAAAAAAATAGCCGGGCATGGTGGCACACACCTGTAGTCCCAGATGCTTGGGAGGCTGAGGCAGGAGGATCACTTGAGCCCAGGAGTTTGAGGTTACAGTGAGCTATAATTGGGCCACTGCACTCCAGCCTGGGTGACAGAGTGAGACCCTGCCTCTAAAAAGGAAAAATACAATGAGGAGCCACTGCAAGTTTTTGAGCAGGAGAACTGGTGGGAAGTGGTTTTTGATAGATAATCGGCAACATGCTTAGGAAGGACCCCATAAATAAAACAGGATGAGGGAGGGTCATTGAAATAGAGGAGACCTTGTCTCAGGTGGATCCTGAGATGGAAACAAACAGAAAACTTGAATCATGAACCAACTGCCCAGCCCTCAAGGACAAATGGCAGAGTTTAGGCAGTCTGTGGGCATGCAAGTGGAAATGCCCAGCAGTAGTTCAACTGTGGAGTCTTCCACTCAGGAGAAAGGTCCAAACTATATATAGATAAAGATAGATAGAGGGAGATGTAGATTTAAAAGTTTTCCATATTGATTCATAAATTTCAATAGCTAGTTTTACATAGATGCATGTCATGTATATATCCAGATATATTAGATAGATAAATTATAGACAGAGACAGACAGATAGATGTTCGGCATTTAATTCTGCTCCTTTTTCTCTCTCTCCCCTTTATCCAGCCATTCATCCCCCCTCCCTCTTCCACAGTTTAGCACCTTCTCTCAGTACCTTTTGACACTGGATTTTTCCAACAATGAAAATACGCCCTTCTAGCAACCAAAAAAGGTCCAAGATTGCCCTGCCTCTGATATGCAAGAGTACAAAGATAGAAATATCCACTGAAACTGATTTGTACAACTGGTCCATTTATTCATTCCTCTGACAATTAGTTCCTGAGTACTTCCCATGGGCTAAGTACTGTGCTCAGTGCTGGAGATAGAGCAATGCACAGAACATCCTTCCTTCATTCATTTAATAAACGTTTGTAGGATACATACTAGGTACAAAGCTCTGTGCAAAGAGCTGTGTAAGTCATGGCTCCCGACTTCAAAGGATCACAGCCTAGGAAGAAAGAAAATAAACCCCTACTGGCAACATCAATATACATGAAGTCATCTCCTTATAGGGAGTACATTCATGATTCCAGTCTCAAATAAAGTGTTCCGTTCCACACATCCAGGAGGAACCAAGGTCTGGGGAGGAAATGAAACCTTTATAACTGTCCTGAGCATGTGGGATTAACAAGTGTTCTTGTAAAACTAAATGCCAAGTGCAGAGCTGCCTATTGGCCAGTTGCCTCCTCAAAGGCATTTACGTTTATTTATTTATTTGTTTATTTATTTGTGAGATTTATCACATTTGCAGGCTGTATCATGTGGCTTCGGGGTCAAATAAATCACTTTTTAAAGCTTTAACATCATTCTTAAGCATTGTGGGCTCCTCGCAGACTTTCTAAAAGCTTTTTTCAAGAACAGAATTAAATCCATTTTACAAATAAATACACAGGAAACAACAGAGTTTAAATGCACCACTGAAGGAAAAAAAATTCCAAGAAAAATCTGGAGGTACGATTGAAGTGTTCTACAGTACTTCTTAGAATTGGAAAATATCCTTTTTACCCTAAAAAAGGGGGGGAGGGGGACTCGGAATTCTGCCTCTCTTCTTCTTGGCACATGTTCCTACTTCAAAGGTATGTGTTCCAGGAGGCTTTGTCATAAGGTGCAGGAAGACGGCCAAGGATCATAACAAAGTGCGTAATGGAATGGAATAGAAATGCATTTTTAAGAAAGCTGGCGTGTCATTTGGAAATTCAGCCGAGGCAGATTCTCCCATCTCCCAAGGCCTAAGTCTGCCTCTGGGAGACAGCTAAGCATATAGACAGGAAAATTGACTGTCTGGGTCCAGATTTAGGATGTCATTGTACTAGCATAATTAATATTATATTAAATTGTACTTTCATATAGTCATCACACATTTGCTGAACACTGTGTACTAAGAACAGATTAGGTGCTGTGGAATACAAAAAGTAAGGCAGGGTCCCTGATTTTAAGGAGAATTCACACAAATTTAAAATGATCATATATATAGATAATAACAATGTGTTGCACAGTTGAAAATTACTAACAGTAGATTTTAGGTGTTCTCACCACAAGCAAATGTTAAGTATGTGAAGTAATACATATGTTAATTACCTTGATTTAGTCATTCCCTAACGTATACATATCTCAAAGCACTGCATTGTACATCATAAATATATACAACTTTTATTTGTCAGTTTAAAAAATGAATAATTTTTACCATCATATAATAAATTCTACAAAAAGTTACTATGAGAGCCTGAGAAAAATGCTTGATATCAGCAGTTGACTGTTTCATTGTTATATCATCTCAGTCTAGCATTCTCCCGTTTTTTCTGTGCTCTCTCTCTCTATATATGTATATATGACAAGATATGTTTCTTCTACTATAAAGCAACTTGCTTTTTCAAATGCAGCTGACTTACCTTGACTAAATTGGTTTACTATGGAAATACATGTTGATACTTGATCTGTAAGACATGCATGTATTTTTGTTCTGGTTATAACCTTAAACCATTATTTTGGATTAACCAACAGATTCCCAATCCCAATTGCTTTGGATAGGAGACCTTCTACTCCACAGTTTCTACCACTACAATAAGCCACCAAAGACCAGAAGCCATGTTTTGAAAATCTGTGATTCCCTACCCCCACAAAAACAGAAATGATAAATAGGAATTCAATAAATATTTAATAATTCAGACAGGTAGTTTCTAGATCTTGTCACGTCATAAAAGCTAACCTATGTTCTAAGCCACTGAGATTTGGGTGTTGTTGCTGCAGAATAACTTAGCTTATACTAACCAATACACCAGACTTCAGTGTAAATATGAGCAAAGAACAAATGAATGGTCATATTCCAAGCTATCTATTTGTTTGACATCTACAGAATTCTCTGAGAAGTCAGGTAGAGCAAACTTTACCTCTTTCTATTCCTCCATTCCTTCTAAACTCTGCTATGCATTTCAAGTGAAATATCATTTATCCTTACTTTTTATCCTCTCCTGTGTACCTTCCTGTAATCACTAAAATCCTTCAAGCCTGGAAAAAATAAAAACACCAGGAAAAAATA
The DNA here is from genome assembly GCF_041146395.1 of Eulemur rufifrons. Classification (NCBI taxonomy): domain Eukaryota; kingdom Metazoa; phylum Chordata; class Mammalia; order Primates; family Lemuridae; genus Eulemur; species Eulemur rufifrons. The sequence continues at coordinate 27,327,403 of NC_091011.1, read as the reverse complement.
AAAGATCCAGCTAAGAAAAACAAAATTCTTTGTTGTTCTGTGGTTTCATGATCACTTATCATGAGAACTGATAAGAACAATAGCTCTTATTTATTGAGTGACTACTATGTGCCCAGCTCTGAGCTAAATGCATAATCCTCCCAACAAGCTGATGCGGTAGCACCACTATTATCTGCATTTCACAAAGGAGGAAAGTAATTGTTCAGAAGCTGGACTGAATTTTGACAAGGATTGTCTGTCTTCAGAAGGAAGACTATATTAAAAGGCAGTTCATGCATTTCGTTGGGTGCCGTCTATCTTCAGAATTGCTTCACACAGAAGGGGTTGAAAAATGCTCATTTTGTGGCTAATCGAATTAGTGCTTCTCTCTCAAGCATAATGAAATTTAAAGCTATTTTATTAGTCCCCTTGGGACTTTTTAAAAAATTCTTCCTCTACTGTATTAGATTAGTCCCACCAAGACGGCCCTGTATAAAATGAGGTCAGGCTCTTGCAGGGCATTTCTTTGTTGCTCCTTCCTATACCAGGACATGTCAAGGTCACCTTGTTCGGTCTTCCAGTTTCCCTTCTAAATATCCCAGGAAGAGATCAGAGTATCCTCTAAACATTAGAACCAAACTGAACCCTCCACTCTCCACATGCTCTTAGTGGCTAGTACTGTGTGTTCCCGGGTACATCATGGAACAACTACCTCCCACACTTCAGGGGAACAGAGATGTGCTTTAAAGGAAATCATGTTTGTCTCTAACCAGTGCCATTCCACACATACTCAGAGCCTTTTGGCTGTGTCCTGAAAGGTCTTCTGAGGATAACATGGTGTAAAGGACTAAATGTCTGTGTCCTCCCAAAATTCATATGCTGAAAGCCCCAAGGCAGTCGTGTTAGGAGGTGGGCCTTTGGGAGGTGATTAGGTCATGATGGTGGAGCCTTCGTGAATGGGATTAGTGACTTTAAAGAAGAGGCCCTAGAGAGCTCTCTCACCCTCTTTCCACCGTGTAAGGATACAATGAGAAGACAGTCTGCAACCCAGGAGCAGGCCCTCACCAGAATCTGACTGTTCTGGCACCCTGATCTTGGACTTCCAGCCTCCAGAACTATGAGAAACAAATTTTTGTTGTTTGTAAGCCACATAGTCCATGTTACTATACTTTGTTATGGCAGCCTCCGGGCACACAGTATCCCATTTACTAAGCACACAACATGGAACATTCCGACGATTAGGAATACGATTCTGGAAAGTTTGCATCACGAAATACCCTTCTTTGATGTTCTCTCCAGCCCCTTCTCTCCCATGGACGTGTCTACACAACCTCAGGGTGGGGTTTGAACCTAGCTCCATCACCGCTAGTGATGTGACATTGTCTAAGTCACTTGACTTCTCTCCCATAGTTCTCTCATCTGTAAAATGGGATCGATAAAGTTGCCTATCTCAGATGACGCTGTGAAAGTCACATGTGTTAATATATCTACGCTCTGAAATCAATGCCTGGCACTTAGTAAACCCCATAGGAGACTTGGCAATTTCTGTTTCTCCTCCAACATTTCTTCCTCCTCTCCCCTAGTGCCTTGTTTAAAGGAATGACTCCAGCCTTGGCCATTCACCCTGATTACCTTAAGCTAATGTTGCTCAACTTTTTTTCACGAACCATTATATGAATTGTTTTATATCACAACCAAGTACACAAACACTTATAAAACTTAAGCAAAAGTTTTAAGAAACAATATTTACTTTTATCATATGCAATGTGCTCTGGTATTCTCTATTCACTGCTGTTCTATCTTTTTTCTTTTATTTTTGGTTTTCAAGCTACTCATGATCCACTAAATTTATTTCATGACCTATCAATACATTGCTGCAGATGGTCTGAACAAAACACTGATCTAAGCTAATCATCACTCGTTAAATTCTAGCAATGCCCATATGAGGTTGGTACTATCACGACGTCAATTTAACAGATTAAAAAACTTAGGTACAGAGAGGTTAAGTGACTTACTCAGGGTCACAGAGTTTGCCAGCAAATGGCACAGGAACCTGTGAAGATTGCTCCTGATTCAGAAGCAGACACGTGGTCTAAGTCAACCCAGTGGAACTGTGTATGGACGAGGAGGTGCATAGCCCGATTGACATCCATGTTACAAGCATGCGTGGAACAGGTTTGGGAAGAGCTGCCACCGTGGATGGCAAAATAGAGAGCCTAGCCTGGGCTAATGTGTGTGTTTGCGTCTTCGTTTTTAACAAAAAAGTTTAAAAAATAAAAGAAATAAATTTTAAATAGGCAAAAGCTTATAGAATAAGGATATAAAGAAAGAAAATATTTTTGTACAGCTGTACAATGTGTTTGCGTTTTTAAGCTAAATGTTATTACAAAAGGAGTCACAAAGTTTAAAAATATTTAAAAATATATAAAGTAAAAAAGTTACAGTAAGCTAAGGTTAATTTATTTCTTTAGAAAGACTTTTTTTTATAGATTTAGTGTGGCCTCAGTGTATGGCGTTGATAGAGTCTCCAGTAGTGTACGGTCATGTCCCAGGCCTTGACATCCACTCACCACTCACTCTCTGACTCACCCAGAGCCACTTCCAGTCCTGCAAGTTCCATTCATGAAGCGCCCTCTACAGGTGCACCCTTTTTTATCTTTTGCACCATGTTTTTACTGTACCTTTTCTGTGTTTAGATACACAAACACTTACCGTTGTGTTACAGTTGCCTGCAGTATCCGATACATACTGCCCAGCTTTATGGCCCAGGAGCAGTAGGCCCAATCATCTAGGTTTGTGTTAAGTGCACTTCATGATGTTCTCTCAACAGTAAAGTCATCTAAGGACACATTTTTCACAATGTGCCCCCATCATTAAATGATGCATGACTGCAATATCATCCCCATTTTGTTGAAAATGAAGCTCCAAAAATTTATCAGAGGAGTCCTAAAGGGAGTCAGTAAAAGGTGGAGCCAAGATTCAAACCAAAGTCTGTCCGACATCAAGACACTATCCCACGCAGCCCACAGTAGATGGTGTACTACAATATAAAGGACAAAATAAGGGGCTGATAGGTGCCGTCTTTCTCCAAAGAAGACTCACCATTACCACCTGCACCCTCCTGCCCCACCCAAGCACTCTGCTGCTCACCCTTAAATGTTCTTATCCCTGTCACTTTACGTTATAGTTATTTGTGTTTGTGTTTTAGATTCTCCACTGGATTCTAAGCTCCTAGAGGACAGGGGCCACGTTCTTGTAGCTTTATAGCTCTGTGCCTTGCACGCCGAAGGCACACAAGAAATATGCAATGAATTGATTGTGCTTGATCATTCTTTGTCCCATTTAGAAATAATGGGGGAGGTAGGAAGGGTGGGGAGAATGCCACAACATTTGGTGGCAAGTTTTACACAAATTTCACCCCACATTCTGTGTCCCAGGTGTGTGCTACATGCAGGCACTCCTTGCTGTTCATTCTAAGTGTCTCTATCAGACAGACGAGGAGGGGGAAGCTAGATGGGTGGGGTCACTTTAAAAACAAATGAACTCTTTGCACTGCTGTTGATGCAGGGACCAGACCAGCTAAATCTGATCCCTGTGAGGTTTCAGGTCTGATCTAATCCTCATCCTTAAAGCCAAACTCTCATCCACTTTGGACTGTGGCCTGGCTCTGAGTTCATTTTAAATCCCAGGACCAATGGCTTTGCCAATATTTTATGTGTTCCCTGGGTAACTCTTGGAGGGCTGCATTCAAGAAGCAAACAGCTCTGACCATGGCGTTCGCCACTTGTAATCCATCCTTCAGTGGCTTTCATGCCTACCAAATTCAGGGTAAACTTTTAGGATGCATTCAAGGTGCTCCACAACAGGACCTACATTTTCTGGTCTTAACTCACGTGTTTCTCCCTCCCTTAGCCAACTGGCCTACTCACAGTTACCCCAAATGTGCCCTCCTCTGTCCTGCCTCTGGGCATGTTCATCCCAGTGCTTCTGCCTGTGTGTCTTTGTTGCCACAGTACCTGTTGTGATCACATCCTTCCTGGAAGGCCCAGCTCCAAGACCACCTCTCTCCTCTCTCATGAAGTCTTTGCTACTCCTAAAGTTTCTCTCTGCCCATTCTGAATCCTCATTGCATTTTGCCTATACCTCTCCTAAAGCATTTATCACAATTATTTGGGAACTGGCTTCTATAAACTGATTAAAATTGAATATTTATTATTATTCCTAATGCTTACTGACATCTCCTAATGTCAGGCATTGTGCTTATTGCTTTATATACATTAACTCATTTAATCTTCACTATAGCCTATAAAGGAAGTAAAAATGGAGGTAACAGTACCTACCTCACTGGGTTGTTGCAGGAACTGAATGAGAAATACACCAAAGTTCCTTACATCTGAACTTGTTGTGAGCCCAGACGTTGTGAGTGCTCTATATGTGTTTGCTATCACCATCATCATTATCATCATCATCATCATTAAATCCATTTTACAGACAAAAAAAAAACTGACTCCTAAAGTAATTTACATATAGTTACACCACTAGTAAAAAGTGGAACTTGTGTATTGTGTTAATCATTGCCCTACACAGCATTTTAATATAAGTCCCTTTAGAACAGACATCAAACACATACTTATACCTGTTCAGAGTTTAATACAGAGCCTGACCCAGAGGCAACCTGTACAAATATGATGAAATAAGTTTCATCTGAAACCAACAGATCTTGCTAAGTGGTTTCCACCAACTGCCATCTAATAAGTTCTTCTGCTAGATGAGGTAAAAATTTACAGACGTGGTATAAGCTTTTCTGAATATAGGTTTGAATGGAGGTTTCCTAGTCTTCAATTTTTTCAAATAAAACACTTTCCTTAAGCTATTGGAAATGCCTTCTTCCAATGCAGATGTAAATAAATCCAACTATGTTCACAATTTTCATGTGAGCAAAGCATGTGCTAATGGTCCAAACTCTAGAGCCATCCTGCCCAGACTCATGCAACATGGGGTAAATGGATGTTAACTGCATTATACACACCCACGCTTCCCCCCTCCCCCCCCCCCCCCCCCCCCGCCTCATCTTTGTAATTTCAGTCCAGGCTGCTTAGGTTTTGTTTATGCTGCCATAAATTAAAGGGCATGCTTTTTACATGTCCTGAATACATTTCACTCAAGATGATAAAGTATGGGAAAAGTGGTTTCCCGTAACACTCTCAAATGTCCTCTCAAATGTCACAACGAGGAGTATGCTTCACAGCCAGGCACTCTGAGACCTGAACAGGGGCATGACCACCTGAAATTAATACACCATCAACAGCAAGCTGCCCATCGGGCCAGAGATGGAGGGAGATCGTTTTCACCCATACATGAGCTGAAGCCTCTCACCACAGGCGACGGGGTGCCTCCCAGCTAACCATGAAAATCGGTCACATATGTCTGTTGGTCTCTTACACAGCTGCGATTTGACCACAATATTTCAATTTGTTTCACCAACATTTTCCAAGTGACCTATGACTTCATCATAGTCCCAGATAGTCCCCCTGTGCAGAGCCCCCACACAGAGACCCGAAGTCAACTGTAATTGCTGAATCTTGAATATCCAGGGTCCACCCATCTTGGCTTGGCCCCTGCTGTGCTGAAACCAGGTCAGATGCAGGGCTCTCGGCCACACTTGGCAGACTGCTGAGACTGAGCTGCTTGTCCAGGCGGAGAGGCCAAAGGTTAACGCCTAAGAATGGAAAAAAGAAAAGCCCACCCGACTTACAGAGCCATGTTTTGTACAACATGGTGTAACAAAGGGAACAAGCAAACAAGATACACACGTTTATCCCACCTAATAAAAATTAAAATATTGTGCCTTTCTAGTCCTCATTTTATTTGCCATTATTTCACTAACACAATAATCCGATGGCCCTGGTGTCATTATCTCTACTTTACAGATAAGAACACTGAGGCTTATGAAGTTTAACAGTTATGTGCCTAAGGGTATTCAGACAGTTAATGGCAAAGTCAGGACTCACACGATGGTGATGTGGTTTGAACAAGGACTTATTTTAATGTGAAGGGAAGAGAGAAGCTCTGGCAGTAGTAGACAATCCTGCTCATGCTAGAATCACCTGGAGATGTTTTAAAATTAACACTCCCCTGGTACTTGTCCCCTGGCCCACCTCAGGCCAAGGGCAACAGAATCATGGGGGAAAAGAGCACAGGAATGGGTATTGTATCAGCCAGCATTCTCCAGAGAAACAGAACCAATGGGATGTGCATATACAGAGAGAGATTTATTTTAAGGACTTGTTTCCTGTGATTACAGAGACTGGCAAGTCCAAAATCTGTGGGGTGGGCCTGTAGGCTAGAGACCTGGGGAAGAGCTGATGTTGTAGTTCCAGTACAAAGGTTAATCTTTTGCATGAGGCCCATCTGACTGCTGGGTGGACAAAGGTGGTCTTTGACCCCTTCCTCCTCATTTGTACCTACATTAGGGATGCAAACTGCTTTTCTCCAAGTCCATTGATTTAAATATTAATCTCATCCAAAAACACCCTCACAGAAATATCCAAAGCAGTATTAAACCAAATATCTGGGCACCACGGCCCAAGTAAGTTGACACATAAAATGAACTATCACAGGTAATTTTTAAAGTCCCACAGGTGTTTCTACTGTGCAGCCAGTGTGGAGAGCCACCAATCTGTCGTTTTGCCTACTACTCACAACTGCCACAAACCTCTTCAAAACCAAAAACTGCCTAGCCATTAACAAATTATGCAGTACAGAAATAGGTAAGGCATGTATCTAAACCAGTACTACTTCTTTTGTGAAAAGTAGCAGAACAGTTTCTGTGGGTATATAAGTCGGTGTAGATCAGAGGTGCGTTGGTAGTTTTGCTGGAAGACAGGAAGAATTCTCACACCATGCACAGACCACGCAGGTGCCAAATGGTTTCTGGGGAACAGCCAACATGTATTCTCTTTATTCTCCTCCTTCCGCCCTCTCAAAGCAGAATGTCCTATCTTAAAGGGAAAGTTTAATTTTTAAAACTTGGGAAACCCGAGAATGAAATGGTTTATTTACACATGGTTTATGGCTTGACAAGAGATACTGGAGGCTCACGTTGAGAGACAATAAATCTTGCCAAGAAGGCAGGAAACATTGTAGCCAGAGCTGGACAAAGCATTTTCCGTAGCAGTGAATTCAGAAAAGCTGATAGAACTGGCTGATCGTATATTTGCAAAATTTAGAAGGCCTCCCCCTCTACTTGTTGGCTGAGAAAGTCTGACAATACAAAGCATTATGCCACTGAAGCATTGAGAGGCAATGTTCCTGTGTTACTTAGTTTAAAGTATCAATAGTTTGGTATCTTTGCGGTATATTGTTTTGAAAACATTTAGATGTATTTTACATGTGTTCAATTAACTCAGAATTGGTGAAGTTTGGAGCAGCAAAATCATTTGCTGCAGGATGGGTATTTAGGGTGAAGTGTAAGAGTGCCTCCTGGGCATCTCAGCCTGGGTCCTGGGCGACATAGCCCTCCCAGCCAGGCCCCAGGATGCAAATGCTGCCACTGGCTCACGCTCAGGGATGATAGCTGGCAAAGGTGGTCTTTGACCCTCCCTCCTTATATGAAATAGATCTCCTCTCTTCCCATCCTTTCTTCTGGCGTAGTCTGCTGTTTGCTCACTTCAGCTTATAACAAAGATATTAGCTAATAATTATTTTTATCCTGAGCCTTCAATAATCCAAGGAGATATTTTTAGAAGGGACAGACCACAGGATAATTCCAGCGGGCTGGGTAAAGGGATTTGGGAAGGAGGGTGTCAGGAGGCTGCCTTAAGTTAGACCATGTGAATGATTCTCATGTCTTCAGTGGTAACCCACAGTAACCTTACCACTTGTTATGGTAATATATATTGAAATTCTAACCCCTAGTACCTCAGAATGTGACCTTATTTGGAAATAGGGTCTTTCCAAATATAAAAAGGTTAAAATGAGGTCATTAGGATACGACGTCATTAGGCTCTACTGCCCTACTATGGTTTGAATCTGTCTTCTCCAAAATTGAGGTGTTGAAACTGAATGGCCAATGTCATGGTATCAGGAGGTGGGGCCTTTAACAGGTGATTAGGCTACAAGGGCTCCTCTCTTGTGAATGGGATTAAGGCACTATTCAAAGAGGCCTCACCCAGCCTTCGGCTGGCCTGCCCTTCCCCATTCTGCCATGTGAGGACACAGCGTGCCTCCCCTCAGGAGGCTGCAGCAACAAGGTGCCCTCTTGGAAGCAGAGAGTCGTCCTCACCAGACAACCCACCTGCCAGTGCCTTGATCTTGAACTTTCCAGCCTCAGAACTACGAGAAATAAATTCTGTTCTTTATAAACGACCCAGTCTTGGGTATTCTGTTACAGCAGCACAAAATGGACTAAGGCCCTGTTGCTATACAAGTGGTGTCTTTTACATAAAGGACAAATTTAGACACAGGGACAGACACACAAAGAAAGAAGATGATGCAAAGACACAGGGAGAGCATATGTGAAGATGAGGGAGTGGGGTGACACATCTATAAGCCAAAGAATGCCTAAGGCTACCAGGAGCTAGGAGAGCGGCATGACACAATTCTTTCCTAGTGCCTTCAGAGGTAGAACAGCCTTGTCAACGCCTTGATTTGAGACTTCTAGGCTCCGTAACTGTGAGGCAACAAATTTCTGTTGTTCTAAGTCACCAGTGTGTGGTACTTTGTTACAGCAACCCTAGAAAACTAATACACCATCCTTTTACCTTTTAGCCCAAAAGTTCTTGTATCAATTATCTATTGCCCCAATAAAGCCACATAACAAACAACCACAAAATGTCAGTTGCAAATAGCAATAAATGTTAGTTGAACTCATCAAGTCTTCAAGATCCAGCTAATTTGGAGTGAGTGCAACTGATCTTGGCTGGTCTCCATCAGCTGCAGGTCAATCAACTGCCCCTGCCAATAATAGTGGCTGCTCGCTCACACGTTTGGGTGTTGGCTGGCTGGTGGCTGATCTAGATTGGCCTTGACTGGGCTGACTGGGCTGACTTGGCTTTCTTCACCTTCTCATTTTCCAGCAGGCTAGTTCAAACATATTCCTCTCAAGGCAATAGCAGAGGGCAAGAGAACAAGCAGAAATAAGCAAGTGCCTTTTCAAGCCTCTGTCTGCATCATGCCTGCTGACGTCCAATTACCCCAATAGGCCATATAGCTGGGCTCTATAATGAGGTTATAGGGCCATTGGTGAGGGAGGGGTGTAGAATGGGGGTCATTAACATAATCAGTCTACCATAGCTCTGGTTCCAGTTTGGAACTCTCAAAAAACTGGGGCAACAAAGGACCCATAGGAAAGCCCTACTGCTTGTTCTGGTCTGCCCAGAAGTCTACCTTGTCCAAGCATAGCACATCCATATATCTATTTGAAACTTCATGGAGATCAACTCCAGGATAAGGGCTCTAGGGGTACAGAAATAAGTCAGAATTGGGTCTTACCATAAGGGAGCCTAAAATAAAATAGACAGGAACCCAAAATGTCAGCATAATGGGGACCTTGAGAAGGGCCAAAGGAGTACCAATAAACCATCAGTGGGCTGCAGAAGGCTGTTAGGTCCATAGTAAATTTTTCAGAAATGTAAGGTAAAATGATGCAAAGAAAAAAAAATGTAGACAGATTATTTTGTAAGATTAACTTTGTTCTATTTCAAAAACTGTTGTTTATTCTTAAATCATGTCCTTCTTACCTTTGAAATTAACATACTAACTTTTATAGAATTAAAAGTAGCAAACAGTTTTGTTTGTGCGCTTTTAAATATCATTATTGGGCCAAATAAAACCTGTCAATCCAAAATATGTCCTTCCTGAATCCCCAAATTGTTTCTTGGTTTGTCGGTTTTCTTTTACCCCAGTAGCCTGGGCAGCACAGGTGGGGAGAGGAGAGAGCACTTCCAGGGGATCACTCCACGGGGAAGGAGTCGTCTGAGATGGGCTTTGAAGGGTGACTAGATTCCAACAGGTGGAAACTACTATGAAGTGGATGGAGCCTGGAATGGGGTAGAAAGACAAGGGCATTCTATCCACAGCCAAGAGTAAGGTTTATCTGGGCACCCTGGAGCAGCCAGAGTTGCTGGAGGACAGGGCTCTTGAGGAGCAACCAGCATTAGCTTGAAGTTCGTCTTCCCTTCCTTCCGCAGGCCTGGTTTTGTCCTGGCTGCAGTTGGCTCCTGGACACTCTTTCCCCAGCCACATATTTTGAAGATTTCCCACCATTGCTATAGGCTATGAGATAATTTGCCTCAATTCCTCTTCAGTCGACAGTAGCCCTTACTGGGAATCAGCATTCCACACCTATATTTCCAGTTGCTTCTTTTCCTACCAGATGAGGCCAAAGCTAATTTTTCTGTTCTGAACCATCCTCCCACAAGCATTCTTGGAGGCTGTCCTATTGTGAGCCACCCGAGTGGGCATCCTTAATGCAAAGAGCACTCTCATCTCAACTGAGCAAGAATAATAATAGAAATTATGATTATTATTCAATCAATATTTATTAATTCAAAGGCACAGGTAGAGAACAGAGCTCTTTAAACCCAGGTCAGTCTAACTCAAAAGCCAGTGCACTCCTCCATCCCCCAATACATGTACATGTACCTACTATGATAATTTCCATGAATACCACTGGAAAGGTAAAGTAGGCCCTCTAGCCTGGTTGATATATAGATAGCTCTAGTAGCCTACGTTGCAATATCACTTAGGAATCATATTATAGAGTTGGCTGGTTTTCTTTTGAGCTAGAATTTGAAGGTTGGATTTAGATTGGAAATCACCTCTGCTCCTCTGGAGTAAGGGCTCTTAATACTATGTGGCAGTTTATACTGTGGAGTACCATGGCTCAGAGTTACCATCAAGGGGCCTCTACAAGAAGTCCCATCATTTAGAGGAGCTCTAGGGCAGAGAATTTCATTGTCTCCATTGCACATGTGCTGCCTCAGGGCCCAAATTTCAGGACTGTACAGTGAATGGAATGACGATATTCACCAAAAATAGCAGCTATACCACAGAACCTCTGAGCACGTGAAATGGAGTGCTAATGTACTGTAAGTGCTAATGCATTGTATTATCCAAGATAAGGTTAGCATAACATTCTTCTTTGAAATTCACCAAAAGAAAGCACTTTCACCACAATGACTTCCATTTCCAAAACACCTTATACTTCTCAGCATGTTCTCACCTCATTTGACACAAACTCATCACTAATTAGTATAACAAACTAGTATGATCCACTGATCATTTTTACAGATGAGAAAGCTGGCAGTTAACTCATCTATGCCTGTCAGCAATGGATATGAGTCTAGAATTCAAGACAAGGATTTTTGTGGCCAAGTCTACTTAGATAAACACACGATTAAACTAATTTTGTTGACTTGTTTTGTTGGCCTCTTTTGTTTTGTTGGAGAAGACCAATTAACCAACTAGATTATCTGGAACTCGAGGTGCTTTCTACACGGAACAGTTGCCCACAGCAATCCCAGGCTCAGTAGGTGGGATTACTCCATTGACTTAACCAGCAAAGAGTTCTGAGCTGCGGAAATGGAAAAGAAAACACACTCATTCAAACATTTGGATATTCTTTCAAGACTGTAGAACCTTATTACTGTCTGTGTTCTGACCCAAATCAGATGGGCCCAATGCCAGGAAAGTCTACCAGCCCAGTGTTATAATGAGGCCTCTTTGGCAGTGGCAACTTCAGAATTCTATTATATTAACATATAGAAGCCGCTACATTAGACATGGCTATCCCATTGGAAGGTGTGGGTGTGGTAAGCAGTTTTTTCTGGATTATATGTTATAGATCAAAAAAATTTTTTCCACTTGTTTCTAAAGTAGATTTCAACTAACTTTGCACAAAATTGAGAAACTTAAATTGCACCTAAAAGAGAACATAAGAAACTGCAATAATGATGGTGGTGGTAGTTGTAGTAGTAATAGTGGTAGTAGGGTGACCAACTTTTCCCACTATGCCAGGGACTCCCGCTGTTATAAAACTGAAAGTCTCACATCCCTGGGTCTCCACCCAACTCATCCCAGACAAATTGAGACAGTTGGTCACTCTTTAATGATAGAATAATAATAACTAATATTATTATTATTGCCATAAATGATTAGAGGGGAGTCTGATGGGTTTGTGTGGTACTTAAACCTCAAAGCCACCCTCTTGGTGTTGCCACTGACTGCCTGCATTGGGTCATGCAGTGGCAAGGGATCAGAGTACAATGAAGCTGGTCCTCAAGGTCGTTATCCTTCCCCAGTGGCCTTGCTCCTTGTTCACATCTGGGCTTCTGGCATCAATCTACTCAAGTGACCACCAGACATTGCCTAGCCTACTGCAAGGTCTGGTCCTCTCTCAGCCACATCCGGTCCCCTCTGAGTTTTGGGAACTTTTGGGCTGTACTGGGCAATAATTTCTACTCTGGGTTCTTAGTTCTTCCCCAGGGCTCTCTCCAGGGGCTCAAGGTCCCCCTGCTCTCAGATGCCCCCAAACACCTCTGGAGTTTCTATTGTCCCAAATGAAAGAAAAGGAACAATTAACATCACCTATATCAGGAAGAGAAAAGCAAAGGGGGTTGGGAACTCTAAAAGAGATGGGACTGGAGATGTGTCTGAAGATATGGTAGGATTTAGCTGGGAGCAAGCAAGAAGAAAGGCATTGCAAGGTGGGGCTTGGGGGAAGCACATGAACAAAGTATGTGGCTTGGGGACTGGGAGACAGATGTGCCTCAAGGAGAGGGTAAGGATGGTGGAGACCAAACTGTTGGCAATGGAGAAGGAATGATATAGACTCTTTGTTCAATAGACCAGTGTTTCTCAACCAGGGGTAGTTTTTGCTCTCCAGAGAATATTTGGAGATGTCTGGAGAACACTTTTGATTATCATGACTGACAGTGGGAATATGATATGGTATAAATGTTTATGTCCCCTCCAAATTCGTATGTTGACATCCTCACTCTCAAGGTGGGCGTATTAGGTAAGGATATTAGGAAATGGGGCCTTTGGGAGGTCCCAGGAGTGGAGCCCTCATGAATGAGGCTAGTGCCCTTATAAAAGAAGCCCTGAGAGCGACCTCTCCCACTCTGAGGTCAGAGTTAGAAGTTGGCTATCTACGAGGATGTGGGACCTCACCAGACATAGAATCTACTGTCACCTTGATCGCGGACTTCCCAGCCTCCGGAACTGTGAGAAATAAATTTCTGTTGTTTATAAGCTACCCGATCTAAGACCTCAATGTCAATAGCGCCAAGGTCGGGAAGCCTTGCAAAGGATGATGGGGAGCCACCAGAGGTTATTGAGCAGAAAATAACAAAATAATATTCGTGCTGATAGCTTCATAAACCTGAGATGAAATTAACTAGCACAAGAATATCTCGCTTTATGCAACATATAATAGAATTTCCTAAAAAGCTCTGTGTATTTTCTTGATGTTTTCCAAAAAAAAAAAAATCAATGTTTCAGAAATTCAATTTTATTTTAAATGTACTTGGGCAGCTACTAGACAATTCCAGGGGGTAAATACACTTATAAAGTGAAGAACCTTTCCCAATGCGAGAATCATTCCTACTCCAGCACCCATTCTGAGATATTCAACGGTTGTGCTTTAGCATCTCTTAAAGTGGGCTACCTCTAATTCTCTCTTCCAGACACAGAAGGACAAAATGGGCTCCCCCTAGGAATGGAAGATGAGAAGCCAGCTTCCCTGCCTCCTGCCCACTGTCTGACCCAGAGCAGCTCCCTTAGATCATTGATTGGTTCCAGGATCACCATTTCTTTCTCTCCACGATTCATTGACTCTTAAATGCAAGTATTTCTTCACCCTGTCATTGTGGGACACTTAATCCAAAACTGTCCTGAAATCAAGAGATGTTTTCCTTGAAGTTACATTGGGAGCAGAGTATGATTCCTTTGAACACTTCAAAAGTTCATTTTTGTTTCTCAGTGACTTTCAAGCTTTCAAACAATAAAACAGAGGATTTTATTTTCCTCTGGCTAAAGCTTGTTTTTAACCATCCTTGGTTTTCTTTCCTTCCCTTTAAAAACGCTCAACACATCTAAGTACACTAAATATTTAGGAACATATAATAATTTATGAGCTTTGGCTGTTTACTTCTTGCCAAAACTAAAAAGTATGTCTGTGTGTGGCCTGAAAAATCCCAACTATGACAAAACCAAAACAGTGAAATGAGCAGCTACTTCACATAAAAAAAGGGAAAAAAAGGTCAAACTTAAATCCAGAAATTGCTCGTCCGACACATTCAGACTGGCACAGGAGAAAACAAGTAAGTGAATATGCTGTCTCTTCCAGGGACCTTGTCCTGTTTGTCCGACCTTGGATGTTCCGTGGTAAACATTTATTGAGAGCCTCAGGGTGGAAACGGGGCCAGGCACCTGAAAGTCGAGGCTGCAGCCTGCTGGGCAGCGGGGGCTAGAGGTGCTGCCCACCCCGGCCTGCCTCGCGCTCCTAACCGAGCCGAGAGAGAAGTCAGCAGATCTCTAATGAGTTCCTTATCCAGCTCCAATCCCTCCCTTCCTTGCACACATTCCTTCGGAGAATCAAAACCCAACATCTGGAATTTGGCTTTTCACTGTCACAGGGTGTCTCAAATGCTGGCTGTTGTTTTTAGAGTTACATAATTTCTCCTCAGGAGCTTTTTTCTCGCTTCAAAAAGAGAGTGAGAGAGATTGCGGAGGAAATGCCTATGATATTAAAAAGTCATAAGCACTCATCTGTGATAACGAAAAAGCAGTGTCACTGGACACACATAGGTTCTGATCGTTAACGATGAACTTGAGGGAACCCAGCCTGGTGAAATTGACCAGAAACGAGCAGAAATAAAGAGCGTGAGGAAAAGAGGTAAATGCCTCGTGATGTGCAAACATCGTGGTGCAGAGTTAAACATCTCGGGAAAGAATTAGAGAATTGGCGGTTGGACACGCATCTGGTTAGCTCAGCCCATCTCACCCGGATAATCTTACCAACCTTCAATCAGTGGTTGGCTTAGAGTCTTTAAGCCTTGCCACCGGGGACCTCCTTCATACCGCGGAGGGGCCACCTTGGAGGCGCATGCTGTGCTGTTCGAGAAAGAATCCCAGGCAGTGGGGGCCTCTCTACCACGGCCAGACCCCGGACCGGCCCACAGCGGCTCGCTGGGCAGACTCTGGCCCTTCACCGAAGACCCCACTGGCTCCTGCTGAGTAGAAATGAGCTTTGTAAACCACCGCTTCGATTCCTGAAAGAGGCAATTGACCTAACGGGCTGATTACTTTCTTGAAATGGCCCATTGAACTGGATTTCCATTCTCCTTTATTAAAGCAGAACAGAATAAATACAATCCAAGAATCATAAGAAGCAAGGGCTTCTCTCCACCCCCTGGCTAAAACTTTTACCACGCTCTGAAGTGTCCCAGTGCTACAGATTCCAGAAAAAAAAGACCCATTCTTAAATTCTCGAGAATTTTAATTTCAGAGGTATGTAGGTCCTCTGCCTAAGCCAGAAGTGAGAGCTGAGAACAGCTGTGTGTGTGTGTATGTGTGTGTGTGTGCACACACACGTGTGGTGGTGGGTGGGTGTGGGAGCTTTGTTGAGTATTTCACTCTCTTCAAGGAGACCAGTACTGAGAAGCAGATTAGGTTGAATTTCTCTGGAATGCCAAGATCTCTCTATGGACAGGGTGCTTAAAAACGAGAAGGGTGTCTAAAGTTGTTCATAAAGTTATCAAATTTAAAATTGAATATGATTAATATATGCCTGGTGCTTAGGATTCAATAGTTTAAAAGTATTGTTCCTGTCCTCAGGAAGCCTATGGAGATTCAGGTGATGGAATAGGCAATTACAATTCAGAGCAAATAGTGTCAGTTAGTGTCATGATGAGAAGTTCAAGGCCCTGGAAGCATATATGAGAGTCACCTAGTTCAGTCTTCAGAGGCCAAGCAAGGTATCACGGAAGAAGTGACATCCAAGCTGAGATCCGAGCAACAAGGAAAGAGTTTACAAAGAGAAGAACATCAAGGCAGAGGTAATCTCATTTGCAAAGCCCCAGAAATTAAAGTATGTGGCATTTGGCTGAAATGTGAGTGATTAGCAATAAAGAAAAACAGATGCCATAAACAGGAATCAGAAAACTTTTCTGTAAAGGGCAGAGAGTAAATAATTTTGGATTTATGGGTCATACAGTCTGCTGCAACTATTCAATTCTGCTGCTACAGCTAGGAAGCACTCAGACAATATGTGAGTGAATGTGTTCTAATAAAACTTTATTTACCAAAATAGGCAGCAGCCTGGATATGGCTCACAGCCTGACTTTGCTGGCATTGGAATATTCACTGTTCTAAGTGTGGTCTCAGACCAGCAGCATCACCTTGGAAGCTAGTTAGAAATGCAGAATCTCAGGAACTAGTGACCTAGAATCTACATTTTGTTCTCAAGAGATCCCCAGGTAGGCAGAGCCCTGTTATAGAGCTTGAACTCTATCTTTAGCACAAACATATTCATATGTTTGAAAGCTCCCTCTGGCTATAGTACTGCAGGTACAAAACAGTGAGCGTCTCCTTGAATTTTTCACCTTAAGTGCCTAGCTTTCCTCCCCCAGTCCTGGCCTTGGTGAGGAACATGGACAGGAGAGGGCAAGACTACAGGATGGTCTCTACCCCCAGCCTGGAAAAGCCCACCACTACACCACTACAAAAGTTGACCTTCAACAGCTATTGGAGGTTTATCTTCACTAAGCCTCCTAAAGGTTAACCCGTTGGATGTATTTCTAAGTCTCACTCGAAGCCATTCTTCTAGGGACCTTCTATCCAGACCAGAGCTGGGCATCATGTTTCTCTCCTATTCATTAAATTCTCGTTTGCTCCTATAACACTCTGGGGGTCAAGTCTTCTGTGCCATCTCCACCTCTAGAGGCACTTCTGGCCACGTGGGTTTGATGTCAGCTTCCAGACAAGCACGCAGGCAGCAGCTCTGAGCATGAGCAGAATAAAGCACCTTAATTACGCAAGAGAGGGACTCCTGGCCAGCTGTGCACACTTGAGGAAGACATCTATCAAAGAATGCACCTCCCTTCCCTACCTTTTATCTATGCTTTAGAAAATCCAGTTAAAGCAGAGGCTGTCACTCTCCTAACTTTTCAGCCATTTAACACATACGACAGAGTTGCTGGCCATGAATTTAAACATGCACATACACACTCATGTGTGCACATAAAAATAAGCATGCACACATGCTATTTCTCCCTAGGCAGCTTTGAGGACTTAGGGACTTAGGGTGCGCCCGTGGACACTGCAGCCAAAAGGATGACGGAAAGTTGGGCAGAAAATGTCGCTTGCTGCTTTCGTCAGTTTTGCGCGTCTTTTCCTCTAGCTCTGATGATTATATTTTGTCCACATGCCCCGCCTTTCCTGCTCATTTTGGCTTGTCCTTGGTGATGGTTCGCTCAGATTATGATGATGTGAGCAACCTCTGTGAATAATTTCCCTGATGTTTCACTGGTTTAAGGTTAGACTGCTACTTTATAGCCCAACATTCACTTTTCTTGTAGTGCCTTGATGATGTATGGCCCCGGGAAGGACACCCTGTGGAAATTACTGCAACAATCTGGCTTGGACAGAATGGAGACTGGGCATTTCCTGGTGTGGTGCACGCTGAGCTACTCACGTCTGTAAATGCCCCTTGCCAGGTCACCTGCTCTGCCCCCTGAGTGACGGTGGCAGAATCCAACACACCTGCTTTCATGCACCTGGGCACCAACAGTACCTTCCCACATCTGGAATCCAGTGACTGCTTTATCAGTCCTACCAGTGTACGTGATACATGATGAGCTTAACGTCTTTTAAAATGGAATAAATCCAATGGCCGAGCGGTTGGGAACACAGGCTCTGGGGTCAGCCACTTCAATATTAATCCCAATTCTACTTACTGGCTGTGTGACCTTGAAATGTTACCTAACCCTTTCTGAGACTCAGTTTCTTCATACTTTAAAATGAAGATAATGATAGTACCTGCCTCGCTGCAGATTCTCTGAGAGAGTCACTTGGAGGATCTGGCAGAGGGAAGGGGACACGGTAGCACAGATGAATGTCAGCTGTAGTTCCTAGTGTTTATGATTATTAAAGCCTTTCCTCTGGTTTTTGCTAATTTGTGTGTGTCCCTCTCTCACACGGCCCAATTAAAACTCACCTTCTCACAAAATCTTCCCTAGCTAAGCCCAGCCAGCCCTACACATGACTTCATGCATGTCCCCAGCACATATGAATAGGACTCCTGGGTGGCTTTGATTTTATTGTTTTTTAATGTTTCTCATTTGCATATTTTATCTCCTCAAACAGAATTATAAATTTCTTAAGGGACAGGACCTGATCTTCTTGTTTTGCATATGACCCTCCCAACACCTAAGATTCTTAATCATAATGCTATACGCGCAGTAACATCTTAATCTTTGATGAATTAATTTTATTGCAGAAGATATCACTTAATGTTTATTATGAATAACATGGACTTGATTCAGTTATCCACTGTGGTCCTGTGACGCAGGCTGAGTGACAATTTCCTTTTGTCATTGGAGTATTCAGCATGCCAGCTCTGTAGCCAGACTGCTCAGATTTGAATCTGAGCTCTTCTAATCACTAGCTGTGTGACTAGGGAAAGTTTCTTAACTCTCCTGGCCTCAGTTTACTCATCCATAAAAAGGGAATAACAAGGGGACCTATCTCATGTAGTTTTGGTGAAGATTAAGTGGGTTAAGTCATGTTAGGTGCTGAGAACAGTGCTCGAGAACATCATCATTTATTATTGCCTATAAATAAATTATTTGGTATGGAATTAATAGTATAAACACATTTGCAGAGAGAAATGTTTACCTTAATTAAAGGAATAAACTGTTTGAAAAAAGTTATATTGATTTTCTAGCATGACCAATAATCACTTGCCAAATTAGTTATGTAAATGATGCAGTTGTTTTCCCCTGAACAGCATCTTTCATATGATATCAACTCCCTGCTTTTCCTTTGGAGAATCACCCTTTCCCTCCCCATGGTCCTGGTCAAACTGCCCATCTTAGCAATCACCCTGTCCCCACGCTCTCAGCTCACCACAGGCCTGAGCACATGACCAAAATGAGCCAATCAGAGTCTTTCCTGAGATGAGACTTATGGATCGTGGGAAAGAAAAAGAAAAGTTTCTCTTCCCCTGGGATTGAGAGCTGCAAGGACCACACCAGCTAGAGATACTTTCAGTCACCTTGAAAACCTTTGAAAAATGGAAGAAACTACAAATTGACGTCAATGCACAGAGCTGAGGGATGGAGACATGGCAAGAGAAATAGAAAAATCCAGCAACGTTTTATGACTCTTGGATCATACCATGACTGCAGACAACTCAACCTCTAGACTTCTCACATCTGTGAACCAATAAAATTCCTCTTTGCCTAAGCTAGTTTGCGTTATCTTTCTGTTACTTATAACCAGAGAAGCCTGGTTGAAACACTTTTTTAAAAAAAATGTCAATAGATTTAAGGGTTCAGGCAGTTTTTGGTTACATGGATGATATAGTGGTGATGTCTGGGGTTTTAGTGTACCCGTCGCCTGAATAGAGGACATTACACCCAAAAGGTAGTTTTTCTTCCCTCACGCCCCCTCCTTCCCTCCCCCTTTCTGAGTCTCCAGTGTTCATTGTATCACTCTATGCCCCTGTGTACTCTTAGTTTACAAGTGAGAACATGTTGTATTTGGCTTTCCATTCCTGCATTTCTTCACTTAGGATAATGGCCTCCAGTTCCACCCAAGTTGCTGCAGAAGACACTATTTCATTCCTTTTTGTGGCTGAGTAGTAGTCCATGGTTTATATATACCACATTTTCTTTATCCACTCCTCGGTTGATGGGCTCTTAGGCTGATTTTCATATCTTTTCAAACTTGAATTGTTTTGTGATAAACATTTAGGTGCAGGTTTCTTTTTGGCAAAATGACTTCTTCTCCTTTGAGTAGATACCCAGTAGTGGGATTGCTGGATCAAATGATAGGTCTACTTTTAGTTCTTTGAGGAATCTCTACTGTCTTCCATAGAAGTTGTGCTAATCTACATTCCCACCAACAGTGCATAAGCATTCCCTTTTCACTGCATCCAAGCCAAAAACTGTTGCTTTTGACTTTTTAATATTGGCCATTCTGACCAAGGTAAGGTGGCATCTCATTATGGTTTTAATTTGCATTTCTCTAATGATTAGTGATGTTGAGTATTTTTCATATGTTTGTTGGCCATTTGTATCTCTTCTTTTGAAAAATGTCTGTTCACATCTTTTGCTCATTTCTTAATGAGGTTATTTTTTCTTGCTGATTTATTCGAGTTCCTTATAGATTCTGGATATTAGTCCTTTGTCAGATATATAGTTTGCAAATACTTTTCCCATTCTGTAGGTTGTCTATTTGTTGATTGTTTCTTTTGCTGTGCAGAAGCTTTTTAGTTTAATTAAGTTACACTTATTTATTTTTGCTTTTGTTACACCTGCTTTGGGGTCTTAGTTATGAATTCTTTGCCTAGGCCAATATCCAGAAAAGTCTTTCCTAGGTTCTATTCTAGAGTTTATTCTATAGTTTTTAACTATATCAGTCACATGTCCATTAAAACAGGTCCAACTAAGAGAGAAGAGTTTACTAAAATTAGTTAGTATCATGTGAAACTAATAAAACCAATTTTTTAAAATAAAATTCTATTATTAAGATTTTTAATTTGAATAAAGGATGTTTTACTAAAAGCAATTGATTTGTTATGCTTTGTATTTTTATTTTAGGTAGTCTTAAGTAGAAATCAAAGTAGAAGTATAGATTTCTTAAATAAACACAGTAGTAAATAAACAAAATAAAAATGAATTAGAAAAAAAGAAAATGAATTAGATTTGTTGTCTATGCACAAAAAATTGAAATATTATATATGATATATAAATACATACATATATACTATATGTATTATAGCATATATACAGAGCGAGAGAACGCTTGAGATTGTTAAGTCCCTACTATATACCAGATACTGACTGTCCCAGTACATTACGTGTGTTATTTGATTTAGTTCTTACAACAACATCCCTTCAAGCATTCGTATCCCTGCATCACACATGTGAAAACAGAGACACAAAGAGGTTTTATAATTTGCCCAAGGTCACATAGCTGCTAGGTGACAGAGCCTGGATTTAAACCTGAGTTTTCTAGTTCCAACAGCTGTGAATTCTTTCCATTACACCACAATGGCTACCTCAGAAACAACTGCCATTGTCACTTTCCCTGTGAGAGGCATGAGGCCCAGTGCTAACACGTGAGTCCTCCCCACATACACTTGTATGGAGCAAGCATCTTCAACCCTGTGCTCAAATTCACAAAGCGAAAACAAAGCCCCATGTTTGCTAATCCCGGGATGCATGTCTTAGAAGTCTACCCTCTGCAGGGGAGGCCATGGGGGAGGGATCCCAGCTGGGAGACCACCCCCCTCACCCACAGGCACCTTTCTGCCCCTCGGTGATTTGCAGACTTGCTCTAAAATAGATGGGGATCCCTGGAATAGGGAAACTGTGGTGTTGGCTTTAAAAATAATGACTCAAATATAAACATATTATTTAGAAATATGGAGGTAAAATATTAAAAAAAATTATAAGACCATCAGGGAAATTAGAACACCAGATATTTGACGATACTGTGGAGATAACGGTATGTGTTTATGTTGAAACAAGAGTTCTTATATTTTAGAAAGTCATACTACATTATGTACAGATGAAATGATACAGTGAGCTGGACTTGCTTCGAGATCATCTGAGCCGAGGGAGATGAAACAAGACCGGCCACGCGGCAGTCGTGGGTGAAGCCGGGTGGTGGAACATGGGTTGCTCATGCAATCTTCTCAACCTCCGTATATATCCGAAATTGCCCTTAATAAAAGAAAAAGAAAAGAAAAATGTGGACATAAGAATCATAACATTTACAAAACGCAAAGAGTTTGGCTTTGGGGAGGGGCTGCAGGGGCAGAGGGCGAGGCGCTCTGTGGGGAGAGGTAGACAGGGGGCCGCTGTTTTCGTTGTAAGCCCTGCAGTGTCATTGACTTTTCCCATTAGGTAAACACATCCATCTGAAAAAAAAAAAAAACAAAATTTTGAAAGAAATGAGAAAAGAGCAAGAGCGTAGGTCGACCAGCCCTCCCTGGTCCTGTCTCCTATGGCAGACGTCACTCATCGGCCTCAGCCTGATTTCCAGGAGGAGCTTCTGGCATGGTGGGCAGTGCAGCGGGCCAGAGATGAAGCCCGCCCTGGAGGCTGAGGTCTGACACAGCGTGTGCCCACCTCGCGCTTTGCCTGTGACTTGTTCACACAGTTCAGACAGGCTCATATCTGCCCTGCAAGCTTGTGCTCCGATACTGCAAGACAAGCTGGGCACTCTACCAGATGCTCGGGCCCCCAGAGCCTCCCTGCAGGCCCTCAGAGGGAGGTCGTCGCCCCCCGCTTGCCCTCAACCTGCCCCCAACCTGCCCCAGCCGCTTCCATTCCTGCCCGAGCTCCCGCTGAGCCAAAACCACCAGCCCTCCTTCA
The DNA here is from genome assembly GCF_041146395.1 of Eulemur rufifrons. Lineage (NCBI taxonomy): Eukaryota > Metazoa > Chordata > Mammalia > Primates > Lemuridae > Eulemur > Eulemur rufifrons. The sequence continues at coordinate 27,304,814 of NC_091011.1, read as the reverse complement.
GGCGCTGCAATAACATTTTCCTATGATGTGCTTTACTGCAGACCTCAGAAAGCGATGAGTGCTAACAGATTCCAGCCCTGTGTAAAAGGAAAGCCTTAGAACTATATTTGGGTCGACTTGTGATGCGTGAGGGGCTTTTCCACATTTGGACAGAAGTGTGGTGCCAGTCATGTCTCTCCTGGATGGGCTGACTTACAAATTCTCCTGGGAGGTTTAACCGCCTTGGCATAAACTGAGGGTCATGGGCAGGGTCTGACACAGCTGAGTCCTGGTCTCCACTCCCTTTGTGAGAAGACTTCGACGTTGTTCAGGAGGTCTTGGACCTGTAAACCCAGACCGTTTCTATTCCCAGCCTTACCCCTCCTCAGCCAATCCCATATTCAGACTCTAACACTAACCCTAAAAGAAGGGGTGTTCTTCAATTCTTTCACTCGAGAAACTGGGAAACCGGGAGGAAGTAACATAAGCTGATGGTCTCTACGGCCAGGCACAGTTCTAGGAGCTTCCTATGTATTACCCCTAACCATAAGTACTATGAGTCAGGTTTTACAAATAAAAACACTGAGGCTCCAAGAGGTGGTGATTTTGCCCATGGTTACATAGCTAGAAAGTGCTGGAATAGAATTTAATTTTAGGTCTTTCTGAATTCAAAACCTTTGTTCTTCCCCAACCTGATGCTCCAAAGAAGCGTGTCCTCGTTCGTCAGCCCCTCACCAGTATGAAGCCCACAGCCATAGAGGATTTGGAGTCAGCATAGAAAGTGCTCAGCACAGAGAAAGGGGTTTGGGGGGAAGTTTGAACCTGCACTTCAGGCAGTGTCAGGTCCCACTTCCCAAATCAGAATTTGCTTAGGAAACAAACCTCCACAGGTAGAAAGTACTTCTGTGTGCCTCCCAGCATCTGTGGGGCATCTATTCACATTCCCACTCCTCACTGTCTTACATAGACCATGGCCAGGACCTTAGTGTGGGCTCTGTAGCCTGGGAAAAGTGAGCATTTTTGTGGTCTGACTTACAGAGAAATAGCTGACAAATACATCAAATGTCCAACCAGAAGTTAATTATGCAATTGACAGAGGCTGATTTGTCATCCATATGTGGCACTGAATTTTCAACACGGACCTCTGGCTCATCTCGTACATGCCCAGTCAGTTGAGACCCAAGTCCTAGAGCTGACATTCGTTCTCAGCACGAGCTCTGATTACAGCTCTGGGAAGTGCCACTCACGTATTCTGGAAAGGCAGACCAACCTCGGCAGCTGAACAGGGTAGCACCAACCCTGATACCCTTCTCTCAGTACTGACAGAACATGCAGGTAAAAGATCAGTAAAAAATAAAGATGACTGAAACAACATGATTAATCAATTTGACCCAACTGGCATATTTAGAACACCCCACCCAACATCTGGAGAATGCTCATTCTTTCCAAGTGCATATGAAACTTTTACCAAAATAAACCATGAACTGGCCTATAAAATAAGTCTTAACAAATTTCAAAGGATCAGAATATCTTCTTTGATCATAGTAGCATTGAATGAGAAATCAATACAAGAAAGATAAATAGGAAGTCACCAAACATTTGGAAATTAAGCAACAAAGATTTAAATAACCCACAGGTCATCAAAGAAATAACAATAGAAATTGGAAAATATTCTGAACCAAGTGAAAATACAGCATATCAAAACCTTGTGGAATGCAGCTAAAGCAGTGCTTAAAGGGATATTCATAAAACTATATGTATATGTTAAAAATACAAATAAATATATTAAGTAAATGCACATATTTTAAAATTTAAAAAAGATTGAAGATTAATGATATATTGCCATCTCAATAAACTTGGGAAAACAGTAACAAATTAAATCCATGGAAAATAAAAAGATAGTTATGATAGAAGTAAGCACAGAAATTAATGAAATATAAAATAAACATCCAATGAAGAAAAAGCAACAAACACAAATGTTTGGTAGTTTGAAAAGATTAATAAAATTAATAAACTCCCAGCAAGATTGATTTTAAAAAAGAGAAAACAAAAGTAACCAATTCCAGAGATGAAAAAGAAGACCCCACTATACATCCTACACACATTAAAAACACAATAAGAGGATGTTATGAAGGACCTTATGACAATAAATTTGAAATTTTAGATGAAATGAACAAATTCCAGAAAAACAACATTTACCAAAATTGACTCAAGAAAAATTTTAAAATTCATATACTCTTAGATCTATTAAAGAAATTGAGTTCATAAGTTAAAAGACATTGACAAAGAAAAACCACATACCCAAATGGCTTCATTTGAGAATTCTTATACAAATCTTTCCAGAGAATAGAGAAACAAGAAACATTTCCCAACTTTGTTTATGAGAATAAAAACATTGATATCAGAACCTGATATAAAAAAGATTATAGATGCAAAAATCCTAAGTAAAATATTAATGCATTAGTTCCAATAATAGAGCAAAAAGATAACACATCATGACCAAGTGGGATTTATTCCAGGAATGTAAAATTAGCTTAACATTCTAAATTGTACCACATTACCATAATAAAGGAAAAAATATGCTTGTCTTAATATACACTGACAAAGCATTTGATAAAATTCAAGAACTGTTCATGACTTAAAAAAAAATCTCTTGCAAACTAGCAATAGCAGAGAAACTCCTAAATCTGATAAAAGAGATCTATAAAACTCATCTAATATTCTCTCCTGAGGTTGAGAACAACACAGAAAATACTGTAGTATCTCTTCTATTCAATTTTGTAGCAGAGCTTCTACCCAGTACAATAAGACAAGAAAAAGAAACTAACGTAAAAAAAATTTGAAAGGAAAAAGTAAAACATCATTACTCATAGAAGACATAATTAAGTGTACAGAGAGAATCCAAATGAAACTATAGACTATTAAATTTACTAAGGTAATTTGGCAAGGTTGTTGGATACAAAAAAATAACTGCATATTTACTGAAAACAATTAAAATGAAATTTGAAACAAACAATTTAAAAATGAAATTTCAAAAATACCAAATATAATAGCACAAAAATCATAGAATACCTAGGGATAAACCTAACAAAAATGTACAAGATCTATACACCAAAAACTACAAAGCATTGCTGAGGGAAATTTTGAAAGACTTAAATAAATTAAAGGATAGACCATTTTAATGGATTAGAAGACTCAATATTGTTAGGATGTCAACTCTTCTATCCTATGATCCAGAAGTTCCATTCCTATGTATATTAACAGAGAGAAAAGAGTACATGTATGTACTCAAAGATATACAAGAATATTCTTAGCACCTTAATGTGTTATATAATGGCCCCAAACTGGAAACAACCCAAATTTCTATCAGCAACAAAATAGCTAAATAAATATTGTGGTATCATCATCATACAATGGAATATTACACAGCAACAAAAACTAAAGTTTGCTGCTATACTCAACAACATGAATAATTCTCACTGACATACTGTAGAATGAAAAACATCAAATCTAAAAGAATACATAGCTTGTGGTTCCATTAATATAAAGCTTAAGGACAGGCAACACTAATCTATAGTGACAAAGTTGAGAACAGAAGTTGCCTCTGGTGAGGATATTCATTTAGAAGGAACATAAGGGAACTTTCTGGAGTGCAGGAAATATTGTAAATCTTGATGTGATTGGTGGCTCCATGAGTATCTATCCATATTGAAACTCTTTTAGTAAGCTACACATTTAAGATTTATGAACTTTACCATACATGAGTTATGAAAAATCAAAATGAATATCTTGACTATTAGAAATCAAAATGATTAGTTTTCTTCCACAAATTTTTCTCAGTTTTGGCTTGGATCACATTGTGTAAAGTCAAGTGGACATTTGGAAATATGCTATTTACCAAAATTGTTGTGGACTGTCTCATGTGAAAATTAATATATCAAATGGAATCTTTCTTCCTTAAAATTTATGGTTTGTTTGTGAACACTGGTAATACTCATTTCCAGTTCTCCACTTGACTTTCTGTCGCGAAGACTGTCACAGCTTCTGTTTCACTTTATCAGAGAAAACCAGTCATATGGTTTCATGAATTCAAAGTTCAAGAAATTCCCTTACAGCAACGAAAACACTCTTAAACAACTGTTGGACTCCCCTACAGTGGCTTAAACTTTATGATTTGTTCTTTTTATTATTTTTTGATTCTGAAGACTCTGAGAGGTAGCTGTGTTTCAACATAGCAAGCTTTCCTGCAGACAGAGAGAGAGGGGCAAGATGTGGTTTTGTCTTGTGAGTGTGAGCTTGTAAACTCACGAAGTTCTGGATAAATTATATATTTCTTTGTAAAAAGACATTGAAAGGTATCTTTTGCTTCTTTTAGGAACATAGTGAATGTGAAAAGACTATAGCCACATCAATTTTGTCAAAACGAAACAGATTTTCTATGAAAATATAGGTTTTATATACAACTTGACATTTGAAGACAGATACTTTTACCAATGAGATGGTAAAAAAAACAGTCAGGACTGTTTGATTGTGGCTGTCAAATTCTCAGCTAAAAGTAGCTAAAGCAAAATAAAGAGGGGTGATCACGAAGGTACTGGGTGGTTCATGGAGCTCACTGAGGACTTTGGGAGATCAGAGGTGACACTCTGTTCATGTCACCTCTCTGCCTCTGTTCTATTGGTGCCACACTTGCTACCACCCAGGGACCTTCTGCACTACAAGGAGCATGGCCAGAGACAGCTGCAGCTTCACCTTTCTGACCTGAGTGGACAGACACCCTCACTGCCAGAATCACCTTCTAAGGCCCTGGGGAAGGCCTCTGCTCCTCCTGCTGGTGCTGTGCGATCGTTCTGCCCCAGTCATGGTGGCTCACGGAGCAGGAGCAGGGCAATTAAAAGCAGTAACCATCCACAACAGATAAATACCCCTCAAAGAGGCTACATACCCTAATTCAGCTTAAATGCCCCATTTACTCATTTCTCCAGACATCCTAGACCGTGGCATCCTCTTTGATTTCTAGAAGGTGTCAGCTTTCCATTTTTCATTCTCTGTCTCTGAGACAGCCCTTCCCGCAGTCTGTCAGCACTCTCGGCCCTGATCTCTACAATACGTACACAGGAAGGCTTGGAACAATTGAAAAGACTGACAGGCGAAAAGACCATGTAAAACATTTCAAATTTTGACAACGAGTAGCTTCCAGACACTTCAGATTTCTTTCAGTTTGATTCCCTTCAACATGCATAAATAGCATTGATCAGATCTACATGCGCACGTACTTCACATGTACACACGTGCTTGCCACTCCCCAAAGCAGAATAATCACTGGCTGACTAGGTTTGCACAACTTAGAGAATGAGGATCCACATGGAGTAACTAAGGAAAACTGTCCAGGTAAGGAATCACGGCACCCAGGAGCCACAAGTGACAAGTTCAAGCCTCACATAATTGACTGGATGATTTTGAGTGATTTGCTTTGCCCATTTGTAAAAAGAGGAAGTTGGACTAGACCAAGGGTTGGCAAACTAAAGCCCACGGGCCAAATCTGGTCCACTGCCTGTTTTTATAAATAAAGTTTTATTGAAACACAGCACACCCACCCATACCGTAAGTATTTTCTATGGCTGTTTTTATGCTACAATGGCATAGTTGAGTGGTTGCAATAGAGACTGCATAGTCTGCAAAGTCTAAAACATTTACTATCTAGCCCTTTACAGAAAGTTTGCCAAATTCTGATCTAAATAAGTCCCCACATAATCATTTTTCCTTTGAAATTCAAGGATAAATAATTTTTAATCTGAATTATGCAGACAGTTGCCTCATCTGTAATTTTCTTCACCTGTATTTGCTGTTTAGCCCAAGCCACATGGACCTACACCTATACAGGCAGAGACCAGCAGAGACATCAGTCAACTGTGCATGCAGTCAAAATAAGTAACCAATATGACTTAGATTATCCCTCTAGCAACAGCAGCAGTAATATGAAATATCCAAACCCTTGCCCACATTTCCCTGTCCATTTCTCTCTGGTCATAGAAACAGACGAGAAAGATTTCAGAAGAAGTGATGTCTATTCAGCCCAAAGTGAAGTAGAGTCATAGCCGTCACTGAGTTCCACATAAATGACAATATCTGGGGAAACGGACAAGGAAATGTATTTGAGAGCTTGGATTTTCTATTTTGCCTGTCAGAGTAGCCACTGCTGAAATGCCATTTAATTTATATTGTGTATATATGGCAAGAAAGGGCAAAAAATGCACTAATAAAACACCATACTCACATCTTTCAGTTTTCCTTTTTGTTAGTGCATAAAAATTCTGTGAAAGTTGTACCTCTCAAAAATTTTCGGTGTAACACCATACTGACATATAGGGAAAAAACAGAAGGGGGTGAGCAGGAGACCCTCTACATACACACATGCGCACACACACACACATTTCTGACCAAAAAAAAAAAAGAAAGAAAGAAAGAAACCCAAAAGCAATAACCAAACCCCAAAATGCCAGGAAGCAGGGTTATAAATTTAACACAAACAGCTCCCCCTTCAAACTCCCAGTCCGTTTATCAAATTTTAAAAACGAAATGACAAGTTAAGATTATTAGTTAAAATATATAAATAAATCACCTTACATATGTTCTTTCCAAGGTCTGTGAATGATTTCACAGTGGTTAGTTATAATAAGTGAATACACAGGCAACCTGGGTTTAGGAGCAAAACCGACCCAGGTAAGGCTGGAAGCCCGCCAGTCCCCAGACAGCACAATTAGCTCAGGGGCAAAAGTAAAAGCTGGGCCTGCACACAGAGGCCTTTAAAAGCAGCACTGGTGAGCTTTCTTTCATAAGGCAGAATAGACATCTTCTCCATCGCTCAGCCCACGATCCCCTACACGCAATTCTGTTGTTTATAGAAAGAAGTTTTTTTAGATGTCTCCAAAAAGCAAGGATTAAGTCAACTCATCATAAATCCCTCCTGCTAGAAACCAACTCATGGAAAAACTTTTTGAAAATGTAGTTTGTCAAATGCTTTGGGTTTTAACAAGATGCCAAGATCTGGGGATCATAAATTATCTGCTGGCACAGGAGGCCTCAGAGAGAGTGAGGAACGCTCGAGTTCTGTGTTCAAGATGAATTGCTAGAAAGTTTTCTATCTTAAAAAAGTGGTCCTGTTTTTTACCCATGTCAGATTTATACAACATCCGATGTTAACTGCCCTTCTGTGGCTGCCACATGCCAAATGTAAACAGGAGAACAAGAAGAAAAAGTTCTTTGAGCAGACTCCCCACCACTGGCCCGGAGCCAGGGCGACAGCGCAAGGCCCCCCTGCCCTCCGGGCATCATTCTGTCGCTGCCCTTCATAGTATTACAGCATTGGAACAAAGCCAGCTGTCTTCCTTTTCAAACCAATTTGTCCAATAGCATAGATTATTGTGTTAGGTAATCTGTCACTTCTCAAAAAAAAAAAAAAACTTTAATGTCCTTTTCTTTACATATTGCTCCCTGAGCCTTTGAGGACTTTTTGGTGAGACCATTCCATGATTTATTCACCTTTGAATAAGCTACTCTTATTTGGCACCTTCTCAGCTAAACAACAAAAGCATTTTTAAGTTTAGAGCTATACAAACCTAAATTTTTTTAAATAATTATGCAGTACATGTAAGCATTGAAAGCAAATCTACACCAGCAAAGGAAAATGATCCTTACAACTTGTCTAAAAATCATTTGTGACTTGATTATATGAATAGTTCCCATGAAGGTGTTCAGGAAGTCAAGCCTCTCTAGCATTGTCCTCAGTTCTCTGATTCGCTTTGTGAGCACAGACCTAGGAATGAGATTTTTTTTTTTTTTTTTGAAGAAACATTTGCCATGTTCACAGAAGAAAATATAGGGTGTTTTCAAAAAAGACATTCAGGCCGGGCATGATGGCTCATATCTGTAGTCTCCTAACACTTTGGGAGGCCGAGGCAAGAGGATCACTTGAGTCCAGGAGTTTGAGACCAGTCTGAGCAACATAGAGAGACCCTGTCTCTACAAAAAATAGAAAAATTAGCCAGGTATGATGGCACATACCTACAGTCCCAGCTACTTGGGAGGTTGAGGCAGGAGGATCTCTGGAGCCCAGGAGTTTGAGGTTGCAGTGAGCTATGATGATGCCACTGCACTCTAGCCAGGGCAACAAAGGGAGACCCTGTCTCAAAAAAGAAGAGGAAGAAGAAGAAGAAGAAGGAGGAGGAGGAGGAGGAGGAGGAGGAGGAGGAGGAGCAGGAGGAGAAGAAGAAGAAAGACATTCACTTCTTAGAGGACTGAGTCTTAGTCTCATGTTTCTCTCAGACAGTTTCTCTAATTCAAGACATGCACGATGATGTTACCCAAGATTGTGGTAAGAAACAGCAATATTTCCTATATATTATGCATGGGTCAGTTTGAAATTGCATTTTGATGCACGTAACAGAAACTTGACTGTAATCGAAAGGGCTGCATTTCTCAAACATAGCAAGAAGTGTTGAGGTGGCTGGTCCAGGCAGGTATAGCAGATCCATTCAGGAGGTGCGCCCCAGCCTCCCCCCTCCCTCAGCCTATCCTCGTGCTTCTTACCTCGTGTTCACAAGATGGCAGCCACCTCCACTTCCCCATTCAGACAGAAAGAAAAAGAGAAAGGAATAAGGGGATGCCAGCCTATGCAAGAAAAGCAAAATCTTTCCCCAAAATTCCCAGCAAATCTCTACTGTTGTCTTACTGGGGAAGCTGGGACATGTGGTGGTTTAGGTGGGTACATTGCCACCCCAAACAGAGTTAGGATTCTCTCAGTAAAGAAAGAATGGTTATTGGGAAGGTTTCTAACAGCGTCCACCACAGTGCTTAGGAAGTCGTATATCTCTCTATCCAGAAGAGAAAGCCATGCCCAGACTTCAGTGAAACAGGCTGTCTTCTCCAAGACCCTGTAAGTACCAGAGTCATTCCCTCCCTAAGAGGGACAATCTTGACCTGAATTCCTAGGGGGTGAAATTCGGAGTTAACTATCATGCTTACATAAAGTGGGCAATTAAGGGATCAAGATGTAATCACCACTAATGCGGGAAGCAAGTGGCTTCAGGATTGACCATAAAACATGAACCACACACATAGGCATTAGAACAAAAAGAGCTCTTCACTACACTCTTCATCTCTTCCCCACTGAAATTATCAGCTTGCATTAGACTGTGGAAACGGACATCTTCCCAGTCCAAGGTATTACAGAAAGTAATACTGAAACAAAGGTAAAAAGGTAAAAAAATATCTACTGTATTTATAAAACAGAAAAGTAAGGGGGTGACTAATTAGTCACTTTAACCAATGGGTTTCCCTGACGATGGTTTTTAAGGGCAAGATTCCCTAATAAATTTTATGCAATAGCTCAATTTATACGCCTCTTTATAGAAACATGTCTAAGTACAAAAAGCATGACCTGACACTTGTGCTTTGTATAGACTTGCCACAAGATTGGCAAAATATTAATAATTGTTATCACTGGATGGTGAATACACAGGGGTTCTTTATGATCTATTTTCTTCTTTTGTTTGGGGTTGGAAATTTCACATAATAAATTTTTTAAAAATATTTGACACTAGAAAACTAGAATAAAATCTCCAATTTTCTCTAAAAATAATAATAATAAGATTAGTATCTCATCTTCTAACTTAATGGGGAGTGCACTTTGTAAAGAACACATCCAGGTTAGTAGGGAAATTCAGAATGGTGACTCATAAAATAAAATCTATTTTCAAATTTAGCAAAGAGTTTTGCTGTGAGAACTGAGCACTCTTTCAAGATTTTAAAAGCATGGGCATGTGTTTCTGTGGTTACCTGACATGGGAAAAGAATCTCACTGGAAGTTATATCTCCAGAGGGCCTCTCTCCCTCCACCTTTCAGCTGGATTGTAACATCTGATGCTCAAAATAAGTGACAAATGCTATGCTCTTCTCCCCACCATCCCTTTGTGATAATCAGAAGTGGCAAGAATTCCTCCTCCTGCTTTTCTAGAACTAACATTTTAGAGGAAGGCTATGACTTATGCGCAGCTGATCTTTGCAAATAAACCATACTTTGTATCTATTGCTATGCACAAGAACATATTTTATTCTTGGTTTATTAAAGGATTCAGCCATGGCTTTTAAAACATGTAGGTACTTCCCAATTATTTCCTGTTATCGTGCCATCCCCATTACCTTTCCTTGGTTACACGTCTATTAATGTGTGAATTCCCAAGATGAGATTACTTACATATCGTGTGCCCTGAGATTTCCTCTTATTTTCAAGGATTCTTCTACTCACCTTCCTAAACTTCCAAAACCTCAATATGACTGTTTCCTCAAGTTCAATGATTACTTCAGAGGCATATTAAACACTTGTGTATCCATTCACTTAATCATTTGCAATGCAAACCAATTTATCACTTTCCAGATCACACATAGAAAGGTCTCTTTCTAAAATAAGCCATACGTTATGCACAAACCATTTCCATTTTCTGTTTTCAAATAGTAGATACGCAGCCAAACAACTAACCAAAGGTTTCTGCAATGAAAAACAAGTGGGTAGCATTTCTAAACTAACTACTATCTTGGAACCAGGGACCAAGATGATTTTAAAGAGTTGCAATCTTTTTTCTTGAAAGTTCTATTTGGAGCACTACAAAAACTTTTCAGTTTTATAAGTATTATTACAAGGCCAGAATTACACTGACAAATGAAAATAAAGTGTTTAGCTTAAAAATAGAGCTTTGTCCATCAAGACAGCTTGCAAGGCAAAACAGACCCATGGGCAGCTACAATCTTTGTGCATATTACCAAATTTGTGATGGAAAAATGTTATATTGCTTAGTTTGGGTTAACTATTCTTGTCTGTATATGCATGAGATGTAAAGAAAATACATATGGTTAAGACCAATTTTACCCTTTTGAAGATAAAAGAACCAAAAAAGAAAATACTGGCAGTTCTCTGTTCACCACCAGGGCACTTTAATTTGCACCATACTTTGTCACATCAGTGGACATGAAAATCCCTGGGGTTATTGTGATCTGTGATAAAGGTGACATTAGGAGAAGGGAAGTGAGGAAAATCTCACCGAACTACGTAAGCTCCTGGTCGCCAGGCTGATGCAGTATTGTAAATCCATAAAAACCTGTTTCAAAAACAAATTTGCACAACTATAAAACAGAATAGCTCTTATGGTCACAAAAGCTTCCTCTCTTGCAATCCTGCAGTTTAAGCAAATTCCCCAGGGCCTCGAGTGAGTGGTAGCCCTGTTTAAAAAATGTCTCCAGTGTTAACAGCCTATTTTTATACTTAATAAAAAAATTTCATTAGATGGCCACCAAAGAGGATTTTGGAGAAAATACTCTCCTTTTTAAGAATGTCATCCTTTATTAAAAGTTTTATGAGGAAGAAAAGGAGAGATCCACAACAGGGCACATGTAATAGGTATGAAATGCAGAAAGACCCAAGAGAAAGGCCCACATGTTACAACATTCTTGGAAGGAGGGCTAATCTTCAAGAGATGCTAACCAGCATGATGTTATACCTCAAGTTTATTACCATCGGGGCACTCTGGCAGGAGAGTATGTGTTCGAACTTGCCTTATACCCTAATGAAGGCTCAGTGTTGTTCTGTTTACAAACCAGATGCACGTGGTCTGGGCAGAGCAGAGCTGCATTTGTCCCAGCATGGCGTCGACACCTATTTGATGTGTGGGGACACTGGGTAAAACTGGAGCACACTGGAGCGATGTGCTTGAAAACTGGCAGAACAGAGTCCAAAGAATTTCTTTGGGAAATTCTACAGGGGGTGGGTATGGAAATGCTAAGACGGAAAGATCTTATGGAAGCATTTCAGGGAAACCATACCCTTGGCAGTGCTTACAGACAGTATGGCCAAGCCATTGGTCCAACAAACAATGTGCATCCCAGGAAATCCGGCAGCTGTCAGACTCACAAGACTGGAAGGGGCTGGGTAAGGACACATAGTCCATCTCTTATCTCTGCCAGCAGGATCTCAGGAAGAGTTAGTACCACTTTTTTTTTAACATCATCTGCTACTCTCTTTGGAAATGTGGATAGGTTCATTGCTTTGTTTTGTTTTGTTTTGTTTTCCTTTTTCTCCTTGGCATTTGCCTCTAACCCTCTTTGCATGACATTTGTAAGAGATAAGGTACTAGGGGTATAATTCTCCAAAGCTAGCCCAGGAAGAAGCCCTTATGAGATTTCAGAGCTTAGTCTGTTCATCTGCTTCCATAAAAAATATTTACTGGAACCTTGATGCTTATATAATGATGTTTTGTGAAGCAACAGAGTATAGTAGAAAGGCCATGGAATTTGGAGTTAGAAGAGAGTTTGAATCCTGAATTTGCTCATTCATAAAGTTACAACCACTGAATTCTCTTGTCCAGACCCATCTTGCTGCTTCTTTATCATATCACATTAGCAGGTCTCTGTGATTGCCGCTTAAGTTATCATTGTGCTTAGAAATAGATTGTCCTCTCAGTCTGCAGACTGCAGGTACTAGAGGAAGCATTTTCTGGGCCTTACCTTAGTGTCTCCCAGGTGTGAGAATTGGCTCTAAGTCAGTAACAGAAAACCAGTCCACCAAAAACTGACTTACTGAAAATCAACTGCTGAATGATCCCATTTATCTAAATGCTCAATTCACTGAATCTTCCAAATTTACTGATTGATTTAAAGCCAATTTCTTTCAACTATTTATAAAGTTTGCACAAATTTATATTGGGAAAAATAGTTTTAACAGCTATTAAAATAATATTTCTTCAAAGCTACAGCTAACTGTGTTTCATTTTCTCTATAACAGCTAAGGAATATTCTATTGGTCAAAAGGAAAGAATTGCAAGGTGATTTGGTCTCTTTATGAATGTATTTAATGTTAAGAAAATATAGTTCATTGTAGTAACTAACATTTTGTTAGTAACAAAAATTTTATTGTTTTACATGGTAATTTTTTAGTTTATTCTGATTTCTTTCTCATATCCTTTTATATAATTTTCTGTCTTATTCCAAGTTCAAATTGAGATTCTGCCACTCAAGTGTCTGGTGGCCCTGGCTTCACCTCCCTGTGCTTTATTTCCCACAATTAGAACATGGGAATAATAGTAGCCTCTACTTCACAGACCTGTTGGGAGGCAGCTCTATGAATATTTACTATATTAATTAATATATGTAAAGTGCTTAGAACAGTAACTAGTATATAGTAAGAAACAAATGAATATAAATTATTATGATAGCTTTTCAAAAATGTTATATTAAAGCATTTCTTCCTAACACTTGGGTCACCTTCAATGGATTTGGAAAACTCCTTATTTTGATTCACTCTACATTCCCCACTGCCAGGAGGAGTCCCTTTCTGACCTACCTGTGCTGTGAGAGCATCTCGACTACACCTCTGTGAAATCCTGTGTGTACATCCACATTCCCTCTACCTGTGAGCAGAGACTGCAGTCCACTCATCTCTATATGCCATCATGCCTGCTAGCACCGTGCTTGGGGCACGGTGAGCCTTCCGCAAGCCTTTGCCAAATGAGCAGGTAACTGACATGAATGTAGTTAGTATGTGACTCGTGTCTGGGCTCATGCCTTTTGTGTTGGTTCTCACTAGCTTCTATTTCGAAGGATGGCCTTTTTGTGAACTCCTGCCCTCATTCTGGAATACGTTCTTCTGAGCAAACAGTTCCCATCTCCACTTAGCATCCGCATCCTTCCCTTGGAACCAGGCAATGGTATTACATTAACAGGCATTCTTATTCTCAGAGGTGCCTTCCTGGGATGAGGTGTAAATTAATGCCAGCCTGACCACTCTGGGTCATTAAAGACCAGATGGTAATTTTTGCAAGAGGAGCAACTGAACCCTACTGGCCTGGCCCAAGTCCAACCCGAATAATTGCCTCCTGACTGCACAATATCCCCCCTCTCATTCAGACACAGAAATGATTTTCACTTCATCCTCTGAAAGCTGGCCAGGCGGGGGCTGTGCTGGCTTTTCACCCACTGCTTTTGCATGGACACAGGCTAGCAAAGCAGCATTCCTGTGGGGGGTCTGCAAAGTGCTCTGGGGCAAGTGGTTTTAGTCATATGCTTGGAAAAATAAGGTATTGTCAACTTAAATGAAAACACGTCATCTCTCAGTGCATTTTTTAAAATTTTTTAAGCTACAAGAGTGATCAAAATTTTGTTATACCAAAAAAAGGGTTTAGTTTGGGCATGAATTGTTTTTGTTAGAATCATAGAAATAATGGCTTATCTCCAGTTTAGGTAGTCCCTGGAGTGGGTCCATAATTGGCATTAAAGCTACATAAAGCAGTATGGATGGGCTTTTGCTGGAGCCAATCCCATTTCTTATGATTATGGAGGAAGATTGGGGGTACAGCAAGAACCTCGAATGCCTGCTCAGCATGCAACTGCCTGCATAGGGGAAGAACTGATTGGCAGGACTAATGGAGCAGATCAGTCCGACCGTGAAATGTCCAGGGCCAAATGCCAAGGTCGAGAGCGCCCTGGGTGGATCTGATTGGCACAAAGGTAAACAGACCAAGTACAAGGCATAAGTGAGCGAAGGCTGGTTAGGAACACCATTCCCAGGAGGCCTGCAGGTCCCGACCCTTCTGCATGAAATTATCCAGAGCATGCTGGACTCACTCAGAGAGGGCACAAAGTTCCTGAAGTAGTTTATGATTATGCATTGGCTTGCCACTCTTGGAAAAACCTGTGGCTCAGAATTCTCTACACCTCCCTTTGTGTCACTAGCCAGAGATATGGTTTGTATAGAATGGGCTGAAGCATATTTTCTCCACCCAGAAAAACGTCACGAGGCCTCAGAAGACCTGCATAGCTTATTTCAGGAACGTAGGGAGGCACTGACTTGCCCACAAACACATTCTCTTCGCTGGTGGACTTGGCTAAAAGTTGGCTTGGAGAAGCTATGTCTTGACTCAAAGCTAATACTTAGTAATAAAGCTTCCTGGGAAAGTAAGACTGCCAAAGTTTAAGTGGTGGGTTTTTATGAGCAGGATTATGGTCCATTAAGGGATGAGGATGAAAACACCAGCTTGTTTCATTTTGATCTCTTCTCTAGGCTGAACCACCATCCCATTTCCAATTAAAGTTCCACAAGAAAAATGCTGACGTTTCTCCTTCAGAAACAACCTTCCTGGCTCTTGCCCAAAAAACCCACCATCGTCTGAAGCCACATGCTCACAGCATCGACATTCTGCAGCTTTGTTTCCTCCAAGAGTATAAATGGCTTGTAAATAAAATAAGCTTTCAATTGAGATTTTTTTTTTAATGAGAAAAGTGAACACATGAAATATGTTCAGCCTGAATGGGATGTGGGAACAGCATGGCCTTAGATGACAGAGAGTGAGAGTCTTTCCTGGTGATGATCTTGGCTTTGAGCTGAATGCTGGGAGACACTGGCGCCTGACTCTGACCGTGAAGCTCTTATGACCATGAAGCTCTTATGACCATGAAGCTCTTATGACCATGAAGTATATAATTGAGCTTCTACCTTTAACTTGCTCTGTGGCTCAGGGAATGAGAATGAACAACCTGGTTCTTCCATTCTTCTCACACTAGTGAATTCCAGCAATGACTGCAGGCAAGGCAAAGGAAAGCTCCCTCCCCTCTAGACATGGTCTGGTCATTTTTTAGAACAAGGTGCACAGACATCTTAAAGGCATTCTAGACAAACCCTAATGGGTAAGAACACTGGCAAGGAGAAAATTAAACAACTATTAAACAACTGAGGAAGGCTTGGATGTGTCCCACCCTTTAAGGCAGCAGTCCTCAATGTTTTTGGCAACAGGGACCATTTTCGTGGAAGACAATTTTTTCACAGCCCAGGGAGGTGGGGTATGGTTTGGGGATGGTTCAAACACATTACATTTATTGTGCACTTTATTTCTATTATCATTACATTGTACTATATAATGAAATTATTATACAACTCACTATAGGTTGGGGACCCCTGCTTTAAAGGATGTCAAGGTGATAAGCTATTATTTGGGTTTTTCCAACAATAAGTTTAAAAATAGCCTTGTATTGTGTACTGAAATAAATTTCAATCTAACCAAAAAGATCTTATATCTATATAAGAAATCTCTCAAAGTCTATCTGAAATGGAATAGAAAAAACCTAATAATAAACTATTTTATAAGAAATATTGAGGAGCCATATTAAGAAAGAAATCTAATAGATTATAAAATAAAGTCATCTTCAGGTTAATGCAAGAAGGTCCAACTTTTCCCAAGAAAGTTGAGCAATTTCTCTTTGAGAATGTTTTTGTCAAGCCAGGAGATTTCAAATAAATCCAAATTGAAAACAAAACAAAATGGAAATTCCATCATCACCTAGGTTATGTATGTTCTGTTACATTAACACTCATTAGATAACACATTCAACTGTTCCTAAACACACAGAAGGAAAATATCCTCCATGGACAATGAGACCAAATGCTTTTTATGGAAAGTTAAGGACAAATACAAATTTCTGCAATGACTGTAACTTGAATCAAATTGCTTTTTGTCCCTCCCCTTCTTTCCATGGTCTGTTCCAGAACACATTTACCCCAAATGATTGCCTGGTTAATCTCTGTACAAGAAGGCATCTGAGGCATGGAATTTCCATGGGGAAGATTTTCTCTTTTTCTTTACCCAAGCTTTAAGATTTTGAGAATAGGGGAAGAAGAAAAATGGCTGTGGGCTGTGGGCTTAGGAATTCCCTGGCTGGAAATTATGTCAGGGATTCCTCCTGAGTGGGACTTTCTTCTTCAGAGGGTGTTCAGAGGGGGCAGAGGTGGTGCCTTGAGATGCACTGAGCCTGGAGGGTTGATGCTATCAAAACTGGAACTCGGAATCTGCCTTTATGTAATTATATATGAACAGATAAACTGAAAATGGCCATTAAAAATCCTTTCAAGCTACTCTACCCTAAGGATAACTAAATGAAATGATGGAATTTTCAGGGAGAATCAATATTTATTAGGAGATGTCTTAGCTTTCTCAGTGTGCCATAGCGAAATACCACAGAATGGGGGACTTAAATAACAGAAATTTATTTTTTCACAATTCTGGAGGCCAAAAGTCTGAGATCAAGGTGCCAGCAGAGTCAGCCTCTGGTGAGGACTCTCTCCTTGGGTTGCAGGTGGCGACCTTCTTACTGTGTCCTCACGTAGGAGGGAAAGAGAGAGAGAGAGAGGTGGGGGCACTCTGGTGTCTCCTCTAATAAGGGCACTAATTCTATCAGATCAGGGCCCCACCCTCATGACCTCATTTAACCTGAATTACTTTTACAATAGCCTTATCTCTAAATACAGCCACACTGGGGGGTTAGTGCTTAATAAATTTGAGTGGAATACACTTGGGTCCATAGTAAAGGGGTAATATTCAAAATTTAACTGTTGGACACAGATGCTTGCCATATCTGCCAGCTAGACTGGTTCATGCAGTAGAATATCAGTTTTACCCTTTGAGTCAGGAAAAAGAAACAAAAGAAGCAGAAGTCTTCCTCTTGGCCTCCTCCTGGAAAAGTCACCATTGTGTGCTTACAAGAGGACTTCCATTGCATAGTGCACTACCCAAAAAATGTAAAACTAGGTTTTATCCATTCCTGTATGGAAGCAAGCATGTTGCTTTATCAATATAAATACATTTTAATTCATCAGTAGTGTTTATCTGGGGAGAAGAAAATTATAGGAAGCTTTCACTTTATGGATTATATAATTTTATCACCTGCATATATTATTTTAATCAAAAAGAAAAGACTTTCAGCCCATTTTACATTAGTAAATATGCCCACTCTTCAGTCCTTAGAATCCTAAAGGAACGAACGATATTAGCTGCAGAGTTTTGCCTGGAGTTTTTACTGTTAGAATTAAACTATTAGCTGGGCAGAGTGGCACACGCCCGCAGTCCTAGCTACCAGAGAGACTGAGGCAGGGTGATCGCTTGGGCCCAGGAATTTGAGGCCAATTTAGACAACATTGCAAAACCCCATCTTTAAAAAAAAAATGAAAGAGAGAGAGAGAGAAAGAGAGAAAGAGAAAGAAAGAGAAAGAAAGAAAGAAAATTACACTATTGCATGAAGAGCTAGATCTGTGCTAAGCATTAAAACAACTTCTCATTCATTTTAATAGTTTATTTCTTGTTCCAGAGTTAGCATTTTAAAAAATGGCACATTTCTAAATGAGAAATTGAAATGTTTAAGAAGGCAATTTTAAAGGTATTCAAGAGTGGCTGTCGGGAAGGCCCCCGCCACTCTTTAAGCACAGTTACAGTCTCTATGCCCTAAAAAAATGAAATCATACCTTATCTTCCCCAGCCTTTCAAGAAAGGAAGCCTTCTTGTCCCAAAAGGAGATGTTATAGTCACAAACATGACAGCCGAGACCTTGTTGCTGCGTGGATTTCCTGCTTGATATCTGTATTAGTTTCACAACCCCCACACTGCAGGATATCTGGTGTCTCATCCACTAAACATGAAAATCACCTCCCAGGCACTGTGGCACTTCCAAATTCTCCCCGGGATGTGGTCCTGCTGAGAACCACTGCATTTAACCACGCTAGCCTACTCACAGTCTCCACAACACTCCACGTAATGCTGTGCCCTGGGTCATTGCATATTCTGCTCCTTGTAACTGCAATGTTCATCTAAACTTTCTTTTTTGTCCATTGAATTACTACTCACTCTTCCTAAATTTGTAAAGACTTTTCCTATTCTTCCTACCCGGCAATTCCCATACCCACCTTTGCATATTGTATTCCATTAGCCAATGGAATAACAAATAACTGAAAACCTGAATAACACTGGCTTTAAACCAAAAGACAGATACGAAGTCTGGAAGTGAGTCAATCCAAGACTACTTCTGTAGTTCAATTATATTATTCAAAAATAATTGCCTTTTCCTTCCTTCAGCACAACCATCTTCAGCATGTTGGCTTTTCATTCTGTTGCTAATTGCTTCATGGTTTTAAGATGGCTGCCAGAACTCTATCATAATGCCCTCACACCACTGTTCCAGTTAACAAGGAAGCAGATGACAAGAAGTCTTTCTCTGAAACACACTCTTTTTTAATCTGGGAAGTAAATCTGTACTCACAGACATCCCCCTATGTCTCATTAGCCAGAACTGCTCCACAAGAACATTCCCAAAGAAGTTGGGTGAGAAAGTGAGTCTCTATCAAGGGGTAATAGGATACCATGATTGGCTTACCCACAAAATATATTATACTTTATGGGTGGCCATATTCATACATGCGCACGCGCGCGCGCGCGCACACACACACACACACACACACACATCAATCAATGTATTGAAGGCAAGGGAAAAGGGGATGAATGGCAGTTCAGTGGGTATCTAACAGTATGTGCAAACTTGTGAATCTATCTCCATGGGATGTCTGGAAACCAAGACAACAAAGATTGGGTCTCATTTGCTTTGGATTCCTCAGACTCCAGCACAGAAAGAAAGCAAAGTTTTCCTCTAGGAAGAGAATTTGGATTCAGCTGCCACACTCAACAAAAGGCTCAGAAGGCCACTGGCACACCTGGGATCAAAGCTGTAATTCCTGCCCTTTCTTTTCCTCTCAAAGTCTACAGCTAAGTACATCTGAGAGGGCCATTATTATAGGAATACCTACTATAATTATTGGTTACACTTTATTGAATTTTTCTTTCTAATAACAAAAGTAATGCATATTTACTTCATCAAGGCAAAAATTTCCCCTTCACCTCATTTCAATCCTCTACCCATAGCACCTCCACTAACTAATGTTAACAGTTTAGCATGTAAACTTTTGCATTTTTCTCTATACTCATTCAAACTTAGATTGTATTTCTATATATTAGCACCAAGCAATCATAAACTGAAATTTTAAAAAATAAAAGGAAAAATAGACAAATTTGCATTATAGTCAGAGATTTCTATATTTCTTTCTCAATAATCGATAGAACAAGTAGACGGAAAATCATGAAGGATGGAGAAGATTTGATCAACACTATCAATCAATTCAGCCTAATTAACACGTATAGAATATTCCACCAATGATGGAATACTCATTTTTTAAGTGTATACAAAATATTTACCAAGATAGACCATATGCTAAGCCAGAACACAAGCTTTAATAAACTTAAAGCAATTCAAATCATATTATGTTATCTGATCACAATGAAATTAAATTATCAGTCAATAACAGAAAGACCTCTGAAAAAATCTGAAATATTTAGAAACTGAATAACACGCTTTTAAATAACCCATGGGTTAAAGAAGAAATCAAAAGAGAGATTCAAAAGTATTTTACATTGAATGAAAATGACAACACGATATATCAAAATTAGTGGGATGCTGCTAAAGCAGTACTTAGGGGGAAATTTACAACACTAGATGCCTGCCCGCATTAGGAAACAATAAAAGTCACAAATCAATGACCAAGGTTTTCTTTTTCTACTTTCCACCTTAAGAAACTAGAAAAAGAATAATAAATTAAACCCAAAGTAAGCAGGAAAAGGAAATACTAAAGATCAGAGCAGAAATCAACAAAGTAGAAAAGAAAAAAAACAATAATGTCAATGAAACCAAAGTTTGTTCTTTGAGAAGATCAGTAAAATTAATAAATCCTTAGCCAGAGTAAAGAGGTAAAATAGAGAAAAGACACATCATAACAATATCATGAATGAGAGCTGTGACATTGCTACAGATTCTATAGATAGTAAAACAATAATAAAGAAATATTTTTAATATAAACAACTTTATGCCAAGAAGTTATACCTTAGATGAAATAGATACATTCTTGAAAGACACAAGCCATCAAAAATAATTCAAGAAGAAATAACTTGGTAGCATTGTATCTACTAAAGAAATTGAATCTGTAGGTAAAAACTTTCTTTTTTTTTTTTTTTTTTGAGACAGAGTCTCACTCTGTTGCCCGGGCTAGAGTGAGTGCCATGGCGTCAGCCTAGTTCACAGCAACCTCAAACTCCTGGGCTTAATCGATCCTACTGCCTCAGCCTCCCAAGTAGCTGGGACTACAGGCATGCGCCACGATGCCCGGCTAATTTTTTTTTGTATATATATATTTTAGTTGTCCATATAATTTCTTTCTATTTTTAGTAGAGACGGGGTCTCACTCTTGCTCAGGCTGGTCTTGAACTCCTGACCTCGAGCGATCCACCCGCCTCGGCCTCCCAGAGTGCTAGGATTATAGGCGTGAGCCACCGCGCCCGGCCAGTAAAAACTTTCTTACAAAGAAAACTCAAGACTCAGATGGCTTCACTGATGAAGTCTACGAATATTTAAGTAAGAAATAACACCAATTCAATTATACACAAAGTCTACCAGAAAATTGAAGAGGAGAAATTTCTTCCAACTCATTCTCTGAAGCCTTCATTATCTTAATATCAAAACCAGGAAAATACATTATAAGAAAAGAAAACTACAGACAAATATGTTTTATGAACACAAATATAAAACTGTAAATAAAAGTTTAGTACATGAAATCTAATAAGATATAATATATGTGTATATGAAATATACATATATATAAATACTTCATGACTAAGTGGGGCTTATCCGAGGAATGAAAAATGGTAGTTTAACATTTGAAAATCAATCAATGTAATTTACTATATTAACAAATTAAGGAAGAAAAACATATGGTCATCCAATGGACACAGAAAAAGCATTTGACAAATTCAACATTCATTCCTGATAAAAACTCTCTAGAATCTAGAAATAGAAGGGAGTTTCTTCAACTTAAAAAAGGATATCTGTGAAAAACCTAGAACTAACATCATACTTAATGGTAAAAGGCTGACTGTTTTCCCACTAAGATCAGGAAGATGATGAAGATGTCTACTCTCATCATTTCTATTCAATGTTATATTAGAGATTCTAAACAGTACAATAAGGCAAGAAAATGAAATAAAAGATACAAAGGTATAAAAGGTAGAAAGAAAAGAAGTAAATCTTTTTTTATTCATAGCCTGAAAGTCTATGTAAAAAATCCAATGGAATCTACAAAAAATGCTAATAAAACTAATAAATGAGTTTAGCAATATTGTAGAATATAAGATCAATATACAAAAACCTTTATACTAGCTCTATACTAGCATATCTTTATACTAGTTGGAAGCTGAAATTTTTTTAAGTTTTATTTTATATATAATTGACACATGATTAAATGAATGTATGCATTGTATAATGATCAAATTAGGGCAATTTGTATATCCATTACTTTAAATAGTTATCATTTCTTGGGGAAATAGCATTCAAAATCCTCTCTTCTAGCTTTAAATATACAAGCAAGTCACAGAGAGATAAATACCACATGATTTCACTTATATGTGGAATCTAAAAACGTTGACATCATAGAAGTAGAGAGTAGAATAGTGATTATCAGAGTCTGGGGAGGGAAGAGAGATGAGGAGATAGGGAGAGGTTTCTCATTGGGTACAAAGTTACAGTTAGACAGAAGGAATAAGTCCTGGTGTTCTATTCTTACATAGTAGAGTAACTATAGCTAATATTAAATAATAATGTATTAGAAGTTAAAATTTTAAAACAATACCATTTGTAATAGCATCAAAAAATCAGAAATAGCTAGAAATGAATATAACTTTAAGATGCGCAAGACCTATACACTGAAAATCACAAAACATTGCCAAGAGAAATTTTGAAGATCTAAATAAATAGAGAGATGGGTCCAACAATTCAATATTGTCAAGATGGCAGTTCTCCCCAAAATGATATTTGGATTAAACACAATCCTGTTAAGATTCCAGCACCCTTTTTTGTTGTTGTTGTTGAAGTTTACAAGCTGATGCTAATATAAAATTTATTTGAAATTGCAAAGGACCTAGAACAGTTAAAACAATTTTGAAAAAGAAAAACAAAGTTGGAGGGCAAATGTTATCTGATTTCAAGATTTATTATAAAGCTACAATAATCAAGACAATGTGATATTGATGTCACACAAGACAAACAGATCTATGGGAAAGGATAGAGAGTTCAGAAATAGATCACACACACAAATATATTGACTACTGATTTTCAACAAAGATACAAAGGCAATGCAATGGACAAATGATAGTCTTCGACAACTGATTCTGGAACAATTAGATATATATGTGCAAGAAAAATGAACTTCAATCTATAAGTCACACCATACATAAAAATTAACTCAAAGTGGATTATATCCCTCAATTAAAATCTAAAACTATAAAAATTTATACATATTATATATGCGTGTGTGTGAACATTTTGGGACCTCAGGTTAGGCACGGATTTCTTAAACTTGATAAAAAAACATGATTCATAAAAGAAAAGAATTGATAAATGGGATTTCATCAAAATTTAAAACTTGTGTTCTTTGAAAGACATATTTAGGAGAATTAAAAGACAAGCCATAGGCACATAGAAAGTATTTGCATGTCATGTGTCTAACAAAGGGCTTGTATACAGGATATGTAAAGAAATTTCAAAATTCAGTGTAAGAAAATCACTCAATAAAGAAATAGCTTAGATATTTTATCAAAGAAAAAGATACATAGTTGACAAATGATCATAAGAAAAGATGCCCAATACCATTCATCATTAGGGAAATAAAATTAAACATGAGACACCACTGAACACCTATTAGAAAGCTCAAATTTAAGAGATTGGCTATACTAACTGTTGGCAGGATGTGGTGCAACTGAAAATCTTATACATAGCTAGTGGGAAGTAAAATGGTATTAATACAAACACTTTGTAAAGCAGTTTGGCAATTTCTTAAAAAGCTAAACACATACCAACTATAGGATCTAACTATACTATTCCACTCCTAGATATTTACCCAAAAGTAAAGAAAGCATACATCCAGACACAAATTTGTACACAAATGTTCACACCAGTTGTATTTATAAAAGCCCAAAACTGGAAATAACCCAAATGTTCATCAATAGGTGAATAGATTAAAAAAAAAATTGTGGTACATTCATACAAAAGACTAGTACTCAGCAATAAAAAGGAATGAACTATTGATACACGAAAGAACATGGAGGAATCACAAATTAATGATGCTGATTCAAAGAAGTGAGACCAAAAAAAATAGAGTACATATTGTATGATTCCTGTGACGACTAAATGTTTGTGTCCCTCCAAAATTCCTATGTTGAAGCCCTAACCTCCAATGTGATGGCTTTTGGGACCCTTGGGAGTGATTAGGTATAGATGAAGTCATGAAGGTGGGGCCTCATGATGGGATTATTGCTCTCATAAGATGGGACACCAGAGAGGTTGCTCTCTCTCTCTCCCCCATGAGTGCACAAAGGAAATGTCAAATGAGCACACAGCAAGATGACAGCCTCCTAGGAGCCAAGGGAAAAAGGCCAAAGGATGAAACCTATCCTGCTAGCCCCTGCCTCCAGAACTAGGAGAAATAATTTCTATTATTCAAGCCACCCAGTCTATGGTATTTTGTCCACCTGAGGCAACCAAGACAATTTCATTTATATAAAACTATGTAAAATGAGAACGAATCGACATTGACAGAAAGCAGGTCAGTGGTTTCCTGGGGAGGAGGAACTGGCAGGAGGGGTGCAGGAGAGGGCGATTGCCAAGGGATGAGAGCAAACTTTGGGGAACTATGGAAATGCTCATTATTTTGATTTTAGTGATAGTTTCATATACATATGTCAAAATTTATCAAGTGGTACACTTAAATGTCATTCCAATTATACCTCAACAATCCTGTTAAATTCCCACAACGAAAGTACTTTAACTGTTATTAGCAACACAGTTTAAAATAGACCAAGTATCACTTAAATCTATTTTAAAATATAAAATAAAATTTTAAAAAATAAAACCACTCTTTAGCATATAAAGAGCACTTAATGAGTATATTTGGAATTAAGAATATCTTGTGATAGAGGGACCAACATGTGCTGAAACCATTAAGTTCCCTGTCATTCAAAGTTGTGCCCCTGTTATTTGTCCCTCAGGGATACTGGGTCACTCTATAACTAGATGATGATAATAAAATCACTGTTTGTATTTTACATACCACTTTGCAAAGCCTTTTGTTTAATCCTAACATCTACCCTAAAGGTAGGTAGTATTATCCCTGTTTTGCAGAGAGGAACAGAGAGGTTCAAGGAGGGTTAGTCAGTTGCCCAAGTCCCCATGGCTCAGGTAGCAGGTGTGAGGCTGCATGGCAGGTCTGCTCCTATCGCTCTGCTTCTCATTTACCCTGGGGCCTCTCTGAGCTACAAATAAGCAAAATCTTGGGCAAGACTCCATGAAACCCCTTATCCTCACCACCCAACAAGGGATAAGCTCCCTACCACCATCCAAGTACTTACAGAATCAGCTCAGTATTTTGACTGCATAAATGAGACAAGAAATGGTCTTTCTATCCACACTTTACAATGACTGACACATTGCAAGAGAAGATTTCAGGATTTCACGTGGACCTGACATAAAGCAGTCAATTTCTTTTAAAAGGAGAGAAATTATAAGTGTTTGGTAAAGATAATAAAATCCAATGAACTTGCTTATCGAGAATCCAAAATGGCTTGGCTCCTAAACTAAACACAAAATCAGACCTAGATGTCTACAGAAAATTTAGCCGCTTCATCAACTAGTTTACCAAATAAATATAAAAACAGACTCATACATTATTCCAAGTAAAGATAACAGATGCAGGCCCTTTTTAGGCTTAAACTTGCATGTCCTATTATTAAGGGCATTAATAAAAATGTTCCCTGAATGTTTACAAGGTGTTTACTTAGTTTCTATACTGAAAATCAGAACATCTTGGTACTGAAAATATTTCATGCCCAACAGTTATACAAAACCACTATTTCTTCGGTTTATAGCCTCTCTTAATCTCTTTGTGGAAATCTCCAGACCTCAACTACATTCCTTGAAATTTTACAGGGCACCAGAGGAACAGAAATCAGCTCAAAATGAATATGTGTATTCAGAAATGCATTGAGATTTTTCCAACTTTTCAGGTACCTCGTACAAATTAATCTTCTTAAGGGCCCTGGTGGTCTCTGAATCACTGCTTCACTTCCCCACTTCTCAGCACCCCCATTGTATTCTCTTGATAGGAATAACTGCCAGGTCATTAGGGAAGAAAAAGTTTATTGAGTCAAGATCTGGGAGGGCCCCCACAAGGTCAGGAGCAGGTACCACCAGTTTTACATAATTTTTGCATCTGCACCAATTTGATTTAAGGCTGTAAGTGGAATTTATTGGTGAGCATTGCATTATAAAAAGTGGTTTATACCATATTGTCTCATATTTATTATGATTCAGTCAAAAGTGAATTGTACACATGCTGTCTGCAATGAGCTGATACAATGGGGAAAAAAAATCCTGGCTCTTGGATAGCACATTTGTTCTCCTTTCCATTGTCGTTAATGGTTTACTTAGGGGGAAGAAAAATTGCTTTAATGTTCAAACCGTCTCTTTTTCTGAGGCACCAATCACCAAATGGAAATTATTAGAACAAAAAAAGCAGAAGGAAGTTGAACCTGATGTGTTAGGATAATGATAATAGAGAAAAATAGAATTGTTTGAGCAAAATGTGCAAAATAAAGAAATTATTTAGGATCTCCAAGAAGAAAACAAAGCATAGAAATGCAGGATAAACCATTGCAAAATTTCAATTCTTCTAACAAAAGCAAAAAAAAAAAAAGTTATTATACTTAATATTATCCACGCATGGCTTGTCCCTTCGCCTCTGGCATCCTTACAAAGAGAAGGGAACAAATGCCTACTACATGCACTCAATCAGGTCACTGTTCAAAGTAACTTAATGGCCTCTGGAAACTTCTCCAGGTCCCTTTTTACAAGGCAAATTGTGCATTATTATTTTTTCTATGTCAATCCTGCCATTTCTCAGAAATCTAAAAATCTCTGGTTGATATATCTAAATAACTAAGTCTACCATTCCCAGAGTCAATAACACACTCCAAGTTCATGGGAACATCAGACTCCCCTGACACTACAACCAGGTTCCACATTCTAGCTTATTCCTCCATTAATATGCTCTTTGTCATGGTGGTAATATTACTAGGGCCCAAAAGAGCACTAAAAACAAAAGTTTTACTTCCTAACAGACTGATACCATATAAAAGTTGAAGATTCATGGTCGGAGGCACCCCTAGTAGCTGCCTCAGAATCAGGAGACTGAGTAGTTTGGCCATTTCTCTACCCAGTTCTTTCGTAGAGGTCTTGCATAAGCTCATAGGCTCACTGGATGCTTTGGGTTCGGTTCGGTTTGGTTTTCTCTGCCTCTTACCATTCACTATGTGGTTCAATATCCTAAATAGTCTTTTGTAATATGTATGGACAAAAATAATGTCATGTCTGAGATTTGCCTCAAAATATTCCAGGAAACAGGAGAAATCAGGCAGCTGTAAATGAAACAAGATTAGTCATATGTTGCTAATTTTTAAAACTATGGGGTGAAAAAGGGGTTCATTATGCTTTTTTCTCTATATTTGTGTATGTTTAAAATTTCCCCTCATAAAAGTTATTTAAATATCACTGTTTAGAAGTGTTATCATTCTGGGTTTGGGGGGGGGGGTTGTTTTGTTTTGTTTTGTAGAACTTACATGTAGCTTTTTATAGCCAAGCTAATGGTCTGATCTACTCTGGGTAGCTACAGCAGGATGGCCCTTTTCAGACAGAGTTGGAGTTTGACCCCTCATTTTATTCTGAATAGAGACTGCCACTGATCCATGAGCTAGAGCCAATGCTAAGTCCCGTAAAACCCACACTCTAGATTCCCTTAGAGGCAGAATTCCATTCATTGCGCATGGAAGGCTGGTAGAAGAGAAGATAGCTGCCCTTGGCTCCGCCACCTCAAACCTGCAAGTGACTCAACTGGAGGAGGAGAGGGCCTTCAAGTCCATGGAGAGACGGGGAGAAGAGGGGAGGGACATGGCAGACGCCTGGCTCCTAAGGGAACTTGGCTCAAAAGCATGAGGCTAAGACCATGCTGGGTGTCAGTCTCCAGCCTGGCAAACAGTGGGTTAACTAAGGCTGTTTTAATTTAAAACACTGAGAATTGAAGCCCTGAGAACTGAAGACCCAAGAAAATGAGAATATCTGGCAAATATGTCTTGAATTAAAATGAATCTCACTTTACTCCTTTTCTCTTTTCCCCAACACTTCTCCTGAAAAAAAAAAAAAAAAAAAATCTTCAGTCGAAGGGTCTCCAAGGTCTTCTTGATTTTCAAAATTAATCTCTCTCTGAATCTGTTACTAGAATACAGAGAGTGCAACTATTCCTGAATAATTTGGTTTTCCAGGGCTCTGAAGACTGGAATGTCCCTGTGTTCTTATCTAAGTTCAGTAGACCAGCCTCAGAAACTATGTTAGATTAGAAAGGAACTGGGTGCCCTTCTGAGGCTTTGTTCCTTTACATCTCAAATGTTTTCTCTCTAGTGTTGATACTAAAACCTATTCCATTTGTATAATTTTATAAATCAGAGCCATCAACAAACTGTGTCCCTACAAAGCCCAATGTCATGGTTATCAGAGGAAAAATGATCCTCATTGCCTCACAGACGGATCTCCATAATTTTTAAATCATCCACCTTATCAGTGAAAAAATGTAAGGCACATATACACCTCATATTTTCATGTTTATCTGTCTATAAATTATAACTGTTAAAATAATAGCAAAAGTAGTGTCAAACAAGTATGTAAGAGTGGGCTATGCCTTCTTCTACGTACATTACATATATTAATGCTTTTAATCTTTACAAGAACCCTATCAGGTGGTTAATATTATTTTTTCATTTTGCCAATGAAGACACTAAGGCGCACAGAGGGTAAGTGACTCCCCAGGGGAATACAGTCAGGAAGTGGCAGCACCAGAATTCAAGCCCTGGCCACCTGGTTCCAAAGTCTGTCTCTTAACCGTAAGTTAGTACATGACAGACCAGAAAGAGAAAGAAAGGGGATCGGGGGTGGAATGGAAGGGAAGAGAAGGGAAGGAAAGGGTATGAAAAAATTCACCAAAAGATGAGGTTTTTTAAAAGAAAATTAGAATTTCCACCATCTTCTCCCAGCCCCACTCCTTCCAGTGTGTACCCCCTTGCATACTCCCAGAGGAGCCTTCCGCTGCCAATACCAGTTTGGAAACAATTAACTAAATGCTGTTCCCTTGGAAGCTGGTAGAAAGCCCTTCGGAAGGGCTTGGGAGCTATGGATTCTGCAGCTTCCCTCTGGTATTCAGTGTAATCAGGGTGATTCAGGACCTGTGATGACATGAATAAGTTTATACGTTACGATTGGCTGTCTAGGTGTGAACCAATGTTCTCGCTGTCTTCTGGCTACATTTCTGAGTACCACTATACTCTGGTTATATTCATATTATCATTTACTCTCTGAAGAGCTTTGCCCTGCACTGTCAGAAAAAAAAAAAAAAAGAGGTGCTGAACCAACAAAGAGGTGCTAAGGACTAAAGTGACCATTCTCAATATTGTCTTAGAATCACAGGAGATCCACGCGGGAGCTGGATCATGCAGAGACAAAGAAGAAATGGGCAGCAAATGCAAAACAAACCATTATAAACACAGTCCCTACTGGCCGTCTGGGGAAAAAATTCTCATGGCGTAAGTTCTGTCCTCTCTTTCTCCACCACGATCAAAGTCAGCACCCAGGAGACTCACTGATATTTAAAAGCAGGGATGATCTTTCCAAATGTCCAAACCAAGACAAAACTAAATGGGTGACAGTCCTGGTGAGCTAAGCAAGTCATGTGAGGATGAGGGCATCGAAAATGTTCCCGTTGCCATCTCTTGGGAGAGGAGGAAGATAGCTAGAATTTTACTAAGCATATTTCACATTCTTTAAATCCTATAATCTCACAACTTCAAACAATGAGAAAAATGGGGGACAGAGTGGGCCTCACATCAGGCCTTATACTTTCTGCAAAGCCCACATGATTGGACTCCTGGTCACCCTGTCACCCCTCTCCCTACTACTGTCCCTTAGTGACCACCCTTAGTCACTTCATGCCAGCTACACTGTCCCTCTTGCTGCCCCTCTAGTGCACCAAGCAAGCACTTTCCACACGGCCTTTGCATGTGATGCTCCCTCAGCCAGAAATATACATGCCCAGAAACTCACCAGTTCACTCTCTTGCTTTATTCAGATCTCTGCTTAGGCATCACCTCCTTGAAAACACCTTCCCTGGCCACTGGGTCAATGGCCTATGCTGGCACTCTATATCCCTCACCTGCTTTATTTTTCTTCAAAAGCTTTTTGTCTCTACCCAATATCCTATCAGACATAGATATTTGATATATGGATTCCTATCTCCACAACAAAAAAAGGAAACCACAAAGATGGAAACATTCTCTAGCTGGTCCTGCAACATATCCTCAATCCCTAGAATGGTGCCTCACATGTATTGAGCACTCAGTATCTGTATCTGTTGAATGAATTTAACAAGGAGTGTATTCCAAATGCAATTCCCCCTGGTTCTGAAACTCCTACTCTATTCCTCCTTCATGGGAACAATCCACATGACATATTATTGTATTATTATGATGCTGCTTGAGAAAGCATGCCCTCCCCCACTCCCTCAATTTACATATACGCAGCCACCGTCTGGAAGCTCCATCTGCACGCTCAAGGCAAGGCCAAGAGCCATCGAGTGATGTTCACAACACCACTGTCATTCTGCTCTGGTTACTAGTCACCGTTTAGGAAGCCTAAATGTTCCCCTGATCTCCTCTCTGCCCTAGCGCTGAATTATGGCTTTTTTTCCCTGACTCCATCACACAGAACGAACATTGGATTAGCAAACACCCAAGGAAAATGCCAAGAACATTTCAGACATGGGGGAGGCAGATGCGGCCATGTCAGCGTGGAGTGTCAGAAACAAAGCCAAGAAAATGAAAAACTGCCCAGTTTCAATAACCCAGAAAATTCCAGAAATCAGGTCAAGCCAAAGGTGGCTTTTCAGTGAACATTAAATCAAATCCTCTATTAAGTGCTGTAAGGTTCTTGGAGAGCAAGAGTATATCCACGGTCTCCTATCTGAGGATTTGTGCGCATATCGCTTATGCTTTCACTTAAAAGCATGAAATGAGATTGAAAAAAATAATAATATTGACCCTAAAAGCGACTCAAATTGCAGCTTAGTAATTTGTCTTTGTGATGTTGATGAGTCTAAGGAGACTTCAAAGAGCAAGTTTAAAGAGCAAGGGATGATAAAACTCAGTTGGGAATAAGTTTCTTCTGAATAAGGGGTTTCATGTGAAACTGTCTGGAGGCAGACGAAGGGCGTCTTCATGCCAGGAGGCTCTGTGTGTGGGTTCTGCTAAGGACAGAACAGGACATCCCCAAGAGCATTTTTCACGGGCCCTGGCAGTGGAGCGATATGTTCACTGCCCCTGCAACTGTCCATCCGCCGATGAAGGAAGGAGCAAGTGCTCCGCAGCCCTCATTCCATCAATATCATTCCTTCCTGCACACCTGGTTCTTTCTGGGATTCTGGCCAACATCGAGAACTAAGAGGAAACAGAAAGACTTTTCTGTGTGTGAATTTTGATGCCCTGGATGGGACCAAGAAACCAACATGGGTATCCTGGTACCCCACCAGGCACACATCCTCCTGGATGTTACAAATTAATAAGTTTAGGAAGATTCAATAGCCTCAGCTGTAAATGAGGGTGAAATGCATACATGAATGGATAAACAAAATGTGGTATATCCCATACAGTGAAGTATTATTCAGCCATAAAAAAAAAAAAATGAAGCACTGATACACACCACAATGTGGATGAACCTTGAAAACATTATGCCAAGTGAGAAAAGACAATCTCAAAAGATCACCTATTACATGAGTTCATTTATATGACATTTCTGTTATAGAACAGGCAAATCTATGGAGACAGAAAATAGATTAATGGTTGCCTGGGGCTGGGGGCCAAAATGATAAAGGGAGTGGGGCTGGGGGTGACAGCTAAAGAATAAGAGGTTTCTTTTTCTTTTTGGGATAATGAAACATTCTAAAATTGACTATGGGATGGTTGAACAGATCTGTTAACATTTTCAGTTAATGTATTATTTATGTTGTGATTTAATCGAGATTTAATCCACTTTTCAGCACACAAAACACCATTGAATTGCAAACTTTAAATGAGTGAATTCCAAGGTATATGAACTATATCTCAAGAAAACTACATTTTAAAAAAGCAAAACAAACAAGGTGAAATACCTAGTCTGCACATGCCATCATCAATCCACCTTAAAACTTATCCTGGAGTATTGTTTTCAAATCATGTCATGGTCACGAAATCAACTTAGTGCATTGTGTCGAGCATTTTTAAAACTAAAATAAAAACAAAATATAATAGAACATAAACTATCAGAATGTGTTGCACAGAGTAAAGATAAGTATTAGTTTTCGGTTGATGTGAGTATACTGGGTGTCAATGTGCTATTCAAAGACATGTGATTCGTCTTATGAAGTGTCCTTAAGCAAGCAATGCACTTTCTTCACCTGTCTGATCAGTCTGGGTGACTCTGTCGCACAACCCTAGACAGTTCAAGGTTTGCCAATTTACTCAACAACATCCACAGTCAAAGCTGTCATCTGATTTTCCTTGTTTTGCCTCCAGAATGGTCATACCTTGCTTGTGGATCTGTGAAGCAGCAATCCAGACTCTGCCATCCGTCTTAATGACAGATAGAAATGTTTTAGTCTGTCAGTCACTCTGCTAGGTGCTCTCCTAGCACGCTGGGGCGTCCACCCTCCCCCACACAAAGTTCATGCTTACTGGTAGCTGGGGTTCCATGCCGCAGAGCCGAGAAAGCTAGACTCCCAAAACTGAGGTGCTCCTAGGAAGGCCCTTATCTCTATTCAGCCTTTTATTTATTGGTTCGACAAATATCTTTCTACCACTCACTATGTGCCAGGCGCTCTGGGCAGACGGTGGTGAGCAAGACAGGTGTGGCCTGCCAAAGCCTATTGCCTTGTCAGATGTCAGAGTCCAGTTGTCAGAAGAGAGGCACAGTCTCAAGGTTTTTTTTAGGACTGAGAAGCACTTGCTCCATGACCTTTGGCTAACTATCCCACCCTGTCACTCAAAGCTGGGTTTT
Organism: Eulemur rufifrons; assembly: GCF_041146395.1. Classification (NCBI taxonomy): domain Eukaryota; kingdom Metazoa; phylum Chordata; class Mammalia; order Primates; family Lemuridae; genus Eulemur; species Eulemur rufifrons. The sequence goes on along the minus strand of NC_091011.1, from coordinate 27,271,697 downwards.
CTGGCCCACTGAGAATCTTAGGATCTTAGAGCTAGAAAAGCCCTTAAAAAGCAGCTCTCCTATTTACTGATGAGGAAACAGGGCACCCCACAGGTGACACCCTTTTCCCACTGACACACAACCCACTAGGAACATGTCTCCCAGCGCCTCTTCCCCACCCTCAGCACCCCCCAATAATGAAGCTGAATATGGTCTATTCTTTATGAAGAATTGAGAGACCTTCAAAGAAAATGCCCTACATCTTGAACTTTTCAGAGAGATAGTAGTGCAAAATGTTCAAGCTGGTGTGAAAAAAAACCAAAGCCATATTTGTATCTTACAGGAGGTTTTTTGGCAATACAAGGGCACAGAAATGAGAACAGCAGGAGTCTCAGTTACCAGGAACATTCCCCTAAAGCCTCCTGTGTGCATCCTGATAAATTTCCTTTTTTCTTTTTGAAGTTTAAGTGCTGCCTTATTGAGTGGCCTTCTGATAGCCAGGAGTCCCTTCAGAAACAAGAGCCATGCATCCAGTGCCTGGCACTCAGCATTTGTTGGGTTTGGTTGGTTGGTTGGTTGGCTGGTTGATGGGTGGTTTTTTCCCTCCCTCTATCCTCTTAAAACTTCAGCCAACATACTAGGGGCTTTTCGTTCAGCTTCCTCAAATTCCCAGCAGTTTCCCTAACGTCTGTCCCATTAAACATGAAATCCACAGAACACACACCAAGCTACTTTTTCTCTCCCCTAATAAATCAGGTAAATTACTTCCTTTGTTTTTAAGACCATTTCAAGTTCACCTTTAACATTTTCAGTTAACGTATTATTTATGTTGTGATTTAATCGAGATTTAATCCACTTTTCAGCACACAATCGTATCGCAATAGCCCTGAATTTTTTGCCCCTATTATTAAACTTGAGGGAAAAGGTAACGTTTTCCTCCGACATGACACTGATCATTTCCAGATTGCATGTGTGTCTCTCTGGCTTTTTAACCCACCTGAGTTTATAAGGCCTCCTAAAATAAATACTAGTTTGTTCTGCAAAGGACTGGGCTATGTTAATAAATGCATAGAGAGATCTGTGTTTATCTCCACTTTCTGAAAACATAAGAGTCTTCTACAAATATGTGTATACACAGCAGAAACCATGTGAATCTCCTGGTAAATGTTTGCCTTCACACTCCTGGGGTATGTTGTACACCAGATGGTTTGAGCAAAACAAAATCACTCACACACACAAACACACACACACACACACACACACACGTTTGAGCACCATGCCTCCCTGGTTTCGGGGGATTCTTTTTTTTTTTTTTTTTTGACATTTTTTTTCTCCTTTCATGCATGAGAAAGAATGAAGAATGAAGAATGAGAAAGAATGTAGAAATACTTAGAATAATGACCAGTATGTTCTGTGTTTACTGCTGCCTTCCTTCACTAGAGATTAACTCATAAAATTTTACTCCAAATTAAACAAACTCAGGCTTTTCTTGCAGCCAGTCAAACCTTATACTGAAGGAAATCTTGACTTCTGTCTCTGAGAGCTGGAATGGACACCCTGCAGAAAGGTAGTAAGGGCTCTCTTTTCCTATGTTCTGCCAATCCTTGGAGGGGCCAAAATATTTATCTGGACTCTGGTCCCCATGGCATTTCGTCTGGAATTATAATAGAAACTACAAGGATCACAGATAGATCTATAATTTAGAACATTAACACTTCTCCTGCTCTTTTTTCAAAAATTATCTGATCGCTTCAGTTACAGTTATTTAGAGAATTCGGACAGATAAGGATTGTACCAACAAGTGGGCAAGAAAGCACCCTTAACTGTGGCAGAGAACTTCCAAAGATAAGTGCACCTAGAATAGATTTAGGAACTCGCTCACCATCCTGTCTTTTCAGCCACAATTTCTCCGGAGATGATTACACGTTGTCTTTGAGAAATGCAAATGAAAGTATGTGTATAAAACCACCCAGTTCTTTGCCTTGAGTAGAGTTAAATTCTCCGTGGATATTAATTCAGGTGGGATCCCAGGCTTAAGACTGTAATGCAACGATGCATGTAAAAGACCTTGAGAAAAAAAAACAAAAGGCTCAAGGTCATGACCTCACCAGCTTTCTGTCTTCCTCTCCACTTGGGTTTCACAGCCTCCAGCCCAACTGAACAACATTGTTACCTGAAAGAAGCTTAGAGAGGACTTTAATTTTAAAGGGGCATTTATAAAGATCATTTGATGCAAGCCTCCTGCTTCCTACTCCTTAAGCTCTGCTTATTTTCAAACGTGCCCGCCTGGAGCCATGGGTGTGTTTTTGTGTGGTCCCATTCCCGTTTTATGGATTGTTCGTGTACCCTGGAATCCCTGGGATACTTCAATTACAAAAATTACCAAGTGCTGGGTCCTTTCGGGTTGACAAGACTGCGTTCCTTTCTCTCTAAGCTGGGTTGTGTTTGTTTACATAGGAAATGTACTCTTTCTTAACATTCACTGTTTCAACATCCACTTAGATAGCTCCATAAAAAATAGGTTAAGAAAATTAAGAAAGGAGGCAAGAGAAGGAAAAAAAAATACATCTTTAGATTCCAACCAAGAATTTGGTTCAGAGCGAACTTGGAAAATCAGAGGATGTTTTTCTTTTCGTCGTTGAAACAATGCTGTGCTTGTTCTCGCCGGGCAACAAGGACTACCCCTGTTTGGATCAGTGGGTCATGTTGTGCAAAGTGTTTTTCCTGTTTAAACTCTGTGCTTTCTTAAATGTTATCTTTTCAAAAGAAAATTAGATAACCTTGTGTCCCCAGACTATATCCTATTTGTTTGAATAGGAAATGCTAATATTTTTCTACATGTTTTATATCGGTGTCGGTGGGCACTCAGTTTGGTAATTAAGACAGGCCCCTTTAAGCTCTGGGAATCTCGTTGGCTCTTCCAAAAGCCAGGAGGTTCATGGTGATTTTGAATAATCATCTCCACTGCTATGTGAATTACCTATATCATTTCCAAAAGAAAGTTAGATTTACCTTTTCTATATTTAATTGATTTATCTTCAAACGTGTCATTTCATGAAGGTTTTCCTTCTTAATTTCCCTTCTCTTTACCTCCACCCCCAAGTTACTTTTGCCTTCTACCCAGCCCACCACCAAATCAGCCCCCCAAACTCCCTGCAACCTCTCCTTAAAGACCATGTTTAATTAATCATTACCCCCAAGGATCTCCACCCCACTCATCTGTTTCTACATTCCCACTGGTCTAAGCCAACGCCTGTTGCACCAGAGCCCAGCCCCAACCACAACTAGAGGCACCCCCTTCCCACAAGTCCCCAGTTGTTTTCGGGCCCCTAACTGACATCCTAGGAAGGAGGCATAGCTGCAGGAACACATTACTGAAGCAACAGAGTCCCCGTTCGAAAAAGCTCTCTACTAAGACACATCAACCAAGTCCTCCATAGGCAGCACTGCCACACCCCAAATTTTTTAAAGTAAAGCTTTTTATTAGCATCCCAATCTCTATTTTTTAGTACCTTCTCCTTACACACATTTAGGTCCCCAATGCCATTTTGCTTCCCCCTATGAAAACCTGCTCCTAGAAAGTCTAGCATCAGACATTTAAAACTTCACGTAAACTTAAGTTCGTGTGTTCTCTCTCCCAAGGGTACTTAGATTCTGAGCCCCACTCTAACTAAAGAATGAAGATTTGCCCTCTCCTAATCATGTTTCAGTCATCAGTGCTCAGATGGAAAAGGTAATACTTGGGCAATAAGACATACTCATTGTCACTAAAACATAGCACACAAGTGGTTTGCTTCTCCATGGGAACTAGTAAGTCTTCTTCTAAAAATCCTACATGTCTGTTTAAACCCAAAGCTTTAAGCCCAAGAACCTTCCATGATAAATAATAACACTCCCCTCCTGCTGCTCTTTTATTAAAACAATATCCTTATCTATAATATATACCTGGAAAATACAAGTGAATAGCATTTATGCCCACTGTTAAGTAAAAAAAAACAATGAGCAGAGGCAGGTTAATTGTAAACAATGTGGCTTAAACCTCGGGGCCCTTCCCTTGCACAGGTCCTTGCCTAGACCTCAGCAGTGAACCTAACAATTTTGTATTCATAATTTTATAATCCTGTAAAGAAGGGCCCCAAAACTGTAAAAGCGTCAGCTCCCACAAAACTTGGATCTGCCCTGTTATAGACTGAATTTGTTCCCCCAAAATTCATATGTTGAAGTCTTAACTCCCAATGTAACTATTTTGGAAATGGCCCCTTTAAAGAGGTAATTATGATTAAATGAGGTCATAAGGGTGAGACCTTGATCCAATATGACTGGAAGAGACACCAGGGATGCACGCACATAGACAAAAGGCCATTTGCGGACATAAAGAGAAAGCCTCCATCTGCGAGCCAGGAAATGAGGCTTCAAAAGAAACCAAAGCGGACTACACCTTGATCTTGGACTTCTAGCATCCAGAACCGGGAAACAATAAATATCTATTGTTTAAGCCACCCAGTCTGTGGGATTCTCTTATGACAGTCCTGGCAGACTAATTAGATACCAATTTTTAACTTTTCACTAGCAAATTTTGTTAATGACAACATTCACTGTTAACTGGAATATAGTGAAACAGGTAATCTGGTACATAATCACACATACCTTGCTGGTAGAACATGATTCAATACAACTCTTTGGAAAGCAAGTTTGAAACAAGTATTAAGAGACATAAAAATACTCATTTTCATTACCCCAGGAATTCTTCCGGCACTCTATCCTGACCAAATAACTCAAAATATTTTAAGAACTATCTACACAATTAAGTTCATTGAAGTATTATTTACAATTCTTGCCCATAACTGGGAGCACCCCCTCCCATGAATCACAAGTTGTGCGGCCCTTGGGTTTCTAGAGGAATCTGCCAGAGACTTACGCAGAGTCTCAAATTTGACCATACATCTATATATGAAATTGTATTGGTTTATTTACACAAATGGCTAGAATAATTGTTTCCATTCCCTTTGCCATGTGATATTGCTGCTCTACCCCTCAAGAGGTGAAGTCTATTTTTCTATCCCTTGATCTGGGTTTGGCCGCATGACTTGCTTTGGCCTACTGAACATTAGCAAATATCATGCACACAAAAAATAGGATGCAAGCAAAGAATGCTGGAAAAATGCTTGTGCATGAATATTGCTTTCTCTTCTTGCACTTAAACCCATGACACCACCGGGCCAATGAGCCCAGTCTAGCCTGCTAGAGGAGTCACGTGCTGAAAAACCAAGGCACTCTGGCCACTAGCCTGCCAAGCCAGCTATGTGATCGAGTCCATCCTAGACCCTCCAGCTCCAGACGAGTTGGCCCAGGCCAGAACTCTCCCAGCTGTCTCGGCCAGGCACAGAATCATGAGCTAAATAATAAATGTTTATGGTTTTAGGCCTCTGAAATTTGGATGGTTTGTTATGCAGCAAAAATTAACTAATACAATAATTTCCCCTATAAAATGCATAGGGGACAAATAGAGAATAGACAAACTATGTTAATATCTTGATATTGAGCCATTAGTTCATGGACTAGTTGGCTAGCTCCTGGACTCCAGTCTTGTCACTCAGACTCCCCAAATGCTTCGTTATAATCACTAATTACCACATGCCTTGGACCTTCATTTTGCTTGAAAATGCCTAAAATCTTGAATGATAAATCTGCAAATGCCCCTGGTCTGGTTTAGTTTAAAACTGGAAGTGAGTGGAAAGTTCTACAGTATGTGCTTTCCTTCCATTAAGCCACTTAAAATTATGGCTGTGAAGACAATGTAGAATAGAAACATGGGAAATGTTTTCATGAAATATTAAATGAAAAGAACAAGATACAGAACTGTCCTTAAATTATGACTACAAATATATAAAGAAAAATAGCTAAATAGTTACACTGAGGAAAAAGACTATAAAGAATTATGCCAAAATACATTAGTAGCTGCCTTAGGGTATTAGATTATGGGTAATTTTTTTCTTTTCAATATTTTTGTAAGATTATCTTCATAATTAATTCTATTCATAACTTTAAAAAATTAATATATAATAATTTTAAAAATTGAAACCTGGTTAGGGATAGAACCAATTGGTTTGCTTTGTAATTTTTAACCATAAAGATTCTCTCTGCTAGCTTATAACCATAATTTCCCAGAAGATGAAAATGACTGTAGTAGTGATTTATTTGGATCTTCCTAATAGTGCACTGGAGTTTTGCATAAATCTGTTTAAAACCAATTTAAACCATCTTATGAGACCAGGAGAAGTCCAATTTCACTAAATTAAAAATTGTTGAAGCCTTGTGGGTGAAACCCACTCTGATTCAGACCTAAGCTACATGGAGAGGCAAAAATCATGTTGTCACCTTTTTAGGACTTAACTATCCTAGAAAGTGGCTCTAGACCAGTTACCCGGCTTGCAATGAGCAGAGCTTAGTTACTCTCCAGAGAAAATATCGTATAAGCCTGAACTTCTGCTAATGAGTAGGTATTTATACCCATAGCCAGGACAGGAAGGCATTGAGAGAGAAAACGATAATAAAATCAGACTAAGTGCTTTCTTTGTGGCTCCCCTTTGGATAATCTCTTTAAAAACAGCAATTCCTTTGACTTTTGACCTCTGCAGGCCCCTATTTTTGAGCCAGTCTTCCCTCATCTCACATCCACCATTACACGACATGCCCAAATGAGTGAAAACGTGGATTTCATCTCCAAGAAATTTTCTTGTAAAACTGAAACGGAAAGGACTCTAGGCAGTATGGGCTCCAGCCTCCCCTAAACTATCACCATAGATTTCCCACATCACTGCAGTCAGCTTAGCATAAATTCGTAGGAGAACCGTGTCAGTCTCTGTTAATAAACATGTTCCAGCATACAAATTCAATCACATTATGAAATCTAATATGTCAAATAGCAAAATCATAACACAGAAAGTTCATGTAATTAGAATATTAAACAACTGCCACTCAGTTGTAATACTTTCGATCCCAACAGCCAACGGCCAGTTAATACATAAAGGAGCAGGATTCAGTTGGCTTTATGGCTTTGTCTGCCCGGGGGGATCCCTATCACCCACTCACCAACAACCACATCAAGGTAATTCTAAGAGCTGAACTTGTTTCCAGGAAAAGATCTGGCCTGAGAAAAAAGGGGAAAGAAACCAAACTCTAAATATAAAATTTCAAGCCAGGGCCAGGTGCAGTGACTCATGCCTGTAATCCCAGCATTTTGGGAGGCTAAAGCAGGAGGATTGCTTGAGGCCAGGAGTTCAAGACCAACCTAAGCAACATAGCGAGACCCCATCTCTACAAAAAATTTAAAAAATTATTTGGATGTGGTGGTGGGCACCTGTAGTCCCAGCTACTCAGGAGGCTGAGGCAGGGATATCTCTTGAGCCCTGGAGTTGAGGTTGCAGTGAGCGATGACAATGCCACTGCACTGTAGTCCAGGCAATAGAGTGAGACCCTGTCTAAAGAAAGAAAAAAAATTCAAACCAGAACTTTAACCATTTGCCAATTGCCCTTTTATATTCATAGATACTGTACCTCTGCCCAGTTGAGTGCCAGAACTTTAAGGCTTCAGACATGGATAGGAACCCTCCAAAAAAGGCTTGGCTTGTACAGCAAAGTTCACGCAGCATTATTCACAGTAGCCAAAAGGTGAAAACAACCAAGTGTCCACTACAGAGGAATGAATAAACAAAATGTGGCATATACATACAGTGGAATACTATTCAGACTTAAAAAGGAATGAAGTTCTAATTTATTTGAATTCTAGTAATATTGCACTACAGTTTTGGGTAAATCTGTTTAAATCCAACTTAAACCACCTTATGAAACCAAGACAAGTCTAACCTCGATAAATTAGAAATTGTTGACACCTCCTGGGTGACGCCCAATTAGATTCACATCCAAGCTAAGTACAGAGGCAAAAATCGTACTGCTTCCTTTTTAGGTGTGACATCATGGATAAAACTTGAAAATATTCGGTGAAGAGAAATAAATAAGACACAAAAGGACAATATTATATGATTCCACTTCTATGAGATACCTAGAATAAGTAAATTCATAGAGACAGAAAGTAGAAAAGAGGCTACCAACGAGGGTAGGAGAGAATGGGGAGTTTATATTAATGGGTAGAGAGTTTCTGTTTAAGATGATGAAAAAGTTCTGGAAATTATAGTGGTGATGGTTGCACAACATTGTGAATGTACTTAATGCTACCTAATTATACACTTAAAATGGTTAAAATAGCTAATTTTATGTTACACATACATTGACAATAAAAAATTTGAAAAATAAAGCTTGAATGATCATATATTTGTGATAAAAAGAAATGAATGCAACTTAAACTACACTGTGTGGCACAGTTCTGTCCTGCAACACTTCTCTCATCTTTTCAGTCTTCATTAGCAGAACTTCTTCATCACATCACATAGTATCACTTATTTTGCAGATAAGAAAGCTAAAGACTAATATCAGGAGACAATAAATTGCCCAAGAGCACCCCCAAGTTGGGCACTAGAATGAGGACACCTTTGTTTCCGTACTATCTTTTAGCCAACGACCTTGTATCTCATAACTTCAAGGCTATGAGACACTTACCTTATGTTATAAAGAAGAATATGTGTCCCTAATTTAAATGTTATTTCTCTCCTTTCCACACGGCCAAAGCCCAGATATGAAGAAGGCACACTGCCATGCACACGTCACATGCTCAGTAAGCAATTTTCTGTCATCATTAAAAACAATTTATTACTCACAAATCTGATACCAAGAAAGACAATAGTCATCCAGAAAGAGACATAAAAACAACCAGATGGAGATTCTTGATTTTATTATTTAAAGAAATACATAGCAAATGATAATTCCTTAGCAAAAGATTATTTGAAAGAAAAAGATAAAGATGCTTGGAGGCAGGGATGATAACTAAAAAGATCACTGATGGTCCACAAGGATCAGAAAGCATGTGAACTGAAGGATTGTTTTCCAAATCTATGTTTGGCAGCTCGTTAGGGCTGAAGAAGTGTGAGCTAATAAAGGGGTACTGCACTCACTCATGTGGGAAGGTTTTAATGTCTGCTTCTCACTCACAAAACATGAGTTTCAGGACTCCACATATTCCATTTGCCCAGACTTTCAAAGGAATGTCTTTTCTAAGGTCAATTCTAACACCTCGAGATGGACCAGAGCAACATTTCCTAAAGTGTTCTCCAGGGAATTTGAGCACTAAAAGATGTACCCTAAGGATACTTTTCTGTGGTCAATTAATTTGAAAAATTCTGCTAAATAAAATCTCCCACTTGAAGATTTGCTTTGCACTTGATCATTTTAACATCTCCCTTTCTTGTAAAAATATTAGCCACTCCTCACCTCTGCTGTGCTTCCACGTGGGAGGAGTGTACTTCCTGGACCAACAGGGAAGCTTGACCAGGGGCCTTGCCTTAGCCAACGGGGTGTGAGCAAATATTATGTACACCACATCTAAGCAGAAGCTTTAAATGTGCTTGAAAGGTATGGATCAACCTCTTTCTTCCTGCCCTCTGCCATAAGAAGAGCGTTCCAAATAGGGGCTGCTCCTTCAGCCTACATCCTGGAATGGAAAGAAGTTCGGGAGCTCAGCAGAGCCCAGCAGACCCAAAGCAAGCCAGAGCTGACCTACTGATCTGGAAGCAAGAAGAAATGTTAGGAGAAGCTTCCAGGCCTGGAAGGCAATGAAATACCTGCTATTCCTGGAGGATCCACTAAAGGATGAGACTTGTTCAACCAAGAGATGACTGGGGGAACTTTGCAAAAGGACTGATGGTGAGTATTTAATATGTTAATATATAATTGTAAAGCTAAGATTAAAACAAGGATGAAGACATGAATAAGTATGTAAATATTATAGTTATGATGTAGTAAATAAGTTGGCATTCTTGGGAGCCGGGGTTCTAACTGTAAAGAAAAGAAATACAAAAACAGAGTGGGGACAGCAAGGAAGAACCTCATGGACTTGGACTGGAATTGGAAGTATCAATATAAACTCATGATGTCATTAAAATTTTTTAATCTTTTTTAAATCCTAAAAGCAATTACACTCCATATAGGTGTGAACACACCTAGCACCCTAGTCTTGGTTTCTAAATACCATTGCTAACTTAAAAGAGTCAGGGCTCCTTGGAGAAATGGTTGATGCCAGGGTTGGGATGGGGAAGGTCAAGATGAGTTTGGAACATTTTGTAAGGAAGTACTCACAAAAATGTTAGCAATATGTCAAAAGAATACAGGAGCCAATTTGAAAGGGTTCCTACTGGCCAAATCTGGGGAAATTTGAGCATCAAAACAAATGGATTTAAATCCATTTAATAAAATAGGAATTTATGAGTAAAAGATTAAGGAAAGGGAGAAAAAGAGAAAATCCCTCCTTAAAGTAGAATGCAGACTAATAAATGTGAAAGGAGTGGGCCCACTCTGGATCTAAGCCTCCACTCGCCCCTTTTGCCCGGGCCACCTTGTCCAGGTCACGATCTGCACACCTGTATGCACTGGCCCTGAGAAGCAGAAAAGAGCCCCCTTATCGACCAGAAGTGTCTAAAAAAGATAGACTGCACAAGAGAGGTTTTTACAATTAGAGGAGCCAAAAATAACTAAATATAGAAAGAAATAAAAATAGAGCAATGGGGCAACAGAGTAAGAGGTGATGAAAAGACCCAGTGCAGGGAACATTGGGTCCCAGAACTACTGACAACAGAGAAGGGAGCTGATGACCAAGAAGCAGAAGACCACCCTGCAATTCCACAGCCCTTGAACCCACAGAGCAAGAATAACAACTGTGCAGCATGAGCTGCCATCACTGTCCGTCTTGAATCATCACAGATGTCAGTCATCGGTCATGGAGCTTTTTCCTACTGCTCCTGGATGCATCCTCAGAATCTTTCTTAACACAACACCCCACTGGTTTTTCATCCAAAGCAAAAGACATCTTCTCTCTGTGTGTGAAAGTTTTATGAGGTTGAGGGGTAGGAAATGGAAGAATTCCAGGAAAGGGAGCCTCTAGTGCCAGTTCTCAATTCAGCATCGGTGTCGGTGACAGACCTAAATGGGAGACTTTTATAGTAAGAGTAGAGAACATTTTAAAGTTTTACATCCAAACAAGTATGACAATTTTAACAATTATAGCAATCTGGAGCTTTAAATGCTGATTCCTTCCCAGCTTTAAAGAATATATTCTCTAAGCATTCAAGAAAGCTTGACTTTAACTATGAAACGTGAAAATGAGCATGCCTAACTTTTACTAAATCTACCTGTGGCACTGGGAATTTATAGTCATATCTAAACCAAATACCAATCAAAAGCTGGTGTTCACCTTTTACACTTCCATTTAAGACTCAGCAGCTTAGACTGCGAAGGCTCCAAGGGAAATAAAATTCCACCAGTTTTCCCATGATCCCTAATGTCACAGACGGCTGGAACTGTTAGCTAAGAGCGCTAGTGTCTTAGGGAAATAGAATGAGAATGACGCAGATGAGTTTTAGAGTTTTCATACTAAGCCTAGGCTGTAGTCCTGTTCTTCTCAAGCCCAGCTCTCTGGGTATCAAAGCCCACATTTATTTGCATGTCTTCTCTACGATTACAGAATCTCCCACAAAAAAGCTCAATTTGGTGACTTAAGATGAAAATTGACCTGGGGACTCATGCATTAAGCTAGAGAAGGGGTCGGCAATCTTGTTCTGCGAAGGGCCAGATAGTAGACATTGTCACCTTTGCAGGCCACAGTCTCTGTCCAACTACTCAACTCTGCTGTTGTAGGGGGAAAGCAGCCATAGACGATCCGTAAACAAATGGGCATGGCTGTGTTCCAGTAAAACTTTATTTACAACAGCAGGCATGGAGCTGGATTTGAGCCACGGCCACAGTTTGCTGAGCCCTGGTCACAGTTTGCTGAGCATAGCGTGCAGTTGAGTTGCAAAGTGGTTTTCCAGATGCAGCTGCCAACTTTCACCACACCCTTGTATGAAACCTTTCCTTCTGGTAGTTCCTAACACTCTTTTGTTTTAAAATCCAAGGGGATGTTTATGTGCTAATGGATACATCACTGCCTCCTGATTTCTTATTTACAAAATATTATAGGAACTACTGGGATTTTAGCCTCCCAGCAACCTCTCAGCACAAGCAGAGCCTGGACGCTCCACTGAAAAGGCTCCTAATGCACAATTAAAATGTCATCACTGGAGATGCTTTTTGCACCCTGCACTTGAGCTTGCTAGAAAAGTTCATATTTGCCTTTTCATTCCTTGCCCTGCATTCTGATGGCTTCAGGCCTTTAGCATGGGCCATATTTAAATTGTCAAGAGATGTCAACAAGCTGTGAGGGACAGCCTCACACTGGCAGCAATTACTAGAGGGCAATGATCAATGGGAGTCTTTTGTTAGCATTGCAAGATCACCACTGGCTCAGGAAGTAAGTGTCCCAGTGGTTTAGGTGAAAGCTGAAATGGACAAGGAGTTTCACCCTCGCTGCTCAAAAGCCACAAACCTACACTTGCCCCGTTAATTACTCCTGCCCAAAAGACAAGGGCGGTCGCTGCCGTCAGCTGTGGAGAGGGGGTGGCCAGAGACTCACAGAGGTTCTATTTACAGTGCCAGGAAATGCATCCTTCTTGCTTTCCGGGAAAGAGTGATTGCTTTATTCCACTGAGATTCCGTCTGTAAATAGGTAAAGGCTGCATGACAGCCTTTTGTAAATGGAGGGTTTTGAAACTTTGGTCATGTTTTTTGACTTCAAAGATTATATCTAGCTGGCACAAGGACATGAGGAATGGCTGCAACGTAGAAGATATGATGCCCTTTAAGATCCACAATGCCTATGTGGGCTTGCTCTTCTGCCTTGCATTTTTTATGTTTACACTTTCTTGCTTTAAAGTCACATGCCTTGCACAAAAGAATCTAGAGCTGGAAGTTGAAAGTAAGGTCCGCTCAGGCCATCCTTCTACCCTAATTTCCATAAAGAATACATGTACCTAGAGTTATTCTTTCAAGGAAGATAAAGTCAAAATCCCATTTTCATTTGATATCATTTTTTCTAGATTTGCCCACACTAGTCTCCTAGTGAAATGCCGCCTCCTCGAGGAAGCCTTGTCCCATGTAAAAAGCTAGAAGTGATTCCTCTTAACTCTGACCTTCTGTAGGAATTTCCTATACTTCTCCAACACACCATCTGCAGGCAGGCAGGCTTTCGGGCCTCAGTGTGCACAGCCTCACCTTCCTCATCTTATCTCCACCCCTTGGGAGCACGATGCAGGTCACATTCCTCTGCACTGTCTCCACAGGGCCCAGAACAGTGCCTCAAATGAAGTAGGGACTCAATAAACGCAACACGAATGAACAAAGTAGCCCCTGCTGCTGTCTCTGAGACTCACATGACCATCATAAGCACAAATATTTGGCATTAAAAGTCACCATGTTCTTGCATTTGACTGCTCCCGCCAATAAGATTAGAAGAACACAGAAGTCCTTTGCTTCCTTGATTAAAAAAAAAAAAAAAAATTCAGACAAAAGTCAATGTCAGACTTTTCTATGGGTAGATGAAGAACAGTGAACACAAGGAAGGCTTTATGAACTAGATCCCAGAGAGAAACAGTGCTATCACAGAAAGGAAAACAGAACGCCATTTGCACAATGATCTTGAATTATCATCTTGCTTGTACACAACAGGGTCCTACATTCAGAATAGCACTAGGCTCTACAGTCAGCTGGAAGATAGGAGAGAAGCCAAAGTGAGTTGTCCATACCAGGATCCCCTTTGATCACCTCCTTGGCGGCTCCAGCAGAGGGCCCCCTGCACACTGGGTCGGTTTCTCACCCCCTAGAACATCCTCTTAGAGAGAATTCCCACCAAATTCCATGGGCTGGAAAGCTGGCATGCTGCCTCAGGATGAGAACAGATAATGATGGACGAGGCTGGTTTCCAGGGAGACTTTCATTGAGGAAGTTTGCTTCTGAGCACCGACACTTTTCTCCCGGGTCTTTGAGTAGCGCTATTCCACGGGGGACCCCCCAAAATGGAAAGAACATCCAGCCAAAGGAATGTTTCCCATTTAAGAATTGGCTTTGTGGAGAGGTAATTATGTCCTAAGGTAAATTTTTACTATAAGAAAGGACAGCCATTTCCATACATGAAATTATACCATTTAACTTTATAGCCATATCTTTCCTCAAGCAGTTAATTTTTAGATGAAGGGTTTGACTGTCTATTTTTACCACCTGTAATCTGGTATTCTGTAACTCTCACAGCTATGGCTCTTCATTTCTACGTGAAAAAATCGTGGAGATTATCAGGAGTGTGGTTTCAACCATTCAGTCATATCTACAAGGTCTGAAGATTTATGACAGGAGAGAGATATTTTCTCCCCAACAGAGTTTGTTGTAAATCGATTCCTAGGGTGACTAAACTGCAGGAAGTTGCCTTCATGATGTTTTACTTGCCGCATGGGTTTGGCATAACCTGAATTGAGAGTAACTATTTCTGACTTAGGATGTATATAAAAAAAGGTGCCCTCCCCTGGCTCAGTTTGCAAACCTGCAAAACAGAAATAACAATGTTTACTTACGGCACGTGAACAGCTGTAGTTTACGATTGAAATTTTTATCTTATAATTATGAAATGAAACTAAATGATAAAAAGGCGTGTTATTACCATAATATCCAAAACACCAAAAGAATGCAAGATGCAGGGAAAGAGGCCTTGTTTATATAGAAAAGAGATAACTATGCCTCCTTGAACTTTATTCAGATGGAAACAAAAGCAGTGGAAAGGGTGAAAAAAAAATTTTTTTAGCTAATAGAAGGTAGAAGAAAAACATCAGTGACATAAATTTTGGCAGAGTCTTCTGCTTACAGCGGACCTGGGGACCACAGGAGTTTCCTCAGATTGGCCAACTTCACCGATCACATGTCTTCATCTTCCACTTCTGACAAAGTCAGTTTGATCCTGTAAAAGATGTATTCTCCGGTGGCTCTATCTATCAAAGACAGTGGTTCTTAACCTATGTGGTTTAAAGTTTCCTCTGCAAACCTGGTAAAAATCTATGGTTCCTAGACCCAATTAAAATTCATGTAGGCATATCATAATAACAACAGCAACAATTATAATAGTAACATCTAATATTGAGAGAGCACTTTGGGGCCAGGCCTTGCATGAAGTGCTTGATACGCATTTTCTCATTTAATCTTCACACTAACCCAATGCAGCAGATATGATTCCCCTCCACCTTATACATGACTGAAAAAGCTTGGAGAGGTTAAGTAACTTAGCCCCCTGTGCAAAAATGTACTTACAATGGAGTAAATTTGTTGAGGCCTTCCATGGACCAACAAGCACACACCCCAGGTTAGGAACCCTGCCCTCTGCACACAGAATAGCTGCAAACCATATGTCCTAAACTAAATTCAGAGCTCATTCCAAAACATCAGAAAACAATATACACATATATGTGCATGTGTATGTGTATATATGTATGAATCACCATGTCTACAAATCAACTACCATTTTCATTTCTGATGCAGCTCTCTAAAGTTGCTGAAGACTGGTGAACTGTTTCATCTCTACCCAGCTCTGCTACCTGATAAGATACTAACATCATATGTTTACACCACACCTCCACTCATCAAATAAAAACTGCACTCTATCGCTATGAGCTTCTGCAATGACCCTGGAGAGGTGTCATATAAAGTGCTACCGACCAGCATACAGGTTCACAGTCCCTCAACTGACATTGGTAATGAATAACATATCACCTGGGGCCTTGAAACCCCTCTCAGACCCATTAGTGATGACCCTTTCTGTCACTGGGCTGATCTCAGGCTGGTGTTTAATCAGAGGCCTGCAATGAACAGAGGCCTGGAGCTGGACTTTGCAGAAGAGTCTGGGGGAGAGGTAATTAACGTTAAGTGCTGCGGAGGACTCCTGAGAGAACTTGCCAGGCAGCTAGGCCTTTCGGCAGCCGGCATCCAGGTGAGGTGGTATTGATCCTGGCAGCAGGTGGCTCTGGAGAGGCTCCCCAGGCTGCCCTAAGCCAGCTGTCCCCAACCTTTTTGGCACCTGGGACCGGTTTCATGGAAGACAATTATTCCAGGGACAGGGGTGAGGGGGAGTGTGTTTCGGGATGATTCAAGCACATTACACTTATTGTGCACTTTATTTTACATTGTCACTTGCCACTCACTGATAGGGTTTTGGTATGAGTCTGCAAGCAATTGATTTATTATGGTCTCTGTGCAGTCAAACCTCTCTGCTAATGATAATCTGTATTTGCGGCCACTCCCCAGCGCTAGCATCACCGCCTCAGCTCCACCTCAGATCATCAGGCGTTAAATTCTCACAAGGAGCCGCAACCTGGGTCCCTCGCTTGCTTGCGCAGTTTACAGTAGGGTTCCCACGGCTCACCTCCTGCTGAGCGGCTCGGTTCCTAACAGGCCACAGACCACTACTGGTCCAAAGCCTGGGGCTTGGGGACCGGAGCTGAAGCCATCCCATCCCCACAGGCTTGCTGAAGAGAGCGCCAGCATCTCATCAGTCTTCCAAAGGGAAGTTCAACCTGAAGAAGTCAGCCTCCCCTTCAGGCTTCCAGGGCATCTGCTCTATGGCAAAGCAGCTTTAGAAGGAAGATGTGGCCTGTCAGGGTGTGTGCCTCACTCTTCCTTCCCGACAGCAGACTTGAAGTCCAGGTGGCAAACTATGAACCCTCTCTGATCACGAGAAATTGCCAGGGGAAGTTATCCAGTCCCTTGATTGTGGGAATCTGTAACGAGCTGGCTGCAGCCCTACAAAGATGAGCTTTCCAGCTAACACAAAGCTGAGCTCTGTGTCACACACATGTGCTCATTCCCTACCCTAATTTAGTGACCTGACACCTGGCCAAGAAAAAAGAAAAAGTGAACATTAAAAAAAAAAAAAACTCAGAAAATATCAGAGAGATGTAGCATGATAGAGTTTCTTTAAACTACAGTGAATGGAAGAAGTTAACCATGATCAGCCATTTCATCCAGCAGGAAAAATAAATTACCCGTGTAAAGCCAAGACACTTTTTCAAAACACCATCCTGGAGTTGTTTACCATCATCCAATTTTCCAAACAAATCAGCTGTTGATTTGTTTATTTGTTACACAACCAGACCACATATGGCTGATGAAAGCAATCAGATGGTGGCAGAGTGAAAAGAGTATTCAAAAATAAATCTAACCAAAGAGAAAACATACTGCAAAAAGAGCAGGACTCAGGCACACCTTCAAAGTTGTGTTATTCTATGCTATTCATACCACTTTCCTTATTTATGTAAAACAATTTTTGTTTTCTTTTCCAGAAAGAATGCTGCCAATCGCCAGAGGCAGACATGTTTATCAAGCTGTGTATCTTGAAGTCTGACATAAAATCTGTGGCCTTTGGTACAGCTGAAAAACACTCTGTCAACACCATGGAGAGAGCAAGCCCGTGGCGCTGGCCTCAGCCCAAGGAGTGCAGGGGAATGGACAAAAATTTGACTCGAGGCCAAAAATTACAAGATGAGGGAAAGTCAGACTTGAGGCGAACAAACCTTTTCCATCGAGTCTGTTTAATATCTCGTGTAAGCATCCAAACCACAAATCGGTCAGTGCTTAGGTGAAAAGACGAGTTTTTCTCCCTTTCGAAAAGCTATTTTGCTTAAGCTCCTATGAATACATCAATTATGTTAGCCCTGAGAGTGGCTGTCAGTGCGACGTTAAAAGGTCCACTATTTTTCAGACTGTCCACATCAGAAACAAAATACCCTTCAAACTCCCTGCCCTGAATTTCTTGGGCCAAAGGGAGCTCAAGAGAAAAAAGCATAAACTCTGCGTGACTGAGAGAGAGAAGAGACACCCGTTTTAAGTAAACTTGTATTCCTATTTACTAGCTTAATAAAATCACCCCAGCACGTGTACCTTCAAGTCCTTCAAGGAAAATGGATTTTTTTTTTTAGAAGTCTCACTCCTTTGCCCTGGGTAGAGTGCAGCGGCGTCTGCATAGCTCGCTGCAATTTCAAACTTCTGGGCTCAAGCAATCCTCTTGCCTCAGCCTCCCAAGTAGCTGGAACTATAGACATACGTCACGCCCAGCTAATTTTTCTATTTTTTGTAGGGACGGGGTCTCGCTCTTGCTAAGGCTGGTCTCGAACTCCTGACCTCAAGCAATCCTCTCTCCTCGGCCTCTCAGAGAGCCACAGAGCCTGCCTGAAAATGGCTCCTTTGTGACAGAAGGTGTCAGAGAGCCCCTTTGCCCTCTAGGCCAACTGTGCTCAGAGCTTTGGGAAGCCAAGCTTAGTAAGAGAGTAGGTCTGTCACAGAAATACTCTGTCCTCAGCCTTTCCTTCAGGACCAGGTCTCTGGATTCCCTGATGAGCAATATGCAGACACCACACTGAGTCAGGATGGGGTAAAGAGAAGCAAACTAAGGTTGGAGACAGCCCACAGGCCTTTCCACACGATAGAAAAACATAATCGTAACAGTTCATAGTTGTGAAGCTTCCAGGGACTCTATTGTTAATAATCATCCGTCATTCACAGTTCCCCTCAACCTTAAAGCTGTCGTTTGCATACATCACATGTTCTTTCCAGAGTCCCTCTACCTCCCTGCCTTATCTGTCCCCAATCTCCACCACCCTGGGTTGCTTACATTGGCCAACCAGCCTGAAATGGGAGAGTCTGAATCCTTCATGCTATGTGCATAGCCAACATTCCACAAGATTTATGTCACTAAAGCCTGTGAAAATGACAAATGGTGGGAAAGAGGGCCAAAAAGGGAAGCAAAAATAAATCCAACTATGACTTAAGCAAGGGTGGCCCAATACCTGTGCCTAGAGGGTGCTGTGATAGCTTAGAGGGCATGGATTTAACAAGAGAAATAAAACACTGTAGGAGAACCTTTATAATGCTCTTGTTTTCCATTCTAAATCTCTTTAGAAAAGTTTGCTTTTTAGCCTTAATCCATAATCCAAATGTGTCAGTGTGGTATTACCACCAAACGTGTATTGATTGGGTGGGTGACTGGGTGGGAAGGAGGGGGGTTCTTTTCTAAGATATTTTCTCTAAAAAATAAGTATAAGTGTAGAAAGGGTCCTGGTTCCCAGTGTGACTACAGTCATGGAAGGAAGAAAAGCCTTCGATATGCAAGATGAGGATGGCCACACTGTAGGGCAACTTCTCAGTAAAATACCCTTTTGTCCTGGTTGCCATTTAGTGAGCTTCCAGTGACCCTACCAAAAGGGTCACCAACTCCAGTAAACTCTGGCTTACCCTCACAGTGAAACACCATCCAGGCACTAAAAATGTGCTTACTTTTAACAGCAAATAGAAATGTTTGTGGTATAATGTTAAAGGAATAAAAGCAAGATATACAAGGGCATTTGCAGTATAATTGCAACTATGAAGCCAATCTGCATATGAGGATAGCACCACCCCAAAACTTGGAATGGTGATTATCTATAGGTGGTTGGATTATAGATTATTTTTATTATTTTCTATACTTTGTATTGCCTTAAGTGTTCTATAATGAGTATGGATTGATTCATTTTTATGAATTCACAATATGTTAAATTTTTACAAATCCATAATACATATAAAAATATATATTTTAAAATAGAATAAAATCACTAAAAGGCATCAGCTACTTCTTTCAACACTTAGATATTCCTTAATTCCAGGCTTAGGGCCTCAGAGCTAAAATGACACTATTAAAAATATATTTCTGTTTTAGAAGCTATTTTCCTCAGTCTCTTCTCTGATACTTAAAAGTTCTATTGACCTTGATGGAAATGTGGGGAGAAATCTGTTATTGAATTTGTACATGAAACTTGCCCATCTAGCTGGTATTATCTAGAACCGCACTGTCCAATACAGCAGCCACTGGCACAGCAGCCACTGAGCACTTGAAATGTGGCTTGTCCAAATTGAGATGTGCTCTCAGTGTAAAATACACACGAGTGCCCCATGCTGTGGTGCAGTGGCTCACTCACTTTGGGAGGCCAAGGCGAGAGGATCGCTTGAGGCCAGGAGTTTGAGACCAGCCTGAGCAACATAGTGAGATCCTGTCTCTCAAAAAAATTTTAATTGTAGTTGGGCATGATGGCGCACACACCTGTAGTCCCAACTACTCTGGAGGCTGAGGCAGGAGGAACTCTTGAAACCAGGAATTTGAGGTTGCTGTGAGCTATGCTGATGCCACTGCACTCTAAGCCCCAGCAACAGAGCAGGACCTTGTCTCAAAAAATAAAATAAAATAAAACACACACCAGCTATCGAAGACATGGGAAGGAAAAAAGAATGTAAAATATCTTATTAATAGCATTGTATTGATTATACATTGAAATGATATTTTGGAGATATTGCATTAAATAAAAAATATTATTAAATCATTTCACGTATTTCTTTTCACTTTTCTTAAACGTGGCCTCTAGAAAATGTAAAATTAGCTATATAGCTCACATTATAATTCTATTGAACTGAAATGCGCTAGAGAAAAATCTGCAGAATTGTGATTCAATTTCCATCAATCACCTTTTAGAAGATACAGGATCCAAATACGGACTGCTTCCCCAAGCCGTATCTACGGCCCCAGTAAAGTGTATTCTCCTGCCCCTGTTCCAAGTTGGATTACACTTTCAGTGGTCAGGTAATTTCAGTTATTTCCAAACGTGAATGAACTGAGGCCAATTCAAAAGCAACAGCACTTACACGCTGCACCTAAAGGTAATCTTGCCTTTCTTCACACTGACACGGCCCACATAGCTCAGAATTCTCTAACTCCCTAACATCTGCCTCTGTTCCCAGGGATTCGCTCACACATCTGTGTAACACTTCATTCAAAAGACGCAGTCCCCATTTGGGACAGCCTCAAATATTCACAGCTCCCAAAAGGCCGTGCCAAAGGGCCTTCCTCTATGTAGCTGTAGGCCATCGCTCAAAGTGCCCCCAGTGTGAGGGGACTGAAAATTATTGCTCTTCAAAAGGACAGGGGAAAATGAAAGGAAGGATTATATCTGCCTGAACTGCCAAACCAAACTCCGAGAAGCAGGTCCTCCAGAGAGTGACTCAGGTTCACATGATGTTTTTCAGGGCCGATGTTTTCACAGGGCGGTGGAGAAGTGTGCATTGGGCTGGCTATCCGGCTAAAGACTACTCCTGCTTTAGTGACCAGCCCGCCCCACGGCAATCGTGTACCTAGGGTTCCTTTTTGTCCCTGCTCAGAGCTGCCTTCTGTCTCTGCAGCAGCATTAGAATAAATAAAGCCCTTAAAATCAACATGTGAGCCAGAGGATATATTTTTGCAATGCAGGCAGGGTCAAGGGTGATTAAAAAAAAAAAAGACAAGGGAAGCCACGGACTCCACAGTTACTATGACAAGGCTCATGAGGTCAAACTGAGTTTATAATTTCTGATTATTCCCTTAAAAATGACTAACATACAGCCCTATTCTGGCAGTTTTCATATTTCAATAATCTTCCAGAGTTCCCTTGAGTTTATTCAACCTCGGCAGATTTAAAAACTCTTCCTAAAAATACAGTCTTTTTCATCACAGAGGGGTGACTTCAAGTTTTTCTTCAGGGATGAGAATCCAAAATCTGGACCCCGCGTGCCACACTACTGAGCTGTCTTTATTTATCTCTCTGACATTTTTTGGCATGGCTTACAAATTAAAACATTAAAGGAAATAAAACTTTAAACATAAAAGAACGATACAAATCATGATTTATTTGATTTTTGCATTCTTATTTCTAAAACAGAGTTTAGGAAGCAAAAATTACACTTTGTTACTTGAAGATATACCCCCAAAATCACAACATCAAAGGGTGTTATAATAAAGGGTGGCATTGTAAGAATATTTAATTGACCCGATTTGGGGGGATGGCAGCACACAAGAAAGAATCAAATTTGAAAGAGAATTTGGTTAATTTTAAAATGTTACCCAAGTAATTACAGTCATTATACCTCCCTGTGGTGCAGCGAAGAAGTAAAAATACCAAGCTCTCTCGCAAGTTTTCCAATATATATATGCTGTTAAAACATACACATTGCACATTCAGTGAAACCAGATTTTGGAGTTTAGCTATTGCTTGCCAAGGTTCACCCCAGAGCAAATATTTACTGCGGAGTTACAAAGTTTTCCTAAAGGAGAACCAAAATGGAAGCGTTTACATACGCTGCGAGTACTTTATGTGCGCAGGGGCCACAAGAAAGGTATAGTTTAATAAAAACATTTATGGATTTTGAAAGCAAACACAATCCAAGAGCCTTGCACATGTGGGAAAAGATGATATTTCAGCCTAACACGTTTTCTCTTGAAGATCCTTTGGCTGTTCGAAGTGAACAAACCCCAGTTTCCTCCAGGGCCCCGCTAATCCATATTGTAAACCATTCTCAGGGAAACAAATGAAAGAACAATCCGACTCTGCCGTGGTTGGAGACAGCAGCAGGGATGTGGCTCTGTTCTTTTAGACACAGACAGAAACTACCCAGGATGGGCAAAGGTCGCTGCTAGAGTGAGAACTTTGGTTCTCCAACCTAAACCTTACCCACCTCCGCGCCGGGTCATGAGAATCTCTGTCTTCACTGCTGTCCTCTGCATTCTCCCACCCACCAGGCTACCTCCCATTCACATCGCCAAATGAACCGGATATTTGCAAAACTTAGGAAATGATGCACTCGTGTGCGTCCCACTGTTTCGATGCTTTTTGGCCCTTGTCTCCACTACTCTCTCCCATGGCCCGAGAACCCACTTAGCGTCCATGGATGGCCTCAAAACCAAAGCTTTGTATTTAAAGTTTGCCTTTTGCACGTTGGCCCCATTTTGCTCTGTCACTGGGCCCTGGGGGTGCGCTAGCCTGCTCTTCACGAGTGCTTTGTGCTTCATTCTCCATGAACCGTAGGCTGCATCCATTTACCTTAGCGCTAACGATCAAATGGGGGATCTTAAAATGAACCACTCTGCGCCATTTACAAATCACACAAACTCGAAAAAGGAATTAACACCGAGTTTGACAAAGTTTTGGAAGGGCCTTGCGGAGCCTTGCTGCTCTATCCTTGGCCTCTACCGCCCCCTGGTGGCTCCTCCAAAACAAACACGCCGGAGCGGAGCCCCTCAAAGGTTCCGATGTCCTGCCCTTGGGTGCTGGAGCTGCTCTAGGGGACGCAACCGGGCGAACTGGGGCGTGGCGAGGGAAGGGGCTGGGGGGACGAAAATAAACGTGGAAGAAAAGGGAACTTGCGGAAATTCATCCGGCAAAAAGGGTTCATGTTTCTCCATCCCAAACAAAAGAACATTAGAGCTCGACAAAAAAATGCAGGATCCTAAAAGAAGCCCCTCTTTTTACAGACGAGAAACTGAGGCCCAAAGAGATCATGCGACTTGCCCAGGGAGTCTGGTTGCTTATGGCTAATCTCCCCACCCCTGGTTACTCTGCTCTTCCTGGGATAACTGGATTCGGGGGTCCGCCGGGAAAGATTGAGGAGTTGGCCTTATTCGGCTGGAAGACGCAAAGCAGTGATCAAACGAGGGAGCGAGCAGCTTGGGAGATTTGTGTCCTGGCCCTCAATTGTCCCCGTTACAGGGTGGGACAGGGTAGAGCGGCCTCAGGCCACCTCGGCCCGTCGTGGGAACGCACCGCGCCCCCCGGGACCCCGAAGCAGCCTGACCCGGCTTCCCAGGCCCCGGCGGGCAGGCGGGCGAGACACAAAGCAGGCCCCGCGGGCGGCGCTCCGGGTCTGGGGAGGGCGGCGGTGGGCTTGATTGATGGATTCACGGCGTTTAACCCCCGCCGCCTCGCAGGAGGCGGCCGATCCAGCTGCGGCGGCGGGCCTGGTGTGGCCGCGGGCCTGGCCCCGCGCCCCTGCGTCCCCCGCGCCCCCGCCCCGGCTCGGGAGGGCGGCCCCCCGGGAGGAGGGAAGGCTGATTTACAGCCGCGCCGGCCGGACTCTGGCGAAATCACTTCGACAGGGGAAGCCCACTCCCAGCGCTCAGCCCGGAAGAGGCCCTGAAAGGGGAGAGGGGCCCGGGCGGGGGCGTCGAGCCTCAACTTCCCGCGCCGGCTGGGCTGCTCGCCCCGGGCGGCGGCCGCGGGATTTCCCGCCGTCTGCCCACATTTCTGACTGAGATTGAGTTGGGGGGGAGAGCTGGGGACCGCAGCATCCCTCGCCCCGGGGCCGGTGCCCCTCACGCCCGCCGCCCAGTGCCGGGGCCTGTCCCCCCGGCGCGCTCCGCTCGGAGCGCAGCTGTCCCACCGTGCAGGGGGCGCCAAATTCGCACTCTGGGCCGGCCTTCCCCGCGGGGATGCAAAAAACAGACGCAGAGATCAGGGAGAGAGCTGCTAGTTCCCGGGTCCTAGGCGAAGCCTGGAGAGCCCCCCAGGCCCCATCTCCATCTGTTTACACACATTTTGCAGTTAAGCAGAAAACAAACATTAAGAGAGCGAGATTGCGCTTAGAGACTTAAGGTTGTCTTTTAAAAGGATCCCTGAGTTTTCTGCCTCTCCTCATCACCCTTCTTATCACCTTAGGGAAATAAGCGCTCCCTAAAATTCTTGCTTTACTTTTAGTCTCTGTGTTGATGCTCTCTGATCATATTTTGCTTTGGGAAGTGAAAAAAAAAAAGTGCAGATAGTGAAATAAAGTAAGAAACGTATGTTTTCAACTTGAACTAACAAATCCAAAGTGGCTATTCTAAACTAAAAAATAATGTTATTATATTTTTTTTGCTTATGTGTGACTGAGTAGGAAGAGTTTTCCTATAGTTGTGAAGTGGCTCACTAGAAACCCAGACTGGCGAATATGTGTAGATTCTTGTCCTGCAGACACACTGGGGATCTTGTGCTGGGCTAGAAAACTAACTCACAGTTGGGATGTCAGGGGGAGACTTAAATTCACGTTGGCACCCTAATCATTAGTTCCTGGCTAACCAAAAGTCAACAGACACAGCACAAGGAA
Organism: Eulemur rufifrons; assembly: GCF_041146395.1. Lineage (NCBI taxonomy): Eukaryota > Metazoa > Chordata > Mammalia > Primates > Lemuridae > Eulemur > Eulemur rufifrons. The sequence goes on along the minus strand of NC_091011.1, from coordinate 27,246,734 downwards.
ATAAACTCAATGAATTCGCCGTTTAGTAAAACGAGGGCATAATGGCTATATTCTGAAAGATTTTTTAAAGTAGATCTGTTTTTAAAAGCTGAATGCAATTTTTAAAATGCACAATTATAGGGTAATCAAAAGTGAGTGTACAATTATTCTGCTTGTATAAATAAGTGAAGAAAACATGAAGTTTCCCAGAAAGAGGGCCATCGACCTGTAAGATGTAAACATGCAGACGTAAAACTGTAAAACTTGTCCCTCAACTGGAGTACAGTATTTTCTTCTTTCCTCCCCCGTCCCCTCTGCAAATACCGTTAGCTCTTAGTCTGGCCTTGATGTGGGGGCAGCACGAGCCCCTCTCTTCCTGATAAGCCCAAACAGAAAAACAGATATAAAAAGGGAGGCTGATGAGAAGTGGAGGGCAGTGTTTTCCAGGTTCCACCCCTGAATCCCACACTGAAGTTGGCAAAACAAACGCACTGCCTCCTACTACAGTGACTTGTGAATGGAAAGAAAGCTTTTCCTGTCTTTAATTGAGACCCCAAAACGAACCCCTAAAAAAGCCACACACTGCTCTAACAGCAAGCTGATCCGAAAGCTGCGATGCGACCTCGGCCGCGGCGCTCCGGCCCGGCTCCGCTCGCTGGGAAATTGAGCTTGGCCCTTGATTTCATTTTACACCCAAGGAAGCCCACGGGCCCTGCAAACTACACCTCAGAAACGCAGGCGCCTCTTACCCTTACCTTTCCAACCGGTTTGGTGCTGTGCTTAAGGTGCGCACTTTGCTTTAAGGAAATATTTTTGCAAACGCTTTCACTGGATGAGTATTTTACTTGCAAACTTTTCTGGGCAAAATCTCAAGAGGAAGTTTCACATTAAAGCAACAACCAACAAAGCTTATTTCCATAATATGTAGCTCCTTAACAGTGCAAGTATGTTCTCACTTCATTTAGTTATAAAATATAAAGGTGTTTGGTTTTCAATTTTTCTAAATTACTTGCAGAGTACGAGGCGGGGGTGGAGAGGAAGGGGATCCTTATGCCATCTGGCGGTGCCATGTGGAACTTCTCTGAAGAAGTTAAATTTACTGACCATCTGTGCCTAGAGCGAGTTTCTCCAGGGAAAGGCTCTGTAAATCCCGTCCTTTTGAAATCGACGGGGAAAACAACCTCCTCCACCGAGGATTAATCTAAAGACAGCCATTCTCTGTGTTGGAGGGAAATAGGGAAATTCTGTGCGTTGGAAGTCCACAGTTACATTACATAGATTTCTAAGTGAACCATCATATGTGCGCACGGCATAATTCTTTTTTTTTTTTCATAATTCTTGTTTTTAAAAAAACAAGCATAGTTTATATTCCAGCGACAAAGAAATCTGCAAAAGGCCAAGGCGACCTGTAGAGTTGAGCATTTTGTAGCGTTTATTCAGACGATCATGCAGAGGTCTGTGCAATATCCAAAACTGAACACGTGGGGGCGTATTCAAGTCTCTGTGGTCGCTGGTAATATGACTCCTTTTTTGATTTGCATGAATTGCTTTGATTGGATGTCTGATTTTTAAGACGACAACTTTGCGTCAAATTGTTGTCAACCAATCAGCAACCTACTCCAGCGTGATTGGTTTCTACTGTAGGTGTCAATCATCCAAAATTTGCATACCAGTGCGCCGGCAGGCAAAAGCTTGTCAGTCGGCTGTGGCAGCTGAAAGAGAAAGAATCGGACGGAGAAGAATGAAAAATCACTTTGCTCTAGCAAACCGAAAGAAAAGTATTATTTTCTTTATTACTTTAAAATAAATTTAAGTGTATATTTACCTAATAAAATAAAAGCATTCAACTAACAAGATAAGCAACTATCAAAGCCTTGTTTATTAATTTTTTGTAATGTTTGCTGTTTCAATAAGTAGTGAAAGGAATAACAAAATGCAAAAAGAATATAAATGCTAATTATTTTGTGTCATAAATGATCATTTTATTACCAATGGTGAACCTAGGGCTTCTAATAAATGCTTTCAATACTTAGGCAAGCTGAAAGCGCTGTTTCGTAAGAAAAAAAAATGCACCAAGGGGGGAATTTTAAAGAACATTATTTTGCTTTTAACAATCATATAATTCTCTCTCTCCGCCCTTTTTATTTATTTACCGTGCACTCACAGCATAGTACTGAGAGTGTCTGTAACATTTGTGTTTGTACATTTCTTATCTCACACACAGCCCAAAATAAAAAAAAATAAAAATAAACGAAGAAAATCTCAGGGCCTACAAAGAAGTAATTGCCAGTTTTAAAATTCAGAATTCGTAAAATCGAAGCTTTGAATTGTCAGCTACAAATTCTTCTAGGGCTACTGACTGCAATTTAAAATACTTGCGGCGGTATAAGACGTTTATTATCTCCCTAAAATATGTGTGAGTACGAACGAACCACCTAAACACTCTGCCCACCTCCATCACGCTACAGAAACTTGTCCGAAACGAGAATTTGGATGCAACAGGGCAATGGAGCAACGTTTCTCCTCCCCGCTAAGACAGCCCTCGCCTCTGAAGAATTTTGTACTAGGCGTTAACAACGAGGATTGAGATAAATTGGAATTGTTTCTACGGTATTAGCCGGGTTAGAAAATTATTTTCAAACTTTATATTCAATAGCGAATGGATTTTTCCTTCGGTATTTTATTTATTTTTTTGCCACTACTGTTTTACTGGTCGCTGCATCTTTCTAGTTTTTTTCTTTTTGTTTCTTCTTTTCTATGTTCCTTCTTTTCTTCTGCCTTTCTTTGCTATTCTTTCTTTTCTTTTCTTTTTTTTTTTTTTTCACTTTTTTTTTCCCTCTTCCAGTTAAAGATTGTTATAGTGTGCCGGGTGTCTTTGTAAGTTTGTCCCTAGACTACATGATTACAGGAGGCTAAGACGTGTGTACCTGTGACTACCGGGGAGCCGAAGAGGACGAAGTTAATGCTGAGAGGAGATGGAGGAGAGGTGTATTTTGCACATGAAGGCACGGTTGTGATACAAATAGAATTTAGTGGGTGCTTTACAAGGAATGCACAAATCTACACAGCGGTAAAATTAAATCTCTTCCTGAGGATTTTAAGTATCTTATTCAAAAAGAATAAAGCATGTCTTATACTTTTCTATACTTCCCAGTTAGCCTGCTGCTGGATATCCCCTCAGTAAATCCCTTGCAGACCGACTCCGCAGCGGGTGAGAGCGCGGTCTCTGACCACCACCCCGTCTGACTCGGCGGAAACCGCCTGCACAGACGACTACACCTCACCGAGCGGGCAGAAACAGCCTCGATTCGAGCACTCACAGCCACCACCATCGCCACCATCACCCCTCACCCCACAACCTCCACCACCACATTCTCATTCTCTCTCTCTTTCTCAATCTCTCTCTCTCTCTCTCTCTCTCGCTCTCTCTCACATACACACACACACACACACACACACACACACGGACACACGCGCACACGCGCGCGCGTACACACACCTCTCTTTGCTGTCAATCACAGCCTCACGCCATAAGGCGCATGCGTGCTGCTGGACTCCAACCCCCCCCCCACACACACACCCCACGCCTTTTCTGTACGTCACCCTGCCAGATGGACCAATAAGAGGGCGGACTCGGGGGCGGGCCACAAGGAAGTAGCCAATGAGAGCGCGGTTGGAAGCCAGGAGCTGAGAGGAGTAAATCCTTCCGTGGTCTGTGTTCAGCCGCCCCCGCGATGATTTATGCGTCCCTTTTATTATTTGTAACACTTTGGGAAGTTATTAAAAGGAAGATCTACTGCTTCCTCCTTTTTGGGTGGAACTAGATGGCAATATTTGTCACCGGCCCTTATTAGAGAAGAGTGAGGCGAGGTGGAAGGCGGTTGGATGCTGGGTTTGTTTGTGTGGGTCCTGTTTTTTATTACAAGACAGATTATCCTTTTCATTACAAGCTGTAGACAGGGCCAACTTCGAAGGTCCTCGTGGCCTAGTGATCTTCGATCACTCAGGGAGCTGAAACCTGATGCCTTCTGACTTTCGCGTCTGTACTCTTGGCGTTGGGAACAGCCTCTCGGGAAGGTGTTGCAACCTTTGGTTGTACCAGAAAGAAAGAAGCAAGCTCCCGTCACTCCTACCCCCATTCCCCGCCTTAACATGGAGTAAACCTCGGCCTTTTTCCGCTTGGATGCTCATTAAGAGTTAGTTGACTTTGTAGCGGATGCAATAAAACTCGGATGGTTTCAGGCCCCCAAACAATCCTGGTTTCTGTTTTTCTCTGGCCCCAACCACACCCCCAAGGAAATTGCCTTTTCAGCAGGCGCCCGCGGGAAAGAACCGCAGGAGACAGATTCCCTTAGAGACCTGCAGTTGGGGGAGGTGGAGGGTGGCTCCAAGGGTATGGAAATAAAGGGGGCCAAAGTAAGAGTGAAGAGCGGCCAGAGAGGACTTTTATGTTTGGATTTGAATTTTCTGGCCAGCTAGGGAAAATCCACAAACCCGCAGTACCTGGAGGACACGCTGAGAAGTTAGCTGTCACCCACAGAGCCGCTAACCACCCAACTCTAGCTGTGTTTCTGCTCTGCTGGGGACGGCCAATCTTCTAGGGCGGAATAAGCTGGAGTGTTGGACGGGAAGTGGGAAAGAGCCAAAGAAAAGAACGGAAGCAAGTTTTCTACTCCTGACTTCCCAACCCAAATCACACTTTGGAAAGTAAAACACGATTCCAAGAGGATAGGGATGTGGGGAGTATGATGCCTCTGTTCAGATAGGTCACAATCAGGAACTTAAGTCGCTGAGGTGGAGATATTTTTGTTTCAATTTAAGAAAATCAGTGCAAGAGGGGTTGCTGGGGATAGGGGTGGGGCAACGAGAGACTGATGGAGGAGGAGGAGGAGGAGGGGAGTATAAGCAACCTGGAACTGTTTGATCGCAGGACTGAGCTGAAGGAAAACAAAACCGTGAACTTCAAAGCTTAGGCCTAATCCCCTCCGGGTTAATTTCTGCTTCCTAAAAAGTTGATCAGGGTCATAAATCACTGGGTCCACCCTCGCCGGTCCTGCCCGGTTCCTGAAGGTTCTCTCCCCGCCGCCCGCCGCAGCGGCGCAGGGTGACTCTCTAGCACCCTGTCATCTGTGGCCTCCCGCGGCGGGAGGGCTCCTGGGGCTGGGTGGGCGGACGGAGGTGCGGGAACCCACAGACCGGAGGCGGCGAGCGTCCAGGGAAGGTGCTGGGAGGGGGGTGGGCCCAACCGTGGAGGGGCGCCGTGCAGATGCAGTTTCCATTCCGCCCGACCTTTTAAAAAAAAAAAACCTTCAAGTATGTCTGGCGTGCTGTTTGAAGAAGGTTACAGCGTGTTTAGAGATTTGCAAAGCTCTGCAGAGCAGTAAAGATTAGAAAGGCCTGCCTGAGGTTTGTCAAACGACTTCCGGTAGCAGAGCCCCCTTTAAACCCGGGCGGGCCCGGCAGCCTCTGATCTTGGCTAGGTCCGGGCCTGTAACTCCGGGCTGGACCGCGCGGAAGAGGCTCGGCTGAGCCAGGAGCGCCGGGAAGAGGGCGGGGGCGGGCCGGGGACCTGTGAAGGGTTGGCCTCCAGTCCCGAGGAGGCCCTGATTTACCGCGACTGAGCGGTAAAAGTCAAGTCGAGGCCTTTCCATAGGCGTTACCGTGAGGAAAGCCCCAGGTGTGGACCAAGCACAAATTTGGTCAATTTGTGGACCGAATTGACTGACAAATGCGGGGAAACGTCACCTGAATCCAGAGTCTGACCCACTCCCTAAATGAAAGCCATCGCGGAGGAGACCAGAAAGAGAACTGGCGGGGGAAGGCCCGGCAGGTCCGCATCATAAGTGGCCACGTTCCCAGCAGCAACAGTAACTAAAGTTGTAAAATAAAGTAAAAGAACATTTTGTCAAAAACCTAAGAGTGATCATTGCGGTCAGGGACGCTTAGTGGGCCGCAGGTCACAGGAGTTCTCGAGTTTCACAGATTGTTCCCAGGCGGGCATTGACTCAGGATTTCTTTCCTCTGGGAATGACAGTTTGCGCCTCCGCACGTCCCAGAGTTGCGCATTGGCTCTACCGCCCCACTGTTGCAAAACCGACCGACCGCGCTGCTCTGGTTTACACGGAGTTTACAGCTGGGGCCCACAGGCCTAAAACAAATAACTGAAGAAAACTGCTGGTCAAGAAAAATAAAAGAAAGAAAACAAAGAAAATAAGAAAAGGTATCTCCCATTAGACGTCGTTGAGGTCCCTCCACTACATCAGAAGATGGGGGAGGGGGAGGAGACGTTGTTATAATTTTCCTGGATATTAGATATAGAGAAGTACAGTGTATATCCGAAAAAGAAAGATCAAGCCTGGTAGAATTTGTTACCCTAGATAAATAATTACTTAGATTCACTCAAGTGAATGTTATTTTTTCCGTGGAAAAGACATTAGCATGGTCTGTCTTTTAATAACACACACACACACATACACACACACACCGGGATTATACTCCCATTTTTAAAAACACAGAATAACTCTAAAGTTGATCAGTGATGGATAAATGTTTCACTAATCGACGAGTAAAAGCAGAATTAAATTCTAGGACATAACTGGGGATTTGATTACTTTCCCCATTTCTGAGGAGGAAATAATCCCTTTCCCAAAATAAAGTCACATCACTGATTAAAATAGAGGGCATAGAGAACCTCGAGAGAGAAATAAAGTAGAAAAAAAGAAGACTGTGTTACATTGAAGCAGATTTAAAGATCAGGCGCAAAAATAATTACATTCAAGGGCATATTAAAAGAAGGCGATGAGGATTTATCTGAGGAACCACCACCGCCACGGACAGAGTGACCACATCTGTCCCAGATGTCAGACTTCCCAGCAACTTGATCCACACGCTTCAACTTTGGTTTTGAAACCGAACCACGAGTGCCAGGAAAGAAGCGCCCGCAGCCTTGCGGTGCAGCGCTGGCTTAGCCTCTGGGTGTGTGTGAATTCTGCCAAGAACTATGAAAGCCCAGCCCAAGATTCAGTGACCACAAGGAGAAGGTGACAAGAACATTCTCTGTTATCAATCCCAGCTCCGTGCAGCCAAGTGAAAGCAGATATTCTCGACAGTTTCGGAATTAAAAAGATTGGCTAATAACTACTGCTCGCTCTTTCGGGGGCCCGGCCTGCCTAAACTCGTAGTATTTACATTCCTAGAGGCCCCGCTAGGGAACACGCGGAGGTGCTGGTGCCCGCAGCGCCGGGAGCCCAGCAACCCGCCTTCAGGCCCAGGGCAAAAGTTTTTTAAAATTGGTCCTCTTCCCGCCCCCTATGTGGAAGAACTTGGGGGCATTCATCAAGTCTGCAATGAGTTTATTCATAGCTGTAGTACATGAGCTTTCTAAACGAATAGGAACCTGTTATTTACATCCGTTCCTTGCACAGATATTTATTATCTGTAGGAATATTTTAAGGGCCTGTACTGGGCTGGCCACCTTTGACAGGGGCCGTCACCTCACACTCCAGGGTAATGGACCACACTGTGGCTGCATTTAATTTATTGGGGTGAGAAGTTACTGTGGGAGGTTTCCAAAGAGGGCCTTTGCCACGAAAAGAGAGGCCCTGTGGTATTTAGAAGATTATATTTTTGCTTCAGAATAACACAACCAAACACTATTCAAAATATGAAAAACATTTCCTTAAGGTGTAGGTTCTGGTATCGGGGTCCACGGATGCTTCGGAGTCTGTGGACTGGCCTTAGAGGGCAGAACTCTCTGAAATAGAATGCTAACTTTGGGGTGGCGGTTGTGTGGCTCTTAAACATTTTTAAAAATTTAGATCCTGCAAAGAGCCTGTGACCACCGTCCACAGATGAAGAAAAGATCAAGAAGCCATAGTTGAAAATTACACCAAGGGCTCGGAAGTTTTGCATTGAGCCTAAATTAGAGGAAATCTGAGAAGCCGGCATAATTAGCAGCGAAATAGGTACGATTTTTCACTTACTTTAAGGCAATAGATCAAAACAAGCAATACTGAAATCCTTTAATAACCATGGTATTGTGGTAAACTCGAGAGAGCTTGGGGACCTCAAAACCGGCTACCTGGTGTTAATATTAATGCGTTTTTAAACCGGAATTTTCAATAACTCCATTTTACCTCTAAGCTTCAAGGCAACCCAAGATCTCTTAATATTGTCATTACCACGGCCGACAGAGGGAACTCGATCCGATGTGGTTCTAAAACAAAATGGGATATTAACCGTGTTTGTTTTCACTTTGATCCATAGGAAATAGGTCCTGCGCCCTGTGACCCATTAAACTAATAAGATTATACACATCAGCAGAGCGGAGGTTCTAATTGTTTCCACCTGTCCCAGATCTCTGCATTTTAAAAATTGATGAAACTAGGACTTGAGTTACAAAAAAAGGAAATATATTGAGAGTGAAATAGTTATAAAGCTGAGCCGCTTGGACCACACATGCAATCAATTACTGAGAAAATAAATAGGTGTATATGGTGTAGCGCTTTGGGAAGAAGAAAAAAAGCAGGAAACGTAATCATTTAATTGATCTAGGGGTGCTCGCATATTTCATAAAGCTAACATTTGCTTGAGAAAACTGACCAATCACAAGCGTTTCCGGGAGACACTCTACACCCCCTCTTCTCTTCATAAATATTTAAACAGCTAGATTTCTAGATTTGTCATTTAAATGTACTAGGCAATGAGCCGAACAGACTCGTCTTTCATTGGGTTGCTCACACAGAGGGAGGGGCCAGAGGGAGGAGGTACGCTTGCCCTGCGTTCTCATTTGCTTAGACTGCCTTCTTTACGTCATCGTACTGCTAAGCCAATCCGTGAAGCTCACTTTGACAAGCTCCCCGCCCCTCCTTTCCTAGGTCACAGCCCGCCTAAGCCAATAGTATGGCTACATGTAAATAAGAGAACGCCCGCGTTCCCCGCTCCGCCCAGTTTTCCGCCTCTCCCCTGGGCGTAGCGAGCCGAGCTGAGTGGGAGGGGCCGATTGCGGGCGGGGTGGAGGGAGGACCTGAGGAAGAGGCGGAGAGAGCCGCGACGCGAGGATCTGGGTTTGCCTCCGCGCGTCCTCCTCCGCCCCCCGGCCCCTCCTCCGGCCGGGCGGGATGCCGTTTAGTCATTGGCTGGATCACTAAAGACGGGGCGAGTCCTCTATTTTACATAAATGGTGGGCGGTCATCTAGCGTCCCTGTTGTAACTGGAGAACCCGGTGTCCCGCCCCTCTTCCTGGGGGGTATGGGCGGGTCAGGGGTGGGTCCGGACCGGCCTCGCCTGACATCCGCCACCGGCCTGAAACCGTTTTCTGAAAAGATTCGTTTTAATTCACCCTTTTGAGGGAATTATCTGTTTCTAAATGTATCTTTTCGTTTATTTTTACAAGCGTTCAGGGTTGTAGGATGAAATAAATAGAGATGACCAATACAGGCCCCCCAAATTAATTTCCTTTTAATCTGGGTAAGGTCTACTGCTCCGGCTGGCCCTTTGAAAAGAAACAAATTTTTTAATAAATTAATCCTTCACTATAATTCATTTTTTCCTTTACTGCGAATTCCCTTTCTCCCCAATTTTCCACTAGCAAAGCTAGGGAGAACTGAGTTGAAGTGTGTAAAAGCAGAGAAAGTATGGAAAATTCTTTCGGGCTAAGCGTTCATGAATTGCTTGTGAATGATGCAAGTGTTAAAATTGTTTCCAACAGTAAAATGCCCTAGGGAGAATCGGTTGACATTTTTAAAATAAGAGAATTATTCTTGTAATTTATTTGGTTCTTTTTTTTTTTACACAAATTTTCCTTCTGTTTTATGTCCAGCTGAACATAGACTTTCCTTTTCAGAACTTACGAAATAAGACGTCAGGTGGCAAATAACGGGGAAATGAAAGGATGAACACGGACTCCAGGAACCTAAGTTTTAAAATACCGTCTGTGCGTTTATATTCGGTAACACCCCACAATTTTCAGAAGAGTAATCATGGTAGCTTGTTTGGTCCACACTAAAATTTGGGAGTGTTTGTTCCTCGATTTATATTATACTTTAAAATCGGAGTTGTCAACAAGACCGTTTTGATGAAAAAAGATGGAAGGAAGGGTTGATTTTGGGGGGGGGGGCAGGCTAATGGAGGTCTATTTAGAAATTAAAATTCATAGCAAAATCGAACATACAGCATCCCCTCCACCAATATTCTGTCTTTCTTTCCCCTTTGGAAGACGAATTACAGCTTTCAGCTTCTGCAATACTTGATTCTCCAGCGCAGAAATGAAGAGGTTTCCAAATAATTTCTGCATTAGTAGAAAGCTGAGCGTACTCTAATGGTTCCAGGAAAGTTAAGATCAAGGGGAAAGAAAAATTTTCTTGTTAGATCCGTGTGGTGCAACGTTTATTCTTCAAAACACTTTTTTTAAATTTTTTTATTTAGCCTCCGCAGAACATTGAAGAATCTTCAAAACACTTTCTGATGTGCTTAATTACTCTTTTTAAATTTATATCAGTGTGTTGATTACATTTAACTCAATTCGTATTTAATTTTGTATTATTAAAAGTGACTGGGGACATTATTTATTCCTCCCCCATGAAATTATATCCAGAAATATTATTCTATTACTAACTCACTTAATGTTAAAAATACATGTTAATGCCTATGATATTCCAAGCAATTAAAATAATGTACATCCATCGTTAAGCCAAGAAATATTATGTCAGTTGATAATTTGTCAAAATTGTTATTTGAAATTCAACTCTAGGAAGGTAGAGTAGTAAAACATTAGTACCTTTGTACACGTTGTTCTTAGTAATTATAAAAAGTTAATTTTACAGCCTAATAGCAAAAAACATTGATTATATTATCGTGTTAATCAATTTTAGGAGTTAGTTCTATATGACTGTGTTAATGCTGTTTTATTAAGCTTTGGGGATAATGAATAAAATACTAATTTAAGAAATCTAACTGAAAATTTATTTAATCCAAACTATCACATTGTTTTTTTCATTTTTATTTTATGAACAAGGATTTTCTGGTTGTGAAGTATATATGTTCCTGGAAAAAACTTGAGAAATATTGAAAGGTATAAGAAAAAAAACCCAAAACATTTATAATTTATATATAGTCTCCCAATCAAGAATTAAATCTAACAGTTTCCTATATTTCCTTCCTATCTTTTTCTGTGTATAAATAGTGACATTTTTTCTTGTTTTGTTTTGTTACAATATTCAGATAGGGTTCCATATTAAGAACTCACTTTTCAAAGCTCAGTTTTATTTTGCTCTCATTTTCTGCTTGAACTATAATTTGAATTTGTAAGAATTCAGTTTTATTACATTTTTTTATTTTAAACTTCATTTTATTATAAAAAATACATGTTCCTAAGGTAACTTTTGGAACTACCAAAAAGTAGAAGTAAAATATAATAATGATCTGCCCATAAATAATTCTCACCATAACCTGTTTGCATTTTTTAAAAACACAGCATTATCATCTTTACACATAAATAATGGGATTTTGAGTAAAAACAGAAGGATGTATTCAAAAGTAATTTACATGTTTACATAGTTTTAAAAGATTTGTTAAAGGTTGAATTTTAATATTCTAATTTAGCAAAGAATGATTTGAGAGTTTTCATGTTTAGCTTATCTTCTGCAATATATGCTAGCAAGTCTGATATTGTTCATACAAGCATTTTCTCTGAGCTTTATAAAAATGCTTCTTCCCTATACTTCTTATTCCCCTTAAGGTGCATTTGCTGATTATTCCTGTTTTAATCCTGAAGAATGCATAATCACAGCAAACCAACACATTAAAGACATTGGTCTGTTTTCAAATTGCAAAATTTTTTCTTTAGCCCAATTATGTTTTACTAACAGCATCTGCTTCCAATCTATTTGCACTTTTAGGAATACTGATTTTTATTAATAGCACCTGAAAATACCAGCAAGCCACAAAGGACATGTAATTAAGAATATCATCAAGCAAGTATTTAACAAAATGCATGATTAGCTATGTTTGTGGCCTCTAAATTGAGCAAAAGTACATATCTCACCATTTCATTTTACAATGTCTACTTATTTCTTCCCCATCTTGATATTATGGTTCCAGTAACAAAGCAAATAGCCCTGTTTATCATTAAATCGTAAACTCATAGCAATACACTCCTTATAATATATCACATATCCTGTAAATTTTTAAGCCAAATTATTTCATCGTGGTGGCAGATGGTTGTGGAAAGAAATCTGTTTTTACATCTTGGTTCACTGTAGCTTATGGTAATAAGTAACTCTAACATATTTAAGCAAGAGTTTAAATAATAGAAATAAACCATGTTCCAAATATATAAATTAAATTGCCAACTGTGAGAAAGTCTGAGTATGTGTTCCATGTTATTTTATTTAAGCTGATGGATTATGTGAAGTGGGTAATTTTATCAATTTTCCCAGTGTGGTTTTATAAGAAAAAGACATGGAAATTGATATGCTCCATAGAAGAAGAACAGCTTAGGCCACTATTTTTGTGGATGGAAGGATCCAAGAATTAAATAAGAATATACAGTGGCATTTTTAAAATCTCTCTGAATAAGAACTAACTCACCGATTACATGCTCACAGCTGGAAAGTGTTTGTTTCCATATACATTTTAAAAGACCGCATTTGCAGACCGCATTTGCCTTCGTCGACAAACACCAGCCACAAGAAAGGAAATTAAGAACATGGGAGGGCGGTGTTTGTTTGTTTCAGGTTTCTTTCATTACGAGTATTTTTTTTAAAAAATTTGATAGCATGAATTCATTATTGGAGATCTTTATGTATGCATGTATGTATATATAATTATATGTATGTAGTTTTTATTCACGAAAACAAGAAGTGTTTTGTACCCAGGGTGCCATATTTATGTAATGAAAACAGAGTCTTGAAAAAATAAGCGGCATTTCTAATAGTTACCATATTTAAGGATCCTATATTCTGTGGCTGTTTCTAAAAGGTGGCAAAGAAGTTATGAAATACTGTAACTTTCTTCTGCTATAGAAATATATAAAATCATATATGTAATATATAACATAATATATAAAATAAAAACAAAATAGTGCCAGAATACCAGCTTTCCATGCAAAGGCAAAAATGTATGTAAAGAGAGAAAGAAGTAGATAGTCTGTCTTCAAAATGTAAAACGAACAAGCTTTTTTTTTTCTCCTTTTAAGCTTGGATTATGTTGAAAATTGCCTCAATTTTCTCTCTTCACATCATATGGATAAAGGAGCTTAAAGTGATGATTCAAAATCATATTCAACCCCCCAAAACTAAATAATTTTAAGTATTTAAACTTAACTGTAAAATAAATTTTGTATAGAAAAAGAAATTTATGTTTTCCCTGTAAATTAGCAGGCTCCAGGGTCCCTGATGAATCAGCATCTCAGTGACTGTGTTATTTGCCCATTACCACGATGGTGAGCACAGTATGCTGGGGAGAATTACATTTCCTTTTAAAATTGTGAATTTGAAATAGTACTTTAACTTCCAGAGGTGGTATGGTACATAATTTTGATTAAAAAAATCACTCCTGGAAAAAACTGTTTTATCACTATAGTCTTTTTCCTCCCTTTTTGGTTTGGCTTGTGCCCCATATGCAAATGTCAATATTATTCATAAGAATATTTGAAGGGATATTAGAGGTAAATAAATGCTGACCAAATTCAAGTATAAAGCTGGTAGATAACTCAATACATCTGGGATCAGCTTGTCCTGATTTCTAAAAGAGTCATTGATATTGAAAATTGCAATGTATGGGCCAGTGCATTTTTAAAAAACTGTATGCATATTTTAATAATAAAATAATATATGTGTATTGTAATAAATTTTAAAGGCACAAAGAAAAGAGGGAAACAAAATTCATCCCCAACCGAAGAAACCACTGCTCAGATTTTTATACATATCCTTGAAATCTTTTTTCTGTATATATATATTTGCATTTCAAAAAAAATAAATATTGCACATTCTATTTTGTTAAACTGTTGAGTTTTTTTTATTACTCTTGGTAGGTGATGGAAATCTTCCCATAGTTCAGGATTCTTCTACAAAATTGTTTGAACTGGCTGATAGGTCTGCTCACAATGATCATAAAACTGGATTCATTCAACAAATTCTATATAATGAGCCATTTTAAATTGTGTCTAATATTTCGGCATTATAAGCAGTGCTGCAGCACACATGTACGTGATGCCTCTGTCAGCAGCTATAACTATCTTTGTAGGGTAAATTCCTATGAGAGGAATTACCTATTTTCAAAGCTTTTTGTTCATTTCTTTTTCATTTTCTTTTTTTTTTTTTCTGCTTTTGTCTTTTTTTTTTTTTTTCTTTTTTGTTGTGTGCGTGTCGTTTTGTTTTGGTTTTGTCTTCAGATTGATTGCTTGTTTTTCAACCAAAAAAAAAAGTGATCCATAAATAGTCTCTTCTAGTTATTAGAAATCAAAATGTTGAAATATTTTAAAAGGCTGACGTTCCCATAGACTAGCTTTTTCCTCCTCAGTTTGGTGCATAGCTTTTGAATTCTCTGTCTATGCGTTTACAGATAACATCTATGTATGTATATATAGAAAATACATTGTACTGCTGAGTAGTCTTAAGTACTATTATAGCCATTCAAATTGCATTCTTTCTCAGTGACAATCATGGAGCTGAAAGGAGAGAGAGTGAGGGAGGCAGGGGAGAGAGGAGACAGAAAGAAATTAAAGGCATGGTAATCTGGTAAAATGATGACTTGAACTAAGCTTCCCACAACTAGAGAAGTCTGCTTAGTGTTTAAAAAAAAAAATGATACAAAAATTGTGATCCTAGTGCAAAGTCAGCCCACAGTTTATTCAACAGACTGAGTGATGCAAATTCCCCTGGACTGCCAAGCAGTCATTTCTCCTTCTGGAACCAAATCCCTGATAGTCCTGCTGTGCAGGTGTACACACTGTCCAGCATCATCAAAGATTTCCTTAGGAAATATCCAAAAAGATTTGGAGAACATGAACACCAAGCTGGGGCTTTTTATGTTTTCAAATTTAGAGCTAAATAGAAGTCCCTCAGTAGGTACCAAAATGCTCAGAAAGTACGAGTGACAACTGAATTTCTTTCTCCTAGTTTCTGGGGTGGTGGAGGAAGAGAGTCCGGCGTGTAGGACTCGTGCAGCAGGTGAATTGTAGTCAAAGCACTCGGAAAGGAGGCTTAGCACGTTGAAGCACTTCTTGTAGGTATAACATGATCCCTTGAGCAATGCTCTCCTTCCTGGCACTCCCTCCCTCCACCAACATGTTCCCAACACAAGCAAGTGGAGGCCAGCATGTCATGACAGTATAGGTTACAATGGTGTCGTTGTGGCAGTACCTCATTCTCTTTCCTCCTGACTCTTACTCAGGGATGAGCCTCCAGTTGCCTTCCTTCTGTTGTGAGATCCACCATTATCCACCTCCCTAGCAGGGTAACTCTTTCCTAACATAAAGGAGGAGTATTAAGAAGAGGGGAAAATGAACCACAATGTTAAAGAAATAAAATAAGGATAATCTATAACTCCATTTTTGTTTCTCGCTGAATTTTCTCCCACTAGATAAGTCAACAAAACTAAACTGACTTAAAACATAGTGCAACTTAGAAATTGACCAATTACTCTTTTTTCATTGCTGAGTGTCAAACTCACCCTAAAATGCCATGAAAACCAACTTCCTGCCAGTAAAGGAACAGGCTTCAAGCTTATGGAAAATACTTAGAGGCATATTAGACATCAAATAACTGCTTCAAAACATTCTGATACATCAAGCCTGGAAGTATCAGAAACAGATGGGCCACTTCCTCTCTGTATTTCACACAAACTCCAGAAATAAAGGAAGAGCCTGCAAAAAAAAAAAAAAGCATTTCCATTTGCTCATCTCATGTTTGAAAATTTTAACCAACACCCAACACATTCTAATTATATGGTTGTATTACACTGGGGAAATTAATTATTATTGCTCCATTAGAGATGCTGGCAAACATTTGATCTTTCAAAAATGTCTGGATCTTCTTTATGTAGTCTCTTTTACAAAGGCATCAAGTCTTTTGAAACAAATATCCCTTAGAAGAATTTCTAGGATCTGGCATCAGAACTGATGTCGTGTTGTCTATAAACTCAATCTTTGCACATGCGTCTTTCTTGAGGTCTACCTCAGAAGGGAGATTTGTGTTACCTTTCTGGTTAATATGAACAATGAGCAATAGTGTTTCCAGAGGATTCCCACCTATCAAAAAGCCACCCAGATTTTTCAATTTTTTCCCCTAATTTTATGCATTAACTAAATATTTTCCAAACCTTCAGTTCTTCCTGAGCTGCAGAGAGATCTAAGGAGCTATAACTCTGTCTATACCTGTGTCTATGTAATAGAATGTTTCTGAATGTGTCAGAGTGTGTGGATCACTGATATGGAAATGCTTGGAGTGGTAAAGTAGTTTCTGCTTCCATGTGCAAATAGCAGATTGCATTTGTGAAAAATATTCATTCTTAAAGATCTCACTCCATCATTGCCTATTGCTGTCTTCAGTTGGCCATTCTATTCTTTTGTCTGGCAAAATCTACCCAGAATTAGGATCAAAGATAGAGATTCAAAACTTCAGTCAGCTCCTTTCTTCCATCTTCTGTTCATTAAATCAAGAGTTGAGACCGGGTGAATTCAATTATTCCTTTGAAGAACACGTCTTTGTTTTGAAAGGCAGATCCCTAAAAACAGCATAACTCAAGCATCTGTTCATCTAAAGAGCTCAGAAACATGTTCAGATTGTGCCAACTTCCAATTTGAAATGCAGTCTGGAGTGTGGACCAGGGAGCCAGGCTGCCTGATTTGCTGGCTCAGACACTGGCCACCTGTGTGACCTGAGGCAAGTTTTGTAACCTTTCTATGTCTCTATTTCCCTCATCACTACAATGAGAATAATTACAGCATCTACCACCTCGTGGGGATTTGGGTACAAATTATACTAATATTCATAAAGCTTTCATACACAGATTTTTGTTGTTGTTGTTTTTGGAGACAGGATCTTTCTCTATAGCCTGGGCTAGAGTGCAGTGGCACAATCATAGCTCACAGCAACCTCAAACTCCTGTGCTCAGGTGATCCTCCTGCCTCAGCCTCCCAAGTAGCTGGGACTACAGGCAGGTGCCACCATGCCCAGCTAAGTTTTTTTTTCATTTTTTGTAGAGATGGGATCTCGGTATATTGCCCAGGGAGGTCTCAAACTCCTGGACTCAAGCGATCCTCCTGCCTCAGCCTCCCAAAGTGGCTAGGATTATAGTTGTGAGCTACCATGAGTGGCCAGATTTTTTTTTTTCTTCCACTGAGTGTACCAGTAATAAGTAGCCTATTTGACTAAATAACTGGAAGTTCCCTTTGTCTAGAAAACAGGATATTTAGGCCTCTTTAGGAGTTCTCACATAAGCAATTTGGTCCATATATTGTTGATAAGCTGGTGTCTCTGTGGGGAAACAAGGGCTCAGGGCTTTCTATTCTGCCATCTTGCTGATGTCACTCATCATATTTAGGCCTCTTTAAATGCCTGCTTGTTTGTTTGTTTGTTTGTTTCCCTCTTGTTATAGGATTAATGTCATGTGCATAACATGCACCCAATAAATAATTTTGGAGTGAATGAGTGAAGCAAGAGTGGACTGTGATTTCATTTTTTAGTAATGAATGGGGGCAGTGATAAGAGGAGGGGAGAGTGCATGAAGAGTTGAGGCCCAAGTAACACCTCCCCTCCCCCAGCAACCTGGTAGAAGTTTGGATTCTCACCAAGGGGAAAAACTGAGAATTCTGAGCCCATGGACCACGAAGGAGGTTCTAATGACAGAGCCAGTGGCAGCTGACAGAAACAGAGACAGCCATCCTGTAACAGAAGCAACACCCCCTGGGAGTCAGGCAAGCTGTTCATAAGCTTTGGCTCTCCCACAGATTGTGTGACACATCCAGGGTCTGGAATCCCCCTGTGGAGACAACGGGAATAATAGGATAGAATTTTCCTCCCAAAGTGCTGACCCCACCATCTACTATATTGGCCAAGTCTTGTGCCACCTTGAACCTCAATTAACTCTTTCTCAAAGGAAGATGCTAATGCAGCAAGTTCTGGGAAACAAATGAGAATGTCTGTGAAAGTGTCTTGTAATCTGCATAAAACCAGAACTAAAAAGAAAGTTCAAGGCATTGTCGTAGCTGAATTAGAAGAACAGAAATTAGGGTTTAGAGCTGTGGTAGATATTCCTAAGCATATTGATGATGTAATACCAGAACAGGTTTTTAAAGGAGACTGTGGACTCTCTATTTGGGGAGAATTTGAAAGAAAGGGGAGAAAGGAACATCTGTTGAGAGAAAAAATGTGTAAAGTAAAAGGTCCCTGGAGGTCCTTTTGGGCTCTCAGATTCCATAATTATGTGGCCTCTCAGAACATGCACTGTGGTGCCCACAAAGTGCTGTGACTGATAAGTGTCACCTTTCCTGTAGTGTCCAGAGGCACAAGCCAGCAGAGCTCACAGGTGTGCTGAGATGCAAGACAGTATGGCATCTGCAAGACAAAAAATCAGGTTGGACTCACCAGATCCTGTCTGATGGGTAATCTCTTTTTGGAGACAGCAATCTATCCAGGTGCCATCTCGTTTTTAAATGCTACAACAAGGTTTTGTAGAGCCTGAAGCTTATACAATTTGGGGGACCCTCTTTTAGGAAAAGATTATGAAATTACAACAAAGTCCAAATGGGGCCCACGCAAGTGAGAGACCCTGAGTCTAAGCTTCATCAGTTTTCTTGCCTATAACCGGAGTATTATCATCTCTTTACAGATTAGGAAACTGAGGTTTGGAGGAGTGAAAGAACTTGTTCCAAGTCATGCAGCTGATGAGTGGCCCTGCTGGAACCAGCTCCCGGTCATCTCATTTCTGTGACACCACAGCTGCACTCACAGGGAAGGTGGAGCCTCTGTTCTTAACTCTGGGTAAATTTAGGATTGCTGGGTCTTCTACTTCCAGAAGTGTTTACTCCTGACTCTGAGCAGAGTAGTTCAATGCTGAGCATCCTCGTGTCTGAGGGTTTTGGAAAACTGGAAGGTTTGACAAACCTAGGATGCTTGGAGATTTGATTATGGGAGCCTTAAGTGAGGGCAGCCGACAACAAGGATCAGCTGTGTATGTTAAAAGAGACAATGTTTATGGCTATGATAAAAGATGTAGGCATTAGTGCCTAGAGCGGAAGTGAGTAATATGGTCACAAAAGTGTTCCCAGAATGTTAAAGATGCCAGGGACCCAGTCCAATGCCATCTTTCTCCAACTAGAGGTGAAAACTGGGGCTCAGAGAGATTAAGTCACTTGCCCTAGGTCATACAGCTTCCAGGGACATAATTGTTTTTTGTTTTCAAAACAGGGTCTTGTTCTGTTACCCCAGTTACAGTACAATGGCACTATCATAGCTTACTACAACTTCTAACTCCTGGGCTCAAGTGATCCTGCTGCCTCAGCCTCCCGAGTAGGTAGGACTACAGGCACACACCACTATACCTGGCTAATTTTTCTATTTTTTGTAGAGATGGCATCTCGCTCTTGCTCAGGCTGGTCTAGAACTCCTGGCCTCAAGCAATCCTCCCATCTTGGCCTCCCAAACTACTAAGATGTGGTGAGCCACCACGCCTGGCCTCCAGTGGCATAACTGGCCAAAGAATCTGCTCCTAGAATTCCAATGCTTTGTTGCCAGCATCCTTTTTGGGCTCCAATGGCAAAAAACATTCTTTATTTACTTCCTAAGCAATGACAGCCATGCTGCTTTCGAGAGTTGAACACTTAACCATGCATTTTTATTTTCACCTTATTTCAATAATAAACAAAACACTTTCTGTGTATTTTTTTTCATTCTACAAATGCCTGAAAAAATCTTCAGTCATGATCCTTGCAAAAAGAGAATTTTCCACAACTTTTACATTTAGCCAATTAATTTTATTTCCTGGCACTTTCTACTATTGACCAAAGAGTTAGTCCACTCAGGGGTGTTGGTGAAAAGAAAATTTCCATGCCTGCCTTTCTGCCTTGGTGTCAATGAGAGATTTATTTTCATGCTTTTTTTATTGACTTTTGGAAGATTGTTGCCTATGACAAGACTTAAGATGGTCCATCTGCAGTAAGCTGGCTACATCATTCTCATGATTTCACACCATAAATTTACTGGATGATGGCCACTGCCCCTGCCATTTCCTGCCATCCTCCCCCTTTTTCTACCCTGGCTACCTCCCCAGCTACTGAGAAAATGCTCAACATGGCCCTCTAAAGCTGTGGTGTCCAATAGAACATTTTGTGATGATGGAAATGTCCCAGATTGGCACTGTCCAATATGGTAACTATTAGCTACATATGGCAATTGAGCACTTGAAATGTGGTTATTGTGACTCAGGAACTGAATTTTAAATTTCATTTTATTTTAATGAAATTTAAATTTAAATAGTCTTGTGTGGCTATCAGCTACCATATTGGGCAGTACAAAGAGAAAACATTTCCATCATTGCAGAAAATTTCATTAGACAGCATTGAACTAAAGGGTCTATCCCTGAGCAAGAGCCTTGAGACTCTACCCCATGTCTGCCCTTGAGCTGGCTTCATCATCTGGGCTGAGCTAAAGGAGAGGCCTCCAGGATGGCTTGGTGAGTCACTCCTGGAATGTCAGGATAAAATGAGTTGCGGTAGGGTGGAGGCACCATATTGGTTCCTATACAATAAAGCTTTAGAATATGTAATGGAGAAGGAAACTTAGGGACCCCTAGTTGCTGCCTCTCTTCACAAACAGGAAAACTGAGGAGCAGTGAATTAGTTACTTGGCCAAGGTTAATAATTGAGCCAGTCTCCTAATTCCAAAGCCAGGCCTCTCCCTTGGTTGGGCTCAGGTCAGTTCTGGGAGGTCAAGGCAAGTCTTTCTTTCTTTTATTACTTTAGCACAACCATATTGTGGGTTTCCTCTGTACAAGGATTCTTGTGTGGGGGACAGACAGGGAGGGAGACATGAGTTGCCTCTTGGTGGAGAAGGGAGTGTTCATCAGCTCACCTCAAGGGGCCGTCCGGAGGACTGGATAGGGTGACCAAGCATTGCCAGGACTGGCTCAGTTTTAGCACTGAATGTCCCACATCCCAAGAAATCTCTCGGTCCAAGGCAAATCAAGATAGTTGTTCACACCAAGACCAATAATAGTACCACTGATCTTCCAGAATCCAGATGAAGCAAAGAATCAAGACAAGTATAACCCCTGGGTGGGTGGCTTATGCCTTCGCTTTATAGATTCAGAGAAAAAGAAGTTTCCTGGGGTAATATCCTGGTGTTTTTCCCTTCATCTGCATCCAATTGTTCTCCTCAACCAACAACCTTCAAGCAGCCCTGCTTTTAAATGGACCATGCCTCCTTGCAGAACATTACATTTTAAAACATACCTTTAAAACACTGTAACATGATTTTAAAATAGAGATATGGAGTGATTAACCCACAATGTAGGGCTCTGTTCTGGAGGCTGAGACCGGCTGTTACAAGGTGAAAGCATTTATACAGTCGTCAGTCATCTGCACCAAAACCTGCTTTAGTGGAGGTCTGGGGATTTCTAATGGCCTCTTTAAGAACGTCCTGTTTCTATTTGAGTCACTCCTAGACAGAAGCATTATTCAGGTACCTGTTGAACACCTGGCTACGACATCAATTGGCCAAAGCCATGGGATGAAGGAAATAGCAGAGCATACCAGGAGTCCCAAGTTAGGAGGCAAGAATCTGGGTTCTAGTTTTAATTCTGCCATTAGCTTGGCTGTGTGACCTTGGAAAAAATCACTTGAACTCTCTGAGCCTAATTGTCCTCATCTGCAAAAGGGAGATACAAATGCCTGACCAGCTTGCTCTCACCGAGAAGTGGTGGAGATTCAGGGAAATAAATGTGAAAGTGCTTTGAAAAGTCCAAAGTATTACCCAAGGACAAGAAAGGTAGTGCAGGGCCTCTGATGGATGAAGCTGAGACATGGAAATGTAACCACAAGTGGAGATGAACCACAATTACTGGGCCCCAAACAACCTTAGCTTAAATCACCCGCCCCCAGAAAGGGCAAGAAAGGAAACACATGAAGGCAGGAGAGAAACAGCACAAGAAACACCAACCCAGAGAGAATGTATCAAAGGGCTAGAGGAAGTCAAAAAAGCCACATTGTCTCATTCCAGCATTTTCTTCTATAATAAAGACATATAACCTCAAACTGGGTCATTTAAAACAAAACACCAGAACAATGGCAAGTCCTCAGAAAGGCAGAAATATGCACAAGAGACATCTTCTGTTGACATGAATTTATTATGGATTCTCTGGCCTTAGAGCATATGTCAAAATATTTCTTTCTTGCTATTTCTGCACAAAATACACAGACGACATCACAACAATTAGATCATGCCCACATGAAACCCAATCTAAGTCCTTTTCCTAGAACATTATCTCTTTACTGACAATCCCTGTGTAAGTCAGCTACTGCCAAAATAACACTGCATAACAAACAGCCACCAAACAGTGTCACATGCCAGTTGATATTTATTTTTGCTCCTGCGTCTAAGGGCAGTTCTGAGGGTCTCTGTTGGGCTTCATTGTGCACCTGTCGTCAGCCAGCCAGAGCTTGGGCAGGCAGATCTGCTGATCTTGGCTGGGCTCACTCATATGTTTAGGGATTGGCCGACTCATACACCTGTGTCATCTGGGAGCTCTTCTCTGTGTAGTGTTGACAGATAAAATATAGGATGTCCAGCTAAATTGGAATTTCAGATAAACAACAAATGATATTTTAGTGTAAATACGTCCCCAGTATTTGCTAAATCTGGCAAGCCTAACTGTGTGTCTCTCCCATTCACCTAGCAGGCTAGCCCGGGCATGTCCCCATGGCCAGCAGGGAAACATAGCGGAAACATGCTCTGCTCCTTGGGGTCTAGACTCAGGTCTGGTTCTTCATGGCCTTCAATTGGCCAAAGCAAGTCACAGAGCCCAGCCCAGATTCAAGGACTATAAAGTCACATTGAGAAGGACATGCATACAGGAAAGGTGAAAAATCGGGACCATTTTGACCATCAATCTACCACAGTCTCCAGTAGCAAAATCACCACCAAAAGATGTCGGCACAAAGTCCTCCAGGAAAATGCACTCAAATGTCACTTGCCCATTCCATTCAAATACAGAAGAAGAGGGTGCTAGATGAAGTGCTTAGGGCATCTAACTACAGGGGAGATGACCTACGTTCTTTGTTTTCTCTGGCAGGCCACGTCTTCTCTGGGGCTCAGTTTTTTCATCTATGAAATGGTAAGTTTGCACTCCAGGGGTCTGCAGCTCTAAGATTCAATAATCTTGAATATTTTAACTCAAGCAACTTGCCTCCTTCCATCATTTCCCTACAGCAAACTCTTCTAGCCTAATTGACTTTATGACTGTATTAGCAATGCTATAACTTAAAACAGCCCATTATGGTCCTCATTGACTGCTCTTGTATTCACAGTAAATTCAATCACCAATACATATCCAATAAAAAAAAAAATGGAAATCTGCAGGCCAACGGGACATCAGCTCCTGGCAAGGAACAAGCCTCTTGAATAAATAAATCTGCTTTGCCCAATATTTTCCCCTCTTGATTTGAAGAGAGACAGTAACCCTTTTTCTGTCATTGAATTAATTTGCTAGAAGTGGCTGTAATTTCTATATAAATCCTGAGATTGTTTCTAATTTACATGTTATATATGAATTTTTATGCATGTGGTGCCAGCCTAATGTTCTCCAGGGATACTCTTGGAAACTGTATGAATCATGTAAACAAAATTAGACTGAAATAAAAAGAATGTATGATATTTTCTTCACTAGTACTAATTTTTTTTTAAGTTTGGTTTTCTCTGTAATGGTCCTCCTGCTGACTTTAATTATATTTATGGTGCAATTATCCTGTGCTGGGCACAGCCGCACGTGCCCGCTGCTCATTTGGCGTCTGTCTGGTTTGGGGATGCCTTGTAGACAGACGGGTGGTGTTTGTTCTCTCTGGGTGAGGAGAGAAGGGGTATGGAGGTGTTATGGTGGCATCTATGTGGCCTTTTCTCCGTTCCCCGTCCCATCTCCTTTCTTTTTTATGAAGATGGGTTCAGGTCATGGATAAGACTGCAACCAGGTCGGGGGAACTTCCTCTGTCTGTGGCCTCCCCAGGGTGCCATTTGAAGATCATTACTGCTGTTAATTAATGATTTGCCAGATGTCTATACTAATTTTATAGTGTTTATGTATGCACACGCATTGTGCTTTAGTCTGCTTTGACTAAAACCAAACACAACACACGGTAAGTACGAGTTGAAGTCTCTGGTCTCTGTTTTTGGCCAGAGGTCTGCTTAGCTGAGATGGTTCCACCTGGTGTAATCGCAGGTCGGGTTTTGTACCCACCACACAGGCTGGCAGGGCCGTCACCTTCTGAAGCTTTGCTTTCCCAGAAGACCCCTTCAGGAGCAGTGTCGTGCAGGGAGGAGATGCCACTTCTGATCCTGGATAATCAACAGCTCATGGGTTCCGATGGAAATGTCACAGCTCTTTGCAGAAAATTAAACTGTTCCAGGCTGCCCTCATTTTTGTCCAGAGGAGGCATCAACACCTCCTGTGGTCAGGAGGTCCTTTCTTGTCATAATCTCATTTCTCTATTTACTGCATATGCGAATGCTTCTGTCCAACTACTGTGGCCAGTCCCTGCCGCAGCACATCCTAGAGACTGCAGGTACTCAGGAATAGGAGAGGTTTGGGTTGGCCCATCTCCAAGGTTCCTCTCACCCTTGCATTAGGATTCTGGAGTGTTCCGCCATGAGCAGCTAACTTTCCATCGCTTCCCTTTCAGGCCTCACTGCTCTGGGCAATACCTAGAGACCACATCCAACCAGGTCATCCCCATCAAAGCATTTGGACCATTCCCATTCTGAAAAACCAAGGAAAAGTGTCATCTGCCTATTATAGAGTAGGATATCATACAGTGGCTCAGTTTTTGCTTAACCATTCAACAATAGCAACATTGTTTTGTAGAGGAAATACCTTACACTGTTAGATGTAGAGCAAAATACAGCAGAAACATGACATGGTCCCGTGGAAGAAGAGAGAGGTCACAGGTGTTTATTAAGCCCATGCCATGGGCCAGGCCTGGGCACTGTCTTGTTTCATCTTCACAACCACTCTGCGTATGTTACCATTTCATGAAGGACAAACCTGAGACGCAAAGAAGTGAAGTTATCTCTAAGGGAGAAGAAACACCAGTGAAGAGAACACATCATTATTAAGTGCCAAACCAGGCATTCCCTCCAGAAATGCAACACAGGCTGCAAAGAGAACAAGAGGAGCAAAAGCTGGAGTAGGTGGTGAGGCGAAGCACACAGGAGACTCTGAGAGGTGGAAGAGAATATTCTATAACAGAATCTGAGTGAAGGGAGGCAGGGATGAACACTTGTTCCCAAGGAACAGGGAGAGTGTTGACCTCATGAAAGGCCTAGGGTGGGGTGGAAGGAAGCCAGTAGGCTCCAAAGTCCATGCTCCAGACTGTACGAAAATTGGAAGTTGGCCCAATCTGTGTATATGTCTGAGTTATTTGGAGGGGTCAGAGAAGAAAGCAGGGTAACCCACATGGACATACAGTAGCAATGTCCTTCTGCCTTGTGGGTTGGGCTCTTAAACTAGCCAGAGGACCCTTCTAGACTTACTGTGGCAATTAATACATAAATGTAGTACATTTATCAGCACATAAATGTAGAGGTAAACACTATTTCCAAGAAATACTAGTGACATGTCTGCATACAATGTGGGTAGCTGGATGCCTTAGTATTCTGGATACATGACAGGGAGTATATACACAATGGCCACAAGGCATCAAACACACCTCTTTACCTTCAGGAGGTTTTCCTTATTTCTAACTTTCTTTAGGACGTTGCAATTAATTCAAATATGTTTATGTTCTATTCCAGTACCCCCACATACTATTCTACTTATTCAACTGTCTTTATGAAGCTTTTAGTAAAGGTGAGAAAGAAGCAAAGTGAATTTGGGGAGAATATAAGGCAGAAATGCTTTTTAAAAGTTTTCCTTTTCAATATTGAATCAATTCGAGAAGAATTCAATCTACAAGGTCAAAACTAGGTCACATACCCTGACTTTCTTGCACCCACAGCTTAATAATCTAAAAATAAAAATCAATTCTTGTCTGAGAGTTGTGAAGAGCTCATAATTGCTTTAGAGTGAAGCTCAGAATGTGCCTTCTCCCGCCTTCCATTGCTTTGAGATGAGAATATCATTTTTCAAGTCCAAGGTGCTGTCAGTATTAGATTGCATGGTAACCAAGTAGAAAAATCTCTGTTTAAGATGAAATAATTTTCATCATTATACTGTTCAGGCAGGAATGAGACTCTTTCTTTAATGCTGCTATAAAGATGGCAGAGAAGTAATAAGAACCAATTGTTAGTTAGAAATATTTTCCCTTTAAAAAAATATCACTGGTTTACAATCTTTTTTCTTCCTGCTGTCATGCCAGTATTCTGAATCAAGAACTTGCTTTGATTTTTGTAGAAAACTGGTTGCCCCCTTTCCAGCTACTGAATTTTCTTTCTCTTTAATCTCAAGATCCAGGTGTGTTTAGAGTCTCATTATAGCAAACATTTTAACCATGATCCTGGCTGGATTGAATTTTGGGTTTGTTTGCTTTATTAGATTTTGTGCCACTAAATAGAACCTTGGACTTCTAGAATGCTAATGGATTTTCCATCATGGCTACATACCCTTTTGCATACATGGATATTTCTAATAGAGACAGCTTTCCATTTTTTTAGCATCTTCTTATAGAAGTATTGAGCCTTCCAACCATCCACAGTTTTTAAAAACCAATTCCTAGAGTTTCCATGAAATTTTAAAGTACCTATCAAGAGTCTTTTAACTGTAAAGATCACCTGTAAGATGGGAATGAAAGAGTCCATTAAAATATCATTATAGGAAGAGAAATTCTCTGCCACTTTTTCTTAATTCAACCTAACAGGAATGCAACTGCCTCTCTCTCCCTGGTTATATCCAGTCATGGCTCCATATTGAAATTAGGGCTGGCAGCGGGTGTCAGTGGAGACACAGGCATGGTGTCCCAGTCCTCAGGCTTGGTCTCAGGTACATACATGCCATGGCTGCTTCCGATTTTTGCCACCCACCCTGCATCATCCCTTCTCCGCCCTCCACCATCCTAACAAAACGGGCTCCACTGCCTTGGAGGAGCAGAGCACTCAGCCTGAGTCTCCCAAATCTCATTTTCAACCAACATCTAGACACTTCCACAACCCGATTTCTTTTAGACCAAGACAACTTTCTTATAAGCCCCAAGTCTGTTCTGTGAGTCCAGCTAATTAGCCTGCCTATACCAGTACTCACTTTTTATTACCGTTAGAAAACAAAGCCAGGTTTGAGGAAGTGTTGGATGTAAGCTGTCTCCAAAACCTCAGGAAGGGAACCCCCACCTTCCAAACCCCCTCCTTCTTTCCAGTAAGATTTGTAGTCTGGTTAGAAGGACCATTTAGATGATGAAAGGAACCAGTGGACAGCCTCTGATTTATAACCAGTGTGATTTTTTTAATATCCACCAAATTAATATTTTTATGTCTGTTCCCCCATCAAGTTGCTTCGGTTTGAATTTCAACGAGGGGAGCCTGCCAACATCATAAATCCCAGCAGGGGTGGGAGAACGTAAGACAGATTTCTAACACCTTTTAAAAAAAAAACATTTAAATAAAAAGGGCAGGAATTTGCTTTAAAGTACACCAGGCCCAGCAGGGACGGGGAGAGACACAGGCCGTCTGAGCGTGGGAGCTGCTCTGCCTTCCCAATGTCACTTTTCCGAGGAACCCAACACACAGAAAACCGTTCTGGCAGGTAAATCAGGCCCTGTGGGCTTTTCATCAAAAGCCAGTGATGTCTCTCTGGGATGTGTGTTAGAGGGAAGGCAGAAATACTCTCAAATGAGCACCTTCCAAAAAGTCGAGTCTTTCTGCATCCCTCTCTCTGGAGTGACCACTCACACAGCTCATCAAAGTCTGCTTTCATTAGTGCCAGGCCAAGGAAAATAAATGCAGCTGGCAAGACAGAGCTTGAAGCTGTAAGAAGAAAGCCATGTGTTTCCTTCCTAAGACTAAAATCATTTCCCTACAAGGAATAAAGAGCTTTTACAAACCTTCTGGATGGATATGTCTTGGAGGGGAACAAGTTGATTGCTCTCACACCTTCACTGTGCTCCAGTGGGAGAAACAGAAGCCCTTATTTGCTTGGTTTTATAACAAGTTTACTATATTTGAGCATATATGGCAAAGTAAACACCCTTATAACCGAGCTTATTATTACACCGATTCAGATAAGCCATAGGTCAAGCCATGTCGGCTGAAACATAACCGCTACCCACAGGAGAAGTCTGATATAACTCAGTTGATAGCCTATAAAACCGATGCTAGTCCTGTCTGTCAACACCAGCATTATAAAGGCGTTTCACTAATCCTCCTCCGTGGACAACACTAAATCCTCAAGCAATGTTGTCTTCTCATTCTGTAACTTGCCTGTCCCCGTGTCTCGGGACATACCATGTGATCACAGGAGCTGGGTGACCTACTCCTTGCAGCTATAATGAGTGGCACCTCCAGTGTCTTGATTACTCCAGGAACTGAGTTTCACGGAAGCACATTTACAGACCAAATTACCCTTTCACACAACACTTTGCCAAAGCACTCGCTCTGGGTTCAGAGCCAAAGCCATCACCAAGCCTTTCAGGAACCTTGAGAGCGAGCAGGTAAATAGAAAGACGCATCCGACCAAATGGATATTTAAGAGAATTACGCTGAATTGAAATGCACCAGGAACCCGGAATCTGGTTTCATCTTTTGTTTCAAAGATACCACTGTTTTGAATGTGCCAGTTATGGACATTTAATTATAACCATAGAAGGAGGATTATCCAGGGAAACATAGTCATAGCTATAATATGTACATAGTTTTAAAACTAATGTTTAGGTTTTTAGTTGAATAGCCTAAAACTTCAGCGCACTCCACCCTCACACAAGTCTCCACAAATGAGACACAAGTCTCACCCAATCCCAAAGTAAGTGAAAAAAATTTATTTTTTAAATTTTTTATTTATTTGCTAGACAGGACAATTACTGAAATCTGAATAAGGTCTGTAAGTTAGATAATAATACTGCAGCAATGTTAATTTCTTGGATTTGATAACTGCACTGTAGTTGTGTAGATGAATTTAGGAAGTACATACTGAAATATTTAGGGATAAAGGGGCAGAATGTTTACAACTTATTCCCAAACCATTCAGAAAAGAATAACGCATACACATGCACACACACAATGACAAAGCAAACACGGCAAAGTACTACCATTTGAGGAATCCAATGACGGGTTGAAGGGTATACAGGAATTCTTGGCACTATTTTTGAAACTTTTATGTGGATGTAAAATTATTTCAAAATAAAAAGGTAGTTTGTTTTGTAAAGGCTTCTTCTCTAGACCTCCAGAGTTACTGTTGCTTATTTAAAATAACAGCCAAATAGAGTGTATTTCTGAGTTCCTTTGCTTGCATCCCCACATCAATGTAAAAAGGATCTGATGTGGGCCCCTTCTGTGGATGTAGGTTCTACTTTAGATATCATCTAGAACCCACAATCTTGAAGAAACACAGCATAGGGGAGCCAGGGACAAGACTGATCGAACATGAGTTGCGACCAGTTAAGTGAATGCCCAGAGAAGAGGAATTCTGGAAGCCCAGGACCTGGATTCTCTAGGCCTATAGAGTTCCAAACCATGGGATGTTTAGCTCTGTAGCATCTTAGAGTGAGGGGCCCAGAGGCAGGGCTGTGTTAAGGATCGATGTGGCACATTTTGTATGGACAGTGTCTGGCACCCACCGAGGGTTCCAGCAGTGGTTTCTAGTCTCAGCCCCAACCCCTCTCCCAATTTCAAGTTTCCTCATCTGGAGCAATGGTCTGGCACCCTGGGACATGTGATAGGTGCCAAAGTCAGCCCCCTGTTTTCAGAGTGTATGCAAAAGCCCACGGGAAAGGCTGTACTTGGACAGCTGGAGGGGCCTTCTTTATCCACTTAAGACAAGCCTTTTTCCCTGTGCATCTTTCTTTGGTAATGGAAACATCCCAACCACAATCCTTCCTGCTAATCAAATCCCATTTAGGCTGAAGGCCTGCTGACATTCATTAGCCTAAACCTGCTTTTCAGAGATTTCCACTCACTTTGAGCTAAACATGTGGGCCCCAGCCCTGAGCTGAAATCAAGATTGTGCTTTTTTCTTTCTCTTTCGACCAGAAACACCATTCTGCGGCCATTGGAAATTGATGCACCTAAGTACAAAATGTCTGTTCCCTGCACCCTTCAAACAAAATGTGGCCTGGGTTCAAGACCAGCATGCACGAGCACGCACACGCACACATATTCTCAGCCCATAAAAGTCAACCACACCGCTGAGTATCTAAAACCCACCACTCAGCAAACACGGTCTCCTTTCTGGAACTTTTGGCGATGTGGACAACATCCTGTCATTGAGCATGTGTATAGCTTGAACTGGCAATAAATTGAGGCGCTAATCCTGATGCACGACAGCACCTGCAGTAACAGAGAAGAACGTCTCAGCAGACGACACATATATAAATCACATTTATTTTCATAGCACATTTAAATAACATTTTGGCCCTGGGGATTTTCTGCCAAGTAATGAAGCATCACCCAATGAGAGTCTGCAACGTTGCTCCAATCTGCAGTGCCCCTCACAGCAGCGGAATAAAACCTGTGATTTATATGGATGTCATCGGGGTAGCATAGGGGGCTTCCTTTCCTTTGCACGAGACATTGCTGTGCATCCGGATTAGAGATGAGATTTATCTGCAAAATAAACAAAGAACAGGCCTCCTCATTTTCTCCCTTAATCACACCAGATGAGACATCAAACGCACACACACACATATGCACCCACTCAGCAGCACACACACCCCCTCCACACCCACGCACGCACACAACACAGACAGGCTTGTTACGAGATGGAAAGAAAACGATTTTGATAAAACATGATCATTTGTACCTTGATGAAGATTTGTTTTATCAGCAGGTCCTTGTAGGAAGCCTCCAGCTCCTGGCCTCAGCCGTCCTTCTGCGGGGGTGCTCCATCCACGTCAGCGTGGATGCCAGCCTTGACTGCCTCAGGCCCACCACACACATGGTGGGGAGAAATCAAATCTCCGCCACACATTGGAAGGTGGTAGCGCAATCCCAATTCACCTGCCACTTTCTATCTTGTTGTTTCAAGGGAAAATATGACCTCATTCTAACAAGATTTTCCTTTGGATGGCCATATGGGGCGGTTGTCCCGGCTCACTCAGGATAAACAGAATGAATTGCAAATTGTTCTGTTGAAACCATTATGAGTCCTTGCTCAGTCTTCCTTCCTTCCTTTCTTTTCTCTTTTCTTTTCTTTTCCTTTTCTTTCTTTCTCTTTCTTTATTTCTTTCTTCTTTCTTTCTTTCTTTCCTTCTCTTTCTTTCTCCTCCCTCCCTTCCCCTTCCCTCTCTTTTCTTTCTTCTCTGCTTCCTTTTCCTCCCCATCTTCTTCTTTCCTTCCTTCCTTAGCAGTCACTTATTCTCTAGAGCTCACCAGGTCTCCCTATGTCTCAATTTGAGGCCACCATCTACCTTGCTAAATGTAGATTGCTTTCAACAGAGAAAAATGTACCCTACAACTCAGCAGGGCACCACCCTGTTAAAACACGATTCATCATACACAGATTTGGATATGCTTATAGTTCACTCTATGACTGCCCCAAAATGTCAACTCCATCCAGAAAACACTGAAATGAGAATAACTCACATTGTTATGGTGTTTTACAGTTAGGAAAATCTGTCCCTGCACTGCATATTACCACAGTTGGTCCTCACACAAACCTGTGCCATGGCAGGGTGGACATGGGGCACATGCTAGGATGTAGTCCTGGCATTTGTTGAGGTCATCTCTGCTTCAAGGACTGAAGCACAGTATTTTACTTTTTTGCCTCAGGTTCACAGGTTTCAGGATCACTGGAGAAACCAATAGCAGAAAATCTCATGCTTTAATATGGAAAACCATTCCTTCGCTAGCCAAGAGGGCATAATCGGTGGCGGTGGCCTCCTTCAAGGCAGGGATATCAAGCAGCCAGTTTCACTTGAACGGACCTGGAGCCAAGGTCAGGTTCTCCAGATGCCACCTGGATATTCCTAAATCAGGGTTACTTCCCAGAAAAACACAGTCTTGTATTTACCAATACACATTCATTCCATTTGCAAGTCAAAGGGTGAACTTTCCATGTGCTCAAATCTGACTCTTGTGAAATGGAGAGAGACTCTCATGTTACTTGTGTGAAATTTCCTGTGCATATTTTGGCCCAGGTCAGAAGTATGGAGGAAAGAAATGCCAGCCCAAACTTCTCATACTGTGCAGTTTTTATGTCAGAGTCCCAAGCAATTGCACATGTCTGGATGTAAATATATTATTTGCTTCTCATTTTAATTTCTCAAGTTTGTTCTGAAGTTGCACAATAGCCATCCATATAGCAAGGGGAAATTTTTAATTTACAAAGATGGTTGCCCTAAATTAATATGTAAAGAAAAAAAAAAGCAATCAGGAAAAGCAGCATTGCTTAGCAAGACTGATCCACGACTGTGGAGAAGGTCAGCTTGTCCCTAAAAATAGGGGGACCACCTGTCGCAGTTTGCCTGCAGCAGCTCTGACATATGCTATTGTCCTGGCTTAATTATTAATAGCCTGCCTTTCACACTCATAATTGGCCCAGTTTGGGTGCTGAATTATATAGTCACCCTACCTAAGAGCTGTAGGAAAATCCAGTTGAACTAGGTCTTCTTCTATTAAGGGCTTGAAAACAACCTGAAAATGAGACTGGAGGAGTGCAAAAAAGGGAACAAATTGTGCAGTCAGTTCAATTGTTCAGCCACAGAAGACTGGGTAAGATTGTATCTGTTTTGTTCATGTAATTCTAATTATGAACCAATAATGTGGAATAGAACTAATTTTATTATAACCACTAGTCTGCAATGAAGCAAATTCACAAAATAATTTGTTGCATCGTGAGGCCCAGATACAGATCAACTCCAGAGCCCATGTGGGCGGTGAGAGGAAGGCCCATCACTTCCCATCTCGTCTCCTGTGGGGTGCGTGGTGAGAGGGTGGGCAGCAGCTGGTCTGTGCTGACCGCGTAGATGGGAATGCCATCCCAAACAGACTTGGGACAGTGTGAAAGCCAGGCCCAGGGGATGTGCACGCAATAGACACACCACCCCTCCCTGCTGGACCACATGAGCACACACAGGGGAGCCTCTCATGGATGAGCCTGACTGTCGTGGAAGGAATGGTGATGTTCTTCAATTAGTGGGATTTGGTCTTCCTTAGGCAAAGTAGGGCTGTGCCTTTTCACTCCTGGTGGCATCTGATGCCCTGTTTAAGACATAGGTCTTTTGTCTACCCTCAGCATAACTACCTCAGTGGCAGATGCAGAACCAGCATCCCTCAGTCACAAAGTCAGAGAATCCAGACTGTGTCACTTTGGCCAGTTCCACTTTGTCCTCCAAGCCTTGGCTCAGGCCCCAGATTTTGCAGGAAGCCTTCTCTGACAGTTCCCCTCCTTTGTCTGTGTCCTCCACTTTGGGCTCTCCCCACAATAAGCACACAGGGAGTTTAAAGTGATTCTTTATATCCTGCCAGACACATTTCTGCCATTGCACTTGACACCCTCCGTGGCAACTGTTTACTCCCCTGCCTCCCCCTGTAGAGTCTTAGCTTCCTGAGGTCAGCGACGATGTTCTCTGGACTTCCCTGGCCTATGCTGGCACTTGGTCCTTGTTTGTGGAATGAATGTATGGGCAGGATGACAGCCCACTTTAAAACAAAAATAAGTAGTATAGTACTAAGTACAACATGTTTATTAAGTATAAATACAATATATTTGTTTAGGTATAATTAGGTCTAAAATATTTATTATTATATTTTACGATCCAAATTTTTTAATTGTGGTAAAAAAAATACATGGCATAAAATTTACCATCTTAACCATTTTTAATTGTACAACTGATTAGCATTAAGTAAGTTCACATTGTTGTGCAACTCATCTCTAGAACTTTTTCATCTTGCAAAACTGAATGGCAATGGAATGTTTTAGGAGTCTTGGAAGCATTATGTCATTTAGGTCTCATAGAACCCAAGGGAGGGATAATTATTATTCCCATTTTGAGCCAAGACGTTAAGAAACCAGCTCCAGGTCATACAGCTAATGATTGGTAGAGATAAGATTTGAAACTCATGAATCTTTATTAAACTCTGCCTACCAGTTTTACATTAAGTAACATTTCCATAAAATTGCAGATATATAGAAAATATGATTTTTGTTTCACCTTCTGCCTGATTTTTATTTTAAAAACAGTCTTTAAAAGTTTTTACTGAAAAATAATATGAAAAAAAACACGGTCTTTTTTATTAAGTTCATGATCTGGATCTAAGAAAAATGAGACAGATTTACTGTAAGACGGCTGCTGTAGATGATTCATAGAAATTTTTTTTTTTTTTTTTTTTTGAGACAGAGTCTCACTCTGTTGCCCAGGCTAGAGTGTCGTGGCATCAGCCTAGCTCACAGCAACCTCAAACTCCTGGGCTCAGGGGATCCTTTTGCCTCAGCCTCCCGAGCAGCTGGGACTATAGGCATGCGCCACCATGCCTGGCTAATTTTTTTCTATATATATTTTTAGCTGTCCGTATGATTTCTTTCTTTTTTTTTTTTTTTTTTTTTTCCGTAGAGACTGGGTCTCGCTCTTGCTCAGGCTGGTCTCAAACTCCTGAGCTCAAACAATCCGCCTGCCTCGGCCTCCCAGAGTGCTAGGATTACAGGCATGAGCCACCACGTCCGGCCAGATTCATAGAATTTTAGCAAAGAAAGGCACCTGGGAGGTCACTGAACCCACCCCCATTATATTACAGGTGTGGAAACTAAGGTTCAGAGTCAGGACAGAAGTCAAGGCGGCATCAAGTTCAGAACACGGAACTCTTACCACTCCCTGATGCTTGCTGGAAGACATTTTGGTCTGAATGTTTATGATGTTTTTCTTCTGGTTAATATGTATACTAAAAGGATTTTAAATTAAATTCAAGGTCTCTGCTAGCCATCCCAGCCGAGGGCCATGCTCCAACCCCTCCCTCCAGCACGAAGCTCACCTCCTTTCCTGTCTCTCCCCACATCAGAGGTCCTTTATGCCTTGGTCTACAGACCCTTTGCATGACAGGTACTGTGTAATGCCTCTCTTTTCTCTCCAGAAATGAAATTCAGGGACAATCTACCTAAACACATAATTCCAAAAATGACAACAAAATCAGTATAATGCCATATCTGTAATATAAAGAAAAAATGAAAGTAATTTGTGATGAAATGTATATATTTCAACAAGCAAATGTTCTAGCTGACTACCAGAGGCATGCTGCCTTGGTCGGTGCTTACCCCTCCATGTAGAACCCCATGGAGGCCGCAACTAAGAGTGTGGCCCTGCAAATGTTTGGGGCAGCTCAGATACCATGGGCAGCTTTGCCCCATACAGGAGAAAAACTCTTAGTCAAACTCTGAACACAATGAAGTACAATCTTCTCTTGATTTGTATGGTGGAAAATGTGCCAAAAACTGAAAAAAAGAGTGCCAAAAGCTGAGAAAAAAATATATATTTGTTACCCTTTCTGTTTAATTATAAAATAGGCTCAGGAACTAGATTTCGATAATTGCAAACAGGTTTTCTACTTATCAGTGACTGTCTGATGGGACATTTGGTAGTTGTGCAGAAGCAGGACAATCTTTGGCTGTGCGTGTGTCTTAGGCATTGCGGGACCCCCAGGAACACTGGCCTCTATCCCTCAGATTTTTTCATTACCCCCTTCCATTTTTTGTGATCACCAAAAAAAAGTCCACATTTCCAAAATGCCATAGGGTTAATACCCACAGCCCTCTGAGAACCTCTGCCCTAGACCTCGAGCTCCTTCAGAGCACAGACCTCTCTTTGCATTTGCAGCACTGGGGCAGTACCCTGCCTGCGTGGCGAGCCCTCACCCCAGGCTTGATGAATGGAGAAAGGAAGGAACAAATGACAAGAAGACATCGTACACAGAATTAAACTATACCAAAAGTTACTTATAAAACAATTCCAGAGACCAGGATTTTAGTCCTTGCACACAACTCTAATTTGGCCTGGGAATGTAGTCAAATTCATCCAGTCTTTCATTGTTTTCATGTTTGTATAAAAATAAATATTTTCCTATTTATATATAAAGAGAAATGCATTAATTTCTTTTTTCATGAAAAATATATACATATACACATATATATTCAAACAATGCTACATAAAACCTGAAAACAGTACTTAGTATTACCTAAGCTATATATTAAGCTATATACAACTTCTATCTATACACTGAAAAATTGGATGTGAATTTAGTGATGGAAAGGAGTTGTCTTTAGGATTTTTTTTAAACTTAAAGCTGAATACAGGATAATTTGTCTCTACTGCAGAGAATAAATATCGCTACTGCTGTTTGTCTTCTCTGCCTTACAGAATAGTGAACCAGAATCTGAAAGATTTTTCAATCCATAAATTCAATAATCAATAATAATGACTAAAAACAGGTGTTGAGTGTGTTCTAAGGGTTTTAAACGGATTGTCGTGTCTAATCCTCAGAAGGACTCTGCAATAAAGCCTCTTTTCCCTATTTTCTTTTTGGAGATGGGGGAGGGGGTCTCTCTCTGTAGCCCAGGCTGGAGTGCAGTGGCGTCATCATAGCTCACTGTAACCTCAAACTCCTGGGCTTCAGCCACGCTCCTGCCTCAGCCTTCTAAAATGCTAGGATTACAGGTGTGCACCACCAAGCCCAGCCCTTATCCCTATTTTGCAGATGAGCAAATAGAGGCAAACAGAACTTAGTGATGAAATTGGAACTCCAACCCCAGCTTTCTGACTCCAAAGCCAGTTTTCTCAACCACTACTTTGTCTTCCCATCTGGCTAGAATGAGGAACCTAATGTCTCTAATTCAGCCTACTTTTCAAAACAAGTTATCAGCCCCAGAATTACAATGTTATGGGAAACTGCCCCCAAATGAAGGGCTTCTTTACCATTTTTTAGTTATGTCATCACGGAAGCAGGAGATACTGGCAGAGCTGTGCTTTGTCCTTCATTTGATGTCTATTTGCTAGCACTCCCAGTGCATGTGAACCATTGTGACAAAGTTGACACAGCGCCTGCCCTTGTGGGGCTTACAGGCTAGAAGAAGGAGCAGACATTACTTATATAATCATGTAAAAATACATAACCAGACACTATGGGATGGTTTCGGGATGCCATGAGATGACACGCAGGGGCCTGGCTTTGTCTGGAGTTTATATGATATGACTCATTTTCCCTCTAATAATAGTCAAGTACCATTTACAGGGCACCTGCAACGTACCAGCCCCTCTGCCAATCATCCCATACACCTTCTCCGATCCTGTAATGTGGGTCTGGTCACGCCCAGTTTTCCCAGGGAGAAAAACGGAGGCTGCCAGAGGTCAGGAGACCTGCCCACGGTTGGCCGGGGCGGAGCCAGGTTTTCAATGAGGTCCTGCCAAGCTCCAAAACTCCCGTCTCTCCTTTCCCCTCTGCTCCCGCCTCATACTGCAAGGATCCCCGCAAGCATCGGTGGCTGTTCTCACGAAGCCAGGACGGAGAACGTGAACGCCGCGCTTTCGTTCCCCTGAGACTCTGCGGTGGGCCTCAGCTGGTCCCCCCCAACCCGCCCTCCGAGGGCTGCTGGGCTGCTCGTGCCCCTCTCCGGCCTGAGCCCCGCGGAGCACCCCTGGGCTCTCGGTGTGAAGCTCCTCGGCTCCGTCCAGCATGCTGGGGACCCCCTGCAGGTGGCTCGGTCCCCGCTGCGCATGTCGCCGCGCGGCTCCTGCGGCTGGGAGGCCCCGCCCCCTTTCCGACCTGGCCACCTCGGGCCTGCCAAGGTCACGTCCTCCTTGACGTGGAGGCCTCAGCTGGTCCCTGCATCCTTGGAGCCTCCTTCCTTCGACTCCCTCTCCAGCCCAGCACCCATCCCACAGGCTGGGGATGTCCAGGGTTGCCGGCGTGTCCCCGTCCTGGGCTGGCAGCTCCTGAAGGTCGCAGACTCCATCTATGCCAGGACCTAGCGCAGTATCTCGCGCACAGAGCCACCCAGTAAATACTTGACTTTAAACTGACTGCATTAAATTGACTTAAATTGACTAAATTAAAGCTGAATTACATGGACTTTCACTACCATAGAATGGGTAATGAAAGGAAGAGGAAGAGACCCTTCTTTTTTCATAACATTTTACAATTTTGGCTGCAACGTTTAGAGTTAAGCCAGATGCATCAAATACTAACAAACTAAAATTCTCCGTGGTATTACCTTTTCACCATTTTCACTTGCCAAATATGTGTAATTTAACTAGTTTCACTTTCCTAGAAATACGATTGTCCTTATTGGAATAAATGTCAACACTTTTTTAAAAATAAAAATCACTGTCTTTTGAAATATTTTCATTTTATCCCCAGCTTCATTCTCATTTTATAGACTGGTTCTGTATGTCTTTTACTTAAATGAGTAGGCCTGAAGAAAAAAAAAATAAAGAATGGCTGGATTATTACATGTGATAATTAATCTCTGAAATTAAAAACTGTCCTCTGTCCCACTGATTTACAAAGAATGCCTTAATGGGTAAAAGGAACTGCTTAATAATATGCTTTATGAATTTTTTTTCTTGAAAGCCAATAATTTTTGGAGGTAAAAGGGCTTCTTTCAAGATAATGATTGCTTTCAATTTCTAAATCTTATATGAGGGTCGATGTACAAATTATTTTGACATTGTGGTGGTAACCCATTTGAAAAGGGGCCTAAAGGAAAGGAGCTCCAGCTTCCTGCGCGCCCCACTCCTCCTCTAAATAAGCCTGGCCCTCAAAGTCCCAGACTCATAAATAAATCAAGAATTATGCTAATGACTAGAGCGGGGCGCAATGACAGGCTTTGACAATGCCACACAGGAGACACGAGGGGGCACTACAGGACCACGTTTCATGATTTCAGGCGCCATTTTACCCTTGGAGCTGGACAATAATTTCTTGAAAAAAACTGTTAACCTTCTGAGCTCCGGATGTCGTTTTATTTATTGCTTTCAGTATCTTATCGCCACTAAGCTTAACTAGCTGGGCTTGGAAGGTTATTTTAAAGGACAATGCTGTAAAAGAGACATGATCAGGCTCCCTCTTCATTTTCCCTTCCTGTAGAATGTCGTGTGTGTGTGTGTGTGTGTGTGTGTGTGTGTGTTTTATTGTTAGCAAACATTTACAATTGAAGAAACCATTCAGGGAATCCAAAAACCAAAATGCACGGGTTTTCCTCCAAAAGAAATCTTGATGTTTCAGGCAAGAGGACTGTTTTCATTGTTATTACCTGTGCAACTGTCTTCATTCACCTATTAATTCAATCAGCAAATATTTACTGAAGCCCTTAATGTGTCACTATATATGCCAGGCCCTGGCAGTACTATGATACCTTAGCCACCTCCCACCCCGCAGGGTCTTACCCATGGTGAGAAGGCAGTTCTCTTCATTCCCGTGAGCCAGATTTAGTCTTAAAGCATCTCAACATCCATAATAGAAAAGTGATACTTCCATTTAGATCACTTCTCTTTTCACTGCTCTTCAGGAATATATATTTTTCAAAAAGAAAATAGTAAAATCACTGCTTTCTAGATGTGACAGTCTCAGACTAAACAAGAAGGCTTAAAACTCAAGGGACTGCATGCTAAGTGACTGAATTTTTATAAATCAAATAAAATGAATGTGGGTTTAGGGGATTTTTTTTTTTCCCTGTCAAAGGCCCATGTTGATTAGAATGATTTACATTGAAATTTAGCAACAGCCCGAGGAAAGTGCCACCACTCTTGGCATCTAACAGAGCATGTTCTCTGGACCCAGCTGAGAAGGGCTGGCACCCAGGGCTGGTCAAAATGGGACACAGGAAGTCTGTTTCCTCCCTCTCCCCCTCACCTAGTCCCAGTGATTTGTACAAGTATGTGAGAGTCAACATTTTACATCCATCATGTCATTTAATGCTCACAGTGACCCCACAAGACATCCCCATTTCCCAGCTGAGCAAACTGAGTCTTGAAGAGGTTAATTCTTTGCCCAAGGTCATACAACCACTATCCAAACCCAAGTCTGTCTACCTCCAGAGATCATGTGCTCTCTGCTAGTCAATGTAAACCTCCCAAACAAAGAACCCGAAGACTGGAAATGAACAAGTATTAGGTGACTCACTTCAATGTTCCCTTTGAAGATAGGTGTGGCAGACACTGCTGTGTGCCTGCCTGAACGTATCCCGTCTTCTCCCTGTGCACACGGCTGGACTACATTTCCCAGCTTCCCTTGGAGTACAGTATGGCCCTGTGGGTGGCTTCCAGCTGGTGGGCACCCCACTTCCAGGCCTGCCCACCTCCCTCATAGTCCTTCACTCTCCCTCTCTGCCTGTCTCAGCCAGATGCAGAGGACCCAGCAGCAAACACTGAGGCCCCCAGGGACAGGGGAGCCACAGAATGAAAGATGCTTGGGCCCCTGAATCACTGCATAGAAGGTGCCCACCAAACATTGATGTTAAATGGTTAGGAGCAAGACATAGCTTTTTGTTGTTGTTGTTAAGTCACTATGACTTGGGGTTGTTTGTTAAACAGTTAGCCTTCCATATACATTCATAACACACAAGGAAAGATGACAGCACCTTATGAAGGCTTCCATTTGCTCAAGCAGGGGCCCTCGGGCCTGTGGCAGTGAACTTGTTCACAGTGTTCCTGGGCATCAGGAGAAGAGTGGTGAATGAGTGATGTCTAAGGTCTTTCCCTGATCTGAGAAAATCCTGTAATTCTGTAGTGACCCTCCCTCACTGGCTGCAGCCTCTACACCACCCCCACCCCCATACATATATCCTTATAGGTAGCAGCAAAGTTGCATGGACTGGGAGGGACTTAGCCCAAACTCTTACCTCCTCCCCACCCCAGGCCCCCAGGAGTTTTCCTTTTCACATAACATGTTTACCCCACTTTCCTCCACTCTGCTGGGCAGCTATAAACAGATACGCCCTCTCTCACTCATGGCCGCACTATGTAAGATGTACCATCAGGAGGATGGGTGGCTTAAAATGACTCTGCCCTGGCATGCCACAACCTCCCCAGCCCCCCTTGCCCTCTGCTTGGGAATATAAGCATTTTCTACCAAGAGTAAGGCTGAATATAGACCAGATCTTGAAAACTGTTGCGTCAGAAAAATACATACGAGGGATTCTGCTCTCTGAAAGCACTGATTTTTCAGATAATGTCACTGCCATCTATAAAACATTATATTCAAGATATTTTAAGTGCATCTTCAGAGGTTCTCGTGGTCTCATTTTCTGTCATTAAATATGATGTGCTCAAAATGAAGATAACGTTAATATAGAGAAAAACAGAACTGAGAATTTTAATGACACAGACTGCTGGCCAAATCAGGAAGGGAGCATGTTGTTTGCAGCATTTGTGTCTTGCTGGGCCCCCTATACTGAAGTTAATTTCGCCCTCTACTGGACTGCCGTGGCACTTTCGGAGAAAACAAGTGCCGTGAATGTTCACAAATGGCACAAATGACTCCTGTCACTGCCAGACCCGGCTTTATGTGTTTTACGTGTGAGCCTCTGCCACACCTGCTGCCCTCACATTGCCGGTGGCAGGAGGTTGTTGAATTGGGTACTAGTGGTGTTTCTAGAAAAAACAATAAAGATTGAGACTTGGGCTTTTGAGAATTGTGACAAACTGGGGGTGCAAATGTAAAATCCAGGACTCCGTTGCATGTGGTGCAGTATTTGGCTGTTTGGATGTGGGGGGTGGGTGTGGGAGAGTCAGGGGCACAGTACACGCTGTTGATATTAAAGTAAATCTGATTAACTGTTATAGTGGACACTGTTGGGGGCTGCCCACTGTTTCTCCTTCTTTCCCTCCTTCTGTAACAGATTCCTGCCTCTCTGATCACAGGGGGAGGAGTTGTGGGGGTCTAGCGAGGCTTGCCTACTCAGAATGCCCCTCCTCCATCAGAGTCTTTGACCAGCTAAAATCCATGCCTGGGCATTTTCTGCTGAACCTTGTCTCCCTTACCTCCAGCCTTCCGGGTTATTTTTGTGCCCCCTGCAAACTTAAGAATTCCGACTACTAACGCTATTAACAGGACCCACAATATGTGTTGTTCTAATGCACTAGCACCTGACTCAACCTAAATTACAAATTACCGTAATTACCAAGGGTAAAATCCAAGGTTAATGACGAAACAAATTAATGCATAGTTAAAAAATATAAAAGTGTTCCATAACTACTATAAGATGAAATAAGGTTAATTAAAATAATTTTCAAAATATTAACAGAATCATAGTTCCACCAAGTGTAGGACCATTATCAGCACATTTGCATCATTAAGAAATTTAAACAATTTATAGAGCCATAGATAGAGCACTTATATTTGTGAAGGTCAAAAAAAGGATGAACTATTCAGCTTTATTTTTGTAAGCCTTTCTTGTTTTCTACATACTGTGGCACT
Source organism: Eulemur rufifrons (assembly GCF_041146395.1). Classification (NCBI taxonomy): domain Eukaryota; kingdom Metazoa; phylum Chordata; class Mammalia; order Primates; family Lemuridae; genus Eulemur; species Eulemur rufifrons. The sequence continues at coordinate 27,204,009 of NC_091011.1, read as the reverse complement.
ATTATATATAAGATTTAAATTGCTCCAAGTACTATTTGTAGATTTCTATTTAAGAAAGAGGTTATCTTGCTTATAGGAAAAATAATTGATTAAGTTTAACCATTCACAAATGGACAGTTATTTGTAGGTACTTGAACATAAAGATCTATTGGAGCATGGTAATTTGTCATTTTTAGTGCTTATTTGACTGCCTACAAGAGTACAATTGAGTACAAAATAATGATGTTTCTGTAGTGCTACTGCTACTTTGATTGATAATGAGAATACTGCTACCATTTTTAATTTTTAAAATGCAAGATTCTTCTGGGGTAAATTAACCTAATCACACAGTGCAAGTAAATTAACATCCATTCATTACCTAATTGCAAAAATAATATTAACCTACAGATTCTAAATCCACTTCTGACACATATTCAATTTTTATAATGTTACATTGACAGTTTTTCCGGATTATATGTAGGGGTTTCCAGCATTAGCTTCTCTGCTCGTTGGAAATGTTCGGCGTGAGAACACAAATATTCCAGTGGTGTTGAAAAAGGTTGCTTCCAGAATCGATCTAGCTATATTACAATTCGGACACTATTAAAATACCAGTGGGTATTTTTCATGGCAAGGCTGCTATAAACTCACCCAATGAGAACTTCTCAGGGCTGTCGCTCACCTGGCATAAGTGGGCTTTTTCCAAAGCAGCCCAGCAGCTCTCCCTTGGAGAACTCAAGTTTTCCAGCCCTCATTTCCCCAGTCTGCCCTAAGCGAGTCACACAGTGGCCGTACTGTCTCAGGCAGCACCTTGTGGGCCGGTGCCTGCATTTTCCCGAAATGAGAGTAAACGTGGTTCACACAGACCAGAGGAGAGGCCCTGAACTCACAAAATGTCTCCTCGGCCTTCACGCTTTCCAAGTTGGGAAATTTATGTCGCAACCTTGAGAGGGACAGAGTAAACGCAGAGCCTGCCAGCTGTTTGTTTTCCTGTTGATGAATTCCCCAAATTCAGACTGGAAGCCCTCCAAGGACTGAAGTCTCCTCACAAGGCAAAGTGTTAACCCTGCAGCCTTCGGCTCCTGTACGTCTTTCTCTCCCACCTGGAAAGTTCCAAAATATCTCCGGGCTTGTGCTTGCTCTGTGTGTAGCTCTCTGACGACTGCTCCTCCCCAGGCCGCAAAATAGGCCAGGGCCAAAGACAACGGAGGAAGAGACCAAATGACTACGTGGTACGGGGAACTTTCGAGAGCTTTTTGTAGCCAGGCTTCCTAGAACCCAGCTCCTACGTGTTTAGTGAAGCTGGCTTAGGTCACGGAAGTGATTCAACTGCTTACAGCCAAACTTGCTGGCTTTAAATATTTGCCACATGCTCTACTGCAATTGTGGTTTTATCTTTAAAGCATAAGTCCTTAATCTTCTCCTTGGAAATGTAACAAATTAGCACTACATTTATTTGTTGGTTGCTTTTTCCTGAACATGAGCCGTATAGTTTATAGACCAGTCTAGTAAAATGACCACTTTAAATCTCCTAATTACTCCTTATTTTTAGTGTTTATTTTCACTGGCTCTTTTTATACTTTTTAAAATTCTAAATATAATCTTTTTTGTCTGATTATAAAATTGCTACATTCTCTTTATAGGAAACATGAGAAATGGGTATTAAATTTAAAATTTTTTATTTATAATCTCATTACCCACCATTAAGCTTTGTTAACATTTTGGTATATTTCTTTTTTCTCTGTTAGTTGTACTATCTGGATGCTGATTTTTTTTTTCATTTGATCTTGTATCATAAATATTTTCTCAATATTTATTTATTGTCAGTAAATATCTTTAAAAATTGAGCTTTTTTAATGATTCTGATAACAATCCATCACCGGAATATACCACAATGTTCGTAACTAATCTCTTGTTGTTGGATAATATAAATAGCATTCCAGTAAACATAAACATATTTCTGTGTATACCTTTGGCCACATAGCTCATTAATACGATAGATTCCTAGAAGTAGAATTACTGGGTCAAAGTGTAGAAACAGTATTAAGGCTCTTAATACATTTTGCTAAATTGCTTTTTCCAAAGGATGCTGATCAATTTGTGCTCCTACCACAGTGAGTGAGACATGCTGGCTTGCGGTGTTCTCGTGCACATGAAGGGTTGCTGTTTTTCCTCTTGGCCTACGTAATAGACATCTCCACTGTTGAACCGTGGTGTGGCCCAGGTTTGGGAAGGGCTTAGACGGGCAGTCAGGAGACCTGGGCTTGCATTTGGATTCTTCCAGTATGTAGCTCTGTGACTTTGTGGAAAACTCTAGCAAAAGAATAAAAATTGGGAACAGTATTGACCGCCTACATGGAATAATGAATGTGAAAATGCTTTGTAAGCATAAACTCTGAGGTCGCCTTACTACTGCAAGGTACCTACCTGTTGCCACTGGCACCTCAATTTAGGTACTAAAATTAGGAACTAGGTTCATAAATTATAAACAAAAACCAATATTTTATGGAAATATTAATTTGGGGTTTCCTTTTTAAAACTAAGAGAATGGTGAATTTCTTATTAGCACACTTTTGCTTCTGTCTCTGAGCTTACCGAAACAAAAATCACACGGTATCTGAATCCCAGGTGAGCCTGCCTAACTTTAATGGGTGAAATAAAGTTGGATATTCTCTTGGATTACGCAGACTAAACCAATAGCTGATACTTTCACAGAGGGTGGAGTCAGGTGTAATTGGCATTTAGATGGAGGTAGCTTAAACTTAAGAAATGTTTCCATTTTAACCTGTCATAGCGCAATGCCAAACCTTCCCTCCAATCAGACCACTCCGTTCCTGCCATTCCAACATGCGATACTCCGTCCACCTTCTTTCCAGCTTCGCCCCATCCCTCTGCAGCTGTGCGTCCTCTAAGCTGTCCCCAGGATCCGCCTTCCTTCTCCCGGAGCCTTCCCCGGCTACTCCTGAGTGGGAGCCAGACTTCCCCAGGACTCTTACCTGTGAATTCCCAGGCTCACTCTGAGTTACCGCTGCCCTGTAAGGTCCTTTGCTCATTTCTAGGATGTAACTAGCTATTTCTTCCCCATCTAAGCTGTAAACATTTGAAGAGAGATTGGTCCTTTGCATCTGAAACTCTGTGTGTACTTTTGGCCTTAAATTAACTTGCCCCTGAGGTTGATAAACAAAAAAAGTTTTACCCAGGGCCAAGGGAGTCATTTTCCCAGTAACTCTCACTGGGGAAACTTTCTCTAGACTTTGTCCCTCTTGGCATGAGGGGAATGGAGGGCAGGTCAGTGCCTCCAGCTACATTTCTTCTGGGGACTCTTTTTCCCTCATTAATTGTGCTGACAGGATTAAGAATAGCTCACAACACAGCAGCAAAGGCTAACATGGAGTTTTATTCTTTTCTCCTTTTTATTCTCACTCTAATCCCCCTGGATCACCCTCTATCCCTCTCGCTAAATATATATATATATATATATATATATATCTTCTGATTAAATGTTACTGGTTTTTTTTTTTTAAACAAAATGAAAGAAGAGGCTGCATCTTGACATAATCATTCTGAATCCTAAAAAAAAATTAGTCATATTAGTCATGGCCAGGCATGGTGGCTCACACCTGTAATCCCAGCACTTTGGGAGGCCAAGGCAGGAGGATCACTTGAGGTCAGGAGTTCAAGACCAGCCTGGGCAACATAGCAAGACCCCATCTTTACGAAGGGAAGGAAGGAAGGAAGGGAGGAAGAAAGAAAGGAAGGAAGAAAGATTAGTCACGAAGAAAACAGTGTCTTACTCACATTTTGGAGGTGAAACTTGCTTATGGTTTAGTGACAATTTTAGACACATTCCAATATTTAGAGGCTTACTTAGGGCATGTGCGATTGCAAGAAACAGAAACCCCAGCCTGAGCAAGAGCCAGACCCCATCTCTACTAAAAATAGAAAAATTAACCAGCCAGGAGGATCGCTTGAGCCTAGCAGTTTGAGGTTGCAGTGACCTATGGTGACACCACTGCACTCTAGCCAGAGTGACAGAGCTAGATTCTGTCTCAAAAAAAAAAAAAAAAGAAAAGAAAAAGAAAAAAGAAAAGAAAGAAAAAGAAACTTACCCAAATTACTCAAATCAAAGGATAAAGTAGAGTTTAAGGGAACTATACCAGTCTTTCCAGAACAGTAACTGTGAAATCTTTTGTGATTTATCAAAGGGAATCCTGGTTTTAAAAGCTCTGAGAAGGACTGCACTAGACTAAGAAATTGCCACAAAAATAGAGTGGCAGGAATCTTTGCTTCTCATCCAGCAACTAGTAGGGTTCAGAGAAAGTTTCTAGTTATTGAGAGCTGTGGGAGAAGGTTGGTGAAGTCTGGTTCCATTTTTAATGGAAGATAAAGATCATTACATGTATGTCTACAACTGGGGCATCAGGCCCTGGGCCATGACCCAAAACAACTTTCCTCAGACTTTGCAACACAGTTACAAAAAGAACATTTGGCAACATTCCTGAGAAGAGGTTCTGAGAAAGAGCTCAGCAACCCAGCCAAATATAATCTCCTCCCAAAATTAGGTCAAAATTGTCGGCAGTAGCTGAGGACTTAAGGGATAAAGCCAGAGCACTGACCAATCAATTTGTAAACAAACTCATTATTGGCCTCCTTCAGAAATCACTCCGTGGGACTTATCTGCCCTACTGGCCATCTTGTCTTAAGAACATATATTAGGGGGAAAAATTGAAATCTAAGTTTTTACCCAACGCCACTAAAGAAAATCATTCCATGATCCAGAACTTTCAACTACTCCTTTCTTTCCATGCCACTTCACATTTCATTTCGATCTTAGCTTTTTGTTAACTTTAGAATCATCTCATAGCTACTTTAAAAAGCTAGCAGGTGAGGCCTCCAACGCTGGGCTCCTGGCAGTGTTGGGAATGGTCTAGCTTTGCCCTGGCCCCCCGACTCAGTCATGCCAGCCCCACCCTTCCTCCAGTCTTCTCTGCTTCCACAAACAGTCAAGATAAGGCTGAGCCCATCAGCAATGGCACTAACACTGAACAAAGGATGAGATAATCGTCTACCAAGATTTAGTTCCAGTGATGAAATAAATACCACTTCTGACTTTAGCCTTTTGTGATAGTCTGGGGATTGAACTAACAGGATATGCTCTTCTTAAGCTGTAGACCTTGCTTCACAGGTGCCACAGTTGCTGAACCTGAAGAAAGAAAAGGGAAGTACAGACGTCCCTCTGACCATCAGAAATTCTCTTTCTGCTAGAATCAAATGAGATGAACCATGTGAAAGGGCTTTGAAAATGGTAGGTTGCTAAGGAAATGTGAGACCACAAAAGAAATATTATAAGGGGTATAGTGTCACCTATTTTAGGCAGAAGTTGAATAAATACTATCATTAACATTTTGAATCCAACGTTCAAAAGAGAGATTCCAAATCAAACTAAAATACCTCTATGGAAGAGGCAAAAGCGCTCTCCAAATGGGTCCATGCCCTCACTGGCATTTCCAGACTCTGCTTCAGTTAGGCTGGGGGTTGCGTGACCACCTCTGGCCAAATCAGTAGAAAGGCTGATGGTCTGTGTATCACTTGGGTCCAGAGTACTTAGGAGCAGAGACTGGTTCCCCCACACTCACCCCCCTCTTCTTCAGTGATCCTGGAAACCACATACTGGGCTAGAAGGAACCTGGATCCCTGAGTCACCAGGTGGAAGATGCATTCCACCAGCTGGAATGCAAAACTTAGCAAGAGGGCTAAGCCACAGAGATTTCAGTGTTTATTTATTACCATACCATAATAAAATCTATCTTTTAAAATGCATTGACTTTTTAACTAAATTTCTTCAGGAATTTAGTGTTCTTCAGAGATGCTCATGATGAAATATGTGATTGTAAATGGTGTAGCTCTTGTATGACATCTATACCACCAATGATCTATGTATTAAAGACAAAAAGCCAATCCCAATCAGATAACACTTTCTACAGTGAATAACATCTAACCTAATGATTCAGTGGGTTAAAACAGCTGACTATGGACTCAAAGGTCTCATTCTGATCCAGTCATCTATTCTTTCTAAGACCCTAAGTAATTTAATCTCTTTTCTCTGCTTTGGTTTTAAGAAGCAGAGAAGGACCTGCCTCAGAGGGTTTTGGTGTGCAATAAAAATAACTGTAAAGCACTTTTCCGGCACAAAGTGCTACATAAATGCTTAATGATTTCCTTTAATGATATCATGGACAGGGGCGCTGTACTTTTAAGTGAAATATTTTCATTTGAGTTATAGCATGTAATACTGTAGATGTCAAGGCCTGATGGATGGTGAAGTAAGGATCTTTTGTTTTTTCTGGAGTCCAGACAATTTAATCATTTCTCCTTCATCTCCAAAAATTACATCTAATTAAACATATGCAGGACTTGGATCTCATAGAGGAGGCTAATGATGGTCTATATAAAGAGAGGGGACTTTGTCAGATGCCATGAATGGTACAGTCTTAAAGTCATCAGTTTTGTTCATGAATTCTGCTTTGGAGAAAAAACACTCAGTTGTCTTTTTTTTTTTTTTTTTTTTTAACTTACTGTAATTTAGAAAATCATAGCCTTATATTATACTGAGCCCAAATCACAGTTCCAAGGGGCAGGAATTTACTGTCTAATGGAGGTGGGCATTTTGTTCTCTAGAGCAGGAAAGAGAACATTTGGTCAAATACATCCATCCATTATGAAGAAGCCCATTCTTCTCTGTAATTACTGTGAGCAAAGAGTAAGAAGGGAAAAGGCAGGGATGATTCTTTGGAGAAAATGTTCAACTTTTTTGTTGTTCCAAAAATATAGTTATGGAACCCCTTTACTATTTTCTATGTGCATCCTAAAATAAATGGCTCGAAAAGCTCTACCCTACTGGTCAATTTCCACCTCTGAGTTATTACAACTCCCAAATGCCAGATATGGCCTCCCCCCTTCCCACTCACCCTGTCGGAACAGCCACCATTTACTGGATGCTTGCTTTGTGCCAGATTTTGTAATTAACATCATCTCATGTAGTCCATACAACAGTCCTGTAGGGTAGGAATTTTCCATCCCATTTATCAGATGAGGAAATGATGCTCAGTGAAGTTAAGTAATTTATCCTAAGTCATTCAGCTAGTAAGAAGTAGATGCTGCGCCTGGCATGTTGGGTCACGCCTGTAATCCTAGCACTCTGGGAGGCCAGGGTGGGAGGATTGCTTGAGGCCAGGCATTGGAGACCAGCACAAGCAACAGCAAGACCTCGTCTCTACAAAAAATAGAAAAATTAGCCAGGCTGGTAGTGTACGCCTGTAATCCTAGCTATTCGGAAGGCTAAGGCAGGAGCATTGCTTGAGCCCAGGAGTTTGAGGTTGCAGTGAGCTATGATGATGCCACTGCACTCCAGCCTGGGAGACAGAAGGAGGCTCTGTCTAAAAAACAAAAAAGTAGATCCAGACTCAAACTCGGTCTAGCTGCTCCCCCAGTCTGGGCTATTAACTCCTACACTAATACACCTTTTTACATAGCCTTGTCTCCACATGGTGGAGGAAGGGAATGGGGAAGAAGGAGGAGGGGAGGGGAGGGATTAGGAGGGATGGGAAGGAAATGAAAGTGAATGATGCTTTTTTTCTTGGAAAGAAAGAATGCTTAGAGCTGGAAACAACCCTGCTGATTTCCCACCACTTCCACACCTTTTAGAAAAGGAAACAGATTGTTGAGACAAGTGAATGGCTTTCACAACATCACACAGTACAACACAGTATGCCGGGGCCAGAACCAGTGTGCAGGATTTCCAACTCCCAGCTAAACTCTTCCCATCCTAGCACCTCCCACCTCACCCCCACCCCAATTTTAAAAATTAACTTACATAAATGAGTTTACCTCTTACTAATAAAAATATATAAATAATTGATATTGCTTTGATGACCTAGAATAGCAGTCTGTATGGATGGCAAGGCCAACCTTTGAATTTGTTCATTGTTCATTCGACTAACATTTTAGAGCATCCACCACGAGCAGGGCTCTGTGGTACGGGTCAGCACACGGCGCAAAAATGGTCTGGTTGGTTCCTTCCTGCACTGAGCAGTTGCCAGCCAGTTGAATCTAATAATTTAATCGATTTGATTCTTTTCTCATACACCAGGGATCAAGAGGAAAGAAAATGAAATTGATCCAAAATGATTCCTTCAGTAGTATCCTTGCTATACTCAAATCCTTTACCTGTTTCTATAGTACCTGAAACACTTTCAAACATGAGGAAGGAAGGTGTTTCATTCATCCCATTCTTATTGCACAACAACCATATACAAGGAAACTTGTGGAAAGATGGGCTGCATCACTAAACAAAACAGACAAAATTACCTACCCTCATGGAGGTTACATTCTAACTCTGAGAAACAAGCAATAAGCAAATGAACCAGTAAATTATATATTATTTGAGAAGGTCATGTAGGTTGGAGAAAAATAAAATAGCTAAGGTAAGAGGATTAGGAGTTCGGAGGGGAAGGGTGGCCAGGGCAAGCCTCGCTGAGGATATTCGGGCACCCCTGCAGGTGAGGCGGCCTGTGGATACCTAGGGGAGCACACAGCAGAGGGGACAGACGTGCAGGGCCCTGAGCACGGTCAGCCAGGAGGCCAGTGCTGCTGAGCAGAGGGAGCAAGAGGGAAAGTAGGAAAGGAGTCAGGGAGGCAAACAGGGACAGGCAAACAGGGACAGGGCCGTGGAGTGCAGGTCACGTAGGGCCTGGAGTCCACTGTCAAGACTCTGGCTTTACTCTAAGTGAAATGAAGCGTCCCTGGAGGGTTGTGGGCAGAGGGGTGATATGATGTAACTTAGGTTTTAAAAGAATCACTCTGGCTGCTGTGTTGAGCACATACTTCAGGGGGCCAGGGTAGAGGCCAAGAGACCAACTAGGAGATGCTAACGTGTCTAACTGAAGTGATCCAGGGAGAGGCCACCACCTCCTGGCCCAGTGTGGTAGCAGAGGAGGTTGGATTCTGGATACCACAAATTTTCCCGGCAGATTAGAGGGAGAGAACGTGAGCAAAAGAGAAAAGTCTGAGCTGACGCCAAGGTTTTTAGCCTGAGCAGCTGAGAGGCTGAAGTTGCCAGTTCCCGAGACAGGGAGAATGTGGGCGCAGCTGATTTGCAGCAGTGAATTCAGGGGTCCAGGTGTGGTCAGGTTTAATTTGAGATGTCTAATTATCCAGCCAAGTGGAGGGGGTGAGTGGGTGGAACGAGACGGGGCCTGGAGGTCAGGAGGGAGGTCTGCGCTGCGGATGTGAAATTGGAGTTGTCTCCCTCTGAAAGCCACGAGGCTGAACGAAACCACTCCAGGCCTGTGCTATCTGGCAAAAGCTGGTGAAAATGACCTGCTCACTCAAACAGAGAATTTCATTTCCCAAAGATGTGAGAAGAGGAAGAAATGATTAAGAGCAAAAGACTGCTTGACAAGTAGTACAGTCGCCCCTCGGTATCTGTAGGGGGTTGGTTCCAGGACTCCCTCGGATACCAAAATAGAGAATGCTCAAGTCCCTTACAAAAATGGCATAGTATTTGCATATAACCTACACACATCTCCTGTGTACCTTAAATCATCTCTCGATTACTTGTAATCGCTAATACAATGCCTACACGTCACTTCATTCACAGAGACTCAGTGTAGTTCTCGGCACAGCAAATTCAAGTTCTGCTTTTTGGAACTTTGTGGATTTTTTTTTCCCCCGGAATATTTTCAATCCAAAGTTGGCTGAATCCACATATATGGAGTCCTCAGATATGGAGGGCCAACTGTATTTATTTTTTAAAAGACCTTAGAAAGAAAAAAATCAGGAGAGCAAACTCTAGTTTTAAATTTACTTTTCCCAATTGCTGTAACAGCTTTTGGCGAGGGGCCCCAGGCCTCTGCACAGAAAACTCACAAATGTCAGGGTGAACAGCAAGCATGACATTTCTCGTGTGCGTGAGTATGTGCACACAAACAAAACCAGAAAGTGCAGCAGAGGTCCAGAGGCCATGCTCTTTATTCCTGCCTCTGGGAGACGACCCTGTCTCCAGCAGCCCTGGACACAAGGAGAGAGGGGGACATAGGACTCCTTGGTGACAGGGACTGCTAAGTAATCCCCATGTAACCTCGATTTCACTGGCAGTTACTTATATTGAAATGTCTACCCTTTTGGAATCTACCATCTTTACCATCACGAATGGGAAGCTGAGGGCCTCCCACTGCTCTAATCTCAAAATGGTAAAAATATTTGGATTATGAGGTTACAATTGCTGTGTCATTCATTGCTTCATTCTTTCAGTAAGCAGCCATGGCAGCTCCATGCACATCCAAGTGAGCAGTGAGCCTGCCCGAAGGAGGCAGCCTGTGTTTGTTTCCAGCATGACTCCTGCATCCTTGCTCAGCTGAGGACCAACCTTGTCTGTCTGCTTCCCACTGGCCTCACCTCTGCATCCTGCTGACACAACCAACTGAAACTTCTTGACGAGGAATTAAACATGTTCTCAGGAACTCACTCTGTTGCTGCAGCAGGTGAAAAGCCACTGCAAGCATTTGCTCCATCCCCAGAGTTGCAACCACTCTAGCCTGAAGGATTCCAGATACACGGCCATGCAGTTAGATTCCCCTTGTCTTCAGCTTTGCCCCCTTCCCCAATGAGCACTTTGTGGTTTCCTTCCCTCCACAGGGTTCCAATTGCTACATATCAGAATGATCTCTCTCTCTCTCTCTCTCTCTTTTTTTTTTTTCTGGCCAAGTCACACAAGCCTAGGTGTATGAGTGCCCAATAATGCAGATGTGTGATGGTGAGCCAATCTCTCCTTGCTTCCCGACTTTAAATTCCCCAGTAAGTACAGACAGGAGACCTGTGTGCCTACACTTCCATAAGCCAGTCCTCTCTTTCTAAGCAGTCCTCCAAGGAAATTCTTATGCTACTGGCATCAATGCGGCTGCTGTAATTGCTCATAAAGTTATCCATGGGACTCTGCAGCAGGCGCCTTTACTAAGCTCTGTAATTAATTCTTGGAAAGCCATAGAAGGAGCTTGTTCAGAGCGCCGTTAAATCAAAAGCAGGCTTCCTGTTGGCCTGCTCAGATGGAGCCCTGATAGTTTAAAACAGATAATGAACCAGGCAGAAGAAATCTAACAGTCCATGCACTCCTCCATCAGTAGGACCTATGTGCCACCCAGGGTATAAACAGCATGCATGGGCCACTAGATGCAGAGGCCACTGCTCCTCCCGGGTATGGACAGAATTTGGAGCGTGAACTTAAACTATTGGTCAAGCACTGGTTTGATTTATGTGATTTTGTTTAACTCTCGTTGGCTTGCTTGTTTGATTGGTTATGAACACTGAGGTTGTTCTGATAAAAACATTTCAGAAAGATGTGTGGGCGTGACACATACCATGTAGCCATGGGCAGATGAGTCAGGCTAGTTGATGGACCCTGGTCTGTATGCACGAGCCCTGTTTGGATAATAGTAAGTGTAAAAGCTGCAATTTATCCAGTGACAACTAAGTTTTAGCAATGTTTGACTCTCTTGCACACATTCTCCCAAGAGCTCTAAAAGGACAGTGATTGTCTTCATTGTACAGATTGAAGCCCACTGTTATAATATTGTCATATACCCTAGATGGTTTCATAAAAATATGGTAGACTATAGCTTTCTTTCTCTGCGCCTAAATAAAAACTGCTCCCATGAATACATGGTGCCTTATACACATTAAAGACTAAGTAAATGTGCTTATTGACTCAGCAAAACTCACACTTACTTAGTAGTTTTAAAAGGGAACATGCCATTTCCCTATGGTAGCAGTTCTCAACTGGGGGTGATTTTGCCTCCAAGGAGACATTTGGCAATGTCTGTAGACATTTTTAACAACTTGGGGAGGGGGTGTTTGCATCTAGTCTGTAGAGGCCAAGGATGCTGCTAAACATTCTACAATGTCCAGCACAGCTCCCCTACCCAACCCCAACAAAACATTCTCTGGCTCAAAATGTTCATGGTGGTGGGGCTGAGAAATCCTGACTTATATATAGCCAAGGTCAATCAATAGATCATCATTTGCTGGTAGATATTTAAGTTATAAAATGTCAAACCCATAAAAGAAAATAGTAATCCCATAGGGTCTGATAGTCAATTGCATATAGAACTGGCCAAAGATGTGTCCTTTACATTCCAAAATCCAGACAAAAATATATCACTAAGATTAATACCATACGCCTTAAGTTGGGAGATATCTGAGAAAGATTGGGATGTCAAGCCCAATCTTGTCTATGGGAGTTAATCTTATGCTATCATGTGAAATGAAAATCAAGCCAATATGTGAGTGCAAAATTAGTTGTCCCCTAAGGCCTATACAGAGATGTTCCTGAAACTTCTCCATTGGGAGAGCTCCACAGCACATAGTATACATGGAGGTCCTACAGGAACTAATGCTTATATAAGATGAGACTACATTTTTAAAACATATGAGGCAGTCAAATGCCAACAAAGATACTCTACAGCCTCAACACATAGTAAAATCCAAACCCGATTAACTAAAGCTGAAAGAGCAATGTTTCCAACTTTAAAAAATTAAATAAGAATTTTAAAGTGTTTAAGTAGATAAAGAAATATGTTATAAAAAAAAGTAACATGGCATTGTGAAATCAGAATAGGTGGATGTGAAAAACAAAAAACTTGGTATTTTAAAATAGTCAGACCGAAATAAGAAACTTAATAGATGAGTTAAACAGCAGGTTAGATAGTAATGAAGATAAACTTAGTGAATTGGGAGAGAAATCTTAGGAAATTATCCTGAATACAGCCCTGAGAGATGAAGACATGGAAAATACAAAATGAAAATTAAAAGACATGAAGGATGGATTAAATAACTCTACTTAATCACTATTAAAACACAAAGATTCTCAGATTGGATTTAGAACCAAAATTTAGCCATGTGCTATTTATAAGAGACATACTCCCAAAATGATCCAGAAAGGCTGAGGGGTGGCGGGGCGGGGAAACGGGAAAAAATTTAGGCAAATGGTAACTAAAAGAAAGCTGGTGTGGCAATATTAAAATTAGTGAAAATATAATTCAAGGTGAAAATCAGTGGGAATGGAGAGATATTATCAAAAGGAGAAGTCTACAAAAAAAATCTACCGACCATTAACTTTCATTTACCTAACAAATGTATTTAAAATACGTAAAATGAAAATAGATGGAGTTACCAGGAGAAACTGACAAATCTATAGCGGCACTGGGAGATTCTAATACACTTCTAAAAACTGAGACAAGCAGGCAGAAACTGTGTAAAGAATTATATGATATGAGTAACATTGTTGACAGACTTAGTCTAAGGTGGACACATATACACATATAAATATTTGTGAGTATACATATATGTTTATACACACGTACATACAAATATCTGCATACATACAAAAAGGATGGTCTATAGATATTTATACATATATACACATATGTATATTATTACATTAATATAATATATATGTTCATTTACATAGATAGAATCAGGTACCTGATTATAAAATTTAAACCTTTACCAAATCAGAAGGAAATTTCAACAAATTCTAAAGAACTGATATCATACAGACCATGTTTTCTGTCCACGATAATATAAGATTATTATTCAACAAGAAAAATGACAGCAAATATTTTTTTTAATTTTGGAAATAAAAATACATATCTAAATAATTCGTGGATTAAGGAATAATTCATACTATTTTATCAATAGCTTTTGTCACTTAATAATCTATCATAAACATTTTTCCCACGCTACATAAGGTAACATGATATTCCAACATATGGATAGCATATAATTTATTTAACCAATTCCTTATTGGGGCACGTTTATATTGTCCTCAACTTTTCACTATTATTATAATGCTATGATGAACATGAAACATTAATATTTTTACTTTATTGTTCACAAATGTTATTTTGTACCATTAAATTCTTCCTATGTTTTTTAAATTAGAATGTTCCAATTGGAAACCAGTTGCACAACACTTCATCTGAAAGAAGAGCCATAAAAAGAGAAAAAAATAAGAAGAAACCCTGCATTTTAGACCTTTCTACAAATAGCAGATTGCTCCAGGAAAAGATCAAGCCAGGTGATAAAGTTTTGTGTCATCATTTAGAAAAGAATAAAGAAAAGGGCAGTACAGAGACTGCATGATCAGACACCACCATTATAATTTGTAGATCTCATACATCAATATGTAAAAAACAGATGCTGAGCTATTTCCTCTGCAGGTTGCCTCTAAATTGAAGTGAAAACTATATTGCTAAAGCTAGGCAAGCTAGAACAACAAGGACGATAAATCAAACAATGATATGAGTTTCATTTAACACTGAGAAAACAAGCGTTTCCACATAACTACATATTGTGCAAGACAATTCTGGAAACAGGAAATAAATGGGTGAGGCAAAACTAAAAGGAAGAAAATTGGATGAAATTCATCAGGACTAAAAATATTGGCAGTTTCAGGGTAGGGATATTAGCTGAGTAATAAGGTGAGAGGCATGTGAATATATTGACACAAGTCTACCGCTGCCTGAACTCTGAGGGAAGCCCTGACTGGCTTCAAATTGCCTTGGGTGGATTTTAGTGGTAGAGCTGGGTGGGCTTGGACAAGTTCCAGTTCTCCAAGCCTTGGTTTCCTTATCTCTAAGGTAGACAGCTTCTACTTCATAGGGATGCTATGCTATGAGAATGAAATGCAAAAACCAATGTAAATGAAGGGTTTAGCCCAGTGTCTAGCACATTTGTATATTCTCAGCAAGTGTTAGCCATATTACATGAAGTTCAAAAGATGAAGAAAAGCCACATGGCCAGTTGAGAAACCAGAAACAGGAACTAGATATTGTTACTAAGCCCCTGTGATAAGCTCTGTTCACATTCACACAAGGATATAAATTTGGTTCCACGAAACATTTTTTAAATGTTCTAAATTTTAAATTTAAAGTGCTATAAAATCTGTATGCAAGTTTCCAATATACAGTCTAGTTATTAAAATAGATATTTAATTTATCATAGCAAGACTTATTGCCAACTGAGACCATTGGGCACAGGTGCAGGGCCACCAAAAACTTTAAGGCACCTGAGATCAGGTTGCCCAAGCTCCTGATTCACGGCCTCTTATTGGAGGTGGATTGCATTCTTTCAAGTGGTGAGTATACGGACCTACTCTCCATGACTTGGCAAAAAATAATAAAATTGATTTTTATTTGTCAAATGCATTCCTTTGATCATAGCTGTATGCCAAAATATTGTTTTCTCGGTTTTTTGTTTTGTTTTGTTTTGTTTTTTGTTGTTTTTTTTTTTTGAAGGATTTGGCTTTGGAATATGGAAATTCCCATGATGAGAGTCCACTCAGCAAGAACTAATGACCCCTGAAAAATTATCAACCACTGAGAGCTCCTCTCCACCATGTCCATACAGTCTCTCCAATTGGAGATGGCTTCCACTACCTTTTTAGTCGGAATTCAGTCTATAATGGACCTTTTTTTACTTCATCGTTTCTCTGGGTTGTATATTAAAGGGTCTTATTCATCTATAAAATGAACCAGCAGATAATCATCTTTTCCTTTTGAAAGCAAATCTGGTCTCTTTGTTCTCAAATTCCAAATATAGTAATCCTAGAAATCATGCACGGGCAAGATTTATATTTCCAGAGATTTTTACTTTCAAACCAGGTGAAATGTCTGACTCCAAATGCTGCTTATGAAGTGAATGTCTCCCCAAGAAAGGAGAGTCTTTTCTGGGAGGGGGAGTGAAGTGGCTGATCTGGGGCTTTCTCTTTGACAGCTCAGTGCATTGGGTCCATTTGCGCCTCTGGTTAGAGGCTAGATGCTTTGCCTAGGCAGAGAAATACATCACCTATTTTAATGCTGACCTGTGATGTTTTATTCACATTTTTAATCTTTTATCGCCCATGATGCCCATGAGATTTCGCCTTTTGTTAGCATTTTTTCTGATTCGTATTGATTCTCTATTTTGCCGAAGGGTTAGGAAAACTACTGCCCTGTTGGCATGATTGCAAAGCATCTGATTGCTGCTTTTCTCCCCACAAAAGAAGTATCTATAGCCATTTAATTATGTAGTTTATTTTTAAAGCAAGAAAGAATGAACCAGGGATGATCTTTCACTTAAATTCAGCTTAGCATGTTCTCAGAACATTAAATATTCCCAATTCCTTCAGTTATTGAAATGGGTGTCCTCATCTAAAAGAAAATGAGTATATTTGGTTTTATCTAGTCCAATGTCACAGATGCTATTGTATACTGTTTCCTTTTGTCAGCTAGAAATAGAGTCCATAACCTCAAACACTGTCAAAAAGAAATAAATATGCTATGTGGGAAAAATAATAACTCTTAGACATTTAACTTGCAGAATAAATCCCTTCCATTGAACACAGCCTGCATATAATGGGGGCTCCAAACTGCCTTAAATGCCCTAACGGAAACTGTTCCTGCATTTATATTTAGAGGATACCAAAGTGTTCTTGGGCAATTGAATTTTAATACAATAAAAAGGTGTTTTTCACAGGTAAGATCAAAAAAAGGTAGGTAGGAATATGTCTAACAATTCATGTTGTCACAGACTGAAATAAATGTCTATATCCCGAGAGAGATGACTGTCCAGATTAGGGAGAGATGTTTCTTCAAAGAGGAAGCCTGTTCTGGGATATCCAGGGTTCCAGAGCTCCTGGTGCTCTACGCTGCACAATCAGCTTCCATTCACTTCCCCTGCTGCCCCCATCTGTGGACTTGGTCTTCCAGGACCTTCCACTTTCTAGACGTCTGAAGCTCTGAAACTCCAGTTTTCTGCCTGTTACTGTGGCCGATTGCAAAGGCTTTTTAAATGCTGGGAACTGCAAGTGAGAAAGCTGAAGATGAGAGGCTGAATCATGCCCAAGTGGAAGAAATTGCTTTCCATACATGGAAAGGAAATTGTTGGTCTAGTCTTTCATTGTTCAACTCCCACCCAAGCAACAGTAGATCTTGGGCTCTCTGGGAATGGTGGAAGTTTCACAACATGGCCTATGGCTCCCCAATCCTCCTGGGTCCCCCCAGATACAGTCCCCCGACACACACACAGTTACACTCTCCACTCTACAGAGCCACAGCAGAGAAGTGGAGAGTTGATGCCCACATTGGCCCTGGGACAGGCAGCTGACTCAGATGCCCACTCCACATCTCCAGCACTGCCTGGGTGGCAGAAAATGCCAGGGCACTCCCACTTTGGGGCAATTCCAACTGCTCTGCCAGCTTGAAGGAGCTCTGGCCCTTCTATAAAGGGAAAGGGTGAGTCCCTGAATTTATAGTGGAGACACACCAATCTGGACAGAGCCAGGAAAACAAGCAAGAATGTCTCCACCCACGTCTAACACACAGATGTGGCTTCAAATGCGTACATTGAAGCCACAGAAGTGCTGGGGTAGAGGCATTATGGGTGATGCTTTCCTGCTATTTTGCAAATTTTTTGTAATGATTGTAACTTAACCACCTTCCAGCCTCAGCAGCCTAACTGTGGGTTAACATTAATACCGAAGCTGTTAGGCTTCACTTGCCCCACAGAAGGACCTCACATCCTCCCCCGTCTCCACAGTTATTTCTGGAAATCCCCAACACATGCCACATTTGCTAGATACAAATCCACCTGCGTTTTCCAGGTATGGCCTCCTTGTGGGTGTCCAGGAACCACTGGAGAGAGGGGCCACGACCTGGCCTGGGCTGCTGTGGCCCCGAGAGAGAGCACCACCACCGCTTGTCGGGCCCCAGACACTGGCCCTGCTCTCCTTACAGAACCAGGAGATGCCCATTTCCCTCACTTAGGAAATGCTCATGTGGGGCCACATCAAGAAACGACCCTTCTACAGCTGCCTGTACCCGCTCTCCCTGGAGCAGGCTCTGAAGCTCTCGGGCTTTGGTGAGGATGGGAGTCGCCTGGGGAGCTTGTTAGAAATGTAGATTCTCAGGCCTCGCCCCCAGAGATCCCAACTGAGTGGCTCTGATGAGGGGCCAGGGAATCTGCTTTGGAACAAGCTCCTCAGATGATTCCGAAGCAGATGGAGGCACCTTGAAAAAAACCGGAAGGAGCCACACGGTGCTGAGTAGCACACACACTGGGTGTTACAGAGAGAGGGGCCAGACAACACCTGGGGAGATCCCATACTGAAGAATGTGATGGGCAAAGATGGTTAGCACATATAGGGCTAGGAGAGTAGAAAGGAAATAGGAAGCGTTGAAACAGCAACCCCATGAGGAATCACAGTTTAGGGACTGCACAGGAAATTGACGCCACACCACTCCTCCCAGCTTCTTTCTACCCAAAAATGGGGCTCCAGGAAAGAATCCACCAACCACCCCTTCCCACTTGCCAAGGCCTTCTGTGCTCTTTTCCAAGCTGGCCAAACACAGCAAGCAGAAAAGCAGTGTCTGTTGGGATGATCCATCCTATGAAGGAAGAAATAAGTTTAATGCAAAGCAGTTCAAACATGGCATTTCTGACATGTCTTTTCCCTTTGTGATAGAACCCTCATTTGGGCAGCTGACCCTCCGCTGCCACGCCCTCACCTCTCCTCCTCTTCCTGCCACCCTTCAATCCATCCTGTCCACGCCATGACTAGGGTAAGGAATGACTTCATATAGAAGAGAAAACAGTCCTGAGAGAAAAAAAGAGGAATAGGTTTTGGAGGGTTTGCTTTCTTGCAAATTCCAGAGTAGATTAAATTTATTGAAAAGTTGTTTTTTATCTCTGCCAGTCCTAAATGAGGATAGAGACACTCCATTCTCCTCCACTCCTCCCCCTTCATGATGGACATTGTATTAATTGTCTGCCCAGCGTCCACTCACCCCTGGATGACTGGCCTTGGACAATCTCACATGGCATGTCCAGTGGCTGTCCAAATTGTGTCCAAAGCTGGCCCCTGTAGAAACATAATGCAAGACACATATGTAATTTAAAATTTTATAGTAGCCCCATTTTTAAAAGGAAAAAGAAATAGGCAAAATTAGTTTAAAAAAATATATTTATGTAACCCAATGCTGAATATCCAAAATATTATCATTTACACATATACTCAATATAAGAATAATTAATAAGATATATTACTTTTTCATACATAAGTCTTCAAAATTTAGTGTTTTCATACTTATAGCACATCTCAATTGAATTGTCACATTTCAAGTGCTTGATAACCACCTATGGCCAGTGGCTACCACACCTGACAGTGTAGGACTTTAATTCCATATTTTAGAGTTGAGTGAGAAAAAGAGTATATCTCTTCTTCCTCCTCCTCCTCTACCTCCTCCTCCTCCTCATCCTTCTTTAGGCTCTGACTAAGGATGCATATTGCCCCTGTGGCCACTTGCAGCCATCCTAATGACCATGAGGTGATCCAAGCTGGATCCTTGGGTCCTTGATCACATAACTAAGCTTTGCTACTCCAGAGCCTGCCTGCCTCTGAACTTCCAGTGATGGGCAATGATACGTTTCTCTATTATTTAAGCCATTTTGAGTCCGGCTTTCTGTTGCATGCATCAGAAAACATGCTAATCGACATACCCCGCCCATCCACATTGTAGCCACAGAAGGGTATTTCCAGCCCTTGTTGCAATGAGTCTGCTTGTCATATCAAGTAAGCAGACACAAACCAAACACGTTTCTCATCCAGGTTACAAACTGAGAGAGCCTATGTAACTCTAAGTCTCCTATTTCCCTGAAAATTTACTACTGTCTTTACGTTTGTTTGAATCCTACCACAGTAGATCTATTCCTAATGAAGTTAAGATAGCACTTTATATTAAATATTTTAGCAGCAAAAAAGTAGACTGATATCCTCTGAGCACTGTGTTTCAAAACACAATGGATCCATCCTTGGATATAGACATGGTCACAATAAAACAAAATTATTTGAGTCTGACACAAAGTCAGTTGGTGCAAACTTGATGAGGTTATATAAATAGGGAGAGACCATCCAGAGTCTCAGATGCAGAAGGTGCCTGGAACTCTGAACCCGAAATATGAGCAGTGGGCACGTGTTTAATAAGGGCACCTCACCTGGGGTGGAATGCTGCCAGCTGCTCACTGGTTCTTCCTGTAAAGTTACCAGGATAAATAAATATAGATGGCTCTATTTAAAAATGTCCAAAGCACTTACGTTTAAAAACAAAGAAAGATCTCAAATCAACAACCAAAACTTATACCCTAAGAAACTAGATAAAGAACCAACCCCAAAGCTAACAGAAGGAAGAAAATAATAAAGATTACAGCAGAGGTAAACAAAATAGAGAATAGAAAGCTAATAAAAAAATCAACAAAACCAAGAGCTAATTCTGCAAAAGTATCAATAAAACTGACAAAACTTTAGCTAGATTGAACAAGAAAAAAGAAATAGTACTTATTACTAAAATCCAAAATGAAAGAGGGGCCATTATAACTGATTTTACAGAAATAAAAAGGATTATAAAAGAGCACTGTGAACCATTATGCAGTAACAAATTAGATAACCTAGATGAAGTGGATAAATTCCTAGAAACACATAACCTATTAAGACTGAATCATGAAGTAACAGAAAATCTCTACAGATCTGTAACTACAAAGGAGATATCAGTAACTAAAAACCTCCCAACAAAGAAAAACCCAAGACCAGATGACTTTACTGGTGAATCCTACCAAAAATAATCCTTCTAAATACTTCCAAAAAACTGAATAGGAGAAAATACTTCCAAACTCATTCTCTGAGGCCAGCATTACCTTGATACCAAAGTCAGACAAAGACACTACCAAAAAAAAAAAAAAACTACAGACCAATAATACCCTTGATGAATATTGGTGCAAAAACTCCTTTACAAAATACTAGCAAACAGAATTTAATAGCACACTCAAAGGACTATACTAACATGATTAGTGGGATTTATTTCTATAATGCAAGGATGGTTCAACATATAAAAATCAATCAATATATTACATCACATTAACAGAACAAAATTTAAAAAAATCACTTGATCATCTCAATACAGAAAAAGCATTTGACAAAATTCAGCAATTTTTCATGATAAAAACAGTCAACTAACTACAAATAAAAGGTAGCTATCACAATATAAAAAGCCCACATGTGAAGCCCATAGCTAAAATCATACTCAACGGTGAAAGACTGAAGCTTTTCTTCTAAAATAGGAAGAAGACAAAGATGCCCACTATTGCCACTTCTATTCAACATAGGACTGGAAGTCTTAACCAGAGCAATTGGACAAGAAAAATATATAAAGGACATCTAAATTGCAAAAGAAGTAAAGTTATCTCTGCTCACAAATGACATGATCTGATATGTAGACAAACCTAAAGATTCCACAAAAAAACTATTAGAACTTTAATAGATTTAATTTAAAAATTTCCTCAAAGTTTCAGGATACAAATAAGTATACAAAAATCAGTTGCATTTCTGTACACTAACAACAAGCAATTTGAAAAGAAAATTAAGAAAATAATTCCATCTATTATAGCACCAAAAAGAATTAAATACTTACAGATAAACTAGACTATGAGGGAAAAGACTTGTACACTGAAAACTACAAAACATTGCTTAAAGAAATTAAAGAAGACACCAATAAATAGCAAGACATATGTATACATGGATTAGAAGATTTGATATTGTTAAGATGTCAATACTATCCAAAGTTATCTACAAATTCAATCACTATCAAAACCACAATGACTTTTTTTAGAAATAGAAAAATCCATCCTAAAATTCATATAGAATCTCAAGGGACACTGAATAGCTAAAACAATCTTGAAAAAGAACAAAGTTGGCAGTCTCACACTTCCTGATTTTAAAACTTACTACAAAACTTACTACAGTTATCAAAACAATGTGGTACTGGCATGAAGACAGACATATAGACCAATGGAATAGGATAAAGAGCCCAGAAATAAGTCTTCACATATGATCTTTGACAAGGGTGCCAAGACCATTCAATGAGAAAAGGAAAGTCTTTTCAACAAATGGTGTTGGCAAAACTGGATATCCACATGCAAAAGAATGAAGTTGGGCCCTTACTTTATACTGTATACAAAAATTAACTCAAAATGGATCAAAGACCTAAATGTAAGTGCTAAAACTGTAAAACTCTCAGAAGAAAACATAGGAGGAAAACATCATGCCATTGGATTTGGCAATGACTTCTTGAATATAACACTGAAACACAGGCAGAAAAAGAAAAAAATAGATAAATTGGACTTCATCAAAATTAAAAACTTCTGTGTATCCAAGGATACAATCACCACAGTGAAAAGGCAACACAGTGATTGGGAAAATATTTGTAAATTGTATGTCTAATAAGGGGTTAATATCCTGAATATATAAAGAACTTTTACAACTTAACAACAAAAAGCCAAACAACCTGATTTTAAAATGGTTAAAGGATTTGAATAGATGTTTCTCCAAAGAAGATATACAAATGGCCAATAAGTGCATGTAAAGATGTTCAACATCACTAATTGCTATGGTCTAAAAATTTGCATCTTCCCCAAATTTATATGTTGGAATCCTAATCCCCAAGGTGATGATGTTAGGAGATGGGGCCTTTTGGGAGGTGATTCGGTCATAAAGGCAGAGCCCTCATGAATAGGATCAGTGCTTTTATAAAATAGGCCCAAGGGAGCTCTTTCATCCCTTCCTTGGTGTGAGAACACAGTGAGAAGATGTCATCTTTAAGAAAGTAGACCCTCACCAGACACCAAAAATTCTGACTGCTTGATGTTGGGCTTCCCAGCCTCCAGAACTGTGAGAAATAAAGTTCTGTTCATTATAAGCTACCTAGTTTATGGTATTTTGTTATAGCAGCCCAAATGGACTAAGACACTAAATTTGGGATATACAAATCAAAACCACAATAAGATAACACCTCACACCCATTAGGGTGGCTATTACTAAAAATAAATAAATAAATAACAAGCATTGTCAAGTATGTGAAGAAATTGGAACACTTGTGCACTGTTGGTGGGAATGTAAAATACTGCAGCCACTATGAAAAACTGTATGACAGCTTTTCGAAGATTTTAAAATAGAATTACTATATAATCTGTCTATTCCACTTCTGGGTATATACTCCAAAGAATTGAAAACAGGGACTCAAAAAAGTATTTGTATAACCATATTCATAGAAGCATTTTTCACAATAGCCAAACAGTGGAAGCAACTCATGTTTGTCAGCAGATGAATGAATAAACAAAATGTGATATATACAAATGATGGAATATTATTCAGTCTTGAAAAGAAAGGAAATTCTGACTCATGCTGCAATGTGGATAAACCTTGAGGACATTATATTTAGTGAAATAATTCAGTCACAAAAGGACAAATACTATATGATCCTACCTATATGAGGTACCTAGCATAGTCAAATTCATAGAGACAGAAAGTAGAATAGTAGTCGCCATGGACTGGAGAGAGAAGCAGATTAGGAGTTATTGTTTTATCCTTTTATTTTATTTTATTTTATTTTTGAGACAGAGTCTCACTTTGTTGCCCAGGCTAGAGTGAGTGCCATGGTGTCACCTAGCTCACAACAACCTCAAACTCCTGGGCTCAGGTGATCCTCCTGCCTCAGCCTCCTGAGTAGCTGGGACTACAGGTGCTTGCCACCACGCCCAGCTAATTTTTTTGTTTCTATTTTTAGTTGTCTGGCTAATTTTTTCTATTTTTAGTAGAGACGGGGTCTCCTGTTGCTCAGGCTGGTCTCAAACTCCTGACCTCAAGCGATCCTCCCACCTCGGCCTCCCAGAGTGCTAGAATTATAGGCGTCAGCCACCGTGCCCGCCAGGAGTTATTGTTTTAATGGGCACAGAGTTTCAGTCTTACAAGATAAAAAGAGTTCTGGAGAGGGATGGTGGTGATGGTTACACGTAATGCCATCGTGTTATACGTAATGCCATCGAATTGCACACTTAAAAATGGTGGAAATAGTAAATTTTATGTTATTTGTATTTTGCCACAATTTTTAAAATGTTTAAATCTTGTTTGTCTTAGTTTCCATAAGACTCAACCATAATTCAGTAAGTCCATTTCAAATACAATATTAAAACTTTGACTTTTATCTTAACATGTAATCAGGGCTAACACCCCTTTAAGATATAAATGAACCCAAACAAGAGGGTTTTACAAATTCCAAAGGGACATAATACATTGTACTCAAACCTGGATTATTTTCTCAGGAAAATTTGTGATCTTCAACTGATCAATATCTCCCTCTTTCTATTCATGTACTTTGTTCAACCATCATTTATTGAGGGCCTACTGTGAGCTAGGTGCCAAGGATAGTAGGAAGTTCTGGGCTTGAATCTACTGGGCCTCCTTATGTTAAGAACCTACACTTGAGCCAGATCTCGAAGGGTGAGTAGAATTTGCCAAGGAGTGAAAGGTGGGGAATGGCATTTTTAGTAGAAAGAATGTGTGCCGAGGCATGCCATTGCGGAAGGGCAGGGCCCATCCTAGGAAATGGAGCCATCTCAGTGCAGCTGAAGCACTAGGTGCACGGCATGGAGTGGTGGGTGCATGAAGCCAGGAGAACAGGTTTCCAGCTCTCTGCCCTGCCTTATCCTCACTACAGCAAGCTGCCTTTCCAATAACAAGTTACCTCTGGGCACCTTGCACGCAGCTCAGCGGTAGCAGAATCAAGTATCTATAAGTCTCCCTGGTGTTGAGCAGAGATGCAAAGATGAGCATTTTAGGCCAGGCAAAGAAAATGCCTGCATGCATGCCACTACTCCCTTCTCCCAGCTCCACAGCAGGCATGACTAATCAATGACTACATTCTTTCCCGGTGAGGCTACACATAGTCTTATAACCTCCACACAACTCTTAGGCAGACATAATGAATGAATTGGGATGGCACAGGAGATAAAACCTGTTTAACATCCTTATCCTAGAGAGTAGCATTTTGCATTGCTTTGGCTGAACTGTGTTGAATATGCAGCAAATAAAAGCTTGACCACTTGTCAGCTCTAAAGCATTTATGGATGAAAGTTAGAATACATGAGTAGATCAAGGATGAATCTCTTCTCAAGCTGAAGCTCACTTGTAGCTTTTGCAAACTGACATTTTGAAGTGCCAAGTATCCAGTACATAGAGTATGTATTTTGCTACATGTACTGTTCACAACAACCTAGCAAATCAGGCATCTTTATTCCTGTTTAAAATGAGGGGAAATGTGACACAAATATCTAAGTAATCTATCCAAGACCACAAAGTTAGAAAGAAGGAAAGTGAAGATTTGAACACTTAGGACCTTTCTGCTATGTCATATTGCCACCTTATTATACTAATTATTATGTAATAGGTATTACTTTTATTGTCTCATTTTGCATTTAGAGTAGATATGGTTGAGAAGTCAAGGAATTGCTCAAAAAATCAAGAATATTCACAAAGTCAAAAAACAGAGGTCAAAAGGATATTGGCCACAAATTCTAAGGAGATTTTATGCATAAAACTCAACAAAGTTCAGTAAGCGTGAAGGTCTCACATGACATATAATCATTGGTCTTGAAAGCTTCTAATGGGTTCAGAGACGTAGGAGATTTCCATCTGGTTCTAAGAATCAGGTGTTCACCATTATATCGACATTTTTTCCTCTGTACCCAGTCAAGTACGACATAGTGTTCTTTCTAGCATTAGACATTCAACAGCAGTTTGGTTCATGACAGGGAACCCCTTCTTGTCTAAAAATAGAAACCACAGAAGGCTCTTGCTACCCATGGGTAATTGCTATCATCTGTACTTGAATCACATTGACCTGGGTTTAGTGCCTGTCCATTAGTCAGGGGAGAATTCCCACCCCCAATCCCCCAGCACAGAATGTGAAAGACAATATTTCTCTGAGGTCTCACTCTAGGCAAAGTTGACCTTCCCAAAGTGTCTATCCTAACTTGTGGGTTTGTGGGACAGTAACTGTATCTTTCTTTTTTTTAAGTCTTTCTTTTAAAGATACATTTACACAGCAAAATCATTTTATAATGCTTGCATTGAATTTTCAATTCCTAAAACAGTTTGCCATGTACTACTAAAGAGGGCACTATTAATATAATTCCTCTAAAAATTTGCATTATTTTCCAAGTATTTTTAAAATTCCCATTCTATGTAAACATTCATCCCTACAAGTAAATAAATGCATCCCTCACTATTTTCTCCTACTTACTGTGAATAAGTTAATGTGTATTTGGCAGGAATGCAATACAACTCATATTACTTTCCCTGAGGGAGTCAAGAGTAAATATTTTCCGCTATCAAGATCTACAGTCACAGATGAAATCCAGGAATCACTAAATTCTCATGTCAGAGCTGATTAAAATACACCAATGGAGTCATAAGGAAGACTGGTTTTCTTGCAGAGATGATAAATGTTATATGAAATTTAGAGAGTCAAAATGATAAATCAGGGGTCACTGGTTCACTCTAAAACCAACTGCAGTTAGAGCAGGTGCTCTTGGAGTAATGGGACACGCCATGGTGTAGGAGAAGAAGGCCAGTGTTCCAGCCCCAGGCCCACCTCTTCTGACCCATGTGGCTTCGGACTCTGATAAGTAAAACGGAAATGAAAACTTTGCCTTGCCTTCTACCCCAAACGATCGTTATGAAGAACAAATGCAATAATGCATGTAATGTGCTCAGAAAGCTATAAACTGCCCTATCAAAGGCAAAGTTATTTAGACCCTTGCAAAGGCTGTTAGCATTTACATTACGTTAAGGAATGCTAGAACTTTATATATTCAGTTAATCCTTTAATATTGCGTTCCCCAACCCCTAAGGCATTGGACCAGTACCAGTCCATGGTCTGTTAGAAACCTGGCCCCACAGCAGAAGGTGAGCAGCAGGCAAGTGAGCAAAGTTTCATCTGTATTTAGAGCCACTCCCCATCGCTCACCTCACCACATAAGCTCCAACTCCTGTCAGATCAGCAGCAGCATTAGATTCTCATAGGAGCACAAACCCTACTGCTAACCGCACATGTGAGGGATCTAGGTTATGCACTCCTTATGAAAATCTAATGCCTGATGATCTGAGGCGGAGCTGAGGCAGTGATGCCAGCACTGGGAAGCGGCTGCAAATACAGATTATCATTAGCAGAGAGGTTTGACTGCACAATAAATGTACTGCACTTGAATCATCCCCAACCCATCCTCCCACACCCCCAACCCTTAGTTGGTAGAAAAATTGTCTTCCATAAAACTGGCGCCAAAAAGATTGGGGATCGCTGCTTTAATATCTTGCAATCAAGACTCCATCTCTGCACACCATGACACTTTCTAAAGAATGTCTCAACTTAGAAGTTGAGGGAATGTGGAGGTAAAGTCACAAATGAACTAAAAAATAAACTGCTACATTCCATGTCTATAAGCCCTACCTCCCCTGACTTCCTTTATACAATAGCTTTCCCCTCCCCCACAAATGCCTATAGAAGGGATGTTTTAAAAATCAAATCATATTTTAAATACATAGGGTTGGTTCCCTTTAAAAGTGTATGCAGTGGTGAATCCTTTGGAAAGTGAATTATTATCTTTAATCTATCTGTTGCGTGAATACAGATTTTTATATCCCAGGTTTATTTGAACTATATAGACACTACATGCTGAACCATGTGTCAGCTTCAGCTCATGACCCGCTGCTCTGGGTGCACCATTGCTTTGGCAGCAGCAGCACCTGGTAACAAGAAGGAAGATGATGGATCATGTCTCCAGCACCAGGCATGGGGATGACTCATTCAGGACTCAAACATGCTCTATTGTGCCATGCAGGAAGAGGATTCCTTCCCTTTTAAATGAAAGGCAGCCTTAGTCATAACCACCGAGTATATTGTATTAATTCTAAGTAACGTGGTTTTCTTAACTACGTGCTCCTAGGGGCAGATATTTTATTTCTTATTAAGCACATAATTTACCTGTGTAAAAGTATCACATGCAGTTTGTAAGTGCTACATAAACATGGATTAATAGAACAAATATTCAGAGAAAAGAAACAGTACGTACCTAGAGGATTAGGTACTTACTCTAAGGATTAAATAACATTCCTTTATTAATAACTAATTATGCATCACATCTAAAACATGAACACTCAGCAGTACTGAGTCATCGCTTTGGTAAATCAAACGCCATGAATATGAATGAATATCATTTTATTGGGTCCTCTCTCTCCTGCACCTTTGTCTCTTCCAAAATACTTTATCAATGTGCCTCTCTCAAGAGTTGCACACTGGTCTTTCAGCCAGAAAAATCAAGGCACACATTGTTTCAAGAGTACCTGAAATTTGTTTCAATCAGGTATGGTAAGACATGTAGACGTGGAAATGACTGTCATAATGGAAGAAGTTTATATTATACTTACAGATCCCTAGAAACAGGAGCACGGCATGCCATGCAGGGCCATACCGGGAAGCACCAGGGTCCTCAGGAGACAGAGGGAGCCAGGGGAAAACAGGGGCAAGAGTCTTTAGGCAGGGTGAGCAGGCTTAGGTGAGTTTGAATAATTTCACCAGGCTCTGAGGTGCAGGAGTGGTCCCTAGCTGTCTAGTATTTGGCCCTAGGATAATTAGGGTAGGGGAATAGTGGCCCACGGGGTAAAAGCCCAATGCAGAAGCTGGTTGGGGGTAGAGGCTCTAGATTGGTTGGTTTGCATATGAAAGGTGTGCTTGGAGGTGAGTTGTTTGCTCTCTCTAGGAATTAGCAAGCTCTGGAAAGGGCAGTCCCTCCAGGGTCAGCAAAGCCCCAAGATGTCAAAACATCAAACATACAGAATGAAAAGACATGCCAACTATAATTCTCTGAATTATACAGGAAGTCAGGGGTTAGAGCCAAACATGCACTTCACCATACCTTCACTTGTCCTGACCAACCGAGTCTTCTCAGGAAGACTCTGAGAATTTGGTAGCAAGAGAAATTGGAGTTATGGAAATGGGTTGTCTAAGATTCTTCATTGAATAGCCATAAAACCATTTATTTGAACTGATAATACTGGAAAGTGCTCAAATTAGAGTATGGATCAAACCTGTAAGTGAAGTCATCAATTAATTAGAGTTAGTTAGGTTCAGCTACGTGAGATGAAAATGGCCAAGCCATATAAATATTTGTGGTTTTTATGTAAATAAAGTCTGGAAGCAGGCAGTCCAGGGCAGGTAGAGGACTCCGCTCCACTAAGTCCTCAGGGGTCCAGGCTCCTTTGAGTTCAGGCTGACCTACCCTAGGTCCTTCCTGTTTTGGCCCCCATGATCCAAGGTGGAGGCAGCCGCGTTCCAGACAACAGGATGGAGGAAGAAACAAGAGATAAGAGAGTGAGAGGTGCATGCCAGCTGTCTTTCAAAGACGATTCCCAGAGTTATCACATGGCACTTCAGTTTTACCCAGCTGGCCAGAACTTAGTCATGTGGGCATACCTAGATGCAAAGAAACCTGAAAAATGTCATTGTTATTTAGCTCAACTAAAAATCAAAAGATCTTAGGATCGGAGACAACTAACAGTCCCCATCGAAGCATTCTGCTTCGAGTTTCTGTCACCCACTCTTCTATATTCTCTTTGCTTTTATACCACCACCAATACCTCCAAAAGTGGAGGGCCAGACACCTTTCAAGCCAGAACCCTGTCACTGTGAACTTCATGAACTTCACTTTTTTCCCTTACTGTCTACATTCAGACCAAAACCAAGTCCAGCTTATTCTACCTCCCAAAATCTCTCTTGAGCAATTTCACATAAGGGTTACTACTAGAACCTTCCCTCTGGTCTACCGTCCTCCAAACTCACTACTCCTCTCCCTGCCCAGCACCCCACACCCCCACTCCAGATCATGTTCTTCCCTGCAGCAGGAGCCACTTTTCAAAATGCTCATCTGACCACGTCTCTTGTGCCTAGAGCCCTACAAGGGGCTCCTCGTGGCCTTCAGCATAAAGTCCAAATCCACTGCCCTCACATATGAGGCACTCCACGATATGTGTCCCTGCTGGTCCCTGTCACCTAATCCCCTACAATATCTCACACCCACCACGCAGTTCAATGACTCCATGCATTTGTGCATGCTGTGTTATCTGGAATGCTCTTCTCCGACCTTTCCATCCAGAGGTTCCTGTTCACCATTCATCTTTGGAAAGTATTCCTTGATCCCCACTCCTGGCACCAGATGGGCACTGCTTCCTGGGTGTCATCCCCAAGCCTTGTCCATGTCCCCCTGCCACAGTATGGTTCAGTGATCTGTTTACACATTTATCTATCATATCAGATTCTGAGTCTCTGCAGGATAAGAACTGCATCTTACTCCCCTTTGTAGAACCAATACTTAACAGTGTCTGCTGAGTAACGGGTCCTCAGTAAATATGCATTAAATAAACAAATCCATTGCCGAATGGGAGATGCTCTCTGAGCTTGCAGCCTGGGCAGCACATTGGCGTGCCTGCAGTTGGGGGACTCTTTGTTCTTGAGTGGCAGTTGACTGGTGTCGCTGGCCAGAAACTCAACTGTGAACTGTGCCATGCACTACTTGGCCAGGGGCCTGGCCCCAGAGACAGCGGTTTGGAGGCACATCCATGTGTGAAACAAGCAGGCCAAAAGCCACCATTTTGTACCAAATATTTCAAAGTCAGATTATGACCCTTGTGATCAAAGAACCAGCCTTAGTTTTTCCAGTGTAGGTTGACGGTCACCCTACCCTAAAATGTCCCATTGTGAAGACATCAACACACCCAAGTTTGTGCTATCTGCTGTTAAGATTCAGATTCTATGTGAATTCTGCACCCCCTACCTTGATCATTAAAGCAACTTTGGCACTTTTTCCATCCATTCAGTGACAATGACACTAAGGATTTTTAGGGCGAGGCAGTTTGACGTCACTTACACAGTGAATTAAGATGCGGTAGCAGCTTCTGATGGCAGGTAAACCACGAGATGAAAGTGGTCCAGGAGGCCCTAAGCAAGGGAACCCTATATACTTGTGGTGACACCGTCGGTTGTGGCTATTCCCATGGGGACTGGCTCCCAAGCCTGCTCCTGAGCTGTACAACATGTCCCTGGGAGATCTGGATTGGGATCCCGGCTCCACATGCTGGCTTTGCCATTTGCCAGCTTTGCAACATTGGGCAAGTTACTTAACTGCTTTAATGCCTCCATTTCCTTATAAATTGGGGATAATACACCAGGGCTACTTGATTGTGAAATTAAATTAGATAACTTATGTAAAGAGGTTATTAGCACAAAACCTGATCTAGATTAAGTGCTCCATAAATGTTGACTATTAATTCTGTCATGATTAAGAAAACAGTATCATGGAGCCAGATTCTCTGGGATTGAATCCTGGCTTCACCATTTCATAGCTGTGTGTCCTCAAACGAATTATTTAGCTTCTCTGTGCCTCAGTTATCTCATCTGTAAAACAGATAATATTAGGTTATTGTGAGGAATAAATAAGGCAAAGTATATAAAGTGCTTAAAACAGTGCCTGGCATGTTTAAAAAGGTAGCCCCCAGATTAATGCTCCTTCCAACGGTGACTTTGAATAAAATATACAGGATCTGAGTAGTAATACTGGTGGCAGTAATTAGGGTTAGAGCCAATACCGGTAATAACACTAAGCAGCGCAGCAGCACTACTTCTTAACAATTAGTTACAGCCTATATACATCGCGTGCTTACTCTCTGCTGGCACACAGCATTCATAGAAGCTTCTCCTTACCCCTCTCTCTCCCCTGTCCCCCATAAAGCTCCCCTGATTCTCCCCCGGAGGTTGACACTGAACCCAGCCAAGGGCAAGTCATGCCCTTTGGCTCAACAGTATGTAACTATCCTTTAGCACTATGCCTAGCACCGATGCCCACCACAATCCCAAAAGACACAAGCCCAAATGTTGAAATCTTGAAAGATCAAAATCCCTAAAGATCAAAGTCTCTAATGTCTAAAATCCTGAAAATCACAATACTGAAAGATTGGAATCCTGAATATTGAAATCCTGAAAGTTGAATTCTGGGGAAGGGATTAGTGTGTTTTCGGTTGTGTGCAGGACCGTTGCATCATGTTAGTTGCATCATGTTAGGCGAAACTGTTAACTTGTTATTGTCTTTATTTGCATTTGGTGGAAAATTCAAATGAACGGATTGGCCATACAATAATGCAATGGGGAAAACTTCAGTTTAAAAACGCGTCATTTGTCTGCATTGGCGTTACTTTCAGCTGATGAAATTCCGGGAGATTTTAAGAAGCCAGCAGTTATTGACCGGTTTGAAAATAATTACATGCACGGTAAAATCACAAGACACTTAAGCAACGGTGTTGCTGTTTGATCACCAGTACTGTTTCCGCCAAATTTGCAGTCTATATGTGAATGCATGCGGAATGGATTTCCACGTACCCAAAACAACATCGAAGCATGGCACAGAAGATGGGAAAATTTAATAGGGAATGCTCATGTTGGTGTATATTCAATCACAGAAGGATTTCAAAGAGTAGCACCACGTATTCTCTGAGGAGGGCTATCCATCCACCAATGCAAGCATTCAAATATTGTTAGAGACCATGAAAATTGGCTGGCTCTTATGGACTACCTCTGTGCAATTGCCCATAATCTATCCCTGTAAAACACTTTTTCATATGTCGAACTTTCATTTTAGGTTTTTTTCTGTGTGGGTTTTTGTTGTTGTGGTGGTGGTTATTGTTGTTTGTCTTTTTTTAAAGTTTTTTCTACCATTTTAAAGTATTAGCATTATCTTTTACAATTTACTATGCTATGTATTTCATCTTCACATCATTTCCAAAACTGGATATAAAAATTGTGTAAAGACTTTTAGAGAGTTCTAGTTTGTTTGATGCATTTTTTGCAAATTTGACTCCATAAAAATGCATTATCACAATGTTGACTTTGCATGTAAGCATTGTGCATGTGCATAAAAGCATTAAAACTTCCTCTATTAATGAAGAGATGTCCTTCCTCTACATCTGCATTTGTGAAAGGTAAAATTTCTCAAGATTTTGGCTCTTTGGGTGACTGTATACGTGATAGTAATCTATAACGGTTTTTGATTGATCATTCCAAGACTTAGATTGCCAGTCACAGTATTTCAGATCCTGACAGTTATAAAGCCAAGTGCATACAACTACCAACCATAGTGATATGAATTTAAACATTCATGCTTTTTCACCTGTTTCTTTGTGAATACAGTTCGTCTGCCCCTAACTGGTATACACATGCAACTGTCATTAGTATACCTGAGTGTTTACGCCTGCAAAACTGTGTATGTTATTATTACCTATTTTATTGTGTAAAGTGGCCTATGAAGTGTTTTGTAGTGTATTTATATGTTTGTCAAGTAAATCCTCTTTTACAAATGTAAATAAATATATCTTAAAGAATTTATTATTATTTTTTCTGGAATTATATTTTAAGGATTTTGATTTTTTTGGGATTTTAACATTCAGGATTACAGCATTCAGGATTAGGTCTTTCAGGGTTATGGCCAAAACCCACCTGGCATATAGTAGGTGCTCAACGAATAATTGTTGCAGGCATGGAGTACAATAGGGCTGCCATGTTGCACAGCCCAGGAGGCTGTATATGATGTGCATGCTGTGCCTACCGTAAGGTTCTACCAGACTTCAGCTATGTTCCTGCAAACCCCCTGTGAAAGAGGCCCCTCAGCTGTCTGTGGTAGTGTCTGAGCATGAATCATTTCCAGATCATAGCTGCGGAGTGGTTCACCAACATATAACTGTATCTTAATTATGTTATCACAACTTCCTGGCCTCTATTGTTGACAATCCAAAATAATTGCAAAATTTAATTACCATACTCATGTGTATATGTTGGGCATTTAAAACCAGGAATTATTAAGTCAATATTTTATAAGTGATCCTCGCACTTTTTTTCCATCCTTCCAGGAAAAAGCTTTAGTATGATTCTGCCAAATATCAGTTACAACCAGGCAATATTGTCATATATTCATTGTGCCATCTATTTCCTCCTTTTCCAAAAAACACAACCTGTAGTTTGGTCTATAGATATTTGTTTACATAGTTCCCCCCTTTCTCCATAAAAATTTTGAAAAATTATGTGCCCCCAGCACATATTTAAGTAGATACTTAACATTTTCCATAAGTTTAAATAATTGCAAGGGATATAATTTCTGGCAATGGAAAATATTGAAATTTTAAAGTAAAATAGTGACATTCTTTTATATGTATCCAAGGAAGCTTAAATGTTATAATGATATGATACCAACAATTATCCATTTAAAAAATATATGAACAAGCTCTTATTTAATATTAATTAGAATATTTATGTTCTCTTATTTCTCGAAACTATAATTCATTCTACTTTCCCCACAGAATTTTTATCATGATGTAATTTTTTATATTTATAGGCTTTTTATTGATTACTCTACCATACTTCTCTGCAATAAAAATACATATATGAATTATGATTTAAATTTATTTTAATTTCCCATTACCATGATGCTGCAAGTGTTAAACAATTTTGCTAGATTGAGTCTTCATTACAATTATTACTGGTACACAATTGAGCAAAATAATTTATATATACATTTTGAAAAATAATAAAGTAAGAAGGAAACATTTTCTGGAAATGCATTTCTTCATGCAGTTAATGGGAAAATGATGGGACCCTGATTAAAGGAAGTAGCATGGATAACACCTTTTTGCTTCTTTGCCATCTCTTCCTGCTAGAATGAAAGCCCCATGAGGACAGAAATGTCTTACTGGCGTGTTCACTGTGGTAGCTCATCATCCTGAACTGTGCCTGGCACATAATAGATATTTAATAAATGTGAATTATCAAATGAAATTGTCCCTTTGCTAGTTCAAGGAGTTCTTTATGCCAGGCATGCACTTTAGTAAGATTTGGGATGGGGGTGGGGGTGCTTTTCTTTTGTAGACTAGGAGAAGGATGATGGACAGAAACAGAGGTGGGAGAGAATAAATATCTCCAAGCCCAGAGGGTTTTGATGCAGGTCAGTTTTAGGAACTCAATGATAGCAAAGTTGAGGACACAAAATCTAACACTTCAGTGCTCAAGTACCTTATAACGTCTTCATATACCTCCTGGGTGGGCATGCCCCAGTCTGAAGATCTCAGGGCTTTATAACATTAATCAAAGATGCAATACTATTGTTTTTAAAAGAGAGAAAGTGTGTTAGCATCAGGAAGAATCAGAAGCAAAGCTTCTTTTGATTGTAATCATTTCAGTCTGGAAGCTTCCCAAACCAGGATCAACCTAAAAAGAAATGTTGGATGAGAAATGTATGCTTTAACTTTATCCCACAGTAGGAAAACTTGGAAAGCAGGTATACGGAAGGATGTGATCATCTCAACTTCACATCGAACATGGAAGGAGTCAACATAAACAAAAATAAATTGAAATTATGTTAACTCTCAAAGCCCGGATACTTTCATACGGGCACACACACACAGACTAGGACCCACAAACTCACTCACACATTCAAATATTTATGGAATGGCCACTATGTGCCAGATACAGTGCTGTTTGTAGGGAAACAGTGACAAATTGTGCACAAATGCACCTCTCCTCATGCAACTTAGAGTTGATGCCGACATGGCCAATGTTCTCAGCATTGTGCTACAAGTTATTTCCAATAAATCCTATTTCAGAAACAGAAAGAAACCTCATGATTTGGATGGTAGAGGAAGAAAAGATATGAGACCGTAAAAGTTTCCTATTCTTTTTTGTTTTTCTAGTCAAATACAGTTTTTCAAGGTAAATTATCCACAATCTAGTAAAGGGCCTCAAATGATTTCAAATCTACTACTTGGAAGCTAAAAAGACAAATTGAATTGAATTTTTAGTTTTCACAGGGTACAGATAAATCCCCATCATCTGTTAACATCAGATGGCTTAACAGCTCAAGCTGGTCTTGCTTAGCAGTCTTCTTCCTATTGTCTAATCTCCAGACACGGCCTCACAACACCCTAACAGACCAGTTCTCCATGGCCTTTCAAAAGCTGCATTAGTTGTCTTTCCTCTTGCCTAGTGCGCGCGCGCGCGCACACACACACACACACACACACACGCACACACTCACTCTCACAGCTTACAAAGACTGAAAAAACTGAAGGCGTATTTTCTGTAGCACTTCAGTTCATGGTAATAACTTCAATATA
Organism: Eulemur rufifrons; assembly: GCF_041146395.1. Classification (NCBI taxonomy): domain Eukaryota; kingdom Metazoa; phylum Chordata; class Mammalia; order Primates; family Lemuridae; genus Eulemur; species Eulemur rufifrons. Next base: position 27,167,849 of record NC_091011.1, on the reverse strand, counting down.
AATGTTGACTCATAGGAAAACAGTAGCCAACTGAAACTGTAGCTTAAGAAATGAAGCACAAAGCTAGACCTTATCCAAAGATACCAGTTCTGTCTCTGTGCTGCGGCAGGGGTTTACCCTCACTATGGAGACAAAATACATCTTTTTGACAGCATGCAGCACAATTAGGAAAACAATTCTAAAGACTTCCAATTAAGGGTGCCATTTCTACCAATTAAGACAAACCCAGGTCCAGCCCAAGAAGTATCTGAGGGACACAAATCCCCTCCCAAATGCATTAAATGAAAACGGGGCTTCCATCCTCTTCTCAGGATGCTCCCTGATAATGTCCCCAGTCATCCATGTACCTCCCACCTCCAGGCAAGGGGTATGTGCAACCGAACCTTCAAGCAGAGACATATTATGATTTTTAACTTGGATTAGAAGCTTTTCAAGATAATTGTCTCTTCCTGTTTTGTCCTCTGGCAAGAGCTTCCCCTCCTTCATTCGGTCACATAGTGGTTTCCTTCTAAAAGACTTCAACTTTTGGGAAATCCACAAGGAGAAACTAGGAGAATTCACACAACCACAGAAAATTGGGTACACAGCTGTTAATAAATTTCATTGTCCTTTTATCTCCAACCACTCTGCCATCAGAGAGAAAGAGAGAGAGAGTGAGAGAGTGTGTGTGTTTGTGTGTGTGTGTGTGAGTTGTGTATTAACCAGAAGTCTGAAATCTTATAGTTCTTTTGATCCGGTCAGCTCTTGTTCAGAAGGGAAAGGGAGGGCAGAAGGGAGCCAGGACACCAGAGGGAGGGTTAATTACTCAGTCCTACTCTTCCCTTCCCCCTCAAAAATGTCACTTACAGATTAAACACCAAGGAAGATTTGCCTTGGGATCAGACCTAGCTCTGACTCTCTACCTTGCCCCTTCTCGTGTGCCAGGGAACCTCTATTTCACTTGTCATACCTCAATTTTATCCATAAAATGGTGGTGTAAGGACAACGCCCAGCATTTAGTAAGTGCTCAACCAGTGTTGGTGGAAAGGTTCCTAATAACAACTATAATAGCACCAGTTAACTTTACTGATGATTTACCATGTGCAAGGCACTAAAGTAAGAATTTTAATCTGCTCCACAATTCCATGAGCTACATACTATTTTATGTATACTGTTTTAATCACTAGAAAGCTAAGGAACAAAGGTTGAATATCTTGCCCGAGCCACCTCACTGCCAAGAGACAAAGCTTATGCTGTACTCCAGCGGTCAGGCTTACAGCACAGTCCCATAAGCCTTTCCACTATCATGGAAACGTCTTATAATCTGGGGTGTCCAACACGGCTGCCACTAACTACATGTGGCTGTTGAGCACTTGCATGTGGCTGGTGCCACTGAGGAAATGAATTTTTTATTTTATTTAATTTAAATTTAAATAGTCACATGTGATTTAGTTGCTATTACATCAGACAGCCCAGCTCAAGAGGCTACACTGTTAATTACTAAAGATCAGGCACACCCAGTGTAGGCAAGAGACTTTTAAAAAGACAGTAATAAAATTGGGACTACTTTATTTATATGTTATTGTAATATGGGGGAAGAACATTGTTTCATTACTAGTGATAAAATATTGTCACATTATTTTCTACTTACCTTCTACCCATGTGGCAAACTTTTTTTTTAAATCAAAAAGTACTGTATTATTTTTAAAAAGTCAAATGTTCAAAAGTGTATAATCTATTTAATGAAATTTCTTCTCTCTACCACCCCCCCATCCTAATCCCCTCTAGAACAGAACATACAAATTATATTTTGAATATATATGTATATGAGTCCACACACAGAGGGAACAAAATGGAATCAAACCCAATTTGTTGTTCTACATTTTCTTTACCGAAAACCACATCTTGTTCACCTTCCATGTTGATTACATACATACCTACCTCACTCTTTCCTGATAACTATTTCATTGTATGGCTTCATCATCATTTATTTAACTGGTCCTCTATTGATGGACATTTTGATTAATTCTAAATTTTTGCCTTTAAATATAATACTCACCATAGAGTTGTAGTTCTGTAAGACTGCTCTTTAAAAGTGATTCAGACCAGGCACTGAATCGTAGCACTCTGGAAGGCTGAGGCAGGAGGATTGCTTGAGCTCAGAAGTTCAAGACCAGCCTGAGCACCCTGTCTCTACAAAAAATAGAAAAAATTAACTGGGCATGGTGGTGCATGCTGTAGTCCCAGCTACTTGGGAGGCTGAGGCAGGAGGATCACTTGAGCCCAGGAGTTTGAGGTTACAGTGAGCTATGATGGCACCACTGCACTTTAACCCGGGCAACAGAGTGAGACTCTGACTCAAAGAAAAAAAAGGGAGGGTTCATCAGACATTGTTGCTTGTCCACCTAAAAGACATCCCTCCACCTCTTCTTTGCTAACAGAATCGACTTGGTTCAGGGGCCACCCCCACTCCTCAAGACTCAGACTTAAGTCTTGATTGGTTTAGGCTAGTCAAGCGATCCCATTCCTGTCAGCAGGATTGGTTAATGCCTAGGTATCCAGCTCAATTCTTCCCAGTGGAAAATAGCAGAAAGTGGCTGGAAGTCTTGAGAAAACAAGGGGTGCAGGGACATTCTTCTGTGAGGGCTGCAGCCATCACATTGCCATGAGAGAACCTAGCCTGGAAATGAGGCAAAGAAGTAGAAGATGGCAGAGGACAAAGACGGAAAGAAGCCAGATCTTTAACGCACCGTTGATCTGCCAAAATCAACCAAGCCTGGAGCCTTCCTACCTTTGGGCTTCTTGGAAAATGAGTTACTTTTCCTTTCAGCCAGTTGAGTTTGGGTTTGTATTAGTTAGAACTAAAACTCTCCTAACCGATACAAATGGAATTGCTGGTTCAAACGCTGTGCACAGTTTTTATTCCGATGGGTACCCTGGAGTCACTTCTGTTTAACCTTTTCATAGCAGAAAGGTCTCAATGCCGAAAAGGCTCAATGGCTTGCGTGCATCTTCCATCCTCTGGAATAGCAGCTTTACTGCCACAGTCGTCCAAGCGTATTTGAGCAGCTCTCCACCAGTATCCCCTGGCTACTGATGCACACAGATGATGCTGAATTAAATGTAAAACCAGAAATCTGACCAGACAAAAGGTGAAGATCTTCCAGATCTGTACTTCCTAGCCCTTTTCATATCATGTTACTTACATAAAATGATAATATTTTAGGGTACATTGGGGTAAATGGATAATACCACTCAGAGCCAAGGGTTTTCAGCCTAAGGATTCCAGCCACTCTAGGTCCTGCCTGTCCTTCCTGAAGCAGAGGAGATCAAGTTTTTGGCCCACCTGAAATCCATCCATGGAATGCTGCTCATAAGGTCTTCTTTAGAAACAGTTTTTGTGTTTCATTGATTCTAGGCAACATACTTTATCCCACATTGCAACATCTCTGAAATTAGGATGCATCTTACAACCAATAACACCTTATACGTGCTGTCAGCCAGGTGGCAGGCATAATGTCACTGACATTTTGCACACATTCAGTCTGATAATCTTTTGTTAGCCCCACTAGTAAGGTCCAGAAAACCCCAGCATCATGGGGAGTTAGTGTTTAATGGGGACAGAGTTTCAGTTTGACATAACGGAAAAGGTTCTGAAGATGTATGGCGGTGAGGGTTGCTCAACAAACACTGTGAATGAACTTAAGGCCATTGGAATGTACACTTAAAAATGGTTAAAATAGTAAATTTCATGTTATATATATTTCACCAAAACTAAAAGCAGGAAAAAAATGGTCTAGCATCAACCTTTGCAGAAACAGCAGAGACGACAGTGGAGCACTCTTTCAAGAAACACTGCATCTAGACCTGTGCTCTTGATGGCACAGAAGATGACACTATGTGAAAAAAATCTATACAGACATGACGTCTCTGAATATGAAGAAGTTTTAGAAATACTTCAACCAATTAATTTCTGTTATAGTTTCTCTTTTGATGTATTCATAGAAATGATATGAGACCAAAATATATATATATATAACCAGGCAATTCCCCATCTGACCCTCCAGATCCACTCTCCACCCTGCTGTACGCCCTGAAGGCTGACCTCTTGGGACTGTATCAGCCGGGCCCCTGCCTCTGGCTTCCAGACGGGCTCAGCCAATGGGAAGCAATGGCAAGAGCTGGAGGGCAAGAGGAGAGAGTTCAGAGTATTCACTCCCTTGGCTCCCTCCTCCAGAGCTGTGGGTTGGCAATGGCTGCATTCCTCCACCAAAGGCCATAGCTCCTGTGGGGCAGCTCATTCCTACAGCCTGGGCTCCCTCCAGGACCTGTCCCCTCCTCTCACCCCTTGACAGCTGTGCATGGTCACAGCTTCCCACTGCTGCCAGAGCCAGAGCACTTCTCTTCCCTGTTGGCTTCCCTCACCCCTGCCCACACCCTTTGTATTATTCCTTTCAGCAAACTCTCTTCCGTGGCCCCTCTCCTCTTGAGTGTGCTATGGCAATGGTTGATTTCTCAGATTTGATGAACGAGGGTAAAGCTTCCAATTTGCCATCAAGGGTTAAAGAGATCTTTCCAATGTTACACTTCCAGAAATAATTTGGAATTACAGCCAAGCAACTTTAATGTTTCAAAATATCATACACAATGCAGCTTAGCACTTCCTCAGGTTAGTACTACCAGCAAAATGTGTATAAGGGCTTCAGGAACAGGCTCCTACATGTTGTCCCAGGTCAGTGAGACTTCCTGCTCTCATCCTAAGCCCACCCACACCGCTTCTGTCCCTGCCACTGGCCCTCATGGCGTCTCCCCTGCATCACTCTAATAGCTTCATAACTGGCTACTCTGCCGGCAAACAACTCGCCCTTCCCTCTGCTGCCAAAATACGTTTTCTACAAAAGCAGAGTTGATCAGGTCATTTATCTACTTAAGATCTTTTGTTGCATCCCATGGCTTTCAGGGTGCAGTTCAAACTTTTAAATGTACCACACAAGGCCCTTTCTGGTTTACACCTGCCAATCTCCTTAGCCTCATTTCCTGTGGCTCACTTACATGTGCCCTTTATGCCTGCCACACATAGAGACCTACTGATTCCTAAACACTTCACATGTTGCATACGTCCATGAGTCCGTACTTGCTGTTCCCTTGAACTACAATGCCCTTTCCTCCCTTCATTCAGGTACCTCCTACTCATCCTTCAATAGTCAGCTCAGTTATCACCTCCTCTGGGAAGACTTCCGGGATGTTCCCAGTTGATTTAGTGGCACTACGTGTATCACACCGAAATGGCCTACATCTGGGGGCTGACACATGGTAGGAACTCAAACGTTGTTGAATGAATGCATTAATGCAATTTACTTATTTTCTGTTTCTATTGCTTGTCTTGTAGTATATCAACCAGTAAACTTTTTGAAGATACTGCTATTCTTTGTCTCAGCACTCAATTCTGCCCAGTGGTAAAAGTGATTAGTAGACTCAAAATAGTCAAATAACCCCCAAAGTAGTGCTACCACCAGGCCCTGGAAACCAACCTCCCATGCTAATGACAGACTGAGTACTTGCATTGAACTAAGCCCTAATTATGTTACAGTGCCTTTAACTTTGAACCTAGACTCCCAGGCTTTGTGCTATGCCGTAACCAATTAGGCAACCAAATGATACCCAGTACAGCGCAGCTGCTAAGATCACAGACTCTGATCAGACTGCTTGGGTCTGTACCTTGCTTCAGCTACTGATTAGCTGTGTACCTTGAGCAAGTTATTTAATCTCTCTATGCCTCAGTTTCCTTATCTGTAAGATGGGACTCAACAGTACTGAGCTCATGGAGTAAATGATTTAGATATGTGTTTATAACAGCGCTTGGCTCAAAGTCAATGCTGTCTGGCTACTAGCTATTTTTTTGTATTTCTCCTATTAACTGGCAAAGAGAGAGAGGCATATCTAAGAAGCAAAGCAGAGAAGTCATTCCGGGAGTGGCTTTTTGCTGTGGTGAAGCCACTGCTAGCTCTCCTAGAGCCTACATAATGAATTCGCAGATCAAAATCTCGAGACCTGTGTCTAATACTGCCAGGGCTCTACTGAAGAGACATCATCTTCCCACCACCTGGCACCTCCAACGCTACCAAAGCAAAAGGTATTTTTTAATTCCTTACATGTCACCCATAGTTGTGTGAACAATGAGCTCTGCCTTTTTCTTTTCCTGCCCACAGCTTTTGTATTTGTAAGGTTTCCTCTGTGTCTGTAGTGATTATCCCATGAAAGCTCCCTGTATGTACTGCCACCATGCATAAGAAGATTTAAGTCAAATAACGAGAGAAGTTTAGCAAAAAAGTATTTTCTGAACATCACCCGTGGACTAGATGGCAGCACTCCTGTGGCTCCTGGGGACCCTGATAAGTATGTTGTCCACCGCACTCCTAACTATTAAAGGATATTTGAGAGCACTCGGAGTTCTTTGGCATCAACACTCTTTGAAATGCAAGGTTACCTAGAATTCTACTGCTGGAAGATGTGTTGGACATTACAAGGGAGGCAGCAGCGGCCCAGGGATGTGGTTCCCCAGCTCCTCTGCCTCCCCACTGAAGATCTTTTATCACACCCCACACCTCCCAGACTTTGCATTTGAAAATAAAAAATGCTGTTTTTATTAAAATAAAAAGTCAGGAGGCTGAGGCAGGAGGATCACTTGAGCCCAGGAGTCTGAGGTTGCAGTGAGCTATGATCACACTACTTCACTCTAGCCTGGGCAACAGAGCCAGACCCTGTCTCCAAAAAAAAAAAAAGGCTATCAGTGTTTAGTGACATATTCAGTCATGTGCCACATAACATTTCAGTCAATAAGGGACCACATATACAACAGTGGTCTCATAAGATTATCATGGAGCTGAAAAATTCCTATGGCCTAGTGACACTGTAGCTGTCATAACATGGCAATGCAATTACTTTAATTTTTATAAATTTAGTATAGCCTAAGTGTACAGTGTTTTATAGAGTCTGCAGTAGTGTCGTGCAGTGAAGTCCTAGGCCTTCACATTCACTCACCACTCACTCACTGACTCACCCAGAGCCACTTCCAGTCCTGTAAATTCCACTTGCAGTAAGTGTCCTCTCCAGGTGCACCATTTTTTTTATCTTTTTACCTATTTTTACTGTGCCTTTTCTATGTCTAGGTATGTTTGGTTACACAAACACCGTGTTACAATGGCTGATAGTAGTCAGTACAGTAACACACCGTACAGGCTTGTAGCCTAGGAGCAATAGGTTCTTACCACACATACTGGGTGTGTAGTAGGCTATACCATCTAGGTTTGTATGAGTACACTCGCTCTTTGATGTCCACACAATGACGAAATCACCTAACAACGCTTTTCTCAAAAGGTATCCTCATCGTTAAAAGACGCATGGCTGCAGTTTCAGTGCACTTATTGTTTGGTTCATTCACTTGAAATGCCTAAAATAGACTCGAGGGCCTGCGCCATGCAAAGTGGGTTGCTGGTGATGGTTTCCTTCAGCGCAGCTATCCAGGTTAAAAGGGTACCACGGCCTCCCCAGCATTCCCTGTTCTCCCTTCCCTGACATACTTACCACCCTTCTGATTATTTTATATTCACATTGTCTATCTCTTGCATGAGGATGACCTCCAAGAGGGCAGGGATTTTGGCCTATTTTGTTCACTGCTGCATCTTCAGTGTCTAGAATAACACCTGAAGCTCAGGAGGTGACAACCCACTGGTGACTAAGGCAATGTCAGGTTTACAGTTAGCACCCTCAGACTGCCAATTTTCCTCGTTCCTACTCCTGGCATCCTTAGCACCAGAGTAAACCACAGCCCTCCTGTCTGGTTAGTCACAGAAGACAAAGCAAATCATGAAAGAATAAAGTCAAACCAGACCAAATCATGTCAGGGACTCCAAACCTTACCTTTCTTTGGAGGTGAGATCCTGATCTAATTCCTTTGCACAGACAGACCACTCTCCCAGTCAACCACCCCAACCTGTACCCTCAAAAGAGTCACACGTATTCTCTTACCAAGTTGGTTTAAGTTTTTGTCAGAGATCAGTATTTTCACAATACCTTTTGGACACAAGAATCAGGAAAGAGAATCCTCTTTACGAGTAAGCATACCTTACATCTCAAATGAATACAAAAAATTTCTGAGTTCGAATCACTTTATTTAACTGCACAAATATAATTCAGTCATCTTTTGAGTAAAGAGTTGAGGAACTGAAGCAAAACAGTCACTGATGGAAAGGTGGGAGAATGGATAACAGACACGTAAAAGAGAATACAGGCTACCTCAGGATAGAGACACAGTATTCCTGTGAAAAGCAACAGGAGGTCTTATCATTATGTTCTAACATCAAGCAACTGAATACTTTTCTCCCCACTGATCCTTCCTCCATTATCAGCCCTCTCCCAGTGATAAGCCAACTGGAATATACCAAAGTGAAAAAAAAAAATGGTGGCTTTTTAAAATCAAGGACCTCCCAGAGACACAAACAGGCAACCCAAGTCTTCTGAACATCAGGAGGTGCTTCCCTCACTTGGCTGTCAGCAGCATGGGCACAGGAACCATCTCCTTTTCTTCCACCACCCTGTCCCCTGTGCCTGGCACCCAGCAGGTGCCCACACGTGTGTGTTGGATAAGTGCCTTTGTTAATAAGTTTTTGTAATTCCTTGGATCAAACAGCTCTCCAGCCAAAAAGCTCATAAAACCAACATAGGGCAATGTCCACCAGACAGGACTATAACTCAGTGCCAGTCACTGGCCCATTGTACAGAGCAGGCTATTGAGAGGAACTCAGCAACCTAAATCCACATTCCAGGGATGAGAACAGCAGGCTCTCCACGAAAAGTATCTCCACAGCCCAAAAGTATAAATAGCACCTTCCCCCACAAGTGTCTTTCAAAATGCTTTCTTGGAAAAAGTTCTTCCTTTCCATTAATCAAACTTAATTTTAAAAAAGTCAACTAGACCTAAATCAGAAACAGAATTGAGAGTAGATCTCCAAACTCAATCTTTGCAGGCTCTCATTTACCTAGCAGGTCACTTGAGTAAAAGGACCACTATCCATGGCTTCTGTACAAATCCATTTCCTTCTTTAAGGGTAGAGAGTTTAAATTCCTGTGAGGCACTGCACACCAACACACCCATTAATAAATCTGCAGCTCCCCTCTGCTCGCTCAGTAAGTGAAGCCACTCTTTGAATACCTTTTAAATAACCTTGACAAGCCCAGAGCTTTTTTATTTTTTTCAAAAAACTCTGCAGTCAGACTTCCACCAGGGTAAGATGCAGTGAGAGAGATTTGGGGGATTTTGCTTCCATTTATGTAGTTTAACCCACCGGCTTCAAAGGAGTTCAAGTTCTTCCAGCAGCACTTGGGACCCCCTCTGGCCTCGCCCCTCCCCCAAGGGAAAGGCGCAGCGACGTGGCCACCAGGGCCACCTCGGCCCCGGCGTCTGGAGCCCTCGCAGCGGCGGCGACCACAGCCTCTAGAGACAAAGTTCTGTAGTGCACTGACTTCTATCATACTCAGAGTCGGAGTGTCTCAGAACTTTGCCTCAAAAGACCAAACGTGCTGTCTTCCTCTACAAGTTTCTTCCCGCAGGTGTGCTCCCCCCACCGTCAGCTAAGACAAAGAAGAAGAATTCGTTAAAAGCAATTTAGCTCAGGATGCGACCGATAATGGAACGGGTCATTAATTATGGAAAGTTACTGCCGCAGTCAGCAGGAGCAAACGCCCAACAGAAATGGTGTTTTAGCAGCCCGGTTCTACAAATTCTGGTCACAATGTCAAAGCGAACGGGCTGCAGGAATCACACACTCTCCCCCTCCTTCCTGCCCATCCCCAGATTAGAACCCACTCCCACTGGAACCCCCACCTCTTCGGTACTGTTATTTAAACTTTTGCAAGCAGCTAACTCACTCCATCTAACTTGTGGCAACTTTTTACCTTCCCATCTGGAAAGTTGGTGGGGGAAGGGGACTACAAGAGGACGAATTTTCGGAGCTGGAAGAGCTAAAAAGGGGGACCAATACAGGCCCGGGAAATGCCCCACTGATGGGACGACCCAAAAAAGCAAGGCTTTGCGGGGCCGCCCCTGCGACTCCCCTTACCCAGCCATTTCCACCACTCTATTCTCAGTCTGCCAGCAGCCTGCGCCCAGCCCCGGGAACTCGGGTCTATGCAGTCCTAGCTCCTCCACTCCACCCACCCACTCTTTGGGATTCTCCCGGCCCCACACAGCTCCCCGCGGACCCTGTCTGCACACAACCTTCCCCCCTTGCTCACAGTCGCCAACACCAGCTCTTAGCACCCGCCCTCAACCCTGTCCCGGTGGTATATGCGACCACCTTCCCACCCTCCCCCTCCCCCCACATACCGCACCTGAACAGCTGTTGCGCCCGTGCAACAGGTCTGGAAAGTGCCTTCCCCATCTTCCCCCCACCCCCTCGCCACCGCCCCGTTTCCTACGACCCCTAAGAGCCAGGGCCAGAGGTGCAGTGGGCTGCGTCCCTCGGGCTGGGGTGCACAGGCGGCTGGCGAAGTGCGGGGCGCCCCGAGGATCCAGGGGCTGGGGGCGGTGGTCGCGCTCCTGCCTCCCCCGGCCGGGACAGCCTCTTGGGTGGCCCCATGCGAGCCCGCCGCAGGCTCCCCAGCCTGTCTCTCCAGCGCTGGCCGCCAGGCATTCCCCGGCCGGCTCCCCCCCTTGCGCTCCGCTCCGCTCCCTTCCATCTTGACTTTTGCCGACGTGGAAATTTTGGGTTTGGAGACGACCTGCGCTCTTATTGGCTGCCGGCGGGCGGGGTCGGAGGTCACGGCTGCTCTCGCTATTCCGCGCCAAGGGGAGCCGCTCAGCGGCTCGTGTCAAGTCAGCAGGTTCCCTCCGCCTCCCCCGGGGTCACGTGCGCCCCAGGCGGGCCCCGGAGACGCCTCCTTATGCAAATAGAGCGGGCGCGCGGGGCTGGGGGCGGGGGCGGCGGCGAGGGTGGGCGGGGGCGCGCGGGGCAGGGGCGGGGGCGCGGCTCGCCGGCCCAGCCGGGGGCGGGGCTGGGAGGGGCCGGGAGGGGCGGCGCGCTCCAGGTGGCCACCTGGCTTGGCGGCCTGCCCCGCCCCCCTGCGCATCCCCCTCCGCCACCCTGCCTGTTCGGCCTCCGGTGACAGTCGGGCCCGACGCTGTCCCGGGTCGGCCCCGCTGGGCCCAAGGAACCCGCGTTTTGCAAGATGTCCCTGAATGCCCGCTTCCCCCGGAGCCCAGGTTGGGCCCGGGTCTCTCCCGGGCTAGAGAAGAAGAGGCGGCGCTGCCTACCCGGCAGAGTACGAAATAGAAACCTCGAGGACAGTTTCCTCCGCCGGCAGAGAGTTGAGAGAACTAATAGCGAGATTCTCGGTAAGAGAATTCTAGGACAAAGCAAAAATCAAGAATTCATCGAGGTTAAAAATCGTTTCTTTTAATTAACTGCCCACCACCCAAATAAACAAGAGGCCAAAGAGCTAACTAAAAGTGGTAAAAATGCCAGTTCTGAATTTTTTTTTTACACGTCTACGGGGACTAACCGAAATTGCAGTCCGTCTCGGCCCTGACGTCCGCTGGGTACTGGGCACCCGAGACTGGCACGAGGGGATACGTTCTCCTCCCCACATCTGGATGGGGTGTGACTCGGGGGAGCTCAGAATTCCCTACGAAGAAGTCACGGGGCATGTAAAAAGAATCAATTCTTAATGTGGTTTCCCAAGCACGCCAAAGAAGGTGCTTTTCTAGAAAGAAAGGGAAATCGATGAGTGGCCACGTGACCAGGATGTCTTCCTTCCCTCCCCCCTCCCCAAGGAAAAGAAAGTAATGGCATTGCAAAGGTAGAGCCCGTGTTCTAAACGTGACTCTGACGGTTACTGTAAGATCTGCCACCCTCTAGTCACCAAGGAAAAAGCAGGGGGCTGCATGTTTTAAAAATATAAGTATTTCTCCGAACTGGCCTAGGTTTTTTTCCCCCCTTCGTGTAATATAGTATCTGTATCATATTTATAATTTTTCCATCTTAAGTCTGGCCGAATGATCCAGAAAAACAAAAGATACATTTTTATGGGAAGATTCTTACCTGGAAAATTCTTCCCATTCTCTCTTCTTAATTTACTTTCCTTCTCCCCATTTCCCCCTATGGAAAGATAAATCATTGCTCCTTCCAACTGTTTATCCTCAAGGATCTTTCTCTCCACTCTCCTTTCTCTTCCCTGTCCACACTTGCTTGTTTATCTGACCATTCCCGGTGGCAGGGGCCTCTCCCCAGGCATTGTCTGCTCCAGCCCCCACCCCCTCCTCGGCCCAGGCCTGCCGGCACTGCTTGCTGGGCCCGGGAGTCGGTCCCGGCTCTGCCGCCCGTTCTGTTATGTGCACTGGAATATTGATTTTTCAGTGTGTGTGCGCCAGCTCTGTAAAAATCAATATTTCAGTAGCTCGAGCACAGCGCAGGGCAGTGTAATGGAGCCGGCCTGCTGATGTAACGTGCGGGGTCCACCCTCCGCGATTGAGGTCAGTCAGAAAATGGCAGTGTGCTTTCCTATTTCATTGTTTGCTTCAGAGACAGGGAAGGAGTTTGCGTACCGTTGTGTACATCCGATCCCGGGACCAAGTAACCTCACTGCTGTTGGGTAACAAGCGAACCAAGTTAGGAAAAAACAGCAAAAGGGTGATGATGGGAAACCTGGTTATCCATTCCAAGAAGTCTTACAATAAAACATTAGGGGAGGGGGAGTTGTTGTCTGCCAGCAATCCTTCCACATTGCACAATGAGAAAATGAAAATAGGCTCACTCCAGGAAAGGGCTAGAGTGTATCTTTTAATATTGGATATGTGAGCTTACGATTCTTCCGCCCTTAAAACATGCTTCCGACTAAAAGGACAAGAGATTTCTTGCATGATTTGAAGGGGAAAAATATCAATAATGGTACGGATTTGGAGGCTGACCTCATGACATTTGCAGCAGATGTGGAAAGAGGGCTGGCCTTGGAGTCAGGTGGGTGGGCTCTCACCAGGCACTCCCCAGTAGCGAGCTTCTAGTAAGCCAGTTCCCCTCTCTGGGCCTCAGGGGCTTCACCTGTAACTTAAAGGGTTGGACTAAATGACCTCTAAATACCCTCTCCCTCTAACACTTATGATTCTACAGAAGAAATAATGTTATAACTAAAACTTTTAAAAAACTGGCCGGGCGCGGTGGCTCACGCCTGTAATCCTAGCACTCTGGGAGGCCGAGGCGGGTGGATTGCTCAAGGTCAGGAGTTCGAGACCAGCCTGAGCGAGACCCCGTCTCTACTAAAAATAGAAAGACATTATATAGACAACTAAAAAAATCTATATAGAAAAAATTAGCCGGGCATAGTGGCACATGCCTGTAGTCCCAGCTACTCGGGAGGCTGAGGCAGTAGGATCGCTTAAGCCGAGGAGTCTGAGGTTGCTGTGAGCTAAGCTGACGCCACGGCACTCACTCTAGCCTGGGCAACAAAGTGAGACTCTGTCTCAACAAAAAAAAAAAAAAAAAAAAAATACAACTACATTGATTATGTACCATGAATAAGAAAAATAAATTAATACCAGAAATGGTACAGAAACAGAAGGTAGGTGTGCTCCCTACTCTAGTTGTGTTTTGTTTTGAATTATATTCCAATGCAATCTTTTTGGAGGGTAATTTGACCATTTTCTAAAATGTACTTCTTTTGAACTAGCATTTCTAAGAGTTTTTCCTAAAGAAATAATTAATATCATTAGAAAGTGTTCATCACTGCCAATTTTATAATATGGAAGCATTAGAAAAAAATCTAAGTATCCAATAATAAGGGATTTATTAAATAATATATGGGTAGTGGTACATTTATTGAGCGGAACACAACTATTTAATGTGGTGGTGCTGAATGACTATCAAAATATGGAAGAATTGCTTTTATTGAAATGTATGTACTATGTAAATTTATATCTATCTCTATATATCTCATAGTAAGTAGTAAAGGATATAGTCTCTGAAGCCAGATGGCTTGGATTCAAATCCTGTCTCTACCCCTGGCTAGCTGTGTGGCTTTGGTCAGCTATAAATTAGGTGTTTCATATTGGTGCCGTAACAAATACCACAAACTTAGTGGCTTAAAACAACACAAATTTATTATCTTACACTTCTGGTGGTCAGAGTCCAAAATAGGTTTTGCTGGGCCAAAATCAAGGTGTCAACAGTGCCATACTCCTCCAGAGACTCGAGGGAATAATCTGTTTCCTTACCTTTTCTGGAGGCCTCTTGCATGCCTTGGCTTGTGGCCCCTTCCTCCATCTTGAGAGCTCAGCATTCCAACCTCTGCTTTGGTCATCACATCTTGTCTCTGACTCTTATCTTCCTGCTTCCTTATTACAAAGATCCTTGTGATTACATTGAGCCCACCTAGATAATTCAGCATAATCTCCCCATTTCAAGATTCTTAATCAATCTGTAAACTTCCTTTTGCCATGTAGGTTAAGGTAAGACGTGATAGGTTCCAGGGATTGGGATGTGGACAATTTAGGGCCATTATTCTGTCTACCATGTTGGGCTAAAATCAAGGCATCAGGAAGGTTTCATTCTTCTCTGGAGGCTCAAGGGGAAAATCTGTTTTCTTCCCTTGTCAGTTTCAAGAGGTTGCTCTCATTCCTTGACTCATGGCCCCCTGCTCCATCTTCAAAGCCAGCAGTAGCTGGTTGAATCATTCTCACAATTGCATCCCTCTGACACCACCTCTGCTGCCTCTCTCTTCCCATGTGATGACTTTGGGCCCACCTGGGTCATCTAGGATACTCTCCCTATTTTAAAATCAGCCAATTACCAAACTTAATTCCATCTGCTACCTTAATTCTCCTTTGCCCTGTAGCATAACATCTTCACAGGTGGGTGGGGAACCTGCGGCCTTAAAGCCACATATGGCTCTCCAGATCCCCCAGTGCTTGCGTTCCTTCGACCAAATCCAAACTTTGGATTCAGTCAAAAGGCCTCACTCAAGGATCCGGAAGGCCACATGTGGCCCTGAGGCCACAGGTTCCCCACCCCTTATTCTACATCATAGAGCTGTGGGAAAGATTAAAAGAATCCATACATGTAAAGCATTTAGAATAATGCCTGGTACGTGACATAATAAGCACTCCATAATAATTAGCAAATAGTAAGCAATGCATAATGATTATCTGTTGTAGTTATTATCCAGAAAGGAAATACTGAATATAAGCAGTAGTTGCAACTGGAAGATGAGATTAAAACTGGTTTTTATTTTTTTCATTTGGCTAATATTTATTTTTTCTTTGTCTACCATGAACATGTATTTTTATTTGGGCACTTAAAAAAATTGAAATATAAACAAGACAAACCAGTAAAGGTGGTTGTCATAGTATAATAGGAAAAAGTTTGGTGCTAAAAGGTCCAGGTGCTCACCCCACCAATTCAAAACACAAATTGTGGTATTGGGCAGTTGCTTTACCGCTCTGCACTTCAGTTTTCCTCGTCAGTAACCTGAGAGAGATAAACTGTATTTTTTGTAAGGTCCTTCTAGTTCTAAATGCTATGCACCGAAAATATTAAAGATTAACAAGTTGATGAATGGTAAAACAAACAAGAAAACACTGCTTAGTATGTAAAGAACTCTTACAAAATAAGTAAGAAAAGACAGACCTGTAGAAAAAAAGTGGCAAAAGGCATAAATAAACATTGCGCAGAAAAAGAAATGGCAAATAAGCATAGGTAAAGATGTTTAGCCTTGTTAGTAACAAGAAAATACAATTTAAGACTTCAGTGAGATACCGTTTTGTACCCACTAGGTTGGCAAAAATTCACAATCTGACAAGGTAAACAGATGGAGATGGTGTCAATCAGTGGCAATTGGGGTCTACTCACACAATGGGTTATTATACAGCAATGAAAATGAACAAAATATAGCTCCTCGCAAGCCTTTGGATGAAGCTCAGGAACATAATGTTGAACAAAAAAAAGCAAGCCCCAAGAGACTACAGATACTATAATATGATCCTATTTTTATAAAGCTCAAACACAAGCAAAACTAAACATATTTTCAAGGGATTCATAAAGTGATAAAAAGCAAGGAAATGATAAATAGAAAATTCAGGATAGTGGTTACTGGTAGGGGGTGGAAGAAAGGAGGGTGGGGAGGGAACCCAAAGGTGGATGCAACTGGTAATGTTCTAGCTCTTAAATTGGGCATAACACGCTCATAAGTGTTGATTGTGTTATGCTTCATAGCTTGCATATATGTGATAGATATATTTTGTATGTACCAAACATTTGATTAAAGTAATTTTTTTTTTAAAAAAGAATAGTGTTTAGGGGTTTCTGTATTCTAATCCAAGATGCTTTACTTCTCGTAGTGGATGCTAATCACTTAGATTACCTTCAAACTCATAAAAGCCAACTCTTTATTGGCAATTTGCTATTTGTAATCCCTCTAGTTAAACAGACTTTGTAATAGCCTCCTACATCTGGGCTTGTGCAAGAAATGTTTGCAGTTTATGCTCCAAATGAATCTCATTTTTCTTGAGGTACAGCCCCCGGGGGGTTATACCAGCAGGAGCAGTACCTCCAAAAGTCTCTTGCAGCTTGTCTTCTGTGTGCCCTTCCTTCTTGCCTGCAGCTAGCCGTTTGGGGAGCGAAACAGGAGTTCACAAATACCCAGCCCACACAGGTGAATTTGTTGCTACTCTAATTCATAACAATTTTGATTTTAATATTGAAAAACCACATTGCTTATACTCCTGCAACAATCCTGGCATTAGCATTATTTTTACTTCCATCTTTGATTCCATAGTATTCCCCAAAATAAGCCAGCTTTGTTGATGTGCCTTTCTCTTTTCTTGACTCTAAATGAAGCATTTGAAAGCAATTATCAGAACACACAGGTACCTTAATGTCAGTGTTTCCAATGAGAGGATTGGCTTACATAGGGTTTACGGAATGAAGTAGATGCTTAGTGCGTGGAGGAAGAACGAAGATGGGCTTAGGGCAGCAGTGACACCTGACATCCAAACCTCACCACTTACATCCACCTTTGGATGTTGGATGCTACAGACACTCACATCAGTTGGGTGGAGTAGTGGTTTTTAAGACTCACTACCTAAGGTGGAATGGCCCCCAACCTGTTACATACCACTTTGCACAAGGTCTTCAGTTTCAAAGACGTAGATTTCTTTTTAAGACTTTTTGTCATGAAAACTTGCCAAAAGTATACAAAAGGAAAAAATATATAATGTAAATATAGTCTGTAAAATAGATATAAAAATTATATAAAGAACCAGGCACGGTGGCTCATGCCTGTAATCCCAGAACTTAGGGAGGCCCAGGCAGGAGGAACACTTGAGCCCAGAAGTTGGAGACTGCAGTGAGCAATGATCGCACCACTGCACTCTAGCTGGGCAACAGAGTGAGACTCTGTCTCTTAAAAAAAAAAATTACGTAGAGTATAAAGAAATCCATCACCCATCACCAGTTTCAATAATTATTAACTCATGACCATTCTCGTTTCGTTTGTATTCCCCTTCCTGCCCTCCCCCACACCCAGGATTATTTTGAAGCAAATCCTCAATATCATGGGGTGTAAATGTTGTGAATGTATCTTCATGACAAACATTCCTAAAGCTCTGGAGAGTACTATTAATGGCAATATTGAGTGTGATCCCTCTCTTTGCAACATTAGTACACTCTGTTTGTTTTAATCAGCTAAATAAATGAGAAGGCCAAAGTTCTTCACAGTTGAGACTACCTTTAACTTCACAGTGGAGGGCTTTCTTGGAGAAATGCAACATATGGGACATTACTTCAGGACTTATAGGAGGAGGAGGAGCAATAGAACAATTTAACTTTTTTAAGGTTTGTATTTCTTCAGTCTTACCATCCATGGAATATTGAAAGAGTCAATGAAATAGCATCAGGTCTATTACAATAGTCTTAGCTGGTCTCTACCATGCATCCTACATAAATTGCTAGCTTTATCTTCCTGAAGTGCACCTTTGTCCATTGTTTTAATAAATTTAAGTGCCTATTATGTGCAAAGCGTTGTCCTAAGTACTGGAGAGGATTCAAAGAGGAATCAGATGTGGCTCCTGTTCTATAATAAAGAATCTCTTGGGTATTTGTCCTGAATTCCTGGGTGGGAACTTCTAAACCCTTGGAACTTTCCCAGTGATTGGAGTGCTTTTGTTATGCATGGTGGTCCCAGGACCCACCTGAGTTTATGACAAGGAGATGATTTAGGATGGGGACTGATCACGATGGAAAGACTACCCCTGTGAATAGAGGCTTGAAGTTTTGAGCCAGGTAATATCAACTCCAACTCCCTGGAAGGGAAGAGGGCTGGGGATTGAATTCAATCCTGTGACTGATGATTCATTCAATCATGCCTACATAATGACACCCCAATAAAAATTCTGGACACCCAGAGCTCAGCTGGTGAACGTAAGGACTCGCATCCTGAGTGCACACTGAGGGGCACAGAAGCTCTGTGTTTGAGACCCTTGCCCTGTCTGCGTCTTCGTTTGGCTCATCCCGGTTTGTGTGCTTTATAATAAAACCTTCATTATAAGTGCCGCACTTCCCTGAGTTCTGTGAGTATTCCAGCAAATTATCAAACCTGATGGGATCATGGGAACCCTAGAGTTTGTAGCCAATTGGTCAGAAGTGCAGGTGGTGTCGGAATCTGAAGTCAGGACAGTTTTGTTGAAGACTGTGCCCTTAGGCTGTGGAGTCCGCATCCACTCTGGGTTGCGCGTGTCAGAATTGCATTGCAGTATTGCAGCTCTTACTTTCAAACACTTACCGATTAGTAGAGGAGATAAGACATAGATGCTTAAAAACAACATTAAAAAGTATCATGCAGCAGTTACAGATGTGCCGGGGGAAACAAGAGAAAAGGAAGACTCTGGAGAAGGCCTTGGGGAGAAGGTGGTCCTTGCCTGGAGCCTTGAAAGATGAGTAAGACTTGGAGATGCAGAATTGTACTAATAGACAACATTTATCGCGTGCTTACTCTGCACTAGGCTCTGTTCTATGGCTTACATATAAATTATTTAACATACACAGTCCTATGAGGTTGCACTAATATTGTCCCTCTTTAGTAAATTGAGGCACCCAGCGATCAAACAACTTGCCAGGGTGGCCGGGCACAGTGGCTCACACCTGTAGTCCAGCTACTCGGGAGGCTGCGGCGGGAGGATCACTTGAGCCCAGGAGTTTGAGGTTGCTGTGAGCTAGGCTGATGCCACTGCACTCTAGCCTGGGCAACAGAGTGAGACTCTGTCTCAAAAAAAGAGAGAGTGTGTGTGTGTGTGTGTGTATACACACAAACACACATATATATGCAGAGAAAGACATAAAGGCTTATCTATAGGTTATTTTTACAAGGACTATTATCCATGCAATCTAATCCTGATGTCATATCAGAAGCTCAACTTCCATTCAAATAAGGTTTATAAACTTGAGGTAAAAGCTCAGTACAGTAGATCAAATACAAAGCAGGAGAAAGAAAAACAGGAAAATTGGATAAACTTCATCTGGTAGTTGACATTAGAATAGTGTTTCACAGAGGATTCTTTCTCAATTGGTGACAAAAGGTCATTTTTTAGCCTTCTTTAACCAAGAAGCTAGGAAATTTAAAAAGCTGGGTACGTGTCACATTAGAGATGGAAGGAAGAAGATAAGCTGGTATCAGTGTCCCTCCTAAAGCAAGAGACCTGTTCACCTTCTCCCCAGACCCGTGTAAACTCCCTTACTGAGCCCAGGGCTGGTTCCACAGAGGATCAGCAGTCAAGGCGAAATCCCCAAGGGTGGCCATCATCCATGCAGCTTATCCAAAGGAAGGAGACTACTGACCCTACACCTAAGCCAAGACTGTAGCCCACTGACCAGGTTGTGCAGCCGCCCCGAACCTCCAGGGAGGCGTCCACTCGTATGTAAGGATCACAGCTCCAGGAGAATGGGAACTTGGAATAGATTGAAAGCCAACTCAAAATCCTGCCCAGCGAGTCTGTCTTTATTCAATGTGTTTGTTTAGTTTAATTGAACAGAAGATTGTAAAAGACAGTTTATTCCTGAAAGCAGCTCAGACCTATTTGTTTGCTGACTCTCCTGAAACAGACCTACCAATGGGAAAGATTTTCCTAAAGATTCTTTTCAAAACAGAGTGCTTTAAACTAAATATTCAGTAGAGATCCTTATTTCCAAGCTACAGGAAGTCGAGGAGCTGGACTAGAGAAGTGAATCATATGGCTTTCAATTTCTGCAGAGTGTGTGCTGTCAAGATCTGAAGGTAAGAACAAATTGAAATGCAAAACTTTCTGCCTAAATGGAAAAGTATTAATCAAATAGCATCAGATGTGTTTTAAATTTACAAATCCCCAGGAAATTCTGTTACAAATCCCAAGCTATTTAATTTTTCTAACACCATAGTCAGAAAAACCCCAGCTTTTAACCTATAAACATCATGATCCGTTTTACCCCTTAGATGCTGATCTTATAAAACAGAATCTATAGTGTAGCCTACTAGCACTCTCTAAAAATATACAATCCCCCTTCACAGCACCTTTTAAAGATAGAGCTCCCATTACCACCCACCTCCAAAGAATCACGGATGCAAGAATCCTCAATCTCCCTTTAAACATCTCTCAATTTGGGGTCCCATGGAAAGAACAGTACATTCCGAAGAGAATTGCTCATCTTTACTCCAGGTTCTGTTCTGATCTCAGGTATTTTCTTTACAGGGGAAGAAATTCAGGAAGTCAACTCTCCAAGCTGGGATGTCTGTGGGACCCTCTGTCTGGTTGCCGGCAATCCTGCTGGCAATCCTGCAAAAAGTGGGTGCCTCTGCCCAGCACCCCAGCTACTTACTCTTGTTCTCACTCTCTCCCCTTCCTTCTGTTCCTCCTGCTCTCACATGCGGAAGAGCCTGTTTACCCTGCAGCCACTCTTGCCAGGAGACATCAGAAACCCCATGGATCTTTAGGGAAGACATATAGCACAGTACCCTGGAAGGAGAGACCAGATTCTAAGCTCTTAGGACCCTCATCCTTGGTTATCAGTCCACCTGGTGCCTCCTTTCTGCTCCAGTCTCCACTGGGGTAAGAGGTCTGGACAAGTGCCTATTTACCTGGCCATTATAGTGTCCCCACTCACCCTCTTGTTTCTCTTCCTTAGCAATAAAGCTTTTTCTTCTTCTTTAGCAATAAAATAATGATATAGCCACCACTTGGGGAATGGTTCCTGGAACTATATGAGCTAACACATCCACCCCTGCACTCCGAGCTCCCCAGCCCCTTCTTTCCACCTAACATCATATATGTTTACTCAATGATTTTGTCTCCCCGCTCTCCCCAGGACTATAAGCTCCTCAAAGGCAGGGATTTTGTCTCTCAGGGCTGTGTCCCCAGAGAGCAGCACTTATCCATGGTAGGTATTCTATAAATATTTACTGAATGCATAAATGTGCTTAGACTGAAAGATATAAACAAAGAGAGTGAAGAACAAACATGCATAAAGAAACTTTTCTAAGACTTTGTCATCTAACCATGTGATAAGTATCCTATAAAGGGTTATGAAATAACCCAAGGGGTGTTAAAACTGTCAAAGACATTCTAACCTTGCCCTCCGGTTTAGTAAGAAAAACCCACTTTTGCTTTCAGATAGATACAGTAGCCTGACATTCTTTGTGGGGATTTTTTATTTTTTAAAGAAATAATCTGTTAGGCCAGTATGTGAAACCTTCTTATTTAAAGCATATAAAATTCTGAAGTCATATCATCAAAATTGATGTTTTCCTTTTTTGTATGCTTCGACCACCACCAACTTGATATCCCTCTCAAAGTAATTCGATTATCTTTCTGGAGAAAAGTCACCTTCACCAAAGATCTATACGAATAACACATATATCTTTTTAAGCAATATCCTTTTAAATATAGAGTACAGAATCACATGGTAGTTTCTAAAATCTTCTAAACTAGTTAGAAAGTTTGTTTCTCTACAATGGTGAAAGAAGAGGGAATGGGAAGACAATGGGTTGTAACCTCATTTACTCTTCTAGTAAGATTCACTTTTTATAATTTTAGTTCTTCATATATTGTGAATGTCACAGTAAAGGGTTTCATTTACTCAGGATCGGGGAATCTCTTGTTAAATCAAAAGCCGATGAATGCATTCTCAAGGCAGCTCGGTTCAAATTTGCCAACCTATAGCAGCGATAACTCTGCTCTAGATTTGATTTTGTTTATTAAATATGAGTCACATTATTGGAGTGGAGTGGAGTCACATTATTGGTACTGGTCCTCAGGCTTATTTCTGCTCACCAATGGGTTTTGATTACAAGACTCAGCAACATCCACCCTCCAACC
The DNA here is from genome assembly GCF_041146395.1 of Eulemur rufifrons. Taxonomy (NCBI): domain Eukaryota; kingdom Metazoa; phylum Chordata; class Mammalia; order Primates; family Lemuridae; genus Eulemur; species Eulemur rufifrons. The sequence continues at coordinate 27,145,483 of NC_091011.1, read as the reverse complement.
AGTGGAGAAGAGCCTTCTGCACATGCAGAACCTCACATGTCCCAGTGTTCTGCTCCTGCTGCCTGGAATTCCAACTTTCTTTTGAGCAGCCAGGCACCATCAGCTTGCTTTCTCCTTTATGCTTCAGTAACACTTTCAACAAATCTCCCTCCAACACCTATCACAGAGTTTTGCAATCAGTGGTTTACACCCGGCCATGGCTGGCCCATATGGCACCTTTGTGTAAATTAGAAAAAAAAACACCCCTTCCTATGGGTGAGTCAGAGGAAGATGGGATAACACCAACTATTTATTTTTATAGAGTTTAGGGAGAAAATTAGGGCAGGGGAAGACACTCATCTTCTTCCCTGCCCCCAGGCCCACACCTCCACCATGAAACAAGAGAGGGATTTGCCACCCACAAAAATTTTTGCTGTTTAGTTCGGTTGCAAGATGTAACTCGTTAACAGTCGTGAGAGTTTTCCTGTCAAGATCAAATCTCTTCCAGAATAAATGGAACCAGGTCAACATTTTGTATCAGAAAAGTTTTTTTAGAGAAAAAGCACTTGATCTTCAAATGCATGCTCTGCAGATTGTCAGCCATTCAGTGATCTCTTACATTTTTAGAGATGACTTTAGATTCTGGGTTTTCAATGAGAACAAGAGGAAAAAACACAGTGGTACTTTTTTCTTGTGCCCGAGACCACTCCAACAATAACCTTGGTCATTTCTCCTTCCTGCTGCTCTTTGGGGTAGGAGGGCACCAGTGGAGGGGAGAGGAAAGGAGGAGAGGGGTGAGAGGCGGTTGCTACTGGGACCTCAGCAATATTCAGGTGAACACAATCTGGCTGCACTGGGCACCGGATGCTTTTCTCCCTGGCCTTGACCAACAAGGCGATGGAGTGCATACTGCCTCTCTTGAGGGTCCTTCTCAGTAGGCTGAAGGCTCCTTGCCATGAGGGTGGAGCTATGCAGGCCCCATTTCTCCTCCACTCCTATTTTCTCAACCATGCTCTGAGCACTTTGATGATGTACACTGATGTGTGTGGTAGGAGTGCCTGTTTCAGAGTGTCTTGGATTTTCAACCTGAAGGGACCCTAGATATAATCTCCTTCAGTGTTTTCAAATTTTTTATACTTCACCCCATGGTAGAAAAAAAAACCATTTCACATTATGACCCTAAAAACACATAACTACATAAACATAGATTTAACTGAAATGAAAGCTTTTGGAAACAATAAGGCATACAACATGTAATGCACTCTAACATTTTCTCCTCTATTCTTTTATTTTGAATGCTGATCACAACTCACGAAATTGGTTCCCATGATTCACTAATGGGTCGAGGCCTACAGTTTGAGACTCACTGATCTATTTTAATCCTCTTATGTTATAGACCAGGAAACCAAAGTCAAGAAAGGTTAAGTGATCTGGCCAAGGTCACACAGCTACTGCTTGATGGCAGAGCCAAGACTAAAACCCTGGTAGCCAAATCTAACTTAGCTAATTATTAATAATAAACACTCTTCTTGCAAAACAATGTGCCAGGACTGTGAACGGTGCATGCTGTTACTAAAACACATAGTGTTTTTTGAATGATAGAAAATTAAAGTCACTCAAGAATTAAATAGAATGTCATCCCCCAAATCCTCATATACATATCATTTTCAGTTCCAAACTCCAGTGTCTAGAGGGCTAAGTTCATACACACACACACACATACACACACACATAAAATGTTTGTTTTATGAATGTTTAAAGCTACATCTGTAATTTGGCTCCAATTTGCTGGCTCATGTACACTTCTTTTTACTGACATCTCTAATGCAATAGAAAAAAAAAACCTGAGCAACCAGTCCTTCCAAAGATCTTTAGTTAAGCCTGCTTGCTCAAAGAAGTGCCGGTGGGCACCTCTGTGATCAAAGGGGGCCTCTCAGTTATACACTAGAGGACTCTACCAAGGTATGTATAAGAAGTGGGGTGCATCTGAAATAAAACGCCAGGGAGCAGTAGTGCCAGTCTAGAACACCCTCAGCAAAGCCCAACAACCTCACAGCCCATCATCCTTGGATGGTTCCCCCTCAAGGCCTGCACCCATAAGTCACTGCAGATGACTCTGACTTTCCTACCCCTGTAAGAGTAATATTTTCATTAAGATAAGTTAGTCTTAAAAATGTTGCCTTAAATTTCAGCATACTCCCTGTCAATAAAAGCATGGGTGCCTTCCTGTTCCACCTATTTTTATCCTGTTAAAAAAAAAATCTGTTCCAGCCAAAGCAAATACCATCTCTCTCCCTCTCCCTCTCTCCCTCCCTCCCTCTCTCTCTCTGCCCAGCAGCAAGGCTGGTTGCAAACCTCTGCAGGCTGTGGAACTGATTTTGCCTGTTGTGTTATTATTTTTTTTTTTCATTGATATGGTACCTTTTCACCAGTTCATGTGTCAGCTGATGAAAGCAGATATGACCTTTTACAACAATTGGCCTCTGTCTTTACGTTGGCTCTCTCCGCTTTACTGAGACTCACGAAAATCACCTTAGGGGCACCTTCCAACCTATTCCTGTGAAATGGCAACAGAAGAAAAAATGACGCAGAAATAAAGAGACAACATTTATGGATACACTGAGGGGTAGATATTGGGACTTTTAGTTTGTGAATGTGAAAATGTCACAGGTTGTTTCTGAGCATATTCCAGCTGGAGGCAAAAAATGCTTTGGGGTAAACATATGGACCACATACTCAGAAGCTCAGAAAATTAGGTATGAAAGTCATATATACAAAATTGCCACAAGAATTCCTGCTGTGATCGTTATGAAATTGTCTTGGAGTGCGGGTTTCTGGCTCACTTACAAGCTTAGCAATTCCTTTCCGTAAAACCCTGGGCAGCATCACCTCCCCTCCCCTCGGTCAGTAAAGGTCCTGACTATTAGAGCTCCTTTGGGGGAGATAGGAAGAACAGATCAGATCATTTTTTATTATAACTTTTAAAAATCTATTTTAAAAATTGGTATATTTCTGTACTTGCTAAAGACAGATATCTTAAATAGTGCCTGACCGTGTTTGTTTTGGCAGACACATGGGTGACTCTTGCAATGGCAGACGTCCGTATCCGTATTTACGGCAAATATGTCAGAATTTAACCCATCCCAGTGTCTGTGAAGGAATCAGTGATTACAAGTTATCATTTCCCTCTCATCGTATTGCTTTACTACTTTTCAAGGACTGACATAGAAATTGTCATGAAGTGGACAATAATTAATCCTCAGAAGAAGATAGAATACCACATCTTATAGCTGGGTGAAGAATGGTCTATTCAATCTTTGTTTCATTTCTCATCTCCTCTTTGAGTGGTGCAAGGTAGCACGCACAACTCAATATTAGCAAGGAGGTGGCATTTCACAGGAATGACTGCTATCATGGAGGGGAAGGAGGGTCCATGAGCTAGATTTCCTGCTGATGCCATCAGCAACTCAGTGACATTTAAAAAAAATCAAGTACCATTTCCAAAAGGGACGGGTACCTTTGAAGAAATAATATTGCTCTTATTTTGACCTTCCTGCTTCAGTTCATCCCCAACAGATAGGTACACTGATGAACCTATATCCATAATGTGAACAATAGCCTTCCTCTAATCATTCCCAGGTGAAATGAAGCCAACCAGCAAGAGCACAACCATCTCTTTGATTTTAATAATCAACAGTTCTCCCTAAAACAGAATTGTGGTGGTTGTTATTCCAGCAAGTTGGCCCTTGACAAATGGACTATGTCCAGAAAATTCACTTGTATATTTGGAATATAGAGTGTCAAGCACAGGTTCCTATATGTGCAGCATTACAAATGGTGGGGTCTCAGACCAGCCCGAAGACATCTATTTCATTTATGTCTTGCGGGGAGATAAAGAAGTATGTAAGAGTCAAAGGAGAGGAGTTGGCCTTGGGAAGACGACCTGTGGCACAAGATCCAAAAACAATCTCCTTATCTTTTCTACCACTTCCAGAAAGAAGGAGGGAGGGAAGGAAGGAAGAAGGAAGGAAGGAAAGAAGGAAGGGAGGAGGGGAGGGAGGGACCACATGAGCCATGGCTCAAGCAGGAAACAAAACCCACTCTGAGTATTTTGGTTTCTCAGGAGACAACAAAACTGAGCAGTATTAGGAGAGGATGAGGCAATCCAGAGATGGGCAAGAACAGGAAGCTACTAAAACTCTTGAAGTGGAGGGTCAAAAGGAGGATGCGGTGTTACCAGCATCCAAAAGCCAGGTCACCCTGTGGAGGCTGGAACCCAAAGGGCCTGTCTGATGGGGGCACGAGCCTTGGAGGAGCTGCCATAGGTGACGTCCAAACAGGGCAGGACAGAGAGGAGCACTGTGGCTTCTCTCTGCCTCCCGCCATGCAGTTCTCATTGGTGCCTTCCATTGGCCAAACCCAGCCAGAATCCAGCTGTCACAGGATCCTAAGAAACAGCCCACAGTGGTCAGCCTCCCACCATACGGAGTAGAGCTAGGAAGGGAAGGAACGGACCGTTCCAGGCCTGGCACGCCAGGTAATTAGCTAAAAAGAAGGGGAAAAATATCTAATCTCGATCCTAGCAAGTTCAACGAGAAGGGGTTGCTTATTAGCTCTGAGAACAGGGCTGTTCACGACCTACATGAAAAGTCAAGCTATGATAACTCTATCCGTCCACAAGATGAGAGATGCCACAAGTAAACCATGACACCTGCCAAATGGATGCTCCAGGGATGGGAGAGACCACTATAGCTGGGAATGGGCTGGGTGTGGGGACAAGCGAGAAGGAAGATCAGGATGAAGGCAAAGCTTCTGGGGCCCAAGGGAACAGGAGGTGACAGAACCCACGTCCAAGGGAGCAGAGCAGGGGAAGTGTGATAGGAGTGAGCAGAGCCGGAGCAGGTGCTCTGTGCAGGGATACACAGGCATTTTACCAGGTCAAACACCAGGTCATCCCAGTCAAAAGATAACTGAATGGGAGAGAGGAGCAAGTATGTGTGATTGATCGAGGCAAGAAGCCAGATTGCAGAGCACTTAATGAGTAGGTGCAGTCACACTGTAAAGTTTGACAGAGAATGGAAAGAGAAAAACAAGCTTGCAGGGTGGCAGGTTTCCACCAAGGATCTGGTTTTGAAAACAGAGGGAAAAGGAGGTAAGAGATAACACCAAAGGCCGAGAACCTATCCCCAGGTTGCCTATCAGTCTTGCTCACAGCCTCAAGCTACTGGAGGGAGCGATTTGCACCACTCGTGTCTTAGTTTTCTCTGGGCCTTGAAGAGCCTCTGGCGCTAGGGAGCTGCTCGATGCATAGTTGTGAAATGAATGAATGAGCCGAAGTGAAACCACAGAACGTCGCGAGAGCGGAAGAAGAAGGCAGAGCCCATGGAAGAGGCGCTGAAGCTGGAAAACCCCAGTGGCAGCCAGCCCCGTGTGGGCAGCTGCAGTCAGAAAATGAGATGGTTCTTTCTGAGCAAATATGTAGTCATAAATAGCGCAGGCCTATGCAAATTGCCGCAGCTGCACAGCAAAGGGCTGGAGTTCGTGCTCCGCGCAGAGCACCTTCCTGGCCACCACGTTCTCCCAAGCTGTCTCCCCGCTGACAGGTGCGCAGGGACACTGCCCAGGGGCGAGACCCACCAGCTGCTCCCAAGGGGTTTGCGCTAAAGAGCCTTATGTTTCAAATATTACTCACCTGTAAAAAGGTCCCAACCACTGAGCTGGTTTCATACGGGCATTAAGAGATGACCGCTATGTAAAATGGTTAGGTAATGTTTAATATCTTTAACGGAGCAATTTTTAGTGTGACCTTATATCTTTAAATATACAAAACCTTCTTTCTCCTTTAGCATGGTGGTTTCACAGAGAAAACAGCGGTAGACACTTTGTATTGGCTCCTTAAAACCTCTTACCGGGCCGGGCGTGTTGGTTCACGCCTGTAATCCTAGCACTCTGGGAGGCGAGACGGGAGGATCGTTTTTGAGCTCAGGAGTTCGAAACCAGCCTGAGCAAGAGCGAGACCCCATCTCTACTAAAAATAGAAAGAAATTAGCTGGACAACTAAAAATATATAGAAAAATTAAGCCGAGCATGGTGACACATGCCTGTAGTCCCAGCTACTCAGGAGGCTGAGGCAGGAGGATCACTTGAGCCCAGGAGTTTGAGGTTGCTGTGAGCTAGGCTGATGTCACGGCACTCTAGCCTGGGCAACAGAGTGAGACTCTGTCTCAAAAAAAATAAATAAATAAAACCTCTTACCAGGGCCCGGGACAAGGGTGAGGCCCTAACAAAACCAGTAAGAAGACAGTGCTACTTATTAGCATTTTGAGAGGAAAAAACCCTGCATCTTATTCATATCTGTCTCAAGTTTCCTGTAGCCAAGAATCTAGCCCAGTGCCTGCTTGACGCAATCAAACATTTGTCAAGAGAAATAGTCCCATCAAAAAATTTTAACAATGCTCTAAATTAAATACTAAAATAAATTTTAAAATGCAGGGTACATTTAGTTATAATAACAATAATAACAACAACAACTACTACTATTACTATTAAAATGTGTTGAACATGAGCTAAGTTCCAGGAACCGTGCTAAACTACACAACAGGGGATACGTGACACACGCACAACCTGCGGTAATTCACAGTCCACACTCAGGAAACTGCTGTTGGGTGTAATCAAAACTTCAATGTTAGTTTTTTTTTTTCCTTCGAACGGCTATATTTATTTATTTATTTATTTGCATTTTCATATCACTTTTTTTTAATTTATTTATTTCTTTATTCTTTTTTTTTTAATTTCAGCTCATTATGGGGGTACAAAAGTTCAGGTTATATATATTGCCCATGCCTCCCCATCCCCCCGAGTCTGAGCTTCAAGTGTGTCCATTCCCTAGACAGTGCACATTGCACTCATCATGTAGGTAAAGAAACAGTCACGAGAATAAACAGACAACCTACAGAATGGGAAAAAATTTTCACATACTACACATCAGATAAAGGACTGATAACAAGAATCTATTTAGAACTCAGGAAAATCAGTAAGAAAAAATGTTAGTTTTATTTACGTACTCTCCACCTTCTTCCAAAAAAGAGTTGAAGTAATCTGTAAGAATACATACATCAAAATAAGATTTTTTAAGTGTACAAGTAGAGTATGCCTAATCTGAAAATCCAAAATCTGAAATTTTTGAGCACCAACATAATGACATAAGTGGAAAATTTCACACCTGGCTTCATGTGATAAGTCACAGTCAACATGCAGTCAAAACTTTGTTTCATGCATAAAATTATTTGAACTACTGTATATAATTACCTTTGGGGTATGTGTATAAGGTGTATATTAAACACAAATAAATTTTGTGTTTAGGCCTGGGTTGTATCCCCAAGATATCTCATTATGTATATGCAAATATTCCAAAATTCAAAAAAAAGTCTGAAATTCAAAACACTTCTGGTCCCAAGCATTTTGAATAAGGGATACTCAACCTGTATTAGTTTCCTGGGGCTGCCATGGCCAAGTACCATAGCTGGGGGACTTAACAACAGAAATGAATTATGTCATACTTCTAGAGGCTAGACGTCCAAGGTCAAGGTTCTGTCAGAGTTGGTTCCTTCCGGAGGCACTAAGGAAGGATCTGTTCCAAACCTCTTTCCTTGCTTTGGTAGTTCCTTGACTTGTAAAGCATAACTCCAGTCTTCACGTGGCATTCTTCTTGTGTGCACCTCTGTGTCCAAATTTCCCCTTTTTATAAGGACACCAGTCATATTGGATTAGGGGCCCACCCACCTCCAGTATGACCTCATCTTAATTCCCTCTCGTAAGACCCTATTTCCAAATAAAGTCACATTCTGAGGCATTGGGGGTTAGGACCCCAACATATGAATTTTCAGGGAATAAAATTCAACCTGTAACAAAAAGTAAGAATGAAGAAAGCATGGGAGGATCTCTAGCAGACTGAACACGCACCTATTCATTCTCCTAAAGCCTCACTAACATAATAGAGTTATAATAAAAGTTACTAATCCACATGAAGACTGAGGCTCCAGGGAAGACTACAGTAGACAGGAGATGGAGGGCAGGCAGAAGACAGAGGAGAGGGAACCAACCTTACAGAAAAAAATGAAGTTACAGCCCTTGACCAATACAATGTGAGCCACTCACTCCTCGGAGGCCCAGAGACCCTGCACTGGGAGATGCCCGATGCCAAGCAGGAAGCTAGACACAGGTGTGGTTTCACAGTCTATAGTCAGAGGCATTGGACCTCTTCCGCACCACATACAGCCAGGTGACAGAGTTTTCCCATGCAGCCTCCTAACAGAATTGGGACGTTGATATTTGCAGAGATTGAACAGAGAGGCCAAATGGAGAGGACAGCAGGCTTATGAGAGGGCTGGGGGAAGGGGACAGTACAAGGCTAAAACTGGGAGTATGAAATGAAAGCCCACATAGCCCTGGGCTGCTAAGCTCCCTTCTCCTACCCAAGTCTCAGGACATCAGCCACAGGGAAAATGAATACAAAGACAGGAGGATGGCAGATTCTATGCTGGAGACCCAAACGACACAAGGGGAATTTCCTCCGACACTAATATTTAAGGGTCCCCAGCAAAAAGCTGGCACCTCACCTGGTTCCCCTATAGTGATTCCTCCCAGTCACCAATTCTTGCCCTTGTTTACAGAACTTTGAGTGAGCTTTTAGTGCCTTACTCCTAAATATGAAAGGACAACCACACACGTGCAGAACCCTATGACCTAAAGACACAGGCTGAACAAACAAAGGGACCAGGAGGAAACAGAAAATGCAAGGAACTAAAGAATATTTTGTTAAAAAAAAAAAATTGTAATTAATATCCTCAGAAATAAGGAAGAACATAATTCAATAAAAAGATAACAACTGGAGAACATGAAAGGACTCTTGACAATTAAAAGTATCATAAAAATTAAAACTCATTCAGAATATTGGAAGATAACGACAAGACAATCAGAAAGTAGAACAAGATGTTCAGGAGTTAGAAAGTAGGAAAGAAGAGATATGCAAATTTAAAAGTCATCTTGAGAAGTCCAGTATCTGAACAATAGGAGTTACAAAAATAGAGATAAGAGAAATGAAGGGAAGAAAATTATCGAATAATAATAATTAATAATAAAAGACTATTTTCTGGAATGGAAGGAAACATGCCTTCAGATGGTAAGGGGTCCACTGAGAATCTAGCATCATGAGTGAAAGAAGACTCACACCGAGGTTCATTATTGCAAAATTGGAGAACAACAACTACAGAGAAGACCTAAATACTCCTAGAAAGATAAAACAGGCCACATAGAAAGTATCAGGAAAGAAAATGACATTACAGATAAGATAGCATAGTAGTTAATAAGAGCTTTGACTCTGGAGCCAACTACCTGGGCTTGTAACTCACCCTACTAGTTGTGTGACTTTCGGTGAGTTACTTAACCTCTCTTGCCCCAGTTTCTCCATCTCTAAAATAGAAATAACAAGAATACCTTCATCTTATACAGGATAATGGGTATAAAACACTTAAAATAGAGCCTGGCTCATAGTAAACGTTATATAAGTGCTTTTTCCCCCCAGACTTGTCAACAGTAACACCGGAAGCTAGAAGACCATGGAGCATTAGATTCAAATTTTTAAGAGCGAACATTTTCAAATCTAGAATTCTATAACAATTAAGCTACGAGCCAAGTATGGGGGTAGAACAAAGACATTTTTCAGACATATAAGGTATTTAGAATTTGATTTCCTTTTCATCTCTTCTTAGGAAGACACTGCTTGCTTAAACAAAACCAGGTATAATAAATTGAAGACATCAAATGCAGATAGCAGAAGACTTAACACAAAGAAAGAGAGGAATTCCCTAGATTATTGTAAAGGGAAGTCCCAGGATGACAACTATGCTTCAGTATCCAGTCCTAAAAATAGAGGACAGAGGACTCCATAAGACAGACCCCTAGGGGAAAAAATGGAATTGATATACATGAGCATATAAAAAAATATTATTGATATGCATATGACAGAGACATAGAGCACTGGAGGGAAATGGTAATGACACAGAAAAGCAGGCAGATAAAAAAAAATTAAGCAAGTTTTAACTCCAGGAAAAACAAAGGGCACATAAGAAAGGGGATATAGTTTAATCATTGTTTGCTCAGAAGCAAATAATATTTGTATAGTCAAAATAATATAAATGTTAACTCTTGATTTAACTAAAAATTATAATATAACTGAGTTAGGGAGATGGGGAAAGGGGAAGAATGCAGTGGAGAGAGTTCAGTCCTCAGTTACCAAGATGGTAGGAAGTCAGTAGTTAACATCTAAAACTGAAAATTAAAGAAATAGCAGTAAGCATGTAATTTCAAGAACTGGAGGTAAACACCTGGGGATGCAACCCAAAGAGTTGAAGGTGATTTATTCTGAGAAATGGGACTGGTAGGTTAGAGGGGGCTGGGACAGGAAACTCCTCATTTTTCATTGTAAGTTTTTTAGTATTATTTGAACTTTTAAATCACATATATTAGTTATTTTGATAAAAATTAACTTTTAACTTAAAAAATAGTGGCAAAAACTCAAAATATTAGTAGTGGGTATGTGTGGATAGTATGATTACAGGTGATTTGAATTTCATTCTATATTCTTTTTATTTAATATATTACTCAATTTTTAATAAATAATATGTGCTACTTTATAATTTAAAACTACATTTTATTTTTGAAATTAAATCAAGATGGAGAGAAAAACAAAGATTGTACAGTTTGATGTAGGTTAAAAAATGATTTTTTTTTAAAAAGGTGAAATCATGACTAAGAAAAATGTAAAATGAACACACGTCAAAGATTAAGTGAGGGCACTAATGAGATGTTGCAACTGATTCAAAGGAGAAGTCAAAGAACTACAAATACATTTTTTGTATACAATAAAGAAATGTTGAAATGCATATGCAAAAACTGATTTATCTATAAAGCAATAATCAATTGCATTCTGCAAACTATTTGTATTTCTATGGACAAGAATTATTTGCATTGCTATCAGTTTTTTATAACATTCGTAAGAACTTGTAAAATCAACAGCGGTGCACACTCCTATAGAATCAGGTAATTTCCCAGAAGCTCCGGCAGCTCTTTGAAAGGATATCCAATAATGGCTTTTGCCCATTTGAAAGTCTTAAATGTTTCCTTATGTGTAGTTAAGAGCTAATTAGTTTATGGAATCTTGTGTCATAAGTTCCCATTGATTATTCAATAGTGGCTGAAAGTTTGGTTTGAATTCCTAGAAGCAAAAGCAAAAAAGGAAACTGATTATAAGTTTATTGGAGTGTTCAGTGGGGTTTAAAATATTTTGAAGCTGAGGAAGTTTCACTTCATTTTAAATTGCTGGCGAGTTTTTTCTCTGGAAGTTTATTTTAGGTAATATCGTGTCCTTGGAGAATTGTTTTCTTTTTCATTCCTTTGTATATGGATTTAGGCTAAACCATGTCTAAAAATTAGTTTTGGGGGGCAGATATGTGTAGTTTTGTATAAGTATTTGCTCCTAAGAGAGAGAAGTCTGGATTTGCCAGGAGGCTTAAGAAAATCTGACCTTTTATGCCAGACTATGAAAGGGGACTAAACTTGTCTGGACTGAACTACAGGGGCCACACACACAGTGTTTCTTAAAATGACATGATTTGGCGAAATTTCCTTTTTCAAGCTGGCAAAGCCAGACCAAACACTACAGGGGTGTATTTCCCTGTTCCTACTGTTGATCAGCCTGGGACAGTCCCTGGGAGCAGAAGAGACAGAAGATTATCAAGTTTGCCCTTCCCAGAGCAAACCTCAGGAGCTGTGGGTTTTTTCATACGGATAAGGAAAAATTAGAACTGGAGGCCTATCAATGGAGGATTGGGGAAAAAAAATTATAGTACAGTATATCCAAACAATGAAATACTATGTAGACGTTAAAGGGAATGTAGAAGGTATGTATGCATTGACATGGAAAATCATATATGTTTAAGTGGGGAAAAAATAGTATGGAACACTACCCAGATGAGAAAATATTCCATTTTTATGTTCATTTGTTCACTCATTCAGCAAATACTCCTTAAGCATCTCCATGGGTTAGAAATATAACAAAAAACCAACCAAAGTCCCTACTCTCATAAAGCAGACCTTATGGTGGAGAGAAACAAACAATAAATATATATATATGTATATATATCAGGTTCATAAAGAAAAATAGAGCAGGTTACTGAGAGAGACATTTTTGTAGGTGATAGCATAGACTGAATAGTCAGAGGCCTTTGTGATAAGGTGACATTTGTCTTGAGACTACCTTAACACGTATATGCATACACGTATATAGTTGTTTTTGTTAGGATTGTAGTTGGCACTGCGTAACAGAAACCACCTGCAGCGGCTTAAACACTACAGGGTTATTTTTCTCCCAGGAAAAGGGAAGGCAATGCAGAGCTGGTGCAGCTGCTCAAAGAACCAAGGACCTCCTAACTTCCTAGACCACCATCCTCCACATCTGGTCACAAGATGACAGCTGCCCCTCCAGGATTCACACCCACACTCCAGGCAGGACGAGCAGGGAAAAACCAAAGTACAAAAAGGCACAGGCCAGCTGGGTCTTTTTTTTTTTTTTAACCAGGAATGTGGTAGCAATTCCAGAAGGCCTCCCCTCCAGTGGACTTCTGCTGACTTTTCACTGGCCAATGTTGTGTCACACGACCACTCCTAGCTCCAAGGGAGCCTGTGCAATTTGCTTTCTCAGTCGATCACATGCTGCCCTGAAAACAAGGGTGAGTATGGACCAGGTACCTAGCAGTGTCTGCCTCACAAGTGCATCAAAGACTATATACCAAATAGTTAACAGGGCTCGTCTCTGGAGATGGTATTCCACATGATCCAAAGCCTGCTCCTTTATGTTCTTCATTCTGTATCCTTTGGAACTGGAACATTCTGTCTGATCAGAAACTCAGAATCTCAGGTCCCACCACAGACCTACTGAATCCGAAGCTGTGGGACTAAGAATCTGCAAGTTTACTAGTTCTCCAGGTGGTTCTGAAGCTCAGGGGAGGATGGAGAACCAGTGCATTATGCCACTTTAAAATTCAGCAAAGAGCAAAGAATAGATATTTACATTTTGAGAGAAAAAATGATAAGTCAAGGATCTCATTCAAGCTAACAAGCGTTTTTCACAGTAGAGCTGCAAATACAACCTAATTAATGAACGTGTCAACTGTTTCTTCCTCCTTTGGAATCATTAACATTTATTCAGGCCTTTAGCAGTAAGAGTTTTTCGAAGCTGACATTCAGAAAAAGTGAAAAAGAAAATAAATCAACCTTGTGTTTTGATTCATTCCTCTATACATCTTTCTTATGTTTCAATTCCCAAATTTACAAAGATTCGATTAGGATTATAATAAACTGTTTAAAGAGAAGTAAGTACTGGTCTTAATAAGATCCCATGAAAAAGATGAATTATTTTCACTCACCACCAGACATAATTGAGAATCCAGGATACTATTCTACCCTTGAAGTACTCCAAAAAATGGAAAGGGTGAAAAAAGGACAGGGGGTGGAGGTGGGGGAAGAGAAGCAGGTACCAGGCGGGCAGGCTCACGACCACGGGGACTTGGACTGCTAAAGAAAATGGCGGTTGACAACCGGAGCTACTTTCTTTCTCTTCTAACTGATGAGTGGGCAGGGAAGGAAAAAGGAAGGATGAGAACATTTGTATTAGGAATGACAGCAACAACGAGATTAGTTTTTAGGCATTGCCAAATACCTAATAATAAAACCTGTGTCATTCAGCATCAAGAAGCAGTTTTTTTGGATATGGCATAAATACCATAATAATTTCATTTTTTTCTTTTTAAAAAATGCATTATCTAGCTGAGGGTTAATCATCAGGAAATGTAAAAATGAGCATGGAAAACTTGTAGCACCTGAAATGACAGCTCACCAGATTGAAAATAAAACGTCTCCAGTCCCTATTTACAGGGGGGGAAAAAAACCTTTGCTGTATTTTTCTTGCATAAGTTTCATGTCTTTGAGTAGATCCTGAATTCTATCGTTGTAATCACGTACATAAGGGTTAAGAAACCCATTACTCAAATTTTATCAATCAGAAAATGTCACCCAGAGAAATGTATGTAAGTGATAAAAAATATCTAGAATTTCACATCAAATTTTAATGGTTGATTCTTTCTCACTGTGCAATTTCATCCCAAACCAAAAACAGACTCAAACCCAGGATCTGAGTCAAAGCACAGATCTCCAGGGAAGTCGGCCAGTCTGGAGGTGCCCTGGCTTCCTGACGTGTATTTTCTGGGTATCAATGACTCTTCAGTCACCAATATGATCAATATCGTACACTTCACAAAAACAAAGTGCTCTCAGAAACTACTTCTGTCACAAACATTTTTGTAGAAATTATGACTTCTGGTTCTTGCTTATTGCCATTATTTTTCTAAAATAAAATAAAATATTCTTCATTGTTCACAGGCATTTAGACTACTGAGTGGGTCTACTGACAGTACTCTCAAATATTGTCACCTGATTAGAGAAGAGGCAAAACAAGGCAGGAGAGTTGAGGTTGGACAATGCAAAACCAAAGATCTTCTTATGGAAGAATTGTTTGAATCTCTCCAGCACCAGATGAGAAATATCTAAGTACAAATGAGTCCTTTTTGCCTTGTAAGTTACATTTATACCTTTTTCTATCATTTAAATGAGTTGATCATTTCTGATTGTGAAAAATAGATCAATCAGAAGGAAAGGTTAAGGAAAAGAAAATCCCAGAGGCAAATGTTAGCAGGGAAACAGCTACCCAAGGGCATCCAGCCAAGCTTAATATTTAAGTGTGTGGGCTTTGCCATCAAGCAGTCTACTGGGGTCAGAGATTTGAACCTCCCATCTTCTAGCTGCTACCTGTGGTGTGACTTTTGGACATTTCTTTAGCCTGTCTATGCCTCAGTATCATCATCTGTAAAATGGAACTATTAATAGTTCTCGTGATGTAGGCCAGTTGGAATGAAACGAGATACTATATCCTAAGTGTGTTCGAATGGTGCTTGGCATGTGGTCAGCACTCAATAATATCAGCTATTATATTATAATTTCCATATATAACTATATCAACAGCCAATGTTACTGTTTAATAAATACAATTCAAGTGTTATATTCCAGTACTTCACACAATTTAATACTAAGTTAAAATTGATTAGAGTTTAATTTTTTAAATTATGCTCTCCTTCGAGGTCGCTGGGCCCCTTGAGCAGGCAGCACCACCACCCAGCCCTTTCCTGGGCGGGTCTCGTGGAATCTGAAAGAGCAGTTGAGCACAGCAAGTGGGGAAGCCAAGAAAGCAACGTGCCACGGTGATACACACCCTTCAGGGACCCCCAGTGAGCACACCGTGTATCGACCCCTCCTCTTGCAGGTGAGAGGACTCTGTGAATGTATGTCACTCCCATGATAGGAGAGAGCAGGTGAGTGAGAAAGAGCAAAAGGAGAGAGTGAGCAGCTCCCTCTGGAGCCAGAGAGAGAGATTCCCTCCATGAGCCGTGAGGAAGCGAACTCCCACATGGAGAACTGCGTGTGGAGGGGGCCATGTGGCAGAGAACTGAGGCAGCCCCTGGCTGACAGCCAGCTAGGAGCCAGGGTGCTACAAGGAAGTGAATTGTGCCAATGACATGAATGAGCTTAGAGGCAGATTCGTTCCCAGACCCTCCGAATGAGCACACATTCCAGCCAACACCATCATTTCAGCCTTGTGAGACTGAGCAGGGGACCCAGCTAAGCCAAGCCTGGACTCCTGACCCACAGCACTGTGAGATGTGCATTTTAAGTTGCTAAATTTGTGGCGATTTGTCACACAGCAATAGAAGATGAATACGCCTTCAGTGATGATTCCTGCTATGGGTTGAATCATGTCTCCCCAAAAGATGTTAAAATTCCAATCCCCCGTACCTGTGAATGGGACCTTATCTGGAAATAGTGATCCTATTGCAGATGATCAAGTCAAAATAAGGTCCCTACGTTGGGCCCTAATCCAATTTGACAGGTGTCCTTACACGAAGGGGAAATTTGAACACAGAGACAGACATGTACGGGAGAAGACAGTGAGAAGACACAAGGAGAACACGGTCTACAAGCCAAGGAAGGCCTGCAGCCACCAGAAGCTAGGAGAGAGGCGTACAATGGATTCTCCTCACAGCACTCAGAAGGAACCAACACTGCCGACACCTCGATTTTGGAATTCTAGCCTGCAGAACTGTAAGACAATATATCTTTGTTGGTTAAGCCATCCAGTTTGTGGTGCTTCGTTATGGTAGCCCTAGGCAACCAGTGCAATTCTCAAAGGCAGGAAGCTGAAAAGGGCTGCTTTCCAGTGATGGATGGGAAAATCCTGGGAAGAACAGAACCCATCTGCCCATCCATCCATCCATCCATCCATCCAACAGACATGGAGCCTTTCCCTTGCCAGATGGGGAGCTACCCGTGCACTATGTGCCGCAGACACTACGTGCTATGCAGTGAGGTTAAGAGATCAAGGCACAGCCCCTGCTCACAGGACAGAGAGTCAGTAAGGCAAGCACAGTTCCATCGTGCTAGGAAGGAGGATGTGCGGGTTGCGTGCCGCTCACAGGAGCACTTAAGCTCTTCCTGAGACAGGTAAGGAAGGCTCCCAAGAGAGGAGTGTGGAAGAGAGAGAGGAAGAAGGAGAAGGGAAGGGGTGGTCTGAAGACAGGTAATTACCTACAAAAAGGCTGAAGACATAGAAGAGCAATGACATTCTAAGAACTACACGCAGTTCCGCATGGCCAGAGCCCAGCGTGCTTGCGGGGATGAGGCAGAGCGTGCTAATATGTGCTCTGCCGAAGGATCGGAACTGTATCCCGAAAGCTCGGGGAGCCACTGATGACCTGCCAGGAGTCAGTGACATGATCAAATCCAGGTGGGGCTGTGACAGAGGATCCCGAATCATGGCCATGGCAGAAGGGACGAGAGATGTGTTTAAGAGACATTTAGGGGGCAGAATTGACAAACCTTGATGAGTGGCTGTATTGGAGGGGTGAGGAAGAGAGAGGAGTCTAGAATGATTCCATACTTCTCCTGGTGACTAAGTAGGGGATGGTAACTTTCCCCAGGCAAGGGGATATGGAAAGAGCCATAGGTTGGAAGGAAGATGAAATTAGTTGCCAGCCCAGCCGCCATCGCCCCTCTTCTCCCTTGCTAAGAGAGCCCCAATTTTGTTCACCTCCTCTAAGGGGCCATGATTCCAGGGGAGGCTGGATCCGTTTCCTGCACCCAGGCAGTCCATCGTGCCGGAGGTCAGTGTCCAATAGCGTAGCCACTGGCCACGTGAAGCTATTGCTCACTTGAAATGTGGCTGATTCAAACTGAGATATGCTGTGAGTGTAAAACAAATACCAGATTTTAAAGTATGGAGGAAAAGAGAATATATATATAACATGAATAATGTGTTATTTAGTTAAATGTTGAGATAATGTTTTGGATATATTACAGTCAACAGAATACCTTATTAGAACTAATGTTACCTGTTTCTTCTTTTTTAAAAAAAATATCATTGCTAGAAAATTTTAAATTATATATCTGGCTCACACCATATGTCTACTAGACCGCACCAGTCTAAGCCAATCATGGTGGTCCCAGTCCTTTACCAAGTAAAGGGTGTATGTAGGTGTGTGCACATGATGATGTTCTGACCCATGAAAACGGGAGGTCGGTAGCAAGGTTTCTGGGAGGGTTTTCCTTTCTCTTAAAACAGAAAATAAGACAGGGAGGGACATTCCTTTTTCTGCCATGGATGTTGTCATGCCAGTGTGCTGCCTGGAGCAATGGCAGCCACTCTGGGACCTTGAGGATACCAGTCTTAAGAAAATAGACCAGAAGAGAAAGATGGAGAAAAACTGTGTCCTTGATGACAAAATTAAATCCATGGGTTTTTCATGTTAAAACTATGTTTTTGTGTTAAATGAATAAATAGATTGTTAAAGACAAATTTAATTGGAGTTCTTATTACTTGCAGACAAAAGCATTGTAACTGGTCCATTGAGAGAAAACAGTGTCAGAAGGCTGTTATCAGTGTGTGTGTTATCCCTCTACTTCATTGATATTCAAGTTTTCCTCTGAAAAATAATGGAGAAATTATAGAAATATTTGGATAATTCTTTTGTGATCTATTATAAAATGCTACCACCTTTTGTGCCTGTGAGAAAAAAAATCCTTAGTAGCTGAAATGGCCGTGGTAGGATAACACTTTTCCTAATTAATACTCTACTTTTTTTTTTCAATCCATAAATAAGGATTAGGCCTGGATCAGGCAATAGAGGCTTGATTCATTTTTGTAGTAACACACATGCAGTTCTCGTAAGCTCTGTAAATGGCAGGGAGGGAGCCATTTGTTTGGCCAGCTGCCAGTCTCCAAACCATGCCCAACTTAGTTGTCATTGTCTTTGAAGGTAGTTTTATGTGGCTTCATGGAGTAGGAGGCTTGATGCGATAATCACAGTCTACTGCATTTTTGGAACCAGTATTAAAAATCTAACTTTCACAGCTCTTTTCTCTGGTACTTGATTATACACCAATATGAAAATTTTAGTGTACGTGACCTCAACCCACCAATCAATTCCTTTGTTTATCTGTCCTCCCCAGGGCCTAAATATAATAAGCAGCCAACTTGAGAAGTGAGAAAGAAACACTGGGAACTCTGGCCAATGTCTGAAGCATGTAAGAGAGGCAAAGAAAAGGAAGAAAACTGTCAAACAGTGTTGGCTGCAGAGCAGTTGGTGTTGTGGAAGCAGTAGAGAGAAAACAGAAAAGGTGTGGGAACATGGTGTTGAAGGGACCTTGGAGCCCGTGTGGCCCAGCCCCTTCCCTGAAACATGAGGTCATGGGCCCAGAGCCGTGCTCTTGGCTCCTTCTGTCCTTCCTTCCTTCCGCACACACTGAACGCCGGCCAGGGACCACCTTCTGCCAAACACAGAGCTATGAGGATGGGAAGACACGCGTGGTCCGGCCCTCCTGGGGCCCTCAACTCTAGCTGGTCCAAAGTCAAGATCAAATCTAAGTTGGGGATTTTTGTTTTTGTCCTTATTTTGTTTTTTGTTTTTCCTGCTAAATCACTGCCTCCCTCTACCCCAGATATAAATCAGTACTGGCTCTCAGACTAGTTCTGCTTTATGTCTGTGCTTGTGGGGTTTGGTCACCATTACATTAAGCAAATAAAGCAGTAAATTTTTGCTCAGATATTATTCTGGGAAAGGTCTCTCCCTCTCTCTCTCCACCCCTCCAACCTCCATCTTTCTCTCTCTCCCCCTCTCCCTTTCCCTCTCTCCCTCCTTCCCCCCTTTCTTCTTTCTTCCTTCCAACATATTTTATTTCCTGGAGCAGATTTATCATTCTTCCTCACCTTGACCTTGGCAATGACAGAGATTTTCTTGGTTGGAATCACAGTCCAAACCTGGGATTCAAGGGGTGAGTGTCACGCACTGTCCCTTTTCTCATACCCCTCTGAGATGTTTACTTGAAATGTACCTATCCTTTGGAGAAAAATGAAACAGGACAGGTTTGTACCTCTTGTCCCTCCTGCAGTCTGGATTGGTTCTCTGAAGTTAGAATAGCTGGAGAGGAGAAAGACCCAACACATTTAGAATGACACCCAAAGGTGAGCCAAGAGGAAGGTCAGCTATGGGGAGGACTCTTTACTTGCTCTCCTCCCTTGACCCCACAATCCACAGTCCGCTCTCCCCTAGCCCCAGCCCCATCCGGCCACAAAAAGCAGGTGTGGAGCACAGGCACTGAAAACCTGGCCTGCGGGCGAAAAGAGCAGATGAGGAGGGCTGGGCAGGGCAGGCACATCTGAGATAGGGGTGACCATGAGTACAGGAGGCTGGCAGGAACAATGGAGGGGAGACAAAGAGAGAAAGAGTCAAAAGGAAAGAGTTCTCCCTACAGAGGCAGTGGGAGACTCATGCTGGGTCCTCTGTGTGCCTCACCCACTCCCCACATTGCACCCACCAGCAAGCCCTGTTGGCTCTCGACATATTCCAGACCCATCAGCCTCCTCCCTCCACCCTCGCGCAATGCACAGGCATCGCCCAATGTGGCCCTCGCCTCCTAAATGCTCTCCTGGCTTCCACGCTTTCCTCCTGAAAATGCATTCTCCAGCAAGCAGCCAGAATGATCTTTTGAAACCTTAAATCAGACCATAAAGGCCCCCAGTGGCTTTCCCACAGCACAGGCAACAACTGTGTGCTCTGGGCCCCAAATTCCTCCCTGACCTTGTATGTTACCACTTGCTCCCTAGCTCACTAATACAGCCACAATGGCCTTCTTCCTGTCCCCGCACAGCCAATCGCATTCTTGCCCCAAGGCCTTTGAGCTTCCTGTTCCCTCTGCCTGAGTTGCTCTCCCTCCAGCTCCTGCCCTGGCTGTCTCCTTCTCATCTTTCAAGTCCAGCTCGGCATAAATGCCTCTAGGCAGCCTTCCCTGACCACCCTGAGCCAGCCTCGCTCTTCTTTATTATCTTTATACCACTCATTATTTGACGTTATCTTGCTGATTTCTTTTCTTTTAACCTATTTTTTGGTCTGTTTTTCCAACAAGACTGAAAGTTCTAGGGCAGAGAGGGACCATGCCTATCTTGTGTGGGACTGTATCCACAGAGCCTGGCACAGAGTAAATGCTCCATAAATGTTTTGTTGAATGAATGAGTGAATGCGGAAATATGGAGTGGCCCCAAGAGTCCAGAATGAAGGCTCCAGACCAGGGTTGCCATTTTGCAAATACAAATACAGAGTACCCACTTATATCTGAATTTTAGATAAATAATGAATGCATACAATGCTAAGTTAATATATGTCCCAAATATTGCATGCATTCGTTGTTTATCTAAAATTCAAATGTAATGGGATATCCTGTATTCTATCCAGACCCATTGAGGAGCTGGTGTGATTTGCACAGAACAAAGGTGACTCTCCCAGATCTTTGCCTTGTAGGGTTGGAATAGACATGAACATGCTGTTTTGTTCTTTCTTCTGGATCTCATGTGTGTGTGTTTGGCTAATGATAAGATGTTTTCGGTAGTGGATTTACCACCTCTCCCTTCTACTGAAAAGGACAAAGAACAGACCAGAGAGCTGGGGAGAAAACGCAGCCACAGGAAGGTGTGGCTTGGCCCAGAGAGGCACAACCACTCCAGGCAGACCCTCTGCAAAGGGAGACCTGTCCCTGCTCAAACCCTTTCTCATCTCACAGAGAAAAAGAGCCCTCAAAGTAAACTTGTGCAAAAACGGGATAATTAAATAACTTTAATTTTTACTTGGACTTTGTGATTAAAAGAAAAGCTTACATTTCTCACAAAAAAATTTCACTTCTTTTAGTCTCAAAAATACCAAATCCAGTAACTTTATAAGTAAACCAAGTTATGTACATTTCAGTATTATCCTCTTATGACGAAATCTGTCTGGAAAATATCCAGCCATGTAATATGAAAAATAGAGATATTTACTGAAGAAGATACAAGATACAAGAAACATTGTACATAGGACATTGATGCCTCAGTTCCCTTCAATGTAGGCACCTTGGGACCTCACACAGTTCTCCCAGCATCTCTTAATCTCACTTGTACGCGTTCAACATTCTCAGGTGTTCTGCTTGTTGCAGGCCTTCCAGAACGTGGATCACTTTAAAGAGATTCTCAACCATCTTTGAAGCATTTGTGCCACACCTTCATTTGCACTGTACTCATTGCATCATCCCTGAAAACCTTCTGAATCATCCAAATAGTTTCCGCGGAGGAATGGTCAAGCTTAACACAAAATCTAATGCAGATGCATTGCTCTACTTGCTCAGTCATTTTGAACATGATGGCCACACAGTACATATCCTTACTCAGCGGCACCTTGCACCCCACTGACTAATACAGTGAGGTCGACATTGTTCATACATGCCCATCCCAGTCCACTCTCCTTGGCTGCCAGGTGACATCGATGTTGTGCAAATTCTCATTATGTTAACAATGGCTGGGTACTTTCTGGATAGACCTTGCAAATCCATAAAATAGCTTCAGATGTGTAAAGTGAATTTTTTCTTTTTTTGAAACAGAGTCTCACTCTGTTGCCTGGGCCAGAGTGCCATGGTGCTAGCCTAGCTCACAGCAACATCAAACTCCTGGCTCAAGCAATCCTGCCTCAGCCTCCCGAGTAGCTAGGACTATAGGCACGTGCCACCATGCCCAGCTAATTTTTTCTATCTTCAGTTGCCCAGATAATTTCTTTTCTATTTTTTAGTAGAGACGGGGTCTTGCTCTTGCTCAGGCTCATCTCAAAATCCTGACTCAAGCAATCCTCCCGCCTCAGCCTCCTAGAGTTCTAGGATTACAGACGTGAGCCACCGCGCCCAGCCACTAAAGTGCATTTTAAACATTGTGTATATTTCAATTTCCTCCAAAAGTTCCAGTCCAAGTAATTTTTTTCTTTTTTGCCATGGCTTCCAAATATGATTCTAGGAATCACACAGATCTGCTGAGAAGTAGTCCAGCAGTGTGACCTCCAGGAGGCTGTGGAAAGGCCTGCGGGATGAAAGGGACTTCTGTGTAAGGAACAGGTTGGGTCAAGTCCCTCACCACATTGAAGGAAAGCAAAGTGTGAGCTGCTCTGTTTTGCACTGTGTGAAAGGCTGCACTGGGTCAAGTTCATTACCTGACGTTAGTACTTCACCTGGAGGGAACCCGGGGTCCTTGTGCATCTTATCAAATCTCATACAACAGACAAATACATTTAAATAATGCAAAATGGAATACTGTTAAATATATACCTGTGGTCGTTTTATTGGTTTTGCTTTGTTTTTGAGGTAACAGTGCTGATAATTAACAATAGTGATTTTTCCTTGGATTGATGTAGCCATTTCCAAGGATCTTGGAACAATTTATACATTTTTTGCACAATAACTGTCTATTTAGGTTGGGTTTTGATATTGCCATCCCCTCCTTGAAATTTCATGGACGGGCAGGTGGCTGAAAAATTTAGTGATCTGCAATAAGTTAGAAGCAAAAAGCCTCCTCTTACCCACAATAACCTGAGAGAAGAAAACCAATTCAATACTTCAATTCAGCTGCAAATTAAGGGAGATACAAAGATGATAACATTCTTATCAACCATGTCAGACATCTGCCCTTTTCTTATTAATAATGTTGCTATGTATTTTATATTTATTTTTATTTGTGTACCTCATTCCAAAAAGAGTCTGTGATGGTTGTAGAAAACACAAAGGAAAAAATATGTCATTTTCAATATGAACACATAAAATATATAAATTCATAAAAAAAGGCATCCAATATTTTTTAGTTCTTCCATCTGAGTGCATAGAACTTTCTAGAGCACAGGCTTAGCAAAGGATCAACTTATAAAACACCAAATTAGCACACTGATCAGTATTGAGAATAGAACCTCAAAAATTGGGGCTTCAGACATTGACTGAATAAAAGAATGATACAAGCAGAGAATAGACACATCACTAAAAATAAGGCCTACAAATATGTGCACACATGTACTATTTCTTCATTGCGTGAAAGTTATCCAGAGAATCTGCTTGGCAACTTCATGGATAACTGAGCCTGAGGTTTCGTACTGGGATTCCTGGGACAGCTCATTTTGTTAGCACTAACTTATCTCCATCTTCTCATAACATCTGGCATTTTCTTTTTTTTTTTTTTTTTTTTTTTTTTTTTTTGAGACAGAGTCTCACTCTGTTGCCCAGGCTAGAGTGAATGCCGTGGCGTCAGCCTAGCTCACAGCAACCTCAAACTCCTGAGCTCAAGCGATCCTCCTGTCTCAGCCTCCCGAGTAGCTGGGACTACAGGCATGAGCCACCATGCCCGGCTAATTTTTTCTATATATATTTTTAGCTGTCCATATAATTTCTTTCTATTTTTAGTAGAGATGGGGTCTCGCTCTTGCTCAGGCTGGTCTCGAACTCCTGAGCTCAAACGATCCGCCCACCTCGGCCTCCCAGAGTGCTAGGATTACAGGCGTGAGCCACCACGCCCGGCCTACATCTGGCATTTTCTACAGTAAACTAAAGTCTTGCTTCTGGTGAGCTTCCCTGGACAAAAGTTATAAAATACCACAGTGCAAAAGTACATTACAAGAAAAATTGTCAACTAAAAATTTTTGAATTGAACCATATTTTAAATGGGTACAGTGAAATGAGGAAGAAGAAATTTGGTAGGGAGTCAACTGGGTTTTTTTTGTGTGTTTGGTTTTCATAGACGGTTTCACTGGGTACAGTGGCCTGATCATAGCTCACTGTAACCTCGAACTCCTGGGCTCAAATGATCCTCCTCCCTCAGCCTCCCGAATAGCTGGGACTACAAGTG
This sequence comes from Eulemur rufifrons, assembly GCF_041146395.1. Classification (NCBI taxonomy): domain Eukaryota; kingdom Metazoa; phylum Chordata; class Mammalia; order Primates; family Lemuridae; genus Eulemur; species Eulemur rufifrons. The sequence continues at coordinate 27,121,107 of NC_091011.1, read as the reverse complement.
AGTGCCACTACACCCAGCTAATTTATTTTTTGTAGAGATGAGGTCTTGCTATGTTGCCCAGGCTGGTCTCAAACTCCTGGCCTCAGGCAATCTTTCCACCTTGGCCTCACAAAGTGCTGGGATTATAGTCATGAGCCACTGCGCCTGACCAGGAGTCCACTGTTTAATAGAAGCCCCTCAATAAATTTTTTAAATCCACATGTCATATAACCTTTTATATTTTATTTGATATTCTTTTTTAAATTTCATAAGTAATAAAACATTTATTGTAAGAAGTCAAAGAATACAGAAAGGTATAAACAAAATGCTAATACTCTTCCTACTAGCTCCCTAATATTTTGGCTCATATTTTCTCCCCATGTGATTAACACTGACAGTTTGATGCAGATCTTTCCATACTTTTCTCACAAAAATATATCCAAGAATACACGTATAGTTACTGAGGTTTTGGTGGAATTTCAGTCTTTGTTTTTGTTCTTTTTATTACAACAAATTAGATTGCACACATTATCCTTTAATTTTTTTTCACATATCAATGTAGTACAGATATCCCTCCAGATCAGTACTTATACTCCTGTCTTACCATGTTTGATAACAGCCATACTTATCAAATATTCCCATAGCATAAATATGCAATGATCTACTGCTCAACTATGCCCTAGATAGACATTCCACTCTTTCCCTTTTCTTTGTGTTTCCCACCACACGCTATGCTGCAAGAAGCATGCTGGTAGAGCCTTTCCCATAGGACCAGTGACTCTTGTGCTTACTTTCCAAGCTTAGGTTTTTACATATTAGTTCTTAAAATAAGTAGAATTAACTTCATATACAATAGAAATCTCTTGGAGCATAACACAATCTCTCTCTCTCTCCTTTTCTTAATGCATGTTTTTACATCGATTGAGCAGAGTGCCAATGAACTGCATGCCAGATTTCTGTCCCTAACTGGAGCAGCAGCTGCTCCTTGCTGGAGGCAGGAAGTGTTTGTCCTACAGGCCTTTGATCATCCCGTAGCCTTTCCACACTGGGAACAATTTTTTCCCCATCTGCAGGCTCTGTAACCGGTTTGTGAACTTTCACTCTCCTGTAAACTTAGAGAATGCATAAAAGCATGAACATGCGGCCTCAAAACCATCTTAGGAATGGAGTCCTTTATAAAACTACAACCTATTTATTCAACTGGGTAGGTGAAACTCCAGCAAATGTTTGTACATTTGATGCAGGAAAGCATGTAGGGTGTCAAGATGTCAGAGAGAGCTACACAGCTCCAAAAAACCTTATTTTGAACCCATCCCACCAGGGAGAGTGATCGTATTTCTCTAGCTGTGTTAGTACAATTGTAAGATTTAAGATCTTGTGAAAACACAAGATGCCCAGTTAAATATGAATTTCAGATAAACCACAAGTTATGTTTTGGTTATTTTATTACATTATGTTATATTACATAGTATTTTATTATTATAATATTACACAGGACTTACTTATACTAAAACATTATTCGTGGTTTGTCTGAAATCAAACTTAACTAGGCATCTTGCATTTTATCTGGAAGTCCTGTATGATAGAAGTAATTTGCTCCCTGCCCTCCCTCCCCACCAATCCAGAACTTTCTTTGTTTTTGTCTTTGTATCAGAACCACACAGTATAAGTACTCACCTTTCCTTCCCCAGCCAAGGCTTCCCTGCAAACTTGGGCAAGCTCACGACATCATCCCAGCTCCCATCAGTGGAAGGGGGTTATCTAGCCCCAATACGCTTTGCCTCGGGCCTGAGCTCACTTGTGGTTATCTTACATCTACAGCGTCAGCTTTCTGGGCTGAGGGATCTCTGTATTCCAAACCTCCTCTCCCACTTTGACCATGAAAAATGGCCTCCTCCCTGACCTACGTCTGAACTTTCTAGACTGTATACTTTTTGTGTTCTTTTGCCTCTTCTGCATTTCCAGTGCCCTCCGAGATTTCATCTTCTAAAACTTCTGAATCAAGCTACGAGTGTGTCATCAAAAGATCCAAGTTCTGTAACCTGCCTTATATAAACAGGGAAAGTCACCACCTGAGCCTTAGTTTCCTCATCTGTAAAATGGGTATTGAATTCTATTAGGAGCGCCTCAAGGTTTTTTCGGATGCTCTGTGGCTCTAGAGTCTTCTCCTTCCAGATCCAGTTCTCTTGGCCACAGCTTTCATCTGCGTGTCCCTCCTGGACCAGACACTGTCCCTGTCCCAGCCTGACACACAGCTTCACTGTCAGAAATCACTTAACATGGCTCCAAAGGTAGGGTAGCCAGTCAGTCTCTGCTCTTCTAAACACATTACTCAACTGTCTAACATCAAAAATTGCCAGCTTTTAAAGTTAGCATAGTGCTTGGCCAAGTAAAACATTCACCTTTTTGTCAGAAATGGTCAGTGCAAAAACTCCTATGGTGTGAATTACTGTGTTGTTCCAGATAAAGCTATTTACATATTAATACTATTGAATACTAAGTGACTGTAACAACTCTAAAATATATCAATTTTTACTATATAGAAATCTTTAAAAGAAAACATTTGACCCTGAACATAAATACACGCTTTTTTTATAACCACGTAAGATGTATAAATACAAATGAACAACAATCAAAAGAGAATTCAAAAGAGAGTTAAGTATGTTTCAAATTCAGAAATTTTTAAAATAAAATTTCTCACATTCATAATTGTTTTTATGATTTTCAATCACACGATGTATTTTAAAATAGAAAACCTTTCTAGGCCAGTCTAATGAAGCACTCCAATTCTTCAAGACTTGAACCTTCCAAATCACAGGACTATTTCTCTTTTTTATTAACATGCAGAACATTATTCAGAAACATGCAGAAATTTATACCATGCAATGAGAGTGTGGAACACATTCATTATGGGAATTAGAGAATCAAACAAATGAAGGGTCATTAGAGATATCTAATCCAGGGGTTTATAAACTTGTTTCTCCTGACCGATAGATAATCTCACAGTAATACTTACCTTTACTATTAATATTTGTGAGGCCATTTAATATTTTTATTCTATTCTATTTCATTTATTTTATTTTTTTTTATTTTTTTTCTTGGAGACAGGGTCTCACTCTGTCACCCTGGCTAGAGTGCTAGAGTGCTATGGCATCAGCCTAGCTCACTGCAACCTCAAAGTCCTGGGCTCAAGCGATCCCCCTGCCTCAGCCTCCTGAGTAGCTGGGACTACAGGCACACGCTGCCACGCCCGGCTAATTTTTCTACATTCTGTAGGAAAGGGGTCTCACTATTGCCTAGGACTACCTTATTGATTTCATGACTCACTAATGGAGCACAACTCACAGTTTGAAAAACACTAAAAAATCCCAGCTCTCTCATCTTAAAAATGAGAAAAACCAGAGGTCAATGTGGTAAATGACTTGACCAAGGTTCGTACAAGGTAACTGTATAACCACGAGAAGCAGGAAATATGCTAATAATAAATGCATGAGTCTATTCAATCAAAATATAGAGAATGACCAGTATTGACGCAATGACAGGGGTATATTGTGTATATTAAGTCAAATCCTAAAAATCAAGGTACTGATACAGGGGAAAAATCAAAAAAAGGAGAGGGGCCACCACTTACGGAGCATCTGCTGTGTGTTAAGCATTGGTTTAAGCAATAAAAAAGAACCTATCAGAAACCATCAGGATTTTTTTTTTCATTCTTTCCCTTATGTCTGCCTCTAAAAATATTTATTTTTCCCAATAAAAAACAGAAAAACAATAGAGAAAAATCAATGAAATCAAAAGCTAGTTCTTTGAGAAGATCAGTAATATTGACAAACCTAAAGCCAGACTGATCATCAGGACCAAAAGGGAGATGACACAAATTATCAGTATCAGGAATGAAAGAGGTGATGTCACTACATATTCTACAGAAATTATATATTAAAAGGATAATACATCATGACCAAGTGGGATTTATCCTGGGAATGCAGGGTTGGTTTAACACTGAAAATTAAATCATGTAATTTACAATATTAAAAATTTAAAAAATAAAAACTAGACAATCATCTCAGTAGATACAGAAAAAGGATTTGACAAAATCTAATGTCCATTCCTGATAAAAACTCTCAGTAAACTCAGAACAGAAGGGAACTTCCTCAACCTGATAAAGGGCATCGATAAAAACCAACATCATACTTAATGCTGAGAGACTGAATGCATCCCTCTAAATCAAGAACAAGACTGTTATGTTCACTCTCCTCATTCTATTCAACATCATACTGAAAGTTCTGGTCAGTGTAGTCAGGCAAAGAAAAAGAAAAAGAAAAGAAAAGAAAAGAGCATCCGGATTGAAATGGAAGAAATAAAACTATCCTTATTCACAGACAATATAATCATCTATATAGAAAATCCAATGTAATCTACAAAAATACTGGTAGAACCAGTTTAACAAGGTTGCAGGATGCAAGATTAATATACAAAAATCTGTATTTCTATATACTATAATAGCAACAATCAGAAATTGAAATTGAAAAAATGCCATTCACAATAGCATAAAAATGTGATATATTTAAGGATATATCTGACAAAAGATGTATAAGACTCATACCCTGAAAACTATAAAACATTGCTGACAGAAATTTTTAAAAACCTAAATAAATAGAGAATGGATCAGAAGAATCAATACTATTGGTGTGTCAATTTTCCTCAAATTGATCTATGGATTCAATATAATTTCTATTCAAATTCCAGCAAGTTTTTTTGTAAAAACTGACAAGCTGATTTTAAATTCATATAAAAATGCAAATGGTCTAGAATAACCAAAAGTAAGTCTGAAAAAGAAGAGTAATGTTAAAGGGATAACACTCACTAACTACAAAGATTATTATAAAGCTACAGTAATCAAAATAGTGTGTTTGGCATAAAAAGATACAAGTCAATGGAAAAGAATAGAGAGTCTAGAAATAAACTCGAAGGTATATAGACAACTGATTTTTGACAGGCACAAAAAGGTAATGTTATGGAGAAAGAATAGCCTTTTCAAGAAATGGTGTTGGAACAGTTGAATACCCATATGCAAAAATAAAAGTGAACTTGGGTCCACATCATACACTATATAAAAAAATTAACCTGAAATTTATCATAGACTTAATGGAAAGCCTAAACCTACAAAAAGTTCTATTAATGGAGTAAAACAGGAGAAAATCTTTGTGATCTTGGGTCAGGCAAAGACTTTTTATGACAACAAAAGCATAACCAATATAAGAACAAATTGATTCATTAGATTTCATCAAAATTAAAGAGTTCTGTTCAAAGAACAAAAAGATAATCCACAGATAGAGAAAATATTTGCAAAGCATCTGTCAGATAAAGAACTTATATCCAGAATATATAAAGTAAAGAATATTTAAAACTCAACAATAAGAAAAGAGATAACTCAAGAAAAAGTGAACAAAAGATTTGACCAGATCCTCCACAAAGAAGATCGGGAACACTTCACAAGAGATCTGAGAATAAGCACATAAAACCATGCTCCACATCATTAGTCATTAGGGAAATGCAAAATAAAATAACAATGAGATACTACTACACATCTGTCAGAATGACTGAAATCGAAAAGACCATGTCGAGTATTACTGAGGATATGGAAGAGCCTCTCTGTGCCTCAATTCCCCCACCTGTAAAATAGCACCTACTCTATAGGGTCATTGTGAGGATTTAAATGAGTCAATTCACCTCAAGTGCTAGAGAACTGTGCCTGGCACCTGGTGAGCAGGACAAAAATGGTTGCTTGTCCTAATGGTCCCAATGAGGAGGTAAGATAGTGCATATCTGTCCCTAAGGGTAAGCAGAAATTTAACAAGAGAAGAAGGAAGAGGGAGGGGAATTCAAGCAAAGGAAAGGCCACTCAGATATCTAAGTGAGACAGGGAAAAACCTGTGAAAGGGGAAAATTCATTAGTTGTTGACAGTCCTTTAGCCTCATTGTCAAGAGGGCGGGGCCCTGGTAATTAGAAGGTTCTTTGTTTGCTGAAGATGTGGAGGAGGTGAGATTATCTCAGGAGAGGAAAAATGGGTGGTTTCTCCAGCAAAGCTGCTGGGACAGAATGTGGGGTGCACTGGCCATGAAGGGGGGAATGACATCCAGCGTGCTGTGCAATGAACTGTCACCTCCACCAACAGAAATATGCTCAGAGAAAACAGTCATTTCTCTCCAGTGCCTTAAGGTTTGAACTTGGTGCATCAGCAAAGGTACCAAATTCCTTCTCCATGGTGGGCACAGGCCTAGAACGCAGCCTACCCTTGGGCCCTAGGTGACACCGGGTGACTGGAATAGAGGGGACAGCCATGGTCACTAACTGCCATCCTGGCATGGAGCACGTGCCAGGCATTGAGCTAAGAGCTGTAGACACCGGATGACTAAGGTACACTTTCTGCCCTTGAGGACCTCACGAGTCCAGCTGGAGGACAGACCAGTGAGCAAGTAATCACAATAAAACACTCTCATGTTACTGTGAGAAGGGCCATACTAGACGTGAGTATAAAATGTCTTACAAATGTATTAACAGATAAACAAACAGTCCAACCACGTAGCAGATTACAAGTATTAGGAATAAAGGAGCAAACATTACAGGAAAAAGAAAGAACATTTCCCAGTTAATTTTGGAGTCTCTGAGCCACCCATGATGAAAATAGCTTCTTAATCAAATCCAGCTTTTATTTCCAGGCTGAACTATGGCCCATTCTGTTTTCCTCTTAAGCCAGTAAAACATTTCATTCCAACCTGTTTTCTCCCATCATCTGTCAAAGAGAGCCACTTTAGATATAACACTGCCTCTTGATGGGGAGCAGGGGCTGTATCAGATGAATGTTGTCCTTACGTCCCTGCAGAACTCTCTGGGTTTTTCACTATTACTAGAAAAGATCAGGAGAAAAAGATGCCATAAAATTAGGTGGTCTGGCTACTACCCCCATATCTGGTTCTGAGGGCCCTTCCAACCAGGAGACCTGTTCTCTTGGTTTAATTGGAGCACTCTTGACTCTGGGCACAGAAATACGCTGTAAGCTCTGGCTACAGTCCTCCTCCTAGTGTGTGTCTGTGTCACAATATTTACACGCATGAGCTCCAGGATCACTAATGCTGCTGTGCACCATTGTCTCATCAAATGAGTTAACAAACACTCATCCAGCAATAAGAAGCTGAAAGCCTGGCACCTATAAAGGTTGAAATGACCACCCCCCGAAACCTGGCCACAATCATAACTCAAGCAGCAATGGAGATCTGGGTTGTTCATGCCCCCAGATGGTAATGGTCTATCCTTCCTCCAGCCCAGGCTGAAGAATGACCACAAGTGGGCATTAAATTGCCTGTTGGATCCCTGAAGCCCCAAGGCTTAGTTATCAGCACCAAGATTACAGCCTCTGTATCAATGTGACTTTACTATTTGTTCCAAGAAATTCTGGCCCAGGAAGATAAGACCATAAACCAATAAGATGCCTCCAATGCTCATTTATCTGAACAATAGACTGCTCAACCAGCCGTCTACTCAGGACCATAGTTGGTTCCTGTGGGTAAACAGCCCCCTTCTCAGGACAGGGGGTCACTCACCTGGGCAAATCTGCTGGCCTGTCAAACAACTATTAATCAAGTCTCATTTTAAAACTCTCTTCTTTCTTGTGTCCATCCGCCCTAAACAATTTTATCATAAACTTTGCTCAATTCTAATCAGATTCCTGAATTTAAAAACCCACCTTAGACCACTTGAACTCAGACCCCAAAACTCTATGATTATTTCCCTTCTGAGACACTAGGTCTCCGCCAAGGTGATACTTTCTCTTATTATACTAAATAATAAACTCAGCTTTGTTTGCTCAATAGGTTATTTTGATAGGCTTTTAGGACTGCAGTCTCCAACCCACCAGTACCAGTCCGTGGCCTGTTAAGAACCAGGCTGCAGAGCTCTGCCTCCCCTCCACGCCCCATCCCGTGGAAAAACTGTCTCCCATGAAACTGGTCCCTGGCGTCAAAAAGGTTGGGGACTGCTGTTTTAGGGGAGTCATCTGTTGATACCCGAGATGGTTTAAATGAAGAAAATTTAATGAAGAGACTCCTTTCAGAAGCGAGGGCAGGCTTACTGGCATACACAAGAGAAGATGAGGTGCCCGGGGACCAGAAAGAGTAAAAAGCCATTACCACCCCTAGGACTGAAGGGACAAGGGGAGGAAATGATGTCATGGGAATCCAGCGAGAGGGGAGCTATAGGGTCATGGGCCACCCAGGAAAAGCTGTAGTCATGGAGGCCCACACCCACTGTCAGCAACGAGGTGTGAGCAGGGAGAGAGCAGGGAGGGAACATCACCTCTCGCTTCTCTTGCCCTTCAGTTGCCTGCTGGTTCCTCCGGTTGGCCAAACCCAAAGGGAGCCAGCAAGCCAGGGGGCCCAAACAACGCCAGAGCCAGACTGCAGGGGGCCAGAGCAGGGCAGAGACAGGAGGAGAATGGATCTATGTGAACTCGAACAGCGGGAAGTGGAGTGATAAGTGGACAATAACCAGTACATAGCACATGGAATGTTTGTTGAATGAATAAATGAATCCCCACTAGTCTCCAGCAAGGTACGTAGTAAGCAGTGTTTACTAATGAATGAATTATGCTAAATATATGTTCTTTCTACTTAGTATATGGCTTTTGAGGGGTAATAATCACTAAATGTTCCTTTGCTTATAACTTTTCTTAAGCCAAGATCGATAAGGAACTCAAAGAGCAAAAGAGAGAACAAAAATTGGGATTAGAGATTTCATAGATACTGTCTGCGGTATAATTTGGCTTAAAGCCTGAACTTAGGCATTCTAGCACAAATGTGCTTCACCCCACTCCCTAAAATACCACCGAACCAAGACTTTGTAACACATTTTCTGGATGGAATTGAAAAAGTTAGCAAATTTGGAAATACCATCAAATAAGGAGTTGACAAAATAATCCTTTTTTAACAATTGTGTTTTAAATTACATAGACTCAGAATGTGAGCTGATGGGAGTTCATCAAAGCCAAGGAAGCACATTAAATTTGGGGGCTATCTGCCATGTGACAGATAGTCCTCAGTATAATTAAGGGTTAAAAAGCTCTAGTTCTGAAATCAGATAGACCTGAAGTCATATAGACCATAGTCTCATACTACATGACTTTGGGAAAGTTACTTGGCTTCCATCCCTCAGTTTCCTCACCTGTAAAATGGGGATATTATTTCATGCTTCATCGGGCTATTATTTTTTGGCAACCACATTTACCCTATACCCTAAATTTTCAATGCTCTTTCCTACATCCCAGGGCTGGGAGCCTGATCACTATATGTCCTGGACTCCATTTCTTCTTTGGTTCTTGATAAGAAGTACATTCTTCCAAAGATAGGCCATTGCGCAAGATTTGGGAGCTTGGGCTTCAGCAGATGTGAGTTTCACAGCAACTTCCAAGTTTTCCCTTTCTAGTTATCAGCCCGTGTGCTGCAGGGACGCTATGGTCAGCTGTGGCCATGGGTAGCGATTTCCTGCTGTTTTCCTCATCTAGGTGGTTGCAGCAATTTCATAGTAACACTGCAGTAGTGAAGCTGGCAGCTAGCAGTGCCTCCCCTGAGTTTTGTTCCTTCAGCCTTTTCGCCTTTTTTTAAATGAGCATCTAATTACTTCTGTTAAATCCCTTCCTGCATGAAATACCTAAAGTGGTTTCTGTTTTCCTAATTGAATTCTGAGTGACATCTACCAGAGTGTAAGTTTTAGGCCCAAAGAGTATCTTTTACAGAAATGATCCTTGAGTGAATCACCCTGGAAGTCCTTTGGCATGTGCATAACTCTTCTCAATGGAAATGTAAATACCTTACATGGTTGCTTATTGTTCTCCCATCTAGTTTGAGAGAACTAAAATGTTCATCTTAACAGAAATTCACTACTACTATGTATGTTATTTCCATTAAAGACAGAAGACAAATTTGACAATTTGTCTTAAACAGAGTTGTTTTTTGCCAGTTCTGCTAAAATATAGTGAGATAAAAGTTGGTTCCAGGCCTCTCTCAGATCATATCCCTACTTACAATCCCAGCATTTTCCATAAATTCTGTACAGTACACATTTGAAAGTACAGGCATACCTCAGAGATATAGCAGGTTCGGTTCCAGACCACTGCAATAAAGTGAATATCACAATAAAATGAGTCCCGTGAATATCACAATAAAATGATTCCCATGAATATTTTGGGTTTCCTGGTGCATATAAAAGTTGTGTTTACACTATGCTGTAGTCTATTAAGTGTATAACAGCATTAGGTCTACAAAAACAATGTGCATGCCTTAATTAAAAAATACTTTTATGTTAAAAATACTAACAAACATTTGAGCCTTCAGTGAGTCAAAATCTTTTTGCTGGTGGAAGGTCTTGCCTCAATGTTGGTGGCTACTCACTGATCAGGGTGGTGATTCCTGAAGGTTGAGGAGGCTGTGGAAACTTCTTAAAATAAGACAATGAAGTTTGCCACACTGATTGACTCCTGCTTTCATGAAAGATTTCTCTATAGCATGAACACTGTTGTCATGTCATCAGTGTTCATAGCATCTTCACCACAAGTAGATTTCTGATTTCTCAAGAAACTACTTTCTTTGCTCATCCATAAGAAGCAACTCCTCATCTGTTCAAGTTTTATCATGAGGTTGCAGCAATTCAGTCATATTTTCAGGCTCCACTTCTAATTCTAGTTCTCTTACTATTTCCACCATATCTTCAGTGACTTCCTCCACTGAAGTCTTTAACCCCTCAAAGTCATCCATGAAGGTTGGAATCAATTTCTACCACCAAAATCCCGTTGATGTTGATAATTTGACCTCCCCCCGTGAATCCTGGATGTTCTTAATGGTGAACCCCATCTAGAATGGTTAATCCTTTCCAGTAGATTTTTAATTTTCTTTGCTCAGATCCATCAGAGGAATCACTATCTGCGGCAGCTATAGCCTTATGAAATGTATTTCTTAAATAAGACTTAAAAGTCAGAATTACTCCTTGATCCATGGGCTGCAAAATGGATGCTATGTTAGCAGACATGAAACATTCATCTCCTTGTGCATCTCTCTCAGAGCTCTTGGGTGACCAGAAGCATTGTCAATGAGTAGTAGTATTTTGAAAAGAATCTTTTTTTCTGAGCAGATCTCAGCAGTGGGCTTAAAATATTGATTAAACTATGTTGCAAACACATGTGATATTATGTAGCCTTTCTTGTTCCATAGCGCATAGGCAGAGTAGATTTAGCATAATTCTCAAGGGCCCTAGGATCTTCAGAATAGTAAATGAACATTGGCTTCAACTTAAAACCACGTTAGTCCCTAACAAGAAAGTCAGCCTGTCCTTGGAAACTTTGAAGCCAGGCATTGACTTCTCCTCTGTAGCTATAGAAATCCTAGATGGCATCTTCTTCCAATAGAAGGCTGTTTTGCCTACATGGGAAATCTGTTGTTTAGTGTAGCCGCCTTCATCAGTGGTCTTAGCTAGATCTTCTGATAACTTGCTACAGCTTCTCATCAGCATCTGCTGCTTCACCTTGCACTTTTATGTTATGGAGACAGCTTATTTCCTTAAACCTCATGAACCAACCCCTGCTAGCTTCAAACTTTTCTTCTGCAGGTGCCTCACCTGTCTCAGCCTTCATAACATTGAAGAGAGTTACGGCTTTGCTCTGGATTAGGCTTTGGCTGGGAATGTTGTGGCTGGTTTGATCTTCTCTCCAGACCACTAAAACTTTCTCCATATCAGCAATAAGGTTATTTAACTTTCTTATCATTCATGTGTTCACTGGAGTAGCACTTTTAATGTTCTTCAAGAACTTTTCCTTTGCATTCACAACTTGGCTAATTCATGCAAGAGACCTAGCTTTTGGCCTATCTTGGCTTTTGACATGCCTTCCTCACTTAGCTTAATTATTTTCAGCTTTTGATTTCAAGTGAGAGATGTGCAACTCTTCCTTTCACTTGAACATTTAAAGCCATTGTGGGGTTATTAATTGGCCTAATTTCAGTATTGTTGTGTCTCTGGGAAAAGGAAGGCCCAAGAAGCGGAAAAGAAATGGGGAACAGCTCCTTGGTAGAGAGGTCAGAACACACACATCATTTATGGATTTAGTTTGACATCTTATACGGGCACAGTTCATGGTGCCCCAAAATAATCTCAATAGTAACATCAAAGATCACTGACCACAGATCACAGTAATCCATATGATAATAACTGTGAAATACTGTGAGAATTACCAAAATGTGACAGAGACACAAAACATGCTATTAGAAAAATGGTGCAGATATTCTTGCTCAACCACAGGGTTGCCACAAATCTTCAATTTTTTGAAAAATGCCATTCTGTGGAGTGCAATTGTTGAAACCACAAGGGGGTTTCCGTCTAGGTCTAATTGTTCGCTGCTCAAAGATCCAATTATTGAGACAACGAGAATTGTCAAGGAAGAAATTGGGAGAAGCTGCCTCAAATCAGTTTCTCCAACTAACAGAGATCATGGGCTTTTAAAGGAGGGGCCACATGCCTTGGGGCAGGTCGTGGTATAACTAACAAGGGGCTACTACGTGCATTGGGGCAGGTTGTGGAGGATGGTGAATCTGAGTATGAGGAAGTCTGCCCTGGGGCTTTCAGAATCTCAGCTCCTTTGTCTTGTAGAAAATCTACCATTTCTGGAAAACAACTCAGAAGGTCAAGTAGTTGGTTAAGGGAGAGAATCACATAGGGGTCACTGAAATTTGTTTCATGGGGGGCCAGTTACACAATAAAATGAAGCATGGCAAAACAAGGTATTCCTGTACCCCATTCTGTATCAATGTGGCAGCCCACCTCTCCTGGATGAAGTTATAATCTTCTTGAAGGTAGGAACGAGCTTTCCATTTGGAGGAACTTCTTGGTATGGTATTCTGCATACTAAAAATATTACCGAGGAGGTCACAGTTCACAGATTTGCAGAAAGAATCACCGTTTGAGCCTCCAGCGCTGCTTCCTTTAATGCCTGAGTTTTTCAAAGCCAATTCCAGTCCTGGCTTGCCTCAAACATCTAATTAATCTTATCTCTGGGCTAATGAAACTGGTTACATGGCACTTTGTAAATATCTAAGGTACTCCCAAAAGGTAAACAGTGGCAATGGTCAAGATCAAAGCTCTGGGTAAGGAGTGCTGCTATTACGGCTTGAGGGTCATGCCTGCCTGGGAAGAACAATAAACACAGGCTGCCTTTGATCATCTCACTCCCAGCACAGAACCTTCAGTGGTTCCCCACTGCCTTCGAAAGCCCACACTTCTTGGCAAACTCACCCTCCTTGCCCCTACCATCTGGTCCCAACCCACCCTTGCAGCCTTATCTTCCATTGCCCTCCACTGCCATGAACAAGTTTGCCAAATGCTCCCTGCACCGACTGGTCTCTTGGTCTCAGAATACGCTCTTCTCTTTGCTCTGCCTCTCATCATCCCCTGTATTCAACATCATCCAGCTCAGGTCCTACTCTTCTCAGACTCCTCAGGTAACAACCACGCTCCCAACCCTTGTACAATAACAGCAAGTAACCATGGAGGCTTCCTGTATACTCATTAAGCACTTTACAAGTATTATCTCATTTAATCATCAAAACAACTCTATGAGGTAGGATTATTTCCTCCATTTTATGGATGAGGAAACCAAGACAAATGCTATGGTATTTTCAGACTGTAAGATTCAATTCTCAGATGACATTTATAGCTCATTTATGCTCCAGAAGAAAATCTGGCTAATTTACTCCTAAAACAGCTGAAAGAAATCTGTAAGATTTCTTAAACGAAGTAGTACTTCCAGAGTTCAATATAATCTCAAAATTGCAACAGCATGCATGGTATAAAATACTTTACAACCAATGTGCATATGAAAAGATGCTCAACATCACGAATCATTACAGAAATGAAAATCAAAACTACAATGAGATACCCCTTCACACCCATTAGGATGACTACTATTAAAAAATAATAATAATAGGTATGGGTGAGAATGTGTTGAAACTGAAACGCTTGGGCATTTGCTGGTGGGAATGTAACATGGGGCAGGTACTGTGGAACACTATATGGCAATTCCTCAAAACATTAAACATTTAATTACCATATGACCCAGCAATTCTACTTCTAGAATTGAAGGAAAAGACTCAGGTAGGTATCTATGTACTCATGTTCATAGAAGCATTATTCGAAATAACCAAAAGGTAGAGACAACCCAATGTCTATCAACAGAAGAATGGATAAATAAAATGTGATATATACATCTAATAGAATATTACTCAGCTTTAAAAAGGAATAACATTTTGACACATGCTACAACATGGATAAACCTTGAGGACATCATGCTAAGTGAAATAAGTCAGCCAAAAATGGGCAAATACTGTATGATTCCACTTAATGTGAGGTAGCTAGAACAGTCAAACTCATAGAGACACAAGTGGAATTGTGTTGCCAGGGCTGGGGAGAGAGAGAGTGGGGAGTCAGAATTTAATGGGTACAGAGTTTCAATTTGGGAAGATGGAAAGTTCTGGAGATGGATGGTGGTGATGGCTGCACAACAATGTGAATGTCATTAAACCACACACTTAAGATGTTTAAAATGGTAAATTTTGTTATGTATATTTTACTATAATAAAAAAAAAAAATACGAGGCCAGGCATGGTGCCTCATGCCTGTAATCCCAACACTTTGGGAGGCCGAGGCGAGAGGATAACTTGAGCCCAGGAATTTGAGAGCAGCCTGGGCTGCATAGTGAAACCCCATCACTACAAAAAAATTTTTTTTTAATTAAAAATGTTTTCTAAATGCAAAAATGCATTTAGACCTCACAAACACCCTATGGGGAAGCAGAGAGGATACTAGGATCCCCCATTGCTAAGATACGGAAAATAAGGCTCAGAGGGTCCACTGAATTGCTCTAGGGCTGCACAGAGTCCCCCGGGGATCTTGTTACAATGCAGAGTGGAAGCAACGCTGGGGCCTGCGGACCATAGCCCTGGGTCAGCACCAGGAAGCAATTGGGCTGCGATTCAAGACCTGATTCCTCAGACTCCCAAACTTTTAACTCTTTCAGGGAGTCCTTCAGAAGTGACTTTACCCTCACAAGGAAAAAGAAGAAAGGGCTCTCAGAGAACACACATCCTCACCATCTCAATGGACTGATCAACTCAAACAACTATTTCCAGATGCCATAATGAGGCTCACCTGTTTTTGTGACTGCTCTGGGGATGCTAAGGATATCTAAGTTACAGCCTCCTTTGATCTTATACAGATTAATTAAAAAAAAGCAAAAAAGCCTACCTGTACTTTAGCCAAAATAAAACTATAATAGAAACTAATTTGATTGTGAACTAGTTGAACTACTTTAAGCTTTCCTTAACAAGATTATTTGTCAGAAGTTCTAATCCCCGGATGCACATTAAAAACATCTGTTTATAGCGAGGCCCCATCTCTTAAAAAAAAAATCTGTTGTTTTTTTTTTAAATACTCATGTCCCAGGACCCATCCCTAAAGAGACTGATTCTATTGATCTGGTGTTTTGTTTTGTTTTGTTTTTTAAGTTCTCTAGGTGACTCCAATAGTACTCAGGGATAGGAACCATTGACCCAAAGATGAAATAGCAACCCAAATTCAAGATATTTAATAAATTGCATTGACTTCTCTTCTTGATTAACATTACCAAGTATCAGAAGAAAAGGCTGGTATATTTTATTTGTTAACTGCAAAAGCAATGGAGATATTTGATATTTCAGCTATTTTATTGGGTCTAAGTTAAACTCAGGAGCAAACTTTATGCAAAATCATGTAAGATTTCTAGCAATTGTATGTCCCTAGCAACACAAAAGTTGGTTTTAGCACCATTAAACTCCCAACTGGACCCACCAGTCTATTTTAAATCATGGCTGGGCTTACCAGCTTCATTCAATCAATAGCCGCTTTACTTCCCCTGCTGAAACAGAACTTACCACAACTGCCGTATTGATGATGCCCTTCTTGTTGATGATCATAATTCATAGTCAGCCCTAATTTGGATATCGCCAACCAACATTTCCAGCCAAGGACACTTCAAGATAATATATATAAATTGTGTCTTATTGATCACAGAACATCTGCTGGCACTTAAGTATGTTGACATATAAACATGAACAGAAGTTCACAAGTTTGCATTTCTGATGTTCATAAAATTACAATTTATAATAAAACGAACACTGTTAGGCTTTTTTTTATCGCCTTCATAAAGATAAAGTGATATAAGCAGGAGGTTTAAATTACTAAAACCATTAAAAGAATATAAAGTCCTAAGGGTTTTTTTTTCCAAATGATTTATGGAAGGAAAACCTCATTATTTTTCTTTTACACTTAATGCCATGTAATTGCATTTTGCCACTTACATAATAAAAATTAATTTGCCAAATCATAGTTACTGAAATCAGACATTACAATGTAATAAAACAGTATTTTCTTAAGATATATATGTATATATCTGTTCTCATTTTAAGATTTCAGGAGTCCACAGTAAGATTAGCACAGTTGATTTCTTGGGACATGGTTCCCAAAGATAGCTTGGCAGAAGCAAAGTAGAACATTGTTATTAAATAAAACACATGGCCGAAGTCTCAACCCCTGTCACAAGGGGACTGCTGTTAATACTCTTTATTAGGAGTTAACAGCTGCAGCTTTTCCCGTAGAAAACAAGATAAACCAGGCAAACAGTACACAGGTGCCGACCTGCCTGCCGCTGCTCAAAGTCTAGGAAAGAGCCAGGTGACTTCGTCACAGGCCCCTCCCCAGCTCGGGGGAAGGGAAGAATGAGCTTCCTGGAGAAATTGAGGATCATTCTGCCCCCAGGCATATGTTGAGGAGCTGCCATGCTGTCACTCTATCGATTCCTTCCCTCTGTCCCCACCGTGAGAGCAGCTCTAACCCTCACAGAAGTCACCCGGTGGTCTCCACCGGTGCTAGGAGGTCTGGACGACTATATGCCACTTATGTAGGAATGATATTTGGAATAATTGGATATTGGAATAATATTTGGAAACTATGATTGGTGTGTTTTTTCATCCCACTGCCTACTCACATTCCCTGCAGACATTCCATGGGCCCGGGGAAGAGGGAGAAAATGCCATTCTGGAAGGACAAGAACGCAAGCCAGAGGGGCCTGTGTGCCAGGCAGGACAGGAAGTCAAAGCAGGCCTCCCGGACGTGAGAGGAGTGGATGGAGCCCAAGGAGGAGCCGATGGGCAGACCCAGAGTCTTGTCCCTCGCCCACCTCTGGACGGAATCCTGGCTCTGGGTGCGCTGGGCTTCGGATAGACCCGGGGAAAGCTAAGGCAAGGGGTCTTGCTAACTCTGCTCTTCCCTGGGAACCGCAGTAGGTGCATCGCATTCCTGGGTGTCTCTGTGCCAGTATGGCAGGCACAGCAGAGTAAGATGGCAGCCAGGGAAGGGGTCTGAGGCAGCATCCCTGAACCTCTGTCGGCACCTGTGTAGCCACCGGAGAGATCAGTTAGAGATCAAAGTTGAAATTCACGTGTCTGCCCTGCTGGTGAGCGTCTCAGTGGAGAGTGAGAACAGTGGGTCTGGCCGCCTGATGGAGCTGAGAGAAGTCACGCTGGCTCTGCAGCCACGGATTGCAGGAAGGGGACCCCCTCATGAGCTCTCGCTCCTACTCTGCCCGCCAGACCCAGGCCCCTCTGCCTCGGCACTACTGACGTTTGGGCCAGATAATTCTGCATAAAAGAGGCTGCCTGCGCAGTGTAGTATGTTTAGCAGCATCCCTGGCCCCTACCACCAAATGCCAATAGCACCCCAACTCCAGTAATGATCATCAAAAATGTCTGTGGACATTGCCAAATGTCCCCTCGGAGACAAAATCACTGCAGATTAAGAACGACTTCATTAGCCCTAGACAGCTTAGAGAGGAGGGCGAGGCAAGAGACTGGAAAACTGAGCATCTATCCCGGAGACAGCTACTTGGTAACGAGACCCTAAAGCCAGAAGAAAGATCCCACCAGTGGCAAGTTGAAGAACCCTCCAACTCCACCTGCCATCCTTCGGCTGCCCAGCAGAGTAGGTGCCCAGGAGCAACAGAAAACAAAGGAAAATAGAAAATATTAATAACAACTCTGGGAAGTGTGTGTTATCACTCCATTTTATAGATAAGGAAATTGAGTCTCTGAGAAATTAAGCAATGCCCAAGGGCACACACCCAATTACTGGCAAGAACCAGCACCCAAAGCCAGCAAGGCTGCCTCCAAAGGCATGTTCATTCCAGTAAGCCAGGTGACAACTGTCTTTCACACAAAGTGCAGCACTGTAACTTGGTACGTATCTCACTGTCATCTCCAGCAGATGGGAGCTCCTGTGGAGAAGAAACGATAGAGGCCTGGGCCTATACCAAGCATTTAGTTTATGCTCCACAAGTGCTTGTTGAATGAATGAATGAATGAAACCCTCTCCTCCACCTTCCGGCTAAGCAGGCCTGTTTTACAAGGCTGGGCTGCACCTGAGAAGACAGAAATGAGGACAAAGGCTCAGCAAAGGTTGACAATTGCAGGACCAATGTTCTTTCTCAGAAGGTCCTTGAAAGAGGCAAAAAAAAAAAAAAAAAGTACTGCTGGCTTCCAATCCACAGCACTGAAGCATGCGTCAAGAGATAAGCTCAACAAGCTTGCAGAGAACGGAGTGGGAGTGGGAAGAGGGGGCAGGAGATGATGGAGCCTGAGCAACCACCTGGGCTCCACTTGGAAGGACCAGAGAATGAGTAGGGGGTTGAGTTGGCACAAGAAGTAAGGGCAACAGGAAAAAGGCAAATAAGGGCAAAAAGGAAAAAAGCAACACAAGGAGAGTCCAGGCTCAGGGAGAAATGACAGCTCTGCCACCAATGAAGAACTACACTGGGAAATAAGATGGGGGCTGCAAACTAATGGGAACTTGAAGGTCAGCCAGAGACACACAGGGTTATATAGCGGATTCCCAAGTAACAACATCATTGACATTGACATTGACATTGATTGGGGCTTACCATGTGCAGGCACCGCTCTAGGCACTTTACAGGGATGATCTCATTCATGGGAGGCTGATTTCCCATTGGAGGAAACCTGGAGGTGCTCAGAGTACCTGAGACCTTAGGTAAGGTGCTCAAGCCACATAACTCGTAAGTGAGGAGGACAGCGGGGGAATCCAGGCTGTATGCCCCAAGAACAGCCAGCCTTTACCCCTTCTTGGTGTGTGATGTGATGAAAGTGATATAAGCACAACACTAAAAAGGAGATGAAAGCACCAGAGTTTGTCCTTCATGCCCTTAGTCTGAATAGTATCATTCATTCCATCAGGATGGGGCTTAGGCAGTAGCAGGAAGAAAGATTCAGGATACATTGTAGCAAAATCTAGCCTTTAAAGATAATTTGTTAAGTGACTACCTCTGGTGCATGTAAGATGCAATTACTTCACAGTCAGTTATATATTATATTAAACCTTTGTTCCTTGGTTTGGTCCTTGGTTATCTGCATCCTTTTTGCATGTTCAGCTTAGACTTAACACCACGAAGGGGATGGGGAACATGTTTGTATTGTTCCCTTCCTTGGTACAACCTCAGCTCAGCACCAGCCTCAGTGAGCATCGTGATGATGGAATCCTGTGAGCACTGACTGTAAAATATGGGGCCAGCAATAATTCTGGTTCTTAGGAAATGCAATCAGAATCGTGGATGGTGGCAGCAAATGATCTGTATGTGTGGTAGTAGGACGGGGCTTATTTGTGTGTTTGTTTCATTAATTAATTAATTAATTAATTCAACAAATAATTACAGAACACCTACTATGTGTCAGGCACTATTCTAGGGGCTTGGGACATGTCATGAATATTACTGCAACAAAGATCCCTGCCCTTACAGAGTAGGCATCTCCAGGGCAGAGAGACAAAAAAATATATAATAAATAACTTATATAGTACATTGGAGGGTAATTAGTGTCTTGGAAAAAATAGAAAATAAAGGAAGTTTATAAGAGCGATCAGGGGCCGGGTGTGGTAGCTCACACCTATAATCCCAGCACTTTGGGAGGCCAATGCCGGAGGATTGTTTGAGGCCAGGACTTCAAGACCAGCATGAGCAACATAGCAAGACCCCATCTCTACCTAAAATTTAAAAATTTTAAAAATAAAGAGCGATCAGGAGGGGAGTAGGGAAGGAGTGGGGCAGTTTGTAGTATCAGATGAGATCATCAGAAGAGATGACATTTGAGCAAAGACTTAAGAAGGTGAGGGAACAAGCCATGTGGACATGGAGGAAGAAGCCAGGCATGCTGCAGGCACGGCAAGGAGGCCAGTGTGGCTGGCGTGGAGGAGGCTGGGTCTGAGGGCGTCGCAGGACACCAGGTCAGGGTGCTCGGGGTCGGAGGGGGCACATTACACAGGGCTGTTGGAAGGACTTTGGCTTTTACTCTTAGTGAATGAGGGAGCCTCTGCCAGGTCAAAAGCACAGGGGTGACGCAATCTTTCTTAGTCATAAGAATAGCTCGTAACAGGCAAAGCTAAGCTATTGCGATAATCCAGGACGGCGATGGTGGGAGCTGACACCAGGGCGGTGATTTCCTCCCACAGTGTAATACCTGCCCAATGGCATCCCAGAGCCGAGGGGTCAATGATGGGGTCAGAATCAACCAAAGCGAATGTTCATGTTGAGTCAGCACAGGGGAGAGCAACACCAGGGAAGACGTGACACTGTGTCATGCACTGTGCAAATAGCAGAAAATAAAGACTCAGACACGTAGATCCACCAGTTATGAAAAAGAGTGCCCCACCACCCAGACCACACTGCAGGCAAACAAAGCACTAACACCTGCATTATTGAAACTTTGGTCCCTTCCGCCTGCTGACGCCATATAAGCAATTAACTGTGTCTTTACACTGTCCTGGAATCTTTCCGTAGGGATGGGGGTTATGTCCACTCCTGCCCTAGATAACTCTGGCCCACATGTGAAATGCCTTCACTCCCAGGGAAGCATCTTTAGCCATTTATAAGTACTGGAGAAACTCACTTTGTCTTAACAGGTTGCTTTAACTAAATTTCTAAGGTATGGTTTCACTAAACCACATGGGAAGTATTTTGCATTTGTATTGTATTTCTCTGCCAGAGAAGTCACTGCAGATTCTTCTCTGCATTTTCTTGTTTCCTGAAGCAATTTCCTCTGCTAGTGATCTATTTAAAAAATATTTTATTAATTTTAAAACTGGATTCTTTTGGTGAAATTTTGGTTAACATACTGACTGATACCGAGGGCTTTGCCTGCTAAAGGAAACAAATATTTCTGAAAGTTTTAAAAGAAAGGTCCACTTGGTTCTTATTTACATGGATCACCTATAACCTGCAAAGCTGAGACTGCAAAGTGTGCCTAGAAACACACTTTTTATTTCCCACTGTTTTTGTGCACGTTCTCATTCTTAGATTATTCAGAATGCATTCGATGCAGCCACTCCTCTGAGGTTAAGACAGCCCATAGTTCTCTTCCTCTGGGCTTCAGAGAAAAGGGAGGGAAAATCCTGGATTTTCAGGACCTCGTCCTCTCTGCCCCAGTTCTTCACCCAGCTTCCTGTGTAGGTGAAGTCAGCGGCTGATGAACGTATGGCTTAAACAGCCCAGCGTGGGGACTGCCTCTCTTCCTCTGCCAACATGGCTTTTGCACAGCCCTTTTCAAGTACTTCCACTTAGCAGTGAAAAGTTCCAGAGAGGATCCTATGAGTCCCCCAAAAGACCAGCAATGACCCCCATTTCCAGGGGTGGAATTGTAGGGATTGGTGAGGTCTCATGTGATGGAAAAGCAGTCCTGTCATTTTTTTTTTTTTTAGGAGACACAGTCTTGCTCTCTGTTGCCCGGGCTAGAGTGCCGTGGCATCAGCCTCGCTCACAGCCACCTCAAACTCCTGGGCTTAAGTAATTCTTCTGCCTCAGCCTCCCGAGTAGCTGAAACTACAGGCATACACCACCATGCCCAGCTAATTTTTTCTATATATTTTTAGTTGTCCAGATAATTTCTTTCTATTTTTTTTTTTTTTTTTTTTAAGTAGAGACAGGGTCTCGCTCTTGCTCAGGCTGGTCTCGAACCAGTCCTGTCATTTGACAAGTATTTTATTAAGCATCTGCTACCTGCCTTCAAGCATCCAGTATCCAGTGACCCTAAAATACTGCAGCAGCTCAGCCCTTCCTTCTGGGAAGAACATCAAGAGGCGCTCTCAGGAAGTCTAGCTGTGGAGTCACCCTGGACATGTGGAGCCATACCTTCAGTGCCGCCTGTATTCCGGAAATACTCAGCATGGGCTCGAGTGGGAACATCACCTTACATTCTGCGAATGATGCAATGAACAGGAAACTCACACTCACATAGCTGGTTCAGAACTCAAAGCCTGGAGTCAGTCGAGTTGGAGTCAAGTTGCAGCTCTGCCAGGCACTGGCTGAGTGACCTTGGGCAGATCACCTCCCCTCCCCTATCCTTGGTGAGGAAACTTGCTCATCAATAAGGCTGGGTTAGCAAATGTGCCAACTTCACAAGTGTGTTGGGAAGATCTGATGAATCCTCGCACATAGCACAGGGCCTGGCATGTAATACAAGCACAGGCAGCGCTCATTGTTGGATTGGTTAGCGATTCTGTCTTACCACGTGGTGGTGAGCAGCATCTGGGGCTGGTTGATTACTGGTGTGGGCAGAACATGGGGCTAATGACCTTTTAAGACGTAAAATATGTGGGAATCCTCCAGTGACCAGATTTGCTCTGTTTACCTCCAACAGTACCTGAATTCATCTGAATTCACAGTGGCGGCCACATAGAGAACGGTTGGAACAATGTCATTGCTGCTGGTGCTGCTGCTGCTGTTTGGTTTGAATTGAATTTGAATGCACATGGCAGGACTTACCTGTGTTCCCAAGCCCCATACATGCCCCCTATTGCTCCACCCCAGTAGCCTACCTCTCCTGCCTCACTCTGAAGACTTGGAAGTCCGGCGACTCCTGGCTTCACTGAACGCACAGCCGTGCCCATTCAGTGGTAGGTGACCTCTCAGCGTCAGATCCTAACATAATCAGGATTCTTTAAAAGTGCCACCACTTTGATAAAAAATGAGGACCTGCTTGTCTATGTTCTTCTTGGCTCTTACCCAAGGCTTTGGTTTGTTTCTGAAGTGTGGGTGACATTTGGGCTGTGGAAGTAACGCTGCAAGAAGGGCAGGGAAGGCTCTCTTACCCTTACTGATGAGGCGTTCTCTTGGTGGTGTGCAGCAGACCTCAAATCCTGAGCGCGATTTTTCTCCAGACGTGGATAAGAGGCCATTCTTTTTGTTCATTCTCCTGTAGACTCCGGTTGATGTCTTGCCAATGTAGCAGGATGCTTCCCCACTCCAAATGGGCAGGAATCCAAGAAATGCAGTTTTCTGTTTGTTCAGGCACGGACAGTTGAGGAAAAGCCCTGAAGCAAATGTACAGTTTATATTTCTCCAGTGTCTGTTGCAGATAGAGAGTCTCTTATTTCTTAGCAACAGGACAAGCCGGAGGCAAAATTCAGTTCAACACAAGAGCCAAGCTTTTCAGAATCGATAGAGTCCTGCTACGTCGAAGGCTTTCACCGTACAGGGGTGTTTTCTCTCCTTGCCCCGTAGGTCCAACCTCCTGCTTGTGACCTGGGTAACTCTGGGAAGGCAAAATGATTTTTAACATCAGATTATATCAAACTTAATCTGGAGGACAAATCTCCTGCTAACAACACAACAAAAAGGTCACTTGATGACTTCCAAAGTCAAAGTGGAACAAACATTTGCATTATCAAGCTCTGGTCTGCGAGCGCCCACACACGAGGATGCATCTTGCTGTTCATACAATCAGGCTTTGGTGAGTCAACCGGAGTCCAGGGCTTCACTAGTGAATTCAGACTGTAGTTAGCAGTCGGTTTTTCTTCAAGCCACTAAGCTTGAATTGGAGGAAGAGTGTGACTCATGAAATAGGTTTTATTTAAGGGATTTAGGGTCTTGATTTTAAATGTATGTTTATGGGTATGGGAACGATGTGGAAAAAAAACCATATAATCATGGGTAAATATTCAGATGAGAAATCCAGAATGCATTCCAGCTGTAGGATTCTTGTTGCTGTTGGCTGGTTTTTGTTCTGGGGGTGGGAGGGAAGTGCCGCAGTCTATCCAAACTAGCCCCATGTAACTACACTTCCCACAGGATTTGTTTTTTTAACATAACGACGAATGCTTATACATTTAAGAGTGAGAGCTAAACACTGTGTCTTTATTTTGTTTAGCCAAGCTGTAGTTTAACCCTGACATTTTTTTCAGCTCTGGTCCTCTAGCCTCACCAGAGGGGAGAGTTGAAGAGAAACCTTTAGTTTTCACTGGGAACCTCAAAACTTATATCCAGTTCAGGAACGTTCAAGGGTTTCTTCTGACAAATGCATTGACATTTTCCATTCCCCTTCCTGCCCTCTAGTATGCACAGGTTTGGTTTTGTTACATCGGTTAGTCTGATCTAGAAACAGAAAAATCAGGAATCAACTTGGGGTGTCAGGGTCAGAGGAAGACAGAAGGCAGGGACCACGTTTGATTCTGCCCTAGTCCCTAGTGTCTGAGTAGACACCAGAGCTGTCAGCCCCTGCAAACGTCCTGGATCTGACAGCACTCTCAGGCTGCCTCTCTGACTGCCCACCCCTCAACCCAGGAGAAGCCAAAGCAAGAGCGGTGACAGAAGGAGGTATTCAGGAAATGTCGCCTTCCATTCCGTAACTGGGGATCTTGGCTCTGAGTCCTCATTTGAATGCAGGTAAATTAGACCATTTCTCAAGTTCTTTCCAACTTTAAAATTTCATGCAGGCTTGATTCCCCTTGATGGACTCAGGAGGTCTCAGACGCCATGCTAGATAAATAATAATAACTGTGCCCCAAGGTTCAGAGGTCAGGAACCCTAGGAAGGAATTCTGGAGACTGAAGGATGCAATTGCCAAGAAGAGCACAGAAATGTGATTATTTTGGTCTCTAAAATTACAAATTGGGAAGATGATTATCTACTCTAGAGAGGTGTGGTGCTATGGAAGTGAGATAATGTATAAAGTATAGAGCACAGCACTAGACATATGGTAGGTTCTCAATGAAAGGTGGTTGAATGGCCGAGGGCATGAAACCATCAGGCAAGCAACTCACCCCAAGGCCCCCCAGTTACCAACAGGCAAAGCCAGGCTGTGAATGGAGCTCCTCTGATTTCAAGTCTAGTGCTCATTCTACTGTATCGGACCTATTGATTTGTCCCCAAAGTTGGTTGCCTGGTAGTTAATCGTGGTCACTCTGAAGCAGAAGTTCTGCGTAGACATTCAGTGAGGAATTTAGTCTCTGTGTTGGATTCACTCAGGTGGTTGGCAAGAATTTATGTCCAAATTATACGTAAGCCACTTGTGCCTTCCTCCTATATTAGGCCCTATATTATGCCTTCACTTATTGAGCATTTATTGAGACCTTCCTTTGAGTAAGTACTCTAAGTATACCAAATCTTGCACCAGGATCAATTAAAGAAATGTAAGGCAGAGTCCTTAGGCAGCTGGGGAGATGAGGCAGGCTTAGGCAGGCACACACAAGAGTTAAGGATGATCACAAATGTTATGTAAGGAGTCAAAGAGAATTCTACAAATGAGTTCTGTTCTGTGCAACACCAAGAAGAGGGGGCTTGGTGGAGACTGGGAGATAAATTACACCTGTCTCTTAGCGGACTTTACTGAAGGAAAGAGGAGGAAAGAATATTATAGTGCAGGGAGCCGTCTACATCAAAAATAAAATTCTCTGCTCACCAAAATGGTGCCGATTCTTGGAGTTTTTGAGTATTATCAATATCCTTTTATATAGTTGATCCCAATGTACAGCCATGTGCATCAGAATCACTGGTGGTTGTGGTATAATAAAAGTATATATTTAGCCTTTGTCCCCCGTTCCTGGCACAATTCTCCTAACACTCTTGAATTTCTGGAGTGATAGGAGCATATTTTGTTATGCATAAGGAGCTCCTTTCAAAATGTACCTAAGTTGGCCGGGCGCGGTGGCTCACGCCTGTAATCCTAGCACTCTGGGAGGCCGAGGCGGGTGGATTGCTCAAGGTCAGGAGTTCGAGACCAGCCTGAGCGGGACCCCGTCTCTACTAAAAATAGAAAGACATTATATGGACAACTAAAAATCTATATAGAAAAAATTAGCCGGGCATAGTGGCACATGTCTGTAGTCCCAGCTACTCGGGAGGCTGAGGCAGTAGGATCGCTTAAGCCGAGGAGTCTGAGGTTGCTGTGAGCTAAGCTGACGCCACGGCACTCACTCTAGCCTGGGCAACAAAGTGAGACTCTGTCTCAACAAAAAAAAAAAAAAAAAAGTCATGAGGGCTACCCTTAGAATAAGATGGGTACCCTTATAGAAAAGCTCAAGGGAACTAGCTAGGCCCTTTTCCCTTTTGCCTTCTGCCGTGTGAGGACACAGCATTGGTCCCCTCTAGAGGGTGCAGCAACAATGCACCATCTTGGAAGCAGAGAGCAGCCCCCACCAGACACTGAATCTGCTGGCGCCTTGATCTTGGACTTGGATCCCCAGCCTACAGAATTGTAAAAAATAAATTTCTATTATTATAAATTATACTGCCTAAGGCAATTTGTTATGGCAGCACAAATAGACTGGGACAGTGGCCCTTAGTTCTAAGGGAAGGGCTGGCCACAACAGAAAAACCAAGCATGAGATTAGAGGATTAGAACTTTCAACCCCAATTCTCAACTTCCAGGAATGGGAGAGAGGCTGGAAATTAAGTTGAGCCACCAAGGGCCAATGATTTAATCAATCATGCCTATGTAATGAAAACTCAACAAAAACTCCTGAATGGCAAAGTTCAGGGAGCTTCTGGGTTGATGAACACATTGATGTGCTGGGAGGGGGCTGCACCCAGAGAGGGCATAGAAGCTTTGTGCCCCCCACCCCTTACCCTGCCCTGTGGAGCTCTTCTATGTGGCTGTTCCTGAATTATACCTTTCATATTATAATAATAAAGTGGTAATTGTAACTATAGGGCTTTCCTGAGGTCTTTGAGTCATTCTAGTAAATCATTGAACGTGAGGGTGTTGGGGCCCCAGGAACCTTTGCATTTGTAGCCAAGTTACACAGAAGTTCAGGTGGCTGGGGAGCTGGGACTTATGACTGGCATCTGAAGTGAGGGCAGTCTTGTGGGCCTGGGCCCTTAAACCTGTGGAGTTTGATGCTAACTCCAGATAGTTAGTACCAGAATAGCATTGGTGTCCGAGAACTGGTGTTGGAAACCAGTACAGGGGTATTTATTAAAATTCAGATTCCCAGGCTGGTAGTGTGAACTGTTGAATTAGACTGTAGGTGGGGCCGAGGAAGATGCATTCTCCATATCAAACCCAGAGATCATCCTGCCAGAGGTACTAGGCTTGAGACCATGACAACTAACCAGCTTGCCAACTATACTGCCCGTGTGGAATTAGAGACCGAACAACAGACACTTCTGGTGTCTGGGTCCTGCTATTTCAAGGATCACCTCAGCCAGTCCTTCGAACCTGAATTCCTTCTCCATGACTCCTGGGGAGGAATTCTATGAAGCCAATGGGTGCACGGGGGGTGGGGAGACCCCGCAGTTTAGCTCCTTCTTCAGTCCTCTCTGTGTTAAGAAGACTTTCATGAGTCCGGAGACTGCAGAACTTCCCTACCTCTAATGCTTGTGTCTGCAACCTTAAACATGACAGCTTCTCCAGGGGCATGCCCAAATGGCAGCTCTTAAACACAGACCCCAATCTCCACTCAGCCAGGAGAGGGCTTTCCCCAAGCCCAGGAGCCTCTCCAGGCCTGGAGAGTGGGGACACAGAGCAAAGACATTCCTGTCCTTGGTCAACAGCATGCACCCAGATACATGCTTTTAATGTAGCAAAGAATAAAAATAAAAGTAAAATACACAACAAAATCATCCACAATCCCACCATACAACGATGAGTTGATCCTATATTTGTATTTTCTTCGAGGATTTCTCTACACATTTTAAAAACAAGCCTGAGATCTGCATTTGAGTTAAGGATTAGTTTCCAAGACAGCAAATAGAAAAGCACAAAGTTTTTTCTTCAGGTTTCTCACAACAGAGCATGCTGCTCTCGGTATCCAATAGCTTTCGTTCCTTGTGCCATGGAAAACTCACTCTCTCAAGGAAGACTTTTTTAGTTTTTATTTACCTCTTAATCTTTGATTACCAAAGAATTACCTGTTCATCAAAAAAATCCAAACTATATAAAAATATATAAAGTCTTTCTCCATGCCATTGTTGATTTATATGGTTCCAGACTCTTGCCTTTTCATATAAAAACATATATGATATATATCTACATTGTTTTTTAATCTACAAAAAGGGAATAATAATGTAGATTCTGTTTGGTGACTTGCTTTTTTAACCTACCAACATATTGTGGATACCATAGATGTTTTCAGGGAGAAAAAGAGAAAGCAGAAATAAAAACTGGGCTAGAAAGTGAAAACAGCTTCTTTCATCTGGATGCCAGGAAGAAAGTATGTATGAGGTTTGCTATGCTAATTGAAACCACATCCCAAGACTATTATATACTTTGTCCTAACTATGGGATTGAGAAATGTAACTACGTGGGTTGCCATTTCTTAAAGCACCCAGAACAAATAATAAATGTATGGAAATATGGCCTAAGGAAAGGTTTACATAAGTCTTAATCATATGCCATATGTGATTAAGCATATGGCATCGGCCTGAAATTTTACTTGCTTTTTTTTTAATAGACAATAATGCTAGAAAATAGTGAACTGTCAAAAATACAGATTTGCCTTTTTCTTTGAAAAAATAAAAAAAGCGATCAATTAATTCTACAAAGTATCAAGACGTCTATGTGTCGGGCAGTGTGATAGGAGAGGGGATATATCTGTGAATGACAGCCGAAGATTCACTCAATTCCTCAAGATCAGGAATTGCCTATAGGCACAATAAATAGGCAACTTATCTAGTACGTTAGAAGATAATACATGCTTTAAAAAAGGGAAAAAAGCAGCAGCTTAAGAGGGATTGGGGGTAGGTGCAGAGAAGTGGGGGAGATTGGAGCAGACTCCCTCCAGAACACAACCTTATGAGAAGATACATTTCTGCAAAGTCCTGAAGAAGGTGACAGCACAGGCCACTCGGATGCCTGGGGGGAGAGGAAGCAGCCTGGGTGTCTGTTATAGGTTGGATTGTGTCTCTCTTCCCCCACCCCCCAGCCCCTGCAAAAAAAGATATGTTGAGTTCCTAACCCCCGCACCTGTGAACGTGACCATATTTAGAAATAGGGTTTTTGCAGACGTAATCAAGTTAAGATGAGGTCATTAGAGTGGGCCCTAATCCAGTGACTGGTGTCCTTGTAAGAAGAGGGAACCCTGGACATGGACACCCAGGGAGAATGCCATGTGAAGACACAGGGACACACAGCCCCAGAGGGACACGGCCATGTGGAGATGGAGGCAGAGACTGGAGTGATGCTGCCTCGGCTAAGGAATGACTGGGCCACCAGAAGCTGGTGGAAGCAGGGAAGACTTTCCGACTTCCGGCCTCCAGAGCTGTGAGAGAATCCATTTCTGTTGTTTTTCAGCCGCTGAGTTTGTGGTACTTTGGCACGGTGGCCTTAGGAGGGTGACCCAGTGTTCAGGACACAGAAGGACCAGAGTGACCTGCAGGAGAGCAAAGCGGAGAGTGGTTTGGGGGTGAAGTCAGGTTGTGGGGGGGAGGGGGTGTGTGGAGGGGCCCGGGCCAAGATAAAGACTCAGATTTTATTCTAGTGAAATGGGATTGTGAGCAAGGGCGTGGCGAGACCTGACAGGTGTTTTAAAAGGTCTCAGTGTTGCTGCTGTGTGAGGAGGAACAGGGGAGTTGCCAGGAGAGCAGCTAGGAGGCCTTCGCGGTAATCCTGGCACGACGAGGCCATGGCCACAGTGGAAGGGACAAGCGATGGCCGACTCCCCATGTATTTCCAAGGTAGGATTCCCTGACGGGTTGAACATGTGTGAGGGGAAAAGAAGAGTCGAGGATGACTGGCGTGCACTGAGGCAGCGTCACAGCTCAGCTTCAGGGACTTGGCACTCTGATCACTCAGGCAGAGCAAAACACACAAGCAAACAACAATTACAGACACGGAAAAGTAATTTACCATTGTTCACATTGCCCCAGCGAAGCACTGAGCAACTTCAGACCTAACCCTAGGACCTCTGATTGGACATTCAGGTGCTATGTTTTAAATAATTCTGATTTATTGAGAAATCATGAAAGGTCCTCTTTTATTTTTTGTACTTCTTTTCTCTGAAAAACAAAAATGCAAATACATGGTTGTTCCTGTATCTTTTTATACCTTAATGAGGAAAAATCATCTCAGATATGCAAGGTGACATCTCCGAATTCAGTAGAGAATAGTACAATCTTTTCTGTTATTTTAATGATGATGCGAATTGGGAGGAGGGCAAATCCAGACACTGACGATTCAATGACCAATAGGACCTCTGAATTCAAGAAACACTTAGGAGCACCTGTCCCCAATGCTGGGGACGTGTGGAGGGTACAAAGATGAGCAGGACACGGTCCCAATTGGGGGAAGGAAGGCAGAGAAGTAAACATACACAGACACACAGAAACAGGGGCTATAAAGTCTAAATACAAGTTGTGGCAGCCCCAAGGGAAGAAATCATTAATTCCGAATCGAGATATCAGGGGATGTCACAAATTGGAGATGATATTTTAACTATGCACGAAAGTATGAAAGAACTTGGTGGGCAAAGAATAAAGGAGGAAGATGCCAGGCTATGGGAACACCTTGAGCAGATGTAAAGAGGCCCGAGAGTGTGTGGGGATGACCAACGGTGCGAACATAAAATAAGTAAAAGCAGGTGGCGGGGAAGGAGGCATGAGAAGTACCAGACACGTTGGACAATTGTCTACCTGCCCGCACCCCTGCTCAGAAGCTCTGCTGGGTCCCACTGCCTCTGCCGGGGACAGAGCGGGCCACATGAAGGGTGGGTGCCTGCCTCACAGCCAGCCACCTCGTTGGCTGACCAGCAGCCAATCTGGGGCTTCGTCTCGTGATCTCTGTGAAGCGATACAGAGGCTACAGACAGCCTAGATGCTGCTGGCTGGGCCCCCCGAATTGCAATGTAGTGTGGAGTCAGAGTTGCAGCAGCCATGCACAAGCCAAGACGCGTGGAGAGAGAGATCACGAAAGAAATGAAAACAGAAGCAAACATGAGAAAGGCCAGGGTGACCCCCATAGAGAAAGACTGAGAGACAGAGGGAGCAGTTGTTTAACAATTTTTCAGCCCCTGGGAGGCCCAGATGTACTTCCTACAGCTAGCTTTTCTGTGACTCTCCTATATTTTATAATCAATCCTCTTTTTACCTGAGACGGTTTGAGTGAGATTCTGCTTCCTGTGACTGTAAGACAAGGATCACAGAAGCAGGGGCGTGAAGAGAGGGCCCTTGAATGCTGCCCTTCAGAGCAAAGATTTCATTTCTACATTGCTCTCCCTGTACCTCTTCACGGGGGACATCAAGGTGCCACCTCTCACCCAACCTCTTCTCCAAGTCCTCTCCATGTCTGTTTCTTGCTGTGTCTCTCACAATAAACGCTGTGGTTTCCGAAACTGCATCTGTCAGTTGGGCAACTCCTCTATTGGACTTTGGAACCAGTCAGACACATTTTCTCTTGTTTTTCTTTCTCATGAAAGTAGCATGATTAGCCCTATTTTTGGCCTTTACGGGCAGTGACAACTCTCAGGTATTCACCTTGGCCACCGTCTTACACCTCACTTCACCCCTGTAGTAACGTATGCCCTCACTCTCGACGTCCCGGTCATACCCCTGCGCAGCTGTTTCTCCTTCTGTATAAATTACAGCCTTCTAACTTTGCACGGTTTGTCCCATCACCCAAAGCGTTCGCTTTAGATTTATACTTGCAAACTTGACATCCGCAAGCTATTAGAATAAAAATCATTTGCAAGTAATAATTTACAAGCAAAAAGATGCATGCTGCATTTCTATCTCAACCTATATATTCATGCTTACATTCTAATTTTAACTTCAGCTTTTCTGTGATTATTTTTTGCTACGACATGTCCATTGAAACAAATTGATCAATACAAGAGTGGTTTGTAAAAAAATAAATAGACTCTTTTCCCAGCTCTATTCCGACCACAACCACAAGAAAAAACCAAGTTAATGGCCCAGTATGTATCCTTTCATCCTTTCCCTAGATTCACACAAACATGTTAATATATCCACATATGTGCAATTTGTCTCTTTAAAAATGATAGGATAATATCATACGAGGTACTCTGAAAAAAATTTCTTGGCACAATATGTCATGAATATCTTTCTGGTCAGTACATATAAATAGAACCTGCTTTCTTAAAAGTTGCATACTATTCCATTGCATGAATGAATCATAATTTATTCAGATGTCTTATATCAATAAACATTGATATTTTGTTTTCAAATTTTTGCTATTTTTCATACATCTATCCTTATTTGTGGGGACAATTTATTTCTGTAGAATAGATTCTATAATAATATGCCTTTTAAATAAAACGTTGACATTAAAGCTTTATGACTATAAAATAAGTTACTTTTGTTTCTCATCTAAAAATAACTTCATTACATCTCTAAGTCTTATTCTATACTGTAAAAATGGATAGATTGGAAACACCCACTCTTGAAAAGAGAAAATGACTCTCTCATGCTTTTCTCTGTGCTGTGCAGGGGCAGAAGCAACATCACGGTTACAGGCATTGTAATAGAAGTCGGTGTCCTTCCTTCTGAAAATTCTCTCCCAGGGAACAAAGCTGGTCTCCTGTATAGCACCACTGAATTTACTTAAGAGAAGCAAAGAAGGAGCAGGCAGGAATTTCCCTAGAATTTCCCCCACACCCCTCAACTAATAAGCCTTTTCTCCCAAACATAGGCCAAGTACAAAAGAAGATTCTTTAAAAATGTTCCCATTTTTGTCATGGTTAATCAGGAAGTAGTTTCTTTTAAAGGTCAGCATAACTCCTGGCATGTTGCTAAGGTCAAGTTTCAACCTTTAGCCACAGGGAATGGGCCAACTTAGGAGAAAAAAAAAAAAATTCAACTCCATTGGATGAAGCCCAGCCTGGTGTCAGATTCTTCTGAGGTCCAATATGGGATTAGGCTCCCAACTGGTTAGATGTATCTACACATGAAGGGGTCAGGCTGAGAGTAAATGGGAGCTACAGGACTTTGCAGACTCCATTGCAATTTTGTAAAAATTTACACTCTCTCCTAATCCCAAACCTAGCTAGGTAACAGCTAAAGTTGATTTTAGGATGTTAACTGCAGTTTTCTGTGTACACAGACACATTTACTGGAGCTGCATAGTCATCTTTTTCTAGATGGACTAAAAAAAGACCAGGACATTTTATCATTGCTAGATTTTTGGTGAAATATATATTAAGATGATGAGAAATGAAGATGATAAAGTGGTTGTGATGAAAACTTCCTCCCTTCCCATCTCCCAGCAATTCCCTTTCCAGGAACAAGGGTAACGTCTTTGATATTTGGTTTACTGAACCTGCTTCATAGTGAAATTGCCAGTATTGCACAACGATTGTTATTGATATTGCAGATGCATGCACACCTCTGCAGGGCGTGTCTCCCAGAGATCTTTCTCTGATGGTGGGAACTAGACTGAATTTTTTCCCCACGTATACTTAGAATGATCATCTGTTTCCCTCCAAGTGCAGGAGGCAGTACACAAAGCACCATGGAGATAAACCCAAGTAGAGAGGAGTGCAAAGCTGAAAAGAAGAGTTGAAACAATAATAAAGAAACAATCAAAAAGATAGTGAAGATACAACCCCCCCCTTAACTAACTTCTACTCCACAATCTGTTGGAGATACTTTGTCTAGAAGGCCATTCCTCTTCCTCCTAGACTAGGTGGGGCCCCCCAGGGTGTACTCACTTCACTTGCCACACTGTATCAAAACTGTCTTCTCACTTGGCTGCTCACCTAAGGACAAGGGTCATGCCCTTTCTGGTCGACTACTGTGTCCATGGCATCAGGAAAAAGGGCCTGGCACAGAGGAGGTACATAGTGAGCCCAGGAGCAAGGAGGCAAAGGAAGGACTGGAGGAGGAGATGTCCATGGGCAGGAGAGGATGCAAGCCAAGTTCCCAAATCTAGGAATGTAGCACTGAGGACACACTTGTTTGCAAACCTTAGTTTTATATACGTATCAGTAGGTAAAGCAAGCCAATAAGGTAAGATACACTTCTTAGGATAGGGTTTCAGGAAACATCTAAAAGAGAGTTCTTGGGTTGGTTGGCTTTTTTTCACTATCATCCCCAGAGGGCCAGAAATTTGAACCCATATATTCAATCTTGGGGCCTCAGTGCAAGCCTGCTTGCTTCTCTTCTTTGCTTGTATCCTTTCTTCTTTGCTTCCTTCTTTCATTCTTCCTTCCAAACATTTCTTGCAAATGTCCTATGCGCTAAGCACAATGAAGAGGTACTAAGGATACAGTGGTGGAAAATCCAGCCCCTGACCTAAGGAAGTTGCAGTCTAGTTTGCCGTAGTGAGATATGCTATCTCATGCTGAAGGAACAAACACACCCTGAGATCTCAGTCACTTAGCACAACAGAAATTTCTTTCTCACTCATGCAAAGTTCCATGTTGGCCAATAAGGCTCTCTTCCACCCAGTGACACAGAGTTTCAGGCTACTTCCGCATTGGAATACCACTGTCTCCAAGCATGGCATGGCTTCTTCCAGGGAAGAGCAAGCATGGAGGTGGCACACTGGTTTTTCAATGCCTCAGCCCAAAAGTGACGCATTACTCCCACTCACAGTTCATTGCCCTGAAGTGGTCACATAGCCCCAACCAACTGCAAGGCACCCTGGGAAATGCAGAAAGCACATGATATTTACTGAGTATTGAATGTCGATGCCACACTAGTGAAGGAGACAGACAAGGAAACAGTAATTTCTATGTGATGTGCTGGGGGCTATGATTAAGGTATGCACAGGGTGCTAAGGAAGCACAAAAGGCATTCATCACCACCTGGGAAGGAGTAGGTGAAGCCTTTTCTGAGGGATGACATTTTTCCTTCTCAGTAAGTTCAGATCAACAGTGTCAGCCATTTAAAGCATAGCTGTGCACTATGGGAATACTTAAAATTCAAATTATATTCTATTTCTTTTTAGATATACATACTGTAATAGTTACAAATAATATGACGTCTGGAATTTGCTTCAGAATTACTGGGAGATTAGTAGGTGGGGTTAGAACTGAAACAAAATAGGCTATTTATTAAAATTGGTGAAACTGAGTGATAAATGTGTATGTTTCTTTATACTATTCTTTCTACTTTTATGTTTGAAATTTTCCGTAATAATCTTTTTAAATTACACAATTGGATAGGTTACAAAGATACACTGTTTTGTTACAAACCACACTGATGCCACCTAAATTTTTAACTTAAACAAGCCTATTGCTCTAGCTCCACCCGACCCTCTCCTCAGCCCTCAGTGCCTCCCCTTGTGTGCTGATTTGCTTTTTTTTTTTGAGACAGAGTCTCACTCTGTTGCCCGGGCTAGAGTGCTGTGGCCTCAGCCTAGCTCACAGCAACCTCAGACTCCTGGGCTCAAGCGATCCTCCTGCCTCAGCCTCTCGAGTATCTGGGACTACAGACATGAGCCACCATGCCTGGCTAATTTTTTCTATGTATTTTTAGGTGTCCAGCTAATTTCTTTCTGTTTTTGTTTTTGTTTTTTTTTTTTTTTTTTTTAGTAGAGACTGGGTCTCGCTCTTGCTCAGGCTGGTCTGGAACTCCTGAGCTCAAATGATCCACCCGCCTCAGCCTCCCAGAGTGCTAGGATTACAGGCGTGAGCCACCGCGCCCAGCCCTGACCTGCTTTTATCCATGTCTGCTTCGTTCTCTGCAGCTATTTCCACTGACATGGCCTGAGAGGCTTTCCAGCTGAGGGAAGTGACTCTCTAAGGAGCCCTGACTCCTCCCATCACGCTCCTTCTTACAAGCAAAAAGGCCCCTTTGATTAATTTCTGACAGCTTCTGCCCAGATTCACTAACAATTAATTACATTGGTGCAGCCTACTCAGACAAAAGTAGCTCTAAGATTTCTGTACCAGCCCTAGATTTCAAGAGTAGGAAACTTCCTGTTTAGCAAAGTAAAGAAGTGGCCCCAGATTCAACAAATTCCACGTCTTCATCAATTTAGACAAAAACCTGATTCATCTCTGTGCCACCTGACACCCAACCCAGCACAGAGCCTTCCACAGACTGGGAGCTCAAGAAGTTCTTGTCGAGGGCATGTGTTTGGTCAATACTCTACTCTCTCAAAGACACTTCGGAGCAGAAGGGAGCTAACAAGGGCTTGCTTCTCACTGTAACCACACTCATCAGCTCACACTCATCTAGAATGTTCAGCTGCTGCCAGGCACAGAGTCCTACAGAAGTCCACACCCCTGTGCACAAGAAGCCGCCCAAGCTCTGTATCCCCACAAGGCCAAACTGTCACTCAGAGACACTCCCAGGTTGGTGCCACATTGTCTCTGGCTTTTAACTCCACAAAAGAGCTTCTCCCCTTTTGCAGGTCATTATTTTAACATCTTACTACTTTAGAAGGCTTCCATTTTAAAAATAGCAACTATTGCCAGCCTCCTTCTCCTACCGAAGCACTGCTGTCTTCCGCTACTGTGTTCACAGTCCAGCGAGGTACTGGAAGGGGAGGAGGCTCGGGTTTCCTGCACCTCTGACAAGGTTCTCTTCTCTGCATTTGGGTGGCACTTCTATATCTAGAAATATATCTGGAATCAGTCCGTGCATGGAAGAAACAGATTTAGTCTTTATTTGTAGCCTTGCTTTTTCCTCCAAATATCCCATAAAAACTTGGGCCAACTTGCTTCAATCTAGTTGAATTTTATAAATCAACAGAAATAAATATTTTGCTTCTAAGTTTTACTGAGAATGAGAAAAGATTCAATTTATTCTTAATGTCTTTTAAAAAAATTTTTTTTAACTTAGCAGAAAATGTGGTTTTCTGGGAATTCAAGAGGTTTACATTTTTCTTTTTAGGTTATCTATATTTTCAATTTTTTTCTGTAACGATCATATATGATTTTGTAATTTTAAAATGCAATTGTCTTTTTTCTTTCTTTTACACTAAGGTTTCTCAAAATTAGCTCTATTAACATTTTGGGCCGGGCGCGGTGGCTCACGCCTGTAATCCTAGCACTCTGGGAGGCCGAGGTGGGCGGATCGTTTGAGCTCAGGAGTTCGAGACCAGCCTGAGCAAGAGCGAGACCCCACCTCTACTAAAAAAAAAAAATAGAAAGAAATTATATGGACAGCTAAAAATATACATAGAAAAAATTAGCCGGGCATGGTGGTGCATGCCTGTAGTCCCAGCTACTCGGGAGGCTGAGACAGGAGGATAGCTTGAGCTCAGGAGTTTGAGGTTGCTGTGAGCTAGGCTGACGTCACGGCACTCACTCTAGCCTGGGCAACAGAGTGAGACTCTGTCTCAAAAAAAAAAGAACATTTTGAACTTGATAATTCTTTATGGGGGCTGAGCAGGGGGCGCTGCCTGGTGGATCTCTGAATGTTTAGCAGCATCTCTGGCTTCTGCCCACAGCTAGAGCCCAGAGGTGTTCCTGCAGACGTCTGAAAATGTGGCGGAACTGGATTCCTGTGCTCATCAGTTGGACACCATTGCTCCCCAGACGAAGGGTGAGCAGGGGAGAGAGGATGGGAGATGGTTTTATGTGAGGGGAACAATTGAAGCAGCAACATCACAAAACTCTCATTATCAGAATGCGCAGGAAAGGGGTGCTGTGCTCTTGACCCGAGGCGAACTGGAAACCGCTGTTCATTTCCACATCAACCTTTCTTGAGTTCATCAGTCTGTTCTCCAGTCTCCAAGGGCAGCACAGCTGTTGACTCAGACTGTTCCAATGGCCAAATCCCCCCTCACAATCTCCAGTGTGCAGGTACGGTGAGTATACGGAGCAGGGATGAGTCAGAAAGAGAAGCTCATCCTTCCACTCTCACCCCAGAGGAAAAAGACTAAGAGCCTCTACAGGTGCCTTGAGAGATTTGCTAGGAAAGGGATTGGAGTGTAAAAAGTAGGGCAGGCAGTGGATGTCCCCAAGGCTGAGAAGGCAGTGGAATTTGGCCATTTCAGGAAGAGCAGACACTAGCTTTACCAGTGCAGCACCCTGGGCTGGGGCACAACCTCAGAAATTGTGCCTGGTTACCTGGCAAGCTTAAGGCAGCACCTGGATTTGGTACTGGGGCTCTGAGCCTCAGCCAAGGGCTCTGTACCCAGCTATCCCAGAGCAGTAAAGCTTCTTACCATTAAGCAAGCATATCAGTGGAGACCAGTGTGGACTAAAGATCCCCAAATTTGCCGAGCATGATGACTTGTACCTGCAGTCCCAACTACTCGGGAAACTGGGAAGGTGAGAAGATTCCTTGAGCCCAGGAGTTCGAGGCTACAGTGAGCTGTGATCACATCAATGCACTGCAGCCTGGGAAACAGAGCGAGATGCTGTCTCTTAAAAAAAAAAAAAAATCCCCAAATTTTTGGGCAACCCTAAGAAGAGTGTCAGGAAAAATTGCGAAAGACTTAAATGGGCAAAAAGTGGTATCTTATGTAACACATTTTTCATTGCCTTTGAGCTGTTTTTGCAACTCTATTGTTGTAAAAAATGGGTAATATTATGGATTGAATTGTGTGCCCCCAAAAGATGTGTTGAGGTCCTAACCTGCAGTACCTCAGGAAGTGACCTTATTGGGAACTAGGACCGTTGCAGATGCAATTAGTTAAGAAGGGGGAGTAGAGTGGGCCCTTAATCCAACATAACTGGTGTCCTTATAAGAAGAGGAAAAGAGACACAAAGATACAGACACGAGAGGGGAGAACACCATGTGATGGTGGAGGCAGAGATTGCAGTGCTACAGCTGCAAGCCAGGATTGCCAAGCACTGCCAGCAACCACAGACACCAGAAGAGTCAAGGAAGGCTCCTCCCCTACAGGTTTCAGAGGGAGCTTGGCCCTTATGACAGCTTGATTTTGAACTTCTAGCCTCTAGAACCATGAGACAATATATTTTTGCATTTTAAACCACTCAGATTGTGGTACTTTATAACAGAGAGCCTAGGAAGCTAATATTAGGTTGAAGTAAAAATAATTGTGGTTTTAGCATTGCTGAAGTTTGCCGTTTGATATTGGAATACATTCTTAAGTAAATGTGGTTGTGTTATACATCATTTTAATGCACATTCCTCACTTTATTTTTTTTGCTAATGACTTATTACTTGCTGTTTATTTGATATTTATTTTAGACTATGGAAATGATGTTGAACAAAAAGCAAATTTGAGCGATTTTCTTATTTGAGTTCAAAATGGGTTGTAAAGCAGCGGAGACAACTCGCAACAACAACAACTACAACGCATTTGGCCCAGGAACTGCTAACGTACAGTGCAGTGGTGGTTCAAGAAGTTTTGCAAAGGAGAGGAGAGCCTTGAAGATGAGGAGCGCAGTGGCCGGCCATCAGAAGTTGAC
This sequence comes from Eulemur rufifrons, assembly GCF_041146395.1. NCBI lineage: Eukaryota > Metazoa > Chordata > Mammalia > Primates > Lemuridae > Eulemur > Eulemur rufifrons. The sequence goes on along the minus strand of NC_091011.1, from coordinate 27,081,443 downwards.
AACGACCAGTTGAGAGCAATCATGAAAGCTGATCCTCTTAAACTACACAAGAAGTTGCTGAAGGACTCAACATCGACCATTCATTCTACAGTCGTTCAGCATTTGAAGCAAATTGGAAAGGTGAAAAAGCTCGATAAGTGGGTGCCTCATGAGCTGACCAAAAATAAAAAAAAAAAAATCATACTTTTTAAGTGTTGTCTTCTCTTCTTGTAAATAACAACGAACCATTTCTCGATCGGATTGTGATATGCAAGGAAAAGTGGCTTTTATGCAACAACCAGCTCAGTGCTTGGACCGAGAAGAAGCTCCAAAGCACTTCCCAAAGCCAAACTTGAACCAAAAAAAGGTCATGGTCACTATTTGGTGGTCTGTTGCCGGTCTGATCTAGTATAGCTTCCTGAATCCCGGCAAAATCATTACCTCTGAGAAGTACACTCAGCAATTCGATGAGATGCACCGAAAACTGGAATGCCTGCAGCCAGCATTGGTCAACAGAAAGGGCCCAATTCTTCTCCACGACGACACCCGACTGCACACAACCAATGCTTCAGAAGTTGAACAAGTTGGGCTACGAGGTTTTGCCTCATCTGCCATATTCACCTGACCTCTTGCCAACCGACTACCACTTCTTCAAGCATCTCGATAACTTTTTGCAAGGAAAACACTTCCACAACCAGCAGGACACAGAAGATGCTTTCCAAGAGTTCTTAGAATCCCGAAGCTCAGACTTTTGTGGTTCAAGAATAAACAAACTTCTTTTCTTATTGGAAACAATGTGTCCATTGTAATGGTTCCTATTTTGATTAATAAAGATGTGTTTGAGCCTAGTTATAATGATTTAAAATTCACAGTCCGAAACCACAATTACTTTTGCACCAACCTAATACTAACACTAGTAATGCAAATGCTTCCTGTCCACTGAAACACAAATGAGTTTTGCCTGGTGGAACACAGTTGACTATTGCCCTGTGGATATTGAATAGTTTGGGGTTTCTTTGTAAATCCATTTCAGCATTCCTGATGGCCTATACAGTGTATAATTTTGAACTCACCTTTGAACCAGTAGTAACATCTTACTGTTTCCTCATTTATTAATGAGTTATGTAAAATCTTTCACATTGTTCATTTATATTTATTTTAGAGCCATGATTTTACCTTTATTTAAAAGCTGTTCTTGAACACAGGGAACAGCTCCTCAAAACATCACCAAGATTAAACTTCTCCTTACCATGGTCACGGGGACACAGAGTCAGATTTCATTCTAACTTAGAATATCAAAGCAATGTAACAATGACTGCACCCAATGTAGAGGAGGAAGATTCACACCTACACGTGGAGAAGTCAGGTCCAATGGATAGAGAGTTACCCAAAAGCCTAACATGGAAGCCTTTGGTTTGTTTTATTTAGTTTTGATTCGAAGAACAAAACTGCAAAGAACAGTTCACTAGTTGTTATTGGCCTTGCTTTAAATCTATTTTTTTCATCCAAAACTTCATTAAGTCTCCACCCAGCCAGCCCTGGAGAGACTTTGAGATAAAGCCCAGCTGCTGTCCCCAAGGAACTCAGAACTGAGTGCTAAATATAACACCTGTCACAGAGTATTGAGTGCTTATCAAAGATTATTTCCTCAAAATTGGAATGCAGACATACACCACTAGCTCATAGAGGACTAGTTAGTCAGGTTTTAATTGTATTATGAAACAAAACCATTTTCAGGTAAGCAAAGCATTTTATAAATCTCTCTGTGGGTAGAAATTCTATACATTATAAAAATATCATAATAAAGCTATGCAATAGAACACCATACTAGAATAAAGAAACAACTGGACATGTTACATAAAATTAGCCATTTGTTGTTGGTTTTTTTAGTTTTCATTTTTCTAGAAAAGGCAAGCAGCAACTGTACATTTGAAAAAGACTCTACTTCATCTGGAAATAAAGCAATGACAGTAGCCCCAGGCAAAGTTAGGTGGGCTGCAGCATTTTCCTGCCTTCTCTTTAGCATCCTTCCCCTCCTTCCCGAGAAGATTCACAAGGCTCAGCTTATGCCCTCGAAGGAGTCCAGCACTACTAAAGCCTTTCTTCCCTTTTTAAACATCAGCTTTCAAACCATTGTCATAAAATAAACACGTAAGTTCATACTAAGTGAGAATGACTACCAACACATAATGAGTTATCACTTTGGGGGCATAATTACATTTTCATGAGAACAATGCAATCCATGAAGCACTTAGGAAGTGTCTTGCATGTCCAAGCACTGTGTTCCTGCTGTGGGCTCTGATAGAGCCCTACTCTTGGCACAAGGGACATAAAGTTATGTATCCACAGAGCTTCTCCCCTGAGCCCCAGACCCTCAGAACCTCATGCCTGCCTGACACTGCCGGCCTAACCCAAACACATACAACCAATTCCTCTTCCCATGTTCCCCAGTCTCACTGTTCTTTCAGGCATTCAAACCAAAAACCTAGGTGGTGTTCACGATCTCCTCTGGACTTACCTTCTACGTCTAATTCATCCGTAAGTCTGTCTGCTCTGCCTCCAAAATCTATCCCAAACCCATACAAGTCTTTCCCTCTCCTTGTCTAAGCCACCCTCATCTTCTATCAGGACTAAAAATGTCCTCCTAACTTGTCTCCGATTTCCTGCTTGCTCTTCTATATTCTATTTAGCAGCCAGAGTATCCTCTTGAAAACATAATTTAGGTCATGGCACTCTCCTCTAATGACTGCATTGCACAGTGGACATATAATGTCTTGTCTTGACCTCAAGGCAGCTACAAAATTTGGCCCCGCTCTGATTTCACCTCCTGTCTTTCTTGCCCTTGCTAACTCTGCCAGCAACACTGTTTTCCCTTCACTTCTCTGAATAAACCAAACTTGTCCTGCCTCAGGGCCTTTGCACTTGCTAGCTCCTTTGTCTGGAAAGATCTAACCTGGGCTTGCCCAAGGTTCTGGCTTCTTTGTATCATTTAAGTGTCAGTGTAAATATTACCTCCTCAGAGAGGCCTCTCCTGATGTAAAATTCCCCTCCCCATCACGTTCTGCCACGGTCCCTTTTTGGTGTCTTCATCACACCTGACACCATCCAGACCCCTTTGCTTGCCAACACATCTCCCCACATGTCTCACCCCCCAATAAACATCCTCTAGAAGGCAAGCTCTATGCAAGCAATAATCTTGCCTATCTTGTTCATTGCTACATCTCAGTTTATGCTGAGCACATAGAATATGCTTATTAAATATTTACTGAATGAATGAAGATGCAAGACAGAAGGTTGGGGGAGAAATCCTTCCCAGCACCTTTCAAATCATGGCTGTCCTTGAAGCCAGGTTCCTCAACGGGCAAACTCAGCCAGTCTTATGTGGACTAGAGATTTAAATGATAGCTTCCAGGTACAGGTAGTTTTAGAAACTACAAGGAAAGGAAATACATTAGATACGGTTCCAAGTAATAAACAGGAAAGCATACAGGAAGTATAGCATGAAAGGAAGATTAGAGTCACCATTCTAGATAGAGAAAGAAAGAAAAAAATCACCAGGCCCTTACTCTATTTGAAAGAAATATCGAGAATATCCAAGTCTGGGACCAGGCACAGTGGCTCACGCCTGTAATCCTAGCACTCTGGGAGGCCGAGACGGGAGGATCGCTTGAGGTCAGGAGTCTGAGACCAGCCTGAGCAAGAGTGAGACCTCATCTTTTTTTTAATAAAATTAAATTAAAAATTTAAAAAAAAAAAAAAGAATATCCAGGTACTTCTTTGGATACTCCAAAAGGAAGAGTTTATAAAAGAATCCTCAGGAAGTTTTGATCTTATTTTAACATTACTTATTAAAAGACCTGAAAAGAGAGTTGTGCAGATCAACAGGCCCCAACTCCACAATGCACAGACCAGTCACGGCCCATTTGACTAGAGAGTTATAGCAGAATGCTCAGGCCAAGGGGCGGTCAGCTTAAATCCTGAAATTTACCCAAAGGAAGCAAGGGGAAGTGTCCCCCGTCAAGAGTAAATGAGAACTGAAGGAGGAGAGAGACCATTGACTTTTAAATGCATCAGAGGCACCTAAGAGCTTACAGACATCAATGCCATCTGATTGTCGTGATGTGAAACAGTTGCCCAAGGTGGAACAGTCCTATTTCCCAATAGTCCAGTGGAAGTGCACAACCCACAGTGACCACTGGGCGGAAGGACAAAGGTCATCTGTCCAGAGACGACTCTGGCAACCACACTACAACCCCTTCTGTACCTGAAAAGAATTGGGGCCCCTGAACACTTACAGGAGGGCCCACTGAGCCAACCACTCTAAGGCTTCTGTGACCCCCTGGAAGGTGAGTGAATAAACAGACTTGTTAACAACTCCCAACCATCTATGAAGGCTATTTCAACTTTAAAAGATATGAAACAAGATTTCCCACCAAAAAAAAAAAAAAAAAAATGGCTTCAAGGTTTCTTTGTGGTCCCTGTCCCACTGCAGTGCCCTAAAACTTCAGTATCTTGGCAACAAACCACATCCCAACTCGACTGCTTTTCCTATCTGGGAGGCCACGGGAAATTTGCCCAAACCTAGCATTTTGAATTTTGCTTTGGCAATGTGGTGCGGTAAGTGAGTGGCCTCAGCCCTCCACCCGCCAAAAGCAGGAGGTTTAGAACAGTGGGCGCATCAGCTCCACGAGCATCAGGTGACAGGCCTGCGTCCAGGGTCCCCCAGAGGCCAGGAGGAAAAGTCCCTGGACTGCAAGTGCCTGGGCTGCATGTAGTCGGGACGTTGCCGGCTTCCACCCGCGTCTCTCAGGCCTTGGGAACTAACTTGGGAACCGTGGGTTTGCTGGAATGTTCCATCTAAAAGCTATTAAAAAATTACAGACAGAGAAGTGGGTCTGAATCAGGAGTGTGGAGATGGCTAAATGCATCTCTGGGCTCAGAGTCGGTGGGGTGTTTGAACGAGCAGCACAAATTCCAGTTCTACCACTTACGAATGGCTTGGCCTTCACAAGTTCCTTAAGATCACCGTACTTCCAATTACTCACCTGTGAAATGGTGACAGTAACACTGACATCATGAGCTGGAGTGAGGATTAAAAGTAGTCATGTGTGTGTGTGTGTGTGTGTGTGTATATATATATTTTTTAAGTGTGATAAAGTCTGGCACAAGGCAGGGGTTCAGTAAATAGTAGCTTGCTTTTTTCTTTTTCGTGGGGCTCAGAGCTGGCCTTGCCTTTAAACAACCTGAAAGAGGCCAAAGATAGAAGCTCTTCCAGCTCCCCGCATGCCAAACTCACAGGTAAATTGTAAAATGATTTCACAGGGCCATGGACAGGGAAGAAAAGAATCAGATTATGTCAGAACGGGTGCGGTGGCTCATGCCTGTAATCTTAGCACTCTGGGAGACTGAGGCGGCTGGATCGTTTGAGCTCAGGAGTTCAAGATCAGCCTGAGCAAAAGCGAGACTCCGTCTCTACTAAAAAAATAGAAAGAAATTAGCTGGGCAACTAAAAATATATAGGAAAAATTAGCCAGGCATGGTGGCACATGCCTGTAGTCCCAGCTACTCAGGAGGCTGAGGCAGGAGGATTGCTTGAGCCCAGGAGTTTGAGGTTGCTGTGAGCTAGGCTGATCCCACGGCACTGTAGCCTGGACAACAGAGCGAGACTCTGTCTCAGAAAAAAAAAAAAAAAAAATCAGATTATGTCTAAAGAAGGCAGGTGTAGACCACAAGCACTCGTGCTGGGAGGACTCCCCGGGGTCCCTGGCTACCTGCCAGTTCAGCCCATGCCAGGGTCACTGTTTTGACCTAAAATAATATCCTAACAGCAACATCTCTTATTACACAGTGCTTTCTCTGTACAGAGAAATCCTGTTAAGGCAGGATTCTCAGCACTTAACATATATTATCTCATTTAATCCCCACAAAAATCCTACCAGATGGGAGCTATTCTTACCTCCACTTTACAGATGAGGAAACTGAGGCACAGAGAGGTTAAGTGACTTGTGCCTGCCCCTGATCTGCTCCCAATCTGTTTCCAGCCTCACTCTCCAACCTCCACTCACTGCTTGTTTTCTAGAATCCAGTTTAATAATGAATATTTCTGGAGAGCCCCACGTGTTTAGAACACTTGTCCAAGTTAGCAATATTCATCAAAATCTAAACACTCATACCTTTGACCCAGCAATTTCTTTCCTAGGAATATACAGAAATAACCACTTAAGTATGCAAAAATATTATAACACAACACTGTTTGTTGCAGCATTTCAAACAGTAAAAAATTGGAGATAAGCTCAAATAGTCACCACTATGATATTGGTTAAATAATTTAGGGGGCACTCATGCAATTAGTGGCCCATGGACGCATGAAAACAAATGTGGTAGCCTTTTATGTGCTGACCTGGAAAGATGGCACAATGTGTGAAATGAAAGAAGCAAGAGAAAATACAGGATGTAGAATGATCTCATTTTTGTAAAAATTAATAAATTATCATTGTATTAAAGAGAAAAAAACTTAAAAGAGTATAACGAAACTAGCTTCAGTTATTATTTATAGAAATTTTGCTTTTCATAGCATATTTCTTTTATACTTTTTTTTTTACAATGAGCACAAACAAGAAAAAATAGAGATATGTATCTTATGCTGGTCTATACTTTGCCTCATTTGATCCTGTAACTACCTGGGGAGGTATGCAAAACAGGAGAAGAAACTGAGGCTCAAAGAAGATCAAATGATTTATCCAATGTCACCAGCTGTCAAAGAGCCACCTCAGTAATCCAGTCCAGTATATCTGACCCACAGTCAGTGCTGCAGTATACTATGTCTCTGAACTAAACTTTTAGCAATAACATTAGCCCACCCTTATATGAAGTCATGATATATCTTTACCTGGAAAACCATACAAGAGTTATGTGGTTAGACCCCAGAAATATGTTAAAGAGTTGGAAAAGGTTCAGCGAAAAGAAACCAGAACAGTCAAGGGATGGTGTGATTTCTACACATCAGATGGATAGGGCTTGGATTTTAAAGCTCAGAGTGTTTAAGACTAAAATTTAAAAACCATGGAAGAAATATATGCATAGGTGAGAGAGATCGATTCTCTAAGTTCCAGGACTCTAAAATGTGAAGACACGATTTAAAGCTTGAAAATACTAGCTTTGAGTTCCATGCAAAGTTATTATCTGTAGAAAGCATTTCACCAAAGCTGACACAGGTGAAAATAAAAATAATTGACATTTATATTAATTCATAAATGCTATCTCAATAACTACATAATCTGAGAGTCCACGGCCAGGCTTGACCTGCCACAAAACACCTCTCAGAGTGACTGCTGAGACAGAATTTGGGGCCATGGGCCACCAGTATGACTCAATGCCACATTTATGATTATCTTTTTATTCCTTTTCCCTTCCCTGAGAGCAATAAGACTTCTTTTCTAATATTTTGAATCATGTGTTTGGGTTTAGATTTCTTTCTTCAAAATAGATCATTTAAAGCTATTTGAATTTGCTTTCATGTTGTTGCTGAAGACAATATCCCATTTTATCCGTCAGATTGCTGGCCCCTCTCCTATTTGGCATTCAGCAAATCTTATGACCTTCAGTTATTCTTCTCTTGGATATTGCTATTTATTATGTTTATTGCATTTTCAAAAATTACTCTTAACATTGAACATAGTAGAGTTAACAATATCATCATCCTAAAGATCTCAGACTACACTTTATTTTATATTCAGCTTTTGTTAATTTAAACATAATCTAGGCTTGGTTAAATCCATGTATCCCACAATCTGTCTGGAATTTTCATCTACTAAAAGATTAAATCCTGGATTTACTAATATATAAATTATATGTTAGACTCTATTAGTTTTTGTTTTGTTTTATTTTTTATTTTGCTAGACAAAGTCTCACCTTGCCACCTGGGCTACAGTGTAGTGGTGCCATCGTAGCTCACTGCTACTGCAAACTCCTGGGCTCAAGCGATCCTCCTGCCTCAGCCTCCTGAATAGCTGGGACTACAGGCACTCACCACCACACCCAGGAAAAGAAGACTGCACAGTATTCTGCTTTTTTTCTATATGTTGACAAAGACAGAAGTAACATTTTAAGGGACTGTGGAGAGAGGGATCAGTGATAGGCTTTTTTTTCACTTTGATTCTGTCCTGTCCAGATCCTCCAAATTTGAATTCTCATATACAATTTAGAGAAATGTATAATGACATACATCCACTATTACAGTATTGTACAGAATCTTTTGACTGCCCTAAACATCCCCTATGCTCTACCTATTCACCACCCCCCAACCCCTGCCAACCGTTGATCTTTTTATCATCTCCATAGTTTTGCATTTGCCAGAATGACATATAGTTGGACTTGTACAGTATGTAGCCTTTTCAGATTTGCTTCTCTTACTTAGTCATACCCACTCAAGTCTTCTCCATGTCTTTTTATGGGTTGCTAGCTCTTTTTTTCTATTATTGTGTGTTTGCATTTTGTTGCTGTTTGATCAATTCTTTTTTTTTTTCCTTTTATATTTAGTTGGCATGTAATAGTAGTACATAATTATGGGATACAGAGTGATATGTCAGTCCATGTATACAACATATAATGATCAAATCAGGGTAATTCACATATGTCCATCACCTTAAATGGTTATCATTTCTTTGTGTTGGGAACATTCAAAATCTTTTCTTTCAGTTTTTAAAAAATATACAATAGACAAATATTGCTAACTATATTTATTCTTTAGTGTTATACAACACTACAACTTACTCCTCCTATCTAGCTGTAATTTTGTATTCATCAACCAACCTCCTCCCATTCTCTCCTCCCCCTTGCCTTTCACAGCCTCTGCTAACCACATTTCTACTCACTGCTTCTATGAACTTAAAAGTTTTAGCTCCCACATATGAATGAGAACATGCTGTATTTATCTCTCTGTGCCTGACTTATTTCACTTAACATGAGACTCCAGGCTCATCCATGTTGCCAAGAATGATAGGATTTCATTCTTTTTTATGGCTGAATAGAAGCCCATTGTGTATACATGCACCACCTTTTCTTTACCCATTCATCTCCTGATGGACGTTTAGGTTGATTCCATATCCCAGCTATTGTGAATAGTGCTGCAATAAACATGGGAGTGCAGACATCACTTCAATATACTGATTTCCCTTTTTTTGGATAAATACCCAGTAGTGGGATTGCTGAATCACATAGTAGCTCAATTTTTAGTTTTTTGAGAAATCTCCATGTTTTCCATAATGGCCATGCTAATTTACATTCTCACCAACAGTGTATAAGAGTTCCCTTTTCTCTCCATCCTGAATAATATTTCATTGCCTGAATGTACCAGTTTATCCATTCACCTACTGAAGGACATCTTGGTTGCTTCTGAGTTTGGGCAATTATGAATAAAGCTGTTATAAACATCCATGCACAGGTTTTTGTGTGGACATAAGTTTTCAGTTCATTTGGGTAAAAGCCAAGGAGCACAACTGCTGAACTATATGATAAAAATATGTTTAGCTTTGTAAGAAATTGCCAATCTTCCAAAATAGCTATACCATTTTGCATTCTCACCAGTAATGAACGAGAATTCCTGTTGCTCCATATCCTCGTCAGCATTTGGGATTGTCAAGGTTCTAGAATTCAGCCATTCTAATAAATGTGTAGTGGTATCTCATTGTTATTTTAGTTTGCAATTCTCTAATGATATATGATGTTGAGCATCTTTTCATGTACTCACTTACCATCTGTGTATCTTCTTTGGTGAGGTATCTGTTCCTATCTTTTGCCTATTTTTAAATCAGGTTGTTTGTTTTCTTATTGTTGAGTTTTAAGAGTTCTTTGTATATTTTGGATAATAGCCCTTTGTCAGATATGTCTTTTTCGAATATTTTCTCCCAGACTGTGACCTGTCTTTTCATTTTGTTGACAGTGTCTTTCACAGAGCAGAAGTTTTTAATTTTAATTAAGTTTAGTTTATCAATCATTTCTTTCATGGATCATGCCTTTGGTGCTGTATCTAAAAAGTCATCACCATACCCAAGATAAAACAGATTTTCTCCTATTTTATCTTCTAAGAGTTTTATAGTTTTGTGCTTACATTTAGGTCTATGATCCCTTTTGAGTTAATTTTTAGTGCCAGAGGTTCAAGAGGGACAGAGGGAGAGCTGAATAAGTGAAGGACAAAGGATTTTTAAGGTGTGAAAATATTCTATATGATACAGTAATAATGGATACAAGAATGAATTTTGCTTTTGTCAAAACCTATTGCATCGTACAACACAAAGAGTAAAAAGTTATGTAAATCATGGACTTTAGTTAGTAATAATGTATCAATATTGGTTCTTTTTTTTTTTTTTTTTGAGACAGAGTCTCACTCTGTTGCCCGGGCTAGAATGCCGTGACATCAGCCTAGCTCACAGCAACCTCAAACCCTTGGGCTCAAGCAATCCTACTGCCTCAGCCTCCCGAGTAACTGGGACTATAGGCACGCACCACCATGCCTGGCTAACTTTTTCTATATATTTTTTTAGTTGGCCAAATAATTTCTGTTTTTAATAGAGACGAGGTCTCGCTCTTGCTCAGGCTGGTCTTGAACTCCTGACCTCGAGCGATCCAGACGCCTCGACCTCCGAGAGTGCTAGGATTATAAGGCATGAGCCACCTCGCCCAGCCTTTGGTTCATTAATTTTAACAAATATACAGCACTAATGCAAGATGTTAATAAGGGGGAAACTGGGGGAGAGGGCTCTAGGTGATTTCTTTGTACTAATGTCTTCTCAATTTCAATTTTTTCTTAAATCTCAAACTGTCCTAGAAAGTAAAGTCTATTAATAAAAAAAAAATTTATATATCTTTCCAGCATGAGGATGCTGCTGCCAATGCTCTGAGTCCTTCCTCTAGGAGTGAAAGTGAAGAATTAATGCTTTTCTTTTTAACTCTCAATTTCTTTTCTTTGTAAATTACCCAGTTTTTAGTATTCTGTGATAGCAGCACAAAATGAACTATGACACTCATTTGTACCAATTTCTAACCAAGTGAAACCATTGGAATTAGCCAGAAGAGAAAACGGGGGATGAGGAAGCAGCATATTGCTGGTGTTTAAGGAATGCCTGCTGTGTGCCAGGCTCTGAGCTGGGCACAGGGGTGCAGAGATGAATATGATGCAGGCTGTTTTCAGGGACACAGAATGATCAGATGTATAGAGTGTAGGCTTGGGACAGACCTGAGTTCCCATCTCTAGTCTGCTCTTACTTCCTGTGGGCCCTTGTTCGAATCATTTAACCTCCATGTGCCTCAGTTTCGTCATCTCAAAGGAATAAAAAAAACCCAAAAACCTACCTTTCATCCTATTGCCAAAATTAAAAATAATATGTACAGCCCTACTAGGGTGTCTGGCACAAAGCAGATATTAAATAGATGATGGTATACAATGGATAACAATTTTCTATTTTTAAAAAATTTTTCTTATAAACAGTATCAAACATATACAAAAGTGTATATACACACACACACTACATATATATATAACTCTGATGGCCCTCTGCCAGCTTTTGTATGACTCACAAGTTAATGGTTTTACATTTTCAAATAGGAAAAAAACTAAAGAAGAATAATATTTCCTAACATGTGAAATTCATATGTAATTCACATTGATGTCCATAAATAAAGTTTTATTGGAACATAGCCACACTCAATCTTTACCTATTGTCTATGGCTGCTTTTATGCTACAATGGTAGAGTTGAGTACTTGTGACAGAAACTATATGGCCTGCAAAGCCTAAACTAGGTACTCACAGGGTCCTTTGCAGGAAAAGTTTGCCAGCCCTGCCTTAAGAAATGGAAAGTTACCATTACTTTTGAAGCCTCGGGTTGGCTGCTCACCCCAAAATGCCTCTTCCCCCTTCCTTTCTTTCCCACAGAGTTAATCTTTACCATGTCTTAATACTTTGTTTTTCTTTTTTAGGTTTTCATTTTAGGTTTTTCATTTTAGGTTTAATATCTGTATCCTAAACAAACTACTTCTTGGTTTCATCTGCCTTTGACCTTCAGACAAAAGGACTCATGTCTGCCTTTTCTCCCTCATGCGGGGGCCTTCCTTTTTTCACTCAACATCCATGTTGACCATGTAGCTACAGTCCATTCATTTCATTTCACTGCTGAATGGTATTACGTTGTACAAGTATACCTCAGTTTAATTCTGTATCTATTCTCATGTTGATGGTCATTTGCATTGTTTCCAAATCTTTGCTGTGAACATTCTTCTGCAGGTCTCCCGGTGCTTAGCTACAAGAGTTTCTCAGGATCTATGAGTGGAAGTACTGGATATGCATGTATTCAACTCTACTTAGGCAGTACCAACTTGTTTTCCGAACTGGTTGTACTAATGTGTGCTCCCATCCCAGATGTGAGAGTCCCTCATTGTGCCCAACACAAGACATTGTCAGACTTTTAAATTTTTAAATTTTTGCCAATTTGATGGGTGTAAATAGTATCTCACTCTGGGGCCCCAACCCAGCTAGAGTGCAGTGGAGTCATCTAGCTTACTGCAGCCTCAAACTCCTGGGCTCAAGCCATCCTTCTGCCTCAGCCTCTGGCACAGCAGGGACTACAGGCATGCGCCACTGATACTCAGCTAATTTTTCTATTATTAGTAGAGATGGGTTCTCACTCTTGCTCAGGCTGGTCTCGAACTCCTGAGCTCAAGTGATCCTCCCTCCTCAGCCCCCCAGAGTGCTAGGTTTACAGGAGTGAGCCACTGCACCCGGCCACCTATGTCAATTTTTATATTAAGTAGTTTGTTTTTCTGCTCTATTCTTAGGCATACTGTTTACATTCTGGATACTAACCTTTTGTCAGTTATATGTGTGCAAATATCTTTTCCCAATTTGTGGCCTGTCTTTTCAATCTCTTTATGGAATCTTTTGATGATATAAGTTCTTAAAGTCAGTGGAGTAAAATATATTCATCTTTTCCTTTATGGCATAATTTTTTAATGGAGATAAATATTTTTTAATTAACTCTTGATGCATCTCCCTTAATTGATAAGTGCTTTCTTTTCCTGCAGCATAATATTCTCAAGGCTAAGCCATGAGGCTTAGTGTCCCAGGGAAGAAAAGGGAAAGTCCCATCTAGGACAGAGAAAGAAAGCAGAAGGAAATGACATTAAGAGAGAGTTCCCACCAAGGAGAATGGGGACTCTGAAGCCCTTCCAGGAGAAGTAACAGAGAGAGATTTGGAGATGACTTCACCTGAATCTCTCAGAGACTCGGCACTGCCTCGTCCCTTGGGCCTTACGCGGGCCATGAGAGCACAATGCAGAATAGGAGAGAAGCTGGAAGTAGATAGGGCTTGTGCCACTTCTTCTCTGGAACTATGGAAGAAGGCCAAATTCCCTTGCCAAGGCGTACCACAAAGAGTTCGAAGTCTCTCCCAGCTCCCTTGTAGCATGAAAGGGATTGAGATGACCCAGTGGCTCTCTCAATGGGTGACACAGAAGCTAACTAACCACCAAGGGCCAACAGGACTGCCATAGAGCTGGCAGGGCTAGTGTCAAAGTGACCATGGCAGAGACCACAGAATGGATAGAGTATCTGCAGAGCTGGCAAGGGTCAATGTGGAGCTCAGCCAGCAAAAAAGAAGCCTACCAGCTCCTGATCAGGCCAGGAGTCAGGCCGTGAGTTGTGCCAGCTGCAGCCTTTAGCAGGAGGTGCCAGCAGGATGCGTGGAGATGAGGAGAATAATTCACAGTTCTGAGAAGGCCGCACGAACACAGATCACAGCACAAGAACCATCACCTGAACCAGCCATTCTGCCCCATCGCCATGAGGATGTGTGAACCTTCCCTGCACCTGACAAAATTTGGGGAAAGGATGGGAGGAAAGCTTTAAAAGGAGAGAAACAGCTCTGCTAAGGGAATTTGGTTCTTGAATTTGACTAACTAAAGACCAAGCCAACCAGACACAGTTTGAAGAGTTATGTTCATTGTCACGTTTAAGTAACTCCTCTTCCTCCTTCCCCCCACCACACAGCCATCATCACAATGGGGCCTTGGGACTAAGGTGAGAGCAGTTAGAGAAAATAAAGGAAAGCTATTTTTTTCTTTTTTGCACATTTGAGAGATTCAATGTGCATTTCTAATCTGTTTCAGTGATCATGATTGTGGTCCTCATTGTATATGGGGAAGCCAGACATGCAAAAATAAAGATTACAGTACAATCTAAATACATTAATAGAGCTTTGTACCATATACGCAGAGCCCACAGAAGAGGGAGAAATTAGCTATATCTGTCAGTTTTTTATTGGTTTGTAACAATAGTACCACAAATTTAACAGCTGAAATCAATACACTAGTCCCGTTTTATCCATGTTTTCAGATACCTGCAGTCAACTATAGTCCAAAAATATTAAGTGAGAAATTCCAAAAATAATTCACAAGTTTTAAGTTGTGCGCCATAATGAGTAGCATAATAAAATCTTGCACCATCCCATTCTAAGCTGCCCAGGAGGTGAATCATCCCTTTGTCCAGTGTATCCACGCCGTATACACTACTACCCACCCACTAGCCACTTAGTAGCCGTCTTGGTTATCAGATAGAAAAAGCATAGTTTATATAGAGTTCAATACTGTCCACAGTTTCAGGCATCCACTAGGGGTCTTGGAAGATATCCCCCACAGACAAGAGGAGACTTCTGTACACATTTTATAGACAGTGTTTATGGGTCAGGAACCCAGGCCTAACTTAGCTGGGTCCTCTGTAAGGCTACAGTCAAGGTATTGACCAGGGTCCTCATGTGAAGGCTCAACTTTTAAGCTTACGTGGCTGCTAGTAGCATTCAGTTCCTTGTTGGGTGTTGGACTGAGGGCCTCAGTTTCCTGCTGGCATCAGCTAGAGGCCACATGGGCTTCCCCAACATGGCTGCTCCCTTCATCAAAGCCAGCAAGGGACTGAGTTGCTTAGCAAGACAGACATTAGAGTCTTACGTAATGTGAGCATGGAAGTCACATCCCATTCCCTTTGCCACATTTTATTTATTTTGTTGTTGCTGTTGAAACAGAGTGTCACTCGGTATCCCTGGGTAGAGTGCAGTGATTGTAGTCACCGCAAGCTCCAGGTCCTGGGCTGTGAGCGATTCTTTTGCCTCAGCCTCCCGGGTAGCTAGGACTACAGGCACGCGCCAGAACGACCGGCTGGGTTTTGTGATTTTGTGTATTTTTTTTTTTTTTTGTCTGTTTTTGTTTGTTTGTTTCTTGTCTCTAGAGACACAGAGTCTCACTGTGCTCAGGCTGGTGTTGAACCCCTGAGCTGCAGTGATCCTCCTGCCTCGGGCTCCCAGAAAGCTAGGATTACAGGCGTGAGCCACCACACCCAGCCTGCCACATTTTATTGATGAGAAGAAAGTCACAGGTCCTGCCCATCCTCAAGGGGAGGGGATTACTGAAGGCCTTAGAGTCTGTCTGCCATACTCTGCAAGGTGGGAGGGAGAGAACATGCCAGATGTAACTTCTCAGAGGAGACACAATCTAAGCTAAGTTTTGAAGAAGGTTAAGAGCTCAGGAATTGCTGGGCAGCCCCAGAACCTAGACTGTCTAACGCCTTAGGAGGTAAAAATAAATGTTCATGAATGACAATACTGACATCAGAAGAAAAGTCTGACCACCCCAACAAGAAAGAAGATAGTGTTTTACATAAGGCAGAACCAAAAATAATTGTCAAATCTCATCTCGATAGCAACAAATAACATTCAAGACCTTCTAACATATTAAAACAGGAGAGGCCACTGCATTAATGTCTCAGCAAGCCTCACCAGGAAGCATAATGAACATCAAGGGCACTAAAAGGACAGGAGATGACCTAATGCAGGAAGCTCCCTCAATACGGTATTTATACAAATGATAAATAGGCTTCCAGAAAGGAGAAACCAACTAATGTTGATGACTAGGGAAATAAATAATATTAGAACTTTACACTGCAGTAGCATCTTTCATCTGGGCTCCTAAAAAGGTTTAAGAGTAATTAACATTGGGTGTTGCATAAAAGCAGGCCCATTTTTTTCAAACAAAAATATGGATTTTTATGCCCTTTAGCAAAAGGAGCACATAATGCTCTCCCAGATAATGAAATGAAGACTGGCTGTTAGCTTCTTTTGAAGAATGTTTTGTAATTGTTTCCGAGGTTCTAAATTCATAACGAGCTGAGTTTGAGGAAATGCAGGGTGGAGCCACATTTTTTTCTGCATATCGGAAAAGAGGCAGCAGTTTTAGCTCAGCTGGAGTGTGGGGGAATTAAGGGTTAGAAACAATCCCCAGTGGAAAATCCGCAAGGAGACAGGAAACAAACTGCTGGTGAAGAGGAGAATTGAAGGAGGCAGAGAAGGGATTTCAGCAAGGGTAGGTAGAAATGGTAGTTACAGACTTACCAAGGGAAAAACCCAGGTAGGTCTGTGACTCTACATCTAGAAAGAGATTTTGGAAGAATTCAGATGGAATAATGACTTATTGCAGCATGACTGATGGACAGTGAAAGCAAGTGGGTACTCGCATAAACGCAGGAACAACGATTAAAACTGTGCAGTAATCAGGTTGTTTGGTGATGGCTACAGTCTACCGGCAGTCAGCAAAGTCGGTTGCTCCTGTTTCCTATCAGACGGTTTAACAGAATTCTGCAGGGATTCCAAATACATAAAATGGGTACAAAACTATACGGTTTGGGAAACAAATGAATTAGCATTATGTTGAAGTGAGGTAACACCTTGATTTATTTGAAAACACGAATCATTGAAGGGCATCAGTCCTAAGGGGACAGGAGCAGTAAACTCTCTGTAAAGTTGCCCTTGACACGTGAAGATGGCATTGATGACATTCGTAAAGCATCCAGTTCTTGTTGAGCCCTTTCCTGGTTTTGAAATATTTTTGTTAGAGTCCTTATGCATCTCAAAAGCTCTCTGCTTATCATACCACTTCCATGTCAGAGACAAGTAAGTCCATTTTTAGCTACGTGGGAGCAAGCATCTATTCCTGGTGGGTGGCCTCACTGTGCTCCCAGATCTCCCTCGCCATCTTACCATTTTGTGTAAAACGAGGCTCCTTGTGGCAATATCAAATCCACTCACAACCTGGGTGTGTCTGTGGGAAGCCTGAGTCTCACAGGGACACTAACACCTCTGCTGGGAGGCTTAGTGGTTCAGACAGGAAGTTCCATCCCTCAAACCCAAGTATCCTTCGCCGCCTTCCATTTTCTACTTCTCCCTCCAGTCATGTGAATCAGTTTGCTGCTTCAGCAGCTGGCCAAGGAGACAGCTTCCAGTACCCAGTTTTCCACATGACAGCGTAAGGACCATCATGTGAGCCAGTGGTGCAAAAGCATAAAGCTCCCAGGCCATCATTCTGTTTAGAATGGGGCAGTGCCATATCCGTAAAAAGGCCCATGACCTTGTGAGCTTGGGTGACAGCTGTCATCATATACAAGGAAGATACAAAAGAATTTGGGGAATTAGACACCATTTATTCACTAGCTCCTACTAGAAGAAATGACTTTTGAATTAGTGAACTAAAATATCCTGAAGAAATAATACTGATGTTTAGACAGGCAGAGGAGCATGAATGTGGGAAGATGCTTGGCTGATGCTTGGAGGGTCAGCTGACGTCTTGCATTTGATTTACCAATATAGAGTTCTAGCTGGGCATCTGATACACAAACACAGGGAACCAAAGCTTCAGAACCTGCTACTGCTTTGGACTCAGCCCCCACCCATGCCTGTCTCCAAAGGGTTCAAGTCCTATTTGTCCTCTAAGATCTGCCTGCCATTGACAGCTTCCCCAGGCTAAGTGATCCACCTTCCTCTGAAACCTCTCACTTTCTACATACCTTCCTCAAGACATGCATCCCTGCGTCTGTCTGTTCTATTTCTATGGCGTATGTTCTTTTCAATCATAAATAACTTGAGGGCCCTAGCTCTGCACTTTACACATAGTAGATGCTCAGTAAACACATTGGAAAGTAGATGAACTGCCATTTAATACATACTAAAATACAAGGACCTACCTTCTGACCTGTCCAGATGTCACTTATGGAGTGGTGCCTTTGCGCTCAGGCAGGCTGCCCTGTTGCTGAATTCTTTTGGCTATACAGTACTGTGGTGTGCTTTCTGAAGACTGCATATACCCAAATTCAGCCCACTTTCAGTTTTAAAAAATGGGATCGAGACCCACATTTTCCTGAAATAGATGAGTCTGGGTCACTATTACTAGTATCATGCTTTGTAAGATGTTAAAGCTCTTTCAAGTGCTCAATACACTCCATGCACAGTTTTATAACCTCTCTGAGGGCAGGAATTGTGCCTATTTTGTTAATGTAATTGTTGCCTACATATTACCTGGTAAGGCTCTCTGCCCACGCTGGGCAAACATTGACTAAGCGTATCATTTTATTTTAACACAGTTAGATATGAAGCTTTCCCTTCCAAGGAATCCCTTTAACAAACAGCTGCTGAGTTAGGTCACCAGACTCAACATACACCTTTCTTTACCTGCCTTCTAAGTCCCTGTGAGCCATAGGATTCATTTTCCCCTGCCTAGAGTTGGCAATTTTGGTTATTTCTTTTCCAGGAAGAAACCAAAATATCTGGGCTAAAATAGATTTACAGTTTGGAAACTAAGGTTGCAATGACGGATTCTGTTTGTTAAAAACACCCTGATAGGCAGCCTTCTCCGTAGAGGTAAACTGTCCATTCCCATGAGTTCTTCTTTGCTCCTTCCTCTACAAGAATCCATTTACTCTGGTTCATTTACAGACGGTTACTGTGGTTTTTCCAGGAAACCGCTGCCTGGCGAGGGAGGCAAACTTTCTTGTGTACAAAATTAAGGACCATTTGTACAGAAACAGACATGAGTAACAGACTATAAGCCATATTAATGTCCTTATGACTATACCTGGGCCTTCCCAACAACAGCGCAGTGTTGCCAAACTCGCTTTACTTTGTGTTGGCAGAGCCAGAGCCATAATATATAGTTCTTTTTGTCTTGGCATCGAGGCTGGCACTCCTGCCAGAATCTACTCTAAAGGAAATGGGCGAGAGACAATAAGTCCATTCAAATGCACTAGCAATTTCTTCCAGTGGGGATTTTTCGATTTCTAAATTGATACAAACTTTAAAACCACCTATTTTAGAGAGGGGGGGATTTATTCCCAAAAGAAATATCAATGTATTTCTGACATCTGTTCCCAAAAAGATATATTATATTGCCAGGTTGTTGAGGAGAAGGTGTTCAGAAACAAACAAAAAAAAATCTAGAGAGAAGTGTCTCCCTTTCAAAAGGATATAAACACACAATATAATTGATTGGCTTCATTCAGTCAGCTGTTTAATCCGTGGGGCTTAAGGACTTACGTAAACTTACATTACTGCTGTGCTACTGTCTCACTGGTTCTATACATTTTTATTTATGACCGTGTGTCTTTGTGAGTGAATAAAAAGGTATGGTTTCTAGCAGCAAACCTTACACCTTCCAAAAAGCGAAACCGAAAAATCCTTGAAGGACCACCTATAAAAAGCAAAACTTGTTTGTTAACACAAAGTTCAATATTTGCCTGGGTTGGCACAATCCTCCTTGGAGGGGAAGAGGGAGGAGGTGGATATTTCTGGTTTTATGAGGCAGAATTTCAGGTAAACCACAATGAAGGTACTTGTATGCTCTTCTGACTTCTAGAGAGTAGTGCCCCCTGCTGGCTGAAGGAGCGAGAGCCCTGAATGGACACAATGGCCGTCATTTTGAGACTCCCTGCTTTCCCCAATTCATTCATTCATGCAGCGGATATTTGTTGAGGCTTACTACGTGCCAGACACTGTTCTAGGCTCTGGAGATAATCTGTTAAAGAAGGCAGACAGGTCTTTGCCTTATTGGAGTTTACATTGTAAAAGGAGAAACAGAAAATAAAGAAATAACTATAAAATATAACGTCAAGTAGAGACTGATAGTATCAGAAGAGCTATGAATCACAACAGAGCAGGGGAAGGAAGTGGAGAATGATAGTAGGAGGATGCTATTTTAGACAGAAGAGGAACATGAACGAAATGGAGAAAGCAAAGGAGGGGAGGAAAATCAGTGGGAGGAGCTGCCGGGCAAGGGGCGGAGCAAGTGTGAGAGCGGGGGCGTGGTCAGGGTCAGGGGCGGGGATGTTGGGGGAAGGCATGGGCATGTCAGCAGTACAGAAGGCCAGGGTGGCTGAGTGATGAGGTTGAGAGTTACAAAGAAGCCTGATGATGCAGAGCCTTACATGGTGACAATTTTTGATTTTACAGGAATCCACTGGAGAGGTTTGAACAGGAAATTAATTAAATCTGCTTTCCATTTTAAATAGCTCATTCTGTGTGCCACATGGAGAATTAACTGCAAGTGTGAAATCTGAGAGGCCCATTAGGAGGCTATTGATGTGGTATTTCAAACAACTCAATCAATGCATTGCACCAAATTCCTGTTATTTACAACGAGGTTCAGAGAAGAACAAGACATGATCTCTGCCCTCAGAAAGCTTTCAATCAACTTGGGGAAATAAGATATAGACACACCTCAAATTAATCTTACAGGAAATAGGAGGCAGTGAGTGATTGCTAAGTCTCTTATGCACGAGTGATAATGAGGAAGATGAGGAAGATAATGTGACCAGCAGTCAAGCACCAGCCTGAGGCTGTTTAGCTTACTGGTTAAGAGCACAAGCTCTAGGGCCAGGCTGCTGGGGTTCATAGTTCTGGTGCTACCACTTACTAGCGGTATGACCTCTAACATGTTATTAACCTCTCTGTGCCTTGATTTTCTCATCTATAGAATGGGTCTGATTATAGTACCTACCTCATAGAGTTATGAGAAATAAATGTGTTAATGTTATACATAATGTGCTTAGATCAGTGCCAGGCACTTTATATAAGAAATACTACAGAAATGGAAGGAATGTCTCCAAAGTCTTTATTACTGCAGTAGTTCAGATGTGATGTGATAATGACTGGAACAAATATCAGTTGTGAACCAGGACAAAAGGGGCAGATATTTCTGACAGATGAACTCAGAAGGTTTGGTGACGATAAGAAGGTACCTGAGGCATATGAAGGGGTTCCAAATGAACAGGAGATCTCAAGCATAACAGTTAGGAAGACAGGAATTGGTTTGAGAACCAGGGCAAGCTGGATTTGAGGCATGCTGAGTTTGAAGTGGACAGGTGATTTGAAACGCCAGACTAGAGCTCAGAGGAGAGATCAAGGGTATCCCTACAGATTGGCACCCTCCCTATGGGCGCTATCTCTGAAGCCACAGAGATGACTGAGATCACCAAGAGAGAAGTGGCTGAAAAAAGAGGTCTAAGAATGAAATTCAGGAGATGTGACCATAGTTCTGGATTAGGAGAGAGGGAAGCATCAGACCATTAGGAAGAGATGCACATTATTATATTTTAGCGAGAATATTGAGAAAGATGGAGAAGTTACTGTCAAATGCTACTAAAAGATGAAGGATGATTAAGGATGCCTCTGGATGAGATAACTATGAAGTCATTGATGAAGTCGAGGAAGGGTTTCCAAAGTGCAGTTTATCCTGAGGACCCCTGCTAAATGTCTGTCACGGACGCTAAGCTGTGCCACCTAGATTTCCCCATCAGGACCCAAGGTGTTCTTCCCCCAGGGAAGGCTGTAGGCTGAAGGCTCCCAGCAGCCTGCCTGAGGAGAACCAGCTTGTCCAGAGTCAGGGCCCTGTCCTGACATCCCTGAGCAGCCCGCATCAGTGACTGGTTGACTTGGGGGTATAAAGGCCCAGTCCTTTCCCCTAAATAGGGACAACTCAGGGGGCCACTGCAGCTTCAGAGCTCACTGTGGAATTGGCCGAGGCTGAGTCACAACACCCTGCGACTGCATTGCTGCCACCTCCCCTTGCCCAATCCTGCTGCTCCCCATGCCCCCATGCAGCGTTGACACCAATGAGAATAAAGGAATCCCACGACACTGAGCAGAGTGTGCTATCTCTGAGTCAGAGTCGCTTCCCCAGGCCCCCAGCGGCCACAGTGTGTTATAAAAGTCAATAAAAATGAAAATGATAACATCAGGGAAGAGTTTGACACAAAGAGATCAATATAGAAACAGTATTTAACAGATGAATGAAAATAGTCTTTTAGAAATAGAAATTCTGCAATTTAAAGGAGTTAGATCTGAGGAAAGAGAGTAGGAATGGGCTTTTCTCCAGGACCCAAAACCCATCAGACTTGCAAAAATGAGCTGGTGCCACTTACCTTTGGTGCAAATAGAGTGCCGGGTTTCCTAACCCGATTGATGGTGCTGTCACCCGTATGACCTCACAATCTCTTTTAATCTCCGCACTCTTGTCACTTTGCTGCCATCTGGAGAGAGGATTAATTTCATTTGTCCCCCAAGGAGATTAATGTATCCAATTGGATTCCAGCACACAGAGGGAGGCCATTCCCTGACCCATCTGCACCATCCACGCACAGGGTGCAAAAGCCCCTTCCACTGCCCCCAAGAAACTCTGAGGATCCGAGACGCTGGAGAGACGATGCCTGCGAAGTTCCCTTGCATAGTGGGCCGTCTCTCTAGTCTCCCCGGAGTTGAGAGATCTCACCATAAAACCAGGCGGTGGGCGGGATTACAGTTAAGTAAAAGAATGTTCCTTCATACAACTAGACACACTCTCCAACGCTTCCGGTGCTGGGAAAGGCAGGGATCCACGCCTGTTTGCTCACCGCTGCACCCCCGAGGAACCAGTGAAGTGTCAAAACACATAGTAAGTGCTTGATTGTTGAGTGAATGCCTTAAAAACTGGTGCAAGGCAGATTACTAATGAAATAAATAAAACAATCAGTAAATCTGGATTATAAAGATGGCTAGAGACAGTTTGGCTCCTTGTAAATGCTGCCGATGCTGGGCTCCTCTTGCCATCACCAGTAAACGTCTAACTCCATAGCTCCCTTGGTGACCAAGTTGCCCAAGGTAGATCCTTAATAAAAGCTCTTTGGATTGAGTTAAATTACAATCAAACCTCATCGATGGAGGCCCCAATGCCTAGGCTCTTATAAAAAGGCATATTCATTGGTGCAAATACCCCAGGGGAAAGGGAATTATTGAGCACAGGGGATATGTGAGTTACAAGGAAGAGAAAGACAGGGACAATTTCCAATGATGAGAAGAAAGGAATCCAAAGGGTAAGAGTCTAAGGAAAATGATCAATGTTCCACATTAATGGAACTATTCTGTTTAAAGCTGCAAGAGTTGGCCCGCGGGACCTCCATAAAATTTGCTATCTCAATGAATCCCCACAAAGTGAAAATAATGCATGCTAGCTGTTCTCCTTGCCATTCTAAGGACTTTACATGTATTCTCACGTGACCCTCTCAGTAACTCCTAGTGTTGGGTTTACTAGTACTGCCATCCCCATTTTACAGATGAGGAAACTGAGGCTGGAGAAGTAAAGTAATTTGCCCAAGGTGGCATAGCTAGTAAGTGGAGCCATGGATATTTGAACCTGGACAGTTTGACACGGGGGGCCATGCTCTTAGCCTCTTCACTGTACTGCCTTCAACAAGGACAAATATTCCACCATATTTCCACCTCAATCTATGGTCAAGACCAGTATTGTTTGGTTTTTATACTCTTTAGAAAGAATGCTCTTCGAAAACCATCAGATGACACTTTATTTATAAAGTGCAGTTAAGGCTGGATGTGGTGGCTCACACCTGTAATTCTAGCACTCTGGGAGGCCAAAGCAGAGGATCACTTGAGGTCAGGAGTTCAAGACCAGCTGAGCAAGGGTGAGACTCCATCTCTAATAAAAATAGAAAAAATTAGCTGAGCATGGTGGCACGCACCTGTAGTCCCAGCTCCTTGGGAGGCTGAGGCAGGAGGATCACTTGAGCCCAGGAGTTTGAGGTTGCTGTGAATTAGGCTGATGCCATGGCACTCTAGCCTGGGCAACAGAGTGAGACTCTGTCTCAAAAATAAATAAATAAATAAATAAATAAATAAAGTATGGTTAATATCTAAGACTCTACCTCAACACTGTGGTTCCTAAGGAACAATATTTTTAACACTATGGATGTTTAAAACAAAAC
Organism: Eulemur rufifrons; assembly: GCF_041146395.1. NCBI lineage: Eukaryota > Metazoa > Chordata > Mammalia > Primates > Lemuridae > Eulemur > Eulemur rufifrons. The sequence goes on along the minus strand of NC_091011.1, from coordinate 27,057,351 downwards.
AAAACAGTGGGCCATATTTGAGAGTAATGTGGAGGGCTTTTTGTCTGTTTCCTTCACAGCTAAATCTCAAAGGCCTAGAATAGTGCCTAGCACATGGCAGGCATTCAAATATATTTGTTGAACTTGTGATTGAACCAAAATGAGATAAACATCCCCTACAGGGGTCCCGCATAGACCTTATGACACAATTGAGATCCCACCTCCAGGGCCTGTGGGTTCTAAGGAGAACCCACATTACTAAGTCTCACCTCCCATTTGCCTTGATATTTATATAGGAATCATCCTTTGAGCAGTTTTGTGATGGTTAAAGAAAATCACATGACTTGCTAAAGGAAGAAATAAATAGGACTAGAACAGAGATCTTCTCAATTGGCCAAGCAAAGATGAAGGTGTAGTAGAAGTTTTCTTAGTCCCATGAGGCCAAGTTCAAGAGTTGCTTCCTTAATCATTTGATGACTTTGTAAGTGCATACTGAGGCAAGATTGCCTCATGGTTAAGAGGCATGAGCTGAATGACCAGGCTTGGGTATGTTTCTTAACCCCTCTGAGGCTTAGTTTCCTCATATGTAGAATCTGGGTAATATAATAACTAACTGTATCAGTCAGGTTCCAGCCAGGAAAGAAGAAACCACTCCAGGCATTTCAAAGAGAGGGTATTTAACATGTGGAATTGGTTACCTAGGGGATGGAAGGGCTGAGAAGCCAAATGGATGGTGAGACAATCTGGAGATTAGCTGCATCAGGAAGCCACTACCACACACAGGGTTGGAGAGACAACCAGAGCAGGAGGTGATACTGGAGTCCAAAAGCCAGGGCTAGTAGGAGCTAAATCTGTGGAGAAGACACAGCTGCCACAGGAGCCAGCTCAAAGAAGGGACAAATACCCTCACTTCGTCCCTCTTCCTGCCCTCCAGCCTTTGCCATCACCTCTTAGTGGCTGAACCTAGTGAGAAGCCAGAGATTCTTTGAAATGTTGAGCCCTGTGACGCAGACCAGAACAGAAAAGGGGCAGAGAATGGAACTGAGAGCAGATAGGCAAATCATCAGCTCACAACCTTATGTCTCTGGCATGCAGTAGTGCTTGATGAAAGTTATCATTGTTACTATCTACAACAGGCCCTGGGCTGGGGTAATAAAAAAGACATAGATTCTGCCACCAAAGAGAAGCCAGTCTAGTCATAGTAGCCCATTTTTTAGCTAAGATACATTCCATGGGCCTCTGAAGGGAATCTTCTAGCAGGCTTTCTCCCACCATATTGGTTCAGGTAACCAACTTCAGAACATGAATATTATCCCATCAGGCATCAATGATTCTGGAACAAACAAAGGCCAATATTGGCCTATAAATGTTTTCTCTCCTAGAATAAAAGGTGTCATTAAAAATGCAAACTATTTTTCTGTGACATATAGAATGATCTCAATAAAACAGGCATTGGCTCACTCATCTTACCTGATAAGGGGTTAATTTAGTGAGTATATCACTTATACGGCTGACTGCATGTCTGATTTTAAAGTATTTGATGCTTTCCTAAAAAGGCAATGGCTTTACCATTGGAAGCTCATTTTAAGAATTGTTTTAGGAAAAAATTTTCTCAAATAAAACAGGCTCCTCACTCTGATGACATGAAACCTTGGATGAAGGGGTTCATGACTCTGGTCATTAGCAGAGTCCATGGATGCTGCCAATTACAGACCAAGAAATCTTGGCTCTCCCTCTCTTCCTCGTTGTCTCTGGCCTTGGAGTCGCAGAATATCAGAGCTGGAAGTCTGAAAACACAGCAACGTGCTTAGCTAAGACATAGAAACTACTCTGAAAATGCCAATGCCAAGTTCTGCTGACATTCATAGTTTATAGAAGGATAAAGTGGAAATTGAGACAGTAACTTGACCATGGCAATGGGGCCCCACTGCACCAGGAAAGCATCCAATATTCCTGCCTTCTCATTCTGTCTTCATCTACTAGGGGACATGTAGAAAACTGGCTGTTGGGGGAGATTTATATTTTTCGATTTTGAAGTAATGATGCCATCTTAAATATCAGACATTCTGGAGCATTTTAACTAGGAAAGACACCAGAGGGTATAATCTGTATCTTCTGTAGGATGACTAAATAAAATAGCTGAGAGCTTTAATCTCATCTTTAAAGAACATGAATGAAAATAATATTTTACACAAAGAAAAAAAGGTGAAAAGATGGAATGAAGCTCCAAAATTAGAGGTAAAATGGAGCTAGATTAATGGCCTCTTTCCTAGACAAAGTGAATCAGTTTGACAACTCAATGAGTCAGAAGTTGCTGAAGACAATGGAATGACTTGCCATTCTCAATGCTGATCCAAAACCTTCCAAAAAGGAGAGTTCCTGGACCCAACAAATTCCATCCTGATATTGTTTCCTGGTTCTGTCTTTCTGGTCCTGGGTATAAATGATGTTGCAAGTCCCATTAGTTAGGCATGAGGTACTGCCAGCCCATAATTACAAATGCTTCCCCTCCCAGCATTCTGTTACATCGAGCTGTCAGTGAGTTTCATCTCCAAATTGTAATGGCACTATTTGCTTTATTTGGTCTTAGGTGATATAGGATGGATGCCCTTCTAGAAAAGCATGTGCATTTAAGATGGCAGAGCAAGAATGATTTATATGGGGCATAACTCCTTAGTCTGTCAAAAACCTGGCAGAATCTTTCTGGGAAACTAATTGCAGCCAGTTCCTTCCACAGCTCAGAAATGAACTATCGGCATCTCTGCCAGCCATCATAAGATGCAATCTACCAGCCATAAGAAGACAGGAAACCAGATTCCTCCTTCTCAACACTTGCACATGCCTGATAATGCTAAGTCGCTCGTAAGCCAATTGTTGAGATTTGAACCTCCCCTTTACAAACATTCACTAATTTCCTTTAATCACTACAAAAATCACATTACCTTTCTGAACATTGATTGTGCACACAAAAATCATTACAGCCACCCAGGCACAGCTGCTATGAATGTCAGGTCTGTGATGCCCTTGTGTTTTCATAAAGGACATGGAACAGGTTGCTGGTTCAATGGGAAATGGGAGAGGAAATGATCTGTCCTAAACATCAGAGACATTTTGCATTCAGAGTTACCCTGTTCACTGAATGTTCTCACTGTTTTCTTCATCGTGGTTCTTTCTCCCGTGTCTCCTCCCCTGACCACCCTTCGATTAGCATGAGAAACACACTGAATTCCCTGCTTGTCCATGAAAGCTAGTGGCACCAAAGCTAAGAGAAGGGGCACAGTGCAGAGTAGGTCTCCCTGCAAGACCTGGAGCCTTCAGAATATCTCTAGGAAAGGCCCAAATTCAATCTTGTCTGATTATCTAGACCAGTAGTTATCAAGGGGGGGTTCTTTGTTTCCCCCACAGACATTTGTTATGTCTGGAGACATTTTTGGTTGTTACAACTGGGGGTAGAGGGTATTACTGGCATCTAGTGAGTAGAAACCAGGGATTCTGCTAAGCATCCTACTATGCACAGCTCAAGCCCGATAACAACGAATGGTCTGACCCAAAATGTCAATAGTACCAAGGCTGAGAAGCCCCGATCAAGATTTTAATCAAGGTTTGCAAGTAAGAGGATTTTTAGGCAAGTGGCTCTCTCTTCCAATTGGCACAAATCCCTCATGTGAGCTACACCCCAAGCAGAAGCTCTGTTTAGGCCCTACATTTGCCTGATTCAGCAGATCACACTTTAATCATGTAATTCAATTTTTCCTCATTTTTTTAATGTCATTTGGGCCCTTTAATATAATTTGGCAAGCTATTATAGTTGTTACAGCTGCTAGTTTTGCCCTCAATACTGATTTCACTTATGACCTCAGCCGGAATAAGATTTAAAGTTTGAGATGATGTAAGTGAATAAGGATTATTAGATTTATTCGTATGGCAATTTAAATAAGAAACTGCCTGGCTTAGAATAAGTGGTAAATGAAAAATGCTAGTGATTTATAGACCTGTCCATTTTAAAGATTTATATGATGTGTGGGATGATTAAGTAAGAGACAGGCCTGATTATATGAAATATGTAATTTTTGTAAATGCAATATTGGAAGCAAGCTGCTAAACAGTGCTGCATAGCAACTCTCAGCTAAGCAATTTTTATTACACGATTATTGTAAACTGGTATGCAGAGTCATGTGTGAATCACATACAGAGTCCTTGCTGTAATTCTGTTTAGCCGGATGGGAGTGTGTTCATAGGAAATACATCTAACTTCAGCCTTGAAGCATCAGTCATATCAGTACCCCAAAAGGCAGGGCAGGCTGGGGATTTCAGACTGTCAGGCCTGAGCAATCCTCTTTTGTAAAGGACGTGGCCGCCCTGCTCAAGTCTCAGCACTCCAACTTAGGAAATGGAGATGGTCCCGTTGTCGTATTTTAGTGACACACTGTGGGGGAAATACTCAGGACTCCAAAGTACTGCAATCAGAAAAAGAAATGAAAGACACTGAGATACAGTGTCCTTTCCCCAGTATGAATCTTCCTCTAACCTGAAAACCCAGCTGGCTCGGAGGGATTCGCCCATTTCTCAGGTTGCCTTCTCCTTTCCAGAGCCTCAGAATCCTATGCAGAGAGTCGAGGCCAGGTGCCTCCCTGAGGTTTGTATACAGCTCCAAAGTCAGCCCAAAGATGGCGTGGAGGAATGAGCAATGGTTCAAGTCTTATCTCTTAGGATTGGGGAATATGTAAGAAATATTATTAGTATTTAAATTATTTTGACAGTTGCTGGTTCAAACAAACAAAAAACACCTATTTTAGGAGAGCAGTGAGACCTGGATAGTAGTCATATGTCGTCCACGAACTGAGTGTGGGAACTTGGGTAAATTGTCCGCCTCTGTAAATTCAGGGTCATAACTCCTTTAGCCACATCTCAGGGTTGGAATGAGGTGCTAAAGGGATAATTGAAAGGAAAGCCCTTTACAAAGCACAGGGCAAAGCTTTAGAAGACAAAACAGAGGCCAAAGCAGGAAACACCTTCATTCATAGACATTTAGGGAAGCCCTGGAACCCTGCAGAGCCTTAGGGCTGCCAAGAGGAGCAAGCCACCCAGTCCTTGGGAAGCTCAGGGCTAAGTTTGGGGGTGATCTAAACTCTGAACACTGCAGTGTTTATACAAGAGATTAAGTGCAGAAGATGAGGTGCAGTGGTGAAGGTGAGCTGAATTCAGCTGTGTGGTGAGGGGGCAGCTGGTAGCAAAGTAGAAAACTTCAGGAAAGAAATAACATCTAAACCTGCTCTTGCAGAATGTAGAAAAATTACACAAAGAGAAGGGGATTCCCAGTCAATCCAGATGTATGACCAAGCTGGCCCTGAGACCACCATGAGGAGGTGGAGATAATTGCCAACATGCATCTGGTTCGGTATCAGGAACCAGGGACACACACATAGTCAAGCTTCCTGGAGGAAAGTGACCTTTTGAGGTGGCAGGGATCAGAAACTGTTACTTAAATTCCAAGCTCATATTGAAATTTAGTATACTTCATAAAATATATGGAATCTTTAACGAATTATAGCCATCATACCATTCTTTCTCTGATATAATGTTTGTATCATTTACTGATCAAATATACTACTTTTTAACTTTCAATGGAGCCATGGATTTTAATAAATAATCAGAATTCCCCAATATAGTGATTTTAATAAGATAAGTATTTTCTTTCATTTAAACAGTAAATGTTTTGGTCCAGAGTCCTGATGAACTGATTATTATTTCTGAAAGACTCGTGTTGCTTATCTTGATTAAATGTGATAGCATAAAGGAAGAAGGAATTTTATTTAGGCCAAATGAATTGAATTTTTAAAATGCAAACTATATCTAATTGGTTAGCTTAGAATTTATTTAATAACCTAAAAATCTTATGTCCAACTTCTCCAAGACGAAGACAATAACAACAAAAGGAACCCAGCCTGTCAGATTATGGTTATCTGTGCTCAGAAAGGAGAAATATTTTTAGCTGCTAACAGGAGACATAATATGGAGCAAAATTATAGGTCAAGATGGAGAAGAGCAAATTAAATAATAAGATGCATTTGTTTGTTTGAACTTTATCCCCATTCCTTTTTAAAACTCTATTTGTCCAGCAAAGGTAGGTTTTGGATTTATTTTCTGACTACTACATTAACAGATACCCTAACACCTTCCTGATCAGTTTCATGAATTGATTAATAAGGCAATCATGGTTTGGGAAAGCTTTTATATGCCACCTGATATTGATGCCATCTATAAAAAGACGACCAACTGAGCACCTGATACACAGTAAAGGCAGGTTCAAAAATTGCAGTCTTAGAAAGATAATGGAATGACCATGACCTCAAGTACTTTGAGCTAAATAGCAACTGTCAACTCTTGATAGCAGTATTTGACCTCAGAGGCAGGTGACAGAAACCAACCTGAAACAGCCATTTTCTCAAATTCTGTTAAGGATAATAAACCGTGATGGGGGAAATCACCCACCCTCTTGTAATCAATGACCTAGAAACGGGCACCGCAATTTGAGCAGAAAGCAGCAGGTCCAGGAATTCTGGGAGTTTGTGAATTTATACTGAGGATCCACTAGATTTTGGCTGGGTTTTTTGTTGTTGCTGTGATTTTGCTTTGTTTTGATCATTTTTAGTTCTTCTCATGGAAAATGTCAACATACATAAAAGTAGACAGAACAGCATAATAAGCCCCCACCATGGAGTTTTAACAATTACCAATGCAGGGCCACTCTCTACTCAGACATCATATCCTTCAGCCATAAATTTTATATAAATATTTAAGTGCACATTTCTTAAATATCTAAGTATATATTTCTAAAAATACTTTCTTAAAACACTAATCTAAAACCATTATCACTACTATTAATAACTCTTTGATTTTATCAAATGTCCAATGTTTACTTTTCCCAATTGTCTTCTAAAAGCTTCTTACAAATAAGGTCTGCCTAAGATCCACATGTAGCAATTGGCTGCTATGTCCCCTTGAGTCTTTTTCTAGTCTAAGTTTCCCTCCCACACACTTTTATTTTCCTGGTTATTCATTTATTGAAGACATGAAGTCATTTGGCCTAGGGTTTCCCACATTTTGGGCTGTGCCCCCTGTGGCCTATTATTTTCTGGGAAGTGGTAGTTAGATGGAGGCTCGATTAGATTCAGGCGTGATGTTTTGACAAGACTGCTTTATTGGAGGGGTCATGGCCTTCCACGAGAAGTGTCCTGGAGTCTGTCTGTCTCTTTTTATGATGCTAGTGGCCACTGATGATCCATGGGCTCTGGTATTATAGGCTGTTTAGGGGAAACCATTGACCAAAACGTAAAAAAGGTTTTGTTTTTTAAAAAAAAAAAAAAAAAACTAATAAAAATACTTTTCCTCTGTGCTAGGCACTGTTTTGCAGCTTACAGTGCCTCATTTAATCATTATAACGCCCCCATGAGGTGGTGATGGGGGCGGGTTTGAAGCCGGTCGGTGAGCCTCCCAAGCCCATTCTCTTAGCTACACAGAAACAAATCACCTTGAGAAGCGTATGGGCTACAGAGGAGAGGCCCTTTTGACCTAGGTAGTATGAATAATTGAAAGAGACAGAGGTGAAACCCTAGCCAAAAAATGGTTGAATCTGAAAACACAAAGTATACGTTCTTACAAGACTGATCAAAGTGCCAAATAACTGTTAATTAACTGGCAAACACAATCATTGGAAGTGCATATCATTTGATAGAGGATGTGAGTTGAACCGTAACAGAAGCAGCAGCCGTATAAGACAGCCTGCATCAAATAGGGCTGAACTTGCACTACGAATGTCACCAAAGGGACTAGAAGCTATGATGCTCTGTTCAAAGTCTACTCTGCTCTTTGCACAAATCAACTTAGAGTTACGTTACCCACTCTCAGTATACAAGGGTTGCCAAAATTAGAGTCCTTTCATTAATCTCTCATGCCAGGGAGAGGTGGCTATATATCACTCCAGGTTACATTGACAGCAAGACAATACCATTACATTTCCACGGTGCATCAAATAGCATTTCTCTCAATTCATTTGCTATCAGAGTCTCTATAAAAATGCTTTACAACTAAAATATGTCTCTCTGTCTCTTAGACTTTAACAAGACTTGTGTCAAGGTAAAAAAAAAATTTTTTTAGTATAAACGAAGAAAAGTATGAAAGCTTCACTTTAAATGGCATCTCTGAACAAATTTTAAAAATTAATACCAAAAATAAAATGCTTGTCTCATTCCCATCAGGGAAAGGTGCTTTGTGATTAGAAGGAGAAAGAAGAGGAGAGAGAGGGAGAAGGGAAGGAAGGACAGAAGGAAGGAAGGAACAAAGGATGGAGGGAAGGAAAAATGGAAGGAAAGAAGGCAGGCAGGGAGGGAGGAGGGAGGGAGGAAATGGCCTAAATTCACAGTATGTAGGATGCTTTTATTTAGAGTACTTAGGAAATTTAAATGTGTCAAAATGAAGTAAAACTGGGGGAAATGAAAACTAAGTACCTAGGTGGAAAGTGATGCTTTGTCATTAAATGTATTTTTGAAAATAAAATGACCAAGCAAACTCAAAATTCCTTCTTCTTCCTATAGGTTCATCTCTCGCAGTTCACTTTAAATCACTGTGCATTTGTTTATGATTCTAACTAGAGACCGTGGGTAATTTATAAGTTCTCATGGAGCACCCCCCCTACTTCTCTTGCAGTGTTTACCAACAGGAAATGATAGAGATTTCTGTAAGCTGTCTTCTGAAATAATATTCTTTCCCAATTATTTTTAAAGTAATGTAAAATTAATCATGTTTGATAGTAAAAGAATCATTTTTTAAAAAAAAAATAGGATGCTGCATTTTTTGTAAAGAAAAATAGCAACAAGATAAAAAAAGTCGGACGCCTTGTAAAAATAAAAATCAGGGACGGGATAAAGTCAAGAGACTTCTGCTATCATCATTTTACAGCTTTTGCTACAGCGGAAGAATGTCTTTCCATTGCCCAGATTCACACGTTTGGTTCTTTCATCTCACATAACTCGTTTTACGAGGTGTTTCTGTAACAATTCACTAAATGTTCGTCCTTGCAAACAGTTCTGCTGCTCTGTTATCCAAGATCCGGAACATAAATTTCGATAAAACGATATGTCTCTTAACTGCACTGAAGACACCATCCAGGGAGGAGAGGTCTCGCCAACAATGCAACAGCAGGAACACAAAGCCGCGCGGTTCAGACAGGGCGCGCCGCCCGCCCGCTGCAGACAAAGGAAGGACGACGCGCCCACCCCGCCCGCGCATGCCCGTGGCGGCGGGAGCAGATGTCGCAGCCGCAGGGCTGCAAGAGCACAGGGCTGCAAGAGCACACAGGGCTGGAGGCTGCCAGGCCTGGGTGAAAATGTTGCTCTGCTGCTCGCCAGCTGTGTGATTTGGGGCAAGTGGAGTGATCCCTCTCAGCATCAGTATTCTCATCTGCCACGCGAAGAAAATACCACCTTGCAGAGTTATTGTGAAGATTAAGGAGAGAACACAGGCACAGCTGCTTAGTAGGTGGTAGATGCCCAGTGAACTGTGTTTGCTGTTCCATATAGCATCATAGCTCTAGTCATCTTCCCAAATACCTAAGGGGTAGCACCATAACAACATCGCTGTCCTTACATCAACGATGTGGAAAATTAAATTGAATCACAAATTTAAACAATACTCATCCCTCTTTTACATAGTCTTCTAGCATTTGGGCTGTCTGCGAGTGGGATGCTGTAAGTGGGTTACCCACTCATGTACCTGGGTATTCAAGGCTCCTTTCCTCTGTTCAGACAGGAGCAGAAATGTGAATCTGTGGGTGTAGTTAATGAGCACAGGTCTTTAAAAAGCAGCACAGAGTGAATGGAGCCACCAAACTGTTCGACAGCGGGAAGTATATATAGAGCTCCAAAGTCAGAACCATCCAAAGTTTCATTATTGAGCTTAACATTATGTATTAATCAATTCCATCCTAAATCCCCACCTCTGAGGCAGATACGGAAGCCAATTATAATGCTTCCCACACACCAGCCAATTTGGGGTGTTGTTCAAATATTGATGAGGTTCAAAGTCTGTGTGCCAATACGAAGATATTATAAGCCACATCTGAAAACAAAACTTGACCCTGGAGGGAAAAAAAGGTCAAAGACACACATTTATGATATACATTTCCTTTCTGAAAATACAGGGGAATGTCAAATAATATCACTTAACTATTCATTTTACCTTTTCTTTCCTTCCAAAAAAAGGAAAAGGAAATTTCTGAGATTATAAATGGTCTACCTATATATTGATAAAATCTGAGAACAGAAAAAAAAACCCTAAGAAAATAAAAACACAACAGGGCATTCCATTGTTTCTCCAGGTTTGAAAATACAAGCATACACGCTTATCTAGCAAATAATAATCATAATAATGATAATAGCCTTTTGACAAGGAAAGATATTTCCTTGGGAAAATTCTACCTTAAACATGGGCCTGCCAAATATTCTTCTTCCTCCAGCTGCCGTTACCATGAGAATACCACAGAAGCAGCTCTGGACAGCTGGATCTACAAAAAACAGAATCAGGTGTCCTCCCACCTTTCCAGAAAGACATAACTTGGGCTGAAAGTGAACACATCTACATGAGAATGCATCCGATAGGCCAGAAACATCTACAATAATTAACACAAGATTAAGTGTCCTTAATGTATATTTGGGGAGGAGGGCAGACAGAGAACAACCACAAGACACAGGAAGGCTCAGGGGACACAAACAGCTCAGGAAGCTGCACTCTGTGAGAAGACTGGCTTTGTGCTCCTCTGCTGGGTCCAGGGGCTCAGAGTCTCAGCTGAACCACCCATTGTAACTGAAAAGACCTCGGAGCCGATGCAAGGTCTTCCCATTGGCTATATTCCACACAGGGGAGCACCTGGCATGGTTGTTACTTCCAGGGAACTCTGAGTGGGCCAAGGAAGGAAGTCATCTCCTGCACCCAGCCCTCAACTCTTCTGTCACAGCTGTAGGCGAAGAGCCCCGGGGGACATCCCACATGACATCCACATCCATCCCCTAGCCACATCCAAGCCTAGTCCAGGGGGCTTGGGAAGCCCCGGGGCTCTCTGGTCAGGCCAGCCTCCCCTATGGCTCTCTTCAGGTGTGGCTGAATCTCTCTAGTGCAAAAGTTCTTTCTCCCACCTCTCCAAATGCACTACACCCATCATCCCAGGCTAAATGCTTCAGGGTCCTATCTTTGAATTGCCCTGTCCAGAAACATCTTTTAAAATACAAATACATTAAGGCAAATTTTGACAATGCACTTTAGCTTGTGCCATTCTCTGAGGAGATGGGAGGCCAAGGGAGAGGAAGAAAGGAAAACCACCCAGGGAGGGGCAGTCTAAGTGGGGGCCCAGGAGAGGCTCTGAGGGCTGAAGAGTAGATTCCAATGAAATGTGACAAAAAGGAACTTCAAGTGTGAGAAGGAAGCTCTGGCTAAAGTCCATCCAGAAGGATCTAGAATAGGTTGGGCAGGCCTCTTATAGGGCATATTCCATTCTCCCATAATTTGTCCTATTTTCAATGAGCTAGATCAGGGCTTGGCAAACTCTGGCCCACAAGCCAAGTCTGGTTTTGTACCTATGAGCTAAGGATGGTTTTTACATTTTGAAATGAAGAGGAAAAAGAAGAATAACATTTCATGACACACGAAAATTATATGAAATTCAAATCTCACTGCCTATAAGTCAAGTTTTGATGGAACATAGCCACGCCCATTCTGGTACCTATTGTCCCTAGTTGCTTTCTGCTTTAAGACATTTCCACAAAGCCTAAAATATTTACTGTTGGGCCCTTTACAGAAAAAGCATCTGAGTCCCTGATCTAGATAATGGTTAAGAATATGTGCTTTGTGGCCAGGGCTCTGGCTGGGAGCTCTGGACCCTCACTTCCCAGTTAAGCCACTTCATTTTTCACCTGTAAAATGGGGACAAGTCCTTGTAGAATTAGAGCGAGAACTAAACTACGTGTTTCACACAGGGGCTGATGCATAGTAAGTGTTCAATACGTGTTAGCTATTATTGTACTTATGTGGTTAGACACTGGCAAAATATTATTCTTCCACACCTCCCTGTCTCCCATTCCAAGTTAGAATACATCTTGTTCTTGAATAAGACTCTGGAAGGTAATCCGCTTCAGTATGGCCACAACTATCAAAAGCTTTCAGGCAAATATTGAATAACAGGAGTTGACAATCGCTTTGCATCAAGCTCTAAGCTCTAGAAATTCAACTTTCTATTTATTTCCCATGATTTAAGCAAAAGCAAGTAAATTATCTTATAAACACTTTAACAGAAAAAGTTAATTGGGGCAGAGAATTGATATGACTCACAATAATTCTGAGAAATTTACACAGGAGCGAAAATAAATCACTGTTTACAGAGCTCCCTCACTGGGGTGAAAACAAGAGGTACCTTGGGGTAGAATCTCTTGTGCTTTCATTCAAGAATTTCCAGTTTTTTAAGCGGCTCATTAGTGTCCTCTGAGGCACATATGAGGGATTAAGTTAGAGAACAAACATTGGGAGGAACAAAGGTTAGAGAACTGTGAGGGCAAGAAGGAAAAGGAAGGATTATTGAGGGGGTGAAATGAAGAGGAAGCCAGGCCCTAGCACAGGAGGCTCGGTTACACTGCCCTCAACCAGATGCTGACCTTGGCCCTGTCACCAGATACTGCGACAGGTCAGGAACGCAGGCTGATGATGGTTGTTACTCTCCATGCTTCTAGCCTTTGGATTAAGATAAGAGAGCAAGGGACAGAATTCTAAGTATCTGGGTAGGGTAACAAAATACTAGCAACCATATCATGAACTAAAATACAGAAAATGAGCCAGGCCATCTGCTAAGTACTTTGCATGCATTATCTCATTTAACCCACCTAATCCAGTCAAGTAGCTGTCTTAGCTCCATTTTTAAAAGGAGGAAACAGGATTAGGAAAATCAAACTTTCTAGAACTCATACAGCTAGTGAGCACTAAAGATGGAATTTTTAATTTAAACTTTCTAACTGGGCAACACATGCACATGAAACTAAATTCAAAAGATGTCTAGTGAAAAAGAAGCAAATAAATCTCCTTCCTTCTCTCCCTCCATGGAGGAAGTTGCTACTACTCGTTTCTTTTGGATTCATCCAAAGCAATTCCATGCATTAACAATCAAGTGTGTACAAGCTCTTTCACTCACAAGTGGTGGCAGAATAAACACGCTGTGTTACAGCTTGTTTCTCCCCCTCAATGCCTTAATAAGATTTGTTTAGAAAACTTTCTGCACCAGCATATGGAATGCTGGGACCTGAACCAGACCACCCAGCACCCACATGTGTGCCGATGACCATTTTGCTACAGCACCGCTGGGCACTAATGGGGAGGTAGACAGCAGGTGCTGGGGCTAACCTCAGAGTCTGGGCTTGCAGGGGGGAATTCTCACTGAGCACCTGCTGTTTCTAGGGCCTGCAGGTAAATCCAAAGAGAGGCAAGACCTAGTCCTTCCCCTCCATGCATTTGGAGTTAAGATACATACACCTAACATCAATCATGCAAGCAGAGAGTTACCCAGTACAGATGGTGTCAGTGAGGCTCAGGGTGGGAAATCTCGGAAGGTGAGAACCACTGGCAAAGGAAGGGGGCAGCCCAGGTGAGAAGGGAATGGCATGAGAAGAGGGGAAGCCAGCAGCTGGGAAGTGTGTTTGGAAGGCCCACAAGGAAGGTGCAGCCAAGTTAAGCGAAACCAGCTTTTCAGCCGTGGTGTGACCACACACTGTTGGTTGTGGATTGTATTGCAAGTACTTTGCTATTAATAACAGAAAGATTCTCAGCTTTTTATCCACTTTAACAATACTAGGTGGGGTTTAGTGCTGCTGTCAGGGAAGTGGCTCCCAACTGCAGTGATTTTCAGAGGGTTTGTGCACCTCCCCGCCCCCGGGACAGGTGGGGAAGGTGAAAAATTCATTTGAAGGGCTACTCTTCCAGGGGCTGAGAACCCTCTCGTTGCCCCAGATATTCTGAAAGTACGTTAGAGGGAAGCAGCATATTTTGAAACTAATTCTACGTCTACTTCTGGAAAGCCCATCCTAGTCACCTTCCTTCGAGAGCAAGGTGGTATGCTCTCTGCTTGCATGAAAGTGCCTCAGCTGGGCTCTGTACCTGGTTTGGGGAGATGGACTCTGAAATCATTTGAAAACGATGAAGAGTAGAACTGCAGCTTTTGTCAGATTCTTGAAAGAGACTCTTAACCTGGATTTTGCACCTAAAGACTTCATTTTTGATGAAATAGAACAGAAAATGTCAAAGAGCAAAAGTATGATGGGTATGTTTGTTTGTTCACTGGGCATATTTGTGGGGTGTGTGTGTGTATGTATAAGTAGCCTGAGTATCAGTATAACATGGAGACATTACACTGAGCTATGATTCAAAGAGTTTTAAATGTACTGCTCTAAAATATGCTACTCCTCAGAATACAGCAACCTAGTCCTGAGAAATCCAAGCAACTGGACCACACCCAGGCGTGCAAATCTCATGGCCAAAGAGAGTTCAACTGTTAGGTACATAGTGAGGGATTCCAGGTCGCCTAGGAACAAAAGTGGGTGTTGTTGCCCCCATTGTGGTTCTGCCCAACCCTAATTCTCCATACCTGGGGGAGGAGGGAATACCCTACGAATCTGCCAATCAGAACTTGGTGTGCCAGCTGCAGAAGAACACAGAGGACTCTCTAGCCCACAGGCCAAGCTGCATGAGTACCATAAAGTCCGAAAAGTGACCTAGAACCCACATGTGTAGTTAAGGCTCAGGTCATGTGACCCCCCCCAACTGTCCAATCAAAGTAGTTCCATGGTGACCTCTGAAACATCTGATAGGGAGGTCCCTATCCGGGCACTATAAAACAAGACCCAGACCATAGCCAAGCTCTCTCTCTTTGCCCCTCCTTTCCCCGCCGTGCTGTGACAATGTGTCCTGTCATCATCTGTGACGTATGTACCATGCTCTGTAAACCTATATCTTGTTCTTGCCCTACAATCCTACTTTTCTCTCCTCAATAAACCTCATTTTCCTGCTTGCCTAACTCTGGCATGTCTGGTCATTCTTCGTCCATGAGCGTGCCAAGAACTGACGGTTTCAGACTAAAACCTGACACAACTTCATTCAGGAAGCCACAATGATGAAGGCTGAGAAGGCAAGGGAACGACGCGATTGGTGGCTGGGGCCACTGAGGGAGTGCGTGGGAACACCGTGCTGCAGGACTGAGAGACAGGGAGTTGGCGCCTAGCAAGTCGGCATTGGTCACTCAGGCCAGACCAGCCAGAACTGAGTAGCATCTGCTGCCTCTTTCCGTGAAGCCGAAATTCTGAACCAACAGGGAATGGGCATCTGTAGTCGAGTTGGGTTTAACACAGGTGGGCCGGCCTCTGTGGGCCCCCAGCTTTAGTGTGCAGAGGTATCCCTACTAGTGAGACATCCGGGTTTCTGAGTCCTGGCTCCAGAAATTCTGACTCCTTTGAGGAGGGGGGAGAAGAGGATGTTCACAACCTACACAAACTTGGAAACCTCTGAAAAAACAAAGCATTCCATTTCCATGATGGCAGCTCTGGCAGTTTCCATCTGTCAGCAAGAATATATTAAGAAAGTATACAGGACTAGGAGTATGCTAGACACCGACAGGCGTGTTTGGGGGTTTTTGAATGTATCTTAGGGCCTTGTGTTAAGGAGTGTATACATGAGCTCTGTGTGTGTGTGTGTGTGTGTGTGTGTGTGTGTCTGCGCACATGCACATGGGTAATTTAATTAAGGAAGGGCAGGAAAATAGGGAAATAAAAGAGGGAGGTGACAAATAGATAAAGGTACACACGTCCCTCTCCTATAACATTTAGGGAGCAAGATCACGTTCTCCTCTACTCATCTAAAATAACAGGAAGGGTAGTGAAGTAAATGAGGTCGGGGAGTTCCTCAGAGGCCCTTCCTTACGCCTTTGAGAGTAGAAGGTGAGTAACCAACCGTCACAGCACAAGCGAGAGAAATGTCAGATCAGGACAAGGAGATCACATATGCAGGCCTGGGGGGAAGCATGGAGAGAGGGCCCATCTCTGCCTGGCTAACATGTGACTTGAGCCGTCATTGGTTTCTCCAACAGATAACAAGATAGAGAAACGGCCTTTAGAGCTCATTATACAGCAGAGGAACTAAAGCCCAGATGTGGTCAGTTATTCACTCAAGGCTTTTTGGATGGGCCGGGCGCGGTGGCTCGCGCCTGTAATCCTAGCACTCTGGGAGGCCGAGGCGGGTGGATCGCTCAAGGTCAGGAGTTCGAGACCAGCCTGAGCAAGAGCGAGACCCCGTCTCTACTAAAAATAGAAAGAAATTATATGGACAACTAAAAATATATATATAGAAAAATTAGCCGGGCATAGTGGCGCATGCCTGTAGTCCCAACTACTCGGGAGGCTGAGGCAGGAGGATCGCTTGAGCCCAGGAGTTTGAGGTTGCTGTGAGCTAGGCTGACGTCACGGCACTCACTCTAGCCTGGGCAACAAAGTGAGATTCTGTCTCAAAAAAAAAAAAAAAAAAAAAAAATGGCTTTTTGGATGGAGCCAAAACTTGAACTCAAAGCCCCTTTGATGACCACATTTGACCTATACTATTTTGGGGGGATGTGAATGGCTGGGTGGCCACATATATAAAAATAAACAAAACTAAGACCGGCACCTACAGCACAGTATGTACCTGGAACATGGTAGGCGCTCGATAAATATTTGTCAAATGAATTAATGTCCTGTTTAAAAGATACACAGTGTTGGCCCAGATGTCTGTGAAGGGCTCCAGTCCAGCGCCTGATGGCTTCTCTACGAAACACACCTGCTAATCGGACAAGCTGTATTGATCCCTTTTTTATGTGCCCAGAACAATAAAAATTACTAACACGCACTTGCTCCACATACGCTGACTGACATAATCTTCACAATGATCCCATGAAGCAGGAACTTTCCTTATCACCATTTTCACAGAGGGAAACTGAAGCCCAAAGAGGCAAAGTAACATAGGCCCTTACTTTATAGAACATGTAAGAAAGATTCTAGAACAGTGAAATTCTAACTAATGAATGCTGCATGGGATTTATTATTCAGATAGAAATGTGGATGTATTAGAGCAATAGGAGTTAGCTTATAGGAAAAATCATGACAGGCTATTGGAGAAGGCTCATGGTGGAGGTGGGATTTGAGCTGCATCTTAAAATACAGGCCAGACTGAGGGGTGAAGAGGGAGGCGTAAAGGATGAGGGAGACGGCATAAACCAAGGCACAGGGCCAGAGAAAGAGGGTATGCTCAGCGACCTCCTGCCTGGAATGGAGGTTGTGCTGCAGAGAGTAGTGAGAAGGCAGTTGGGATACGATGGGGTAGAGTCAGGTTCGAGAGGCTTAGACCCAGGCTAGGGAATTGGGTTGTTAAGAAGCCCGTATAGTTTCTTGACCAGGAAATAACCCAACAAGAGCTGAACTTCAAGGACATTAGCCTGGCAACAGTCTGTAAGAACAGTGGGAGAAGGCGGCAGCTTGAAGGCCCAGAAACCACTGTGGCAGTGGCCATATTAACCCAGGTCTGGTGACAATAGAACTGGAGAGAAGCAGGCACACCTGTGAGACTGTACTGTTAAACATTTAGGAACCATGCTGAGTCGCTCCTCTAGGCCAGGTCCCATGCTAAGAGCTTATAAGCTCACCTTGTTGCATCCTCACAGCGACCCTGGGAGGGGGTGTTATTGACCCCACTTTAAAGAAAAGAAAACCAAGGCCCTGACTTCAGAGCCTGTGCTTGCACTGACATAAACAGGCTCCGGCGACAAACTGGATGCCTCCACTTCTTATCAGATACACCTCCTTTTGGTTTCTTCAAAGCAGGGAGGCCATTGGAGGCCATGAACTCTGAGGTTTGCCATGTCTGAGCTAACGGTGGGACGTGTTTGTGCAGGGAGTTGAAAATACTAGATGGAGAACAGAGTATGTCTGAGCTTGGAGGCTCCTGCCCAACTGAAAGATGGTGAGTGTGGCCAGGAGGGCCCTGCGAGAAGAGAAGAAACAAGCCTTTATCAACCATCCTCCACCTTTGCATCCCCAAATCTCATTCGATCCTTATGACGTCCTAGAAGTGGGTACTGCTTAGGCCCTTTCAAAGGTCACACACTGAGTGTACAGTAGCTAGTACGTAGAGAGGCTGGGCTAGACTCCAGCCAGACTCTTTCCACCCCGGAAACCATACACACACATCAGGATGCCTGCTGGCTGGTCGAGGAATGAGGACTCCTCACAGAACTGCTCCCAGTGGGCCTTTGGCTGCAGACTGTGAGTTGCAAGGAGTAAGCAAAAATTCGCCTTCTTTGAAAGAATCCTGGTTCTCCAATCCAGGTGTAGTCAAGGAAAGAAAGTCATCAGTAGATGGCATGTGTAAGTTTTCTTCTCTTTTATTGAACATTGTTATTCCATGATTAGATAACAGATCTTTTTAAAAGGAGACAGCATAAATTGTGACAGATTTGTCCCTGTCTTGCAAATATTCAGGGAGGGGCCTTTGGAACTTCTGGAAAAGTAAGTCTGCCAATCCACCAGCAGATGTCTCTGTTTTGCCTAAATGAATAGGGCTCCCTCTGTTCTCAGCCACTACATTTCAGATCCAGTTAAAGAAAACCCTTTCTTAACTTGTCCCCAGAGGTCCCAGCGTGCCTTTGCCTAAAAGAAAACAATTTCCTTCCTCCTTAATTTTTAAATGGAGAAACATAATGAAATAATTTCTCTCCCTCCTAAAATTCAGCATTCAAATCTCATATCTATTTCTTATAAATCTTCTAAAACCAAGCTTATTTAAGTGGTTGCCAGGGGGTGGGGGGAAGGAGGAATGGCGTTATTATTTAATGGGTATAGGGTTTCAGTTTTATAAGATGAAAAGAGTTATGGAGATGGATAGTTGCACACATTATAAATGTATTTAATACCACTAACTGTAAACTAAAAATGGTTAAGACGATAAATTTTATGTTTGTGTATTTTATCACAACTTGAAAATTGGGGGGGGAAACTCCAACCTTATACTAAAGAATATGCCACCCTCAACTTCAGTCCTTTCTGTAAATCCCACTCATGAATTGGCAAGATTCGCTTACGGAAAATAGATTCATCCCAAAGAGAGAAGTTTAAATTCTGGATGCTCAAAGTAAAAATTTCTGAATGGACCACCCTTTGTGAATAATTAAATAAGCTCATCTTGAGTGGAGACAGAACACCTCCTCCTGGAAGTCCTTGTGATAGAAGAGATTCTGGAAAAGAATTTAACCTTATGATGGAAGTAATTTTTCATTTAAAATATTCTTACCATCTTGATCCACAGGTTCTGTTGCTTTCTTCCTTTTATAGCTTTTCCCCTCAAGAACTCTGGATTTATTATAAATATTAAGTAAAAATAATCACTAATATTGACTGAGTTTTTTTTCTCCCTAAGCAAACTGGGACCCCGTTTTCAGTAGATCCAGGTGGGCCTTGAAAACTGGCTCCACCCCCCCGTTAAAGCAAGCCCAGTCCTGCTGGAACTCTTTTTCAGTAAGCGTGACCCTCTTGAGACAGGGAAAACTTCTCATCCAGGACCTCTGAACTTAAAGTGCCAAAACTAAAAACCTGCCCCAAGCAAAGTGTGCCTGTCAAGATTCAGGTTTCTATGGTAACAACTTTTTACATCCTGACCCCTAAGCCAAACTCATCAATTCCTATTTCATCACTTAAAAATACACGTACACATGAAAGGAGCACTTTAGGAATAGGCTGACCTTAAGGGAAATAAAGCCTCAAGAACTTCCAGTAATTATTCAGAAGATCTCAAAATTCCACTTAAAATTCTAATTCAGTTCAACAAAGCAACTTATATTGAAAAATACATTTTAAAATGGAAGGGACGTCAGGAGTCTCAGCCCAAACATAGCTCTGGTCTTTTTCCAGCTGAGACTCTCATTACTTACCTCTTCTGTGTGTGGGAGAGAGTGTCGCGTTCTTTGATGCAGCATTGATCCAATTATCCTATACTAAGCGTGGCTAAATTTCACTTATGCACTATCATTTTCCTTTGTATTCAAGGAAGACGCTGCTGATTGGTGTTATTTTCTTGCATAACCCCCTGTTCTGGCTCAAACTGTACTAACGAGGGACCAGAATTTACTGCCTTGTTGGATGACAGAGCCTGCTGTGCTTTGGATATTTCCTTCACTGGAAATAACAATGAGAATGTGTCAATCAGCTGGTATTCCCCCACCAATGGCATCTCACTATAACTCTCCTTTTTTATTTTTAGCTATAATGTGACAGGTGAATACCATCCATCTATTCCAATGTTGCTCCCCTTATTGAAGCCCGTAGGGGAATTTAGAGCTGGTAAAAGTTGCTAGTGACAGAGAAGGCGGCAGCTAACATGGTAGAGCTGCTCACAGAGTGAGAACAGGCCTGAAAAGTCCTGGCTGGCAGATGTCCCCCACCTCCCTTCTGTACTTGAGGCAGGAGGAAGGCCCTCGAGCTCTGTAGCTATGCTGTCCAAAGAACACGTTTTTCCATAGAAAACTCTGCTGTAGCCAAAGGGAAAAAAGGGTGGAGACCTGGCAGGGAGCAGGGGAAGGGTGTGATGTCGTGGTCCTGGTGGCCAGACAGGACTGCTTAGAGTCTGTCACCTGTAGCTGTGTAGTCTTCAACAGATCACTTAAACCCTCAGACCTCAGTTTCTTCATTTGTAAAATGGGAATAACAGAATCCATCTTACAGGCATAACAGGGACACTTTTCTGCAAATAGCAAATGTATACATCATTTGGTAAACATTTTAATGGAAAAACACACAAATTATAAACCCTGAATTTTCACAAAGCAAACACACCCAGATCAAGAAACAAAGCAACCAGCACCCCACAGCCTCCCAAGAGCAAGCACATCCTGACATCTAACACCGCAGACTGTTTCGTCTGATTTGGAACTTGGTATAAATGGAATCATACAGTGTGCACTCCTGTGTCTGCCTCTGTTCACTCAGCATACCTCTCTGAGAAATATCCAGGGGGTTGTGAGAGGCAATAGATTGCTCCTCTTCATTATTGTATAATATTCCATTGTATGAATATACCACAGGGGTTTCTTTAATCCATTTAAATAATATTCCCTTGTAGTCTACTTCCTCCAAGGCCAAGCCATGTGGCTTTTTGTAAATAGCAGCTTCGTGAAGGTATAATTCACATGACATACAGTTCATCCATCCATTTAAAGTATACAATTCAATGGCTTTTAGTAGCTTCACAGAGTTGTGCAACAATTACCACAATTTTGGAACATTTTCACCACCCCAAAAAGACACCTATACCCTTTAGCACTCACTCCCCGGCCCCCAGCCACCCACTTCCAGCCCTGGGTAACCACCGATCTACTTCCTGTGTCTAGACATGGGCCTATTCTGGACACTGCACCTTGTGGCTTTACACTGCAGAGAAGATGGCAGGTGTTAATGTATTAACGTGCGTGCATTTGCAACCCTGATATAAAAGATGTTTTAGGAATGAAAGTGTTAAAAACACCTGACACATAGGTATTCAATAAAAGGGAGGTGTTACTATTAGTGTAATTATTTCACCATCCTCATCGTTGTTATGACTACAATAACTCACACAACCCAAAGCAATTCTGTTGTCTCGGGCACATTAGAAGAGCACCTGGCGACATAGTCTTCAGAGAGCCTGTGCATGCTCCCTGTATAGGGGCAATTAGTGACAGCTGTGCCGACCCCACAGCTCACCCCGAGGCCCCACCCTCACCATCCCCCTTTCTGCCTCTGCCTTTCTTCACCCATTCCAACCAACTCCTCAGCCCAAAGCATCTTGGCTGTTTTTTTCTGGGAAATATGGTAGTCTACAGCTAGACCACTCAGTTGAAGAACCCAGAGGGCCTCCAAGAAAGGGCAGCCAGATGGAAATGTTCTTTCCAAAAGTGTGTGTGTGTGTGCGTGTGTGTTTGTGTTTGTGAATATAATCACAAAGGCTTCTAGAATATCTGCAAGTGAAGAAAAAATGATGGTTAACTTACTTTTGAGCATCGATGTTAGGCAAAACCCAGAAAATCTTGAATCACCCACAGCTAAAATGAGCGTACTACACACCCTTGCTTAAGTAAGTCATCACACACATGCCGTGATTGTCACTACCTCCTCCTCACTCCGCCACCAAGCGTGATGGATTTGCATTCCTTCCAACTCCTTTCCTTTGGCCTGGACTTTGAAGGTCACCCTGTTTCTATTCCCTGCCCCACATCACCACCAACTTTTGCTGGGATGCAATATTATTCACAACGGTGGATCTAAAATCTTACCTATTGTTTATACCCCTTGTTAAGCCACTTACACTCCTGCGCCTACAGTTGATGGGTGTTCAGGATTTTCCACTACAATCCCAATTTTGAATCTCTCTTCCATTGTTCCTGTAAATTCACTTATAATTTTTCACACTGTGTGTCCCAATTATGGGTTCTGCAAAATGGTCTATTTCCATTTCAAAAGAGGCTAGAGCAATTTCCCAATATCTTGCATACAAAGAGAAGGGGAATATTTATGAAAGGATTTCCAAGACCTCATAACAGTTTCCTACTATTTCCTAGGTGGGTATTTTAAAAGCCCACTTTGGGAACCCAAATGGTCAGAAAAATGAAACCAAGAAGCCAGAGTATCTAATGCACTGAGCTGTTACACTAGAGTAGATTGAGTTACTTGGTGCTTTTTGGTTACCTACAGACAGAGCCAGCTCAACGAGCCATAGGCATCATTGCTCCTTGGTGGCCCCTCTGTAAGCAGTGGACTCTTGCTCCACCTCACTCGTCCCCATCAAATGGGACTAACAAGGGTGTTACGAGGCATAATTGCTGTCTATAGAGAGAGCCTTGGCATCTTGGATGAAAGGCATTAGTGCCAGGTAAAGCTTGTCCAAAGCAAGTTAAAGCTTTGATTGGTGGAACTGAAGGAACAAAAATACACCCCATTTCACCTGAGAATGATCCTACTTGGTGGGAGAAGCAAGGTTTGACTTTACACAGGACTGGTGGGGATTTTTTTTGTTCTCTTTTGAATGGTGTTCACAATCCTTGAATTTCACTCTGGGCTCGAGATTAGAGGAAGTTCTCAAACACAAAGGGAAATCTAACTCATTAGAAACGTGAGGCATATAAATCATTCCTCCCACATAGCCAAGCACATAGTAAGTGCTCAGTAAAGATTTACTACATGGCCAAATAAATTACTTTATTTGCTCAAATCTGCCCTAATATCCATGAAAACAGGTTCCAAGAATTAGATTGTCATAAAGTTTCAAATCACAAAAAGATGAAGAATCCAATGATATACACTACATAATCATTTTGAATTATAGAAAATAATTAAGAGCAATTTAGAGTCTCAATCCTAGTACTTTGGGAGGCCAAGGCAGGAGGATCACCTGAGCCCAAGAGGTCGAGACCAGCCTGAGCAAGAGCGAGACCCCGTCTCTACCAAAAATAGAAAAATTAGCCAGACATGTGGCGCGTGCCTGTAGTTCCAGCTACTTGGGAGGCTGAGGCAGGAGGATCACTTGAGCCCAGGAGTTTGAGGTTGTAATGAGCTATGATGATGCCACTGCACTCTAGGCCTGGTGACAAAGTGAGACCCTGTCTCAAAAAAAAAAAGAGTAACTTAGAGGGCCGCTCACATATCCCTATAGGCTGAAGACTATGCATGCAAACAGCAGCAAACTTGAAATACATAGTTCAAGTTAGTTGTATTATGTGAGTCTATACAGAGAGAAGCTCTGAAGTTATGTGACAGATTTTCAAACAAATACATCAGAACTTACACATCCCCGTGAGTACAAACCTCAGGAGCCTACATCTTTATTCCAACAGTGATACTATTGCTCAAAGCATTTTAAAACTCCTTTTTAGAAAGTCTGCACAGAGCCTGAGTCCTACCCTTTTTAATGTCTGTTATAGTGGCAAACCTTCATATGGGGGGGGGGGTAAATTTGATTCTTTTAGAGAGCTAAAGTGTATTAGTAACAGGTCAGTGATCAAGTATTCTAGGTTATGAACCAATAGAGAAATATGATACGATGTGATGAGAATTAACTTTCTTACATGGTTTTCACACTGGCTGTAAAAGCAAATCCAAAGAAGCAGTTCCAGAAATGCTTCTTTGAGGGTTGATTTAGTAAATCTATCCACTCCCACAGAGTGACCAAAACGAGCAAGAACACATCATAAGTGTCATCGTACCTAACATCTGTGTCCTAGGACTTAGCATTCACAACATGCTTTAGCAAACAGAACCTCATTTGCCTTTGGATCTGCCCCATCTCAGATCTGATTGCAGACCCGTGGTTCATATAGCCCCAAGAGGCATCTACAACATATGAGACAGTTTTTTTGTAGCACTCTACAATTAATAAAATATATTTTAAATTCTTAATAATGAAAATATATCAATAGTCCTCCATTTTTATAAGTCTATCAGTTAAATGTGTCTCCCCAAGTCCACAAGGGCCTCAAGATAAAGATTGCTATTTGGAGGTCAAGGTCCCAAGGCCACATCAGGAACAGAGATGTGATCTTCCAACTAGGGGACATTGTGGTGGGTGAAACCTCTTTATCATATTCAAAGACCAAACTAACAGAGCAAAAGGGCAAAATAGGAAGTTAAAGGACCACAAGAAATGTGAGACCATAATTCCAAATTAAATATTTTTGTTATTATCCTTAGAGTCATCATTTCTTAACATTTCTTACTACCAATCCCTTTCACCCAGACATAATGCTTGTGTCAGAAAATCTACAAGCTACGAGACACCTGTAAGCAACCAGAAGAATTTCTAGGCCAACAATACTTCCCTAAGCCGATTTTGAAAAGTACTGGAAGTGAGGATTTAAGTGTTTTCTGGTAGCACAGGGTACAGTGGTGCACGTGGGAAGGAGTCTACACCACTGGGTTAGTATTGTCTTGCAGAGACAATTCATTCCCCAGCGATTGTCAAAAATACACACCAAATATCACACTCATAGCTCTTTGTGTCTGTAGCTGTTTGCACATGGAGTTCAAATGCTGGCCATTTACTGTGGGCGGTAGGGTCTAAATGTCTTTTAACTGTCCCAGTTTGCCTGGAACTGTCCTGGTTTTAGCACTGGAGGCTCCAGATCCCAGGAAACTCCTCAGTTCTAGGCAAACCAGAACAAACCATTGGTCAGAGGATGAGGGTGCCCACCTGAAGCCACAGGATATATTACAGCTGCCCATCGGGATGGCCGCCAGCTCTCCTGACATCATCCATGAGGTCATCTTGTCTATTTCGCTGGTGCTCGCCTCCAAGAACTAACTTTCCCAAGCTCATGACCCAACACGGTAAGAGAAGCAAATGAAGGCAAGCCCTAGGCCCCAACCTCAGTGTGACTCCTGGGCCATGCCACATCACCCTCCTGGCCTCGGAGCTTTTGTGTGCAAGTGAGGGGCTGGACCCTATCAGTATTTTCAAACTCCAGACAAATGTTTGATTTCCATGGGTCAGGAATTTAATTTAGTGGATTGCAAACAGCATTTTAAATTAATAGAACAAAACAAGTAGAAGATGTTAGAGGACGTTGCACGTGGCAAGGAAGTACTGTTTGTAAAACATGTTTCAGTTGCATATCTACCTCCGTGCATACTGGGTCTCAGTGTAAAGTCTATTGCTTAGTGTGGTTTACAGTCAAACATTAAAAGTCCACATATCGAATAATCGCCAAGTTTCCTGCCAGCTCTAGAATTTTATAATCCTACGGAAGTCATTTTAATAATCCTTCCCTCGTGTCGTGAGAGTTGGCGAGCAGACAGAGTGGTGGAGGTTCCATAGCAGTTCACTTCCATGTGAAAGAAGCGCCTGGCACTTCTTTCACTGGGCATTGGGTTATAATTATTTTTGTAAATGTTTTTCTCTTTCGTTGTCGTAAAAAAACCCTAGAGGAGAAGTCACCTTCACCAATTTGCATTGCCCAGCGCCAGGTCTTACAGTTAGTTCACTGTCAGTAAATGTTTCTTATACTCCAGGATACTCACAAGAACACGCTCCAACGTGATCATTGGTGCCATCTTCCAGCTCCAGCAAAACCAGAAGTATCAGGGCTGGGTGGTTGTCCCAGCCAGCAAAAAAAAAAAAAAAAAAAAAAAAGGCCTCTTGAATACTGTTGCCTTTCAGCTGGACAGAACACAGAGAGCCCAGTAAATGCCACAACGATGTGAGCCGCAGCCATTAGAGACAGAAACGTTGACCCCGTGGTGGGATGCTTGTTTCAGGAACAATTTGATTGAACTGCTGGAGAGATGAACATACTAGCAAGGGAAATGCAAAGGAGAAAAAAGAAGGAAAAGTACACACTAACTACAAGTCAGCAATGACTTCCAGAAGCATGAAATCTGACAGGCACCGCCTGCACATTGCTAAGGAAAAGCACGGGAAGTATAATTTCATGGACTGTCACAATAGCCCGGTATAGAAAGAATGAAGTTCAGCAATATTTACAACAGGAATCACAATTAGGAAATCCTTCTGTTGTCTATCTCCACCCCCCCAACACACACACACACAAACACACTTGTGCAGGAATTTCCATATAATCAGGACTTCGAGTAAAAATTTCAGCAACCTGAAAGAAAAGTATCATTTCCTCTTAAATCACATTTCTTTCCACAAGTAAGTGTGAAGTTTGTTACAGGAAGGGAATAGAGAAGGTATGGCTCCCAGTCCTTAAAATATTAGGAAGTGATATTGCTTTTCCAAAATACAAGAACAGATCAGAAATAAAAACTTAACGTTTACAAACCTAAACACAAGGCCACATCAGGAACACGGCTGGTCATGGGCTGGGCTCTTCCCCAAATGAGGAGCCTGGGCCCTGGGGCCATATCCCACACAGGCAAAAGAATTCCATCCCAGTAAGAGAAGAGGAGTGTGCTGACTGGTGGGTGGCTGTCCAGGTAGGTGAGGAGGGATGGAGCGCAGAGGCAGGTAGAGGAGCTGTTCTAACCAGGGCTTGTTGACTTGGAAAAACAAGGTTTATGGAAAGGACACACATGCTGGGAATCCCAGGCTCAGCCGAGCAGCCGGACCTCAGGAAAGGTAGAACTGATGCGGTTGAGAAATGGCCATTCTCTTTTCTGCTATCTGTACTTTTTATTATGTTCCTTAAAACCAGTTGCTACAGGAACTTAATTTATACCAACTATATAAAAAAATCCAACAGATCTACAAAACTAGCACCTAAGTTCTCCCTGGTCTTCCAGCACCCATCACTAGACTCCAAATTCCCAAATCCCCAAGAAAGGAACCAGGTCATCTCTCCCAGCATCACACACCTCCAGCCTGCCCAGGACGGGATGTCTTTGGGTCAGCCTCATCCCAGCAGCTGTGGCCGGGCAGAGGCAGCAGCATGGCTGCTTAGGCAGTGGGGCCGGGGGCAGGCGAGTGACCCCTGCAGCTTCTGCAAGTCCGACAGCAGGGAGCAGGCTGGGCTCGCAGGGGACCCAAGTCCTGAGGGCAGCCTGGAAGTCCGATTCCAGAGGAACAAAGAGACAAATACCAGCACGGATTCTGGCACAGGGGAACAATACAGGTGTCCAGTGAGTAAAACTGGAGCACGAGAGGAGGGCTTAATTACAGGGAAAAGATAGCAGGCACCGAATGTGGGGCACGAAGTGAGGGGCGGGCTGGAGACACAGCTGAACAGTTGCCTCTCTTGCCAAGACCCAGCACAGAGTCCTGCACATGGCTGGAAATCAATAAAGATCGTCCGGCTGTTTAATTAATTAACTCGGCAGCTTATTTAGTTTAAACCAGATCTGCTGAGTCTTTAAAGAAACCATGGATCAGCGTGTGTTAAGGCAGGGCCACAGCCCTCCTGCATCGGAATCACCTGGGGGAGCTTGTTTAAAATGCAGATACCACGGCTCTGAAAGAGACTTAATGAATCTTAACCTCTAGGGGCTGGGGCCCAGGAATCGGCATCACACTGTGGGCCACATGGCTGTAGATATGGGCCACCTTGTTTTATGGGGGAAATTGTTGTGTATTGGAGTCTGTGTCCCCTGAAGTTCAGGTTAAAATTAATATTTCCCCAGTTGAACACCATGGACTCATATGAACATATCTCGTGTGGTTTGCCCCACTGCTCAGGCAGATGCGGTGCATGGGTGGAGGTTATCTCACTCCCTGTCTCCACACTGGACTGGTTTTCCCAGACTCTGCTTTTGCCCACGGGCCCAGCAGCAGGGCCGGGCAGCCCCAGTTTCTGGTGCAATCCCAATGGCAGGATCTCGACCCCACCCTCTGCTCACTGTGCTGATAATTAGGTCATCCTTTCCAGACCTGACACCCTGGCCCAACCATCCCTGCTCCTAATTGTTCCCAGAAGGTGCCCCTGAGCCGGAGTGCCAAAGGTGAGCCCCCGAGATCCACAACTTCTCACCTGTCCAGCTTCTCACCTGCCCCTGCCATATTGGCCCCATCCACAGGAATGGGCAATTGCCTTCACTTCCCTTGCTAGAGTCTTTCCCCCATTCAGAAACTAGTATTTAATGAACAGCCCTTGTGTATACACCAGGTACTGGGTTACCAAAGTGAGAGAGTCTTCGGATTCCCAGGGGGTCTTCATTTCTCCACAAGACTGTCAGTTTGGTTTGCTTTTTTTTTTAATTTTCTGTTTTTATTTTGATGGTACTCTTTCTTTAAAAAAATGATATTCTGCCATATAATTTAGATATAGATTCATAAATACATACTCACCACGTGAAGGCCAAATGATATCATGTGATAATGAACAATGAAGGGTCCAAAATAATTTGAATAGGTCGAAGTCTTTAGAATGCCCAGTGTTTTGGTATTTAAACTCAAAGGAACCTTGTAGCAATAAGAACCACATTCTCATTGTGTCCATTTTGAACGTACCACCTTGTAAAAGCATTTTTTTTTCTTGAGACAGAGTCTCGCTCTGTCATCTGGGCTAGAGTGCTGTGGTGTTATCATAGCTCGCTGCAGCCTCAAACCCCTAGGCTCAAGCGATCCTCCTGCCTCAGCCTGCGGAGTAGCCGGGACTGCAGGCACTCACCACCATGCCTAGCTAATTTTTTTCTATTTTTATTAGAGACGGGGTGGGGGGGTGGGGGGGTCTCACCCTTGCTCAGGCTGGTCTCGAACTCCTGACCTCAAGCGATCCTCCCACCTCAGCCTCCCAGAATACTAAGATTACAGGCGTGAGCCATCGCACCCAGCCTAAAATCTTATTTATTATGAATGTAGCAGTAAAGGAACAATGAAAAACTTTTCTGTTCCTAGTTCTAATTATGCAATTACACACTCAATGAGGCCAGGTTTCCAGGACGCAGCAATGCTAACTTTACTTTTGAGTGAACAAGACTGTTCCACAGTTATCAAGTAGCATTTCATTAAAATCAGCATGTCAGGAATGCTTAAGGGCAGAGGTTTTAATTAACTATGAGGTCTGATTATTTTGAACCAGCAAACAAGACCAGGCTAACAGATATGCTCTGCTTTAGCGTTGAACCCAAAGACCAAAGACAGTAAATACAGAACTGAACCTGAGACTGTATCTTCCAACTGTTAAACCCAACATGACTGATTAGTTTCAGGACAATGGCATCATTTGTCATATTAAACTGGTGTTGCTTACTTGAGCAACATTGATTTTGCAGTTGTGTTTGGGCTTCATTCATACATTGGCTTTGTTTTGATGATAATATAACAGCTCACACTATTGAGTGCTTGCTACATGCCAGGCACTGGGCTAAGCATCTTTCATGTATTAGCTATTTAATCCTCACAACAACCCTATGACATAGATACTGTTATCTGCATCTTACCAATAAGTAAACCGAGGCACTGAGAGATTAACCTGCCTGAGGTTACACATCAACTAAGTGATAGGTCTAGGATTTGAACCCAAGTAAGTCATGCTCCAGAACCTGTATTCTTAACACAACACTATACTCTTTTGTCATTATATATAGCTCTATGAAGTTATGTAATACCATGTGCAAAAGTTTATAACTTTGTATTTTTACGTATTTAAGTAGTTACAATAAAAACCATTTAATCCAATATTTAACTTGTGAGAATTTCTTTTCTGATAATAAAAAAAAAGATCTATATGCTATTCAAGTGAAAGAAATGCTGGTTTAATAGAGTTTCCACTCATAGTAACTGGAACCCACTCTAAATCCCAGTGGTGACACGCAGGAGGAAGAGGCTCCAATACTCGGCGTAGCTCTGCAAGGCCCCTGGTCCTCTGCTCACACCCCAGCACCCCCTCCTCACTAGGGACATCCTGCTGTGTAAGGACCAAGAGTCCTGAACATTCCCAATGCCTAGATTTCCTGTGACGTGCCCTGCCGTTAGGCCAGCTCTCCTGGTATGAATGGAAGCTGAGGGCACAGCTGACATGGCCGTCTTTGAACCTAACGTATTGCTCATCCCACCCCATCCTTACCCCAGCCCCTGCCTACTTCAGGGCAGGTGAGTCCCCCCAACACGCAGCTGACATCTGACTGTGGAGTCTCGATCAGGAATAGCTTCCTCATCCTCCTTCTCTCCCTCCTCCCTGCCAGACTCATGTCGCTGGGGTCCAGAGGCTTCTCCTTTGGCTCAGGCCCAGCCTCAACAGCATATGTGATCCCGCTGCCAACTGCCTGGCACCAACGCCGGTTCACCCGACCAGTATCACAGAAGCGAATTTCACTATTATAGCTGGATTTCAAGGGAGTCAGTAGGATGCAAGCAATAATTGCTTCTGTTCTGCTGGAGGACCCATGAATTACAGGCCTCCTCCTTTGCAATCACAGAAGATAATTACAAGTTAATGGAACTGTAGTGGGACCGATTTTTGTTGTGACTTGGGAATTATAAAATTATAGAGCCGAAAGGCTCCTCAGAGTTAGATCATGCAGTTTCAAGTTGCATCACTTGTTTACAAAGGCAAGCACTTTGACTGGTAGCCATTGTTTCAGCACTAAAAATTGAACCTTCATAATCTCAATGGTCTTGGGTAGAGTACTGTCCACGGTCCAGTCTCCAACTCTTGAGTGATGAGAGTGGTTACCGTAGCAGACGAGTGGCTTCTGGGTCTCTGGGTCACAGCTATGTTATTGCGTTCTTGAAGTCAATCCTGTGATGTAGAAGTAGACCTGTGATGGTCTACTAATGCCCTACCTTCCCAGAGGTGGTGCAGGAGGCAGCTCCCCGCAGGCCAGTTCAGAAGTGTGCTCCAGGAGCCATTTCTCAGCCAGGAGCCTGTTTCTCTAGTCTGTCATTGGTTTTTATGTTCCTAGTTCCATGTACAATTCCTTTTCTGCTTAGAATACAGTTAAATTCCTATTTAAGAGCTTTAGCTGATATATTTGCATTGATTATGTAACAACCACCCTGGGAAGGAAGGACTAGTGTCCCGTTTTTACAGTCTGAGGAAACTGAGGCATAATGAGGTTAATAAGGCTACCCCAGGTCCTATTTATAATAACAAGTGTCAGAGCTGGTTTCGAACTCAATCCAGCTCCACAGGCCACATTCCGAAGGCTGCCTTGACACTGTCTTTTTCTGTATGGGCTGCTATGACATACACCATAGACTAGGTGGCTTAAATAAATAACTTTAATCATTACATTTGTTGTTATTCTTTTTTCACTGGAAAAGGAATAAATGCACATGATAAAAAAAAATTCAAACACAGAATAAATTATCTCAGATCCCCAGACTTCTGTCCTTCATCAAGAAGCAAACACTAATAATGTATTCTGTGTCCTTCTAGAATTTTTCTTTGTGTGTATTATATATGTACATATTCATATGTGCATGTCCCTTTTATTGTTTACGCAAATGAGAACACACCCTGTATTGCACTTGCCATCTGTACTTGACCTCAGCTCTCAGATTGATTCATCTTTGCATATATAATCTGCTTCATTATTTTTTAAAGAGCTGCATATTTTTATTCTACATAAAAGTGGTATAATTTATTTAACCATTTCCCTATTGAGAGACATTTTCATAGTTTCTAGGAATTTTTTTTTTTCATATTACAGATAATGCAACCACATTTTTTGATAGATTCAGGGCTAAAGTCTTAAATTTACTGAACAGTCTTAGATTAATGCAAAAAATTATTTTTAATCAAGTAATTTGTAGAGATGCCAAAGAGGCATTTGACAAAACTTATTATTTTATTCCTAATTTTTAAAAATCTCAGCAAGGAAAATTTTTTTTTTCATTTTTATGCTTAATAGGGAAATAATGGAAGCTTTCCCATTAGAGGCAGGAAAAAGACAAGGACATGGACCCTCCCCATTATTGGTTAGCGTTACTCTAAAATTGCCAGCCAATGCAAAAGAAAGAAACAGAGGTATTAAGATTGGAAATGAGATAAAATTATCCTGATCTGCAGATGATATATAACTTGAACAACACACAAACAAAATCAACAGAAAAGCTTTTAGAAACAATGAGAGCGTACAGCAAAATGGCTCTCGTAAGCTATTGGTGAATGGTCAACTGGTGCAACCCCTCCAGGGCAATTTGTACTAGCTATCATAATGCTCTGAGCCAGTAAACTCACTTCTAGAGATTTGTCCTTCAGATATACTGTCCCATGGGTTCAGAGACACAGGTTCAGGTACGTGTAATATATGTGTACATGGATCTGTTCATTAGAGTATTTTTTTAGTAATAGCAAAAAGGCTGAAAACACCTGGTTTTTTAAGGGGATGCTTATGTATGTATGAGCTAGTATAGGATATGCATATAAAATATTTTTCAAAGAATAACCAAGAAACTGAGATTAGTGAGTGTCTCTAAGTAACAAAACCTAGGAAGGATGAGAAGGAACTTTATTTTTCAACATATGCCTTTCATACATTTGCAATGTGTCCCCAAAATGCACACCTTCAAATGCACGCTCCCAAAATGCATGCCTAAAAATATGATTTACTTTTTGTACCACAGGTTAAGATAAATTTTCTAATAGATAAATTTATTTGCATAAAATCCTTGATCAAACCAGGAGATTAATTTTTAGTTCAAAATAGATGGATGGCCTTTGTTCAGTCGAGAAAGCCTCTTCATTGATACTAAGGGGAAGGAAACACCACCTAAGGTTTTTTTTGTTGGTTTTTTTTTTAGTGCTTTTGTTGTCATTGTTGCGATTGTGGTTTAGTCTTGATGGATTTGAAATGGTATAACTATGTCTACCCATCAACTAACTTTACAGGTCAGTATTTATCAAGTCCTGGCTCCAGGTATCAATTCACATCACTGAGCAAGGTGCTGGGTACATAACCCAAGACCAAGCTCGCTTTTCTGAAGGTCTTCAGGGACCCAGTCAAACAGAGCAACACTGACCCAAAGAGCGTGGGCCAGACCAGGCCAGCAGGAGGGAGAGAGAGAACCTCATCCTGTGTCTGTTCTGCCTGCTCTAGCTGGCTCCTCTGGTCACTGTGACCACTGTCAGTGACAACACAGTTTCACTCTAAACCTCTTTAATCTCTTGTGTCCTCTGATGTCCACTTCTCACATAGGGAGGAGAGCTTGGGCGATTCTAGTGGGCAGGAGGATGAAAAGAATGAAGGACATGTGGTGTTAGCAGCAGAAAATTCTACATCTAATGACAATAACATTTTACCTTAAAATTATCTGAGACTAAACTATGTTGATCATTCCCAAACCTTAGTCCACCAACAGAAGCAAGGCTGCTGCACTTGAATCACCAGGGGACATCTCTAAATGGAAGAATTCCCAGGTTGCCCTCTGCTTCTCTGGGTCTGGGGCAGGACCTGGTAATCTATATTTTTAAGACATTCCCTGGGTAATTCTGATGGGCAGCCAGGCTTGGCAAACACAGGCATAAATTATTCAGTTACATCCAAATTATCACGACCCATATAACAGTCTAATAAATTTGGATGTGACCCTTTGGGGGGAAAAAAAATCCCAGAAAAAATTGCTATCATAAAGAAATTAAATTAATCCTCAAGGGTGAGTAAATTAATCCCAGTAAACACATTATAGTCACTGCATTAACTAAAAATTTTATCTGCCTAATCAATAATGAAATAAGCAGGGAGAGGACATTTTAAAGCCTGTAGGAGATATTATAATTCAAACACTAGCCTAGATCTGATAAATATTTTATAGACAATCAATTTTATTTTATTCTACTTAAGAAATGAATAAGGGTCTATGTTTCTATTTGGCGACATCAGGTTTTTTGAATTGAATTGGAAGCATATGGTGTTGGTAAAACTAATGTGAATTTCTCCCGCAAGGTGAGTATTAGCAACCTCATTACTAAAAGACACCAGGTCATTTTCTCTCCTCAGTGTAAGCCACTTCGCCTGACTTGGTCTTTTGACTTTGGCTTAATGATCCTGCAAAATGTACCTGTTCTCTAGAAAGGAACAGATCTGTAGATCTCTCGTCCTGATTGTCTTTAATTTCCTCCTGCTGAAAACCTTGCAAAACCTCACTACAAAGTAAGCCCCAAAAAAGTGGAAAAGTAGGTTCTTTTCATTCATCAACTTATAGGACCACAACAAAAAGTATCTGCAGACAGTAGATGAATTTACGGTAAACACCTAAGGGGGGGCAAAAGTTTGTCATGAGTTTGTTTTCCCATCCTAAATTGAGTAAGATGTTTTGTAAAAGATAAAATCATACCAGCCAAGAAAGCCTTCAGGGTTTGACAAACTTATGGAGAGATTCTTTTAATACAAATAAGGAATCTAAACTGTGAAAATTAAGTGTTCTCAGGTCTCAAAAGTTGCAGGGCAGGTTAGTCCTACTTCACAGGAAAATGTACTAGAGAAACTAGAGTTGCCCAGAGAAATTGGTTGCTAGAATTTAAGCCAAGATTTTCCTTCTAACAGAAATAATAACTTAAAAAGATCTTTTCACCCACTTCGCTGCAGGCGGCTTACATTAGATGCTTACATCTGGTGTCAAGACCGAGGGGGGACCCCATTGGATTTAGTGGGGATGTCACAGCAGGACTCTAGAGGTCGCATTGCATGAAAGACTTTAGACTTCCTGGAGGGAAAAGGGAAGGGTCCAGGGATCAAAGATCAAGCCCCCAGACCACAAGATTAAGACCCCTGAAAGCCACCTTTTTGGAGACAGTGTCCCCAGAAGACAGAATACCAACATACAGGAAATTTGAAAGCTATGTGCTTTATTTCAAGACCAAAGAGGAAGGTAAAGGCAACTACACAGGGGTGTGCCGTGCTAAAACCCCCAGCCCAGCCTCTCAGGAGCTGCCGACCCCGACTGAGACAGGACTGCTTCTGGGCAGCTGTGATCACATTCAATGCAGACTGTCCGCTGCTGGCTGAAAGCACTTCTGCTTGAATAGAGTATCCTATTTTCGGATGGGAAGAGAAGAGTCTCTAAGCAAAATGTTTAAAGAGCAGTGTTGCAGTGCCTCTGTCTGAGAGTGGAGTCACAGCGGGGAGCAGCAAAGCGGACAGGCACCAGCAGCCTCCAGGTCCATCCACAGCCAACCAGGAAGGGATTGGGACTGAGGATTACAACCCCCCAATCAGCACGTTTGCCCATAAGAGAGGACACCAGCCACCAGTGGAAACTGCCGAGATTAGCGTTCCAGTAACCAACATCTTTTTTTTTTTTTTTTTTGGTCAGTATCTCGCTCGCTCACTCCGAGCTCTACTTTTGCTGTCACTTCTTGGATAAACTTCCAGCCCGTTCCCAAATATCCGCTTAGCTAAATTATTTTCAGAGCTCAACTAAAGTCCCCCTGCCTCTATGAAATCTTTCACTGCAGCAGGAGCTTTAGCTCCCAGTGATGTTTTCCTTCTCTAGATCACTGTTAGGATTTTAGTCCACACCTGCACCACTTAGGTTCTGATTACCTTCTGCCTTATATTGATCTTTAATCATTACGTGGGTGTGTTTTGTCATCTCATCTAAAATAACACTCAGGGTATTTTGCTTCCAATAACTGCAGGAAAAACCTGTATATATGAAAGGGAGATAGAAGTTTGCATTGGCTTTTTTTTTTTTTTTTTTTTTTCTTTTTGAGACAGTGTCTTACTCTGTTGTCCAGGCTGGAGTGCAGTGGTGTCATCAGAGCTCACAGCAACCTCAAACTGCTGGGCTCATGTGATTCCTCCTGCCTCAGCCTCCCGAGTAGCTGGGACTACAGGCACTTACCACCATGCCTGGCTAATTTTTCTACTTTTTATAGAAATAGGGTCTCACTCTTGCTCAGGCTGGTGTCAAACTCCTGAGCTCAAGCAATCCTCCCTCCCTGGCCTCCCAGAGTGCTAGGATTACAGGCATGAGCCACCTCAACCAGCCTGTCTTTACTAGGATAATCTTGGCCCTCGAGATTGGTTGCTCCACTGGGGAATGTGTATGTGGAGGAGAAAGGCATAGACATAGGTTGCTAATGAATTTCTCATAGTTCTGTATTTATAATACACAGGAACACACAATTGAATACATTGGATACAAATAATTCATGGTTCTTTAAGAATTCTATCAGAATTCACATGTAAGAATTATATGAAAATTCAGAGCCTTGGCTCTTTATTAAGCAAGAAAAATTACTGCAAGTTAGTCAATGCACTGTAATCCTAGCACTTTAGGAGGCTGAGGAAGGAGGATTGCTTCTGGCCAGGAGTTCGAGACCAGCCCAAGCAAGAGCAAGACCCTTGGCATGGTGGCACACACCTGTAGTCCCAGCTACTCGGGAGGCTGAGGCAGGAGGATCATATGATCCCAGCAGTTTGAGGTTGCTGTGAGCTCTGATGACACCACTGCACTCCAGCCTGGACGACAGAGTAAGACTCTGTCTCAAAAACAGAAAAAAAAAAAGCCAATGCAAACTTCTATCTCCCCTTCATATATACAGGTTTTTCCTGCAGTTATTGGAAGCAAAATATTTACCCTGAGTGTTATTTTAGATGAGATGACAAAACACACCCACGTAATGATTAAAGATCAATATAAGGCAGAAGGTAATCAGAACCTAAGTGGTGCAGGTGTGGACTAAAATCCTAACAGTGATCTAGAGAAGGAAAACATCACTGGGAGCTAAAGCTCCTGCTGCAGTGAAAGATTTCATAGAGGCAGGGGGACTTTAGTTGAGCTCTGAAAATAATTTAGCTAAGCGGATATTTGGGAACGGGCTGGAAGTTTATCCGAGAAGTGACAGCAAAAGTAGAGGTCAGAGTCAGAGGGGCCGTGTGCAGGATGATGAAAAGATGTCTGCCTGGCGCTTTCTCCTTCCCATGACAACGCATGGCAGCATGCCCACGTTACCTATTCACTATGTGCCAGCCCCTATGCCAGACACATTCATTTATTACCCCGTTACATCCTCACAGAAGCCCCAGGAAGCAAGTCAAGTGTTACACACCAGAAGAGAAGGGCTCAGGGAGATTCAGTAACTTGTCCAAGGTTACTTGTTAGTAGGTGGCAGAGCCAGGACTCCAGCTGAAGTCAGCTGTGTCCAGAGCCTGTACCCTTAACTCCAACACTCTTATATAAATCTGTGCTTGGGTGGCCAGTTGGCAGAAGTGAGCCGAATAAAGCCTTCAGACATGTCCCCTTGGCCAGCACAACGTGCAGAGATGCGGAGTGACTTGGCTGGGCTAGGTTGGCCGCCTAATCAGCTCACGCCCTAGCCTCCCACCCTGGCTGTTGCACACATCCGTGCCCCTGCCCAGGCCATCGTACTTGGGACTCCCAGCTGACACTGAGGCAGGCCAAGGGGAAATGGAAAAGAAAGAGCCCATTTTTGAGATCCTTCTAAAAAAAGGAATTTGAAACCAAAGACAAAAGAAAGAGTTAAAGACCCAAATCTACAAGGTTTTTCAAGGTGTGTCCTCCAGCATAAGAATCCCCTGGGGAGCTTGTTTAAAATGCAGAGCCCTGGGCCACAGCACTTCTCCTGAGTCTAAGGGATGGCCAAGGAGTCTACATTTTTTAACAGGCTCCTAGAGGGAGTCTATATTCACTAAAATTTGAGAACTATTGAATTGTACTTCTTCCAAAAATAAAACCTCACACTCATCTATTTTCCCCTTCTTGCAAATATAATTCTCAGTCACATCTACTCTAAATGAAAAAATAGTATTCACTGTCAGCTTGTAAAAATACTTCACATATGTCTCGGAAAAACCTTGAATCACAACTTTGAGCACTTCTTTTTATCTTTGAGCTTTGGAGCACCAAACTGAAGTCAGTCCTAAATCTTTTTTTAATCAACGCTAACATCAAGGGGACTTCATTGCAATTCTGCTCACCAGAGCCATTTTCACCATTCATGTTCATCCTGTTACTACCAAGGGGCTGATCAGTGGCATTGAGAATTTTTCACACTGACCAAATGCTGGAGTCCACTGAGCCCCAAGATGTGCTTTGGGGGCCATAGGTGGCCACTTAACCTCCTTCCCCTGAATGTCCCCTGGGAAAAGTGGGTGACAGAAATCCCTCCAAAGCCTCTGAGCAGTAAGGATTGTCCTGGCCCTTCCCCCTGACCTTGGAAAGAGTTTTCGCAGCTCCAGGCCTTTCCCTCTGAATGAAGCTCAGTATGCCTGGAATGACCTTCCCTGCCTGCCACCCCGCCACCCCATAACTCTAACTCATCCTTCAAGTCCTGGTGCAGAAGTCGTGATAATAGTAATAATATTCATAAATCATATTTCCCTATTCTATTCTGTCTTAGCTTGCTATAATTTCCCTTTCTGGTACTCATCAAAATCTGTAGTGATATAATTGTGTGATTATTTTATGAGCATCTATCTGTCCCACTTAACTGAAAGCTACATGAGGGCAGAGGCCATTTGCTTCACTCACACTTGTATTCATACCCTATGATCACGTCTGGCAAACAGTAGAACACAATATTATTGAATGAGTTCATAGGTTCACATTAATTGAGTACTTACAATGTGTCAGGCACTGGCTACATGCTCCTGATACATGATCTGTTTCAATCTTCCCAACAACCTTCTGAGGTAGGTATTATTATTACCCCTGTTGTATAGATAAGGATGTCTAGGCTTTTTGAGGTCTCAGGAATTTGTCACAGTTGCACAGCTTATAAGTGCAGGTGCTGGAATTCAAATATGAATTTGTCTACCTCTAGAACTCAGCTCTCAGCCATGATATTATACACCTCCTGTTTGAAATGGTCAGTCTCCCTGATGTTGCCTTTTTGGACACCCGCCTGCTAGAAATAGTTATGTCCTTTACCATTTTTTCACAAAACATTTCAAGTATTCCTTTATTACCACACTATTACATTGCATCACCAGGATTTAAATATTTGTCTGTGAGCTCCATGCGCGCATGGACTGTGCTTTATTTATTTATTTATTTATTTTTTTTTTTGAGACAGAGTCTCACTTTGTTGCCCAGGCTAGAGTGAGTGCCGTGGCGTCAGCTTAGCTCACAGCAACCTCAGACTCCTCGGCTTAAGCGATCCTACTGCCTCAGCCTCCCGAGTAGCTGGGACTACAGGCATGCGCCACTATGCCCGGCTAATTTTTCTATATATATTTTTAGTTGTCCGTATAATTTCTTTCTATTTTTAGTAGAGACGGGGTCTCGCTCTTGCTCAGGCTGGTCTCGAACTCCTGACCTTGAGCGATCCACCCGCCTCGGCCTCCCAGAGTGCTAGGATTACAGGCGTGAGCCACCGCGCCCGGCCTGGACTGTGCTTTATTAAAGTAGCAATTCTAACCACACAGTCCATACACAGGTGCAATTATAGTACTGGATGATAAGTACCCACTAAGCCAGCATCAGTCCCTCTCAACACATCATTGTCACTTCACGGTGAAGAAAACAGATGCCATTAACCTAAGCGGACAAATTAACCAAGTGAACAGAT
Source organism: Eulemur rufifrons (assembly GCF_041146395.1). NCBI lineage: Eukaryota > Metazoa > Chordata > Mammalia > Primates > Lemuridae > Eulemur > Eulemur rufifrons. The sequence continues at coordinate 27,017,372 of NC_091011.1, read as the reverse complement.
AGACAGCTTATACCCACCATGTAAGGCAAGGTGACATATGAGAGAGGTGCACCGGGAAAAGGATGCAGCCAGCACTCTCAGTGACCCGGGTAAAAAGGAATGAAATTGGACCCCCTACATACACCGTACATAAAAACTAATTCCAAATGGACTAAAGACTTTCCTGTGAAAAACAAAACTTTCAAACATACAGAATGATGAGTACTCATAATGGTAATCAGGGAAACAAAAATTAATAATATGGCCGGGCGCGGTGGCTCACGCCTGTAATCCTAGCACTCTGGGAGGCCGAGGCAGGTGGATTGTTTGAGCTCAGGAGTTCGAGACCAGCCTGAGCAAGAGCGAGACCCCATCTCTACTAAAAATAGAAAGAAATGATCTGGCCAACTAAAATACATACATAGAAAAAATTAGCCGGGCATGGTGACGCATGCCTGTAGTCCCAGCTACTCAGGAGGCTGAGGCAGGAGGATCATTTAAGCCCAGGAGTTTGAGGTTGCTGTGAGCTAGGCTGATGCCACGGCACTCACTCTAGCCCGGGCACAAAGCGAGACTCTGTCTCAAAAAAAAAAAAAAATTAATAATATTATAAGATAATCATTTTAAAGTCACTAAATTGACAAAAATTGAGAAATCTGATAATACCCAGTGTTGGCAAAGATATGGATTGCTAGGAACTCTTAATACACTGTTGGTGGGTATATATGTTAGCCATTTTAGAAAAATGTTTGGCAATATCTAATAAATTATATTAATGGTTATACTTTAAAATAGTATATGCAGTAAAAAAAAAAAAAAAACAGGTACATCCACTATAAAAAAACAGTGTGATTTCTCAAAACTTTAAAAATTGAATTGCCATACAATTCCACTTCTGGGTATATACCCAAAAGAAGTGAAAGTGGGGACTAGAACAGGTATTTGTACACCTGTGTCATCGCATTATTCACAACAGCCAACAAGTAGAAGCAACCCAAGTGTCCACCAATGGATGAATGCATGAACAAAATGGTGTGTGTGTGTGTGTGTGTGTGTGTGTGTATGTGTGATGGAATATTATGCAGCCTTGAAAAGCTAAATGGATGAACCTGAAACATTATGCCAAGTAAAGTAAGTCAGTCACAAAGGGACAAATATTTTATATGAGGTACCTTGAATGGGCAAATTCATAGAAACAAAATGGAATAGAGGTTGCCAGGGGCTGGGGGAAAGGGAGAATGAGTAATTACTGTTTAATGGGTACAGAGTTTCAGGTGATAGTAGGAGCCTGGATAGCTCAGTGAGTGGAGTAGTAGAGCATCAGAGTTTCAGGTGAGGATGATGAAAAAGTTCTGGATATGGATGGTGGTGATGGTTGCACAACAGTGTGAATGGACACTTAAAAGTGGTTAAAATATGGCTACTCAGAAGGCTGAGGCAGGAGGATCACTTGAGCCCAAGGAGTTTGAGGCTGCAGTGAGCTATGATGGTTCTACTGTGCTCCAACCTGGGTGACAGAGTGAGACCTTGTATCAAAAAAAAAAAAAAAATGGTTAAAGCAGTAAATTTTACATTGTATTTTACTACAATAAAAAATAGGGAAAAAATGAATGAACAATATATTTACCCATTCTTCTATCAGTGGCCATTTGGGATATTTCCAGTTTTGTTTGTTTGTTTGTCTTTGTTGCTATTAAAGACAATGCTACTATGAACATTCTTTTACCTGTCTCCCGGTACCTATGTGCAAGGGATGCTCTACAGTATGTACCTAAAAATGGAATTGCTGTGTCAATTTTACTATGTCAAATTGTTTTCTGAAGTGATTGTACTGTATGACATAATTTACATAATAAAAATAATAATTTATAAAAGATGTTCAGGAAATGTTAAATTACAGCCAAAAGGAGGTAGATGAATCTCTCAACTTTCCCAACCACCTAGAAGTATACTGCCCAGAGAAGGGGGCTCTGACCAGACCATGCCTGCCATGTTTCATTCCTGTGCTGGGCACCCTTTTTAAGAGCATTGGCTAATTGATGTCCACCTAGTGGTGGACCTCGAGGACGTGTGATGCAGGTTCACTGTGCACTGGTTACCAACTTGTCAGATTCCAGCGAGACAGAACACTCACACACAAGTCCCATGAAGCGGGTTTATTAATGAATACTTACAGATAGGCAGTAAGGGACAACAGAAGCGTGGGATTCATCATGAACTGGTCCCCCAAGGCTCAGAAAAGCTGCCTGGGGCGGATAGAATCTTGCCTGCACGTGCTTCCCTTGCACTGCAGCTGAAGGTCCCCCCAAAAGTAACCTGCCCTGGGTTTTATACCCCAGGGAACATGAGTTGCTGGGATAAAGCGTTGAAGGACATCCTGTTTCTAGGGAGGAACTAGAACAGAATTCAAGCTGCTCCAGCTGGTCCCTCCCTATCAGGGTGTTGCATTCCCAGCACATTCTGCAGTTATTCTCGAGAATTATAACTGAGAAAGTGGGGAAACTGGGTCAGTCCAAGGCCACCCAGACAACTGTCCTGCAGGTTGGTGAAAGGTCTGGAAACTGCCAGGGAGGAACAGCTGAGTGAGATTGGGTGATGGCCTGGAAAAGAGCAGCTGGGCCTTTTGGAGAAGCACAGCTACTGCTATTCGCCGGGTTAAAGCACTCTTCTCTTCTCCATGGCAAGTTCATCCCCTTTGATTAAGTGAGAAACCTCAGAAGGATCCAGATCCACAGAAGCAGACTTGAAAAGGAAAAGGGCAAATCAGGAGACACATGAGACCTGACTTCAAATATTAGAAAGCCCGTCTTGTAGAAGGGAGATCCATTCTGGGAAGTTCCAGAGAGCAAGCCAGCGGTTAGAGGCCACGGGAGGACTTTACAACCTTAGAGCTGGACAAGCACCCATGAGCTAGGCTGCCGATGGAGTCCTGGGCATGTTCAACCCTCCAGAATGTCAAAGAATCGATTCCAGGACTGGAGGCTGGGGAAGCTGGAGGAGATGCCAACTCAGGTCCTCACCCACTCTGTGATGATGATTCATATGCACCCAAGTGGCAGACACCCCACCTGCCAGGAACAGCTCTCAGTCAACATTTATTTTGAATTGGATTTTCTAATTATTCTATAACTCATTTGGATCTTGCCATGAACCCAAGTAGCCCTTTTCACATTTGTTGCAGTCCCTGGAGTATTAAAATGCTGCCAAGGCTTAGATTTTACTATTTATAAAGTAAACCATGATTACACTAATAAAAAGCTGCTTAAAGTAGATGCATATATCTTTTGTTCTATATTCCATAAAGTCCATTGTTTACCACCTCTCCTAAAAACAGATCTACCGGCCAGGCAAGCTGGCTCACATCCATAATCCTAGCACTCCAGGAGGCTGAGGCAGGAGGATCGCTTGAGGTCAGGAGTTCAAGACCAGCCTGAGCAAGAGCGAGACCCCCGTCTCTACTAAAAATAGAAAAATTAGCCGGGCATGGTGGTGCTCACCTGTAGTCCCAGCTACTCAGGAGGCTGAGGCAGGAGGATTGCTTGAGCCCAGGAGTTTGAGGTTGCTGTGAGCTAGGCTGACGTCATGGCACTCTAGCCCGGGCAACAGAGTGAGACTCTGTCTCAAAACAACAACAAAAAACATCTACCATCTTCTCAAGATTTTCTCCCACAAGTGCTTGAAAGCACTTTCATATTCTGCAAACAGAAGCTCTTCAGTTACCTTTTATGGAAGCCATTAAGATACTGAATTTAAAGATTTATATAAACACCTGCAGGCAAATCTCTTTTGATACTGTCCAACACACAGTCATGAAGAAGGGATCACAAAATAAGTCAGCTAATTACATGTCACTTTAAAACCACTGGCTGTAGACTAAAGGCTGGTGAAAGGTTTTGATCAATACTGACTCCACCCTAAACACCATGAGTAATGTGATGCACAGTGCTGTCTTTTCCGGGGCACCTAAGTCTGGCAACTTCATTTCTAAGCAGTAACTAAATCAGAGAAAATTGTATATAGTCATGTGATTGGCTCAAATTTTTTTAGCAGCAATCAAGAAACAAAATCCCACTGATACACTTTAAAAATCTCCAATTGGCAAATTTTAAATGTCAGATTCATGCTAATTTATTTTGCAGGCTACCCCAGGGAAGCCTGTCTTCCCTGTTGTTAAACGAAAGACTCTCTCTTCCCTTCCCTGGCACCATTTAGGTGGTATCACTGTGAAATATTCTGCTTCTGCTGCTGGTACTGACATCCTGTTAAATCTTCATTCAGCACTTTATCGTGAGCTGAGTCAGAACAGGTGCAAGAATTAGGTAATCGCTTTGTACCCACATTTGAATATTTCAGCTCATGAGCAAGTTGGCTCAGGTGTGCTTCCTCCTTTTATCAGCCACTGGTTTTCTCAACCCAGGAGTGGTTGGTTACCCAGCATGAACTGGACTGGTTGCTTCATCACCTACTGACAGCATTTTTGAAGTCGTCTTTTTATTCTTATGAAGCAACTTCTTTCTGTGGTGGAATCACTTCTCCCATCAGAAGGTAACATTTGGGGCAGTTCCTAGACTTAGCCCTTGAGACCCTGTCTGGAAACTATCATGAAAGGGAGGCAGGTCATGTATTTGGCCTTAGTAGCGACTCACCACCTTTCTCCTCACCCAGGGTGCCAAACACAGAGAAGCAGCACATACCTCCTCTAGAGACTGAGTAGGGAAAATAACAAGCTGACTCAGATTCACAAATGACTTAGCAACAAATAGTAAGAACTTTAGCATCTCATGCTTGCTAAGTGGGCAGCTCCAAGTATATCCTGTACCTACTTTTTTTTTTAAGGGATGGGGTCTCACTATGTTGCCCAGGCTAGAGTACAGTGGCTATTCACAGGCGTGATCATAGCTCACTGCAGCCTCAAACTCCTGGGCTCAAGCGATCCTCTCAAGTAGCTGAGACTACAGATATGCAGCATTGTGCCCAACTTGTACCTACTTTTTAAGGTTAGCAATGATTATGAATTGGGAGGTCAGACTAAGGGTGTAATTAGAGAATGCCATAGCAGTCTGCTAGAAACTACCAAGGTTTACTAGATGCCACTGAGATTTGCCTTTAACACACCAAGCTGCTCTGTGACTCCACAACAGACATGTCTGAACCCAGGGCTGAGACTCACACCACACTGGGCTGAACTGGTCCAGAGGTGGCGCTGCGAGAAGACAGAGGGACATAATCAGAAGTGAGAGTTGAGAAGAACTAGATGCTCAATATCCAGGATGCTTTTGTGCAGAAGCACAGGGCTGAGGATGACCCAAAGAGGACATGGGGAAGGTGAGACAGAAGAGGCAGGAGGAAATCGGACGTTCTGAGCAGAAGGCAGTGGGCACTGGCAGAGTTAGAGGAAGGTTGTTGATTGACTTTTAAAAATTTTTAACAAAAACCAGAAGTGTATTTCTAGAGCCCAAAGTGGAAAGGAACAGATTTAAAAAAATAATAATAACAATAGGTGGGACAAGGAAGGGGGCAAAAAGCAGCCACTTGGCCTGGTATTAGCCAATGATATAATGAGACGAACTAGATCCCCAGATCACCATGGAGGGTGGGCAGAACTGGAGGCCTGGCTGGCACAGAAGGGCGGTGTCCTCCCTTGGAAAGCTGGGACAGCGACTGCACAGAGCCCCAGTGCAGACAGGCCAGGCAGCTGGCTGCCACGGAGGCCTTTGACCCTGGGACTTCCAGGCACTCAGCCAAGCTTGCCTGGCAGTTTCGAGGTGCTCCCCTTACCCCACTTCACTAAACTATTATCACCATTATTATCAAGGGAAGACATGTTTAAGGATCTCAGGGAAGGTTTCCCTTTTTTCCAGAATGAGCCCGAGTCTTCTATTCTCATGTAGACAAGAGAAAGGAAAAATAAGCCGAGTGATCAGAAAAAGAAAGTTATAACCTGATATTAAGTGTAGCTGAAACTTTTGTGATTGTTCAAAAGAGAACAGGATGGGAGACACCTGGGAGCAACTAGAGAAGGCCAGCAGGGTACATCAGGCAACCTAGGGACACAGATGTGAGCCTGGCCGTCATCTCCTTTTTACCTGGAAAACAGCCGCAAACCATGATTGGGGCCTGTTAGCCTGGGGGTGGGATGTCTATAACCCTCCTTATCCCCAAACAGCTGTGTCTGGGGGGGGTGGGGGACAAAGGCCAGCTCTCCCTGTGTCTCCCGCAAGCTATGTCCATTCATTCCCTCCCTGCCTTGGCTGTGGTCCACCTGCCCTGGAGCACCCTCCCTCCTTCCCACTGTGCATCCAGCTCACACTCAGATCCCCGAGGCCTTACTGAAGTTCTGGTCCTTTCCTTGAAGCCCAGCAGACCAAAATCACTGATCTGTTTTCTAAGCCCACAGCTTAATAGTAACAGGTAACACTCAGCACCTTATCGTGTGCCAGGCACTGTTCTAAGTGCTTTTACGCATCTTAACTCCTTTGATCCTCGTAACAACCCTATAAGGGAGGTATTATTTTTAATCCCCATTTTACTGATGAGGAGACTGGGACGCAGGGAGATGGAAGCAACTTGCCTAAGGTCACACAGCTAGTGAGCAGCAGAGCTAGGATTTGAACCTGGAAGTCTGGCGTTAGCGTCTACTGTCTTAATCACTCCATCAATCACTCAATTCCAACCTGTCTGATAATGTTGGATGTTAGATTGTGTCAGTTAATTTCTAGGCCCTATTATTTTAGCCAAGGGGGCCTCCCACAAACACACTCAGTACTGCCAAGTTTCTGAGCCCATCAAGACCAAGGCAGCTCATAGCAGGGATCCTGGCCCGCTGCCCAGCTCTTCCCCTGGGGATTGGCCCTGATTCTGTATCCCCAGCTACTGGCTGGGATCCTATCAAGATGAACCTCTCACCTGGGACCACCATGCTGCATCCTGGCTGACTTTGAGTACCACCAGTTTATGGGATCCCAGACAGAGCACACACCAGTCACAGGACCAGACCCTCTTAATGGTGAGACAACACGGGGTCTCCACTTTCCCTCACACTGGATTGCTCCCTACTCATGCTTTCCCCAGCTTCCCCCCACCTCCCTATAAGCCCCTACTTCCACATGGGCTCAGCTAAATCATAACCAGTTTAAATATCCCACAAGGGAGGGTAGGGCCATCGTCTGCCTCTGACCACAAAGGTGCAGATCAGAAGTCAGCACCCTGCACAGCTAACCGACTGGTTGTAGCTCTTTAAAAGCAAGCAGAGGGCGGGTGTGGTGGCTCACGCCTGTAATCCTAGCACTCTGGGAGGCCAAGGCAGGAGGATCACTTGAGCTCAGGAGTTCGAGACCAGCCTGAGCAAGAGCGAGACCCCATCTCTACTAAAAATAGAAAAATTAGCCATGCATGGTGGTGCGCATGCCTGTAGTCCCAGCTACTTGGGAAACTGAGGCAAGAGAATCATTTGAGACCAGGAGTTCAAGACCAGCCTGGGCAACATAGCAAGACCCCATCTCTAAGAAAAAAATTAATTAAAAAATTTTTTTAATTTAAAAACACAAATTTTTTAAATTAAAAATAAATAAATAAAAGCAAGCTGGTAAGTGAAATATAATTAAAGTGGACACTTCTTCCTCAAGGCCCTTGGAAAATTAATCAGGGAATCTGCTGGATCCTCTCCTCGTCGGGACCTTGTATTTGCCATCCCCTAACCACTCTGACTGCGCAGGTAGTGAGACAGAGTCCACAGCAGTGTGACCCAGGGAAACGTAAAGGGGAATGACCCCCTAGACAGAGTTTGAGCCTGTGTGGGGGAAAGCAATGAAGAGAGAGAGTGACTACGTCTCGCACTGGCTGCCTACGGAGCACACCAATTCAGCATTTCTCAAGGAGGTGATAAGTGAAATTGGTAATTTCTTCCTTGGCTCACACATTGGTTCCAGGGACATAATCTCAATTCAGAGTTTCCAAAGGAAGCTTTGCCAGAAATACTGCCAATTCTGCTACCCAAGGCTTTTCTGAGAACGCAGGCAGCTTATGGCCACTGCGTGAACATGGGCTTCAGAAGACTAAGTTGGTTCCAGACAGCCAAGAAACACATGCATATATTAATTAGGCGGTATTGTTTTGAGTAACCTAGATACTAAAATGGTTTTTCTCCAAAGCATGTTCCAGTGGACAGTAAGAAATATGATAAAGAAAAAGTTGTAATCAAGTAAACTCGGAAAATACAGAGTCACACGAAGCCAAACAGGCTGCTTTCCTGCAGGACGCCCCAGAGGCCTTCAATGTGGGCCTTGGAACCTGCAGCAGGAGAAGCCCATGGTAGGTGGCTTTTTCCTAACTTTTTGGACACCAATCTCTCCTCTATCCACCCCAATGTTTTCCCCTCAGAGGATCCCATGAACTTTGTTGCCGATAACAGTACTGTTTTGATGTTAACAAAATGCAAAATGATCAAAGCACCGTACCTCTGTGAAAGGCAGGCTGTTGGAACTCCATTGGAATAGGCAGTAACTGCGGATGGCAGATAGAACCACCAGACGCAAAGGCCCATAGGGAACTTTACCATGGATGGATCAGGCCGACACCAACTGAACCCACCCATCAATCCTAACATCACAAAAAGAGAGGCAACAAGGCAGGAGGTGCCTCCAGATGGGATGCAATGGGAAGTTCTCAGCACCTCCTATGAGATAGTCACCAAAAAATTCCTACCTGGTTATGCCTCCAGAGCTAGCTGCTGTCTGTAGGGAACAGGGGGGAAGTGGAACATATTCAACAACTCCATGGGGATACATTCAACAAAACCCAAAGAACAAATGACTGGATTTCTTTAACAATTAAATGACAAGAAATGGAGAGAAAAAAAAAGATGAAGGGCAAATAGTCAGATTTAAAAAGATTTACAAGGCCAGGCGCGGTGGCTCACGCCTGTAATCCTAGCACCCTGGGAGGCCAAGGCGGGAGGATGGCTTTGAGGTCAGGAGTTCAAGACCAGCTTGAGCAAGAGTGAGACTCTGCCTCTACTAAAAATAGAAAGAAATTAGCTGGACAACTAAAAATATATAGAAAAATTAGCCAGCATGGTGGCACATCCCTGTAGTCCCAGCTACTCGGGAGGCTGAGGCAGTAAGATTGCTTGAGCCCAGGAATTTGAGGTTGCTGTGAGCTAGGCTGATGCTGCTATGGCACTCTAGCCCAGGCAACAGAGTCTCAAAAAAAAAAAAAAAAAAGATTTACAAGACCTATCAACCAAATGCAATATTTGGATCCTGATTTAAACAAATCAATTATTTTTTTTAAAAGGCATTAATGATACAACCAGGGAAATGATGACTGACTGGACTCTTAATGATTTTTTAAAATTACTGTTAAATTTTTAGGTGTGATAATGCAAAAAGGTAATGCAAAAAGGAAAAGATTTTATTTTTAGAGATATACACTGAAGCATTCATGGATGAAAAGATATGATGGGGATTTGCCTTAAAATAATTCAGTGTAAGGAAGGGGAGGAAAACGGATGGCAGTATAGAAGAAATGAGATTAGTCTTGAATTCATAATTGCTTGGAGCTGGGTGTTCTATCTAATTTTGTATTAAGTTTGAAAATGTTCATAATAAGGAATTAAAAAAATACTCCTGCTCTAGTCAGCAAGCCAAAACTTTTTTAAAAGGCAGGGAATTTTTATTTAAAAAAAATTAAAAGTAAAAAAATACATTGCTGAATAGCAGTATGTAGAGAAATACCCAAAGTCTTGGAGGGACTTAATTTTCTAATAATCCAACCTCTTAGAGACATAGGATATTAAATTGGACCTAAAGATTATAAGATCAGGATTTTTATATTTGCTTTCCATCTTTTCTGCCATATTTTAGAAAAGAAAATATCATTCTTTGGGGGGCAGATATTAAGTGTCTTTTATAATTGAAAAGCTAACAAATCATCCAGTTACATTTCTCCCCAAAAAACCCACAAGCTGGGAAGTAACTGGGTCTCTAGGCAATATATTCAAAGTGAAGAAAATTAAAAATACAAAAAAACAAGTCCTCAGATCCAACTGGGGGAGCCCTACTACGTACAGGCTAATCAATACCAGTGGTGCCCCTTGACTATAGGAGGCTGAAAGACATTCCCATGACCCCACTTAGAATGTTTACTTCAAGCAGCCTTTCTCCTGTTTCCAATTCATGAATTAAGATAATATTTCTGCACATATGGAAATAACATTCGTCGGAAATCAAGCAGCTGGGAGGTGGGAGGAGGGGATGGGTAAATTCTCACCCAGTGGGTACAATGCACACTCTCTGGGGGATGGGCACACTTAACTTTGACTCAAACAGTACAAAAGCAATTTACATAACCAAAACATTTGCTCCCCCATAATATTCTGAAACTTAAAAAAAGACAACATTTCTGAACTAGAATTTGTTCATTCTATTTCAGAAAACTTTTTGCAAGTTGTTTTATATACAATGCCAACTTTTAAAAGGTCACTAAAGTTAACTGGACAATAAACTAGGCAGAAATTGCTTTACAAAAAAGAGGGGAAGCCCAAAATGCCACTTTCTATAGAGAACAGTTCAGTTTTATTCAGAGCAAAGAAAAAAGAAACTTCTGATGGTACCAGAAGAAAGTCAGCCATAGGTTTGGAATCTGCACTCAGACTACACATGCAGTGAGGATGATCCTGCTAATACAATTGATTTGGTGTTGCATTTGTCTACCGTTTGTCTAATATTAATAAGTATAAACAGAGCAGGGCTACTAGTATTTGGAACAATCCTTAGGGTTACAGTGTCAGGCACAACATTTCACTTCTCTTCACACCACTGGTTCTCTTCGCCTACCTGGGCTTCCTCCTCTTCGGTAAAGAGTTTTCCCTTTGACCACATTGGCAACAGTCTTGCATGTGACAACTAGCGAACCTTTGATGCCTAAGTAGTTTGCAGCCAGAATACGTTTGAAAAGAGCTCCTTGGTCAACTTTCAGGAATTCTTGGTTCCAAACAGGGATATTCTCTGCTTTTCTTTGTTCTCATCATCCTTGGGAGGAGAAGCATCATCCTTGTGGTGGGCTCACCACTGAATGACAATTTTTAAATATTGCTGTATTAACATTTGTAGAGGAACTGGGTCATCATCTCCTTCATCATCCATTCCCAAATCTTCCAACATGGTCTTGATAGTCACAGAATGTTTGGCAATTTCCATGTCAACTTCAAACATCTCGTGGTCAGAACTCTGCAACTTAATTAAAGACATGGTGTTCCATCTCAAAGAGATGGCCGTCCAGCCTCTGACAAGAGCTGGGCCTCATAGTGCAAGAAGAGAAAGATGATCGCTCTTATCTATGGCTTTGACAAAACAGAAAAAGAAGAAGAAGAAGAGAAAGGCAGAGAATAAGGCCATTCAAAAATACCATTCCTATAAAGCAGAATGGCGATCTCCTTTAGAGTCAAGGAAAGTAAAAATAAAAGCTAACGTTTTCTGAGTACTTACTGTGTGCGGTGTATTGTGTTTTGCATGTATTAATCTCTTGTTCAAAATCCTCTAATAGCTTCCATGCATCTCAGAGTGAAATGCAAATTCTTCAACCATAGTCTGTGATGTTCAGTATGATTTGGTACATGGCACTGCTCTCCCCTCCTACTGCACTGGTCTCTGCACTGAAATAGTTGGTACTAGGGCTGGGCCCTGCAGCCGAGCTCACAGCAACCTCAAACTCCTGGGCTTAAGCAATCCTTCTGCCTCAGCCTCCCGAGTAGCTGGGACTACAGGTATGTGCCACCATGCCTGGCTAATTTTTTTCTATATATATTTTTAGCTGTCCAGATCATTTCTTTCTATTTTTAGTAGAGACGGGGTCTTGCTCTTGCTCAGGCTGGTCCTGACCTTGAGCGATCCTCCCACCTCGGCCTCCCAGAGTGTTAGGATTACAGGCGTGAGCCACCGCACCCGGCCTTTTCCCATGTGTCTTTGGATGCTGGAATTATGTAGTTCCATGGTGGCTAAGATCCTCAGGGATTAGCTGGATCTAGTTAAACTGGCTAAGATGTGTTCAGGACAGCTGATTGCCTTGCAGTGAGAGAAGGTCTATTCCAACCCAAGGGAGGGACAACTGGAGGAACTGGCCTAGAGCCCTGATTGAGGCTGGGACGACTGTTCTTTTCTTGGGAAGAGGGAGATTAGATGAAGGTCCAAATGAGGGGTGGCAGTATCCGTTAGAAATAAACTTGGAAGCAATGACAGAGCTAGATGGAGTGTTTGGGGTTGTAAGAGTGTTGTTGAGTCAGACTCTACAGATGGTTTGAGGATCCCAAATTAATTCATTTTCAGGGAGAGCTGGACGAGACACAGATGGATAGAAATTCTGAGTGGCTAACATCCCCCTAAGCAATATACTGGAGGAGGAGAAATGGGCTCCGAAAGCTGTCTCATATATTTTGAAGAATTTCACTGTGTTGAAGTCAAATAAAATACAGAGAGGAATCTCTGAAGTTAAAACATTTTATTTAGGAAGAAAGGATTGCAATTTGGGGCATATGTGCAGACTGGGTGGTCTTGGGTATGCCTAAAGAGCAAAGAGAAGATTAGAGGTTTTATTTTAAAAAGAGAGAGAAATATTATGCAGTGTTTTTTGAGAAAGTTTATTGGCACTGGTAAGGTTTTCGGAAGCTGGCAAGTTTTGATTGGTAAGTGACAGCAATAGGGAAAACTAGTCTTAGGAGGTTGTTCCAGCAGCTGTTAAATAAACCTGGTTTCAGGTTACAGCAGGCATTTTCAGCAGCCAGGCTCTCAGAACTTACATTCTTGGAGCAATGCTATGTGTCCTAAGTGCTTTTTCCTTTTGGCCTCTCAACTCTGTTCTAGTTGGGTGTGACAAAAATGACCCAATTTGTATGATCAACTTTTACAACTGTTACCCAAGATGACCTCTTGAATTACTCTTCGGGTTTGCTGTTGGAAGGAATCTTGAGTTTTCTCCAAAGGAATCCAGGTAGCTAAGACTCTCCTTTGGAACTCAGACCACATAAGTGACCATACTCAGAAGCGCGTTGGACACACTTGCCTCCTAAAAGAAGCGCTACTGGTATTGGGGATGAGGTACCAGCGTAGACCTGGAGACTGCAACTGTAATGTCCTGGACTTTGTGTGCTACGCTTCAGCCTGAAAACTGCAACAGAGCTGAGTCTCCGTAGGTAACAGGAGAAAGTAGTGAGCTACTTGCTTCAGAGGCAGCACGGCTGAAGTAATAAAACTATGAGAGGGGACTCATGTCTCACCTTATCAACTGCTCACTTCCTAAAAATCTGCACAACAAAATAACTTGTGAATGATCCAAATGTTTAAATCAACTAGGTAACCCTGCTGATTAAAAGATTCTTACAGGAAATACTCTGGTAAAGTAAACAATTCCTCATTTATAGTTTCGAAAATGAAGCACATTTCTACACTTCCCGTTTCCACATAGCAAGTAATCTGTTTACATAAGCCAGTTTCTGATCTGTAAGCCACGGTGCTGAATGTCAGTGTCAGTTATGCCAAATAATCGTCTCTTGGCTGGGAAAAGATTTTCCGGCAGGCCCTCAAAGACAAGGACAGATGGCACTCCACTGGGGGTACTTTTTGTTTTCACAAATATTGACACTTTTGCGGGAAACAGATCCAGATCCTGTTTCTTCCTAACTCATCTCGACAATCCCAAAGGTTTGAAGAGATATAGTTCACTAGAATTGGGGAAATGCACTTACCACTGAATTGTAAAAAGACATACATCATGGAGAGTAATGTTCACAGTGAATTGGTGCTTATAAAAGTCACAAAGTAGTAAATAATACTGGGACACTGTGATCACAAAGCACTTTCAGACCGAAATGAGACAGGATATAAAGGTAGGGAGGAGAAAACAGAAGAAAAATGCTCTCCAAAAAAGTTCAAATTACTATGCGAAACTGTCTTTGAAAGATCCTTTCTAATCTAGGTGTTAGTAACAGCAAGGTTATGTTAGTTTTACTCAGATAATCAGGGAATATTTACTGCAATTCAAAATTAGGATATACCTGTTTTTAAAAAGTACTGAGAGTCACCATATACTATCTTTTCTGGGAAGCAGTTGGCAGAATATATCAAACCCTCCCCCAAAAGTTTATATTCTTTGACTCAGAAATTTTGGGAAGTTTACACTCTATAAAAATCAGATATATACTCAAAAATATGTATAAGCAAAATTTGACACAGAGTGGTTTATAATAGCAAAACTTTGATAATCTAAACATTTATTGGTAGCAATTTGTTTAGCTAAATCAACATACACACATGGGGTACTTTGCAGCCTATAAAGAGAACAAAGTGGAACTAAATGTGTTTATGTGGAAGATGAACTCAATATAAGTGGTTTTTAAAAAGCAGTTACTAAAAGCAATCAGATACAAAAGCAAACTATTTTTATAAAAATTACACAATTCATATGTTAGTATAGAAATTTATTTAAAAAAATAATACATATGCATATGTTTCTATTACACAGAAAAAAGTTACCTTTGGGTGGTAGAATTCTAGGTGATTTTAAGTTCTTGTTTCCTTTCTGTGGGGTCTGTTGTCTTACAATGAGCGTATATTACTTCTATAATCAGGGAGAAAACTAAAGTTATTTGCAGTTTGTAAAAAGTAAGTCACAGATAACTTTTAATCAGCTTCTCGTATAAAAGCCTGAGGTAGTGCTTTTCTGGGGATCTGCTGCAGGTGGGAGGAAAGGATAAAATAAGGATCAGCACAGATCGGGCCTGGAAGGCAGGACAGGGACAGAGTACAGGATTCAGGTGGGCTCCTCAGACAAGCCACTGCCCATCTGAGCCAGACCTCCCCGTGTCACTCGCTCCACTGTGAGGACTGGTGCTGCCCCTGGAGTGCCAGGATCTGAACTCTCCGCTTCAGCAACGCTCCCTCCCACGCCTTTGCTCTGAAACCGTCTCAAAACTCAGGACCCAGCGAGCCCCGTTTTTACCCAAGGCAAGAAGAGCTCCTTTTCCCCCCACCTTTATTGAGGTATAATTGACAAATAAAAATTATATATATTCAGGGTGCACAATGTGATGATTTGACATATGAATACATTGTGAAATGATTACCACATCAAATTAATGAACATACCCACCACCACAGTTAGTTACCACTTGGGTGTGTGTATGCGTATGTGTGTGTGTTGCGGTGAGGACACTTAAAATCTACTCTCTCTGCAAATTTCAAGTAAATGACACAATATTATTAACGACTGTCGCCATGTTGTACATTAGATCCCCAGAACTCACTCATCCTATAACAAAATTTGTTCGCTTTAACCAACATCTCCCCATTCCCCCCACCTCCCAGCCCCTGGCAACCACGGCTCCACTCTCGGCTTGTGTGAGTTTGACTTTTTTCTTTAGATTCCACACGTAAGTGAGATCACACAGTATCTGTCTTTCTGTGTCTGGCTTATTTCACTTGGCATGACATCCTCCAGATTCACCCATGCTGTGGCAAATAACAGGATTTCCTTCTTTTTATGGCTGAATAATAATCTATAAAAATAGTTCTTATATAATAACCAGAACAAAAAAAAAGGGACACAAAATAAAAAACAAATCTCTATCAGTTTCTCTGGAATGCCATAACAAATGACCACAAACTTGGAGGTTTAAGACAAAAGAGATATATTCTCTCTCGGTTCTGGGGCCCAGAGGTCTGAAATTAAGGTGCCGGCAGGGCCGTGCTCCGTCTGAAGGTTCCAGGGAAGGACACTTCCCCGGCTCCGCTCACTCCTGGCCTTCCTGGGCCGTGGCAGCATCACTCCAATCTCTGCCTCCGTCTTCACGGCATCCACTTTGCTGTGTCTTCGTGTGTCCTTTTCTGCCTCTTATAAGGCACTTTCAGTAGATTTCAGGCCTCATCTCGAGTCTTACCTTAGTTACATCTGCAAAGACCCTATTTCCAAATAAGGTCACATTGTGAGGTTGAAGTGGATGTGAATTTTGGGGGAACACTATTCAACCCAGTGCAATATCATAGACACATTTATTCAGCACACTAAAACTTAACTAGTATTTACCTTTCTAGAAGGTAAGTAGAAGGCAGACAGAGGTTAGAGGGGCTCTGAAGTGGACATAGACAGCTGAGGAACCCACCTTCTAGCAATCAGAAAGCTGCTGCCTAGTTAAGATCAGGTAGAGATCCCAGAACGCAGGACAATAAAACCAGGAATTAGAGAAAACCAACATAGGCAAAGAAACAGTTGAAAAGGAGTTGTTTGATGTGAATTAGTAAAGAGAACATTATAGCTGCTACCAAAAAATACAAACTTGCTTAAGGGAGATGATTAAACAAATAAGAAAATTCAAGTGCTAAACTAATGGTAGTTCAGGCAATAAAAAACCATCAACTTTATACTTTATTAAATAATGATCAGGGCCATTGGCTTCAAAACTAAAGTTTCTTCTAGCAAAGGAGCAATAAATTTGGCCTCTGCAAACCATGCTTGTATTAATTCCCAATTATGGGTACTTGGATTTGCTACTTTGTGGATAATTAGTGACTTTGCCTACAATCCAATTTACTCATGTGCTACTGTCTTACAGTCAAGTAGTGTGAAGTTAGGGAATACAGATCAATATGAGTGTTAGACTTTCACAATGTCATCAGGCAGGCGCATGTACTGACAAAAAAGTGAGATAATCCTGAAGTCAGAGAGATGCCTTTTAGAATCTTCTTCCAGATGGAGACTTAACCAAGAGTAGAGTGTGCTATATTTTGCTTTCTTTTCCAAAGCCACGTGGTGATGCTTTGAGGGCTGAAAGACACATAGCTGAGCAAAAACACTAAAGTTTGGTCATAATCTAACATAATTCCTCAGTTGTTTTCAGTGACTTCAGAGACCCTCAGGGTGAGAGGGGAACTTAGAAACCTGTCTGGTTCAAGCCCTCACTGTGCAGGTGGCAGGCCCTGAGGTCCAGAGATGTAGGCATCCTTTCTCAAATGACTTGCTTGGGCCAAACTAGGATTAGACCCAGAAGTCCCTAGCTCTTTCTGTGATATGTGCCACCTACTCTGACCATTCTCACCAGGCAGCAATTCCTAAACATCAACACTGTTCAGGGTAAAGTGCTTCTCTACCATGAACAAGCCACTCTAGTATATTAATTCACTATGAGTGGCTAAAAGAATATTCCTAGTCAAAAAGAGTGAGATACTCAATAGTTGCTGAATAAGTGATTTTTGAATGAATGGCATACAGAATAAAGCCAAGAGACAGTGGCTCACCAAGTGTGACAAAAACAGCTATCTATGCTCTCCTCTTGGTCTTGGCACAGTTAGGTCCAACTTGCAGCCTCCCTTGCAGCTAGGTATGGCCACACAGCCGGGCTCTGGCCAACGGAGTATGAGTGGAGTTCATGAGCACCACTTCCAGGCCTGGCCCATAGAATCTCCCCATGCTTCTTCTTCTCTTGCTCCATCCACCAGCTGAACGGAGAGGACTCTGAGGATCTAGAAGAGGACAGAGACACAGTAAGGAAAGAGTCTGTGTCCTCAAATGACCTTAAGAGCATAGACTTCCTTTGTCTCACACCCTTTTTGTGAAGTGTAAAATAAGCAAGAGATAAGCTTTCATTGGGTTAAGCCACTGAGATTCAGGGGTTGTTAGTTGCAGTGATTAGTCCACCCTGACTAGCATAGTAGATTTCATGTGAGTGGTTAAACAGAACCAGGCCCAGAATCATTTCTGGGTCCAGCACTTTGGATCTGACAGACAGGACGACAGCTGGCAAAGATAGTTCCCCTTTTCTCCCAAATGTGTATGCTGTAAACTCGCAGACTTCGTAGTCCCTGTTGATCAGCTTGACTCCAACGTCCCCTAAACCCTCCTCTTTCTAATTCCTTTATTGTCCTCTGCAACTCCTTTACACACACACATACACACACACACACACACACACACACGGCAACTACTGACTCTGGACCCTGAACCTGAATGTAAGAATTCTAATTCACACCACAGAGACTAGGTGGGAGGCAGCAAGCCTATTTAGCCTGTGATTTCTCTGGCATAGGCCTGGCCTTAAACAAACATATTTCTTGCATGAGGAGTTCAGTCTCCTAAGTCAGTGGTGAGCATTCCACCCTGTGCACATTCTGCTTCCCTAATAAGACTGCAAGCTCTTGCCTTGACTGTCTTTGTATCCCAGTGGCTGTCACCAACGGGTGCTTTATGTATGTCATTAATGGTAAATGAAGTTGGCATGGATCAATAGGAACCAAAATTGTGCAGGAATCCCCAGAGCCAAGCAACGAGATAAAGGGCTGTAAATACAGAGTTGGTTGTTTTTCGTTTCTGAAAGATCAAGAAAGAGGGATCATGCAGACGGACAAAACCAATACTTCATTTCTTCTGAAACTTTGCAGGAAAGAAAAGAAGATTTTAGCCGATTTTACACTTTCAAAAGCTGTGGGAAGAATGTATTGATTGAAGAAGGGCATTCCCTCTTGCAGGAAGAGGAGGATGAGTAATGCAACAAAACATTAATGCAAGCAAAGCAGTGCGGAGGAGAGGTGGACCGCAGTGGGAAGTTGACGGATTGTGGGTTTAAATTCTGGCTCTGCAATCTACTGAAGGGCATGTTTTGGGGCAGAGAGTGGCATGTCCCTGAGCCTCAGTGTCTTCCTCTAGACAGTATAAAATGGAGGTAATACCTACTTCATAGAGTGGCTGTGAGGGGTAAATGCAGGAAAAGGGCCCAGCACAGAGCAGGGGTTAGTACACTGGAGCTGCTATGTATTGTGAATGCTACATGTGAGTACGCAGATGGTGATCATCATCATCATCACAATGTCCAAAGCAACTTTAAAGTCAAATTTGCAGAAGATTATAGACTAAGAAGAAAGCAGCATAAACTTATCCTCTTTATTAAGTATCTGTTGATTCATCATCACCGAGATTGGTATTACACAACAAATTAGGCCATTCATAAGCCTATTCTGTTTTGCGGAAGCTTTTGGCAAAATGTCTTAATGATTACAGACTCTTTTAAGTTCTAGTGACTATGCCTGTTTTGAACTAGCTATACTTAATTCTTCCTCCTAGATAATACAGATTATATCTTAATTTATGTCTTGGACTTTAATAAGCTATTTTGCTTAATTACTAGGATTTCTAGCACAAATTTAAATTTCCTATGGCTAATATTAACAGGTACTTTCTAAAAGAAGGATGCCAAGATCTTTGAATAAACTTTCTACCCCCGTCTCTCTGTCTACCTCCTCTTTAAGGCCAATAACTCTTAGATTTGCTCTTTTGAGGCTATTTTCTAGATCTTGTGGGCACGCTTCATTCTTATTTATTCTTTTTTCTTTTTTTCTCTTCTGACTTGTGTATTTTCAAATAGTCTGTCTTCAGGCTCACTAATTCTCTTTTCTGCTTGGTCAATTCTGCTACTGAGAGACTCGGATGCATTTCTCAGTCTGTCAATTGAATTCTTAAGCTCTAAGATTTCTGCTTGATTTTTTTTAAATTTCAATCTCTGTTAAATTTCTCTAATAGGCTTCTGAAATCCTTCTCTGTGTTGTCTTGAAGTTCATTGAGCTTCCTCAGAACAGCTATTTTGAATTGTCTGAAAGGTCACCTATCTCCATCACTCTGGATGGATGCCAAGATCTTGACCTGTTTTCTTTCTTGCTGATTTTGGATAGATGCTATGATATTGTGATATAATAAGAAATGTATATAACTGGCCTTCATCCCTAGCTCCTGCGAAGAGCTCCTAAAACCTTTATAACTTCCTAAGTAAGAAGAATGACAGGAGCATCTTTTGTTATGTTTGGTTTATGTCACTGGCTCCCCTCCTGAAATAGCTCTGGACGAATACAGGTGCAGGGAGCATCCTTTGTTATTCATGACAAGCCCCTGTCAACCACACCTGAGCTTATTTATGTTAATGAGGTGACTTTTGGCCTGCCCCTAAGGATGCGGTGCTGGTTGCCAGGAGAACCAACTATGTGATTAAGGGTTGGAACTTTCAGCCCCACACCGTCCCCTACACCCCACCTCCAATCTCAGGGGAGGGGAAAGAGACTAGTGATGTAATCCATCATGCCTACATAATGAAGCCTTCATAAAAAAAACAAAAGGACAAGGTTTGGCGAGCTTCTGGGCTGCTGAACAGGTGGAGGTGCTGGGAGGGTGGTACACCTGGGGAGGGCAGGGAAGCTACGTGCCCCTCTCCCATACGTTGCCCTGTGCATCTCTTCTACTTATTGTATCCTTTATAATAGATAGACAAACATGAGTAAATGTTTCCCTGAGTTTTTTGTGCCATTCTAGTAAATTATCAAATCCGAGGAGGGGGTCATGAGAACCCCCAATTTACAGCCCATCAGTCAGATGTTTGGGAGGCACAGACCTGAGATGGGGGGAGTCTTGTGAGACTGAGCGAGCCTCAACCTGTGGGGTCTGCTAACTCCAGGTAGATGGTGTCAGAATTGAATGGACTTGATGGACACCTGGTTGGTGGCCACAGAGAACTGGAGAATTGCTTGGTGTGGAAAACCCACACATTGGTTGTCAGAAGTGGTGTGTGAGAACACAGAGAAGAGAAAAAGGTTTTCCTATTTTGGCCAGGCACAGTGGCTCATGCCTGTAATCCAGGAGTTCGAGACCAGCCTGAGCAACATATCGAGACTGAGTCTTTACAAAATAAATTTGAAAAATTAGTTGTGCATGGTGGTGAGCTGTAGTCCCAGCTACTTGGGAGGCTGAAGCAGAGGGATTGCTTGAGCCCAGGAGTTTGAGGCTGCAGTGAGCTATGATGATGCCACTGCACTCCAGCTTGGGCAACAACAACAAAAAAAGTTTTTAGATGTTTACAAGAAATTGCCATGGTGTGCTCACCTCACACCAGCCAGGGGTAACTATGTTTTTGTGGTAACTATGGTTCATGGCAAGTTATAATGTTACATTTAAAGAGTTAAGCCAGATAATTGCATCTAGGGACCAGAATGTACTACTGTAATGTCATTTTATAGTTATAAATTATTCATTACACAACTGCAGTTGCATTTTTAGTTTTTCCTTCAACTTGTCTGATGTCCACCTCTAACACAGGGTATATTAGTTATCTAGAACTATGTAACAAATTGCCCCAAAATGTAGTGACTTGAAACAACATTTATTATCTTAGATTCATTTCTGGGTCAGTGAAGATACATCCTCTGGCTCAGGGTCTTTCCCAAAAGCTGCAATCAGGGATTCAGCTAGGGCTACAGTTATCTCAAGCCTCACCTAGGGAAGGATCTGCTTCTGAGTTTACTCAAGTGGCTGTTGGCAGGCCTTGGCACCTCACTGGCTGTTGGCCAGGGACACCGGTTCCTTGCCACATAAGCATCTGTGTAGGACTACTCACAACATGACAGCTTCCTTCTCCCAGAGTGAGGGCTCCAAGAGGAAGAGTAAGAAAGATGGAGAGAGAGGTAAGCATGACAAAAGCCACTCCATCTTTTTGTAACCTAATCTCAAAAATGACATCCCATTATTTTTGCCATATTCTATTTGTTAGAAGCAAGCCACCAGATCCGGCCTACACTCAAGGGAAAGGGAGGAAGTCATCGTACAAGCCGCCCACCTACCAAGGATACCATTTAAGGCGGTGCTTCTCCAACTAACTCTGATGCAGGACCAACTTTTTTTTTTTTTTTTTAATTTTCAATTTGTTGCAAGTTAGTACTTTTGTGAAATAAAATAGAAATCCATTTCTAGAAAAATAAAATTACAAAGGCATAAAAAAGAAACAACCCCACAGATGATGTGCTGGATGTTGCAGCGATGTCAAATTGCTATAAAAATTTCTAAACACTCTCAATTCTGTTACCTCATCTGGATCAGAAACAAATAGTTTGCACACTGGCACCAGCTTCAGACCATTCTTCGAATAGTACAGATGTAAGGATTTCATAATTGTAGGTTCTTACAAGACAATGGTTTGGACTTTTCACTTGGCTATTCCTGGATGGAGGGGTTCTAGACATAAAACTAAATATTATAGAAATCTTTCCTTCTAATGTCTGTTCTCTCTATCCTCCTAAAATGGGACCTTTTGCTGTGATTAAGGTCAAGGTATGCAGGACTGATTATGAGTCTCTTGTGTGGCCTTTTACGTGTCCTCCTTTCCACCAGTCTGGAAGTTACAGAGTTAAAGCCACACTTTTGAAGTGTGCAGTCTGACAGGTTCTATATAGTTATAGTTCACACTGTAAAATGGTGAGGGGTCAGCCCACTCCCCAACTCATGTTAGAAAAGAAGTTTGAATGTTCTTCCTGTTCCTAGTCTACTGAGACCCCTCAAACACATCTCAACTTTGATTTCCTCAATGTAACTGAAAAAAACATTTTCTGAGCATCATCTGTGTGATTCTGGAAGATTCTGGAAGGCATCCCCTTGAAGAAGGTGTCACCTCTGCTCTCAACTGGTTTATTGTACTTCCTATATAGACCTCGAAGTAATTTACATATCAATATTTGGTGTTTTTTTTTTTTTTTTTTTTTTGCCTACAACATCCAGTATTCCCAGGCAGTCTCCCATCCGAGTACTAACCAGGCCCAACCCTGCTTGGCTTCCAAGATCAGATCCATCTCAATGTTTTGGCATTTGAGTATATTCTCTCTCTTATTTCAAAGCATTTCACAACTTTATACTTACTCTCCCTGAGGAAACCATAAACATACTGAACAAAAGTACTCCATTTCATATACTTCATGCCTCCAGCACAGTATGTAGCAGTTAGTAGGTCCTCAGTAAAAACCTGAATGCAGCAGGCATTTACTGAGCCAAATCACCGAGTCCCCTGTTCAGAGACTAAGTGCTGTGAACAGGGCTTCTGTCCCAGATTTTGCTAACCCGGCAATCACCTCTCTTCATCCTCTTTACCATCTTTAGCCCATTCCATCCTCCAAGGCCTAAAGCAAAAGCAACTTTACGAAATCTGCTTCTTCTTAGATACATAAATGTATGGTGGTCAAACTTAATAATGTGCCCTGGCCCCAACAGGCAAACTGAAATCTCTTATCACACCAGCCCCAGGAGAGAGAAGAGAAAACCAGGTAGAAGAAGGGGTTTTTTAAAATAACTCTTGCTCAACTTCTTACACAATTGCCAAGCCTCAACTGGGCATCCCCCCAATGAAGCGAGTGAGGGTTAGTAAAACCTACATTTGCAAGGCCCAGTGCTGGGTACTGTGCAGGCACAAAGGTGAACCAAACAGGTTCCTTGCCCTCAAGAACTCATAATGGGCAAATCAGACCCATTCTCTACTACAGAACAAAGTAGAATGGGCCAAATGTTGCAATGTTGGCATATGGAGAAAGAACTGTGGGAGAACAGATGCAGGAGAGATTAAACCCAACTGGTGAAAATTCAGAGGATGTAGCTTTGGAGCGAAGCCTTGGAGGATGGGTAACACAAACAGTAGGTAACAGAGAGCACTTCCTACCCATCCAGTCCTGTGGTTAGTGGTCTACATGCATTATCTCATTTGGGGCTCACAAAAGGCTGCTGGGGAAGTACTACTGTTAGAGTCTCATTTTACAGTGAACAAACTGAGGCACAGAGAAAGTGACAGATTTGTTCAAGGTCCAAGCTGGTAAGTAGTGAAGGGGGGGATGTGAACTCATATGGGGTTAACAGTAGAGCTGGAACTCTTAGCCCTTGCTTAAGGAGCAAAGGATACAACAGGCAAGGCCTAGCAACGTGCAGAGCACGCGGGGAATACTGATAGTGAGGAGTGGGGGGGGGGGGGGGGCGTGAATACTGTTTGATCCCAATAGCCACTGTGGCATTTATATGTCAAACTCTGGACTTTACATGTAATCTCTCATCTGACCACACCACGTCCCTATTTGACAGGTGCTATCATTCCCATTTTACAGATAAGGGAACTGAGACAGAGGTTAGTAACTCATCAAAGCGGCGGGTGGTGGGCCTGGGATCTGAATCCAGGGGTCAAACTCCCCAGCCTACTGTTGCGCCACCCAACTGTCCTCACGTGGGTGGAAGCCCTTTGCAAGCTGCCAGGTACCCCGCGGCGGCTGCCCAGTAACTTTCTCCGCTGTCTACAAATCCTGTCCCATCCCACCCACCTACGGCCCCCCCTCCCCCCCCCCCCGTCCCCAACTCCCACTCCCAGCTTTCAGCTACGGTGGCCGAGCTCCGGGCCACAGGGTTGCAAGGCGGGGGGGGGGGGGGGGTCCCGGTGCCCAGAACAACTTCTGCTCCCAGAAAGCTTTGCGTTCCCCCCGCCCCGCGCGGCCCCTCCCACGGGCGCGGGCCCTGGGCGCCGTGGGCGTGTTCCCGGCAGCTGCGCCCGCGGCCGGGGGCGGGGCTTGGCCGAGGCGCGGGGCTGCGGGGCGCAGGGGCGGGAGGGCTCCGCGCTCAGGTGGCTCCTCCCTCGTTTCTCCCGATCCTGGGCCGCGCTAGGCACTGTGCCGGCTTCCGAGGGAGCGCCTTTGTGCCCGGCTCCGGGAGCCCGCGACGGCCGCTGCGCGCCAGGGTCCATTGTTTCGCTTCTCTGTCTCTTCCAGGCAGGTGCCGCAGGCGCGCGGGTCCTCACGTGCCATCGCGGCGGCTGGAGCGCTGGGACCCGCGGGCGCCAGGAGGGGCGTCCGCGGGCGCGCAGCGGGAAATGAAGCACCTGAAGCCGTGGTGGTCGGCCGGCGGCGGCCTCCTGCACCTCACCATCCTGCTGAGCTTGGCGGGGCTCCACGTGGACCTGGACCTCTACCTGCTGCTGCCGCAGCCCACCCTGCTCCGGGATGAGCTGCTGCTTCTGGGCGGCCCGGCCAGCTCCGCCCACGCGCTCAGCCCCTTCCCGGCCTCGGGAGGGTGGGGGCGCGCGGGCTGGCTGCACCCCAAGGGCCGGGAGCCGGACCCCGCAGCGGCGCCCGAGGGCCACCTGCTCCGGGAGGTGCGCGCGCTAGGGGTCCCGTTCATCCCCCGCACCCGGGTGGATGCGTGGCTGGTGCACAGCGTGGCGGCAGGGGACACGGACACGGCCCACGGGCTGCTCGGCGCCGCTGCCTCGTCGGCCGGAGGAGTAGGCGCCAGCTTGGACGGCGGCAGCCAGGCTGCTCAGGGGGGCGGCGGGGACCCGCGAGCGACTCAGAGTAGCCCCTTGGCCGCCGAGGAGGAGGAGAATGAGGAGAAGGCACCCGCGGAACCGACGGCTCAGGTGCCGGACGCTGGCGGATGCGCGAGCGAGGTAACCGCAGAGCGGGACGCGAGCGAGGTGCGGCGTCTACACCTGCCAGGAGCCCTCCAGGCTTGTGACGGACCTAGGCAGAGGGCACACCCGCCCTGTCCTTCCACTCTTAGCTCCTGGGTAGTTGTAGGTTCACAGACGATGCTGCTCCTCCTTTTTGTGAATCCAAATGAAGGCTATTGGTGCTGTCGCTATGGTTTTTAGGTTCTTGAACAAGAAGTGGGTGAAATTATCCATTTGGTTGTAGAGAACACCTTGTGTTTGATGGCTGGCAAGAGCAGTTTGGGAGTGGAGTGGGGAAAAGGGAAGGTGTTAATTTTCTTCCCCACTGTCTTCGTTCATTACCTAATGTACACTGAGATGTCTATCTCTGGAACCTGTGCCCGACCTCGAGGATACGAAGGAGGCCTTGGCCGCTGGGAGGATGTACGTTTCTCTTAAGACCTACTCTCATCGCCTAACGCAGTGACCCTCGCCCCGATTTTAACCTAACTGCAGTTCGTTTTTGCCGCTTCCCAGGATTAAGGAGCTGTGGGCAGTGTCCACTTCAAGGCCAGCCGGCAGACAGTCCCTCTGTGACCTAACCATCCCCCTCACCTAACAACTCTCCCTCCTGGAACTTGTGTAACCCCCTATTAGCATAAAGAAAACAGGTACTCTGACGGTCGCTTAGCGACTAACAAGTTCCTTTTGGTTTATGGAGGCAAGCCCTCCTCTGGCTTAATTTCTTGTTACAAAGTTTTCCAAGGTCTGTTGACTGAACTGTCTGGTGCTGCCGTGGTGCCTTAGAGTCAGTTTCTACAAAACCACCTTCCAGAGCATTTTTAAAATTCTTTCTTGGCCCAAATTAGTGTTAACAACTGGTAGTGAACAAGTGTTCCCCGGATGTTGTTTTTGTGGAGTTCAGTCTTTATGCAAAATGGGAATTGGGGCTAAACTGGTTTGTTTGCTGCTCTTCAGAATTGCCGTTTGTGTAGGCAGTTGCCGGACGAGCTTCTCCACCCTCTCCAGGAGGGGTCATTGTGTCAAAGTGCTAGGTGATTCACTGTTATGCTAATCTGATCCCTTCCTCTTCCTGGGGACCACAACTAATGGGGTGGGGGTTAGTGAGGGAGTCTTGGTGGGCTCTCTCACTGACTCCTTGGTGGAGTAGGAGGCTCTTCCCCACTTACTCATCCCATCTGGAGCCTATAGGGTCTGTCTCACCTGAATCTTCTGCCTCCTAATGAGTGCATACCTGCTGTACTTCCACCTTTCCTGCTTCTGTAACATACAGGGTTGAAACCTGGTGCTGGATGCTGTACCAGATGGCACCCTGCCCCCCTCACAGTTGAATGCCAGCCTGCTTGCAGAGTGTATGGCGACCTGGAGGGAGGGAGAGAGGAGGCTGTTTGCTCTTCAAGAACTTCCTTACCAGCATCACCTGGTTAATACCTATTTAGACAGGCAGGCTTGCCTTGGAGGTAGCTCTGGGGGCCAGGCGAAGCCAGATCACCTTGAGTTCAGCTTTCCTAGGGGAGAAAGTGAAGTTCACACAGGGCCATTCTCCTGGCGGTGCCTTCTCCGGCTGGGCTGCCATGTGTGCACCTGCTGGATCGTGGTAGCTGCTGGGATGACCTGGTTATGTTCAAACCGGCAAAGATCATATGTCAAGCACCTTACTCTTCTCCAAGCTGATTCACCGTTGTTGGTAATGCTTTTTACATCAGCCTTGTGAGGTACGCAGGCCAGGCACCCTTATATCCAGTTTGTGCTTAAGGAAAATAGAAGCCTAGCAAAGTTAGGGCACTTGGCTAAAGCCACATGTTAATTAATGCCAGAAGTGGGACCAGAACCTGAGTCTCCTTGCTTCCAGATTGGCACATTAATTAAGCACCTACACTATACACAGGCTCTCTGGACACACGTGGATCTGAGGTGGGGTGACTCAGCCCCCAACTCCCCAGGATAACTACTCTCCAATGCTAGATTGACTTTTTTTTTTTTTTTTTGAGACAGAGTCTCACTCTGTTGCCCAGGCTAGAGTGAGTGCCGTGGCGTCAGCCTAGCTCACAGCAACCTCAAACTCCTGAGCTCAAGCGATCCTCCTGTCTCAGCCTCCCGAGTAGATGGGTCTACAGGCATGTGCCACCATGCCCGGCTAATTTTTTCTATATATATTTTTAGCTGTCCATATAATTTCTTTCTATTTTTAGTAGAGATGGGGTCTCGCTCTTGCTCAGGCTGGTCTCGAACTCCTGAGCTCAAACGATCCGCCCACCTCGGCCTCCCAGAGTGCTAGGATTACAGGCGTGAACCACCGCGCCCGGCCTAGATTGACTTTTAAAAGCAGATTGTACTGTTCATAATGCAGAGGAAACACTTTGGTTACAATGACTGTGGGAGAAAATGGGCTGGGAAAACAACACCAGTCTTTGCACTCAGCCAAACCTGGGTTTGGGAGCATCACTTGCAAATGCGCCCTCCCACGGGCTACTGGAATCACTCCAAGCCTCAGTGTCTCATATGTCAGGTGGGAGAGTATTGTTTGCCCCAGAGGGGAGTTGTGCTAATTAAATGGGGGAGGCCAGCACAGGGCCTGGATTATAGCTGCTCCATCCTCAACCTACCCACCTTCACTTGTCCCCACTCATTTTATCCTTTTGGCTTGTTTGTATGTCTGGCTTTGGCTGTTAAGAGAGTGAGGTGTGTTGGAGTCAGACTGCCTGGTTTTGAAGCGCGGGGCTCTGCCACTTGTAGGTCTGTTACCTTGGACAAGTTGCTTGGCCTGTGCTTCATCTGCACAATGGGAATATTAAAAGGTGCCTACCTTATAGGGTTGATATGAGAATTGAAAAGTGTGTCTTAAGTGCTTAGTAAATGTTAGCTACTATTAATTTTGAAGAGAGGGAGTGCTTTGCCTCAGAGAAACATCATAGGTCTTTTTTTTGGGGGGGGGGAATTGTTTGTTTGTTTGTTTGTTTGTTTTAATAGATCGTTCCAGTAGCCTACATTTGAGTTGTAGGCGATTCTGGTTTTGTAGTATAATTTTCCATATTTTTGTACATGTGCAAAATTATTTTACAGTAGGGGATTTTCCACGTGTCAAAAGAAGTCTGGCTTTGGTTTCACTTCTTAGTGGGGCCCATCAGACTCCGGAGTTCCCCAGGGCCGGCATGCTTCCCTTCCTAACCACAGCCATTCACTTACAACCAAGGAAGCACGTTTTCTTCAGAGTAACACTAAGTGTGTGTGCGGGCTAAACAAAGAAATGGACAGCTTTTGTAGAATGGAACGTGCATACATATTTGAAGTTGTGGCAGCTCCCCACAGACAGCTTCAGTATTTAGAGAGCTGTTGCCACTTTGGAACTGAGAAAGCCTCTAGTCCTCTTGATGTAGTTTCAAGCTCCGTGACAGCCACCCTCTGCTGGGTGAGGGGACCAGGAGGGCCTCCTGAGTTACTGCTCATTTGGCTTGTTTCTTCAGGTGACAGAGAGAATCTGACACAGTCAATATTTAATTCTAAGAGTAAAGGGAAAAGAAAGAAGGTCCCTGATTGTTAAAGTAAAATTATTTTTCATTTCAAAATCAGAGATAGCCCCTAATGCCTGGGCTATTGCACGGAGATGAAATTTCAGACACTACCTGTTTGATATAGAAATAGTCTTATTACATACATTGCAGTATGGCAGAGTTTCACAGAAGGATTTTCATTTTGCTTACTAAAGGATGTTGTAAAGATACACTTATAGTCTTCGTATGGGAAAGGGTGGCCTAAGTCATTGTATTAGTTTGCTAGGGCTGCCATAACCAAATGCCACAGACTGGGTGGCTTAAACAGAAATTTATAATCTCACAGTTCTAGAGGTGAGAAGTCCAAGATCAAGGTGCTGACAGGGTTGGTTCCTTCTGAGGGCTGTTAGGGAGAATCTGTTCCACAACTCTCTCCTACCTTTCGGTGGTTTGCTGCAGTCTTTGGCATCCCTTGGTTTCTTCTGCGTCACTTGATCTCTGCCTTCATCTTCACATGGTGTTCTCTGTGTGCATGTCTGTATGCAAATTTCCCATTTTATGAGGGCATCAGTCATACTGGATAAGGGTCCACCCTACTATCTTACCTACTTACATCTGCAATGACCCAGTTTCCAAATAAGATCTCATTCTAAGGTACTGGGGGTTAGGATTTCAACATGAATTTGGGGGAACACAGTTGAATCCATAATAGTCATTATCTCCCTTCTGTCAAGTCTTGAGGTGTTCAGCTTGCTTAGCAAATAGGCGCCAACCATTAAAAGCTAAGTCAGCTGTTTCTGGAAGCACCTGGTCTATGTGTAGGATCATTTGCAGCAGGACTTGGTATATGCTCATGAGGAAGTCTGGGATTTTGTTGGCTTGATGTGCAACCCTGGAGGATCTTTGCTCAAACCATCTTTTTTCAGTCAATCCTTCCCCTTAATTGGTAGGTTACAGAGAAATCATCTTTGCAATGTCTCTTGTATCACTCAAACAGTGGGACATCAGCATGCAGAGCCCAGGCCCCGACTTGGAGGCAGGCTGGTCTGGTGGTCACATGTGCCAGCACTGGAGTCAAACCCAGTAGCTGGGGTGGATCCCAGCTCCACCACTGTCTGGTTGTGCGATCTGGGGCCCACTTCTTAACCTCACTGGGCCTTAGTTCCCTTATCTGTGAAATGGGATGGTAAGAGTGCCTTGGGGAGCTGTGAGAATTAAATAAGAATAATGCAAGTTAAGTTGAGCAGGTTTGGTACATGGCAAGCCCTCAACAAAGTTAGCTACCGTTAATTCAGGTGGGGCTCTGTAATGCTCCCTCCCCATGTTACTCCCATCCATTCTGTTGCCACGTGCAGGTTTCCAAAGCTCACCCTAGTTCGTCTCTCCACTTTTGTGTGGGGAACCTCCACTAGCTCCCCATTACCTGCCAATTCAGTATTTTGTCATTCAAGGTCCCCCATGTGGCCAGTGTGACCCAGCCCTCCGGCAGCCTCTGCTGAGCTCACAGCCTACTGATCCTCTGCCTGCAGCCTACTTTCCAGCTAAAAACTTTCTCCCTCCCTTTTTCCCAAACAACCCTGTGCTTTCCTGCCTCTTCCTCTGTTACCTTTGCCTGGAATGCTTTCATCTCATTCTTCCCAAGTCTGGTACTGTTTCTCAGACTCAGCTCAACTATCACCTCATCTCCAAAACATTTCCTCTTCTTTCCTTTGAGCCCTGTTGCACTTTGTGACATTTCTTCTATAGGACTTGGCGTCCTCTACTTTGAACTGCATGGTCTTGAGTGTGGAAACTGGGTCTTAGATTTAACTTGCAGTAGCACCCAGGGACAGGATCAGGAGCAGAGGTCAGTTCAGCCCGTGTCTGTTTGCTGAGGACTTATTCCTCACCCTACATTGGCTTTGCAGAACTTCCAAGGATACCGTGAGCGTGCATATGTCTTGGGTCCTTCAAGGCCAGAGGCCGAACTAGAAAGTAGGTCACATCTGAAATCCTGAGGGGCCATCTGACTGTTTGATGCCAGCTATTTGAGTGGATGGGGGCAGTGGAAAGCAGACTTTCAGGTTGGCATTGTAATAAATCAGGCGGTGAAACTTGGGATTGCCTGAAGTTATATAGTAAGTTAGTGACCTTGCCCAGAATAGAACAGGTCACTGTTCTTAAGCACTGAGTAAACCGCACCTCCCGCCCACTACAAAACTTCAAATGTAAAACCAGAAGCCTCTCCCATTCATGGCAGCCTTGTGGTAGGAAGAGTCTGTTCTCAATATCTAGTTGTTAAGGATCTACATAAATATTCAAATACATTTGGGCACAGCTGAAGCTTGCTGTCTGGGTGGTTTCTGGTCGAGATGCAGGTGACAGTTGGCAGAGTATGGACGAGACACAGACGCAAGACACATTTCGAAGTTGAAGAAAGAGGTTCCCATCTCTATCAGTCAGGGTTCTCCAGAAAAACAGAATGATTAGACTATGAATAAATAAATACACATATACAGATTTATTTCAAGGAAGTGGCTGACGTGATTTTGGAAGTTGGCAAGTCTAAACTCTGTGGGGCACCTAGAAACCCTGGAAACTCAGCAGGAGCTGGGATGCTGCAGGCTTGAGGCAAAGTTTCTTCTTTCTCAGGGAGTCCTCAGTTTTGCTCTTAAAGCTCTTCCACTGAGTGGGCGAGGCCCACCCAGATTATTGAAGATAATCTCCTTTACTTAAAGACAGCTGGTTGACTACAGATGCTAACCACATCTACAGAATACCTTCAGAGCAACACCTAGGCTCACATTTAACTGAATAACTGCATACTATATAGCCTAGCTCTTTGACATATGAAACTCACACCATCCAACTCCTCTTCCTGGGCAACTTCTGTGAACCTTGGCTTCCCAATTGGCAAAAGGAAAAAATTAACGTCTGTCTTGGCAAGTTCTTGTGAGGATTCAATGACACTGTATGTTAAAGGGCTGGTATAGTTCCTGGTGTATTAATAAATGTTCAAGAGATGATTTGCTTTTGCTCCTGAGCTCCAGGTCCAACCTCCAGGACACCCCTGTGTTCTAGAGGAAATTACCAAAGATTGAGATTCACTTCAACATGAAAGGAACCCTTCCCTCCCCAAGGGGGGAGAGCATACTGTCAACAGAAAAGAACCCAAACTCTGTAGAATAATTTAAAGAGTTTTATTTGGAGCTGAGTATGTGTTACCATGGCCCAGAGAGCCACTCCCAAGAAGCCTTGAGCAAGTGGTCTCTGCGTGGTTGACAGTTCAGTTTTATACATTTCAGGGAGACAGGAATTACACATACAATCATAAATCAATACATAGAAGGCCTACATTGGCTTGGCCTGAAAAGGCAGGATATCTGGAAGCAGGGGATTACAGGTTATAGGTGGGTTTTAAAGATTCTTTGATTTGCAATTGGTTAAAGAAATGAAGCTTTGTCTAAAGGCTTGGAATGTTTTGAGATAAGGAAGTCTCTGCTAAACATAGACTAAGCCACTGGACACATACCCAGACTCAAGTTATCTGTTAAGTAAACTGATGACCTTTATCTTTAGATGGCCTTAGGCTTGTTAATGATTTTGTATCTTATTGTTACAAAGAATAACTCCAAAAGAGACAGGGCATAACCAGGTGTGTCTGACCTCCCTTCTTTTCATGGCTGGCGACTCAGCTTTAAGGGTTTTTGGGGGGGTTCCCTCTGCCAAAGAGGGGAGCCTTAAGATTTTATTTTAGTTAACAACACTGGAAATGGTTGAACGAACTGGGGCTGTTCCATGCTGAGACATCAGACTAAGGAAGGAACATAATCACTAACTTTAAATTTTGGAAGGGCTGTTATGTGAGGGAGGCAGAACCCCAAAGGCAAACTGAAACTCAACTGCAGGAAGACCCTTTTAGCCCTTTTTTCTTTATTTCCTTTTTCCTTCCTTTAGAGTTTCTCCCAGGCTAGTCCAGTGACTGTATCAGAGTCCCCTGGGGTGCTTGTTAAAATGTAGATTGCTGGGCCACCCTAGACTTCCAGAATCAATACCTGTGGAGTTTTCCAGACCCCCAGGTGGTTCTTATGGCTGCCCCAGCTTGAGGATCTCCTTGAGGAGTGCCTTAGCACTCCTCCTCCCCAGACTAACACCCCCTGCACTGGCTCCTAGGTGTCCAGCAACACCGGAATGGAGGAAGGGCCTGGCTGAAAGCCCTGCCATAAATTTAAGACCCAGAATAGCTAAAGGATTGGATCAAAGTCACATGCTTGGGTAGCCTGGCCAGGGCTAGTGCTGGTTTACCAGGTGTTTTAAAGTGGAAGCCCGGATTTCTCTAGCTCCCTTTATTATTTCCTCACATATGCTAAAGAACATCTCTCTGGATGGGGACGGTAGGTAGGTCGAGGGATGGGGAACCAGCTTGCAAAAAAAAAAAAAAAATAATGAATGCTGAACTAGTTTATACATAAATGCAGTTTAAAATTCATGCTTAAGTTCTAGAACTGGCAAAGCTGAGGTAAAAATACCAGAACAGGAAAGAACTTTCTGAAATGTTCCATATCATGGTTGGGGATTGAGTTACGTGGGTGCCTCCATTTATCAAATTGTACAGCTAAGGTTTCTGCACTTCTGTGTGTGTGTCTTACCTAAAACCTGTGAAAGAGGCCAGCACGGTGGCTCACGCCTGTAATCCTAGCACTCTGGGAGGCCGAGGTGGGAGAATTGTTTGAGCTCAGGAGTTCCAGACCAGCCTGAGCAAGAGCAAGACCCCGTCTCTACTAAAAGAAAAATAGAAAGAAATTAGCTGGAAAACTAAAAAAAATATAGAAAAAATTAGCCGGGCATGGTGGCACATGCCTGTAGTCCCAGCTACTCAGGAGGCTGAGGCAATAGGATCTCTTGAGCCCAGGAGTTTGAGGTTGCTGTAAGCTAGGCTGATGCCACGGCACTCTAGCCCGGGCAACAAAGCAAGACTCTGTCTCAAAAACAAACAAAAAAACCTGTGAAAGAATAAATTAGTGGGGAGGGGTGGAGGTATTGCTATAAGAATGTCGGTCGTTGTCGAAACTGGGTGATAGGTACATGGAGAGTACACTATATTCTCCAGTTTTCTGTTTGTAATACATGTGAAATTTTTCGTAATAAGGAAAATGCCAAAAAATCATGTCTTTTGAGGACTAGTTGGCCTATCCTGCCTGTGGGGTCATCTAGCATTAAATGAAAGAATCATAAATGAATCTGTACTGCTATCCCCGTTCTGCCCCCTCCCCCCCCCACCCTCAGGCTGTCCAGGGGTTACTTGCACAAGAAGCAGCTCCATTTGAAACCAGAGTCTGTGGGTTGGAGCTTATGTCCTGTTGTCATAGGTGGTGTGGCTTCTGTTTGGAAACACTGGTTCTTTTTACGCCTGACCTCTCCTGGTGGGGAGTCACATTGAGTATGGGCCTCTTTTATCTTAGCTCCAGCCACCTGGAGGATGTCTACGAATTTTTTTAGCTGTCTCCCTGCCTCCTCCAGGGGCCTTCAGAAGTGAGTTTAGCCTGTATCACATTTTGTCACGGAAAATGCCGAGCACACATTACAGGTGGAGAGAATGGAGAATAGGATAATGAACCCCATCCCTGTCAGGTGGCTTCGGCAGTTACCAGCTCATGGCCAGTCATGTTTCATCTGTGATGCCTGTCCCCCCACCCCAGCTATTTTGAAACAAGTCCCAGACATCATTTCCTCATTTCTTGTGATTCTTGTGCCAGCTCTTTGCAGGGACTTAGCAAGGGGGAGAGAGAAGCCCAGTATTGTTCCTTTCTTATTCTCCCCACACCTTCATTGACTCAGAAGACCTTCTGTAAATATTTCACTGTATATCCTCAAATCATAAGGACTCTTCTAAACATAACCACAATACCATTAGCACACCTAAAAGAGATTAACAAGAATTCTTTAATGTCACATGTTCAGTGAGTGTTCAAATTTCCCCCAGTTATCTCATGAATAGTTTTTTATGGTTGATTTTGAATCAAGATCCAAACAAGATCTATACCTTACATTTTATCCTGCTGTTTTTGCATGATAAAGTAATATTCAAGCGGACAGGGGCTTCATTTGATTTGTATGCATCAGCTCCTGCCACCCCTGCTGTTGTAATCTGTGTGATACAATGTAGAGCCAGTGTGGGGGGTGGCGGTAGCAGGAATTCACCCTGCCTGGCTCAGATGAAGAGATTTAAAAGAATGGCTTCTTACAGCCATGTGGACAGGGGCAGGCAGGGACACTGAGGTGCCCAGAGACCACGAGTGGGAAGGGGTGGGAGGAGTCTTGGGGCCCTGGAGGAGGGGCTTTCATCATGGGGCTTGGGGTGAAATGCCTTGACTTGTCCTTGGTCCACTCCGTGTGGGCTCCAGCCTCCCACTGGTGATCCCAGTTGGGTGCCAGCCAGTACTGGAGTTTGCAGGGGTCATCTTCTGGGGGCCACACATGGGTCTGGAAAGGCAAACAAGGACCAGTACAGTGGCTAAGTAATACAAATGCTTGGAGCCAAATCCTGGTTCTGTCACCTACTAGCTGTGTGACTTAAGGCAAGTTGCTTGACCTCTCTTTGCCTCGGGTTCCTCCTCTGTAAGAGGAGATAATAGCAGTACCTACCTTATACAAGGATGCTGAGCAACTTAAAGTGAGATAATGTATGTGGTGGCTGGCCCACAGCGAGTGCCAAATAAATGTGAGCTGGAATAATTATGAACTTCTATCAAAAACCACCCAGGCCAAACAGGATACAGTCCCTCTTTCTCTGGCTCCTTGTTTCTCTAGCCCTGATGACTCCAGCTTGCCTCCAGCCTAGAGACAGGCCACAGAATTCCTCACCACTCTCCCTCTGATGTCATCCTTCCTGTAGGCACCACACTGTTCTTTGTCTTTGAAGGTTCACATCCAACCCTGAGGTCAAAGCTGGTCCCAGTCCCTCCTCCTCCAGATGAATAAGTGAAAGGCCCATCAGTGCCAGCTGAGACTGTTCACAAAGGATGTTTTCAGGGGCAAATTCTTCCATCTCATTATTCAGGTCCCAATACAGTATAAGCAGTACATGTGGCCACTTGACAGGGACTTCCGAGACTTTGCAAGGAAAAGGGAAAAGCCCAGCTTTGCTCCTTTTCCCCTTCCCACTACTTTTACTGATTCAGCAAACCTTCATGCAAGACTCTACTCTGCCTCTTGCGTGGGTGGCAAAGGTGAATAGCGAGAGGGCAGGAATCCTAAGATAACAGCCCATTGGGAAAGAAAAGACCCAAGTACATGTTATTTTATATAGAATAGGAGAAGTGCCGTAAGAGAAAACCTAGAAGCCGTAAGATTTAGAGACAGGATAACCCAGTTTTGGCTGATGGACCCAAACTGAGAGGGTTCTGGATCCTTGCAGAGGATGGATGGGCCAGTTTCCAGCAGGTGCCATTTCTGTGCAGGTCACTGGGTGTTTAGTTGTGATTAAGGGCCCCAGCTCACAAGTTTATGATGCTTCCTGTGGCAAGCCTGGAAACTTATTTTTTTTAATTGGATCCCAGCTCCACAAGGGTAAAAATCATCTGCACGCAAATAAAAAGTGGCTTAATGATGGGTTTAACTTACCTGTTCCTTAAATTAAGAGGATGAGCCATACGCCTCCAGTATGTACAATGTACTTGTAAAACACGTACTCTGTATCTCAGCTCCATGTCACTGAGTTGAGAAAAACAGCAAAAAAAGAGAGCAGAGATAGTAATTACTGGCTACCAGGGCTGGCTAGGATCGCTTTCTCTCGACATTCAAATTGAGTTGTTAGCAGTTAATCATTATTTGTTAGTCTTCAGAATCAAAAAGCAGTAGAAAGTAGTAATTATGTGTATATAGTATGTTGAAATGTATGAAGGGGCTTTTTTTCCAACTAATTCCTTAAAATATGAATTAGATAATATTAAATATTATCCTCTCATTTCACAGATGGGGAAACTGAAGGTCAAAGAGATTAGGCATCTGGCTCAAGGTCACACAGTTGTTGGGGTAGGATAGGGCTTTACTGGGCTGTTTTGAACCGGAACTCTTCTAGCCACTGGCTATTTGGGGCTTTTGCAGACTGTGCCAATTATATTTCAGATGCCATAGGCCTTTTTCACTTTGTAAATATAAATATTATAATAGTGAATCCTCCACCCCTCCCTGCCTTGAGACTGGTCTCTCCTCTCTCCCCTCAAGATAGAATAATTGTTGCCAGAAGTTGAGTTCTTGGGAAGCGGACTCTGAGACTGTGTTTAGTGTGCAGGGGGTTTATTAGGAAGAGCCCTTGGCATCAACAACTGGAAGGGAGGACAAGAACAGGATCGGATGGAGGAAGTAGAGTCGTGACACAGGCTAACAAAGCCAGGCGCTCTGGGGCTGATGTGGTGCGTCAGGATGGTCCCACCTTGGGCCAAGATGGCCTGGCTGCTCTACCCTCACCGGGCCAGTCACGCAATGTGGGCGCCCTGGGAAGGGTGTGACCTCAGGTGAGGCTGGCTGCCCACACGTCCCCAGGAATTGCCACAAGTCCTTTGAAGGGGGTCCAGGCTGCACATGTCCACATGCATCATGCTAACCTGGGGCCCTTCCTATAACATGTGTTCCTGGTAGCTTCATAACAGGCTCTCCATAAAGGAGAGTGGAATGAATACGTGAAGGACTGTCTAAGAAGATACTTATTAAATACACAAGGCTGTGCGAGGTGCGGTATTTCTCTTCCCTGGGTCTGTGGAAGTCAGGCAGCACGTGTCCATCTGCCATCGAGATTCTGGAGCATTATGCAGTGCCCTCTCGCCACGGTGGCCTCAGCAATAGGGTGACCAAACAGAACAGTCCTGGTTTGTGCTTGTTGCCCAGCTTTCTTATTCATATCATCCTCTTACCCTCTAAAAAGTCTACTGGTTTGGTGATAAATTATTTGGCCACTTACTCATAGACCCTGGCGTGTCAGAGCTGGAAAGAGCCCTCCCAGGAAACCAGGTTTTCAGCCCTGAAGTGACTGAGCCCAGGCTCGCCATCTGCCTCTCTTGCCTCTGCCTGCCTCTCTCTGCCTGGCGAAGAGGAGGAGGAGGAGCGCCTGCTCTGGCCACCCTTTCCTCCCCTGGGCTCCTTCAGCTCCTCATCTTTAAGAGCACTCAGGCACCCACTCACAGTAAGGGTCTCCCCCTCCGTGCGGAGCTCCGCGCCGACTGTGTCACTCTCACCACTGGCTTCAGACATACATTGACATCTGTGAGATGGTGGCTGCTGATGAGCTGCCTTTCAAGCCTTTTAATTAGCAAATATTAAGAAAGAAACAAACCCAGGGTAGGTGGGGTGTGAGGAAATAGGTATGCCCAAATATGGTGATATAAGTTGGAAGTTTTTGGAGGGCTGTTGGTTTCATGATCCCATGAAGTTGAAAAAGTTGTCAGAATAGTTTCTTCAAAAAAAAAACCCAGACAACTGATCCAGACAGAATTCAAGGGGAATGCTTTCAAACTTTATAAGAATAAGGAATTATTATGTGAAAGCTTTCCAACCAAAACCAACATGACAATGATACCAAGATCTAAAAAAAAAAAAGAGAGGGAGAAAAGAGAAAGCATCAAATAAAACCACAAATCACTTTTAGGAATATTCATATATCCATGCAAAATATTAAATATAGCAAGGTATACGAAGAATATAGATGCCAAGAGCACTTTTTTTTTTTTTAGTTATCCATTGCTGCATAACAAATTGTCCCAAAACTTACTGGCTCCATGCAAACATTTATTATCCCACAGTATCTGTGGGTGAGAAGTTCTGGAGCACCTTAGCTGGGTGGTTCTCATTCCTGGTCTCATGAGGTTGTAATCAAGATGTTGGTTGGGTTGTGGTCATTTGAAGGCTTGATTGGGGCTAGAGGATTCACTTCTGAGATGGGTCAGTCATATGGGTCTTGGCAGGAGGCCTCAGCTTCTGGCCACATGCCCTCTCCACAGGGCTGCCTGAATGTCCTTACAGCATGAGAGCTGGCCTTCACCAGAACAAGTGACCAGAGAGGAAGGAGGAAGCCACAGTGCTGTGCTATCAGTTTCACCAGATTCTCTTAGAAGCAATTCACTAAGTCCAGCCTCCACTCAAGAAGAGAGGAATTACCTCTACCTCTTGAAGAAAAGAGCATCACATAATTTGTGGCATTTTAAAACCAACTTGGTGTTCAATATCTATTCCTACTTTTTAAAGATACTCTTCAAAAATAAGAATAGATGGATCTTTCTACTACCAAATCCTCAAATATATTATTGTATCCACCTTCTCCTTATCTTGAAATAAGGGCTTTATTTCTTCCTTCTTTCAAAATCGGTCCTGCCACTTGTACTTTGGAGTTTGCCTTTTTTGCTTTCTGAAGGATTATGCTTTGCAGTTATTTTGTCCTCAATTATTTCCTTACAAATATGCCCTATTATTTTTCATCTTCAAGACAGAACAAAACAAAAAAAACCACTGCTCCTTTCTTCCTCTCACTTTCGTGACAATTCTTGGGAGAATTGTCTTTACACAGATTCTGATTTACCAACTCCCATTTACTCTTCAACAAAGTATCATTTGGCTTCTACCCTAAGTTGATTTTTTGAAGACCACCAACAGCTTTCTTATTGCCAAATCCAATGGATACTTTTCCATCCTTACTTTGTGTAACCTCCAAGCAGCATTTCAACACAGCCAACCACTCCCTTCTTAATTCCAAGACACTATTGTCCCCTGGTTTCCCCCAGACCGCACCCACCGCCTGTTTTCAGTCTGCTTTGCTGGCTTCTCTGCCTGACATCTTCATGTTGCAGTTCCTCAGGGCTCATTGCTAAGCCCCCTTCTTGCTCTGTACTCTTTTGCTGGAAATCTCATCAGTTCCTGTGATTTTATATTTATATGTGTGTGTGTGTGTATAATGTTTCCAGTCTACACCTCTGGTTCAGATCTTTACTTGAAATTCCAGATTCTCATCTCACCGGTATAATTGATACTTCTACTTGACTTTTCACATCTCAAATTTAACATATCCAAAATAGAAGAACTCTTTATTTCCCTTTTAAACCATTCTCCCTACAGCTATCCATCAAGTTATTCAAGTCAGAAATCTAGGAATCATTCTTAATTCTTCCATTTCTTTTATTCCCCCATTTCTTGCTTGTCAACAAGCCCTGATTACTCTTTGTCTGAAATATGTCATGACATCCTCCACTTCTCTCTGTATTTGTTACCACCACCTTTTCCTAGACTATGGTCTCTCACATAGCTAGCTCTTTCTCTTTCACTGACCGTAACTTGCAATCATTTTTTAGTTCACTTGTGTTTGTGGTGCCCTTTCCCTTTAGAATGAAAGACCTGAAGGGTCTGAATGTACTTTTTCACTATTGTATCCCCAGCTTTTAGTGTAGTATTTAGCACTCAGTTTAAAAGTGACTGACTCTATCTCAAATAAAAGTCCACATGTCATCCTTATTTGGGAAACATTAAAAACATTCCCATTAATTTTATGAGCAAGAATGTCACGTTTCACCATAATAATTTAACATTATTCAAGAAGCATAACCAAAGCAATTAGGCAAGAAAATGATATATGAAATTTAAATGTTGGAAAGGAAGAGTTGAAAATAATTATTAAAGTAATTTATATGTCTATATACTTTGGGGGAAAAATATGACTTAACAGAAAATTTAATGTAAGAATTGTTCTGGGCCAATCCTTTGCTGTTGCCTTGACCAAAGTGATTTTGGTATGCAGAGATTTTTAGGTTAACTTTTTAGTTAAATATAATTTCAAACATTAAAAAATTTGCAAGTATAGTACATACATCCTTTACCCAGATTTACCTATTATTTACATTTTGCCCCATTTATCTGTATTAACAACTATGTTTCTCCATGTACATATGTAATTCTTTTTGTTCTGAAACATTTAAGTGAGTTGAAGCTATTGCATCCCCCAGTAGCCACACACTTTAGTATATATTCCCTAAGAATAAAGATTTTCCTTTCTGTAGCCAGTTATCAAAATCGGGAAATTTAATATGAATCTAAGACTGTTATCTACTATGGATTTTCAAAATATGTTGCCCCAATAATGTGCTTCATAGCTACTTTTTCTCCTGGATCAGCATCTAATCCAACATATGTTGCATTTAGTTGCCAAGTCTCTTTGGTCACCTTTAATCTGGAAAAAGTTCCACAGTCTTGGTATTTCTTGACCTTCAGATTTTTTAAAAGTATCAATCAGTTATTTTGTAAAAATGCCACCCAATTTTGTATTTGGTATTTCCTCACGATTAGATTGAGATTATGAATTTTTGTTGAGAAAATTACAGAAATGGTGTCCTTCGTATCAAGAAACAGATGATATTGGTTATCTCCATATTTTGGTGATAGATTTGACCATTTGGTTAAGATGGTGTCTGCCATGTTTCTCCTGTAGTATTGTTATTTTTCTCTTTATAATTAACAAGTAATTTGCAGAGTGATACTTTGAGACTATTTAAATATCTTGTTTCTCATCAAACTTTCATTCCCTAGTTTAAGCATCCATTAATGATTTTCTAACTCCATCATTCTCTTTCTGTATTTATTAGTTGTATTCTACTGTAAGGAAGGGATTTCCTTTTTTCCTCATTTATTTGATCATATATGTTTGAGTAGATTTACTGATTATTTAACTCATTTTATTCAATGAGTTATGATCCATTATTATATGATAGGATTTTTAACCTATGTTTGGCTTCATAGGTGTGAGTTTTGGTCTTATAGAATTTCTGTACCTTTAATTCTTCTCTCCAGTTTATAGACAGGTCATCTTACCTACTTGTGTTGCCGATCCATTACATTCTAAAAGTTTTCCCACAGAAAAAGCCTTCCCAGACTAAAGTTTACTTGGTTGATCTCCTTATGAGCTTGATCTAGTCCTGTGTGCCCACCTGTTTCCCTCTGTTATTGTTCATTCATGTAATAGTATAAGTAATATATGCTCGTGTTTGCATGTTCATATGTGTGTCTATGTCTGTTGTATTAACACACATTACAGATTGACTAAGGGGACCTTGCTTCATGGTTCTAAAATAGATCATGTGATTTACAGATTAGAAGTTCTTCTGTCCACTAACAGCAAATTTGTGAACAAATTTGTTAGCTGCCTCAGGAAGCCAGAATTTTGAATTTTATTATCTTCAGGTTTCGCAAAAGAAACCTTGCCTTGGCAGAAAATGAGAGGTAAAAAGAGTGGTGATCAGTCAGTCACCTTTTCCTGTCCCCCAGTTTAGATAGGAATCAGTACTGTAATTGCAGGAAAGAACAATCATCAGCAGTAGGCTCTCTACCAAAGTCTTAGGATATTATGTCTAAGAGTTCAGCTATTCAACAGATTTCTAATAAGGGTCTATTACGTGCCAAGCTCTGGGATAGGCAGTGGGTATACAGCAGGAACCAAGCAGACAGAGTCCCTGCCCTCAAG
This sequence comes from Eulemur rufifrons, assembly GCF_041146395.1. Taxonomy (NCBI): domain Eukaryota; kingdom Metazoa; phylum Chordata; class Mammalia; order Primates; family Lemuridae; genus Eulemur; species Eulemur rufifrons. The sequence continues at coordinate 26,975,164 of NC_091011.1, read as the reverse complement.
AAACTAGCATTCTTTGGCTGGTCCGAGTGCAGTGGTGTTTATAACTAATTGATCACAACCAGTTCCAGGTTCCTCTGTTCCTTCTCCATTCCCACTGCTGCGCTTGACCAGCCTTAAAAAATAAAAATAAAAATAAAAATAGCATTCTAGTGGGGCAGACAGCAAAAAAAAAAAAAAAAAATAAGGTAATATATTAATATCAGCTGGTGCTAAATGCTATGAAAAAAAGCAATATAAAGGAGATGGGTATTAATGAGAGAGGTACTTTTTAATAGAGAGGGGTCAAGAAAGAGAAGTAAGATGGTAAATATTTGAAGAGAGACCTGAAGGCGGGAGGTGGAGGGCAGAGAGAGCCCTACAGGCGGAAAGAGCAGCAAACACAAGGACTGCAAAGTGGGAGAGTGCTTGGTGGGCCTGAGGACTAAGTCTTGGAGCATTGCTACATTTAAGATCAGAGGGGTAAGGAATCTGCAAAACAGAAGTGCCTGGTGAAGCAGGAGAATAAAAAGAGAGGTACTTGGATGCCAGGTGAAGAAGCTATTTCTAGGAGGAGGTGGTAACTAAGTCAGATTCTGCTGATGGGTCAAATAAGGTGAGAATGGAGAATTGCTGGATTTGGGAGACCCTGATGAGTTGTTTGAGTAGAGTGGTGGGGACAAAGTCCTTATTGGAGTAGGTTCAAACGAGAACGCCCTGAGTCCAGATAACTCTGGAGGATTTTGCTCTTAAGGGGAGCCGAAGAATGATATGGGATCTAAAGAGTAGTGTGGGACCAAGGGATGGTGTTTTTTTTTTTTTTAAATGGGAGGTATTAGTGTATGTTAGTAGGCTGGTGGTAATTGTCCAGCAGCCGGGAGACAACTGTTTACACAGAAGAGAGGGAAGAGTTAGAGTAGCTGAAGCAACATCTTGAGTGCATGAGCAGGGTTGTGATGGAGTATGCAAATGCAGAGGTAGAGCTAGGAACAAGACAGTCATCCAGTGTTGGAAAGGAAGTGTGTCGTATAGTTAGGTACAGTTGGACAGATGGAGAAGCAAGTAAAACCAGCAGGCCACCAGGACATCCGCTTCCTTTCCTTTTCTTGCTTTGATTTCTCTCCTTGCTTCTGGCATCTGCGGATTTACATTTCTTTCACCTGCATTTTTTTTTTTTTTCCTGTGGTTTGGTGGGATGGGGCTGCGGTTCTTGAGTTAGTCCAGTGTGTCATGTTCCTGGAAGTCAGAAATTAAAAATGGATCCTCTGAAAATTTGAGAAGCCTGATGTTAGAGGAAAAAAAATTATACACAGAGAGCTTTTAACATCATGATTGAAAGTATTAGTATGTACAGTGCATGCTAAATGGTAACATATATTTGAATGTTTAAAAGAATTCTCTAGCCTTTTAATTACTTAAGCCTTCTTAGTTATAAAGTAAATTAAAAGGTGGAAGGACTCATCTGGGTAAATAAGCATAGATCTGTGGAAATAGTAGATTTATTTGTCAAAATAAAAATATATTTATCATTTTTCTAATTGTAAAAGGAGTACGTATTTATTGTAAAATGTTCCAACAGTTACAGAAGTCCATAAAGTGAAGTCAACTCTTTCTTACTTTATCCCCAACCCATTCCACCTTACAGAGAGAACCACAATTAATAGTTTGTAATAATACTTCCCAGATTCTTCTGTGTATATTTGATCAGTGTTTGCTTCCAACTTAGCTGTTTGATCTGTTTTCAACAGAGAACTAAATAAAAACTGCCTGCTGGCAACAGTGATTTCCAAATCTAATCTAACTTGCAAGTATTTTCAATTCAGGGGCTTTATAAAAATGCATATAATTTAAATTCTGCAGATTAGAACAGCCTGTCTCAGAGTGAGTACTTAAGAAGGACAGGACATAAAACAGACCTTTGTTTCAGAATGTAATGTTCCTTTGATACTGAAATAATGAAATGTCAGTGTTAGCTTTTGACTTGCGGGTCCTCATGATCACTGAACAGTAAGTACATTGCAGTTTTAAAGACTGTTTGCTTATTTCAGGAAATACAGATTTCTACTGAGCACATTTTTGGGTACTTTTATAGGAGAGTGAGGTACTAAGAGAGAAGTGTGAAGCTGTGGATCACAGTTCTCAGCAGGAGGAAAATGAAGAAAGGGTGTCAGCCCAGAAGGAGAAATCACTACAGCAGAATAATGAAGATGAAAACAAAATAGCAGATAAACCTGACTGGGAGGCAGAAAAGACCACTGAGTCTAGAAATGAGGTAAGCAAGTCCAAATAGTCCAGCCTTGCCCTTTTGGTTTTAATGTAGATTTTGTGGCATTGACAACTTGTGTTGAGAATGAGCATGTAATTGTGCTCTACTCTTAGCAAGTCTCATATATGAAAATATATGAAAATATATGTGTCTTTAAATTGTGGGAGTAGTAATTTGATTTACAAGCAAATCAGCCCATAGAAGTGTTTTCTCTGGTTAAACTCAAGATTTTGTGTGGGTATCCGCACACATCCTTCCAGGAACTTGATAGCAGGTTTTGCTAGTTCTGTTTGCCAGAGCAAGGGATAAAGAGATGGCGGCCATGCTGAACCTACTCTTCTTCAGCCAGCTACCTGAACAGGCAGCCAGGCTGGCCAGGTCCAGGAGAGCAGGCCAGAGGACCAACTCTCCAGGCAGATCACCCATGATTCCAGCTAAAGCTGGGGCTCGAATCTTTGTTCAGGCTCCCAGCAGGCCAAGCTGAACTACTGGACACCCAGGAGCCCATTTTGTACCTCTGGCCTAGACTAAGGGCCAGGCCTAGTGGGACCACATCCTTGGCTTCTCATTGTCTAACCACACTCGCTATCTGTGAGAAGAGGTATAGAAAGATGAACTCCAGGAGCCAGGCTGGTGGGATGCATTCTTCCTACAGCCTGTGCTTCCCCCTCTCCTTTGACTTGGGCCATACTCTGGTTTCCATTCAGCCCTGCTGCTGAGGTCCTGCCCACAGCCTGGCAAACAGGTGCTCCAGAGACAGGCCTGCACTTCCCACAGACCTTTAACCACATGGCACTTCCGCCTGCTTCAGCGTGTCCCCTCCCCAGGAGGTGGAGTTCGGGCCCTGTGCCTTGAACACCCTTGGGCAATAGAGAGTGCCATATCCTGGCCCTTCTCAGACAGCCCATCATCATGGTAGCCTTGACCATGTAATATCACATCAAACAGTACTTGATTTTATGGCATGAAATCAGAAAACAGCTTTGTTCTCTTTGCCTACCCACCACTCCCCTGCCCTCTCCAGCCTGTTCTAACCTGTTTTAGGGGAACTAGTTGTTCCCTACCCTTTGGGTGCAATCTAGGGCATGCTCCATGACTTCTAGATACTCAGATAAAAATTCCCCTGGTCATCCCAGTGCAGCAATTGATACGAATAATCCAGTGTAATTCTCAAAAATTCTTCTAGTAAAATTCAGCTTCCTCCCTCCTCCCATCTTGTCTGCTGCAGCCTCAAGGCCTGCTCTATTTCCCCAATCCTCAGGTTAGGCTGCTCTCTCTGGGAGTGTGGGATGCTAAGAATTCAGGAAAAGTGCCACTGGACTGGCACCAGTGTGACATTGTTTCCATTGACTGTGGACTACATCTAAATAAAACTCTTTGTCTGATGAGCACTTTCATTTAGTAGGTTCTTTACAGACTGCTGCCCCCACAGCTGGGGAGTCCTTCACTCGCCTTTCTCTTGACAAGGGCAAATGCATCTCCCCGCTCCAGGTGGTCCTGTAGGACTCCTTCCTGAACATTCGGTGGCAGGTGGCCCTCTCAACCTCTTGCTGGCTGTCTAGCATCTGGCCCTGGAAACATGCCCTTCACACCTGTATCAGTTCAGTCACTTCCCTAACCACAGCCCTTGCCTGGCCTCTTCTTGCCCTCTATATTTCTCAGATGAGAATGGGACGGTAAGCTTAGCTCTGTCCTCACACTTCAGGGAGCACACACCAGGTTCTAAGTAGTCTCCTTGAGGCCCTTCTTGCTGTTCTTCAGGTGAGAGGAAGAGGCCGAGAACTCACCCCAAGGAGCCCTCACATTATCACTCCCAAACCTCTGCAGCTTCAACCCTTTCCTAACCTTCGCAGCCTAGCATTTCACTTTCAAATGCAGAAGTAGCTGGTTGTGCTTTTTTCCAGCTGGCATTCTCCCCAGCTCCTGTCACTTACCTAGGCTTTGTATTTCCTCATAATTCATGTACCCTTGGTGTGGCTTTACCACCTCTCCTCCCCACACCCTATTGTCAAATCAATGCCGATGGGCTTTTATATTTAAATAGTGAAAGAACCGTATTTATTTTGAAAGAGACAGCATTGCAGCCCACTTTCCTGAGTGCCTCACAGTTAACTGCTTTGAGGGAGATGTTTTACCACAGTGTCTCTACCACTTCTTTATGCTTAGTTGTCTACTGCCTTGTGCTGTTGGTTCATTTTCCTCCTGGGTATGTCTTTGTCTTTGCTCCCTCACTGGGCTTCCCAGAAAAGCAGGAACTGATTTCTCTACTTCTTTAAATGACCTGTAGTAACTAATTCACTGCTAGACACGTAAGACGCACTCATTAAATATTAATGAGGAGATAGGTGAAGTAGGAAGCTTCCTTGGAGAGAATTTAAACTAGATGTGATGTAAGACAAACATCAGTTTGGATAAAACTTTTTGGAAACACATCAGTCACACAAAGCAGCGTCTGTGCCTCAGCTCTTAACCAGGCCCGGCTTCTCCCATGCACCTCCGTGTTCCAGCTGTCCCGTGTGTTTAGTCAGCATTCACATCACATCTTTGTGTACTGCAGGCCACACGTTTCTCACAGTAGCTCTGACAATATAGTCATCGTCCGCTCTTTCATCAAGATATTACTTAGTAGGTGCTTTTACAGTTGAAATTTTTTTAAAAAATGAGTTATTGGCCAGTGAATCACTGGCATTTCCATTCTTTCAGGTGACAACTCTGGAAGAATATTTAGGAAATGGGGACTGAGATAATTCTATCCGTCCATTAGAAATCAACCCCAAAGCTAGATAGAGGGTCTGAATCCACATTACCATCACCAACAGGAATCCTGAGCCAAGAAAGTAAGTTCTAGAAAATGATATAAACACTGGTCCTTATAGAGAAAAGTGCCAGACTGTCTTACAGTTGGTAACCCTTGGCGTCTGGGACTCCTACAGAAACAACTCCCAACAAAACTCATCTTTTAAAAACAACAAATAAATAGCCAGTATATGCAAAAAAGATCAATATTCACAAATTCTCTGGAAAAGACTCTAAAATCAAGGTGTTTAAATTGTTCAAGGTAAAGGAACAAAATCTACAAGGCAAGAACAGACTATCATGAGAAAAGGGAAAGTGGATGTAGAAAAGAGCCCAGATGAAATTCTGGATTTGAAAAGTGTAGTCATTTTAGTTAAAAAGAGTAGAAGAGGTGAACAGCAGATCAGATGTGACTAAAGAAAAGGGTAAATTGGAAGACACAGTGAAGGAAGTTACTCAGGATGTACCCGAGAAGGATGCAAAATATGAAATAAAAACTGAGACAATGATAGAATGAGGAAATCTCAGAGACCCAGAAGGAGACTAGAAAATTTGGAAGAAAAGCAATATTTAAAATGAGTTTATAACAAAATATTTCAAGAATTAAATTAGTCCTCAGATTAAAGGAGCACACAGAGTCCCAAGCAGAGTAAATAAAAACAAATTAAGTTCCAGACATAGCAAAGTGAAATAGCAGAATGTCAAAAACTAAAAAAAAAATCTTTTAAATTACCTAAGAAAAGATTCACTATAAATAACACTAAGAACAAACTTACTAATAGTAATAAATTCTATAAGACAAAGTACTGAGAGAAAACATTAAACCTGATATTTTTACCAGTTAACCTATCATTTAAGCATGAAGGCAAAATAGTAAGTCTAGGTAACAAAAACAAAGGGAGTTTACTACTCAGATCCACTCTAAAAACTACTCTCAAAGGAGTTCTTTCAACAATAGAGAAGCTAAACTATGAATGCGGGAGTGAGATGTAATGATGAGTAAGTTGGTAAAACATTTGGGTAAATATAAAATAAATATTGACTGTAAAAATTATATAATTTTGTAACCAATTTGGAAGGGCTGGCTGTGGAGGGCCAGATAAGGTGAAAGCAAAAATACTAGCCAAAAATTATATATGGAAGACAGACAGGGCAGGAAGAGATATACTGATTAACTTTTTTTCCTTCTTTTCTCCACATGGTCTAACTGATTAACTTTTGACTTTAAGTGTGCATGTCGACCAGGCATGGCAGCTCACACCTGTAACTCTCCAGCTTTGGGAGACCCTGGCAGGAGGATTGCTTGAGGCCAGGAATTTAAGACCAGCCTGGACAACATAGCCAGACCTATCTCTACAAAAAATTAAAAACTTAGCCAGGCATGATGGCAAGCACCTGTAGTCCTAGCTACTCGGGAGACTGAAGTGGGAGGACTGCTTGAGCCCAGTTTGAGGCTGCAATGAGCTATCCACTGCAAGCCAGCCTGGGCAACAGAGTAAGACCTTGCCTTTTAGGGGGAAAAACAAGTGTGCATGTTAAAATATAAAGACACTAAAAGAAGCAGAATAGAATGTAAAACTTTCAAGACTATACTTCTAGGGATGATTTCTATAGTATGTTACTAGGATGTAAAACTTCCAATTGTAAGGAACTATATATAGGGATAAAAAATCCAGCAAGGAGTTAAGACCCGGGTATCCTTTAAAAATTAAGCCTAAGCCCCAGGCAACCACTTCATTCTTTTAATTTATGTGAAGTATGATGCACCTTTTATGTTATTCTACAGAGACATCTAAATGGGACAGATACATCTTTCTCTCTGGAAGACTTATTCCAGTTGCTTTCATCACAGCCTGAAAATTCACTGGAGGTAATTGGAGACTTGACTTTTTATCTTTGCAGGAACATATCTGCACTGACCTCTTTGTGAATAAATATAACCTTTTTACTTGGATAATACTGTAAAGTAATACTTATTAACATGTATCACATGTGTATTACGTAAGCACACAGACTTGTTTACTTTTTATAGAAACACTTCAACTTTGGAGAATTAACCAAATATATATTCCATTCCTCCTTCCAAATAATAATCCCAAAGGTATAATTAAATTTAGACCATTCATGGAATATAGTATGGAGGTTTCTCAAAATAGGGTCAGGTGCAGTGGCTCAGGCCGATAATTCTAGCAATTTGGGAGGCCAGGGTAGGAGGATTGCTTGGGGCCAGGAGTTTGAGAGCGGCCTTAGCAAGAGCAAGACCCTGTCTCTACAAAATATAGAAAAATTAGCTGGGTGTGGTAGCATTTGCCTGTAGTCCCACCTACTCAGCAGGCTGAGGCAGGAGGATCGCTTAAGCCCAGAAGTTTGAGGTTACAGTGAGGTATGATGATGCCACTACACTCAAGCCTGAGCAACAGAGAGAAACCCTGTCCAAAAAAAAAAAAATAGAACTACCATATGATCCAGCAATCCTACCACCACTACTGGGTTTTTTAATCTAAAGGAAAGAAAATCAGTATATCAAAGAGCTACCTGCACCCCCATGTTTATTGTAGCACTATTCACAATAGACAAGATATGGAATTAACCTAAGTGTTCATCACCAAATGAATGATATAGAAAATGTGGTATACATACACGATGGAATACTATTCAGCCATAAAAAAGAATGAAATCCTGTCATTTGCAGCAACGTGGGCTGGGCATGGTAGCTCATGCCTGTAATCCTAGCACTTTGGGAGGCTGAGGCAGGAGGATTGCTTGAGCTCAGGAGTTTGAGACCAGCCTGAGCAAGAGTAAGACCTTGTCTCTAAAAAACAACAACAAAAAAAATCCAGCAACATGAATGGAACTGGAGGTCATTATGTTACATGCAGTAAGTTAGATACATATTCATGAGTTCTAGCGTTCAACAGCACAAGAGAGGCCGGGCGCGGTGGCTCACGCCTGTAATCCTAGCACTCTGGGAGGCCGAGGCGGGTGGATCGCTCAAGGTCAGGAGTTCGAGACCAGCCTGAGCAAGAGCGAGACCCCGTCTCTACTAAAAAAAATAGAAAGAAATTATATGGACAACTAAAATATATATAGAAAAAATTAGCCGGGCATGGTGGCGCATGCCTGTAGTCCCAGCTACTCGGGAGGCTGAGGCGGTAGGATCGCTTAAGCCCAGGAGTCTGAGGTTGCTGTGAGCTAAGCTGACGCCACGGCACTCACTCTAGCCCGGGCAACAAAGCGAGACTCTGTCTCAAAAAAAAAAAAAAAAAAATAGCACAAGAGAGTATACTTAACCATAGTTTATGTATTTCAAAATAGCCAGAAGATTTGAAATGTTCCCAACACAATGAAATGATAAGTGAAATGATAAGTCTTTGAGGTGATGGATATCTTAAATACCCTCATTCCATCATTACACATCATATGCCTGTATCAAAATATCACACGTACCCCATAAATATGTACAGTTATGTATCAATAAAAAAATTTAGACTATTCATATTTAAGCAAAATGGTAAACATTTGACAAACTAAGGCATAGCTTTTTCTGGTAGCATTTATGTCTTACAGTTTACTGTGTTTATGGAGTTTTTTGAACAATCCCTCCCCTCCACAAACTATTTCACTATAGCTTATCTCTGACCCAACAGCTAGGATGAGACTTGCATCTTGTTATAAAGTATTAAATTACAACAAGATTATAAAAATGAGATCAAGTTTTATACTAACCTAGGCAAGCTTTCTAAATTTCTAGGTTATTCAAAGAAATGATTCTTTTCCCTAAGTATAGTATATTCTGATTTGGACTCACATCATGTATTATGTTGCTTGTATTTTAAGCAGTCATTTATAGCCAACAGCGTGTCCCTGTTTTGTGTAGAGGAATTGACAAAAGTGAGGAAAGTTGTATTAGGTTATGAGATATGCATATCTAAAGTGCTTTTATCCCTTCCTTTTTCAGGGCATCTCATTGGGAGGTATTTCTCCTCTTCTAGGCAGTATCAATGATGTCATGAATTCTTCAGCACATTATAATGTAAATTTTAGCCAGGCTATAAGTCACGATGTGAATCTTCATGAGGCCATGTTGGTGTGTCCCAACAGTACATTTAGAAGAGATCCAGTAACAAGGACTTCACAGGCACAAGAACCATTTCTGCAGTTAACTTCTCATACCATCAACGCTGAGCAAACCCTTAGTGGAACTAATTTGACAGGATTTCTCCCACCTGTTGACAATCAGACGAGGAATCTAACAAGCCAAGACCTACTATATGACCTTGATGTAAATATATTTGATGAGATAAACTTAATGTCATTGGCCACAGAAGAAGATTTTAATCCAATGGAAGTTTCCCAACTTTTTGAAGAACCAGATTCTGATTCTGGCCTTTCTTTAAATTCAAGTCACAACAGCATCTCTGTCACCAAGTCTAATTCTTCTCATTCTGTGTATGATGAAGAAGGTGCTATAGGTTATAGCAGTGACCTTGAATCTGTTTCTCATCATGACTTAGAAGGGGCTGTAGGAGGCTACTATGCAGAACCCAGTAAGCTTTGTCACATGGATCATAGGAGTGATTCTGGTTTCCATGGGGATCTTACATTTCAACACGTATTTCATAACCACACTTACCACTTACAGCCAAGTGCACCAGAATCCACTTCTGAATCCTTTTCATGGCCTGGGAAGTCACAGAAAATAAGGAGTAGGTACCTTGATGACACAGATAGAAACTTGAGCCGTGATGAACGACGTGCTAAAGCGCTGCATATCCCTTTTTCTGTAGATGAAATTGTCCGTATGCCTGTGGATTCTTTCAACAGCATGTTAAGTAGGTACTATCTGACAGACCTACAAGTCTCGCTCATCCGTGATATCCGACGAAGAGGGAAAAATAAAGTAGCCGCTCAGAACTGTCGTAAACGCAAATTAGACATAATTTTGAATCTAGAAGATGATGTATGTAACTTGCAAGCAAAGAAGGAAATCCTTAAGAGAGAACGAGCCCAATGTAACAAAGCTATTAACTTAATGAAACAGAAACTGCATGACCTTTATCATGATGTTTTTAGTAGGTTAAGAGATGACCAAGGTAGGCCAGTCAATCCAAATCAGTATGCTCTTCAGTGCAGTCATGATGGAAGTGTTTTGATCGTACCCAAAGAACTGGTGACCTCAGGCCACAAAAAGGAAACCCAAAAGGGAAAGAGAAAAAGTGAGAGAAGAAACTGAAGATGGACTCCATTATGTGGATATAGTAATGTTCAGAAACTTATCTGGATCACAAACCATTGAAATTGCGTCAAGTGTTACATCTTTTAAGTACTGCTACCTGAAGCACTCAGTAAGGCCACATTTTGAAGTTTATATAGACAGATATTTTGAACTTCAAGATGGTAACTTATGGGGAATTCATAGGAAGCCACAACTTTTCACGAAATCCTCGTACTGCATTGTATAAAAGATTCATAAATAGTTATGTTTAAAGAATAGAGTAATATGAAAACCTGGTATGTCTTACCAGTCACTGGCAACTTTTTTTTGTTTAAATAAGATGGTCTCTTCAAAAAGAGCACAGGGGAGGATCTAATTGTTTTAAGATGTATTTGTTTTTTATTACTTAAAATGTAAAGTAGCCTTATTTCCACCTTGTTAGCACTGCAGTGGGCTTTTCAAAAGCTATTTTAATTTTTATGAGTATTTAACTTATAAATTTTTCTTTCTGTGGAAATAAATTTTATATTTGAATGGATTAAATTTTTTCCCCTTTTATACAGAAATTCCAAGCAAATTTACCTTAGATATTTTCCCTCCAAAATCATTCAAGAATATGAGTGAACATCTTGCAAATAGGGCAGCATAGTGAAAATGTTTTAATTTACACAAATTGATCAGATTCAAGCCAGATTGATGTCAACAAACTATGCCAAACTGGTATGGCAAACTCCCCCCACCCCCAGACTTCACACACAGATTACATGAAATCAAAACTAAAAATGGCCAAGCTCTGAGCCAAAGTGCCAAAAACAAAAACTTTAAAATACTAGAGTGCATTAGGCCTGAGGGCAAAGACCTACAGTCACTGGGAATTTAGAGCACAGGCCTCTGTCCCCTGTAACCAGAGATAGAATGGAGCTGCCTGCATAGAAACAATTCCTTGTTGTGTATATTATTAAACCCATGGGGTCCTTGGCCAGCCCAATAGGGATGGCCTCACATCCTAGGATACTGAGATCTCACCAAAGTCACCAAAACATTACAAGCTTTACAAAAAAAAAAAAAAACCAACAGTAAGAGGAAGTCAATAGATGAACATACAGATTTTACAACCAAAGAACTAGAAATAGTGGAAGCATCTGAAAGGCATTTAAATGTTGGCTAAGAAGGGCAAAAAAACGATTTGAAAGTAAACCACTAGTGGTTAATCCTAGAAATAATGGTATGTGAAATGAAAACCATTTCAGAAGTTTACTTGAACAGTAAACAGGAGATTGTGAATTTTCTGAAGATAGCAATGACCTCACCCAGATTGTCAAGTTTGGGGAACATCAAGATTTTAACATGCAACGATAGTCTGATGCTTAATTTCCAAATTTTCAGAATTAAGGTTCTCAGATGTTATTTCTGCCGTAGAAATTGCTGACTTACAATGCAGAGTATCAGAAGTCATAAAAAGTATTACTTTGGTTCACAGATATGTACACAATATTTATAGTCTGGACTTCTATAGTAAAAAGTTCTTTTTCCTTTTTAAGTTGGGCATAGGCATCTCTTCCAAGCCCTAGGTTTTGCCAGCAAATACTTCTAGATGGAAACATTGCCCTTCCACAACCACTGCTTTGTTCAGTGATCACTTGGACTGTTGGCAGGCTTTCTTCCAAATGTCTTAAAAACTTTGGTTATTTACATTACTTCAGGGCACATTAAAACAAAAATTGTTTTATGTCTACAATGTAAAATCCTACAGTACCAATTTACTTTTAAGTTTCAAAACTGGTATAAGTCTATTCACATGAGTGCCTGCTTGCCAGACTCAGTATTCTTTTCAAACCTCTAAAAATATCAAGGAAAAAAAAAATACAGTGGAGAAAACTGGGAGTATGTTCATGATGATTGAAATTCAAACTATAAAATTTTAAGTCTAAGGTATTTACTATTATTTGTTCCTCTGTATCCCTGGATTCAACTAACTGCAGATCGAAAATATATATATATATTTTTTTTTTTTTGGGGGATAAAAAGATGGTTGTGCCAGTGATGAACACTTCTTTTTGCTTATCATTATTCTCTGAACACAGCGTAACTATTTACCTAGCTTACCCCTTGGATTAGGTATCAACCTAGAGGTGATTTAAAGTGCATAGGAGGACTGCATAGGTTATGTGCAAATACACCATTTGATACAAGGAACTTGAGCATCTGTGGATTTCTGCCCAATACACCAAGGGACTGCTACTGATGCACTGTGACCAAAAGTCAAGAAATCATGCTTTCAATGGCCAGGTCCACACGATCTAACTTGCCATAGAGTAGTTTGCTAACCAGAATAGGTCACCTCCAAACATACAGGACATGTAAACTGAAGCTGATCAACAATGCAATTCTAACAGCAGAGAAACCTCACGTTAAGACTTTAGTGTACACCGAAAAATTAATCTGAAAGCTAAGGGTTGACTTTTTTTATTGCTAGCCAGTACCTGTTCAACAGTGGTAATAGCCAACAGCCCACAACAGTGTTGTGCCCCAAGCACTTTCAAATCATGTGATGTGGGGCTTACACACAAAACAAGAACTGCAAAGACAGGTAAAAATCTGCAGTGTCTATCCTTGTATGTTAGTAGCCTTCTCTAATATGCACCTTTTCCCCTCCTGAATTTAGTGGGTGTCCCTAAGTGATTGCACTGCCACAAAATTACAATTGAACAAGGAAGTTAAAGTGAAATGGTAAAACCACCCACCATGTGGACATTGCCTTTATCAAAACCCTCAAATTTCCTTCTGGTAGCAGTCAGCAGACGGCCAAGTTGAACATCTTCACAGGTGAGACCAGATTAAAGGTCAACTATGTATGCCCCAAGCACTATGTATAAGGTCATACGGATACTTCAGGTTCCTCTGAAATGTGCCTTCAGTTTCAGCACTGGCCTTCAGAACACAAAATGTTAGCATGTGGGTTGTATGCAAGAGCATAATACCTTTGTTAAATATATCCTAAGTAGCTGGATCAGTTTTTCCCCATTCCTACTCATCTTCAAAGTTTGCTCTCTGGCAATCCAATTACCTGGTATGACTTGTTAACCCCATGCCCACAAAAAATTACAGCTAATCATTGTTAGTTGCAGCACTAAGTTGTGTTAAAATTGCATGGGGTGTATCAACCACGTGGAGACATCACTTCCAAACCTTAAAAGACTGAGGTTGGATAAAATTAAGCTGAGAATATACTTTAGGAGTCCTGAGATTAATCATGGTCTCTATCTTCTACAAAAGAAACCCACACTTTTCAACTACCGATTATTAGTAACCAACTCAAACTTCTTTTAAAGCCTCCATAAATTAGCTCCCAATACCTGAAATATTTAGTAGGCCAAGACTAGATTCTTAGACCAAATTTGGCTATAAAAACCTTGTAATCAGGTGAAAAACCCAGTTTCATAGAAGCGCATAAAAACCTAGGAACAGCTTCAAAAACCATCTATGTCAATTAGAGCCCTCCCACATCGTGTGATCATTAGAATATAAGACAGTGTGATTTCCAAAGTGTGGTCATGTTTGTCAGTTTTTCCTTGCTCTCTTCATTCACTGAGAGAAGGTAACAGCCATCCCTGTTACTATGTCATCCTGAATGTTAATTTCCACCCCAACCAAGTTTGTGACTGCAACCTTGAGGTTTAGCCAGAATCACACACGTTGTTCCACATGCTGAAGAGTATGTTGCTCTGAAGTGCTTTAAGTATTGAGGTAATGATAGCAATAATACACACAAATAGGTTTTCTTCTTTCAGTGTCTCAGATAATAAAAAAGTACCTTAAATTCAGCAAAAGGATCAGTATACACACAGGAAAATGTCTAATATTCAACATTACCTACATGGTTACTAAACCCTTATCTTCATAAACCAGTTCATTTCAGCCTATTGTGCATCACCCAATCTTTTCCTATTATTTGTAACATTCCCTTGACCTTGCTAGTTGAGTTAGGTATTTGAAGTGGTACATTATCAACTTATTTACTTCTTCAAAGTTCAACTTTGTGCCAGACATTTTTAAACCTTCAAAATTAACTTTGAAGTGTTCATGCAATAGTGATGGATGCAGCTACTATTTCAAACAGAAAACAGCTCATAGCCATTAGTTTGACTTACCTGTGAGATAACCTATTTTATCAAAATAAACTGCAATTGAAAAAAAGTCAGTTAACTTTGCCCTTGTTATTTTTCTGGTTTCTTTGATTTCAGGTAAATGTCCAAACAGGAGAGACTATTAAATTTTATCCAAGAAATTTAACCCTTATAAAAAGATGACCACTGATGTTCATCTAAGTGTAAAATGCAAAAGAACTAATTGACATTTGACAAACTTGTATGAGAGATTTTAACCTTTAGTGCTTTGCATAGCCAGATACTTTGGACCACTCTAGCTGGTTAATTTAAAATTCATGATTTCAAAACATCATCAGCAATGTTAAACATACAGGGTAGAGTCAGGAAACTGCATCAGTATTCAAACGCTGAATATACAGTGCATAAAGAATAGCATTTTATTAGGGACAGCCAATAATGTCCACAATGCTCTTCTTATTTGTGTATTAATATTGAAAGAAACTGTAAATATGCATAGCTTTGTGAAACTGCTTTAAAAATTTAGGGGATAGCGATCTTTTAGACAACTGTATGTTCATAGAACAAGACTGACACATTATGTGTAAACATTACACCAAGTATTTAGATACAAAAGTATTTATTTTATAAACTTTATATTTAAAATAGAATTTTAATCTATCTACTCACAAAACCTAACTTAAAACACGATACATTTATCTCTCTAGCTGATTTGATGTTACTGTTTTACAAACAACACTCATTTTGTAATTGTTTTATATCAAGAACCTGAACTAAATGAAATTTGTTTTATCAGAAAACATTTCCCTTTTATCTTAAAGAGTGCTTTTTAAATGAAGGCACCAACAAGAACTACTTTCAGATGGTACAGAATTTCTTATTTCTTGAAGACTCTGTGGTTGACCACTTCTTCATTAGTTACCTGCAGCAAGACACCTTCCTGCCAAAGGAAAAAAAAAGTATCTGAAGAAGTTTATCATGTTTGTCCAAAGAACCTAAATAACTTCAGTGGTGGTCTTAGGATCAAAGAAGACTCACTGGTGCATAGCCCTGAATATCACATTCCTGAAAAGGCAATAAAGCCAGGCAATCAAACTCCAATGATATTTAGTTTAAGAAATGAACTTCAGCAGCCAACCTACATCTTTCTTCGGGGTAGGACACTGGGCAAGAATTACTACATTTAAACCAAACTATTTAGTACTGGATACATACAAGATTTATAATGTAGAACTTTACTCATAAACTATTATCTGAAAGTAGATTCAACCATTTTGCCCCTACCTTCTCTTTCAGCCTCGTGATAAGCATGTAAAGCTAGAACCATAAAGTAACTGAACAAATGTCTTTATTTAAAAAAAAAAAAAACCTAATTCACTGGAAATGCTTGATCCAAGAAATGTGAATACACAAGGATGTAACGATGGGAAATCTCATGATTTATTGAACTTGCAGCCTAACTTTTACCTACCATTTTACTACCAACACCACTGAAGGAACCAAGAAAAGCTTTATTAATGATCACTTGGCTTGCCTCAGCTGTTGAAATGAAGCACTTTACAGTCTTTGTGGCAGCAGAATATACTTGTCCATGGCTCATATCAATGCTAAAATTCCAGCAGGGAAAAAAATGATATGTTAAGCACCTGAATCTTCATGGAGGGGGGAGGGGGTGGGAAAGAAGGAAAAAAAGGGAAAAACAACCAAAATAATTTAAGTAAATGACAGATTGGAAAACAGGGTTTAAAAAATTCTCTTGAGTTTATAAATTGTTAAACTCAATTTATAGCTATGTTAAACTACATAAGAACCACTATACTGAAAGACCATTGAAGAGTAGTATTAGTTTATCTTTTAGGGAGGAAAATTAAGAAAGGAAAAGTAAATAAGATCTTACCTAAAGAAGTTTAACTGAAGCTTAGAACTATTTTGCTCTACACCCTCAGCTTTCGTTGGCATCCTTATAAACTACTGTAGTTAAAGCTTTGTAGAAACAGCGCAGTTTTTTAAGACTGGCTGAACTTAGTAGCCGTGTCAAGAGTTCTCTTGTACTAGACCTGTGTCCCTGAAGAGTACCTCGCTGGGGTTATTTCCTTTCCTTGCATTGAAGAAGCAGCATCTAAAAGATCTAAAAAGGTGTTTCTCCTTGCAGAGATATCCCTTAAGTTAACTACATAATTTAATCCTGATGAATTGCAGACAACACACTTATATCTGACCAGCATTTATCTTATACAAATATACAACAGCTTTGCAACGGACCTTAATTATACTACCCACTCCTTAACTTATTTAAAATAAAAAGTCTATAATTACACAATTTCCTTTAGAATTATTTTATTAAATCATAAATGTACAACAGCTTCTTAACTCTACACACGCACTTAAATTTTTTAAAGGAAAAACGTTATGTCTTATTACACCATGATCCTGGCTAATAGCTTTTCAAAACTTTGAGAAAAATCTTAAAAAAGGTTTCACATGTCACCTGAAACTTACAAATTTAACATTATCAAAGAAGGAATGCTTCTACACTCTTACAAAGACCACTAGAAAGAAACAACAATTAAAAAGCTAAGAAACTGTCTCAAAGGCATTTTTTTTTTTTTACAATCCTTCCTCCACAGTAAGGTAATGTTATTAAATAATCCAATCCATTCACAAAATGGCTCTCTGCATCTGCTCTGGTGTCTTCTGCCATATCACTGCATATTTATGCATGACTGAGATAAGAGTTTCCTTAACATTGTTATTTCGATAACCTGAAGCTGTTCTGTTACCTCTGGGCTCTCATCCTCTCCTATTTATACAGTGAAGCCTGTTTCAACAGAAGTAAAGAGTAAAAAAAAAATAGGTTATGAAATTATCCATCTAACCAGATTTTAAGGAAAGATAACATGATCCTAAAAAGCTTTTACTCCTGCAGCTAAGTCTCCCAAGACAATAATAATTGTAAAACTCAAAAGCTACTTACCCATGGCAAATTGGAAGAAGCTCAATATCGGCTCCTCCCACCATAACCCCCACTTCCTCCACTGCCTCCAGGACCATAGTTTCCTAGAATTGTTGGAACAGCAAAAGAAAGCAATCTTACTTTGATTTCCCATGATCAGCCTAACACAATAGTTAATTCTATTTTATACCCATTCAGCCTTTAAAACAAGTAGATCATAACCTCATGTGCCCAATTAGCCAAATTGCTCGGGAGATAAATTACCCACGTTCGTAGACATCTTTTCCTAAAATCTTTAATACATTTTTCTGATGATATTTTTTAAAGGGTCCTCTCACCATTATTTTGGAGAAAGTAAAAATTTTAGAACTGTATCAAGAACAAAATACATATAAAATCGTTAGTCCTACTAAAAACTTTCTGGAAATTAAGCTAAACTGGTTTGAATAAAAGCATAGAACTATTTTTTAACTTTCAAAGAGGCTCACCATACCAATTTATATCACTTGCAATATGCTCAGTGATTTTGACTTTCTCCATAAGTAGACAAGGACAAAGAAAAAAAAAACCCACATCATAATTATCTAAACCACCTTCCTCAGTCCAAAATATTTCACCAGCCACCTCCACCCACCCCAATCCCTAATCTGATGTTACAATTGTTTGCTGATGTACTTGTAGAGATCTCTGCAAAATGCCTTTAATTCAGTAACACTGTATATAATGGGAAAATTACCCAAATATAAACATACTTAATATGTTTAAGTCATGAAAGACTAATCTTTTAATCACATAAAAATGTGAAGAATCTCTATTTATTAATTACCTCCACCATATGGTCCCCCCATGTTCCTGCTACCACCAAAGTTTCCACTCTTCATTGGACCATAGTTAGAAGGTTGCTGGTTATAATTTCCAAAATCATTGTAATTTCCACTTCCATAATTTCCTGTAAAAAAAATTGGAATACGGAGCATAATGGACCTCAAAATACAACAAACATTACACCACTAATACATGCTGAGTACTCAGAAAATCCCACATATCACAATATATTATGCAAAACACCTATCTACAGTTTTTAAAGGTATCTAATGACAACAGTGAAATGAAAAATCAAGTGTTAAAAGCCATTAATTCCACTCCAAATTCCCACAAGAATTGCAGGTGAATTTATTACCTCCTCCATAGTTGTCATAACCACCTCCGTAGCCCCCACCCTGGTTGCCATATCCAGGTCCTCCACCACCATATCCTCCTCTTCCTCCTCCATAACCAGGGCTACCTCCAAAATTGCCACCTATTATAAAATAAGCCTTTAAGTAATCACTTAGTATTTTCAATTCCATTTGAACTGTCTTATCACACTCACTTCCAGCTTTCCAAAATACATATTTTCATAAATATATTCCCTCCACCAAATCTCTTACAGGCTGAATACCTACTATCCTTTCCAACATTTGGGGGCTAGGGTGCCTTCCCACAGCCAACTGGGTAAATCATTGAGAGAGACTTTAATACCTATAATACCACACAGCATAAGCCATTTATAGAGACTTAAATACCTGTAGTACCATAGCTTTCCCCTAAAACTGAAGATATTAAGGATCCCTCTTGAAGGCATCTTGAAATACATGTGTATTTTGTGTAAGGATTGTGAGGAGCAGATTAGCAGTATAAGCTAGGGAGAAAGTAGAACAGCCACTTCCTTCCTACTGGTCCAAAATATTAAGCTCCCAATTCATGTTTCCCTATGAAATGAATTACTATGTCTCTTTCCTAAACAGTATTGTTCATACCCTCTCCAAAGTAAATCTGGGGAGAGGACCAGAAATTCGTGAACATTCATGTAAACCAAAACTTATTCAATCTAGCGCCTTAAAAAGACAAAAAAAACTTCTCAAAACTGGTACACCAAGTCTCAAATTATTTACAAGTTGTAATTGTAAATTAAAGTTTCCAAGTAACATTGGAAAGGTGAGATACAGAACTTAGTTATGCCTAGTAAGTGGCAAAACCAGAGCTAAAATCTACTGCTAGCTCAGTTTTAAAATGTCCCTTTTCTTATTAGGACGCCAGTCAGGAAGTTATCAACCTCTTTTCTGTACTCCAATGAAACTGATACATTTAGAGCTGTCACTATGTGTAACAGTGGCTCATAACCCTATCTGTAGCCAAGAGCACACTTACATATATTTTGAATTCCTCAGGTTACTTTTTAGATGTTCTTCTGGGAAACCCATTATCTACTTAAGGGCTAAGACAAGAATTACTCTTACATATCCTTCCCTTCATGTGTTGATCTCAGTCAATTCCCGTATTCTATACCTTTCTAGTACATAAAAATCACATTTCGGTCCAATTTGTTTGCTTGAAAAACAAGGGGATAGCATGATGGCACTTTTAAATTCTCATTTAAAATCCATTGATGATTTTGCACTACATTCCTTAAATTATAAAACAGCTAAGATGCAAATATATAAAGGAAAAGCAAAATAATTGAACCACTATCACCTAAACCCATTATAAGGGATAAAACACAGAAAACTTTAAAAGCTGAAGGATAAACAAACACATACAACGCAGTTAAGTTTAAGTCACAGAAATCAAAATAAAAAAAACTGACCTCCAGGTCCTCCTCCATACCCATTATAGCCATCCCCAAATCCACGTCCACTTCCATATCCATCTGTGAGGAAAAGAGATGATTATAAATAGTTCACCCTACTCAATTTTCAGAATTCATCCCTTCCACATTGTGTTAGTAACTCCAAGAGGAGAGGTGAGAACCTTAGGATGGAACACCCTTGTGTGTACCAGTTTATTCATAAAAAGAAAAAAAACACGGAAAACACATAATTAAATCTTATTACCAAGACAATGGTCTTCGGGCTTGGACTGAGCAAGCTCAATTTAAGAGATCCCATTTGTTTACACATAGGAATGACAATGGATGGGGCACCAAAGCTTTTCTTGTTGGCACTTCACTACCTTATTATCTATTCAGATAAATACACCTGGTATTAATCCCTTTTACCTTTTAACTGTAAGTTGGGAATTCACCAGGATTCAACCTATTTAAGTCTTAAGGACAGCCTTTTAATTTAGACTGGATTTCCTGATTCTAATCAAAACTTAATCACAGCAGTATTTTTAATCATGCACATTCAGCCTTTAAACACTTAGAAGCATAACTTACCGGATCCTCCTCTAAAGTTACTTCCTGGTCCTGGTCCAAAATTTCCACCACCGCCACGAGAATCTCCAAAACCAAAGTTGCCTACAATAAACATCCTAGTTAGTAGCAAGCATTTCCACAAATAAAAAGAAAGAAAAAAAAAAAAAGAATTAATGAAGTTACCTCCTCTTCCACTCCTAGAACTTTGAACTTCCTGCATTTCTTGTCTGGACAAAGCCTTTCTTACTTCTGCATTATGACCATTGATGGTATGGTATTTCTGCACTGGAATGAAAAAAACAAACAAACAAAACAAAACAAAAACCAGACTCCATTAATCAACACTGCAATAGTAAAAAAAACACAGAAAGTTCACCTTTTAATTAAGGTGTAGGTAACATACCCTAAGTTTAACATATGTTAAAAGCTATACACCTATAGCGCCTATAGACACTTACATACAATTTTATCCACAGGATCATGGTCATCAAAAGTAACAAAGCCAAAGCCTCTTTTCTTTCCAGACTGCCTATCAGTAATTATCTCAATGGTATCGATTTTTCCATACTCCTCAAAGTAATCTCTAAGGTGATGCTCCTCAGTATCTTCCTTAATTCCACCAACAAACAGCTTCTTCACAGTTACATGAGCCCCTGGTTTTCCAGACTCCTAAAACGTGGGGGTCAGAAGAAAAGTCATCTTGACACAAGAAACCACAAGCATGATTGAAAGCATACCACATTTGTACCACATATGGCTTCTATCTACCTTATGATAAAACACCAGGCAAAGGAAGCTTTTAAGAGCCCAGTCTTTTGAAAACTAAGTTAGCTTAAGGAGGCAAAGGTCCAGAAACCCAACATAGCTTTAATAAAGGAAAAAACTAATTATTTTAAAAACCACACTCAGATTTTCCACGTTATGTTTTGCTTACCTCTCTTGCTACAGCACGTTTTGGCTCAACCACTCTCCCATCAATCGAATGAGGTCTTGCAGCCATGGCAGCATCAACCTCAGCCATGGATGAAAAGGTTACAAAACCAAATCCTCGTGATCTTTTGCTTGCAGGATCCCTCATTACCTTGAAAACCAAAAGGTAAACTTTAATACTTGATCTTATTTTTGTTATTAAACTGCAACATGAATTACAGCAGTTTTACTAAAAACACTGCTTTATTTTCTGCATGATTCATTGGACATAAAGCAAAAAGACTAATGTCTGCATTCAGAATTTCATTAACTCACGTACCACACAGTCTGTAAGTTTTCCCCATTGCTCGTAGTAGTTCCTCAAACTTTCTTCTGTGGTTTCAAAGCTTAAGCCACCAATAAAGAGTTTACGGAACTGTTCCTTTTCTCTCTGCAAAGGAAAACACCATTTCAATTTTTATTTACATTTTCTCTTCGTATGCAGGAAATTAAATTCTTAAATATGAGGTGACCTGCTGGCAGAGTACCTTTTTCCTCTCCAAAGGAACAGTTTCTAAAGTTTTCTGGGGGGGAAAAAAAAAACTTACATCAAATTTAAACCATATGTTAAACTGCATATTAGTTGTGTTACACCAAAAAATTGCCTCAGCTGAACTATACAAGTTTCAAAGTCATTAATGCTTGATCTAATCTACGACATTAAATTATCTTGAACATATTTACTATCACTTAAATTTTTTAAAAAAACTTTCTGAGGATAAAGGAACAAATCTATCCTGTAATTAAAAGGTCACTAAAGAATTCTTATAAATATTTTCATTCAAGCCTATTGCCTAAAAACACAGTAGTTAGCTTTTACTCAATTTAGATTTTTTTTTTAAATATAAAAAGTAACTCTTGGTTCCTTATGACCCAAAGTCTACCATTTATTTCAGGATTCAGTATCTGAAAAGAGATTTTTTCCCCTTAACTGCCCCCTCTGGTGGCGACTCTAAGTTCTCTCAACCAAAAAAAAAAAAAAAAACTAGTAAGTTTCTCCATATAACTACTGTCAATTAAGAAAAAATTTAAACATTCAAGATACACATAACGACCTTAAAAATAGCCTCTTATTAACCCAAATTAATTTTTAAGACCAGCAGCACCTAAAGCTTAAAAAGTTTAACTAACATATTGGTTTTCTGGTAGGCACTCATAATTATTACTTAGGAGACAGTACAGAAAAATCTGAATTACTATTCAGCTAACTCTATGTACAGTAAAACACATTCACCTGGAGTAAATTCATTAAAGATAATCGATTCATTAAATACAGTGAAAGCTCACTCTTACTGAACTTAAGTGGCCATCTGGTGTAAACACAGCACAAGACAAGTGACTCAAATTTTACAAAGGAAAAAAATCTGAGCTGAAATCTTAATCTGCAAATCAGTAAGCAAATATGCTGCACTGAACAGCGCTTTATTTTGTGAAGGTAAAAAAAGAATGAATCAACTAGGTAAACTACCTCACTAGGTAATTACCTAGGTAAGGTAACTAGGTTTAAAAAATAAAAAATCTGTAACATAGAGTAGGACATGACATCCACAATCAACTGCTATGAATGCACAATGCAAACTAAAAAGGTCAAAGGTAATTCCTAATGCAAGAATTTTGTCCCTGGCAAGCAGTTTACTGCTCTAAATCCACAGTTCTAATGGAGGTTCTCCCTCCATGCATACTTTTCCAAGTGTTCAAATATACACTGGTAGGAACCAATTCAGCCAGATTTTTTTCCTGTATAGTTCAGAGTTTCAGGATTCTGAAAATTTAAAAAGAAAAACTGAAATTATCAAACTAGCTCCTATAAGACATTGAAATAACAGTCTTTTAAAATGATTACTTGGCAAGTTGATAATCTGGATTTTCCAGCTAATTTCATCTATTCTAAATATCTATACATAATGCTTCTCTAAACCCAAATAAAGATAAAGTACATCTACAAGTCTTACAAATCACTAACAAAAAGCAAAAACTCATTACTTACCTCACATTTTCCAAACTTACCCGACGTCCACTATCGATTATAAACAAAGTTACTTTATAAACGTGCTTAGGGTCAAGGGTCAAAGAAAGTTATCAGATAGACCCCCTTCGCTCGAGCCCTTATGTTTATCAATGATCAACCATGATTGCAAACACAAATGAGAAAAGCAAGTGACAAATTTCAAATACACAGTGGCCCAGGCCTGAAACAATTTTGTACATAAATATACACACATTATTAAAGGGCTGAGCCATGTTTTAACCACACAACTAAAGATAAAAATCATTTTTTCACCTTCCTCCTAACTTTATCTACAAAAATCCACGGTTTTGTTTTACCCAGCAAACATTAAACCTCCCAATAAAAATGTTACTTAAAATATGAATTTCTACAATTTAAACGGAATCATTCACGGCAATAAAGGATTCTGAGAGTATCCCTCCCCTCTAAATAGCCTCCCTTCCTCACTGCCACTCTCGTAGTCGGTACTAATTTAAAGGCTCCAAGTTTTTTCATTTCTAGTTTCCTGCGATTCAGCTACCCTTTTAATCACTGCAGATCCAGACAAAACCGTTACCCAAAGAAAGAACAGGAAAACATAAAATGGTTTTTTTACAATTTGTCTCGCGTCAAAAGCGGCCCAACGCCCTAGGTCGTAATACCTTGTCTTAAACCGCGCCAGCAAGCCCTGGAGACCCGCCCCCCCCCCGCCGCCCGCTCTTCTGTGTGGCTTCTGAACGCAATGGCGCCATTTCATCGAGGGGAAGGCAGAGCGCCTTTAATGAGGTGCGCAGGACTCTAAACATCCAAGCTCACAAAACACTCCACATCCACCTCGAAACGGTATGAAAACAGCCCGAGAAGAAAGAAAAATAGTTAACCACGTCTATGCTTTGATAAAGAAATCAAACTAGTAGAATTGAGAGAGTTAAAAAGAAAAACGCTTCGAGAAAGGAGAGACATGAAAATGGCGGCCGCCAAATCCGGTTCCCGGGAGAGAGGGGGAGGGGAAACTCCGCAGACTCGCTCACGGGGACCCGATGCCCGCCGAAAGGCTCAACGCGGAGACGCCGGGGCCCCCAAATCAGCGTGCTTTACAAAGGGAATAAGAATTCCCGCCTCCGCGCCTCACTTTTACTAAAGCGGGGCTGCGTCCGCCATGTGGAAGTTCCCTTCCCCCACCCCCAGTACAGGGAAATGGCGCCGGGAGGCTGAGGGTGGGGAAGGTGTTTATACAGTCAGGCCTCCGCTATCGACCCTCTTAAAAATATATCCAGACCAAGCGCTACCGAGGCGGCCCGATTTCCTGCCGCTCTCCCACGAAGGCAGCTGGCCGACTTCTACTGAGGCGCCAACGGCCTCACCATACCCTTTCCAATAACTCATTGATTTCAAACCCGTTACCTCCATCGCGGACTCAGTCGCTTCAGCCCGATTTCCCGCAGCCGAGCGAGATGAGAGAGATCTCCGCGGACGAACACGAACCGGACTCGTCCTGGCGCTGTAGTGAGAACTGCCACTGGTCGAGAAACAACGCCGCTAGGAGCACCTCCACACAGGACCCGGCGCTGCTGCTACTGCCGCTAGAGCCGCTGCCGCCGCTTTTCTAGAACCTTCCCCCCGACCAACGCGTCTTCCTTACGTCAGGCCGTTGCGTAAACGCCCTAACCGCCGCCAATGGCGGGAACGCTCTACACCCTCCTTACGCCAAGTACGTACCCCTCCCCCACTTGTGACCAATAACAGTGCTTGACGTCACTTGCGTAAATGGGATTAGTGAATTGCGGAAGGCTCGAGTCTTGCGTGTTGCTTCCTCTCTGAATTAGGTCCAGCCCCCGCTTTAGCGCAGGGCAGGTGAGAAACGGTCGCGCAGTTTGAAATAAACGCTGTCGGGAGGAGCTTAATCTGCAGCCCGGAGGTCCAGCCCCCTCAACCCGGGAGGTGGTCCCTGAAGCTACGCCTTTGACAATCCTCTTAGTTCTCCCGCCATAAAAATCTTTGTCGCCTTCCCCCTTCGTTTTCCCTCCCCAGCACAGGACTAACTCAGCCCCTTCCGGAAACACCCAAAGCGGCTTCTAGTCAACAAATTATTGTCCACGCTGCACCGACCTACCCCAGCCTTTGCGGCTGACCCTTCGGGGTCGAGAAAGGTGTTTCCAGTGAGTGACCCGAGAGGGGCGCTCGTTTTTAGCTCCCAATTCCCCCCTCCCCTAGCGTTTGGCGTATCCCAACCCCAGGGGCGAGGAAGTGGGCGGAGTCGGGTTTTGGCGCCAGCCGCTGCTGCTGCGAAGCTGAAAAGCATCCGCCGAGAAGACTCCGGTCACCGTTCTCGCCCCTCCTTCCCGATCCCTCCCCTCGGGGGACCAACAGGCGCCACGCCGCGAACGGTAAGTGCCGCAGTTGCCGCCGCCCTTCCCCCCTCGGGCTCCAGGTTCCCAGCCGACGAGTCGCGCGGCCCCTCTCCCCCGCCGGGCGCGCGCGCCCACGGCCCCGCCCCTCGCGGCCGCCCACCGTGGGCGGTGCCACTCCCCCCACCCCCCGCGGCCCCGTGCGCAGCTCCCCTCCCGTCTCCCCCTCCCCCTCCGATGTGGCTCGAGCCTGAAGCGCGCCGAGCCGGAGACGCCGTAGACCCGCGACCCGGAGCAGCTCAGAGGCGGTGAAGTCTGTGGCATTTTTTAATCTCTCGCTCTCATTCGGTGGTGGTGCTTAAGATACCACATGCGCCCCGGGCCCTCCTTTTCCCCACTTCCTGCGCCTCTCCGTCGGGAGCTGCAGGCAGGAGCAGAGGGTCGAGTGGAGGCCCTGCGACTGGCGTGGCGCTGGGCCGGCGCCGGTAGTTAGTTGGGCGGACGGCTCTGTCCTCGAGAGGGTGGAGAGCTGTGGCGACAGCCGCTTTATTTCTAGACAAAGCGCATTTCCTTCCCCCTCCCCCATCCTGGTTCAAGATGAGGGGCCGTTCTTTAGTCCTCCATGCGGGGTGGGTCGGAGAGTTGGGCCTCCAGGAAGGGCGCTGCATTTTCCCGCATCTGCGAGGCCTGGCGGCGCGCGCGGCCCGCTGTTCCAGGGCTGCGGCTTGCGCTTCGTTACGTGGGCGCCGCCGGGGTTTGGCGCGGGCCGAGTGGCGCAGTGCCCTTGAGCCCCCGCGCCGCGGCCTTTGTTTCTCCCAGCGGATGCGCTGACCACGAGGCCCGCGCTCCCGGGTGGGGGGCGGGCGCTTAGGCCTCAGTATTAAAGCAAGACAGGCCTGGGGCTTAGGAAGAGCGGATATATATGAGATGATTTCTTTTAAGTGTCAAGAAATGGGGCTGGAGCATCTCGGTGTGTTTTTCCTTCAGTTATTTACTGATTGGAAAGGGAGATGGTTTCTGAAAAGAGATCAAGTTAGGATTATATAGGAGCCTCTTTGAACGTTCAGAGGTATAGAGAAAAAAAAATGCATGTTTACCGTTGAGTTGAGTAATTGTGCGTGATTATAAATCAAAAAGTTTGTCATTTTTAAAGAAATTGAATATTGAATTTATTATAAATGAGATTTAGATAGGAAAAAATATTGTCCACTGTTTATCGCCATGTAAAGCTGTCTCAGGTACCTGGGTCCCCAGTAAGGCCTTTCTAGACTCACTTGGTTAAAAACACCGATGTATTTAGGCATAACCTGTCACTAACAGTTTAGGCAGCAGCTCACATCTGCTTTTCCAGAGTAGAATGGAGGTTTGAAAAATGCACTATCTACCTGGGGGTTGGAATCCAAACAAAACTTGTATTTAGCTACCTTTTTTGTGTCATACAAACTTCTTGTTAACTGTAATGTATTTTTCTAGTAATAGCTCTTCAAGTCTGCAATAAAAAATGGCCTCCAATAAAACTACATTGGTAAGTTAATGAAAACCTAAAATATATAAGGATTTAACTCAAGTTTTTTTTCCCCCAAAATTAAAACTTTGCATCTCTGTCGTTGAGAAGTTTACATCTACGTTTTTTTAGTTCTCCCAGTATTATATGGGAGGAAAATCAAGGACAACAATGAAAACATTACATTGAGATACTTACTGAGTTGGCTTAAGAGTGTCTTAAACCTAATCTTAGGACAACACTGTCTGGATTTTGCTGAGTATTTTTATCTTCAAATAAAAATG
Organism: Eulemur rufifrons; assembly: GCF_041146395.1. Taxonomy (NCBI): domain Eukaryota; kingdom Metazoa; phylum Chordata; class Mammalia; order Primates; family Lemuridae; genus Eulemur; species Eulemur rufifrons. Next base: position 26,947,561 of record NC_091011.1, on the reverse strand, counting down.
CACAAATTTACATAAGAGGAAAAGAATGTTACATAAACAAAGTTGTAAAGCCCTTGTTGGTTGGCGTAATATTCCTTGAATCTACTGAGTTCTAGTGAAGTCAAGTATTTACGTTAATGCCCAGTTTAGAGAACAGGTAGCTTGTACGCACTAGAGTGGAGCAAAATTTATTGAATCTTTCAAATTACTTTGGTCACTTTGTCCTACTTTAAACTTGCTTACATTTAAATACAGAAGAATTTTAAATTTAAAATAATCAATCTTTTGTTTTTTAATCACAAGGTGAACAAAATCACAAATATGATCAGGAAGGAGAGAAAGTTAGGTTTTTCTGCATCTTTTGAGTGCCTAATTTTTTTCTCTCCAGTGGTTTCTTAAACCCAAAGTTTGTATTCTTAGGGTTCTTAACAGGTTATAGAAATGTGTAAAAACATGTACCTTCAGCCATGTCAAGGTATAAGCTTAAAGAAGAATGGAATATTCATATAAAAATACGTAATTCTCAGTTATGGTTCTCCAAGTATTTAATTCTAACACATTGTGTTAATCTTAAGCACATAAAGGTGAGTGTTAACATCTAAGTAAAGCAGAATATTTGGTTTTGGTCTGTATATTCTCCCTTTGGGTTTCACACTGAAAAGGGGCAAGTTGGTGGTTTTTAATTTGAGCCATCATTAGATTTACATTAAGTCAAATGCCTTGGAAAATGATTGTGATATGAAATGTAAAGCCTATCTGGTGAGCCTGTGGTACAGATGATTCGGATACACTGTATGTATAGGTCAAAGCCATCAATGGGAAAAGCACAAAGTGTCTTCTGTGTCTCCTCAGGATTGAGCTGACCTTCAGATTCCATAATCATTAAACCAAAATGTAGATAATTGACTTTGCAGTTACCTGTATCCTCTTCCAAGTGTTAGATGGGAAAGAAATTAGCTGTCCGTGAGGCTTTGAGGATGAATATAATACAGAAGGCAAACAGATGCTCCCATTAAAATTAAACTGGCTTTTGCAGACAAATTGGTAGTCATTAATGTCTGTTATTTGTTGATATTTGTATTTTCTTGTATTGAAGAGGATCACAGATTGACCACTTCAAAAGTTTATCTTAGCATGTATCCTTTTCAATTTTGACATCCTTTTTATTTTGTTAGCCTCCTCCCTTTGTGGACAGTAGCTGTTTTGTTTTTTATTTAGGATTAGTATCTAATAAATTTTGTTCTAATTTCTCTTTCTTTTTCTCACCATCATTCTTACCTTCAAGAGGCAGAAAAACCTATTTGACTAGGCCTAGTACTCAAGTATTTTGACTTAGAATAGTAAGACCTAACTTGGAAATGGTATCCAACAAAATCAGATGTTTGCTGCATTTTTTAAAATTCTAGGGGATTTTTATTTCTCACGTGTGTTTGTGTGTGTGTGTGTGTATGTATGTACACCTATATGCTTTCATGGCTTGAAATGTCCTTTTGCAGTCTTGAGACGCTGCTGTTATTTCTTCTGCTTGCATGCTGTGGGGTAGATTTCATGACTGGGCAATTGAGTTTTGGTTTTTAATAGCACTGTTTTAAGATAAAAGTATTTAAAAATGCACATTACATTAGGAATTTTTCCACCCTTTAACCTTCTAATTAGCCATTTCAGGTTTTTAAAAATTTACCTATTTTCAATCCCTGCGGAATGAATCTGTTTGAGTTACTAGAAATAGCTGGTTGAGATTGGACTCCTTCTCTTAAATAGTGTTATACTAAAAAAGAGCAAACACCTCTTTGAAATGAATTATATTGGTTACCAACTTAGACTCTTTCTTTTGAGAAAGAAGGATTTTTTTTTTACATTAAAGAATTAAAATACATCTGGCATCTTGGCTTCTTTAAGTGACAGCATTATAGATTTGTTCCAAGTGGCAATTAGCTACAGGGATTATGGAAGAATAATCTTGACCTTTTTAACCTCCCCGTGGTCTCCATGGTTGACCTTATAATTGATACCAAAATTTTGAACCATGTTTTCATTCTGTAGTTAACTTTTTTCTGTATCATTGAGGCTTTTAGCATTAGTGTTTGCATTGGGAAAGAGGGTCTTACTGTCTGGCTACAGTTTGAACAAGTCTTGTAAATACCACTTATTTTCTACTCTGTATTGTTCTCTGACACTTTATACGTAGTCGTTTGTTGCTGTGTTGTGGTTGAAATGAGTGAAATCTCTAGTAAACTTAGTCTTACAGACTAGAGATAGGACTGGGAAAAGATAATTATTTTCCAGTTAGTGTTTTTGATTATATCATTTTGGTGAAGAGTGGTGGGTCATCAGTTGGAATTAAGTCAACGGAAATAAAGCATTCCTTTATTGTCCATTGGCTTTTTATCTTTTCAGAAGATACAGAAGTAAAAATTTGTGTCAAATATAACAATATAAGCAATTTATAGCCTTCTAAATGTACTCAAAATTCAACACGAATGTGTTTCTTAATTTCCTTTTTGTTTTATTTTAGCAAAAAATGGGAAAGAAACAGAATGGGAAGAGTAAAAAGGTTGAAGAGGCAGAGCCTGAAGAATTTGTGGTGGAAAAAGTATTGGATCGACGTGTAGTAAATGGGAAAGTGGAGTATTTCCTGAAGTGGAAGGGATTTACAGAGTAAGAAACCTCAGTGCTTGTTTATCATATGTTTAGCTGCAGTGAGATGGCTTTAAAGTTTGTTTTTAGCCTCACTCTTTTTCCCAGAGATCTCTTTAAAAACATTTTTAGTTTTAAGGTAGCTTATTTGAAGTCGGCTTAAAAAAGAGCCAAGTCTTTTGTCTACAGTTGAAACCAAGCAAATTGGAGACCATTTTATTACCCTGGGGAGTCAAATTTGTAAAATTGTGGATTGTAGTTTACTATATGGTACATTTTAATGTAGTTAGATAGTGTACTAACTGGAATATCTAATCTACATTGTTTCACTCCATACAGAGGACACTGGAAAACATTGAAGCTGTATAGTATAGACTAGTAGGTCTTAAAAAGAAGTATTCATCATAATCTAGGTCTTATACTAGGTTTATTGTATCCTAATCTCTAAAAGTAAAGCCTGGACATTTTTCAAACTCACTGGTTCCTTGTGTTCCTCCTTACAAATTGCTCTCATAATTACTCTTTATGTTAGCTGTCTTATGAATGATTTTAAACAGAGAGAAATTGTGCACTCTTAACACTTGTGTTTATTGTGCTAATCTACTTGGATTCTTCTACCTGACACCACAAAAACAGGGAGCAAAGCTCCATAGGCAGTAACGATTAAAAATGGATAGGTTGACATCAATAGTCTCTTGAGCATGGGACATACGGTAGTCCAGTGATGAGGCTTCAAATGTCTATTATCTACTACTTCCTCCACTGTTCACAAATAAAGCCACCTCCATAGAAATTTGGGGATTATGAATTGAATGGAAGATTTATGTTTCCCTATTTTATCCTTCAGTATTGGTAGTTAAGCCTAAGTATATATCATAAGTGCATAATTTACCACTAAAAAATTTCCTACAGATAGCAGAACCAAGCAAAATAAGTCTGTGAACTGTTTCAAAATTAGATTTAGCTAGTTTGCCAGAGTTGATTACCTTCAAATGGTTAACTTTTTTAAAAAATCCCATGAGACATTAAAAGCTATTTGTCTTTTATGTTCTACCCATCAAAACATTAGGAAATGGACTCCTGTTCTTCCAAAACTTAAAGCCTCTAGTATGATTGAGAACTTGCCCTGTGCAGCATAATGTATTAGGTAACGTAAAAGACTATAATGAATATAATACAGGATACAGATTCTTAACGTCGTCCTCCACCCACTAATTTAGGTTTGCCAATTTTGCAGTCTCAGGATATCACCAGACCAAGTTGTTAAGTACCAGAGGTTAATAGCACCTTTCCCAGCATCCCTAAAATGATTAATTTCATTTTATCTAGTTCTATAAAGTCTTTTTGGACCAGAGCACAAAAAGTTAGCTAGACAGTTGCTGTGTAGGATGATCTTACTTTCACATTTGTTGATTTATACTCATTTTCTTTACAGCCCTTCTGAAAAATACATGGAAATGGTCGTCTCAGCCTTGTATCAGGGGTTGGAAATCTTTTTTCCCCAAAGTGCCATATAGTAACTGTTTGGGCTTTGTGGGCCATAGGTCTCTGTCTCTACGTCTCTGAATATGTAGTGCAAAAGCAGAAATAGATAATATGTTAAATGAGCATGAATGTGTTCCAGTAACAGTTTGTTATTGGAAATATTTTTCTAATCATTTAAAAATGTAAAAAAAAAAATTTTAGTTTGTAGGCCATAAAAATGCTATATTTGGCTTCTGCTTTGTCAACTCCTGCTTTATATCATTTCCCAATTTGAGCGCCCAGCAAAAACTGAACTCATCTAACATTTGAGAATGACTTAATCATTGTTTTAAAACACCATGGTGGAGGTCCCAACCCTAGGCATGATATGATATAGTACTTCAAGTTGGGAGTTAGGAATCTGCATTTTTTAAAAGCTCTTTGAGAAAAATTCTGAAGTAATTGTGAGATTTGGAGAACTATTAGCTTCAATTACAGTGTTGGAGTGAGGCTCATTTAATTTGGAGGTAAAAATAGCAGATTGCCCACTTAGTTGGGGCTGTGAAAGCAGACACAAAAGGAAATCCAGGCAGATTCTCAAAAGAATGTAGAGGAAACGGAAGAAATGATTAGTATCTGCAGTACAGAGGACACTTTTTTCAGATACCTGTTAAATGGATCCAGATGATGGTGATGAACCGTGTTTAATTGAATCAACTTTTCTCTTTTTTTTTTTTTTTTTTTTTACCCCCCTGAACACAGTGCTGACAATACTTGGGAACCTGAAGAAAATTTGGATTGTCCAGAGTTAATTGAAGCATTTCTTAATTCTCAAAAAGCTGGTAAAGAAAAAGATGGTACAAAAAGAAAATCTTTATCTGACAGTGAATCTGATGATAGCAAATCAAAGAAAAAAAGAGATGGTGTAAGTATAAAACATTGCGCACCAGAATATCTTTTTGTAAAAGGCTGATGGTTTGATTTTTAAGTACTTTTAAGATATTTTTTAAAACGCAGATATTTTTAAAATACCATAAAGAAGCCTTTTATGAATGCTTGATGTGTAGGACAAAAAGGATGTGCATGATTTAGCCTACACTGTGCTTATACCACTTAAATTAAAACGTGCTAGTGTTATTTTTAATAGTTTCTTGGATGTGATCTGTGATCAAACCAATTACCTGTGATCCAAGGCTAACAGTCTTAAATACAAACAATACTAACTGGATCGTTGAAAGACTTTACAGTGAAAACAATCCAAATGATACGTCTGATTGTAGTTCATTAATGGGATTGACCACCAGAAAGTAGTTTTGCTTACGATTTCTGTATTGCCAAACAGTACTTTGATATGTAATCTATGATAAAAATTGCTATATATTTTTTGTTTTGGTTCTTGCTGAGAGAGGGTTTTACACTGTCGCCCAGGCTGGGGTACAGTGGTTCCATTGTAGCTCACTATAACCTTGAATTCCTGGGCTCAGGCAATCCTCCTGCCTCAGCGTCCCAAGTAGCTGGGGATACAGGTGTGCATCACTGCACCTGGCTAATTTTTTTTTCCTTTTTTAATTTTTAATAGAGACAGGGTCTAAGTGCTGTATGTTTTATTGACATGGATTGAGCCATTTGATTCATTCATTACATATGTACTTTGGTCCAGTCTTTGCTTCACTAATGTCTCTATAGCTTTGGGCAAGTCAGGTAACTTCTTTTCCATCCTTAAGTGTAATTATATTTGCTCTGCCTAGTAGCGTAATATGGGAATTTTGGGAAAGGTCTTGGTGCTGAATTAGTTTCTAGGCTCAGGCACTAAGCATATGATGCAGATTAATTGGTAAGGACTTTGGATTTGAAATTTGATCATTTGAACCAGATGCCAGGAACTTTGCAGATAGTCTGTGAAATCTTCATGGCAACTCTATGGGTATGATCCTGTTTTACAGGTGAGAAAACAAGAGTTGGCTGCTAACTTGGTTCTGAAATGAAATCACATGCCCAACAGAAGCACAACTTTAATGACAATACTTAGCACATACGTTGATTGAGTCCTTACTGTGTACCAACCAGTGTTCTAAGTAATTTAATTTACATGCAATATCTATGAGATAGACTCTAAATTATTTGTTCTATTGTAAATGAACCTGAACTGCAAAGAGGTTAACTTGCCCAAAGCCACACAGCTCATAAAGGGGGGATAGAGCCATTATTCTAACCCTTTATATTTATAAACAAATTTCAGGCCCAGTACGTTAGCTCACGCCTGTAATCCTAACACTTTCGGAGGTGAAGTCGGGAGGATCGCTTGAGGCCAGGAGTTTGAGACCAGCCTGGCCTATCTTGATAGCAAGATCTTCATCTCCACAAAAAAATTAAAAATTAGCCAGGTGTGGTGGCATGTTCCTGTAGTCTTAGCTACTCGGGAGGCTGAGGCAGGAGGAAAGTTGAGAAGAGTGGCATTTTACATTTTTACAAACCTCTTCAATGTCTGACTTAACAGAAGACAGCTCTACTTTACACATTGTTGTGGTATGTTGTTTTGGTGGAGGTATATGTGACCATCCAAGGTCTTGAATACATAAAAAGAGGGAACCTTGCAGAACTCCCTCCCAAAAAGGTCTCGGGGCCCCCAGGGGTTCTCACACTTCACTTTGAGAACCACTGGTTCATACTGAGTACTTCATAAAGTTTGTTATAATTCAGACCAATTGCAATACTAGTTTGAATTTTAAAATTTTTACTGTTTGTATTTTGTTTATGATTTTAACATAGGTGGATAATTTAGACTAATTCCCAGAATTTATTTGAAATACTAACTTTCAAGAGTTTATAATTATTATCATTACCAGAAATAAAGGGATTTATTTTTTCTTGTATCCCTGCACAGTTCTCTACCCTTAATGTCTTTAGATAAAGAAAGTTATTTGTCTGTTTTCTTGACTTGATTCAGAATGTTTTTAAGTATTCTACATTGGATATCAGATATCCAGATTTGTCTTTTCTGCTTTTAAAATTAATGGAAATTACTACGTATTTTAATAGCAAATACGGGCTCTTGCTCTATTCATTTTGTTTCATGTTTGGAAACTGTTTAAAAGCTGTGTATCATGAAACCAAATTAGAAGTTAATATCCTTAGTTTGCTGTATGGAAACATGTATGTAAATAATCACTCACCCTCTCCTAAATAGGCTGACAAACCAAGAGGCTTTGCCAGAGGTCTTGATCCTGAAAGAATAATTGGTGCCACGGATAGCAGTGGAGAATTAATGTTTCTTATGAAATGGTAAGTATGCAGGTGTTATATTTTAAGGATTAGACATACTGTTTATAAATTTATCTAGGAAAGGTTTTATAAATAGTTTTCATCATTAGGTAGAAAGTAAATTACCTGCTGAAAGGATGATTCTGGTTACTTTTGAGTATGACACACCTATTCGCACACTATGGCCTGCTTTGGAAAATTAAGTTTATTGGAACATAGCCACAACTAACATATAACCCCTCAAAACACTTAAATACCTTGTGATTGGATTATTCTTAAATGAATGGTGTTGTCAGTTGACATGGCAATTTAGATTTTTAACTGGATTTTTTTCCCCTCACAACAGGAAAGATTCAGATGAGGCAGATTTGGTGCTGGCAAAAGAAGCAAATATGAAGTGTCCTCAAATTGTAATTGCTTTTTATGAAGAGAGACTAACTTGGCATTCTTGTCCAGAAGATGAAGCTCAATAATTGTTTGCATTGCTTTTTATATATATTTATATATATATATACACAATCTGGATCTTGGTTTTTGATTTACAAGTGTGAAGAAATAACTACATCTAATAAATCAAGTTTGATACATTTGTTTTGAAAGTAGTATTGAGAGAATTGTTGGGGGGTGTGCATCAATAGCACTGGTTACTTTGAACAAATAAAAGCTTTCTGTAGTTGCTTCCTTTATCAGAAAAGAACATATGATACCATGGTATATTATTTCCTCTGCACTAGAGAACAGCTTTTCTAAATGCTAGGGGAAATTTCCATAGCCATTATTCAGTCAGAACTTGTGTTTAACTCATGCCTAAGGACTATTTTGGGTTTTTTAAATTTGTTTTTGTGTGTGTATACGTAAAATGCATATGTAAATGATTCTCTTTGTTTTTAAACATTCACCAAAACAAAAATCATGGGTGAGCCCATGTGTCTGCGATGCTATCATTCTGAGCAACCTAAGAATTGAAAATTTTCCTGAAGCCGTAACATTTCAAACTAAATAGTTGGTTCATAATTAATTGGATAAGTTAAAGGCAGCCATATTAGAATCCGTATCTACATGTATATTCATATAAATGCAACATTGTGTTTGTAAAATTCCTAAAAGGAAAAGCTTTATCGCTACCAACAATCTCCCCACCCAGATGAGGAAACTAGACAAATTCTGGTGTGTTCTAATACAGTAAACAAGACTTAGTTAAATGAACATTAAAGATTCCCCTAGTGAGCAATTCTTTTACAAAAACTTGAAATCCCTGTGCTGCGTTGACTGAAAATTCATGATTAATGGAATATCTGAGGCTTGGCCCATGGAAACTTACTCAGATGGTTAGACACGTTGGCAGTTTCAGACCTGCTGACATAAATGAGTAAACAAACTTTTTGTAATCTAAACTATTGACCTGCATGTTTTTTTCTTACCCCCACTCATTTCTTACATGTAGGCTCAATGTTTTCAGTATTTGGGTTACTGGTTCTGCAGGACCAGTACTGGTCGAGCCAGGAAAAACAGCCTTGTAGTAATCAGAATGTCATCCAACTGTATATTGTTTATTGTAAATACTGGTGAACAGTGGTCAATAAATAGTTTTATATTCCTTTATTCGATTAGACTTTTTTCTTTATCCAATTGCCTTTATGGTGGGAGTAGAAAGGCCCCCCCACACATGAACTTTATTGAATTATCTTCATGTTCATAAACTGGATGATACCACTAAGGCATTAGAGTACATGGCCTAGATCCTTTTAGCTTATGAATTTTAAACTTAACTAGAGTATGTATTGCCACAGGAATATTTCTAGTGGGAGATAAAAATTAGTTTCATTTGATTCCTTAGGGGAAATATACCACAATTAAGTGAAATTAAGTATTTTGGTAGGGCTGATTCTATTGATAGAAACATTTCTACTGATTTCGGTAATCCATACAGCAAAAGGGAAATGATATCTGTGCTGGTGTTTGTTGTTTTTGTTTTTTTTGTTTTTTTTTTTCAGCTTATTATGGGGGATACAAAAGTTCAGGTTACGTATGTTGCCCATGTACCGCCTGTCCCCCCAAGTTAAAGCTCCAGGCGTGTCCATTCCCCAGACAGTGCTCACTGCACTCATCATGTAGGTATATACCCATCCCCTCCTCGCATCCCCCCCATCCCCGAGTCAGCACCTTCAAGCCATTCCCCAGACGGTGCGCAACGCACTGATCATATAGGCATACACCCATCCCCTCCCCCGATATCTGTGCTGTTTATTAAGTATCTCCTTATGGACCTACCACTGCTCAACTGTGTTCACAGATGATACAGAACTTTATCAGTCAGCAGTTGATTGCTACATTAAATTTTAGTAAGGGTATTTCTGGAAACTTGTCCATGTATTACTTTTGTTATCTCAGGTGTTATATTAATTTCCTGTTGGTGCTGTAACAAACTACGACAAATGTAATGACTTAACAGATTTATTTTCCTACCAGTTCTGGAGGTCAGAAGTGCAAAGTCAGTCTCACAGGGCTAAAGTCAAGGAATCAGCAGGGTGGTTCCTTCTGGAGGCTGATGGCAGAATCCATTTCCTTGTCTTTTTCCATTTCTAGAGGCGGTTTGCATTCTTTGGCTCCTGGCCCCTTCCATCTTCAAAACCAGCAAGCAGTATAGCATCGAACATTCTGTCTGTGCCTTCTTCTTTCCCTCTTTTCTATCACTCCTGTCTACCACAGGTGTATTATGGAAAGATTGAGCCAAACAATTCTTTCAGGTTCTTGAATTCCTGAATCCTTGACTTGCAGCTGAAGAAAAAAACCTGTTTTCCCTTCATTTCTACCCTCTGATGTCTATAAAAGAAAAATATGCTGCTTGTAACAACTCAAATGCTAACAAAGTAAAGCCACATCATTGGTCTCTTCCCGCCTCAAACCCAAAGTTGTTTAGTTGAATGTACATTTCTTTATCTCTGCTTACACTTTATACATTTTAATACTGTTGTTTTTAATGAAAATCAGTATATATAATTTCTCACCAACTGGTTATCTTGGGCCCATCTTACCTAGTAAATATTAATGCGTTACAATGTAATAGCATACCTGCTAACCACTCCAGCCAAATTGCCTGGGTTAGAATCTGCTATTAGTTCTGTGATCTTGAACAAATTAATGTACTTCACCTCTCTGCCTCAGTTTCCTTATCTCTGAAAGACTATTCTTCAGGGACTGCTGGAAGAATGAAATGTAAGCATGTGAGACACTTAAAACAGTGCCATGTATTTATTTAGTAATCATGATGTTTTATCTATTTTTAATAGGGATATGGGCTATCATATGGATGGCAGGTCCCCAGTTTAACCAATTACTGAGTATGAGTTCTTAGGTGGTTGGTAGTATTTTGCTATTAATGTAGTGAGCATTCTTAATGTATACTGACACTTAGTAGATACAGATGGATTGTCAGAAGTCATTAGTAAAATCAAACTTGCACTGATTTACTCTTCCATCAGTAGGCAATTACTCCATAGCCTTACTAGTACTACAAATTAACGGTATTGATTTTACTAATTTTTAGCCAATCTGATGGCATCTTGTTTAAATTTGCATGTTTGATATTTTTGTTGAGCATTCTTTTCATGTTTAACAACTATTTGCATTTCCACTCTGTAAATTACAATCGTGCTACATAACATTTTGGTCAATAATGGACCACATATATGATGGTCCTATGAGATTACAATACCGTATTTTTACTACACCTTTTCTGTTTAGACAGACAAATACTTAAACCATTGTGTGACAGTTGCCTACAATATTTAGTATAGTAACATACTGTACAGTTCTGTAGTCTAAGATATATATCTCTCAATATATAGTCTAGGTATGGAGTAGGCTATACCATCTAGGTTAGTCTAAGTACCCTACAATGTTCTCACAACAAAATTGGCTAAGGTTCATTTCTCGGAACGTATCCCTGGCATTATATGATGCAAGACTTAATTGCCAAATTTTACAATTTTTTAAAAACTTTTTACAAGTTCCTTTTATACTAAAGATATTAACACAAGTTTCTTAAGTTGCAAAAATTTCCTCCCAGTATTTGTATTTTAGCATTGTTTATATCTTTTTGATGTACCAAATTTTTTTATGTGGTCAACTCATCAGTCTGTGTCTTCTGGATTTCCTGTCTCATTTAAAAATACCTCTCCATCCTGAGATTGAAGTTATACAAATATCTTAAATTTTCTTGTTTTCATTGAGTTGCTTTTTATAGTCAGGTCTTTATCTGGGATTTCATTGGCTATTATGATGAATTATTCTGTCCACAGTATGGACAATCCAGTACCTTTGCTGAAGAAATCAGATATATAGATAGCAAAGTTTCCCAAATACTATGGATCAAAGAGAATCATTAGGCTGCTGCAGAAAAAGTTGATCAATAGATTAAACTGAAGCTTTTCTTTTTTATAAAGTATTTGGAATCTGCTCAGATGCCTGGAGAAGTATTGATTGGTTTCACAAGATCCCTGAGTTTAATACTCTTGAGAACAAAAGCCACATTTAGTACCTCTGAAGTGTTCATAGTATGATCCTTCATTACCTTTCCCCTGCCTATGCTTTCCTTTTTGTAATTGAAAAAAAAAAATCTCATATCTTATTTATAGATAAGCCAGAGATGTGGTTCTTGGTAATTCTGACTGGACCTGCCAACAGCCTGGTTTTAAAAGGTTCGTTATGGGTAGGTACTGCACAGGGTGCTTGCAAGAGTAACTACCACGGACTGTAGTCAGAGATGAAGATTGGGGGGAAGTAACCAGGCATGGATAGCTCATGCCTGTAATCCCTAGCACTTTGGGATGCTAAGGCAGGAGGATCGCTTGAGGCCAAGAGTTGGAGACCAGTCTGGGTAACAGCAAGACCCTGTCTCTATTTAAAAAAAAAAAAATGGAAGTATTATTTCAAGGTAACTGTTAAGATATTAAAAATATTATCCCTGTCCTTTCAAAACTTTGAACCTTAACTAGGCAATAAAGATAGATGTTAGAAAGGAAAATGTGAGGAAATCATCCGTTTGAGCTTGATCATTTTTTCCTATTTCTGTCACACAAACAACAGCTCAGTTTTTTTTGTCTTGACCACTCTACCCTCAGGTTCCAAGCTGTGCCCATATGTATGGCTATATCACCCCACAAGGACTAAGAAAGAAAGGAAAGTTTTTAATTTTACTTTTAAATTTCTGTGTATGTTTTAACACTGGTCCCAAACCCCAGGCTGCAGACTGGTACGAGTCTATGACCTGTTATGAACCAGGCCAGTAGCAGGTGAGTGGCAGGCGAGCCAGCGAAGCTTTGTATTCGCAGCCGCTCCCCAGCACTAACATCACCGCCTCTGATAAGATACTCGTAAGAAGCCACAACCTAGATCCCTCCCATGCAGAGTTTACAGTAGGGTTCATGCTCCATGTGAGAATCTAATGATCTGAGGTGAAAAAAAAAAAATTGAAGCATGAGAAGGCACTTAGCTGAAAAAATACTGTTCAAAAGTCATTTTTTAATCTGATTATTTTTCTTGCTATTGAGTTGACTTCCGTATATATTTTGGATATTAACCCCTTATCAGATAAATGGTATGCAAATATTTTCTCCCAGATGGACAACAGGTATATGAAAAAATGCTCAATGTCATTAATCATCAGGGAAATGCAAATTAAAACCACAATGAGTTGTCACCTCATACCTGTAAGAATGACCATTAGCAAAAAGACAAAAGGTAACAAGTGTTGGCCAGGATGTGGAGAAAAGGGAACCCTTCCACGCTGTTGGTGAGAATATAAATTAGTACAGCTATTAGGGAAAACAGAATGAAGGTGCTTCAGAAAACTAAAATTTCAATTACTATGTGATCCAGCAATCCCTCTTCTGAGTATATATCCAAAGGAAATGAAATGTGTATGTTGAAAAGCTATCTACTCTCCCATGTTCACTGCAGCATTATTCACAATACCCACAATGTGGAATCAACCTAAGTGTCTGTCAGATGAATGCATAAGGAAAATGTGTGTGTATATATACAATGGAATATTATTCAGACTTTAAAAAGAGGGAAATGCTGTCATTTGTGGCAACATGGATGAACCTGGAGGACATCATGCTAAGTAAAAAAAACCAGGCACAGAAAGACAAAAACTGCATGATCTCACTTCTATATGGAATCTACTATACAAAGTCTGACCTCATAGAAGCAGAGAGTAGATCCGGGCACAGTAGTGTGCACATGTAGTCCCAGCTACTTGAGAGGCTGAGGCAAGAGAATCCCTTGAGCCCAGGAGTTAGAGGTTGTAGTGCTCTATGCACACCTGTGAATGGCCACTGCACTCCAGCCTGGGCAACATAGACACGTCTGGGGGGGGTGGGAAGCAGAGAGGAAAATGGGGGAGGGGGAGAGGGTTTAAAGGGTACAAAGTTTCGGTTAGACAGTATGAATAAGTTACGGAGACCACTTGTACAGCACGGTGACTATAGTTGATAATAAGGTATCATACTTGAAAATTGCTGAGATTAGATCTTATTCTCAACACCAAAAAATGTGAGGTAATGGATACGTTAATCACTTTGATTTCATCATTTCACAATGTCTATGTATATCAAAAACATCACATCAAGCACTGTAAATACATATACTTTTTATTTGTCAATTATGCCATATAAAACTGGGGGGAATTAAAAAATATAATTAAACTAAATTCTTAAAAAGTCATGCTTTTTATTTTTCTCCTTTCTAGATGCTTTGATTTGATCATGTCATTATTTTCTGTCATCTTCTTGAAACTTTCGTACTCTTGCTTTCACGTCTTCCCTTTCTCACATCCTTCTAGGGTGTGACATCAATAAAATAGTCATGTTATCCATCTTGCAGAATTAACAGGATGATTATGAAAGTGGTTGGTGCAGAATGGCCTGAGTTGGGTCAACACCTGAATCCTGGAATGCCTTTCACTCCACAAAGCTGGCCTGGGGATGAGAGACATTCTAACAGGCAGACATCCTAGTCAGTTATGGGGACACTGGACTTTATGCTATCTGATGGCTTATACCACAGAGAACCTACATACTGTGTATGGGTGCTGGCAAGAGGACTCAAGAGAAATTAATCCAGATGAAATGCACCTTCCAAACAATTCCTGAACTTTGGCAGAATTGCCAGCTTTTTGACAGAAAGCAGAGTTATAGCCCATATTTTGCTATCTATTTGCTGATTGATTTTTACTGGTTTATCTCTGGCGCCCCCGACCCCAGAAAACAAAGTTCACTTGCTAAATTCCAAAATCAAAATGCAAAGCAATCTTTAAGGTAACCCAAAGGAAAACCTCTAAAATAAATTAGTAAAGCCAGCTGGTGAGTTTTTAAAGTAATGTCTCCTAACATGTCAAGTTAACTATTATTGCCGACCTGTTCTTTTTTCTTTTTTTTTTTTTTTTTGCATACTGACAATGGATAGACAACCTGTTCTTATGCAGCAAAAAAGGCAGCAGTTTAATTCCCAAAAACAAGAAACAATTATCTTTAGGATAAAGACTCTAGTTCGAAGGTAAATCATAAAAGAGTCTTTAGAATTCGATAGAAATTTTCTTAAGAGGTCTCACATTTCATGCTCATAGAAAGGACTCCTGGACTATAGTGGTCAACTAAATATTACAAGAAAAACAAACAACTTCGTGTAATCATCACAGTGCTCTGAACTGTAGCATAGAAGATACTCAAGATGCTAAAGTAGATATGACTGCACTGAAGTTGTACAACAGAATGGCTACATATTCCCACCAGTGAACAGACAATTCCAGTAAGTGGGTAGAAGGTAGGTAGGGTGTGTTAAGAATAAAATTATAGGCCGGGCGCGGTGGCTCACGCCTGTAATCCTAGCACTCTGGGAGGCCGAGGTGGGCGGATCGTTTGAGCTCAGGAGTTCGAGACCAGCCTGAGCAAGAGCGAGACCCCACCTCTACCAAAAATAGAAAGAAATTATATGGAGAGCTAAAAATATATATAGAAAAAATTAGCCGGGCATGGTGGCGCATGCCTGTAGTCCCAGCTACTCGGGAGGCTGAGACAGGAGGATCGCTTAAGCCCAGGAGTTTGAGGTTGCTGTGAGCTAGGCTGACGCCACGGCACTCACTCTAGCCTGGGCAACAGAGTGAGACTCTGTCTCAAAAAAAAAAAAAAAAAAAAAAAAGAATAAAATTATATCTCTTTTTTTAACTGTCACTTTTTTTTTTTTTTTTTTTTTGAGAGACGGGGTCTCATTATTGCTCAGGCTGGAGTGCAGTGGTGATCATAGATAACTGTAACTTCGAACTCCCGGGCTTGAGCAATCCTCCCACCTCAGCCTTCCAAAGTGCTGAGATTACAGGCATGAGCCACCATGCCCGGCTTATGTCACTTGTTTTTCCTCTGTACTTTAAATAAGATATCACCCTAGATCAATAGTTTATATGTAGACATTGTATATTTTAAATTTAAATTGTCATAGCTTTATTGGTATATTAATCCTAAGGATTAATATAAATGTCAAGAGCAGGTGAGATATTTTTTAATCTCTCCTCCAACCGATGTATAAGAAATTAAATGTGAACTCCTTGTTCTACTACTTTCCCCCCTCCTCACTACTGCACTTGACTAGTCTAAAAAAAGAAAAGAAAAGAAATTAAATGATGTGTTTTTATGAAAATAATTATTTCATTGATACTAGCTCTAAATAACTCATATTATCATGTATGCCTTTTGATGCCTATTGGCTTATTCTAAAGCAAAATTGGCAAAATTTTTCTGTAAAGGACTACGTGGTAATATGTAGGCTTTTGTGGGCCATATGGTTTCTGTTGTAGCTACCAACTCTGCCAATATGGCACAAAAGCAGCCACAGCTGAATGAGCATGACTATGCTTCAGTAAAACTTGGCCAGGCGTGGTGGTGTGCGCCTGTAATCCTAGCTACCAGAGAGGCCGAGGCAGGAGGATCTCTTGAGCCCGGGAGTCCAAAGTTCCAGCCCGGGTGACAGAGTGAGACCCTGTCTTTAAAAAACAAAAACAAAAACACCTTTATTGACCCTGAAATGGAAATTTCATATAATTGTCACATATCATGAAATATTCTGTCATTGATATTTTTTCAACCATTTAAAACTTTTAAAACCATTCTTAGTTTTTGGGTCACAGAAAAACAGGCAGCTGGTCATATAAAAATAGTCAGAGGGCTGGATTTGGCCCAAATACTGTAGTTTGATAATCTTTAATTATCAAAGATTACCCGTCTCTACTAAAAATTTTAAAAAGGTGTGTAGGTAAACCTTTCCTCTAAAAGAACAATTAAGAATCTCTACCTTATATTATCAACTCGGCATACCTACTTTATACCATAGTACACCATTACCTTGGAAGGCCAATGTTTGGAAAATTGTGTGATTTCTTTTTGAGTTCCTCCTCCTCTCTTCCAGAGGTTTCCCTTCCCACTCTCTGGTTCCCTTATAGCTGCCTAGGCCCTCCTCACATGGCACTTCACTGGGGACTGCCCACACCTGTGCCTCAAACCAGTTCTTTACCTGATGCCAGAGGCCCCATGAATTTAATGCAAGGTCTCCTCCACTCGCCAGGGTTGACCCCTTCCTCTTCTGGAATGAACTAAAAAACTATTTAAAAAAAAAGAAAGAATGTAATGCAAAACTTCGTGGGGAACGTATGTGTTTCTGGAGAATTACAACCTATTCTCAAATAATTAATTCATGGCGGAAAGTTGATTTTAAACTATTGTTTTTGTTCTTTTCTGCAGCATTCTTTAAACTCACCTGCCCTGTTTCCCACCTCTCAGAACCATGGATTCTGTTTTTCAAGGTGAAATCAGTAAGCTAAGGAACTACTTTGCCCTCCTTCCCCATTCTTTTAATATATGTACACTCTTAACAGGGTCCTAAAAATGATACTCAAAATTTCACTGTTGGAATTACAAGTTTTCTGGAAGGCTGGAGTTTTCAAGGGGACCCTCAGAGTGCTCATATATAGTCCTCAAGACACATCTTGCCATTCTGTGATCTCGCCATTCTTTTACTTACCTACTTCCTCTGCTTTCAGTTACACTCTAACTACTGTTAATAATTTACATTTTTCTCCCAAAAGAAATTTATGAGTTAGGCTCCCTCCCATGAGCTTCTGTCTCTACCTCATCACACCTCTTACCTCACAGGATTGTGATTACTAGCTAATTTGCCGGTCTTCCCCTTACAAGCTCCCAGGGAGCAGGGACCATGTCTTGTTTGCTGTTTTAGCCTCTGTGATTAGTGTGCGCGCGCGCGCGCACACACACACACACACACACACAGACCCACAGCCAATTCAGCCTTAGCCATTTGATGAGGCTCTGAATAAAATCTCAATCAGTCACCTGTCCAAGCAACACACATATCAACATGCTCCCAGAGCCTAAAAGCCATTTCCACCTAAATTCACAGCTTCATTCTTGGCAATGTCCTTATCTGCCAATGGCCAAAAATTCAATTCACTTCACAAACCAGGCACTTCCAGCCCTAGACAGATGCAGTTCATATATCTATATGACATCTCATAAAATTCTAAATATCTCTAATATGAAAGTTCATCTGTGTCATACAGTGTTACTGTATCATAGCAACAAAGGAAGCATCAGTCTGATTATTTATTGACTTCATGTCAATAATTCATAGCCCTTTTGCTCCTATGTACAGAATCCATTGTTCGGGAAGAGTCATCATCTATAAACATGAGATGGACTCCAAAAAAGCTATTAATTCTGTTCTAGGAAAACTTCTAAAACAAACAAACAAACAAAAAAGCTATTTAAAAAAAAATCAACTCTCCTGGGCGCAGTGGCTCACACCTGTAATCCTAGCACTCTGGAAGGCTGAGGTGGGAGGATCATTTGAGGTCAGGAGTTCGAGACCAGCATGAACAAGAGTGAGACCCTGTCTCTACTAAAAATAGAAAAAATTAGCCAAGCCACTAAAAATAGAAAAAAAAAAAAAAAAAATTAGCCGGGCATGGTGGCGCATGCCTGTAGTCCCAGCTACTCCGGAGGCTGAACCAGGAGGGTCGCTTGAGCCCAGGAGTTTGAAGTTGCTGTGAGCTAGGCTGACGCCACAGCACTCTAGCCCAGGCAACAGAGCAAAACTCTCTCAAAACAAAACAACACAACAAAAAAACAACAAAAAAACCCCATCAACTCTCCCATAAAACAAATTGGGAGGAAGGACATGTTGTTTAAATATATAGTGTTTTAAACTACAGGGCTAAAAGCTCCATGACTTATTGTCTTCTCTTCATGGCAGTTCTGCAGCATCTCACCAGTATTTTAAAAGCTCTAATAAATAGTAGAGTTTTGGGATTACTTTATCTAATTTCTCACTCATTCCCAGCCATCTTCCTTTTTTTAATTTTTCCTTTCTCTAAATTCTGTGTGTGCTAAGGTTGATCACTGCGTTGATTCTGGAGGCAGATGTGAATTCAAATTGTTAGAAACCAGGATAAAGTATGTCAATGGGATGACTGACTGGAATGTCAGGGGAGAAGGTTCCCATGCCAGCAGCACCTCTTTAAGTGACTGCAGTCTCCGTTAGGGGGGTAATTTCTTGTCTCTGTCTGTCTGCCTGACTTTTGCCTGCCCCCACCAGGATGTAAACTCAATTAGAGCTTCACTGTTTTGTTCTCCACTCTATCTTTACTGCCTAGAATAGACTCAGGCAGAGCAGATGCTTAGTAAATATTTGATGAATGGATGATTACCGGGGAGATAGTGTCTCTAGTAAATAATTAAGTCAATTTCACCTTTTCCTTCCTAGCTCCCATGGGCTGGAAAAAGTTGGCTTTGGGGTACCAAAAACCGTCTATCCTCAGGGATCATGGCTAAGGGTTTCTTTATGAATTATACTCCCAATTAAGCAACTGTATAGAACATGTTTCTCACTTTGATGGCAAATCTTAATAAAAAATAAATTTTACATTAAGATACGGTAATCGCACCACCACAAAACTAAATTTTCACAAAACAACACTTCCATGTGTATTCTAGTCTTTTATGTCTTTTTTTATTATTATTGGTGTGGTGGTTGTTATTTTGCAGGTCCCAGACCACCGCTAGTTTCACATATACCCCAGTAATAGATCAGAACCTACAGTTTGAACAACACAGGCATGGCGCACCCTCAGCCCTGTGCTAGCAGTTCCTGACTGTCAGCCAGGAGAGGCCTGCACCAAGGTGGAGGTAGTAGGAAAAAGGGCACAGACTCTCTAGGCCAAGAGTCTTGAATGCAAATTCTAGTTCCACCAGAGGGTGGAACTGGGGAAAATAACTTATTCAGTCTCCATTTCCTGGAAAGGGAAACTGAGGAAAGGAACAGCCTCCTTATCTAGAGATGGAGCTCCCTTGTGGCGCTTCTGTGAGGACCAAATGAGAGTGTATATCAGGATTTCTCATCTTTGGAACTATCGACTTTTGGGGCTGGATAATTCTTTGAAGCGGGGACTGTCCTGCAGATTGTAGGATATTAAACAGTGTCCCTGGCCTCTACCCAGTGGATGCCAGTGGTGCCCCCAAAATCGTCTCCAGACATTGCCAACTTTCCCATGGGAGGCAAAATCATTGCTGGTTGAGAGTCACTGGTGAAAGCGTCTGCCACGGTCCCTGGCCATTCTTACTTCCCTGTTGCTTCTTGCTTTGAAAAGAAGTTCAGTCTATGGGAGAGAATGTACCGGAAACACAGCGCCAAGCTATGAGTTCATCATCATAAATGAGGACATGAGCACTGCAGTGTCAGGAAGACCGGCATGGACTGTGTCAGCTGTGGCCATCATGAGGGGGCCAGACTAAGTTTGGAGCTGGAGGAACACGATACAGTGAGAACGCCATACTGCAGGAAGCTGCGTTATAATGGGGGCTACGGGAAGAGGCAATGAGGAGGTGAGTTAGATGCTCCTGGTTGGAGACAGGGATAGGTGAGGATGAGTGGGGCCTGCTGATGACTGGATGTGGAAGGCGAAGGACGCTGTCGTAAAACCCCAGCAGACACCCCCACCTGGGTGACCTGGTGGAGCAGAGGGGCAATGATGCAGTTGATGTAAATAGAGAAGGCAGAATGGGGGTAGCACAAGAAAGGCTAAAGTGGATGATAAGCATGCCCAGGGCAGAAAGTGGCACACTCCTGGCCAGAGGACAGAACTCCAGACCTAGGACACAGCTCATTGTTTCAAAAAGAAATCAGAAGTCATTTCTCCGTTTGCATAAAGGCAGAGGAAGGAATCCCTTGAGGCCTGCAACAGTGGGAGTATTTCCTTGAACAGTAAGCAGTAATACTTGACTTGTACAAAAATATTGGTAAAGGACAAGACAAGAAAAATAAACCATAAATCAAATAAAATGTTCATTTCTATTTATAATTCTTTTTTAATTGTAAAAGCAATTATGAGATCGCATTATTACCATCACAGTTAATATCCTCTATCAGGCATTTGTATCCTTTATGGACACACAGAATGCCTAGGACCCTGTGATACAATGTAGAAACAGAAGTGTTATTTTCTTCAGGATCTTTCACCACTTTTTGTAGAATATTGGTTGTAAATACTTTTCATCCACAGATTTTTTAAGTTAAATTGTGGGTTAGCTAATAGAAGCTTTTATTTAGGCACAGGCAAATCTAAGAATAAATTATATGCCTACATTCCTGTAGTCATTCAAATGCTCGCAATAGTGTGTGTGTTTCTTTTCTAATACATGTTGGAGTATGTGCATTTAAACCCACAGTAAAACAAAAACTCTATGAAAAGATGTCATAATTATTAACATAAAGTTGGAAACCCTCAGGGTGAAAAAAAAGCATTTAATGTAAAAAGTACCAGTAATCTTGTAAGTACAGAACCGGTGGAATTTTATACATAGTTAGTTGCTTCAATGGGGAAATAAAGATCTATTATGAAGTAACTAACACCAAGAATGCATTGTGTACAACGTCCGGATATCAGATAAGCACAACAGAAAATGTGGCAGAATGCTAATTAAATACCACCAAGAGAGCAGAGACATTTCCACTCCCTGCAACATATGCTTCTGTAAACCACATAGGACTTGGCGAACCATGGGTCAGTTTACAATTCCCAGCATGACTAAGCAGGAAGCTCATTGTTTAAAAGTGAAAATGTGTTTCCCGGTTTCTACTGATCTTCAGAAGGGAAGAGTGGGTTGCAGAGGCAGTCGGTGTTAGTTGGGGGCTGGGGAAGGCAGCCTCCAAGATCTCCCGCAATGACTCTGCTTCCAGGCGTTCACACCCATGGGTATTCCCTTGTACCAGCCTTGGTCTGTGTGACGAAAAGCGTACAGCAGAAAAGATGGTATGTCACTTCCAGGAGGAGGTTATGAAAGATTGCAGCTTCTGTCTCAGGTTCTCTCCACCCCTACTCCCAACCTCAGCTCACTTGCTCTGGGGAAGCAAGCTGCACTTGGGGAGCCACCCTCTGGGGAGGCCTGCCTGGTGAGGAACTGAAGCCGCCAGCCACCAGGCGGGAAAACCTGAGGCCTGCCAACAACTGCCTGAGTGAGCTTGGAAGCCGATTTCCTGGCCCCAGTCAATTCTTGAGATGATCGCAGCTCCAGCCAACCGCTTGACTGCAACCTCGTGAGAGACACTCAGAACCAGACTGTAAGATAATACACGATTGTTGTATTAAGCTGCTCAATTTGGAGGTAATTTGTTATGCAGCAATACATAACTAATACAGACACCTTCTGCAATGGATTGAACGTTAGCGTACCCCCAAAACTCGTATGTTGAAATGCTAACCTCCTAGGTGATGGTATTAGGATCAGGGTCTTTGGGAGGTGATTAGGTCATGGGGGCAGAGCCCTCATAAAAGTGCCCTCATAAAAGAGGCCCCAGAGAGTTCATTAGCATCTTCTACCAGGTGAGGTTACAGCAACAAGATGGCCATCAATGAACCAGGAAGCTGGCCTTCACCAGACATCAAATCTGCCTCGACTTCCCAGCCTCCACAACTGTGAGGAATAAATTTCTGTTGTTTATAAACCACCCAGTTTATGGTATTTTGTTATAGCACCCCGAATGGACTAAGACACCTTCTTTGTCTTTCAGAGAGAGAGCCCTTTTTAAAAATTGGACAAACCTCGTAATAGTTTTGTTAATCTGACAGACCATCAGATTAACAAAGGAGAGGGGAACAGGAGAGAAAAATCAAGCAAGTGAATAATCCTTCAAGGAGAAATGGTAGCTCATTAGATGATTCCTATAGTGCTTATCCCTTTATAAATGAAGTATTAACATTCACATCGGTCTTCCAACAATTCTTACTATACTCCTGAAACTATGCTAGGTTTAGAATGTCTGCTGGGACAGAAAAGAGAGAAAGCACTTAAGCAACTCGTCTGAACTGTCTTTAGGGGCTTGGTGACTCAGTCAATAACTGTCTATTGAACTCCTACTTCTATAAAACTATTAAATGATATATAAAAATGAAGTTCAAATCACATACACTCAGCAAAATGCCCAACACTAGGAAAGTGGTAAATTATGGCACTGCTACAGCATGAACTCTTAATGTAGCCATTTGAAAGAATTTTGATGAAGAACATCGAAGTTGGAAAAGATAGTGTTTCAAGTTGCTGAACTGTACTGTTGTGGTGTCTGCTCATGCTAAACGCTTCACAAACGTTTGTTCCTTATGTATTTTTCCTGTAATGGTTAGTGTTCCAGGGGCTGCAAGTTACAGCTTCAGATCTCTGTTGTCTTACAGTCCAGCTGCATGACCTTTGTCAACTTTTAATCTTTCTCTTTCTCAGTTTCATCATCTGCAAATAAATACATTGCTGTTTTCAGAATATATAATACTCTGAGAAGGACATAACAACCTGCATGCAAAAAGGTTTTCAAAGAGCTGTTAAATAGCACTATCCGGATCTAGGGCACTACTCTGAACAGTGGGACACCTTGCCAGGTCATTGCTTCATTTTATTTTATTTATTTATTTATTTTTTTTTGAGACAGAGTCTCACTTTGTTGCCCAGGCTAGAGTGCCGTGGCATCAAGCTCACAGCAACCTCAAACTCTTGGGCTCAAGCAATCCTCCTGCCTCAGCCTCTAGAGTGAGTAGCTGGGACTACAGGCACGCACCACCATGCCTGGCTAATTTTTTCTATATATTTAGTTGTCCAGATAATTTCATTCTAGTTTTTTTTAGTAGAGACAGGGCCTCGCTGTTGCTCGGGCTGGTCTTGAACTCCTGACCTCGAGCTATCCGCCCGCCTTGGCCTCCCAGAGTGCTAGGATTACAGGCGTGAGCCACCTTGCCCGCCCGGCCAGGTCATTGCTTTTTTTGCAAATAGGTCTCAGAGGCCTCAGACGCACCCAATTAGTGATAGAGCTAAGGTCAGAATTTAGGCTAAGGCTTCGTGTCACCTCCAGGTTTGACCTTAACACCACCAGACATCCTTCATAACCATATAATTCAATAAAGAACAATGAAAGCATAAAATACTCTATGAAAACTATTGCCAATTTTTCCTTCACTGACTTAAATTTTTTTTTTAAATGACTACTTTGTTTCAGAGACTACATAATTACTTTATATTATTATTATTTTTTTTTTTGAGACAGAGTCTTGCTCTGTTGCCCGGGCTAGAGTGAGTGCCGTGGCATCAGCCTAGCTCACAGCAACCTCAAACTCCTGGGCTTAAGCAATCCTCCTGCCTCAGCCTCCCGAGTAGCTGGGACTACAGGCATGAGCCACCATGCCCAGCTAATTTTTTTTTCTATATATATTTTTAGTTGTCCAGATAATTTCTTTCTATTTTTAGTAGAGACGGGGTCTCACTCTTGCTCAGGCTGGTCTCAAACTCCTGACCTCGAGCGATCCTCCTGCCTCGGCCTCCCAGAGTGCTAGGATTACAGGCATGAGCCACTGCTCCCGGCCACTTTATATTATCTTGTCATTGAATACTTTTAAACCAACTTAGTGTCATCTATATCTATGACAACAGGCTCTAGTGCCTACTTCTGCCTTCACCATGGGAACATGGAAAAACACAAGCATAACTGAGAAAAATCCCCAGAAAGTTGGATTTAACAAAAAGTAAAAAAGATAAACTTGGTAAAGTCAATAGCTATTCATATAAACACCTCCATAGTCAGCTGCAGAAACTTAGTATTTACAGTATGTTATTAAAAGCAAAGCAGGGAAAGTTGTTTCTAACATAACTATTTTTTTCAATTCCAAAGGTAATACCATTCATTGAAAAAAAAAAAAAAAAAAGAAGTGACAAGAAAAGAAATGTAGATATTTAAAAATTTACTATGTGAATATTTTGGTATATATTCTCCAATATTTTCCATGCGTATATATTTTTTTAAATCTCAGAATCAGACACAAACTCAGGTGTACAAGAACTATAACTAAATTCTGTATAATTGAACTTATTTTTTTTCCTAAAGCCCCTTCCATCTAGGAGTAAAAATTAAATCTCAGTCAATTACATCTTTTTGTTTTTTTTTTTTTGAGACAGAGTCTCACTTCGTTGCCCGGGCTAGAGTGAGTGCCGTGGCATCAGCCTAGCTCACAGCAACCTCAAACTCCTGAGCTCAAGCGATCCTACTGCCTCAGCCTCCCGAGTAGCTGGGACTATAGGCACGCACCACCATGCCCGGCTAATTTTTTCTATATATATTTTAGTTGTCCATATAATTTTTTTCTATTTTTAGTAGAGACGGGGTCTCGCTCTTGCTCAGGCTGGTCTCGAACTCCTGACCTTGAGCGATCCACCCGCCTCGGCCTCCCAGAGTGCTAGGATTACAGGCGTGAGCCACCGCGCCCGGCCAATTACATCTTGCTCTTCTTTTTTGACCCAGGGTACAGGTGGGGTGGAGAGGGGGAAGGGTCGCTGGGATGGGGAAGAAAGGCTGGTGTCTAGTCTGGGCTCATTTTCATCTATCCACACTGGCTTCTTCACCTTTTGAATTTTAAAGATATTTTTCACTTCCACTGAGATAACTAAATGGGGAGAGGGCAAAATGGGTCTAGGAAATGTGGGTATCCTTTCTTAATATCAAAAAACTATGATTACATTGTTTTCAGCTATGTATTATTTCATCATATGGATATTACAATTTATTTAACTGCCTTATATTATTCAGCGTCTTGGTGGACATTTTTATTTGTTTTCTTTGTATAAATTTCTTTTTTTTTTTTTTTTTGAGACAGAGTCTCGCTTTGTTGCCCGGGCTAGAGTGAGTGCCATGGCATCAGCCTAGCTCACAGCAACCTCAAACTCCTGGGCTGAAGCGATCCTACTGCCTCAGCCTCCCGAGTAGCTGGGACTACAGGCATGCGCCACCATGCCTGGCTAATTTTTTTTTTTCCATATATATATTTTAGTTGGCCAGATAATTTCTTTCTATTTTTTTAGTAGAGACGGGGGGTCTCACTCTTGCTCAGGCTGGTCTCGAACTCCTGACCTTTAGTGATCCACCCGCCTTGGCCTCCCAGAGTGCTAGGATTACAGGCGTGAGCCACTGTGCCCGGCCTACATATACTGTTTTATAACCTGTTTTTCTACCTAATACATTATGAACAGTGATTCATTTAATAAATATTTACTGAATACCTATCATGTGACAAACATGGTTTTATATACTATTTATTTTTCTGTCAATAATTCTGTATAATTATTTTAATGGGTGCATCCATTGTATCATACACCCTAAGTAATTAATCAGACCTCTATTATTATCATTTAAAGCTACATTTAATCTTTGTACATCCATCTTTGTATACTTGGGTCATTTTCCTTAAATTCCCAGAAGCGGAAATGCTGAGGCAAAGGACATGCGCATTGCAAATGTTGACGCATATGCCCAGATTTATTCCCAGAAAAGATGGCTAATCTCACGTACAGGTATGAGAATTCTTGTTTCTCAGCATCTTTACCAAAATGTACACTTACTGTTTTTTTTAATTTTTGCCAATCAGATAGGTCAAACGAACAAACAAAAGTCCCAACTGGTCATTTTATTTTGGTTTTAATCACTCCTTTATTCTACATGCAGCTGAGAGAGCCACTCTGCTCAGCAGTGTGAGGACTGGAGTCGAGGGAAGAGATGGAGAGGCAAGGAGACTAGGAGAGGGAACCTGGCTTTGATGCTCACGCAGGAATGGATGAATGAATGATCTGTCCCAGCATACCCTGGAGTAGAGCTCGATAGTTCATTCCAATCTACCATGACTGGATTTTTTTGTTTTTAATTCAGCAGAATAATTTCTTTTCTCACGAAGGAAGTCATGCACATGGTGGTGGTGGTTGTTTTTAAGAAATCAAACATTACTCGCATTTACACAGTGAAAAGCAATTCTTAAGATGGCCACGTTAGAGACCGCCTTCCCTCCCTCTCTGAGTCTAATAATGTTAAGAAGAAAAGCTTACATTTTTTTGAGTTGCTACTATGTGCTAGAAACTAAATTTCCTGGATATATTAACTCATTCAAATTCTCTGCAACTTTCTGAATATAAACATGTAGTGTTTATGATCCTCATTTTCAGATGAGAATGTTGTATCGCACAGAAGTGAGATAACCGCCTGAGGTTGCACAACTTATAAGCAGTGGAGCTGGAATTCAAACCCAGACGGTCTGGCTCCCCAGGCTGTTTGCTCAATCTAATCACACTACCTTAAATTGTTTTCATTTTTGTGAGGTAGAAATTTCTGAACACAAAGAGAGAGGGGCCAAAAGGTTTTTGCATTATTCCCTATCATAGGCTTACTAAGCGGATTTTATCTACCTGATCCCTGAGCTGGGGCAGTTCCCCAGGTGGTAGAGGCGGACCCAAGTGTTTTTCCACAGCTGCCTGCTAGTATCATTTCTTATATGTCCTTCCCAGGATATAGAAGTATAGGGATAGTCTCTCTATATAATTTTTAACCAAGTGGTTAAAATTCTCTTGAAAACATTCCTTTTCCGTTCATAACTCATTATTTTTTATCAGCAGATATTCCATTTCTTTATTTAACCAATCCCCTAGTTGATGGACATTTATGTTGTTTCCAAACAATGCTACAATGAATATCCTCAGATATAAGTCTATTGCAGGCCGGGCGTGGTGGCTCATGCCTGTAATCCTAGCACTCTGGGAGGCTGAGGCAGAAGAATTGCTTGAGTCCAGGAGCTTGAGGTTGCTGTGAGCTAGGCTGACACCACATAGCACTCTAGCTCGGGCAACAGAGCAAGACTCTGTCTCAAAAAAAAAAAATAATAATAAAATAAATAAATTTAAAAAAATAAGTCTATTGCATAAGTGAAAGCTACACTATATACCTAGCAGTAGAATTATTATATCAAAAAGTATAGCATTTTAAAGTTTAATAAATTGTACTTAATTGCCCTTCAAAGGTAATCTTTATTCCCACCTAAAGTGTATTTAACCCACTTCCTGTGTTAAATAAATATACCTTCAGTCTGACATCACCTTACCCCCTGCAATCATGCAGTGATTCCATTCGTCCAGGCAGCTCTTTGGTCAGTAATTCTGACTATTAGCCAGAAAAGGAGTGGATAGAGGACATGCCTATCCTCTTCACTGGAAAGTTATATCCTCTCCATTGTAAAATTAACAAATAGACATGGTCATGGTTGACATAAGTCTGTATGTCTGCTTAAATCTGGGCTATAAGCAAAAGCAAATTTCTAGAGCCACAAATCTGTGCATGAGCCCCCAGCACGCTGTGACCACACCAAGGCACTGGTGACCACAGATGAGGCCTTATGCTGTTCGATGATAAGTTTTAAAATTAACATTGATCAGGGGTATGTGAGGGTAAAGCATGTAGAGCCCTGTAGTTCAATGAAAGGACTTGGACTTTTACTCTCTGGTGGGAAACTATTGAAGAATTTCCACCAGAGAAAGATCTTTAAGGGGAAAAAAATACAGATGAATTACCCTTCTCTCCGTGGTCTATGCTCCAAAGAAGTTTTGTGAGACCTTGTGTAGTAATTTAGGATATTTAAGATGGAAAGCACCCCTCCGATGATTAGGAGAGACACAAGATGAAAATACAGATTTTATTACTTACAGTCTGATGGGTACGAGGCACATGTAAGGATCATACACACACACAGAGGTTGGGGAGCACAGCCAGGAATAGAGAGGGGAGCCTGTGGAGCAATGCCCTTATTGGGTCTGTTAGGATCTCCGGCTCTTCTTGGGACAAGGGTGCCCTGCTTTGGTGCTGCCTTGAGCAACTGCCCCACCTGGAAAGAAGGATAAAGGCAGGCACTCCATTTTTGTGTTGCCCTGCCCTTAATCCTATCCCAAACAACTGCTACACCTGGGGAAGGAGGACATGCTTTATCAATCTGGAGATTCCTCAGCCCAGGCACCATAGGATTTAGAAAGTGACCTAGAGTAATCTAAGGGTAATTATTGTGCCATTAGTTCGAATCTGCATTGTGGTTCAGCCCCCAAAGTGGGCTTTCAGAGAGGGAGCTCCTATATGCAGATGGAATTTTGAGGATACCTGTTGATCATTTGATAACATCCCACACCTCTGGAGAGCTCTCCTCCGGCCTGGGCTAATAAAAGGAAACAATCCAAGAATTCGGTGAGTAGGTCAGTCAGAGTGAGTTGGTCTGCCTCCACGTGCAGAGATA
This sequence comes from Eulemur rufifrons, assembly GCF_041146395.1. Lineage (NCBI taxonomy): Eukaryota > Metazoa > Chordata > Mammalia > Primates > Lemuridae > Eulemur > Eulemur rufifrons. Next base: position 26,918,526 of record NC_091011.1, on the reverse strand, counting down.
GACTCATTTTGTTCTACAATAAAGAGTTGCTCTTGTGAAACTGCTTCCTGCCTGGCCTTTCTCCATCATATTGGTCCTGCTGGTGATTTTTTCCAAGATAATAGTCTGGACTTGACACTTTGGTGTGTCTGGTCATTCTTTGGCCAAGAGCACACCAAGAACCGAGGGCAGACTGCCACCCTGACAGATCCAGGGAGTTATACAAACAGGCCTCCCAAGGGGAGTTTTAACTGGTGGGTTTAAAGCAAGCAGGCACGAGTTCCAGAAGGTCATGCAGTGACTGAGAGATCAGTCAAGTAGGCTGCATCTAGCTGTCCCATAGGGAGGCGGTCACCGGGGAGCAGTTGTATAAGGCAGATATCTGGATCGGCCACATTGAGGAAATGGAGTGAGGTGAGGGGTTGTAGAACAGGAAACTGTCAAGCGTGACTAAGCCCTGTTCCTGGTATGGGAAAGTCCAGTTTATACTCAAAATGAATGCTGGGGCAACATAAAATTATAAAATTACAAGAATTCACACAACCAGATTAGTTGGTAGAGCATTAGAAGCGTCTAGTTAGTTCTTTCAAATCAGAAACTAAATCAATGAAGAGTTTATATCCAGGATAATTTTTCAGATTTGGTGCTTATGTTGTGTGGACATGACTGTGGCTGGATCTGCTCCACATAAACGGTAGGGACAATACATCATCTTACAAGTAATTTCACCACTGTTCTGCTAGCACAAGCAAGGATCTGGTCTTGAGATATTAAGTGAACCACTTAGATTTGGGGCCAGATAATTTATTATTTGTTTATTTATTTATTTTTAAAGAAAGGGTTTTACTATGTTCCCCAGGCTGGTCTTAAACTCCTGGCCTCAAGTGATCCTCCCTGCTTGGCCTCCCACAGCACTGGGATTATGGATGTGAGCCACCACGTCCAGCCAGGATAGATAATATCTTTAGATGTTACTAGTCTATATTTTGTTTTTTTTGAATTCCTATCCCCTGTACTCTAAGCAGGTAGTTAGGCTCTTTACATGTCTTTATCTTTTTATGTTCTTTTTACAGAATTTGAAAAAAGGAAACCGCTTAAAAATGGCTATTCCTGCTTTTGGGAAGAGATTATGCTGGGAATCCAGGAGGGGGAAGGCAGTAAATGTTGGAATAGATTCTGGGAGAAATGTGGAATAGGCCTCAAACTCGGTATGCACCACGTAGGGGCCAGGCAGGCTGGTCTCCAACACAGGGATCCTAGCCTTTGCAGGGATTTCTGGTCCTCCACCCCCATTGTACAGGGTAGCTAAACTAGACAGGAACCATGAGGCTTGGAACTGAGGATGTGAGTGGTGACTGATGGAATGGAGATGTCCTATTGTTTGACGGCTGCTCACAGAGGTAGGTTTATTTATTTATTTATTTATTCATTCATTCATTCATTTATGGCAGGATTTCACTCTGTTGCCAGGGCTAGAGTGCCCTGGTGTCATCAGAGCTCTCTGCAACCTCAAATTCCTGGGTTCAAGTGATCCCCAAGCCATATTTTGTGAAAGCCCTTAGGCAAGGATTCAGTGGGTGCTAGCAGCTTGAAGTTGGGCCAGCATCCATGAAAATGGTACATGCCACGGGGGGGGCGGGTGGGCTATGAGTGTTGTACTGACACCTGCTCCACCTGAGAGGATGTGATGTTGGGAGCTGCTGTAGCCACCTCACAGCCAAGAGCAGAAGGCAGAGAACTCAGAGATGCCAACCCAGATCTCTGATATCAAAGAGCCCCTGAAGCCAAAGAGCAGAGCCTTGCCTCAGGACTTCTTGTCATGTGAGAAAAAAGAAACTTTCTCAATTAAACCATTGATTTTTGGACCAAATGCATTTTCCTTTTTTCTTTTTTTTTTTTTTTGTGGAGACTGAGTCTTGCTTTGCTGCTGCCAGGGCTAAAGTGCAGTGATGTTATCATAGCTCACTACAAACTCAAACTCGTGGGCTTAAGTGAGCCTCTTGCCTCAGCCGGAAGACTGAGGACTACAGGCACCACGCCGGGCTAATTTTTTTTTTTTTTTTTTTTTCTGTAGAGATGGGGTCTTGCTATTGCCCAGGCTGGTCTCGAATTCCTGGCCTCAAGCAATCCGCCTCCCCCACCCCCACCCTCAGCCTCCCAGAATGCTAGGATTACAGGCATGAGCCACCTCGGCCAACTCCCAAATGCATTCTTTTATTTTTTATTTCACAGTATTGTGGGGCCAAATGCATTCTTAATAGTCATACTTCCTTTCTCTTGATGTTTCACCCAGGAACATTTAGCTAATTATTAGGGTTTTAGAAACTAAAGTCAGGAGACTCAATGACAGTTCTGATTTTTGTTGAACGGGGAAAAGAAAAAAAACAAAAGGAAGACACTGGGAGAGGGGAGGAAGACTGTGATCTCATCTCTAAAATATCCTGCCACAGGCTGGCACGGTGGCTCACACCTGTAATCCTAGCACTCTGGGAGGCCGAGGCGAGTAGATCGCTTGAGGTCAGGAGTTCGAGACCAGCCTGAGCAAGAGCGAGACCTCGTCTCTACTAAAAATAGAAAAAAATTATCTGGCCAACTAAAAATATATATAGAAAAAATTAGCCTGGCATGGTGGCGCATGCCTGTAGTCCCAGCTACTCGGGAGGCTGAGGCAGGAGGATCGCTTAAGCCCAGGAGTTTGAGGTCGCTGTGAGCTAGGCTGATGCCATGCCACTCACTCTAGCCCGGGGAACAGAGCGAAACTCTGTCTCAAAAAAAAAAAAAAAAAAATAGTTAAAAAAAAAAATATCCTGCCACGATGGTTCATCATGGCTAAAGCTTAGAGGATGGAGGCCAGTTCCTGCATCTAAATGGATTCCCCAGCCCCCAGATCTCACTGTGGTGTGTAGTCCTCTGGCCCCTTGCAGTTCTTTCTCTACCTTCCAGGTAGAGAGCTGAGAACCCACCGGAACACCAAGAATTCAAAACAAGTCTGAGAACAACTTAAGGATGCAATTTTCTTCCCTGATTATAAATATTGGGTTTAAACTGCTGAAGGGTAAAATCTAACTAGATGTTAGACTGTGGGGAGACACAGGGAGGGACGCAGGGAAAGAGTGATACTACTGGCAAGAAATTACACAGTCATGCTCCTTTTCTTTCTTCCTTAACCTGCTTTGACTCCTTGTGTTTCCTCATCAGGATTAACCCTGTGTTTACCCTAACTTGGTGCTTACTGCACTTCCTCTTTCAAAGCTGCTCCTTCACCGTCTAGTAGAAATTAAACTTAAAAGGAGTCTATTAACTTAGTTCTTGTGGTTCTGTCCCACAATACTATGTCCATGTGGCCACTGTGTTCGGCTGAGAACCAGCAACAGCAGAGCTCTGAGGCTGAAGAGTTGTGGCTTCCTTCTACTCTTCCAAATACCGTCTTCATTGTATGTTCTATCTTGAACTATTTTTTTTTTGTTTTTGAAACTTAGCACCTTTCTAGGATCTTAATGGAAGCGGAATGACAATCTATCAGACTTTTAGCTAGATTTGCTCAACATGAACAAATTCCAACCACCCCCAAAAGAGGATGTTGTCCTATGCATTATGAAATTATTAATGGAGACATTCAAAGTGTCCACAAGGTATTGAGAGAAGAGTATGGAAAGGATCATATGATGGAAAGGAAAGATTCCCTGGATGAAAGGTATGTGGGTCCTCTAAGAAGGACCACCAAAAATTTGTTCTGCCTAGTAGAAAAAAATTGCTGGGTTACCAGCTTAAAATCTTTACACAAGTTTATATTTGGGACCAGACCCGTTTCCATACTGCAGTCTAGGTAATTTGTCCTGGCTACATACCACTCCTCTTTCTCAGCCCTATATGAAAGGATGGAGTGGCTACATTTCATTTTCTGGCAGGCCCACTGCCCTTGGAGGCCTATGCACAATGCAAATTCAAGCTAATGGCATAATGATTACCCTTAGGTTACTCTAGGTCACTTCTAAATACTATGGTGCCTGGGCTGGGGAATTCCTGGATTGATAAAGCTTTCCCTCCTTCCCCAGGTGTAGCAGTTGTTTGGGATAGGATTAAGGGTGGGGCAACACAAACATGGAGTGCCCACCCTTATCCTTCTTCCCAGGTGGAGCAATCGCTGGAGACAGTACCAAAGCAGGGCACCCTTGTTCCTACAAGAGCCAGAGATCGTATCTACCTAACACTGCCTCTCAAGCATTATGAGAATAATATTCTTCTCCTCTGAAATTACTGCTGAGTAAACAAAACCCTTACAGTTAACCACAACTGTCGTTTGATTTCTAAATACTTCTTAAAACTTTCAATGTTCTTCACACTCAACGTCCACACCCTACCCCAGTTACCATTTGTAATCGCGTTCTAACTAGTCTCCTTGCATTCACTCTCCTTCCGAATGCTATTCAGAGAAATACTTCTCAAAATGGAAATCTGATCATATTCCTGTTCTGTCTAAAACTTCTCACTGGCTTCATGATGTTTAAGGATTTAGTCCAAAATCCCTAACCTGGCTACAAGACCCTGTAAGCACTTTTGTAGCTTCCTCTCTTGTAACCACCTTTGCAGTTTTATCTCACCAGCAGTCCTCCCAAGCCTGTACTGAAGCACAGGGAATTTGTACGTACTATTTCAAGTGCCTGAAACACCAGACAGTATGTCAAATCTCATTCCTCAGTGAAACCTTTCCTGATTCTGCCAGACAAGGCCAGTACTCTTGGTTTTTACTTTCATAACACTCGATATTTTTCCTTCATAGCACTTAAAACAGATTGGACTTCATTATCTTTGTGGTAATTAGATTAACATTCATCTCTCCTAATAGATTGGTAGATTCATGAGGAAAGGGACAATGTCTAGTGAAAAAACTAGCTCGTGGGCTGAAACAAAATACATGTTCAATAAGTACCTGTTGAATGAATGAACAAAGGAAGATAAATACAAACCAAAGAAGGAGCTAAGGAGAGATTATGATGGTCTATGGTTCTGGGTTTACTTTGATGGTCTTTCTTACACAGAAGGGACTGTGAAGAAAAAAGACATTTCAATCTGTTTTAAACACAAGTAGGGTCCAGGTATGGTGGCTCATGCCTGTAATCTCAGCACTTTGGGAGGCCGAGGTGGGAGGATTGCTTGAGCCCAGGAGTTCAAGACCAGCCTGGGCAACATGGTGAGACCCTGTCTCTACAAAAAATAAAAAAAAATTAGCTGAGCGTGGTGGCATGCACCTGTAGTCTCAGCTATTCAGGACGCTGAGGCAGGAAGGTCGCTTGAGCCCATGAGTTTCAAGCTGCAGTGAGCTATGGTCACACCACTGCACTCTGGCCTGGGTGACAGAGTGAGACCCTGTCTCTAAAAAAACAAAAATAAAACACAAGCAGGTATGAAAGTGATTTTTAAAAAATTTTTGGTTTTGTTTTGAGATGGGGTGTTGCTATGTTGCTCAGGCTGGTCTTAAACTTCTGGGTTCAAGTGATCCTCCCACCTCAATCTCTGGAGTAGCTGGGATCACAGGCATGAGCCACCACGCCCGGCTTGGAGGTGATGTTTTACACTAAAGTATTAATACACAACTGAAATACATTTGATTTCTGTATAGGGAAAATACTCCAGGACAGCTTGTGACTGACTTCCTTTGGTCCACACTAACTTCTGCGAAAGGAGAATCACAATGAGACTAAAGAAAGGTAAATGATCCAAATGAGCCACTGGAACAAGACGCATGGCAATTCGCTTCGTCTCACTATTTCCTGACACAATTAACTGTTACCCGTATTGATTACAAAGGAATGGAACATTTCTATTGTTAATTTTATTTTCTCTCAACTGGAAACTGAAGCAGTCTCTCTAGATAGTAAAATTTAAAAACATTCCAGAATCAAGCTATAATCTCGTTAAGGCTTCACCAGTGTGTTCCTGGGGAAGAAAAGAAGAGGCTCTTCCTTTGGATGCATGATGCAAAGATACGGGCTTTTTTCTCATAAAATTTGTGCTTCTCTTTTCACGATTCTCTTTGCTTTATAAAATAGATATTACGTGGAAAAATTGACACATCCTGTCTCTCTTCTCTACACAATTCTGTTATTTATTTGGGGATTTATTTCCATAGAAAAAAGATTGCCCTTAGGGTCAGCCAATTGGGGCTTTCTCGGCAGGGTTTCTTCAAGAGTGTGCCTCCTTCCTCCTTTGCCCCCTCCCTGCTGTGGTGTTATGAGATATATATATATATACATATATATATATATGTTTTCCTCCATGATTCCTGGCTCATAACTTCCATAGTCCTTGTTATAATGTTGGGGTGCCTTAGGCCCCAGGAATAGGTCTTAGGAAATGGAATCTCTCTTTCTGAACTTCTCCTGTCCTCCTTTCACCTGCCCAAGGCAGAACTCTAATCTGATTGTGGGTCCAAAGACCCTCATTCCAGAAAAGGACCTGCCCCATACCCTGGAGGAAGGAAAGCTACACAGAGAGGCCAAGGAAAATCTGAACACACAGGGCTTGTTGGGTTAAGATCGTGTACTTTTTATCCAATCACATTTCTACACATGCCTAGGTAATGAAGCCACTATAAAAACCCAAAAGGACAGGGTTTGGAGAACTTCTGGAGAGGTGAACATGTGGAGGCAGACAGGAAGGTGAGCAAGAATTCATCCACGTGCCGGGAGGGTGGCGCACCCCAGCTCCACAGAAACAAGCTCCTGCGCTTGGGACTTTTCCAGACCTCGCCCTATGTATCTCTTCATCTACCTGTTTATTTGTATCCTTTGTAATAAACCTGTAAATGTAAGTAAATGTTTCCCTGAGTTATGTGAGCTGTTCTAGCAAATTAGTCGAACCCAAAGAGGAAGTTGAGGGAATCCCAGTCTGAAGCCAGTTAGAAATCCCAGAGGCCTGGACTTGTGACTGGTGGGAAGGAGGGGTCAGTCTTGGGGACTGAGCCCTCAACCCATGGGACCTGACGCTATCTCCCAGTAGACGGCGTCAGAATTGAAATAGAGGATGCCCTGCTGGTATCTGCTGCGTGGGGTATGGGGAAAACCCCCACACTTGATCACGGGAGTCTTCTGTGTTAATTATTGTGGTGTGAGAGCAGGGGAAAAACACAGTTTGAGACTTTTTTCACACCCTCCCATCCTAATGACTATTTACTGAGGACCTAGAGCCTGTGTAAGGCACTGTCTCTGGAATTCAGCTGTCTACAGGAACAGTCCTTGCCCTCAGGAAGCTCAGTCTGGTGGGGAAGGTGGACGTCAGCCTTATAGTGTTGTTGGGACTTCAGGCATCTTTTCAGACTAGACATATTTTCAAAAAGTTTTTATCTTTCCTTTCTGGTGTCATGATGCCTACCTCTAACATTTCCTGTCCCCTTCTGCATTCTGTGCTACCAGATAGTCCAGAATTTCAGTAAATAAAAGGAAAAGAGTTCTGACTGTGAGGTTTTTTTTTTTTTTTTTTTTTAATTTTAAAGAGATTTATTCTGAGCCAAATTTGAGGATCATGACCCGGAGCCACACCCAAGAGGCCTTGAGCAAGTGGACTCTGACTGTGAGTTTTAGGAGTCTCCCTACATGTGAAGTATTGGGCTTTAATAACGGGCTTATACCACCTTTATAATAGTCATGGCTATGGACTTTGTTGCAGGCTGTTGTGGGTAAGCAGGGGTCTTAGTCTTTTTTATCTCATCTATTAATAGAAAACTTGTAACATTTTATTCTCCAACCATGTCAAGTAAATGGGTTATTGCAGTGGCAAAGCAACATATAACAGGGAAAGCCTGTATTCCCCCCTATTAAACATTTATGCACTGACCGCCGTCGTGGCAGGAGTGTTGAAGGATTAAGATGGTATACAAGAATGCCTGGCACACAGGGCACTGATTCATGGCAGGTGTTAACAGATCAAAACAGATGTGTTTTCTCAGCAACAACGGGTCTCATTGTCAGCCAGATCTGTGGCCACCTCAAGAATCCTTTCAGAGGAACTTGGTGCCTCTCATTTTCAGATTATTGTCCCTGTTTTACCAGATTTTTATTTTTTATGCTTTGACCATACATGTGACACAAATTCAACTAATGTCATTGTGAAAAACATGGGAAGAAAAGCTTAGCACCCGATAATACCTCTATACACTTGCTTTTTCTGGACATTTTATATAATCGGAATCATGCAATATATGGTCTTTTTGTGACTGGCTTCTTTCACTTAGCCTAATGTTTTAAAGGTTCATCCATGTTTTAACGTGTATCAATGCTTAATTCCTTTTTATTGTAGAATAATGTTTTATTGTTCTATCCATATAGATGGATATACCACATATTATTTATTGTTTATTATGAATGCATCAGTTGATAAACATTTGGGTTGTTTTCACTTTTTGGCTATTATAAATAATGTTGTGAACATTCATGTACAAGTTTCTGTGTAGACATATGTTTTCATTTCTCTACAGTATATATCCAGCGGGTCATATGATAACACTAAGTTTAACCTTTTGAGGAACTAGCAGGCTGTTTTCCAAATGGCTACACCATTTTACATTCCCACCAGCAGTGTATAGAGCTCCCAATTTCTCTACATCCTGACCCGTACTTGCTATTGTGTGTCATTTTGATTTTAATCAAGCTAGTGGTTATGAAGTTTGTGGCTTTGATTTGCATTTTCCTAATGACTAGTAACTTTGAGTATCTTTTGTCATACTAATTGGACATTTGTATATAGGCATACATTGGAGATATTGCAGGTCCAGTTCCAGACCACTGCAATAAAGTGAATGTTGCAATAAAGCAAGTCACACAAACTTTTTGGTTTCCTAGTACATACAAAATTATGTTTACACTCTACTGTAGTCTATAAATTGTGCAATAGCATTATGTCCAAAAAATAATGTACATATCTTAATTTTAAAATACATTGTTGATAAAAATGCTAATGATTATTTGAGCCTTTAGCAAGTTATAATCTTTTTGATTGGGGAGAGTCTTGCCTCAATGTTGATGGCTGCTGACTGATCAGGGTGGTGGTTGCTGAAGGTTGAGTGGCTGTAGCAGCTTCTTAAAATAAGACAACAATGAAGTTTGCTACATTGATTGACTCTTCCTTTCATGAAAGATTTCTCTGTAGCATGCAATGCTGTTTGTTAGTGTTTTAATCATAGTAGAACTTCTTTTAAAATTGGAGTCAGGCTGGGTGCGGTGGCTCATGCCTATAATCCTAGCACTCTGGGAGATGGAGGCTGGAGGATGGCTTGAGCTCAGGAGTTCAAGACCAGATGGAGTAAAAGCAAGAACCTGGCTCTACTAAAAATAGAAAAAATTATCTGGGCGTGGTGGCGCGTGCCTATAGTCCTAGCTACTTGGGAGGCTAAGGCAGGAGGATTTCTTGAGCTCAGGAATTTGAGGTTGCTGTGAGCTAGGCTGACGCCACGGCACTCTAGCCAGGGCAAAAGAGCAAGACTCTGTCTCAAAAAAAAAAAAAAAAAGAAAGAAAGAAAGAAAGAAACCATAATTGACATACCTTTTATAACCTGCCTTTTTTTCACTAGATGCTATATTACGAACTTCTTTCCGTCCTTACATATTTTCTCTTGCTTTTGTTAACTTCATTTTGTTAACAAATGAAGTTTTATTTTGTTCATTTTCAGATTAGTTGCTCCTTCATTTCCCCAATTTTCTCTATCCATTTTGGTTTCTTTAATGAACTTGCTTGAGGGCACTCCAATTTTGTCCTGTGGAGGCAAGCTGGAAAGTATGCCCCAACAGGCCTGCCTGTCACTGTGGAGACAGAGACCGTGTGCTGTGGGGAGATTTGTCATGTAGTGCTAGTGCCAGCCAGGGGATGGAGAGGAGACCACAGCTCGTGGGACGTAAGCCTTGCAGAAAACCATTCTGAAGCTGTGAAGTTGTCTGAGTCCCTGAACTGCTCCTCAAAGCCTCCTTGTATCAGGGAAAGGGCCTACCAGTCCTCTCCCGCACAGTGCCCTGGCAGTGGGAGGATTTGACTGGAGCTGTCTGTGTCACCCACTGGACAGCAATGTGGGAGAACATGTGGGCTTGATCAGGGTTGAAGCTCACATGCGAAGAAAGAGACCAAGTTTCTCCCCCAATTTGCCTCCATCAGAGCAATGACTGGAAACTTCCTTGAAGTAACTTTACGGGCAGTGGACATCAATATGTGATTGTTGGAGCAGGAGAGGAAGAATATGGTGATTCCAGGTGGTGGCTGAGGCTGACAAATTTATAAACACACATGGGGACCCTTATGGGGGCTTCCAAAGATACTGGGGAGGGTTCTGGGGAGAGGAAAGCTGAGGTTCTGCTCTCACAAAGGTGACAACTCAAAGCATTATGATTTAGGCATTAATGCAGATGTACCTTTTTTTATACTTACAGATTGAGCTCATTTGTGGGCCTTCATCTAGGGTTATTTCTAAACCCTAGTGCATCTCTAAGAATTTGAGACAAGTGGCATTTGTTAAGGGTACATGCTATGGCCCCTCGGAAGAAATGAATGGACCCCCACTTAAAATTTGGTTGGAATGTTGAAACTGATGCCCTCCTAAAAGGGCATGCAAAGGCTTATTACTCACACAATGAGACTTTCTGGGGAGAGTAGGGGCTTCCAAGCAGGCCCAAAAATAGCTTGAGAGAGCAGTGAAAGGAGACTGGCCTGGGGGCATAGTGGAGGTAGGGCCATATGAGGGTTCTCTGTGTGTTTGGACTTTCTGCTGGTGCCAAAGGGGAGAGAACCGGCTTGAAAAGAAGGGGAAGAGGAAGGTGTGAGACTTAAAAGCTGTCAGCAGTCAAACATGAAAAAAGAAAAAGGAGTCAGACTATATGTGACCTATTATTACAGTATGTGACCCTGTTAACATAATTATCTTGATGCCAGCTAGTTGCAGCTGATGTTGATGTTTTGACCTGACGTATTTCCATACAGACAAAATAACAAACCATTGCATTTCAGTTTCCTTTTTTAAAAAAAGAATGAATCATATACACAAAGACTCTCTCACTCCATCCCACCCCATCCCTGAGTCTTGCTCCATCCTACATTCTCTGCCTTTTAACTATCTCCAAAACGCTGTTCCTGCTGCTGCCTCCAGTGGGTACCATCAATTGTCTCTGTGGATCAGAGTGGCTTGGCAGTAGTTCAGGATACTGCATACAAGGTGTGTTTAATGAGAAAAATGCATCACTGTGCAGGAATTAATGCAATAGTCACATCTAGTTGAGATTACAGAAAATTTGCTCACAAAGGCCATTTATTCCACTTTGATGGATTCAGCCAAATAAAATCCTTTATTGTTGGCTCAAGTGTATTTCTCAGGGCTGTAAAGTCAGATTATGTTGGCCCAGGGAAAAGTCTGCCTGTGGTGAATGAAGACCCTCATGGAAGTTATATTCCTCAAGTTCTTGTTGCAATTCATGCTTATGTAAATGTGGAGCGGGGAGATTCTTGAAGTTCCATATATATTTTCCAGTGACGCTTATCAGGACACTTGAGAGGCAGGAAAAAGAAGTTGTCAAACACCAAAGTAACGAAAACATAATCTTATGAAGAGGAGGCCAGGATCATTGTCAGGTCCAGCAGAACCACAGACTTGACCCCAGTGGTTATTCCAGGGTGCTTTTGCGTGTTTTGTATTTTATACACTCTTTGTGTTTGGCTTCTTTCACTAAACGTCATGCTAATGAGAGTCATCCATAATGTTTCATACAGCAACGGGTGTACGTTCACGCTTAGTGTTATATGAATTACCACAATTTATTTATCTCTTCTGATGGTGATGGTCATTTGGGTTATTGACAATTTGGGGATATTATGAATAGTGTTGCAAGGAACATTCTTATACATGTTACGTAGTGAAATGTACATTTCTGCTGGGCATAAATCCAAGAGTACATTTACTAGGCCAAAAGGTATGTATGTCTTCAACTTTAGTAGGTCATACCAAATGATTTTCCAAAGTGGATTGTGAGTTCCAGTTGCTCCATATCCTCAGCAAAATTTCGTATTGTTAGTCTAATTGTGGTTAGTAGTTTCAATGTATATTTCACTGATAAATAATAAAAGATTGAACACTTTTTAAAATATGTTTATATATCTTTTGTTCATTTTCATATCATCTTCTGGGAAATTCAAGACTTAGCCCATTTTTCTATCAAGTTGCCTGGCTTCTTAAAAAAGATTGATTTTAAAGAGTTGTTTAAGTCAGGAGTGGTGGTACACACCTGTAGTCTCAGGTACTTGGGAGGCTGAGGCAGAAGGATCGCTTAAGCCCAGGAGTTTGAGGGTGTAGTGAGCTGTGATTGTGCCACTGTACTCTACCCTGGGTGACAGAGCAAGACCCTATCTTTAAAAAAAAAAAAAAAAAGTTGTTTATATATTCTAGATCAGGGGTGGGGAATCTTTTCATGTTGGAAGTCCTCATTAATTTAGCTGTAATCAAATAAGGCCGAAATCAAGAAACTTCAATTAGATATACTTAAAAATGTACATTATTTTGTAAAAATCAAATTACTATGTACTTAATAATTTGGGAAAGAATAAAAACTATTTGTTAAGTTTAAAGTTAACTAACCTTTTAAAGACTTTGTTGTGTCTGTTTTTTGTTGGAAACCATTTGAATATTTGGTTGCAGCATGGAGGTCCACAGTTTCAGTTGATCCTCGAGATGGGTATCAGTCATTTGTAACCTTAAGGGCGTCTCGATTTCAGTTAGGTAGGAGAATGTAGATTCGAAGCAATATGTGGTTGAGATGCAAGAAAGCATTTTTCGGGCATGTTGCTGAAGGCGTGGGTATTCTACTGCATTTTTCCACATTTTAGTTGAATCTTTCTTGGCAACAAACAATGACTTTAAAATGTCATCTTCTGAGAGCTCACTCAATTCCATTTATAGTTCTTTAGGTGCCTTGGTGATATCAACTAAGCAAGGCTGAAATGCTAATTTGAGTGTGATGTCGTGATTCTCAAAGTCAGTGAAACTTTCATCGTATTCTCCAATTAATAGATCTAAAACAGCCAAGTATTCTTCAAATGATTTGCATATATCATCCTGCTCATCAGTGACCTTTGCTAACTGGGAAAAATGTTCATCCGAAATTTCCTTTTGAAGTGTTTTGAAAAAACATAACTTTCTTTGAAATGCTTGGATTTTTTGTCAGAAACAAGAGCATCTGGATCTGTTAATACATTTTTTATCTGTGCAATACACCCTTCATGTTTTCCTATCATGGAAGGTGCACCATCTGTACATATACTCATTAAATTTACCAAATTCAGTCCAACTTCTCTACATTTATTTTGAAAGTTGTTGAAGATACCTATTCCCTGTGTTCTGTTCAGAAGATTGCCCAAAGTGTGTAACTCTGCATAGCAAAGAAAATCTTTTGTTATGACTCAAATGAAGCATAAAACCTGTGCCTAATCAGTATTGGTTGATTCATCCAAAGTGATTGAATAATATGTATTTTCTTTTTTTTTTTTTTTTTGAGACAGAGTCTCACTCTGTTGCCCAGGCTAGAGTGAGTGCCGTGGCGTCAGCCTAGCTCACAGCAACCTCAAACTCCTGAGCTCAAGCTATCCTCCTGTCTCAGCCTCCCGAGTAGCTGGGACTACAGGCATGCGCCACCATGCCCGGCTAATTTTTTCTATATATATTTTTAGCTGTCCATATAATTTCTTTCTATTTTTAGTAGAGGTGGGGTCTCGCTCTTGCTCAGGCTGGTCTCGAACTCCTGAGCTCAAACGATCCGCCCACCTCGGCCTCCCAGAGTGCTAGGATTACAGGCGTGAGCCACCGCGCCCGGCCTGTATTTTCTTTTTGAAGTATTGCATGAAGTTGCTCTGTTAAGTTGAAGGTTAATGCTTCTGATCAGTTATGGTTCTCCTTGAAAGAGGCAGTTGTTTGCACTTTGAAACGTTACTGGGGTCTAAACATTCTATAGCTTTGGCAATGCATTCTTTCACAATTTCTACATCACTGAATGGCTTCCTTTTTTTTTTTCTGAGTATACAAGCTACTTTATAAGTTGCTTCAGTGGCATTATTTCCAAATGTTATTGCTGCTTGAAAGAATTCTTTGCTTTTGCTTTTCATCTTTTAATTTCTGCAAGACAGGGTGGGCGAGGTGGCTCTCGCCTGTAATCCTAGCATTCTGGGAGGCTGAGGTGGGTGGATCGTTTGAGCTCAAGAGTTCGGGACCAGCCTGAGCAAGGGCGAGACCCCTGTCTCTAACTAAAAAAAATAGAAAGAAATTATCTGGACAACTAAAAATATATAGAAAAAATTAGCCAGGCATGGTGGAGCATGCCTGTAGTCCCAGCTACTCAGGAGGCTGAGGCAGAAGGATTGCTTTAGCCCAGAAGTTTGAGGTTGCTGTGAGCTAGGCTGATGCCATGGCACTCTAGCCAGGGCAACAGAGTGAGACTCTGTCTTGAAAATATATAAGTCAATAAATTTCTGCAAAGCAACCTTTCACACCTCTCCCTCTAATTTAAAATATTTGTGGTCCTTATGGGTGTTATAATTCTGATGAGCATTAATTTCTTTAAGGTTGATATTACAGTATCACAAAGCAAGCAAATCATCTTATCTTTAGCAGAAACAAGATAATGTTCCAATTGCAATTTTCAATCCTCATTTAAAAAAATCTGTTTTCTTCCTTCAGCATTCTCTTGGTCTTTCTTGACATGATATGGGCGGTTAAGCAGACAGAATTAAAAAATACTGCCAAACTGTGCAAGTATTCACAAATACCACTTTAAACAGAAACACAGTGCACTGTTGTGAAAAGCTGGTAACAGATTGGTGTACTCGACCCCCATAAACTCCTGCTAACCAGCCTCATGAGGTAGTGGCACCAGTCAGGCAGGGAAAGTTAGAACTTAATCATGAGCATAGCAGCTGCCAATCTAGCCCTTATGGCTGACTAATGTTCTAACTGTGCCGGTCAATCTGGGAGGATTATTTTGTTGAAGCGTATTTTATTCTTCGGTATTTTAAATATGCTCGTTTTAAAAACAAAAATATAAAAGATGAACAAAATGTATTAATAAAAATAAAAGAATTTGTTCTGTAAAATTTGGATTCAGTCAAAAGGCCACACTTAAGGACCTAGAAGGCCACATGTGGCCTTAACACTGTAGGTTCCCCACCCCTGTTATAGATATAAATCCTTTATTAGATTTATATATTGCAAATATTTTCTCCCATTCTGGTGAATTTTTTCACTCTCTTAATGGTGTCTTTTGATCAACAGACCCTAATTTTAATGTAGTCCAATTTATTGAATTTTTCATAATGATTAATGCTTTTTATGCCCTGTTTTAAAAACTTTTTGCCTGCCTCCAGCAAATAGCTTCTTAATTTTTCATCTAGAAGTTGAATAGTTTTAACTTTCACATTTAGATCTAAGATGCATCTTTAAATGATATTTCTGCATCATATGATATTAATTTTATATATGTATCTTCATAAATGTGGCTCTAACATTTATAGATCCTGGGCCAAGTGTACAATGGAGACATGCATATCAAATGTCTAAATATATACAAGTTATAAATCAAGCTGAAAAACTGTTAAATGAAATGTAATCTCTTCTCCTGCCTTGACAGATCTACCTTCATAATATCAAAATTGAAAAATATATTCATGGTCATGTTTTTATGTGATTGACATTTGGTAAAATTATCAAAGGTGACTGAATTTAATGATTATTGGGCATGTCTGGGTGTTCTATTGATGAACAGGTGATGTTTGTATGAATGATAAAATAAACGCATTCATAATTCATAAATCATTATATATTTATTCCATAAAGTTATTTTTCTTAACTTTACCTAAGTCATTAATTTTATTGTTGTAATCAAGATTTCACATAATTTGTCTTCTATTGACAGCAATGATCTAAAGAATTAAAAATAAGTTGTAGCTATAGTCAAATGAACAAAATTTGACTATAGTGTCAGGGTAGATTTCTTCCCCTGGTTCTTCGTCTCCTAGCTTGGAGGAATTGCAAGCCAGGGTTGATGTGATGGAGAGAAAAGGACAGATGCTGACTATGTCTACTTAAGCAGCTTTTATTGTAAGATAGTATAGGAGAGGAAAGCAAAGGTGTTTCCCAAGGGGAAATGGGTCTGTTTCCGCAAGTGGAGAAGACCCTGTCTACTTCTGTGTCTCCCTTTCTATATGTTAGTAGTTTATGTTTAGGTATAGGTTAGTTATAATTAGGACTGAATTCCTGTCTATGTTTGGGCATAACTTAAAGGTTATGTTATACAGGCTGTGGGGAAAGTTCCATAACCTGGTGGTTAGTGTTCTATGACCTGATTACCCAATTCTTTAAGACTGAAAGAAGCGTTCCTTTCCTTATTTTTCCGTAACCATTTCCTCCTTTTAGTTTTCTATAACTGCTTCCTCCTTCTTGTTTTCTGCCTCCATCATTCCTCTCTGAGAGACAAGTAGGCCTGAATTCTTTCAGGGAAAAGGGACAGATGATCCATCTTCTGTATCTACTTCCTGCTGAAAAGGGGTGTTGTCCCTACCTATGGGCCCCTTCTTGTCTCTCTTCTAACCTGTCCCTACACGGTATGTTCCTGGAGTCTGATGGCAGAACAATGGAGGTCTAAAGCCTTCAGCAGCTGAGAATCTTGTTCCCGAGGAAGCGGTTGGAAACCTCTGATCATCATCAGTTTAACATGAAACTGTTGAAGTCTGGAAGATATAAATGTAACTAGAAGATTGAACAGACATGGGCCAAATATTAATAGTAGTATAAGTGACACCAGGGGTCCCAGTAGTGGCAATAACCAAGTCATATTAGATAAAAATGATGAAAACACATTCTCTGATTTTATAGGGACATTGAATTTATGAAGCCATTTTGCTTGTTCATAGATTTGCTTAATATCGGTCTCTACTAGACCAGAATTATTTATATACACGCAACATGTTTTATTAATAATAGTGCAAACTCCCCCTTGTTCTGCCAGAATATAATCAAGAGCAATGCGATTATCTAACGCAACTCCAGCCAGTGAATCAAGTGATTTAGATAGTTCAGACAATTTGGCAGCTGTTTTAGAACTAATTTCCTTCACCATCTTAGTGATACTTTGTAAAGTGACCTCATGATAGGTAAATTCGACCAATTGTGCCAGTGCCATTACGGCCTCCACAACACTCTCTATTATCAATCCTATATCACGTTTAGAACGGCTTAAACTGGTGGTGGATGATGGGATTTCTTTAGTATTGTTCCATACAGAAATTCCCGAGGGAGTGATTAATCCTAGTGTGCATTCTCCTCCATGTTGGCTATTATCCAAGTGGGATAGAGCCAGGGCTTCTATTGGTTTTCCCTCAAGGAGGTTGTTGGGGGTGCCACAGAGCCAAACCGTCCCTGAAGGAGCTGGTATGAATGTTTTATGTGGGGTCAAATAGTGTTTCTTCCAAGGGAGTGTTAGATTCTGAACACATTTGCCTAAAGGGCCGAGGGTGAGAGGAGTGTTGTTCTGGTAGGCTGGAGGTGTCTGAAAGTGTGGTATTTCTAAATGGTAAGGTTTCCCCAGTTTCCAAGAAGCACAATGGGGAGGAGTTTTATTGATCCCCGGGTTGTGCGTATAATCCCAACAACAGTGAGTTTTGTTCGGGTGACAATGAGAGTCATAATTTGGCTTGCATACAAGATGAGACCAGTTTACAGGCTTGAAGATATTTTCAGGTGTGAAAGTGGAGATGTTTAACTTTAGCGTATTGTCTAATAGGGAACTGAGATTGACCCGTTGCACATGAGTGTCATTATAACATGGAGTACAACCCGAGTGTTTACAGATAAGGGATGTTGTGGAAACACTAAGAGGAGTGTAAATTTTGGAGGTTAGTTGGAAGCATAGTGGGGGAGGTGTCTCCCATTTTAGGAGTTGTGTAAAAGTTCTGTGGGGTACCTTAGGAACTGAAATGGTGAAATTCAGCTTTTGTATGAGAGTTTGATTTAAGAGGGGTTTCACTAAGAGGGAGTGGTATAACCCAGTAGGAGTTGTAGGATTGTCATGGCACACCCAGCAGTTAGATAGGTTCTCCCCCTTCGCTATTACCTGTGAGATATTTACTAGAAAGTTGTGACTCCAGTCTTTTCCCTTTGTAAAGGCTGGGATTAAGATAAGAAAATAAATCCACATTATATTAGTTAGGTTTCACCTTTTTGAACAGGAGTTTCAAATCGTCTGTTGGTTTGTAGTAGTATAAATCCGTGGTCTCGGTTTCGTCGTTGGTTTCTGATCTTGAATATCCACCAGCTTGACTCTGGAGATACGTATCCAACTCTCGATCCCTTTTAATTTGACTCCTGTAGGGGTAGATAAAAGAACTTCATAGGGACCTTTTCATAGTGGTTCCAATTGGGTTTGTGGGCCCCTTTCTCTCCAATCTTTCAACAATACCCAGTCTCCAGGTTGAATAGGGGAAACCACATTCTCTTTTTGGGGACTAGATATTACTTGCTGTCCAAAATCTAATATAGCTTGTTGTACCTTCCCCCAAGTCTATAATATGTTTTAGAAGATAGCTGGCTTCTGTACATTCTCTAAGTACTTGGACCTGGAAAAGTTGGCCATATAAAAGTTCAAAAGCGCTAAGTTTTAGCGTCTCCTAAGGGGAGACATGAATTCTCATTAAGGCAATAGGAAGGTTTTGAACCCAGTTGGTTTGGGTTTCCTGGCATAGCTTGGCTAAGGTTCTCTTTACAGTCTGATTGGTCCTTTCGACCTTACCTGAGGTCCTCGGCCACCAGGAGGTATGTAAATGATAATCTATTCCCAAGGCAGTAGCTAGTCCTCGGTAGTTTTGGCTATAAAAGCTGCCCCATTATTATTTTGAATACTTAGAGGAAGGGGGTATGATTTTAACAATATCTTACATATCTCTATTGCTTCTTCAGTTCTGGTTGGAAAGGCCTCCACCCATCCTGAAAAGGTATCCACTAAAACTAAAAGATTTTATAGTCTTTACATTTGTTCATAACAGTAAAGTCCATTTGCCAGTTCTCTCCTGTGTATTGGCCTGGTCGTTAGACCGGTTCTAGCAACTGAGGTGGCTGAGCTCCCCCTTGTGGATTATTCTGGATACAAAGGTAACATAAGCTGGTGACCTGTTTAACCTGTTTGTCCAATTTTTGTATAATGGCTATTCTCTCTAAGAGCATCTTTAAGGATTTAGCCCCTACATGGAAGGACTGATGAAAACTAGAGACTACTTTCCAAGAGATGTTAGAAGGAATAAAAGACGTCCCCCCATGCTCCCACCAGCCAGTGGGGGTGAAAGAACATCCCTTTCCTTTGGCGCATTCTTCCTCCTGTTTGGAGTACACTGGCCTGTCCAGATTCTCTAATGGGGTAGGTATAACTGGTAACATTGTAGATATAGGCTCAATTTCTTGGGTCACCCTTTTGGCTTCTTGATCAGCTTTTTTATTTCCTTGAGCCACATATCCCTCCTTCTGGTGGCCTTTGCAATGTATAACAGAGATTTCCCTAGGTAGATAGACTGTTTATAATAGCCTCTGTATTTCTTCTCCATGTTTTTCTTTTTCTTTTTTCTTTTTAAATAGAGACGGGGGTCTCCCTCTTGCTCAGGTTGGTCTCAAACTCCTGACCTCAGGCGATCCTCCTGCCTCAGCCTCTCAGAGTGCTAGGATTACAGGTGTCATCTTCTCCATGTTTTATGGGAGAGTTTCTGGCAGAGAGTAATCCTCTGTCTTTCCATATTTGACCATGACCATGTAAAACCATGAAGGTATATTTGCTATCAGTATAGATCTGGATCCTTTTGTACTTAGCCAGCTCTAGTGCCTGCCTTAAAGCAATTAATTCCGCCTTTGGAGCTGAAGTATTTGGTGGTAATGGGCCACTTTCAAGAATTTGAGTATGGGAAACAATAGCATAACCAGCCCTTTGGTGCCCATTACTTACCATACTGCTACCGTCAGTAAACCAAATGTCCTCTGAATCTGTCAGTAGGGTGTATTTTAAGTCCGTTCTCCCTGTTAACCCCATGGAAATGGACTCTTCACAGATATGGTTAATTGGATCTAGCTTTCCTAGTTCAGTTGGGGTGAGAGTGGCTGGGTTTACGATAGTGCGTGTTTCCAGAGCAATGTCTGGGTGTTCTATTAGAAGGAGTTGATATTTTAACACCTGGTTGTTGGAGAGCCATCCCATTGCTCCTTTAGTGAACAGGGGTGCCAGGTTATGTGGGGTATGGACCTTAAGAGTTCTGGAGAAAACTAATTTCTGTGCCTCTTCAACTAGGGTAGCCACAGCTGCCAACACTCTTAAGCAGTGAGGCCAGCCTTCAGCCACCGGATCCAGGTTTTTAGAAAAATAGCCCACCAGGCGCCAATCTCCTCCAAATTCTTGGCCTAATCCTCCCACAGCTACTTTCTTTTTCTCATCAACATACAGAATAAAGGGCTTGTCTAGGTTTGGTATCCCTAGGGCTGGTGCTTGAGTAAGAGCCATTTTTAAGTCCCGGAAAGACTTCTATTGTTCTTTTTCCTACAGTAAGATTTCATCCTCATTTCCTCTTAAAGCCACATACAGAGGTTTAGGAATTTTCCCAAATCAGGGAATCCACACCCTACAGTATCCAGCCATTCCAAGAAACCCCCTCAGTTTTTCCTGGTACTTGGACTTTCCAGGGAACAAATAACCTGTATCCTGTCGGAGGAGAGTCTCCATTGTCCTGGATTAATGATAAACTCCAAATAGGTCACTCCAGACATATACAATGGAGCCTTTTCCCTTGAGACCTTGAAACCCTCTTCTCCCCAAAATTCCAGGACTCTCTTAGTGTTTATAATTGACCCTTCATAGGAAGGACTGTAAATGAGAGTATCATCCGTATATTGTACAACAGCACTGGGAGGTTCTAGTCTTAGCCCTGTAGTTTTTGTAATGCTCCCCCAAATAAGTGAGGGCTATCTTGAAATCCTTGGGGAAGGACAGTCCACATAACTCTCTAGTTCTCCCAGTGGTTGGGTACTCTCATTCAAAGACAAACAGAAATTGACTGTCTGAGTGTAAGGGGATTATAAAGAAAGCATCTTTTAAATCAAGGATTGAAAAGTATGCTGATTCCGGTGGGATTTGGGTAATAATTGTATACAGGTTTGGGACCACCAGGTGTAAAGGTATCACTGCCTCATTAAGTCCTGAACAAGTCTGCACTTTCCACTGGGTTTCTTTATAGCCAAACTTGGAGTATTACAAGGGGATGAACCCTCAATTAGCATTCCAGCCTCCAGTAGTTGTTGGACTATTGGAGCAATTCCCTGTTGTCCTTCTGGGGACAACGGATATTGTCCTTACGGGGAAAGGGGATTCCTGGTTTGAGGGAAACCTGCACCAGCAGAACCCCTCACGGCTTTGCAGCAGCCCAGACCACAGGGTCTAAGTCCTCCAGACCTGCAGGCAATTTTTGTTCTCTATCAAAGTTGTCTCGAGTGTTGCCCATTCACATAATGGCATGGGGAAATGACTGTAATTGGAGACCCAGTTTAACTAGGAAATCTCTTCCCAATAAAGATATTGGGACTTCGGGAATAAGTAAGAATTGCTGATCAGTATTCCTTCCCAGCTACATTGCAATGCAGGAATATAGTATCTCTTAATTGGGCGTCCATCAGTGCCTACCACCACAAGGAGGGTGACAGAGGCCCGCCAAAGGTTTTGATGACTGACTAGGTGGCTCCCATATCCAATAAAAAGGATATTTGCTTACGGGCCACATTCGAGGTTACCCGGGGTTCTTTGCGGAAGATGTTGATGGTATGGGTGGGAGCCTGTGCTGAACTTGGGCCCCTTCAGGCCTGGTTGTCCTGCACCACTAGGGCCTGGGAAGTCCCCAGGCCCCTGGAGGTCAAAGGGCAGTCCCTACCCCAGTGGCCAAATTGTCCATATCTATGACAAAGGGTTTGGGGCAGCACAGCTCTCCTAACCCTGTTTTCTGCGCAGCCGTCAGACTCCGGGCATTCGTTCCTGAAGTGCTCAGGTTTCCCCCATTGCTAACATGTCTTTTCACCTCCCCTCGGGGCTCTGGGAGTGGCCAGGCAAGCCTGGGCAGCAACAGCCGCCCCCAACAATTTGGCCTTTTGGCGGTTCTCTGTGTTACCTCCAAACCTCTGTTATTGTAGACAGTGGAGGCCACCGTCAGTAACCGGGTAGGATCAGTTTAAGGTCCCAGGGCTAGTTTTTGAAGTTCCCTGCAGATATCAGAGAAAGATTGGTTAACGAAGTGAGTATTAATCACTATCACTGCCTCTCTGGAGTCTGGGTCCATGTTAGCGTATTTCCAAACAGCTTCTTTAAGTCTCTCTCTAAACGCTGCTGGACTTTCTTCTTTACCTTGTACCACCTCAGTGAGTTTTCAAAAATTTGTGGGTTTTACTTGAATGGCTCTCATTACCCGAGTTAAGCAAAGCAGCATGTGATCACAGAGCCATCCCCCGGGCTGATCTCGTTGGTAATTCCACCCAAGGTCTGCCTGGGAGACTGCTTGGTTTCCTATTGGAAGGAGCTGATCTCCATATACTTGTCCTGCTGCCCACATTCTGTTTATCTCATCTATGGAGCAGCAGTGTGACATCAAAACCCACACATGTTTCCACGTAAGGTAAAAGATGACCAACAAATGTTGAAATGCTTCTATAAACCTCCCTGGATCTGCTGAAAAATTTCCCAGTTTCTCCTTACATGTTTTTAAGTCCCCCATGGAGAAGGGAATATGTACTCTTACCGGCCTGTCCGGTTGGTCCTGACACCTCCTGGAGAGGACATATTGGAGGCGGGTGAGGAGTAGGTGGGTAGAGAGGAGATGGAATGTGGTAACCAGGTGGCAACTCCTGTGGCTGTCCCTGGCCGAGGCTACAGTTTCCCGCTCTGCCTCCTCTGTTCCATTTTTGTTCTCCTGATGGAGGGACTGGAGCCCAGAAGGGGCCTGGCACTCACCCTTTTCCCTCTCTCCTATCTCTTAATCTGACATCTCTCCACACAAGGCTCACAGTATTGGGGATTATCTCTCAAATACATAAAAGCTTGAATATATGAGACCTCTGACCATTTCCCTTCTCCCTGGCAAAACAAATCTAATTGTAAAATCGTGTTACAACTTAAACTCCCATTTACTGGCCAAGATTCACCATCCTAGTTGATACTGAGGCCAGATGGTATTTGCACAGAAAAACTACCTTCTGTTTTCAAAGGCTGTCAAATCCAAGGATCTTCCAATTTTGTAACAGGCATCCCTAGGACGAATTTGAGGGAATTGACATGCCTTGTCCCATGGCTATTTATGAGAAGAGAAGTGGAGGTAGACTACTTGAAGGAAAGGGTGTCCTTGTTCCTGTTGGACCTCTCACCAAGGCTGTCAATGAAGGTGTCCCACTCTTGGACAGTAAGAGTATTTCACATGGAGATGTTGAAGTCTAGAGGCCCCATATTTACCTTCTGGGGTCCCTCAACTGACCGTGGAGGGCAGAAGCAGCACTTGGCTTGATATGGCTTGCTTAGTTAGGCCATGTCCCATGCAGGTACGTGCCACTGATCTACCCCCTTTATTTGCTAGCCAGGACTTTTCCTGTCTGGGGATGCCATTTCTTAGCCTTCACCTCCCAAAGTCCCCTAGCCTGGGTGGCCTCCCAATCTGCCTCAGCTTTTACCATTGACCAGAGAGAGAGGGAAGCCCATTGATTCAACCTCAATGGATTTTTTGGTGCTCCTGGTGGTGGTGGTGGGGGGGTGTCTTAAGGCAGCTAAGAAAAGATTTAAAGCTATTCTCTTTCCTCCTGTGGAGAAGGGTGTAGGTAGAACGCCCCTGGAGCTCATAGTGAAGCAGGCCCATAGATGTTTAAAGAGAGCATTCTTGAGCTGGCAAGTAAAGACCCAGGTAAGAAAAACTCTGTCCATCTGTTGTCAAGAAACAAAACAAAAAGGGCAGAAGGAGTCAGGTGTTCTAGGCTTCATCCAAAGGCGAACACTGTCCAGGGTGGCTGGGGTCCATACCCAGGGACAGAGGAATGGAAAAAGGTTATGACAGAGAGCCTCAGTAGCCAGGCAGACAGTCTACATTGCCCCAAGCTCTGAGCAAAGCAGAGAGAAGTAAAGAAAACCACAGAAAAAGCAAAGAGAAGCAAACTCTCCATTGTCTTACCTGTCAGGCAGGTTTTCTATCCCAGGTTTCAGCACCAAAATGTCAGGGTGAATTTCTTCCCTGGTTCTTTGACTCCGAGCTTGGAGGAATGGCAAGCCTGGGCTGATGCGATGAAGAGAAAAGGACAGATGCTGAATATATCTACTTAAGCAGCTTTTATTATAAGATAGTATAGGAGAGGAAAGCAAAGGTGTTTCCTAAAGGGAAATGAGTCTGTCTCCTCCAGTGTAGAAGACCCTGTCTACTTCTGTGTCTTCCCTTCTATATGCTAGTAGTTTATGTTTAGGTAAAGGTCAGTTATAATTAGGACTGAATTCCTGTCTATGTTTGGACATGACTTAAAGGTTATCTTATACGGGCTGTGGGGAAAGTTCCTTAACCTGGTGGTCAGTGTTCCATGACCTGATTACCCAATTCTTTAAGACTGAAAGAAGCATTCCTTTCCTTATTTTTCTGTAACCATTTCCTCCTTTTTGTTTTCCATAACTGCTTCCTCTTTCTTGTTTCTCTGCTCCATCAATTGCTTTTTATTAAAAGTTCCATATGTGTTTTCCAAAAGTTATTCTTCTTCTAAAACATTCAATATCACCTATTAAAATTAAAAAGCAAAAAAATTATATATTTAATAAGCATAAAATTGTTAAATGAAATTATTTAAATAAACTGACCTTTTTAATGTGATTTTTAAAAAAATCTTGATGTATTAATATTTCCATACACATAAAATTCTTCACAATTCTAATCTATAAAAAATCGGTATCATATTTCACTGATTATGTTTAAACCCACATATATAGAAATTTAATGGTACTTTGTTTTGTTTTGCTTTTTTGAGACAGGGTCTCACTCTGTTGCCCAAGCTAGAGTGCAATGGTGTTGTAGCTCACTGCAACCTCAAACTCCTAGGCTCAAGTGATCCTCCTGTCTCAGCCTCCCGAGTACCTGGGGCTATAGGTATGTGCCACCATGCCTGGCTAGTTTTTAAATATTTTTTTAGAGCCATGTTGTCCAGGGTGGTCTCGAACTCCTAGCCCCAAGTGATCCTCCCCTCAGCCTCCCAAAGTGCTAGGATTACAGGTGTGAGCCATCCAGCCCAGGCTTTAATGGTAATTTGAATTGTTGAATGTTGCAAAACCATTCTATTATAAGATGCCATGAGCAATTGCTGTAAATACCTTACCAATTCTTCCTGCCTCCAAAACATGATTTGAAACATAAAGCAAAGAAAGTGGATGCCTGGTACTGAGAAATGACATTTTGTTATGTGAAAATGTACTGCTTTTCTGCTATCTGAAAGAAAGGTTCTGAGAGGTAGTTAATTTGTCTTTTCTAGTACCCAAGCATGCTGCTGCCCAAATCCTCCCTGTACTTGGAAGCAGTATCTAATTTCAGCAATGATATAACCCACAATATAACTCACAAACTTCACCTCATTGAAACTTAGCCACCTTTGCACACTGAAATGTTACATAATAAATTTTAACACATTGAAAACTAGTGTTTATCCATATGGCCACATTAACTTTTTTTGTATAAATCTCAGAATAAAGCTTGATCTAGGTCTCATTGTAAGAAGTTCAATCATTACAGAAAAAGAAAATGTCCTCTAGGACCACAGAGTAAGATTGTGCAGGTTGTGGATTTGAGGTTGGTCTGGCTATGACATGTCACCCCATTGATCGCCAGGGTTGATTGTGTAGGTTGTGCCATGAACAACCCCAGGGGGCACTATTCACATGGTAGTAAATTTTTACATTTTTTAATGATAGTTTTCCAGCAGATGGCAGTAAATTGTCTGGAAGAAAGGGAGCTTTTAAAAAATTCTCACAAAGGTATATGATATGGGCTAGCAGGAGTGCTGGGTCATTCTTCTCCCCAGAGGTAACCTCTTTTAAAAGCTTGAAGTTGTCCTTCTAGACCACATATTCACATGCAGAAATATATGTACGTAGATAAACAGAACACGTTTTATAATTTTAAAACTTCTTTTATATATATATATATATGTATAGTAATAGACTATATTTTCTATCTTGCCTTTCTCAGTCAATATGTCTTGAAGAGCTTTCAATGTCAATGCATATAGACTTACCTCATTTTTTAATTTGATGCATAATATTCCACACTCTGAATGTACTATAGGTTATTGAAACATTTCTGTATTGATGAACATTTAACTTGCTTCATTTTTTTGCTGTTACCAACAATGCTGCAATGTCCATCCTTGCACATGTCTTCTTAGGCACGTGTGTGAGGGTTTCTGTAGGAGAGATACTGAGAAGTGATATTGTTGGGCCATCGGCCATACTGATTTTAGTTTTGCTAGGACACTGATAATTACTTTTCCATCTTACACTTTCATGAGCAGAGCATAAAAATATCTGCTGTCAACATGTGATGTTCTCAATTAAAAATTTTTTGACTAAGCTAACTGTTGAAAAATAGATTCTCCTTTTATGTTTATTAGCTATTGGTACTTCCTCTTTTGTGAATTGTCTGTTCATGTTGAAAGAGTTAAAAATATGGCACCCCAAAATATACTGCTCTGGCATATTGACTATTTTGAATCAAAGGCACTAAAGAACTGCCCCCGCAAATACACCCCTAAAACAAACAAAACCAAACAGGTGCAAGAAGATCACTCTGACTTTCATTCTGTTTCTTGAAAACAGGATAGGAAATTGCCATGTGAAAGATACTGTACTCTTATCAAGGACAGGAAGTCAAGACCTAGAAAATTCTGTACAGACCTTGTTAAAGTAAGTTGATCTTTTAAGCTTCTGCACATAATTTCGTCATTTTTTCACAACTCACCATTCTTTGTCCAAAGCAGTTATGTAAGCAATTGACTCGAACTGCTTCTTTGGGTCTTCATTTCCTATAAAAGCTTATATTAAAGCTTATATTAAATAAATTTGTATGCTTTTCTCCTGTTAATCTGTCTTATGCCAATTTAATTCTGTAGCCCAGCCTAAAAGAAGATGTAGGTAGAGTTTTGCTGCCCCTACAATACCTTCAGTGCTTGTCTCTTTGTTTATGTATTTTTGAATGCACTCCACATAACATTTGAATGATTCAAAGGATATAGAACAAAAAGTAATCTTCCTCCCACCCTTGCCCCTACCCCCTTACTTCTCCTCACTGAAGTCCATCCTTTCAGAGATATTTCATACATATACTGGTTGTTTAAAAAAATTTCAGTCTGTGTATGCTCATTCACAGAAAATTGTATAAATTAGTATAAGCATATTGTCTTCTGTAAGAGTTGTCATGAGATTTGGATACTACACAACTGTTTATTCAGGAGAGATGAGATATGCATTAAAAACAATTATATCTAAATGATATTTATAAAGCTGTTTCTTATTACTCTGCTGTAGTATTGGGTTAAGTAATTTATTTCTATTATATTATCTCTTAAAAACAAACCTATGGGATAGGTACTATTTCACCAATAAAACTGAGCCTTGGAGAGTTGAAGTGACTTGCTGAAGGTTCTCTGGCTACTAAGTAGAAACTTTGGGCTTAGAAGGAAGCTTTTTGGCACTGGAGCGTGAGCCTTAACCACTGTATTCTACTACCTCCACATGGTTATTGATTGTAACGTACCCAATATCCAGAACTAGTACCATGCATATCGCAACTTACAGGCTACAGCACATGTAGAGCGTAAGCCCTGAGCTGCTCCATCCAAGTGGATGGCTTCTCTACTGGTTTCTTGACTGATGGTGCTAATTCTACCATACTACAATTTATATCAAAGGCCTAGACATTAGATGCTTGGGACTGGGTTCATGTTCCATACGCTCAGTAATGCTAGGCTTTGTTTTGTTTTTGTCAGTTTTAACTAACCAATTTATTATTCTTAGTTTGTATAATAATAAAATAAAATTTGCCATTGAAACAAATGCTTTTAAAATACAGTTTTTGATAATGCA
The DNA here is from genome assembly GCF_041146395.1 of Eulemur rufifrons. Classification (NCBI taxonomy): domain Eukaryota; kingdom Metazoa; phylum Chordata; class Mammalia; order Primates; family Lemuridae; genus Eulemur; species Eulemur rufifrons. The sequence continues at coordinate 26,890,378 of NC_091011.1, read as the reverse complement.
AAGCTTATTTTTTGGTTTTATTCCTTTCTTCTTCTTTTTTTTCCTTTTAAGGAATAAAACTATTTTGATAGAGCAAAAGGGACAGGACATCACTGCAGCATGCATCCCATGGGTGGGTCCTGTGCCATATTGGGCCGGGTACCCACCTCTCTGCTTGAGTATGTACTCCTGTTGTTCATGTAAGGACAAGTGAACACACAGCACATCTTCCGGTGATAATTCCCATTATAGACATTTTAGCACTTATAAGGATTTGTCTTCTTACCTGCATTTTCTATGTGTGGTAAAATGTGAGGATGTGTTAGATATTCTTAGTGCTTCATCTTTGAAAAAAATTTCAACTACTCTTTCTAATTTATGAATAGTTTAGATTGAAGAAAATCTTTTTTTTTTTTTTGAGACAGAGTCTCGCTCTGTTGCCCGGGCTAGAGTGAGTGCCGTGGTGTCAGCCTAGCTCACAGCAACCTCAAACTCCTGGGCTTAAGCAATCCTACTGCCTCAGCCTCCCAAGTAGCTGGGACTACAGGCATGTGCCACCACGCCCAGCTAATTTTTTCTATATATATTTTTAGTCGGCCAGATAATTTCTTCCTATTTTTAGTAGAGACGAGGTCTCGCTCGTGCTCAGGGCTGGTCTCGAACTCCTGACCTTGAGCGATCCACCTGCCTCGGCCTCCCAGAGTGCTGGGATTACAGGCGTGAGCCACTGCGCCTGGCCTGAAGAAAATCTTAAACTGTTTACAAACTGTTACAATTTGCTACTACCCCTTTGATTAAATTAGAATGTTCTCAATATTGAGCAATCAAATAGAGAAAAAAATTAGATGTTGACACTGATAGGAGATTCCAATGATCATTCACAAACTCCTAGTTTCAAATGCTGGTGTTCACTGAAACAGCTTCCAGTAGTCATTGATTTCTTTACAATAAGCAAATGCAACAAAATTGAGTTCATCAACTATATGTATAGTTATGAAATACTATTTTTCTATTTTATAAATGGGGTTCATTTGATGAAAACGTCCTATTGCTAAAGATGTTTGAAAACTACTAAATTGGACCACTAAAGAAAGGTTGTTGTAGGATTCTGAGAGTCAAGAGCTTTCACAGGAGGATGGAAAGCAGAAGGCGAGTTCCACCTCGATCTTGTTAATGAACCTGCAAAGGAGTTTTTGTTCCTAGGCTCAGTTGCTCAGTACACAGAAAGCCAATTACTGAGACAATGAGGATTTTCAAGGAAGAAAGGAAGTTTATTGCAGAGTATGACAACCGGGAGGTGGGAGGACTGCTTCAAATCCGCCTCCCCAACTGACAGGGTCAGGGGTGTTTCTAGAGATGAAATGAATCACGCATGAAGTGAGTGAGCACCATTACATGTTTGGGGTGGACTACAGAACATGCAAGCACAGCAAGAAATCATACTGGCACATACAACCACGTGATCAATAAATGGCAGATAAGCCCCTCCCAGGGCAGAGATTTTAGTGGTATAATGAGCTGGGGGGTAATACTGGTCATCTTTTCAGTCTTGCGTACGTGTGGGTTGTGGGGAGTAGGTTGTTCAGCTGGTCCTTGAGCAAGATTTTTGGTGGAATGTTGCTTATCTTGACTTCTCTGAGCAATTAGATGGTGTAAGTAAGGCCTTGTAGTTATCTCATGGCTGCAAAGATGTTATGCCATTTCTGGAAAAACAATTCAAAAAGGAAGGGATCAGTGAAACAGAAAGTTAAAAAGTTCTGGTCAGTAAATCTTACTGGCCTGGAACTTGAAACATAAGAGAACTGCAAAAAGGCGTTTTTGTTCATGGAGCTGGTTTCAATCCGGCCAAGATGAAATGAATGGGACTTGGACCAGAATGGATCAAGGGAAGGGAGTGGGTCAAAGGCAGTGCCAACTTTAGCAGGTTTGGGGCGTTAACTGGGAGAATAGTAGTCCACTAAGAAAAATAAGGAAGATGGGGGAGGTAGATGGATGTGAAGTGTAAACCTCTATATCTTACAAATAGGTAAGCTGGCTCAAAATTTTTTTCAAGTCTTGGGGAGGGGTGCATAGGATAAATATTTTGAAAAACCATATTAGATTGATATTCAAGAGTAATTATTTTTAACCACATTAATCTATATGCCTTCATGCTTTAAAAAAATAATTATGATTGCAAGATCAGAAATCAAAATCCAAATTGTCAATTTTAAAATTTTTCCTCACATCTCATTATTTTACGGTAAATGATCAAAACTGTCTTCTGTACATTATAAATATCTCATGTGATAGTGTTTCTCAAGAAGACAGGACCATTCATGTAAATGTAAAGGTAAAGTGCTTTAAATATAATGTTATAATAGTATCAGTTAATTATAATCTCTGACCACCGAGTCCAAACAAATTCCATTTTTACTGTCTGTGGATTTTGTAATTTTCCCAAGAGATGCAGGAAGGACAGAGGGTGGAGGTGGCTTTCCATAATGTGTCTAACAAAGTGCACTTGGCTTGGAGATGGTAGAGATTAGAGAAGAGGATCAAGTTATGGTAACAGCTAAAATTTAACGAACACTTACTATGTACCGGGCACGGTTTTGAGAGCTCTATCTGGGTTATTTCATTTAACTTCCACAACAACCCTATGAGGCTGGGGGTATTATTATCATTCTTTTTCAGGTGAGGAAATGAGGCCAGAAAGTTTAAGTTATTTTCCCACGGTCTCATAGTGAACAAGTGATAAAGCTAGTGATAAAGCTAAGATTTGAACCCAGTTAGCCTGACCATAGAAGCCACACTTGAGGCAGGATTTCGGCAGGTAAAAGGCTGAATGAACGCTTGTCAGTGGTATATCGACCACAAATATAACAAGGAAGTGAGTTTCTCGACTGCTTCTATTACAATCCTAAATACAAAGAACTGAGAAAATATTCTATGAGACATAAATATAAAATACCACTGATCCCTAGCATAAAGAAATTATGCCCAGAGAGACAGAAATGGTAATCATTGTTATGTGAAATTTTTTGTGCCTCTCATAGTTTTTATACACAGAAAATATTATTTTCATGTTATTTTATTTGTTTATTTATTTAGAGATGGAGTCTCACTCTGTTGCCCAGCTAGAGTGCAATGGCATCATCATAGCTCACTGCAACCTCAAACTCCTGGGCTCAAGAGATCCTCCTGCCTCAGCCTCCCGGGTAGCTGGGACTACAGGCACGCGCCACCACACCTGGCTAAATTTTTCTATTTTTAGTAGAAATGGTGTCACACTCTTGCTCAGGCTGGTCTCAAACTCCTGACCTCAAGCAATCCTCCTGCCTAGGCCTCCCAGAGTGCTAGGATTACAGGTGTGAACCACTGTGCCCAGCCTTGATGTTATTTTTACAGTATTTGATTTATTAAAGTTACAAGTTTAATAGCATAATTTTTCCTTAGTTTTTAAAGTTTGATTTACTCTGTGGAAAAACAGTTTTTCCTCTTCTCTCACCCCATAATCAACACAGAAGACTTCTGTGGCCAAATGTATGTGGTCACGAACAATCAAGTCAATTCTGCAGCAGACACGAGCTGAGTGTCCTCCAGCTCAGTTCAATTCTGACACTTTCAGGAAATAGCATCAGGTCCTGCAGGTTGAGGTTTGGTCCCACAAGATCGCCCCTCACTTTCGCTGGCAACTGAAATCGCTCCAGGTTGTTTCACCTGTGCTTGGACTGACGGGCTATAAATTGGGGATCCCATGCCCCCCTTCTTGGGTTTGATTAATTTGCTAGAGCAGCTCACAGAAATCAGAGAAACACTTAAACGCTTACTGGTTTATCGTAAAGGACATTAGAAGGGATACAGATGGAGAGATGCACAGGTCGAGGGATGGGAAGGGGCCTGGAGCTCCCAAGCCTTCCCCTGTCGCACCACCCTCCAGGAACCTGCACATGTTCAGATATCTGGAAGCTCTCTGAACCCTGTCCTTTTTGTATTTTTAATGGAGCCTTCATTACATAGGCATGATTGATTAAAGCACTGGCCATTGGTGACTGATCAACTCAATCTTTCAGCCCCATGTAGGATTTTAGGAGTTGTATGCCAAATATATATTTTACAATATCACACTAATCTCATTTTCTATTTATAACTCCAGCAAATTTTAACAAGCAAAGAGCCATTTGATTAATGTTGGATCCCATTAACAAACATACTCACCTCTAAACATTTTAAACTTCATTCATGAATTTAATATATTTGTTTCCCTTGTTAAGGTCTTTGTCTGATTCACAAGTAATTTGACATCTAATTAAGTTTATAAATGTGGTAAATCTGCTTCAATACTGTTTATTAACTTAGCAAGACTTTATCTTAAAATCATTAGCATATAGGTATCTATTGAATTACACATTTTAAACTTAAAAGTGCAAAGCAAATGGTTACTCCAGTAGGCCAAGTTCTCTTTAATATTATACGCACATAGAATTCCAAATATGCCCAGCTTCTTTAAAACAAAGTATTAATATTATGGGCTTGACTCAAACATTTTGTACTTAGTCCAGTCTTTCCAGGATTAAAATGCACGCCTACTAAGAATTTTGATATTTCTTCCCACAGGCGACTTTTTTGGTGACCTTATCAGTAGGCAGGGTTTCTTAATCACCGTTAGAATTCCCGTGTTTACCCAACCTCACTGGTGGTGAAACAGAAATACCTCAAGCTAAAAAAGACAACGGTCGCTTGAGTCAGTCCCCTGGATTTGGGTTGTGAGTTATTATTCTTAAACTAGAAATACAACCCAGCTGCTGAATTGGATTAAAATAATTTCTTATTGCTCCGTTCTATTCTGAATTCTTTTCATAGTCTACCTTTCTGTTAGGGTCATAATTTTAACAGATATTTAAATGACTTCCTTTAGACTCTCCAAGAGTTGTTTGTTGCTCTGTCTACAACTGTAAAATCATGCACTTGACAATAAATTCAGAAAGATTTTAATTTTGCAGAATCTCTGAGGACCTTAGATACATGCTGCATTTTGTATTCCAGTCAATGCTTTTCTTTGTAGAGCACAGGGACAAGAATTTGGAAAATACATTTTAATTTGATTTTCAAAATCAATCAAGGTTACATTCACTTGTGTGTTAAGACTTGGGCGCAATTTTAGGAAATTAAATAACAGTGATTCAGGGTTCAGCCATACAAGTTTGGGATTCAAGATGTTAAGACACAACGTTATATATTTAGAAGTTTTATCATGGAGTCAACATAGATGTAGAGTGAAGATATGTACATTTTCAGGTAGTCCTGGAATGGGTCCTGAATAATCATCGGCAGCGAGCTGTGTCTAATGGGAAAATTCATGCTTGAAAAGTGAAATATTAGGCAACGTTTATTAATTCTGTGTCATTTAGTCACCCAGTTACAGTTTTAAGTGTTATTGCGATTTTCCATGTAAACAGGTGGATCAGACCCAGTCCAAGGTGACATTTGAGAAATGCTTCAGGTTCCTTGGCAGATCTCATGGTTTTCCCCCCAAATGTTTTATTATGAGAAATTTTAAACATACAGAAAAATTGAAAGAATTTTACAGTAAACACCCATATGCCCACCACCTGTATTCCACTATTAACAGTCTGCCCTCTTGTTTATCACGTTATTTATCCATCCCTCTCCCCATCAGCAGTTCTCTCCTCAAGCAAAGGGACCGGGTTAGGAAGCCCAAGGTGGCTTTCAAGTGGTGATTCCCAAAGGTGCCGCTCGCACGCCCTCAGCCTCAGCGTCTGGGCAAATAGGGTTATTTCCCCTCCATCGCGATTTCAGGGACGAAGGCCACCGGCTACGGCTCTAGAGCGCCGCGCGCCCCCAGGCGGCCTCACCCACTGCCCAACAGGACCCGCTGAGGGCCGCCTCTCGGCTGCGGGGCGGGAGCCACACCTGGGCCGGGCGGCGTGGGGACAGCGGAAGCGACAGGCCGGGCGGCCACACGCGGGCGGCGGGCTCTGGGCGCGGGCGCGGGGCCGCTACGTGCGCGGGGAGCGCGGGGCTGCGCTCGGGTGCGCTCCTGGGCGCTCGCCGCCGCCGCCGCCGCCGCCGCGCCTTTGAGTCAGCAAACTCCGCAGCCCGCCGGCCCTGCCCTGCCCTGCCTTGCCCAGTCCTGCCCCGCGGGGAGGAGCTGCCCGTAAGTGACAGGGGACCTGCCGGCAGGCCTCCCTGCGCCGCCGGGGTGGGGATCGCGGCCGGGGGACGAGCCGGCCGCCCCTTCCTTTCCAGAGGTGCGGGGGTCCCTTCCCGCTGAGCCCAGGTGCCCGCTCCCCTGCGGCTCGGCTGAGGTTTGGGGCCCCTGGGATTGGCGCCGAGGAGCTGCCGTTTTTCCAGCCGAGGTGTGCGGGGGAGGAGGAAATGGTGGGCTTGTTTCCTGGGAGGATAGGGGGAGATGGAACGTGTCGATCCAGGGGTTCCTGGCTGAAAACACCTCGGGGAGAGGGTGGGGCAGACTGAAATTCTGGATTCCAGAAGTGGTGCTGTGGCACCTTACACCAGGCCGGGTTTGGGTGGGTATTTTATTATTATTACTATAATTATTCAAGAAAGGGTAGCTTTGAGTTTAGAAATTGGGAGGGGTAGGCAGGGTTTTTCGTGGGATTATGGGATTGAGGGAAAAGGCCTGAGGGAAAATTCACATTGACAGATTATCTGGTTTGGTGACACGAAAAGCAACAGCCTGTTTTTCAGTTATGGATGCATCATACTTTTCGAAAATTGCATTGATTATTGAGGGGGATGGTTATGGAACAGAGAGCAACATGTCCTGTTTGTCTGTTTCTGCAAGACACGTTTACACTTAAGAATAACAGAATTAGAAATTTAGAGCAGGAAGGAGGCTTTGCACATGATCACCATCAAACCTTTCATTATACAGACAAGGAGGCTAAGGCCCGGGGAGAGGAGCATGGAGACCAGGGTCATTCAGCCAGATGGCAGGAGAAACAGGCCTAGAACCTGTGGGCTTCTGATCCCCACTCCAGAGTTCTGTCCACTTGTTGGGTGTGGCCGTGTGACCTGGGTTTGGATTGCATGAACTCCCTCTGCTCTCCTGGGAGTAGGTTGGACCAGAGGGGCTGAGCTGGTGGCCAGTGAGAACAGAGTACCACCCCTAGACTACTACTGACCACCTCTAATGGGACTCCTCAGTAAGACAGTGGAGGTGGGGGACTCCCACTGCGGTTCTGCTGTCACTTCCAGTGATGTCTATTCCTAAGGCAGGTTTGTAGCTGGACCTTTATTGATTTATTTTTTTTAAAAGGAATGGTAGACTTAATACTGGCTGATAGGTCCACTTTTTTAATTTAATTAATTAATTAATTTTTTGGGACACGGTCTCACTCTGTTGCAGCTGGAGCGTGGTGGCAAAATCATAGCTCACTGCAGCCTTGAACTCCTGGGCTCAAACGATCCTCCTGCCTCAGCCTCTCAAGTAGCTGGAACTACAGGGGATCATACCATGTCTTGCTAATTTTTAAAATTTATTTTATAGAGATGGCATTTCACTGTTGCCCGGGCTGGTGTCAAACTCCTGGGCTCAAGGTGCTGGGATTATGGGTTTGAGCCATCGTGCCCAGCCAGGGCTGTTTTTAATAAAGATACAAAAATAAAATACATTTAGAAGTAAATATGTGAAGATGTGAAATGACGTGGTTAGCACCACCTCAGCTACTCATCCTGTTTCTTCTGCCGGTCCATTTCACTCTTACTTCCTGGTTACCACATCAGGTTGACGTTGAAAGAGTCGGATTTGCTCAGGCTGCCGCTGCGCCTCACCAGGGGTCTCTTGACTGGCACACTGCTTCTCTGCCAACCACTCTGGGCTGTGGTACACACTTCCTCTTATTTTACTAATGGGAAGGCCTCCTGAGTTTGGTATCCTGAAACTGGAAATAAATACCTTCATTAGGTTGCTGTGAAAAAAAGTCAAAATAAAAAAAAAAAAAATAAATAAATACCTTCATTCTTTTTCGAATAAAAGTGTATTAGTTAAAGAGTAATGCTAGTGTTCTACTACAGCAATTTTACTTTGGCGTGCTCTGTATCTTTTCTCAGCCCTAGGATCGCTACTTTAATTTTAAGGGTTCACTTTGCTAGTTAAACTAGTGGGGGGAAATGACTTCTTTTTCCTCTTTCGGTGTCAGGGCTGTGGTTTCACAACCACTTATGAAAGGCAGAGAACTGGTTCAGAGCAGGGTTTAGCCTACGTAGGGTTTCATTTACTTAAGGCTTTGTGGTTCTGTATGTTTTTCTATTGTATTCTCCTTGTTTTTAACAGTTTGTAGCAAGCCTCAGTGATCTAGGCACTAGAGATAGGCTTTATGGGGGTCTTTGAACCCCCCACAATTATGTGATTTCATGTTCATGTGTGAATGTGCATTATTTTGGGGGAGAGAATCCATAGCTTTCTTCAGATTCTTAAAGGATCACCCAGAGTGGAAAGATTAGTAATGACTATTATATTCCAATAATCTTACTCTGCAATGAGGCGACTGGGGTCTGGTGGAGAGGCAGATAACTTAATCTGAACTGCATAGCTAATGGAGGGAGAAAGGGGACTCAAACTCAGGTCTCCTGACTTCCAGTCTCATCTTCTTTCCATTATACCCCTACAGTTCCCTGTGGAGTAAGTGGTGCCAGGTGAATAAATTATGAAATGCCAAAGACCCCCGGCTCTCCCACCAGGCTGCCACAGCACGTGAGAGACTAGTGAAGCTTTCCGGCAGCACCTATCAAAATACAACATCTTTTGGCGTGTTATCTTATTAGCTGGGTCACTGTACTCTGATTTGGGATAGGAATCTACAACTCTGAGATAAGCCAGGAGAATACAAGCTGTTTGGAAAGAAGGGGAAAGTTTCAGAGCATGCATTGGTTGAGGCACAAGGCAGCCATTGAGACCTCTTGGTAAAATTGTCATGTTGGAACGTTTTTGCTGAGAGATTCGTAAATTCAAATGAAGTTCCCTGAAGTCTGACATTTCTGTGTAGTGTGTGACCCACTGGGAAGGAAGGCCATCTCCTAGCTACAGGTTGATGCACCAGCGACGAAAGAAGACTAATAGGTCATGAGACTTTATTAGTTTAGGCCAGCTCATTAGTGTGGATTAAATTTTACAAACTGATAATAAGGTTTACCTGGAAAAATAGATTTGTAAAAATAGGCAATACATTTTGGACAGAGTACTGAGGAGGGGCTTGTGCAGCCAGCTATAAAAATATATCACCTGGGACCAGTATTAGGAAGTCCAGAGATAGTTACATTGTAAAGATGGGAATTGAGTGTAAGATAAAATTGACTGTGGTACAGTCTGTTGGTACAGTTGGCTGTCCACTTGGGAAAAAATTAGATCCCTGCCTCATACCATTCACAAAAGTATGATAAATTCCATTTAGATTAAAGATTAAATGTCAAAATCAAAATTATAGAGGATGGTTTTTAGGAATAACTTTGGGGTAGGAAAGACCTCAAGTTTAATGAAACTCAGAAACCATAAAGGAAAATATTGATAGACGTAATTCATGAAACATTATACTTTAGTGAGAAAAAAGATGCCATAAACAAAGTTAAAAGGCAGATGACAAAGTAATAGAACAAATAGTTGGAACAAGCACAAAGTTTGAGAAATCAATAGGAAGAAATAATCTAATAGGAATGTGGACAAAGGCTATTAATAGATAATTCACTTATGTGTACAAAAATGCTTAACCTCATTAATAATTAGATAAGTGTGGATTAAAAACAGCCATGAAAGCATTTTTGTTTAGGCTGATAGTATCCAGTATTGGTGAAAGTGTGGGAAAGTAGATTGTCGTCATATACTTTTGGGGGGAGTATAACTTCGTACAGTCTCTTGGAAAGGCACTTTGCAGTGTTTATAATGTTTTAAAATTTGCATGCTTTCTGATCAGTACTTCCACTTCTAGGACCTTATTCCTCAGAAATACTTGCCTATTTGAAAAAAGAAGGAAGTTGCTATAAATGAGCTGATATGGAAAATGTCCATTATATATTATATTAGTCAGTTTGGGCTGCTATAACAAAATACCATAGACCGGTGGCTTACACAACAGAAATTTATTTTTTACAGTTTTGGAGGCTGGGAAATGCTGGCTGATTCAATTCCTGGTGAGGGCTCTCCTCCTGGCTTGCAGATAGCTGCCTTCTTGCTGTGTCCTCTTGGTAGAGAGAGAAAGAGAACAAGCTCCCCGGCGTCTCTTCTGACACTAATCCTATCAGGAGGGCCCCATCCTTTTGACCTCATCTAAACCTAATCACCTCCCAAAGGCCCCATCTCCAAATACCAACACATTGGGGCTTAGGGCTCTACTGTTACAAATTTGGAGGGGACACAGTCTATAACATGTATTAAGTAATGAAAGCAAAGTGCAGAACAGGAGGAGATAAATGACCTCAATTTTTGGAAAAAATAAAATCTGGAAGGATACGCCCCTAATTGTAGACAGTCATTACCTATGGAGAGTACAATTAGAAAGGGAATGATAGTATAGAGGATTTCAGCAATATATTCCTATTTTTAAAAAATTTTAGATTTTGAAATAATTTTAAACTTATAAAAAAGTAGCAAAATAATCTTTTATTTTTTTAAAAATGAGTATGTAACACTGAAACACAAAAATAATATTTAAGAATGCCTGTGAAAAAAACAACAAAATGATTTAAAGTATAAATTGGGCCCTCCTGCCCAGAGCCTCCCAGCTGGGCTCGCTGGGTAGGGCATGGTCTGCACTTGAGTAGAAGCCTGGCCTTCTGGATTTCCAGATGAGTATTCTCAGCTGCCTTTTTGGCTACTCATTCCAAAGGTTTGTCCCAGCTTCCACTCCTGAAGGGAGAAATTGTTATGTATTAATAGCAAGAATATTGCTTAGTTCAAAAGGGTGTCTACCCAAGATAATGTGTTCCTTAAGCACTTAAAAAAATCAGCATGCATCTCTCAATTTAGTTTTGTTTCCTGGGTATAGCACAAAACTAGTCCTGTTATCCTTTCCTAGTTGGTGTTTTCTCAGCATACTGGCCCTCCTCCCAAAACACACACACACACACACACACACACACGCACAAGGATTGTCTAACCTGGGCTTTCTGGCATTAACAGTCCAGATATCATGGACTGTTATTCACCTGTATAGTTAAAAACGTGTATATTCTCTGGCACTCAAGAAATCTGTCTGGTTAATAGTGGAACTTAAGATGAACTACATATGTAGATATCCTTGTGGTTTGTTTTCCCCCCAGGCAGTATGGATCCCTTAGTAAGATAAAAAAGGGAACTCTTGGGTCCCCTTCAGAGTCAGGCTGGAAATTCGTATTAAATTCCTATTAGCTGCCAAGGTGCCCTCCATTAGGAAGCCGTGGATTCCTGGTGGTGGGAGAACAGAAAAGGGGGTGAGGGGAACCAAAGGGGTGCTAAAGGCCAAAGGCAGACTTTGGCGAGGATCAGTCCTGTGTCCAGGGAGTGATAAAGCTTTCTGACTTGCTTCCAGAAGCATTTTATATTAATATTTGTTTGGCATGCTGACATGTTTTAGGAAAGAGAGGGGTACACCCGTTGGTACTCGTCATGTACCACACACTGCCCTGGCCACTTTGATTTACATTGTCTCATTTAATCCTATGAAATAGGAATTTTTGTGCAATAGGCCATTATCTCCAGTTCAGAGATATTTCATGACTTGAACCCACAGCTGTTCCCATGCCCATTTTTTTCCTTCAGCACGCTATCTTAAGATTCCGACCATTGTGTTTGCTTTTAGAGCCAAGATGACACTTTCTCTGATACAACTATTGAGGGAAAATGTAAAAGCCATACTGCGTACATTATTAGGTATAGGACTCTGAGGTTTCCACTTCTGATCCTCAAACATAATCCATGTAGGTTATAAAAGGCTGTAATTTGGGGTCTGGGTTATAAATTTTTTCACTGACATCATGGACCACCAGGGCTTTGTCTTGGTTTATTTAGAAGAACCATGCGGTAGATGTAAAACTTTAGAGATTCTAACTTTAAGATCAGTAGTGCAAGGTTATTTTCATCTCCTTTTTTCCATCCTCCTTTCCCACTTTTCTGTCTCAGATATGCATTTTCCTTCTTCGTGCCTCTTTATGCTTTCTTGATTCTGCAAAAGCCCCTGTAGCATTTGGCTATAGTTCCGTTGGTATCAGAGAAAACGTGGAAAGTCACAACTTAAGCCTCCTGGGCCCAGAACCTTATACAGCTGTCATCTATGTGAGGCCCTTGCCCTAAAATGGCCTTGAGAGCCACCTCCTTTGCAGGCAGGAGACAGACCCTACCCAGCTGGACTCCAGCAGTGACAGTGGGAGGTGCCTCCCCTGCAGCTCTGAGGCAACCCCACCTTAGCACTGTTTTCCATTCAGCTGGCCGCCTCTGCCTGCAGCCGGCCTCCCCTTTCACAGGTTTGCACGGCTGCTCTCTTAAGCACAGTGCAACTCAGCCTGGCCTGCCTGTCCACTAAGAACGGCCCGGGCCCCTGGTGTGATCTCTTACTCGTCTTGTGTGCGTTGTGTGCTCTTGTCCTTTGTTTTCACCAGCATGGCTGCTTTCCACATGTTTTCTGCTACTTCCCCGGACCTCAGTTCCTGTGACCATTTCTGCTGCATTCTGACAGGGGCTGCGCTTGGAGCCTTGACCCCAGTTTTGCCATGTCTAGGCACGATCTATTTCTGATAGTCTCAGAAATGAGAGAGAGAGAGAGAGAGAAAGAGAGAGGAGACCCTCAAGGGAGATCAGAGGTAACACTGTGGTTTGGATTCTCCTCAGCTAAAGTCAGCTACTGGGAATTGGAATGCATTAGCTTCAGCTCTAGTGGTGGCAGATCACCAAAAGACTTTGAAAGGCTTTTTCATTCTTCTTTCAAGATTTACAGTATTCCTGCTCATTCATCCCTTTGTGCTTTAGCTGTGGCTGGTTGTGAGGAAGACAGACCCCCTCTCTAAAGTTAGCATCGGCAATGGGGGCTTATTGCAAGGATACCACAGACAACTCAGAGACAATTGTGTGGACCTAGAGAGTCAGAAACCAATGTTGCTCTTTCCCTCATCTCCCAAGGGCTTCCAGGTCTCTAACTTCCCTTCTCTGTGCCTCCCCCTGCGGTTTCTCTACTTGCATGCGGCTCTGTGTGGCCTGCCTGGCCCTGACTGCACTGTGGTTTTCCATTCAAATGCTCATTGTCCTCTGATGCATCTCTCAGGCCCCCCCCCCCCCTTTACTTTCTGCCTCTGTGACTCTGAACTCCTCAGCTCTCCTCTCCTCTGGCCACTCCTGCTCCATTCCCTTGCTGGTGCCTCTGATCCCAGATCCCTGCCATTAGCAGCTCCTCAGGGCTTGTCCTGGGTCCTCTTCCTCTTCTCTGCACTCTCTTCCTAGATCTGTTTTCCAACATTTTCATGCATAGGAATTATCTGGGAAACTTGTTAAGGCAGATTTTTGGGTCTCAATATTCTAATTTAGTAGGTCTGGGATGAGACCTGGGAATCTGTATCTTATTCTAGAGGCCACAACAAACACTAGACAAGCTGGTTTTATCGTTTTGTTAAGTATTGTTGATAAACCGCTAATTCCCAGATGCGGACGTCTAGCTGTCTACCGAGAACTCCAGGTTTAGACATTGAACACTGAATTTGACTGTGGCTCCTTGGATGTGCCACAGACATCTCAGATTAACTTGCCCAACGCTGTTGATCCTCCCCTCCCCTCCCCTGTTTTGTAGGGCCTGACGCTTAGACCCTACAGAGTTCTTTCCTGTAAGGAAAAGAACGCAGAATTGAGAAGACAAAATGAGGTAGGGGAGCATGGAGGTGCCCATGCAGATGTTGGCTCGGACACTTGGCTTCTGTGGACTCTGGTCATTCCTCCTCTGCCCCAATGCCGTCTCCTCCACCCTTCCCTGTCTGAATAGAGGCCTCTGCCCTCCATTCATTCGTGCAGGCCCGAAACCTAGGAGCCATTTCTCATCTTCACCCCACACCGGAGCCTTCTCAAAGTCTTACTTGATTCTCTGATTCCGACCCCCTCCCCCCTAATCACAGCTGCCGCCATTACTCTCACATCAAGTCTCTCTTGTTCTACTTTGCTCCTCTCTGATTCATTTTCCCAAAAGCAGTCAGAGTAATCGAAAGCGGTGGTCCCCAACCTTTTTGGCACCAGGGACCGGTTTCATGGAAGACAATTTTTCCACAGATGAGGGGAGAGGTGGAGCTCAGGCGGTGATGCAGGCGATGGGGAGCGGCAGGAATATAGATGAAGATTCCCTTGCTCCACCCGCCACTCACCTCCTTCAACAAACGGGGGTGGGGCCAGCAGAGCTTTGTGGCTCGATCCCTAGCAGGCTGCAGACCGGTACCTGTCCACAGCCCAGGGGTTGGGGACCGCAGTTCTAAAGGACATACATTGGGACATGCTGCTCCCCTGATTTGCTCCAGCCCTGCCATGTGTCGTGTGAATGGCTGAGCCTGGTGGCCGCCCAGGGCTGTGGGCAGATGCGAGAGGGTTGGGGTGGGATCACACTGCACAAGCCTGACTGGGGACCAGTTTGAAAGCAGCGTGGGTGTGTCTGCGAGGCACACCAGAATTACCAACTGCGCTTGTTTGTCACACGCAGCCCCAGTTTACCACCTTCCCTGGAAGAACTTGGGGCTGTGTGTGACCCGGGAGGTGAACACAAATGCTCCTGACTTCTTTGCTTTTCATTGCATTCCTGTGGAGTTTAGATGTTAAACAGTATAATCAGACTATGTTTAATTACTTTTGGGGAAGAAAGACACATTGTCTTTTAACACAGGTGTTATCTGGGTCCCTGTTCCTCAGAGAGCTTATTAAGCCCTGCCCGGGTTTTCTGCTAATTCCCTGGGGTGTGGGGGGAGGGCTCATGCGGTCTTTCTCTCTTACCCTGGAGTCAGCCATGGCACAGACTCAGCCCGTTGCCTCATTGATGGAGAAATGCACGCCACAAAGTGACTTTACTGGGTTAGGGGAGGAGTCACCGAGGAGTCAGGCGCCTGACCTAGGACATCCCTGCCCCTCACTCCCTCCCCCCTCGCTTTTCCCTGAGCTCCAGTCTTTCCCTCTGTAACTGTGGCTGCTTCCCACTTCCTCTCTTAGACTTAGAAATCCGCATCGATCAAAGTACAGGGCAAAACAAAGGGCTTTGTATGGAGCCTACACTCCTTGGAAGATACAAACACACAAGAAAGTTTTCTACCACACCATAATATCTTCCCCTTTCTTACTGATACAGCAGCTCTTACTGTAGAGTGCCACTTGGAAGAGCTGGGGAGGAGGTGAGCTGTTCTGCTGTCCCCCAAAGGTCGACACCTGGGTTGGGGTGGGCAGCGTTACCATAGCTCTGGTTCTTGTTTTCGGATGATCAGACCCTGAGAAACTGAGCTCCTTCTGCCCAAACACACAGGAAAGTTCCTATTCTGGGAAACTGATTTAATGATTTACAATCAGGTGCAGACCAGAAATATTGAAAAACTGTGACTCTGCTTTGAGAACTTTGCCAAACTGAGTATGTAGACAGACACATGTCAACTGCCCTTGGATTGTGGTCAGTACCTCTGGCAAATAAGAGCTTAACAGTAACTTTGGCATTTCTCTCTTTTTTTTTTTTTTTTTTGAGGCAGAGTCTTGCTCTGTCCCCCAGCCTGGAGTGCAGTGGCGTCAGCCTAGCTCACTGCAACCTCAAACTCCTGGGCTCAAGAGATCCTCCTGCCTCAGCCTGCTGAGTAGCTGAGAATACAGGTGCGTGCCACCATGCCATGCATGGCTAATTTTTCTACTTTCGTAGACACAGGGTTTCACTCTTGCTCAGGCTGATTTCGAACTCCTGACCTTAAGTGATCTTCCACCTCAGCCTCCCAAAGTGCTAGGATTACAGATGTGAGCCACCGCGCCCGGCCTTTCTCTCACTCTTAAAAGGACTTTCTGTATGACTTACCTTAGGCTTCTTGGATCAGGCACCTTAGGCTTCTTGGATCAGCCATGAGTAAGTGATCTGACGTTTGCAGGGAATGGCCCCAGTGTGTGTTTCACACGCGCGGGCTGTGTTTCAGTGCATATAGATTTAAAATATTCTGTTCTCTAAATACTATTATCCCATCTGACAAAAAAGATACTTGAAGAGAAAATTTTTTTAAAGGAACAAATTTTCTGTGATCATGAGGAAGGCACCTCAGCATTGTTCACAGAGGGGAGGAGCCTGGAAAAGTCTAAGGCAGAGTGTGAACAGTGACAACTTCTGGCACAGTGGGAGTCGGGCACATGCCTCCGTGTTTGCTCATGTGATCTTTAGAGCAGACCCAGAAGGTAGGCTGTTATCCCCCTCTGACAGATAAGGAAACTGAAGTACACAGAGATTAAATAATTTCCCTTGGCAAAGGGTAGAATGTGAATTCACCGCTAGGCGGTTTGCAGGTGAACAGTTATACCCCCTTTCCCAGGGATAGTGCCCTTCCTGCGCATTTTAGGGGGGCGCTCCTCGCTCAAAAGTGAAGTCTTCCTTCTTATTTGTCCCTCAAATTGTGTGCCAGTTCTTCATATTTGAACTGATGTCACTTTGGGTAGATGTGAACTTGACAAGAAGATCCTACACAACTGCCCATGGTTCCTGTTCTTATAAGTAACTGAAACTGCTCCCTGTCAAGGGGTTGTCAAGACACAGATAGCCAGGGTGCTGGCAAGTTTATTTCCAGTGTGTTGCAATGCTTTTCCTTTTTTAAAAGAGAATTTCTCACTCAGTTTAAAAGCGGAACATATCATGTTGAATTTTTTCTCTAATCTGCATACCTGTCCCCTTTCCTTATCTCAGCCCCAAGCTGTTCTCCAGGTGCTGAAGACGGCTCTCTGTGGCTGCCCTCTGTCCTCCATCATCCTAACGTGTTCCCAGTTGAACCTCTAAAAACAGGCCTCCCTTTCCAACTTCCCCAGTCTGCTGGGGACACGAGGCTTCTTCCAGTCACCCGACCTGTGAGTCACCTTTGACGCCCTTTTCTCCATCATGCCTCGTGTCCAACTTCTTCCTGTTATGTATTTTAATAGTCTTTATTTTTTAGAGCAGTTTTAGGTTCACAGCAAAATTGAACAGAAAGTATAGAGTACTTAGCCCATTATCAACATGAGCACCAGAGTGGTACATTTGTCACAGTTGAAGAACCTGCATGGACACATCAGTATCACCCAGAGTTTGCATTAGGGTTCATTCTTGTGGCATGTTCTAAGGGTTTGGCAAATGTGTGATACCATGTATCCAGCATTGTCGTATCATACAGAATCGTTTCACTGCCTAGATAACCTTGGCTCTGCGTCTTGTTTTCAAGTGTGCTTTTCCGTTCCCACTGCCTACCTGAGTCCAGGAGCTTTTCTCCCGGCTGGTGCCTTCCCGCAGTCCCCTGATGGAGCTCATGGCCTGTAATTTCTCTCTCTGGCAAGCCATCCTCCCCCATCACAGATCCATCGTCGCCATCATGTCAAGCTTCTACTTACCCCATCCCTGCCTTCCAACAGGATAGAAGTCCATATTCCTCCTCTCATCCTTCAGGAACTTCCCCATCCTAAAATGCCCATCACAGCCTGTGATCCTATGAGAGATATATACAGATATAGATATATTATAAATATATATAGGTGTTCATCCATGGTTCCTGGCTCATAACTCCCATAGCTCTTGTTACAATCTTGGGGCACTTTAGGCCTTCGGAACAGCCTCAGGAAACAGAATCTCTCTCTGACCTTCTCCTGCCCTCTTTTCACCTGCTCCTTTTTCTCTCCACTGCTAATCTTCCCCCTCCTTTCCATAAAGAAATCCTCTGACCTACCTTGTCTGATTGGAGGTCATAAGACCCCTATTTTAGAAAGGGTCCTGCCCTGTACCCTGGGAGAAGGAATGCTACAGAGCGAGGCCAAGAAGAATCTGTACAGATAGCCCTTGCTGGGCTTCCCCTGCTCAGTCTACTAGTATTGGAGCCTACCCTTTTTGTCCAATCACGTTTTTACATGGTTGTCAATCATGACTACCCAATGAAATCTCCATAAAAAGTCCAAGAGGATGGAGTATGGAAAACTTCCGGATAGCTGAACATGTGCAGATTCCTGGAGGGTGGCATGGAAGCTCCATGTCCCTTCCCCAGTGCCTCACCGTATACATCTCTGTATCTGCATTCTTTGTAATATGCTAATTTATAGTAAACCAGTAAACAGGTTTCCCTGAGTTCTGTGAGCTGCTCTAGCAAATTATTCAAACCCAAGGGAGGTGTCATGGGACCCCTGATTTATAGCCCATTGGTTGGAAGCACGGGAAAAACAACCTGGGGTTTGCAGTTGTTAACAGAAGCAGGGGCAGTCTTGTGGGACTGAGCCTCAACCTGTGGGTTCTGACATTATCTCCGGGTAGATAGTGTCAGAACTGAAATGGGGGACACCCAGCTGGTGTCTGTTGTAGAATTGATTGCTTGCTTGTTGGCTGGGAGAAATCCCCACACATCTGGTCACAGAAATCTTCTGTGTTGATTGTTGTTGAGTGAAAGAATAGAAAAAACTGCTTAGCGCTTGAGTTTTTCTGCTCAGCCCTTTGAGATAGACCTCCTTGCCAACATAGGCCCTCCACTCCTAGGGGATTGGGCCCCTCACTTCTCCCAAAAGCATTACTGCTTCTTAATCACCCCAGTTTGGTCCTGTTTGCTCTGCTTGTCCTAATGTGATAGCAAGACCTGGCCAAGCTCTGCGTTCTCTGTGAAGCCTCCCCTTCCGGTCTTCTTCCAGGAGCCCTGTTATCAGTTTCTTCAGGCACATACCATGAGCATTGCATTACAAGTGACCTGTTTTGTATCTATGTCTTGACATCTTTAGGTCTTAGGAGCCACGGACTGTTTGTTAAAAAAAAAAATCCCTTGGACGTGGTGGCTCCTCTGCAATCCCAGCACTTTGGGAGGCCGGGGTGGAGGTCGGAGAATCGCTTGAGGCTAAGAGCTCGAGACCAGCCTGGGTAACATAATGAGATCCTGCCTCTCCAAATATAAGAAAAATTAGCCAGGTATGGTAGCATGTGCCTGCAGTCCTAGCCACTCGGGAGGCTGAGGCAGGAGGATCATGACCCAGGAGTTCGAGGCTGCAGTGGGCTATGATCATGACACTGAACTCCAGCTGAGTGACACAGACAGACCTTGTTTAAAAAAAAAAAAATCCCTTGCCAGGGCCAAACCTAGAACTATCATGCGATAGGCTCTCAATGATTACTTATTGGATTGACTTGTCGTTGTGGCCCTTTGTAACTAATGGCCCTAAACAGGGCCACACTTCTCTCAGTTTTACCTCCTATTTGAATACGAGAAAGTCTTTTTCAGACGTCTGGTTGTTGGCTTTTCCCAGGTTCATATACAGGCAGAACTCTGCCCTTGCCCCATATCCCTAAAGCATTCTGAGCCATGACTACACAATTTATTGGTTGGCACTCTTCACTCATCGTATCTTTTTAAATTTTATTTTATTTACTTTTAGAGATGGGGTCTTACTCTGATGCCCAGAGTGGAGTGCAGTGGTGTGATCATAGCTCACTGCAACTTTGAACTCCTGGGCTCAAGCGATCCTACTGCCTTAGTCTCCCAAATGACTGGGACTATAGGTGTGAGCGGCCTTCATTGCTATCTTCTAAGCATTTATTTCTAAGGAGGAAGACTGGATGCCCTGTTAGATGTAGGGGGTACCGTCTGGTAAGGGTTGGGGGCTCTTCTGAGTCTGTCTACTTGGGTCTGAATCATGGCTTCTTCACTCACCAGTTACATGACCTTGGGTACCTTTTCCTTTTCCCTGTTTGTAAAATTGGCGTAATCATGATGCCTGGCTTGTGGGGCTGTCATGAGGACTACTTGGGATAATTCGCATTGCAAGCTCTGCACAGTGTCTGGCACATAGTAAACAATCACTTTTTTTTTTGGTCTGGTTGCTGTTTTGGCTTTTTAATGGCATAATTTTAACATCATTCCCCAATCTCACCCTCAACAGTCCAGAGGAGTTATGTAGGAAGGAAAGAAAACAATAGAGGAAGACACGTGGTGTTTAAGGCATTGCACTCTGGGCTGTCGCTGGCCAAACGCTTTCTTTCCTCACAGGATGAGTGACTAAGCGAGTGGGCTCATGAGTGGGTTGGCAGGAGGCAGGGTATGTTGTTCTTAAGCCAGTCCTTGTCACCCCAGGTGGCGGGGCTGCTCAGAAACTTGATGGTGATGAAATAAAGAGCATTAGCTGGAACTAATTCAATCAAATTTAATTTACCCCATATTTATTAGGCACTGATGGTATGCCAGGCACTGCCCTAAGGGCTAGGCTTATAAAGCATAAATAATTAGGACAAAGTCCCTGCCCTCACAGGACTTTTGAGAGGACAGACAATACACAAGAAAATAGATTAATGGATAAATAATAAAATAATACCGACTGTGACAAAGTCTCACGAGAAAATCAAAGGATAGCGCATTAGGAGCATTGCTGGGGAGTCTGCGTCAGTGGGTGGTCAGGGACTGGCTTCTCTAAACCAAGACCTGAAGCATGGAATGGAGCCAGGGTTGGGTGGTGAGTTGGGTGGGGGAGGTGGGGGGGGGGAGCAGTCTTGAGGGAACAAGAGGCCTAGAGGGCCCGAGGTAGGAAGTTTAGGAACTGGCCTGGTTAGTGCGAATGGAAGAGAATGCAGGAGCTGGGGAGAGTTAGGCAAAGGGGCTGGTTGGAGAACCCAAGGGATGTGTGTGGTTTGTGGGGATTGCACAAGTACAGACCCTGCCCTCTGAACAGTGGATATTTTTTCCATCATCGGCACACTTGAGGGGGCATGCCGTGTGCTCCCGGTGTGGGGCCGTTGTGGTGGTGGGGGGGGTGTTGGGGTATGTGTGATTTGAAAAGAGCCCCCCTGTGATTTGGATACACCTTACTTTCTCCACTTCCCCAGTTGAGAAGTGCTGCTCCTCACAATCCACTCAGAATCTCAGGGGATCTGGAAACTTTCTTTTACTTTTCAATTACATTTTGAAAGGTTATATATACAGGCACACTTTAGGAACATGGAATTCTGTCAATTGATGAGAACATTGGCATGGACCTTTGAGGATGAGTCACTGTGTAATTGGATCACTGTTGGTGGCCCACTTAAATAAATACTGTTTTTGAATAGAAAGTTATTCATATTCTTTTTTTTTTTTTTTTTTTGAGACAGAGTCTCACTCTGTTGCCCAGGCTAGAGTGAGTGCCGTGGCGTCAGCCTAGCTCACAGCAACCTCAAACTCCTGAGCTCAAGCGATCCTCCTGTCTCAGCCTCCCGAGTAGCTGGGACTACAGGCATGCGCCACCATGCCCGGCTAATTTTTTCTATATATATTTTTAGCTGTCCATATAATTTCTTTCTATTTTTAGTAGAGGTGGGGTCTCGCTCTTGCTCAGGCTGGTCTCGAACTCCTGAGCTCAAACGATCCGCCCACCTCGGCCTCCCAGAGTGCTAGGATTACAGGTGTGAGCCACCTCGCCCGGCCTCATATTCTTTTGAAGTTATTTGGAAAAGACTTTGGAGGTGTCCTCTAAGATTTTAATGCATGGGGTGTTGTCCTTTTGTTGAGAGGCAGTACAAGGGAGAGGAGAGACTTCTGGCGTCCCGGAGTCCTGAGTTTGTGTCTGTAGTATGTGGTGTGGCTTTGGGAAGTAACTTAACCTCTTTGGTAACATGGGACAAATAAATCTTGCACTGCCTGCCTTGCCAACTATTGTGGGACAGTGCTTATAAACTACAGAGTATCAGAAAATAAAAATTACTTTAAAAAATTAAATTTAGTTTTCATACATTATGGCCAATAGCACATTATGGCCAGGATATAATTCATGACCATAGAACTGAACTTTTCACTGTTCACAGACTACAGGTCTCTAGAAGAATCTGAAGGAGAATATTTTTATAACTTTGGGGTAGAAATGGTCTTTGTAAATGTGCAAAACCTAGACGCCATAAGGAAAAGCTTGATAAAATTCATTACCAAAAAAAAAAAAAAAAAAAAAATTGGCATAGCAAAACCACCATAAGCAAAATAGAAGAGATTACAAACCAGAAAAATATATTTGCACTGAATGTTATGTATTAAGTATTCATTTCCCTAATTAATACAAAAAAGAACTCCTACAAATCAGTAAGGAAAAGAACAAGAATTCTATAGGAAATTTGATCAAAGGATATGAACAAACAATTCATATAAAAGGAATTAGTGGTTCCTAAACACATGAAAAACGCTGAACCTCATGCATAATTGAAAAAAAATACCAATTAAATCACACTGAGAGAGGCCACTTTTTGCCTATCTGGGATTGGCAAAGATAAAACCTTTTTGAAAACTAATCATGTTTGGGAAGATATGGGAAAGTAACTCACTTATATATGTTTGGTGAATATATATATTCGTTCCCCGCAGAGGGCACCTACTAGTATCTGTCAGAGTTAATAATTCACATGATCTTGCTCAATCCAAAAATTTCACTTATAGAAATTTATCCTTCAGATATACTCAACTCGAGTATTCACTGAGTGCTGTTTATAATAGTACTTGAGTATCTGTCAGTGGTGGCTGGTGAAATGAGGTGTGGTACATCCACACAATAGAATAGTATGCAGCCACAAAAAGAGAACAAGCTTAACTAGAAAATTATTTAGCAGGTCCCTGATCTTTTTCAAAAATTTACTTTATTGCGTTAAGAACACTTAACATGAGATCTACCCCCTTAACAAATTTTCAGTGTATAATGCAGTACTGTTAGCTATAGGTACAGTGTTGTGCAGAAGATCTCTAGAACTTCTTCATCTAGCAGATACTTAATCTTGTTAGAACCTGTAAACTGAAGTCTTCTCTTCCCAAGGCTGTTGCTTTGCTTCACCCGATGCACCTCTCTTGGTGAAGAGTTTGCTTAACTGAGCTTTTCTTGATCGTTTTGCCAGCATGGGCGGACCTGCCATGTCTGGGACTCTCTGAAAAGAATATTCAGAGGATTTATGAGCCTGTAAAGACTTCATGTTAACAAACGGTTAAATAATTTAGGCATTAGACGAATTTGGGGCTCTGCCAAACCAGTGTGGCTAAGTCTGTGTTTTTCTCGAACATTCATCTTAACAAAACCCCACCTCTTGTCTTCACATTCTCCTCTTAAAGATCATTGTCCCCTGTGGCATAAAAATAAAAAACATTGTGAAATCAATCCTGTCATCAGACTGATAATCAAATCCTGAGCTCCTTAAGAATCTGAATTTCTAAGAGGTAGCAAATACCCTTTTCTTTTTAAAAAAGTTACTCCTTTTTGTTTTGTTAGACCAAAACGGCTTGTGGATGGCTATGTTTTCAAAGGGTAGTCCATTCTCATAAAGGACTTAATGCTTCCACTGGCTCAACATTTTATATATATATGGGTCCTGTGTGGCTTGTTTAAAATATATTGCTCTAAAACCCTTGGGCTTTTCCTTGTGACATTGACTTGTGAGGAAGTGCTGAGATTTAGTAACTCAGTATTTTTGTAGTATATAGTTTCCTTTATTTCCAGTGGCCTTCAGTTTTGAAGTTGCAAGTGTGAACCGCATGTGATTCTACTTAAAGTATTTTAAGAAAAAAGAAATCTGAGGGAGGGAATAGAAAGTAGATTAAAATAGCAGGAAGAATAATCAAAATAGAAAAGCCATATTTGTGAAAAGAGTCAACCGAAATGCATGGGAAAATGGATTCAGACAAAATGTGTTAATTGGGTTGATCAGGAGTAAATAATAAATCTGTGTGTTTGGGAGCACAGAAAGCTCTATAGATTCGATCGTGGGAATATTTGTTTATATGAGTTCAGAACCTAGGAACAAAGGCCTTCTTCTAGATAATGCCATTATCACACCAGGAAATTAAATTTTGTACATCATCTAATAAACATGTCCACATTAATATGTCCTCATTTCTCCCAATAATGTCATTATAGCTTTTTAAAAATCACAAAATACTCAACAACATTTTTAAATTGCAGGATAGCTAATTTACTACAAAATCAAGTGAGTTTATATTTTCTATTTGGAAAGCAACTTTAAAAGGGGTGCTTTCTTTTACATAAATGGAATTGAGGCTGCCAAATTTGAGATTTTGATCTTTATATCAAATTTATATTTAGAATATATTTTTTACACCTTATTTGCTTAATATCATACCTAGAGTTAAAAGATAGAATCTCATTTTATCCCACAGATGATAGTTTGGGATTCTTGATCTAGCTTAAGAAGTAAATTGGATTGGGATCACATGATTTCAGACTTGAAAGTAACCCAAGATTTTCCAGATACCCAGGGTATGGATGGGAACAATGAATCATTGATATAATTACATTATCTTTTCACCGTAATGGGTTTGCCTTGTATTAAGTGGCCAGAGGGAAAGAAAGCTCTTGTTCCTTAACTCTTGTAGCCTTTCAACACCCATGTTCACTGGGCTTGTTCCAGTGGGGGGAAAAAAATGACAAACTGTAGTTCTTTTCTTTTTTTTGTTTTTTCCCAAACCTAATAGTAATCATTAACAGCAGTTTTGTGCTTGTTATGAGCTAGGCTTTAGGCTAGGTGTTTTTCATGTATTAACTTGTTTGTCCCACACAATAACCATATAGAATTAGGCTCTGTTGTCAATCACTGTTTTATAGGTGAGGATAAAGAGGCACACAGAGGGTAAGCAGGTGGCCCAGGGTCACTTAGCATGATTTGAGCCCAGGTGGTGTGACTCGGAGGTGGTGGCTAAGCCCATCCCTCATATTGCCCTCCTTCAAATGTGTGGATGCTGCTGTGACTCACCACTGTGAGGTTTTGTGTTTTGAGATTCTCTTCCAGTCCCCAAGAACACCTTTGCCTCAGCAGCCTCTTGCATGTGTGGGTAAACATGGGTCAGCCTGTGCTTCCTTAGTGCAGTGTCCTAAGGAGCTAGGTCCTTCTGAACACTGTTTTTCTCCATTTGTTCAATCAGTGTAAATGTGTATGGAGGACTGATTACATGCTTGATACTATGATAGGAGCTAGAGATCTTAAATAAACAAGAACAGCGAGGAACTGTGTTGTGTGGAGCTTAACAATTTGGTGAGGAGATAGATGTTAATTCAATATTTACCTGAATAAGGGTAATGATATTTTTATTCAGAGAATAATCTTTTATTCTTATGATCAGAGGTACAGAGGAAGATGATGGTACAAGGGAAGTCTACCCAGGGGGATTTGACCTTGTCGAAGGGAGTTAGGGCAAGCTCCCCTGGGTTCGTGAGATTGTAACCCATCTGAAAAGGGAGTATTGTTAACTAGTGACAGGTGAGTTTGAATTTCAGCCTTGCCCTTGAGCAAGTTGGCGACCTTGTAGTGATGACCTTGAACAAGTGCCTTCATCTCTTTAGTATCTTCAGTTTGTAAAATGGGTAGTTGTAAGAATTAAATGAGGCACTGCACATAACATACTCAGAACCCGGCTGACACATAGTCATGAATGGTAGCTGTTTTTATTACAATTTGTGGTTTCTGATCATTTTACTGGACACTTTAAAAAGACACTTATTTTAATCTTCTCTTATTCTGTAGTAAGATTCACTAAGTACCTGGGAATAATTAATATGGAAAATGGGATCCTGAAGGGAGATGTAATGATCGTCTTCAAATAGTGCAAGTGTCTTCAGCGTCTAAGATGTGGGAAAGACCCTGATGGAGCCATTGATGTTAAGTCACATTCAGTGGGGCTTTCTCTCAAGCAATTGTAATATGTGTGTAATATATTAGAATTTTAAGATACAAGTGTTATGATCACATCTTCTGTATTTCTTATGACAGTCAGTTACGAATAGCCAGGCTAATGCATATTTCTGTACCAGTACTATACTCCATTTGCCCAGTGATTTTTGCTGGAGTATTTGAAGTTATGTATGTCTATTTCTTATAGTTAAATGTGCAGGGATTTCAGTGCATGCTTTAAGAAAAGCAAGTCTTGCTTTTCTCTCTATAATTTGTAGAGATGTATGTGTATATGCAAATATGCAATCTAGCTTTTTATTGGAATGATATAGTTTTTTAATCCATTGTCCTTACATTTTGAAGAAAAAGGTACCAAGAATTCAGCCAGGGGTCATACTTTGTTTTTATTCTTGCTAAGAACTTTAAGTATATTATTTGATTTAATCCTTGTAAGCAACCCTATGAAATAGGCACGATTAGGATCCCTTTTTTTCCACATGAGAAAACTGAAGCTCAGAGAGATTAAGTAAGTTGTCCGAGGTCACAAAGCCATGAGTGGCATAACTGGAATTTGAACGAAGATGTGAATGACTCTAAATCTGAGCTCTAAGCACTTTGATGCTGCCTTTCAAGTTTGTTATTGAAGATGATCAAACCCCTGTGTCAGTGGAGCAAGGGAGGAATGTGGCAAGAGGATTATTATTCTTTAATGGTCATGAGAGTGGCTTATGAAAAGTGTGAGGTCAGAGGCCTCTAAAGGATATGTGGAAGCTTGTTGGATTTAGATTTAGTTTCCTAATCAGTAGAAGTGGATACTGTAGCAATGTCTTTCTGGATTGTTATTTTCCTGATTGCTATAAGCTTTGGTTTTACAGTACAGACCTTAAGAAGCTCTAGTGTATATCAACCAAAGATTAAATATGCTCATGAAATGTTGGGAATTTATATTTAAAATAGCACTTTTATTTCTTCCTCATTCTTGCTATTTCTGTACTTCAGTTCCTATGTTAACAGCTTTACCATTTTCAGGTCAACTGTTCGTTGCCTTAAATCCACTTGGGAACTCCTTCAGATCCATTTGGAAGCTAGGCGAGGATAAATTGCAAATAAATGGTATATTCAGAGATGGAAGTAGGCAATATGGGTGGAGTTGGAAATACCGTCAATGAGACCTAAGGCCGGCGGAGCTTTGGCTGTTAGCACCTGACTCCACCACTGGTTGGTGTCGGGCTGGGCTTAGCTTGCTTCTAAACCACCGGGATTTGCTCCACGCTTTTTATTTTGTTTTTCTTCTAATGTGAATCCTGCTTCAGAAAATAAGTGTGGATTTTCACTTATCAGAACTAAATAAAAATACAACCTGATATGCCAGCTAAGGCAGGGAGAAATGTCAAAAGCCACTAGAAAGAGGAAGTCAACTGGTCACTTCCCCAGGACATGTTTCCTTTCCTAATAATTGGTTTTTCCTGATTAAGCAAAAGAGGAACAAAAATGATTGTGGGAGCTCTTGTTTATTTTATATATTTAAATGTATATGTTATTTGTATTTATATATTTGCTTATATTTTTAAGTCACAAAAGTAATATAGTTTTTGAAAAAGTTATTAATTGAGGAATGTACAAAGTAAAAAAAAGTCAAAATTCCCCCTCCCCCCATTTCTATGCATTTTGGCATATATCCTTCTGGAATCTTTTTCTGTTCATTTATAAGCATAGAAATATGTAGACACTTAACAGAATCACACTACGTATTGTTCGTTGATTTGCTGTTTCCACTTTCATGGACATCTCCCCACCCCAGCACTTGCAGATTTACCTCTATCTTTTGAGCTACTAGATATTCCATGAATGTGTTGTCATTTATTTAATAATTTTCTTACTAATGGGCATTTGGATGTCCTCAGCCTGTCTAGTTATAAACTGGGCTCCGTGAGCAGCCTTGCACTCGCTTTGCCTCAGGGTGTGAGTCTTTCTGCAGGATACCTTCGTAGAAGTAGGGATGCTGAGTCAAAGGGTGTGTGAGCTCTAGACTTCAGGGTCAGGAAGCTCACATCTGAGTAATGGCAGAAAGCTGAACGGTGGCCCATCCCCTGTGGAATCTCACTTCTGTGCCTGTTTTCCATTTCTGTGAGGCAGGCAGAGCGGTATGGAGCTCAGAGCCCCGTGCCTAGGCAGAATTACTGCATGGGGATGATGGTTCCCAACTGTCTAATCCTTTTCGAATTTAGGAATTTAAACCTTGAATCTTGCTTCAATCCAGATGAACAGAGAACTCGAGTATGTCAAGTCTGCTCCTGGTTTTCTTTCTCCCTCCCCGAGGGCATTTGTTTTCCTTCTCGGTATTTTGTTAATCTTTGGACTTTGGATTGCTGACAAGATCACAAGATCGGCTTTCATTGAAGAAGATTCCCGCTGGCTTTGTTTAATTTGGCCAGTTTTGTGACTCTTTCCCACTGAGCCCTTTCCTGGCCACCCTACCTCCTTTCCGGGTGTACTGCAGACCCTCCACGTAATGGATTTAGCATTGACAGCATCCTGAGGTTTTACTGAGGCTGGAAATGAATCACGTACCAGGAGGGAGGGAGTGAGCCCTGCTGACCACATGACTTCATTGTCCTCTCCTTAAAAGACTGAACACATCACTATTTTTTTCGGTTATATTTTACCAAATGGTTATTGGGCTCTGACATGTTTTAGGCCAGGGGCAAGGGTTACCCTTCGTGAGATGCGTTGCTCGTGCCAATCTTCCTTGCCTTCGTTCCCCAGGTCCCAACCATCCTCCCCACCATGGCAAACATCACTAATTGATTGATCCCTTTTCTAGTGAGCCAGACAGGCCCTCAGGATCTTTCTTAGCACTCCAGGCAGGCAGCCAGTCATACCAGATTGGAGTTGGTACCACTAGGGTCCAGGAAAACCCTTTCACAGTGCACACTTGAGAGGGGGTGTGGGGAATGCCCAGTTGAGTGGGACCCAGATTTGTGGAAATCTTGGATTGCTAAAATTTAAAAAAGAAGGTTGAGACTCTTGCACAGGATTGGTAACTTTTTGCTTTTTATGCTTTTTATGCCTTTTGGAAGGCATAAATACCTTCCAAACCTATCAGATACACTCCCTGTCGTTTTATAAAAGAAAGAATATTTTAGCATCCCCAAAATAGGAAAAACATAATCTCAGAATAAAGGGGAGTCTTTAAAATCAAGAGATTTTCACTTTATAAAAAGTTCGAAGCATCATTTTTCTTATTCCCATTTTGCTGTAGACCTTTAAAAATTTGATCATGGACCTAAGTACCATTTAGGAATCTCTATTATCTGCCTCAGACTGCTAGAGGTTTTTTCCTTTATGTTTTGGGGGGTCTTAAAAAGCAAAAATTAGTTCCTTGAATCCAGGTGATATTGCTTATTGGTGTTGATGATGTGTACTCAGATGAACATTTTACTTTATTATTTACACTTAATAGTACTAATTGGTCATTTTGCAGAATAAACAAAAAGGTTTTATGATACTTTGAGGATGGAATAAGGATCTGTTGTCATAGTGACTCTCTTGTCCAGTGTTGGCTCATCCATCTGCAGGTTCTTGTTGCCCACCTACGGTTATGTGCTGGGCGCTTGGGTGCCACAGTGAACAAGCCAGAGTCTCTGCCCTCTTGGAGCTCACAGTATAGGAAAAATACATAAAAACAGATAAATAACATAGATTCAGATCGTGTTAAGTGCTATCAGTAAAATAAAACAGTGTGATCCGAAAGAGAGTGACTTAGGGGAGAAAACTTTGGTTAAGGTACTACAGCAAAGATAACTTTGGAGACATATGAGCTGAGGACACAGCCAGAAAAAAATCTAGGGGAAAAGCATTCCAAAAAGAGGGAATAGTAAGTGCAGAGGCCCTGGGATGAGAATGAACTTGGCATGTGTGAGGGACAGTGAGCTAACTGATAACTGAGATAACTGTTGATCTAGAAACGTGGAATGATATTTTTGTTGTAATGAGAATTGAAGAAAATAAAATGGGGGCTTGTAAAAACACAATTATGAGGATAGAAAATATGCACGTGAGAAAAAGACTATAAGGAAATAAACTAAAGTTGTGATAATGATTGTTTATTGTGATGATCTTTGGGTAGGGTGACCAGAAATAATTTCTCACCTGAATCATGACACTTCTGAGCACTCTTCAGGTGTCTGTGAGGGGAAGGGGAATGCTGTTACACGGTGGCAGGTGAGAACCAGGACTGCCCTGCGCAGCCCAGTCTATGTGGTCACCCTCGTTATGGGCGACATTTTTACTTCCCTGTTTTTCAAACTTCCTGAATTATATTAAAAGTAATTCAAATTTAAAAAATTGTAAAAAGAATGATCTTTCTTTAGAATATTTACTTTCAGAGATCAGAGAACATGTCTGTGGCTCTCTCACCCAGCACTTAAGTGTCTTCGGCTTCTTGATGTGGTGGGGATGACCATGGGGACGCTGGTCTCAGAGGATGGCTTTAATGGAGCTGAGAGGCTTTGAAGCTGTGATAATTCCTCCCACCCCAGATTCCCATGAAGGAAGGAATTAGAATAGCACTTGCACAGACTCCACCATGACTTTTTCCTGTAACCGATAAGATTAGGATCTTAGCAGCAGTAGGTTCAAAATGACCCAAAGGCTTGTTTAGATTACCGGGCAGGCCTGTTCTCTTTAGCCTTTCCCAGAGCAATATTAAAGTTAAAGTTTAGTTTTCAGGATCAGCCTTTTAATTTTTGTTGTACTAAAGTTTGCTGAATATAAAGTTATATTTGGTGGACTTGTATGTGGCTTCATAGTAGTGGGGCATACAAA
Source organism: Eulemur rufifrons (assembly GCF_041146395.1). Lineage (NCBI taxonomy): Eukaryota > Metazoa > Chordata > Mammalia > Primates > Lemuridae > Eulemur > Eulemur rufifrons. The sequence continues at coordinate 26,859,773 of NC_091011.1, read as the reverse complement.
TGACAATTTAATTGGCTCACATTTGAAGTACTGTGACACAAAGTTAGAGACTTAAGAAAATATGTTATAAGTAGGCTTTTAAAACTAAAACTGTATTAAAAATAAGTGCCACGGTTTTCAGGCCCATCAAAGCTGGGAAAAAAAAAAAAAAGAAAAGAAAAAGAAAAAAAAGAAAAACAAATGCCAAGGGGTCAGGGTGCTGATATTTTTCTCTGTGGACTGTGGAGAGGTTGTGCCATTTAGCTGATGGTAAGACCGTGGACACATCAGTTATTCCTTTGCTTTTTAGCTTTTCTACGTTCAAATATGAGAGAACTAAATACTTTGGTTAAGAAAAGAGACTGAACACTCTCCTCTAAGTGTTCACTACCTTGTGAAGGAGGGAGGCACTTTAAATATCAAACAAGACAGGCATGTGGGCCCAGGTGTGGTGGCTCACACCTGTAATCCCAGCACTCTGAGAGGCCAAGGCAGGAGATTGCTTGAGGCCAGGAGTTCAAGACCAGCCTGGGTAATATAGTGAGACCCTATCTCTACAAAAAATAATAATATAAAAAATTAACCAGGTGTAGTGATATGCACCTGTAGTCCTACCTACTTGGGAGGCTGAGGCAGGATTGTTTGAGCCGAGGAGTTTGAGACAGCAGTGAGCTATTATTGTACCACATTACTCCAGCCTGGATGACAAGCAAGACCCTGTATCCAACAACAAAAAAAGACAGGCATATGGCCCCGGACCAGGGGGCAGGAGGCCTTGTGTCTGATCCCCTCATTTCTTTGGAGTCTCATTTTCCACCATCCCCTTGATCCAGGCACAATGAATCACCTCCTGTCCACAAACATGACTTGCACCTTCTTGCCTTCCTGTATGAAGTTATATTGTACTTTGCACCTGGAATGCCCCTCTCCCATCGGACCTCCTTCAACAGGCAATGAAACATAAGGTTACAGGGATGGCCAACAAGGACACCAGAGCAAGGCTGCCTGGGTTCAAGTCCCAATTCTGTTGCTTAGTAGCAGTATGACCTTTGACAAATTGCCATTAACTTTAATGTGCCTATGTTTTCTTTCTTTTTTTTTTTCAGCTGGCATATTTTAATTTAAGTTTAATTTAATGAAATTAATTTCTTTTTTATTTCAGAGTATTACGGGGGTACAAATGCTTTGGTTACCTATATTGCCTTTGCACTGCCTGAGTCAGAGCTACAAGCGTGCCCAACCCCCAGACATCATGCACTGTACCTGTTGGGTGTGAATTTACCCATCCTCTCTCCCCCCCCCCCAACACCCGATGAATGTTACTTCCATATGTGCACATAAATGTTGATCAGTTAGTACCAATTTAATGATGAGTACATGTGGTGCTATTTTTTCTCTTCTTGTGATACTTTACTTAGAAGAATGGGCTCCAGTTCCATCCAGGATAATACAAGAAGTAGTTCATCATTGTTTTTTTTTTTTTGTGGCTGAGTAGTACTCCATGGTATACATATATATTAATAATCCACTTATGTATTGATGGGCACTTGGTTGTTTCTACATCTTTGCAATTGTGAATTGTGCATTTGAGTGCAGATGTTTTTATTATAGAATGTCTTTTTTTCCTTTGAGTAGATGCCCAGTAGTGGGATTGTTGGATCAAATGGTAGTTCTACCTTTAGTTCTTTGTGCCTCTGTTTTCTTCACTGTGAAAGGGGGATAATGTTAGTACCTATCGTTTTTATGAGCACATATATAGAGTGCTTAGAACAGTGACTGTCCATCAGAAGCACTCTCTGTGTGTTAATTATCTTTTGAAGTGTGACCCTTCCAGTAAGCCTATGCCTGCTAACCAGCATGGGTTGTGTGTTGGATGACCTGGGCAGTTATCCAACTTCTTTGAATATCAGTGTCCCCATCTAGAGTGCAATATATCACGTGATTGCTGGGTTAGCTGCGTGGGAGACCGTGTGAAGTACCTGGTTTAGTACTTGCCAGCTGGAAGACACTCAGCAGGTGTTAGTTTCTGTCCTCCTCCCCATGTAACACGTGCTTTATGGCCTGACGCCTTGTACCTGCTTGGTTCTGTCTTCTCCATTAGGCTGTATATGCCTTAGTTTTCTTTGTCTCTGTACAACATGCGTTTTTTCTTTTGTTTATTTATTCATTGATATCCTCACTCATTTGCTCACTCATTTTATTCATTCATGCAATTCTTTTTCTTGTTTATTCAAAAATCATTTACGGAGCTCTTGTGTGTGTTGGATCCTACCCATGGAATCTGCCATTACTCCAGCTAGAGTCCAGAAGAGAACTGATGACAGCTTGACCTATGCTAGTGATGCTGGAGGCTGAGAGAAGGGAATGGACTTAGGAGGCATATAGGGAGAGGATTGTCAGGGTTTGCTGACCGATTGGGTTGGGAAAGGGGGGAATTAAAGATAGTTTCTAGGATTCTCACTTGAGTCACTGTGTGGATGCTGACATTATTGATTAAAATGGGCAACACAGGAGATGGTAGAATTGGCTAGGCTGCCGAAGGGCAGGGAAAAGTTATCATGTGGCAACCAGCCTGGTTGGACACAGTAGGTTTGAGTTATCTGTAGGATGTCTGGATGGAGACGTCCACTAGTCTAGCTTTAGAAGCAATTCTGATTCTGGACGCCTTTGTACGTGATATGGGAGTGGTAGCCAAAACAGAGAGTGAGTGTAGAGTGCAAGAGCAGAGGGCTTCCAGTGGCCTGTTGGGGAACTGCCCTGATCAAAGTGGAAGGTGACAATGAGTCTGTGGCTTCTGCTGGGAACCACTTTTGGTGCCTCACCGCTGAAACTGCACCTGTCCCCCACCAAGGACATGCTGCCCTCTGTGCACTTCAAGGCCAGCCGTGGGGAGGTAGTGCAGGAGTGAGGAGGATGCCTTCTCCCTGACTCTGGGCCTCACCGCGTCAGCTGCAGGCCCCTAGCTGCATCAAGTGCCTGTCTCCTTCCCTGCGGCGTAGCTCACAGGATCCTTGAAGAGGTGCTGTGGTTCCTCTCTCCTGGCAGCCGCCCACCTTCATTTTTGTCCCCTCCACTGGATGAGCACAAACAAGGAAACACACCAACACTCACTTCCCCTCATTTACACCCCCGCTGTTGCTCCTCTGTCTGAGCCACTGTCACCTCTGGCCCACACTGTTAGCCACCGTACAGCGCTCCCTGCTTCTGCCCTGGCTCCCTACAGCCTGTTCTCTCCCCAGCAGCCAGGGGGATCCTGCTAAATCGTAAGTCCGGTTAAGTCACACACCTGCTGAAAATGCTCCAGTGGCTTCCAGATTCCTCACTGTGGTCTGTAGGACCACCGTGACCAGACCCTGCTCCCTCCCTGAGCTCCTCCCCTCATTCCCCACACTCCTGCCACGCGGGCTTCCTTCTGTCCTCCAGATAGGCCAAGGTCCTTCTGCCTTTGGGCTTTGGCATTGGCTGCTCCCTCTTCCTTGAGTGTCCTTTCCCCAGACTGCCTTGTCACTGGCTCCCTCTTGCCTTTCAGACTTCAGGTCAATGTCACCTCCTCTGAGAAGCCCTCCCTGACCACCCAGATGTAAATTAGTCCCCACCAAGTCCCCATAGTCACTCTGAGTCACATCACCCTATTTTGTTTTCTTCATTAAGTGTATTCATTATCTTGTTTATTTATTTGTTTAGATGTTTACTTTGTCTCCTCCCACTGTGATGCAAGTGAAGTCAGGGCCCTGGTCATCTCTGATGTCTACAGTGTCTGGTACTAATAGGTACTCAGTAAATACTAGTTGAATGCGTTAGCCAGGGCTGCCCATCTCTGCTGGGATGAGAGGAGCCTGAGCTTGTTTGTTGGGAAAGGAGGAAGGGCCTAGATGCTAGGAGTCCAGGAGAAAAGCTCTTGGAGTTGGAGTTATTGAGCGCTGGGATAATTGATGGCTCAAGGCTTTAGAAGAGGTGGGGGGCAAGACCCTGCAGATGGGATAGTTTGGTGCTTCTCCCTGAGACTGAGGGGAAGTGGGTGAATATATGGGTAGATTTCAAGGAGGCAGAGAACCAAGGTGGAGAATGTAAACATGGTTTCTTACTGTTTTGAAGAAGTGGGAGGTATGGCTGTCAGCTGGGGGGACCTGGGTACTTCTGGCGAGGAGGATGGAGGGGGAGGAGGCGGGAGGCTGGAGGCGAGAGGTAAGGCCCAAAGCCGCTGGCATGAGCGGAGGGATTCCTGAGCCCTGGAGAGCCCCACTGAGGCTGGAACCTGCAGCCTCGTCATGGAGCTGGTCTCAGAAACGGTGGGATTTTTCTTCTGTGGTGGGCGGCTCGGGAGAGAAAACAGAGGAGACAAAGGTTAGGTCGATCCACGTTTGGGGGTTGTCAGGTACAAGCAGCTGGTGTGTCAGTGGGGCAGGAGACCCAGGTGCTGAAGGAGGGCCTTGTAATGGAAGAAGGAGAATAAGAAGGGCAGGTCAGAGTTCTGGTGGTTTCATTCAAGTGGAAGAGCAGATTGTGTGAGAATGAGGAAGTGAGATAAGGCCGGGTGGGCCCCGAGTCAGAGGGGACTTCTAGCTTTACGTTTCAGAGAACGGTAGTTCCTGGCCAGGGTTGTGACCTCATGGGGGTTGGGAACAAAAGGCTAGGTGACAGGTGAGGGAGCTAGGCCAAGGCCAGCGGGAATGTTAGGTCATTGCTCACCAGTAAGGTCCTCCTTGCAGGAGATCAGGAAAAAGTGGGGAAGACATGTGAAGGGGTCGGTTAAAACAAAGGACGGAGGAGGGAAGAGCCGGAACCTGGAGAGCAGCAAGTCCTGCTGGGAAGTGAGGAGGAGGGAGCTGGTCACACTCCAGGTTCCAGGTACTTCTGGAGAGGTTACTGTCTGGAGATGATAGTCGCAGGGGATTTGGTTTTCTCGGGTCCTGAGATGCGGGAGAGCACGAGGACCTGCGCCGCTTGCACTTGGGAGGGTTACCGGGAAGCAGAGAAGCTGGGGGCCAGCTAAGGTAAAGCGCTGAGCTGGGGGTGAACGTGGGCATTTCCTGGTTTTAGGATGAGTTCCGAGGCATAGCGGAAAGAAGGATTAGAAGAGGAGAGCGCAGATAAAGGCTGGGGTGGGACCCAGGTAGGGATGGGAGAACCCCACAGGATGGATGCTGCCTGGAGGCCGTTCAGCTTGGGCGGACCGGCTTGAGGATGAGGGAATTCTGGACCCGAGGGCCATGCACGAAATGGGGTAGGCCCAGAGTTTCAGGTGGCACTTTTTAAAAACAGCTTTAGTGTGACATGAGCCAAATACCATGCAATTCACCCTTTGGAGTGTACATACAGCTCAACGGTTTTTAGTATATTCATAGAAGTGTGCAACTATCACCACAGGCAATTTTAGAATATTTTCGTTATCTCAGAAGAAAATAACTCTGTGCCCTTTCGCTGTCACACCCCATTCCTCTAAGTTTGTCCCCCTCCCACCCCTGCCCAGCCCCAGGCAACAGTAATCTGCATTCTGTCTCTGCAGTTGTCTCTGTTTTCAACTTTCATGTGAATGGAGCCGTATAATACGTGGACTTAAGTAACAGGCTTCTTTCACTCAGTGTGGTGTTTTCAAGGTTCATCCCAGTAGTAACATGTATCAGAACTTCATTCCTCTGTTAGGGTGGAAAGGCCAGTAGGTGCTCATGGCGCGGGTGGAGAAAGGTTTCTCACACAGAGGTTAGAAATGATTTAGTTTTAGTCCCTGTGCAGGGACATTTCCACCAAATGTTAGGGCAGAAATCCTGGTGCATGAGAGTTTTGGGAAAGATTTCTCCAGACAGAGATTAGGATAGAAAGAAAAGGTTTATTCACTTTTCCCCGGGGGGAGGGAAAAGGACCAGCACGGAGGTGGAAAGAGGAAGAATGTGCTGGCCCCGAAAAGCAGCTATCTGGACCTTTTAAAGGGGGTTGTAAAAAGGCCAGGGTATAGTCGAGAAATCACTGCATCCGCTTCCACTCCTTTCTTCCTTCTTGGCAGCAGGGCAAAAACTGCAAGGGTGTCTTGTTGGTTTCCTGCCTTTTCTTGGAGAAGGGATTATCACAGGAGATGTGACTCTGTCCTCCAGGTATGTTTGAAGCTGTGGCTCATTCTTCTGCTGTTTACTCAGGAACTCTGTAAAAGCAGATTCTCAAAAAAAAAACAGTTTTGAAAGAGAAAGATTTACATCTCTTTTCTGTCCATTAAGCTTTTCCAGAAGTTGTGCAAAACAGAACTCCTGCAGGTTGACTGTTAGTGAGAGAGCTCATAGGATGGATCTTTAACTGTTACTGGGGAAATTGTAGGATTAGGTATTTTCCTGTTATTTTTGCAAGGCTGTCCCTTTCACCTTTGTCTTTTTGAATAATATTCCATTGTATATACCACATTTTGTTTGTCTGTTGATAGACATTTGGGTTGATTCTGCTTTTTGGCTGTTATTAATTATCTACTGTGAATATTCATGTGGTTAAGTTTTCATTTCTCTCTGATGTATACCTAGGGGTTGCTAAGTCAAATGGTAACTTTGTGTTGAATCATCTGAGAAACTGCCAGATTGTTTTCCAAAGTGGCTGCACCATTTTACATTTCTACTAGTAGTGGATGAAGGTTCTGATTTCAATATATTCTTGCCAACATGTTATTATTTGACTTTTTGATTATTCTTTCTCTCTTTCTTTCTTTTCTTTCTTTTCTTTCTTCTTTCTTTCCCTCCCTTCCTTCCTTCCTTCCCTCCCTCCCTCCCTTCTTTTCTTTCTTTCTTTCTTGATAGGGTCTCACTCTGTTACCCCAGCTAGAGTATAAGTGGCATTGTCATAGCTCACTGCAACATCAAACTCTTGGGCTTGGCCGGGCACTGCAGCTCACACCTGTAATTCTAGCGCTCTGGGAGGCTGTGGAGGGAGGATTGCTTGAGCTCGGGAGTTTGAGACCAGCCTGAGCAAGAGTGAGATCCCGTCTTTACAAAAATAGAAAAATTAGCTGGGTGTGGTGGTGTGCGCCTGTATTGCCTGTATTCCCTGCTACTCAGGAGATTGAGGCAGGAGAATCACTTGAGTCGAGGAGTTTGAGGTTGCAGTGAGCTACGATGACACCACTGCACTCTAGCTGGGGTGACAGAGCAAGACCCTGTCTCAAAAACAAAACATCATCCCAAACCAAAAAACAAACAGACAAACAAAAATCCTGGTGTATGATGTAAGGTAGGAGTCCAGCTTCATTCTTTTGCATGTGGCATCCACTTGTCCCAGTCCCATTTGTTGAAAAGACCATTCTTTCTCCATTGAGTGGTTTTGGCACCCTTGTTGAAAATCAGTTGACAATCAGTCGGTGTGGGTTTGTTTCTGGACTCTCAATTCTATTTCATTGATCTATTTCTTTATCCTTGTGCCAATACCGCACTGCATTGAGTACTGCAGCTTTTAGTAAGTTTTGAAATTGGGATGTGGGAGTCCTAGTCCTGCTACTTTGTTCTCTCTTTTAAGGATTATTTGGCTATTTTGGTTCTCTTGAAATTCCTATGAATTTTAAAATAGGCTTATCAGTTTGTACAGAGAAGTCAGCTGGGATTCTGATAGGAAGAGCGTCAAATCTGTAGGTCAGTTTGGGCCGTATTGCCATTTTGACAATGTTAAGTCTTCCATGAACGTGGGATGTTTTTCCATTTATTTAGATTCCTTTAATTTCTTTCAACAATGTTTTCTAGTTTTCAGAGTAATATAGTTTGTGCTGCTTTTGTTAAATGTAATCCTAGGTATTTTATTGTTTTAATACTATCATTCAGGTAGTAGTGTGATGGGAAGTTGTGATAGTACTTCTGCAAAGTCTTCTTACCAGGTGAAGAGGTTGAATGAGTAGAATTGAAAAAGATCTCAGTTGTTGGCAGGACAGAGGGCAGGGCGCTTTCTGCTGTCCTTCAGGAGGCTGTGTTTCAGGTCTTTCACCATCCTGGGGCAGGGCACTGAGGGATACACCAGCCTGCAAAGAACTCCACGCACTAGCTATGGATGGTTCCCTCTTTTCCATCCTGATCAAAATCCTGTGCAGTGGTCGGGCGAGAGGTGGGGAGGTGCTGAGGAACGAGTAGCTAAAGATAGCGCTCAGTTAATAGGAGGGCAATCCGTTTGGACTAACTCACACTAGTATTTAAATCCCTAATACCCCCTCTCCAACTTCTGAGCTTTATCCACTGTTCTGAAAGAGGAAGATTATTAGCCCAAACTGGTCACTAATTGAGAGAACTTTGGTAGCATAAAAAGAGAAGTTAGCAGTGGGAAAAATACTTTTGGATTCCATCTGGGAGGTCAGGGCGGTGTTTGAGGAGAGAGGATGTCACAATACAAGTTAGGAAGTCCTATTACTCATGTGCCTGCTCTGGTGGTCAGTTCCCCTCCCCTATATCTGCTTTTTGTGGCTTCTTTCCCTCGATTCTGTTTATTCCAGTAACGGTGGTGGCTCTCCCTAGTGTGAGCGTGAAGGGAGTTGGAAGTCAGGCCCGACATGCACATGCAGGTATGTTCCGAGCATCCGCAGGTCTAAGGTAGCACTTTTCCTAAATGACACCTGTCAGTGGAAAAGAAGCCAAACTCTGTAAAGTAATTTAAAGAGATTGATTCTGAGCTAAATTTGAGGACCATGGCCTGGAGCCACACCCAAGAAGCCTAGAACAAGTGGACTTGCTGTGGTTGGGTTACAGTTTGGTTTTCTACATTTCAGGGATACAGGAATTACAGGTAAAGTCATAAATCAATACATGGAAGGCAAACTTTGGTTTGGCTGGAAAAGGTGGGACATCTCAAATTGGGGACTTACAAGTCATAGGTGGGTTTAGGGATTCTTTAGCTGACAATTGGCTGAAAAAGTTAGGCTTTGTCTGAAAGAGCAAGAGTCAGCAGAAAGGAGTTAAGATAAAGGTCTTCTGTCTTTCATGTGATGCTATACGGGAATCAGGTTGGGGAGTAAACCACATTATATTGGGTTAACAAAACCTGTTTAGTGAGATTATATCATTTGTAGGCCTGACTCACCAGGCCCCCTTAGAAAGGAATTTGGGCAAAAGAAAAAGATCAGAGTTTAGTCCTGACACCAAAATAATTGTGAGGTTAAAATTCTATACTTTTTTTTTTTGTTATTCCTGGATTTTAAACCCTAAATTTGGCCTACCATCATGTTTATGACCATAAATGGAACTCATATGTTGTAGAGATTAGCAAGTTAGTAGTTTCATGGATCGATGTCCTATGAACCAGTATTTTTTACACTGCTGATAAACCTTAAAAAAGAAATGCTGTATCCTCTTTATTCTTTTCTTTTGTGATAAATGGTGGAAAAACTTCAATTTTATTTGTGTTTCTGACTTTAGCTGAATTTCGGAGTTCTGCTTGTTTTCCCATCTGAGTTTGTCTTTTTTTAGTTCTAAGCTGGGACTGAGGGAGACAGTGTGGATCTGGTTTGGAGATGCTTCTGCCTGTGCTGCAGACCTTCCCCGGATGCGCATGGCTGCCCAGCTTCAGCCCAGCCTGCGTGTTTCGGTGCAGCTCTACTTTCTTTTCCTTTTTCATTGTGCAACCGCTCTATGAACAATTTCAATGACCCCTGTCTATTTTTTAATAATCCTTTCCCTTAACTAACTTCTTGACCTTTTGAGTTGTTTCCCAGAAGTGGTGGATCTTCTGCAAGATGAAAGAGCTGAGATTCTGAAGGCCCCAGGGCAGACGTCCTGAAACCAAGATTCACCATCCCCCACAACCTGCCTCAAGGCACATGGCCGCTCCTTTAAAAGCCTAAGATCTCTTGATTTGAGGCAGTTTCTCCCATTCTCTCCAACGAGATGACAAGACATCTGTTGTCTGTCGTATTAAAAATTTCCTTTCTGGCAGTCACGATGGCTCTCGCTGGTAATCCTAGCACTCTGGAAGGCCGAGGAGGGAGGATTGCTTGAGGCCAGGAGTTCAAGACCAGCTTCAGCAACATAGCAAGCCCCTGTGTCTATAAAAAATAGAAAAATTAGACAGGCTTGGTGGTGCATGCCTATAGTCCCAGCTACTCATGAGGCAGAGGCAGGAGGATCCCTTGAGCCCAGAATTTTGAGGTTGCTGTGAGCTAGGCTGATGCCATGGCACTCTGGCCTGGGCAACAGAATGAGACAATGTCTCAAAAAAAAAAAAAAATTCCTTTCTTCCTTGGCAGTCCTCATTGTCTCATTAATTGGATCTTCGTGCAAGGAGCAACTGGACCTAGACTGAAACCCCCTTGTGGTTTCGACAACAGTCAATTTTTTCGATTGCACAAATTGGGGCTTCCCTCAAGGACCACTATGTGTCAGAACCCAGGAGATGCTGGACACTGAAGCCACTGGTAAAGATCTCTGGGTGCTGGGCTGGCCCCAAGCAGCCCTGTGGACTTTAGCAACTGAAGCCGACTCCTATAATTCAGCTTTTCTGGTGGCCAATTTCTTTGGTCTTTAATATCTTTTATCTGCATCATGTATAACCTCTGGTCTCTCAGAACTCCAGCTGTGACATCATTATCTCTCCAATTTCTCTTTCATCACTTTCCAGCCTCAGTTCCCAAAGAACTGCAGAGTCTCACAGTGTTTTTTTAGTTCAAATACTAGGAGGGAGCCATTGCCCAGCCCTTTCTTCTTTTCGTGCCAGGCCGTGCCTTAGGCACCTACAAGCCTGTGGATTGGCTTCCCTGGAGTTTGACGCCCATCCTTGATGTAGTCACCTGTGTCTGGGGAGGGTTACAAAACTAGGTTACCTATAGAGCTGCCGCAGAGGAGATCTGGGAGGGGTCCGGCACTGTCACAGTGGTGCCCACTGCCGTGCAAAGGGCATAGGTAGCATCGAGAGCAGGTACGAGAAAACCTGGCACTAAACTAAATCTTGAATTTGAAATAAGCTCGCTGATGGACTCTCCTTGAGAGCTGAAAGTAAGAAGCCAGTGATTTTTAAAATTTAAATAGAAAAATAGCTGAACATTGTGGGAGGAAATGAAACACAGCAAGAGTGAAATTAACTTAGCTGTTTGTTTTTTTTGGGAGAGGAATAATAAAAAGTACTTGAACACTTTAGGTTTTACTTTCTTTTTAAAAATATGTGCTTTTTTTTTGTTTGTATTGCATCATAATCTTTTTGAAAAATACAGAAAAGAAGGAAGTAAAAATCAGTCATAATCCTACCACTCAGAAATGACCACTGTTAACTTTGTCATGTATGGGCTCCAGTTCTTAAATAAGTAATAAGTAAATACATACTTTAAAAAAATCACTTAACAATACTGTCTTTAATTTTTTGAGGAACTTCTATACTGTTTTCTACAACATGTGTGGCATTTTATTTTGGTTGGTCTTTTGCCTTTTTTTTTTTTTTTAATCAGAAGAGAGATGGTCTTCATCACTATTTTGCATTCCCACTAGCACAAAGTTTCCAATTTCTCCATGTCCTCACCAACACTTTTTTTTTAAGTAGCTATCCTAATGGGTTTGAGGTGGTTTCTCATTGTAGTTTTGATTTACATTTCCATAATGATTAGTGATGTCGAGTGTGTTGTCATATGCTTATTGACCATTTATATAACATCTTTGGAGAAATGCCTATCAAGTGCTTTGTCCATTTTTTAATCAGGTTATTTGTTTTTTTTATTGTTGAGTTTGATCTTGTCAAAAGACAAAGTTACAACAAATTTAGTTTAAAAATCTCACTAGCTTTTATTAGTGATTCATGAATTGGGGAACACTGCAGGGAGTTAGCTACACTCCCAGCAAAATCAGATCCCTTTGGCAGGGGTCGTCGCAAGGGATATGGAAATAATAGAAATAGAAAATAGAGAATATAGAAATAAAAGAAGACACAGAGACGAAAGTATAGTTTTAAAAGATGAGGAGTCAGGGGGTCCTCCAGCATTCCCATGAGCTGCGAGGCCCTGAGCAAAGTCCCGCATCAGTATTTATTGGTGAGAAATCAGTTGCCAGGGGTAACAGATTTACATAATAACAGGTAGTTCGTTTAGGTTTAAAGTCTCCCCAAAAGCTTCTGGAGCTCCCTTAATTAACTCTATCTATGTGAGCAAACGGTTACAAAATCTTTCTAAGATAAACTTCTAAGTCCTAAGATAAAATTATCCCATAGCAGAAAGGCTAAACAGAAATATAGTGGCTCTATGTTTCTTTTTTTTTTCTTTTTTTTTTTTTTTGAGACAGAGTCTCACTCTGTTGCCCAGGCTAGAGTGAGTGCCGTGGCGTCAGCCTAGCTCACAGCAACCTCAAACTCCTGAGCTCAAGGGATCCTCCTGTCTCAGCCTCCCGAGTAGCTGGGACTACAGGCATGCACCACTATGCCCGGCTAATTTTTTCTATATATATTTTTAGCTGTCCATATAATTTCTTTCTATTTTTAGTAGAGATGGGGTCTCGCTCTTGCTCAGGCTGGTCTCGAACTCCTGAGCTCAAACGATCCGCCCACCTCGGCCTCCCAGAGTGCTAGGATTACAGGCGTGAGCCACCGCGCCCGGCCCTTCATCTAGTTTTTTGTTGATTGAGACAAGTAGTCAGGAGTGAAGCAGGAACTGTCCCTTAGGCCAGTTGTCTCTGGCTGCAGGTGTTTGTTGGATGAATGGGCATTCTTTGATCAGTTCTCAACCTGTGACCGCCCACCAAGCCTTGTCCTACAGAAGCGGCAGGCGCAAGCAGCCTTCAGGTCTGAGACAGCGTCACCATGCAAATGTTCCTGACCAGTGAGATGCCCTCCTGAGGCAAGGCAGCTTTTGATATGTGAACTAACATGTTCACATATTCCTTCAAGGCAAAGCCCTGCAAAACTCCTGAAATCTTTTATGTCTTTTATAGGCCAACAGAACATCTCATCTAAAGATTTAGAAAAGGCTGTAACTGGCTCTATGAACAAATTTCAATGACCCTTATGTGTTTTTTATAATCCTTTCCCTGTCCTGGTTTAGATTCTCAGGCAAGTAGGTCAACTCTTGACTCTTCTCAGTTATTTCCCAGAAATGGGGGGATTTCTGCAAGACGAGGAGCTGAGATTCCGAAGGCTTTTGGGCAGACTTCCTGATGCCAAGACTCACCATCCTCCACAACCTGCCGCAATGCCCGTAGCCCCTTGTTAATTACACTACTATCTGCCCAATGCGCACAGCCCCTCCTTACAAAGCCTGTACTCTCCACTAGTGAGGGAGACGGATTTGAGGCTGCTTCTCTCATTCTCCTCACAAGATGTCCTTTGTATTAAAACTTCCTTTATTCTTTGGCAGTCCTTGTGGTTCAGTTATTGGCTGTCTGTGCAACGAGTAACGAGACTTGCGGTTTAGATAACAAAGCCTTTGCCATTTTTTATTTTAAAGAATTTTGTTAACCGTACTTGTTATTACTTATTTTATCATTTGAAAACATATGTAATCCTTTCTCACTGTGCTCACATGTATAGTCCACAAACTTTCTGTCAGTAGTTTATTTGCAGAGAGGAGAGTGCCCATAGGCTATCGATCAAGCTTAGCATGTTTCTTTCCGTTGATCTCAGAAAGGGTTTTATTAAGGTTTAGTATCAAAGGCAGAACACTTGCTTGCTCTATAGCAGGGGTCTGCACTCTACAGCTTCCAGTTTTTGTAGATAAAGTTTTACTGGAAACCCAGCCATGTTCATTCAATTAGGCATCATCTGTGAGTGCCTTCTCACCACACTGCAGACTTGAGTGGGTACTGCAGAGACCTGTGACCCACAAAGCCTCAAATGTTTACTATTTAGCCCTGTATAGAAGAGGTTTGCTCACCCCTGCTCTCTAGAATTTTATCTTTGCTTCACAGATATTTTGCATTTTATAGAAAAAATATTCCAAGATAGAAAATGGAGGCAGTTTTCTGCTGAAGATCTTGGATTTGGCACATCTGTGTATCATGCTGTCAAGGCAGTGGTGCAGTTGTGCAGAGACACATTGAGTCTCTTAGATGAGTCTTCAGAACTGCCATGTGTCCCAGTGAGGGGACAACCCACGTATCTGTCATCTGTGTGTATCCAACTGTAACAGGGCAAGCAGGTTTGAGGAATCATCCCTGCTGTTTGATATGGGTTAATAATTCTTGCAGTGAAGGTAAGAGGGGAAGAGAATGGTGACCATCCAGGTTGATGTGGTTCCCCCGTGGTGGAGGGGAGATAAAATACGCCAGCGACAGCCTAGCTGTAGCCACTGGGAGGTAGACCTCTATCCTTGTTGGTATAACAATCTTTCAGGGAGACAAGAATTCTCTATGTACATTATTATGACAGTCATACAGGCTAGTCTGGGAAATTTGGGAATCTAAACAGATCTAAAATTGTACAACCCACCTAAAGGGCATAGTTTTGTCAGGGGACAATTTCTGATGGGCAGCTTTAGTTTGCTAGATTATAGGCGATTGACCTTTTGTCTCAAACCCTACAATTGTGCTATCATTTAATTTCCTTCTTTTCACCAGTAAATGCCATGGCATGGTCTAGTACCAATGGACACTTTCCCTTGTTTACAAAGGTAGTATCTCTTCATATATTTGAATCTGCTGTTTATTTCATATGAAATAAAAATCTTCCATAATTTATGTTAGAATCACTATTTCTTCTGATAGCATTATGGTATATAACTTATTTTAAACAATTATTACTTTAAAAGTATAAAATTAATATGTGTTAACTGGAAAAATTCAAACAATATGGAAGTGGATAGAGTTTAAAAAATGGAAGTGTCTCTGGTTCCCCCTCACCCCCCAGTTTCACTGTTTAGATTTAGACTATTAAAGGTTGACTGTGGTGGTTCATTGTCATGTTTTGGAACTGGTTTAAACTTTTCATATTTTCCCGGTTTCATGTTTGACTTGCTCTATAGAATCTTAAGATGGCCAATTATCAGCTCCCTATTAGAACTGCAGAGTCCTTCTGCCCAGGTGGGAAAATCTCAAGCCCTCTGGGGAGAATTATGACCCTAACATTGAAGCATTTGTCCCTATCTCAGTCTCAGGGGCAGCCTTAGGCAGTGGAATGACAGTGTTGGGAAGCAAACTGGCTTGGGTTAAAATTGAACTTGCACTCTCTCACTTTCTCACTCCTTGTGTGACCTCGCACAGCTGAATACCTCTGACCTTCCGTTTTCTTACCTGTGAAGTAAGGATGCTCAACTCTCCCTCATAGGATGGTTGTGAACTTCAATTAAACAAGGAAACAAAGATATGCTTTGTTGGAGAAATTCAGTCAAATGGGAGAGACAGAGAGTATACAGAGATGATGCCAGTGAGGTTAATATTAACAGGGCTGAGGTGGGAGGATCACTTGAGCTCAGGAGTTCGAGACCAGCCTGAGCAAGAGTGAGACCCTGTCTCTACTGAAAATAGAAAAATTAGCTGGGTGTCCTGGTGTGCACCTGTAGTCCCAGAAACTCAGGAGGCTGAGGCAGCAGGATGGCTTGAGCCCAGGAGTTTGAGGTTGCTGTGAGCTCACACCACTGCACTCTAGCCTGGGAAACAGAGTCAGACTCTGTCTCAAAAAAAAAAAAAAATATATATATATACATATATTAACAGGAGACTGCACAACACACTATTGTGTGGTGGGGCAGAGAGTGGGGCAGGAGCGGAGTGCTTTCTGTGCAGAACAGTGGAGAGGAGTCGGGGTTTGCTGGTGTCTGGAAAGGGTGAGGTTGTGAGGGCAGAGGAGCCAGCTGGGCAGCGGTCTGGCTGTGTGGAACCACGTGGTATGTGTAGGGAACATGCCAGATCCCAAGATGGTGGAAGTCATGGCAACCTTGGATCCGGTGCAAGGATCCCGGGATTACCAGGGCTCTTGAGCTGCTCCTCCTGGCCTCCGCCCCTTCTCACGCGCCAGGCCCTCTGCTTAGAGTGTCTTTCTCCTTTCACTTTCCTGGGTAACCCACATTATTCTTTTAGGCCTCAGCTGAAGTGTCACTTTCTCAGTAACCCCCCCTCCCCCACTTAGTCCATTCTTTTAAAAAATTTAAAAAATTGGGTAACACACACATAACCTAAAATTTACCATCTCAGCCATTTCTGTGTACTGTGTACCATTTCAGTAGTGTTAAGTCCGTTCACATTGCTGTGCATCCAATCTCCAGAACGCTTTTCATCTTGCACAACTGAGACTCTGTACCCATGAAACAACCCTCCTTCCCTCTCTTCCTCCAGCCCTTGGCAACCACCGTTCTTTCTGTCTCTGAATTTGACTACCCCAGGTACTTCATGAATAAGTGGAATCACACAGTAGTCATCTTCTTGGGACTGGCTTATTTCATTTAGCATGACATCCTCCAGGTTTATCTGTGTTGTATGTTCTTCCATTCTTCTAACAGGGGGCTCTGTCCTTTCCTTTCCACTTCATAGTTACGAAGTCATCTTGTCAGTGACTCCAGATGGGACTGGAGGCTGGAGCTTGTGTTCCGGTGTCTTGTGTTCCCTACCATGCCAAGGACATTAGTAGAAACTCTGGAAATGTTTGTGGGTGAGAATATGTATCCAGAAAATGGGTTCAGACATATGATATCAAAATACAGGCAAATAGTGAACCTGAGGTCATAGTCACCTTTCAGGTGTAAGAATACATATGTGTGGGTAGAAACAGGGAATTTTAATTTTTTTTTTTTTTTTTTTTGGTGAGGGAGCAGGTGTTAACTCCCAGAGCTTCTGTAACAAATGGGTTTAAAGAACAATAGACGACCCCAGGGACATGCACGGCCTGGAATCAAGTGACAGCCTGGCTGCACTGACTGCGGGGTCGGAAGCAAGGTCCTGCCTTCCCCTCTCTTTGGGCCACACCATTTCTTGTCTGACCTCTGGAGTAGTTTAAATGTCACAGGGTTGACCTGGTCCTTGAAGGTTTGGGTTTCTGGAAAAACCACCAGGGCTGCTCCTAGTGGCGGATCTCTGTGGGTGTCCTTTCCATTCCTCCTCCTCTCCTGCTGCCTCCTGGCATCCCCCACCCCAAGGGCTGCTCTTACTCTCTAAGCCTTGCAGTTTGAGGGCCTGTCGTCATCCAGCTGCCTTGGACTCGCCATGGTCCAGACTCCCCACCCCCAGTGCCGACGATGGTCACCTTGGTCCCGCCAGCAGTGGCTGAGAGCAAGGGAGGGACAGAGGTTCACCTGTCAGGGACTGGGAGGCGGCGCTCTCACAGTAGGGGGGCTGTGGGAGGCATATCCACTCCGTTTGGAGCTTCCAAATCACCTACTGTGGATATCTTATTTTTCAGGTTGATCGTGTCCTGTGCTGAAGATGTTTCCGGAACAACAGAAAGAGGTATGTCCTCACAAATCCACACATAAAATGAACCATGTGTTTTGGCTTGCACAGGATGGCTCTTCATTCACTAACTGTAAAGCCGTGGCGTCCTAGGGGAGGGCTAATCAAAGAGCAGGATGCCCACCGCCTGTGCCCAGTCCCACCACTCGTGCACCCGTGGCCTTCAGCTTCTGGCTCCCATGACTGAGCTGTGTCATACTCTCCCACTGCTGCTCATACAGTCTTTCCCTGGGACTAGAATTCTCCCAGGCTCTTCCCCCAACCTTTGCTTTGAATGGGCTCCCTCTGGTCGGCTTTCTTGGTTTTCCACGCCATTGCCTCATCCCTGAATTCTTTCACCTTTGGGTAAAAACCCCGGGGAACCCCCTGCTGTTAGTTTCACTTTTGCCCTCTGTTGCCTCTTGGCTCCCTGGGCTGGGGTGCATACAGTTCAGGCGAGCTGTCCTGACCGCAGCCTGGCTTCCTGAGCTTCCGTCTGACAGGGAGGAGGGTGGGACAGCCGCCCCGCTCTGAGCGTCCCTCCCTTGGAAATACCCATTGTCCTGCCCGGCGTACTATGACACAGTGCACGTCATCACTTGGTGAGCCTGACGAAGTGGAAAAGCGGCACCTGGGCCTGTCTAGGGAGTGTGCACACTCACATGCACGCACACATGTGCACATGTGCGGCACACACAAATCACACAGTCACGTGGTCCCCAGGCCGCCTCACCCAAGTTGAGAGCACTAACCAACCCATGTCAGAGAATCTACCCAGAGATGCCTTTGCAGGATCTCACATCCTTTCTTTCAGCCCTGTCTTTGGGTTCAGGTTCTCCTTGGGAGTCCAGCCCACTTCATAACAGGCTGGGCTCCCCCATTTTTAATGGCAGTGTTTTTGGTTTGTTTGTTTTTTAATTTTTAAAAACTGGGCTACAATATGTATAGGAAAATGCCTAAAGTGCCCTTATATGTGTGACTCAAGGGATTTTTACTTACGTATACACCTGTGTAACTACCACTCACATCAAAGTATAGACCAGCACCCCAGCACCCTACAGGGTACCCTCTGCCCTATCCAGTCAGCCCCCCTAACTTCCACCCCGAGAGATGACCCTACACCATACCAACACCAGGCATATTTTTTCCCCATCTTGTATCAAACAGTTCTGGGTCCAAGCCGCTTGCTGCAGGAAATACCTGCTCCATGAAGTTAACTAAACCATAAGGCTAAGGGCACAGTCCCCACAGGACTGCCCTCACTTCCAACATCTATTGCAAGTCTGAGGGGCTCCCAAAACCACACTCAGGATCGGTAATTCACGAGAAAAACTCACAGAACTCGCCGAGAGCTCTTACACTCCCAGATGCTGTTTGTTACAGGGAAAGAACACAGATTAGAACCAGCCAAAGGAGGAGGCAGATGAATAGGGTTAAGCCAGGGAGGGCCCGAATGCGGAGCTTCTGGTCATCCTCTCCCCAGGGAGTCATGGGTGGAGTAGCCCTCCCAGCATCCATGTGTGACAGTGCACAGCAGTGCCACCAGGGAAGCTTGCCTGAGCCTGTGGTGTTTCGAGTTTTTATCGGGGTTCAATCATGGGCTGTCGATGGGGCTGACTTTTTGTCTCCACCCTTCCTGGGGTCGCGCTGGTACCCTTAGTCTCCATGTGCTCCGGAGGTCAGTACTGACGCAGGCATGGCCCAAAGTCTCCGTCATAATCACATCGTTAGACTGTGCGCTGGCCAAAGCCCCAGGCAAACAGAGATGTTCCCATCAGGACATTCTTGGGGCCCAGAGATCACCTCCCAGTAGCCAAGGGCAAAGGTTAGACCCTTCTTTGGGTGAGGGGTACTCCTCACTACACCTCTGTGCTGGTCTGACACCACTGGCCAGGCTGTGCCAAGGGAGCGGGGCCGTGCCCACCACCAGCGCTATTCCAAAGGCACACTTGAAATGTTTCTCTCTTGGGGGTAGGGTGGGTAGAAGAGGGAAATACCTATCAATGAAGCCAACAAAGGCTTTTTTTCTAATTATAAGAAGCATTTTTTTTTTTTTTGGTTGGTTGGCTTAATCACTTGGTTTCTATTATAAATTCATTTCAATGAATAAAAACTAGACACAGATTTTAGCCAACGACATAAAGAAAGCATGCCATTGACTTTGAAAAGATCCTTTGTTATAACTAATTGTATAATATAACATTAAGGAATTTTAAACTGGAAAGTTCTTCAATGGCAAAGGAAAAAAATACTCCAAGTAGAACGAGGTAAAATGTTCAAAAATTTACTGTAGCCTCTTTCAGCAAGAAATAAACATAGCACAGCTATATTCTGGATGTACCGCAATGTTTTACTGTTCATCACACATCAATCCGTTTTCCACGTGTAGCCAGAATGATCTCCTGGCTTCTAAACCATTGCTCCTAGAACAATGTCAAAACACCTGCAGGTGGTTTCTAGGGCCCTGCAGGATCCAAACCTGCTTTTTTTCCTCCAGATTTATTTCCTGCCTCCCATCCCCTACCCCGTGCACTTCTCACTCCTTATTTCAGAGCTTATTTTAGAGGCTTGAATGCTCTGTGCACTCTCATCCCCTGGACTTTCACAGATGTTTTTCCCGCTGCCTAGAATAGTCTCTTCCCCCAGCCTTCACAACGCGTTGACTGGCTAACTTCGCCTTATCCTACAGGCCTCAGCTTAGAAGTTAAGAAGAGGCTTCCGAAAGCCTCAATTACAAAAGGTATTTTTATCTCATTGCCTATCCCAACACCACCCTGTAGTTAATGCCAGCTAGAAGTAGAGGAGGTGTCGGTTGAGCCTTTCAGGGTCCTAGTGGCTGGTTGTTGTTTAGTGGAAAATGATTCGGGTCCCACCTACTCGAATATGTAAGGGCCAAATGCAGTATCACAGATTGTTCTGGAATCTAGACCAAGGGTGCAGTGGGTGTGTGCCCACAGCAACCGTTACTAATTAATTATTCATGAGGTTGGCGTGTGATTTGAGACTCATTTACCATCTTTGTTCAAGATTCATACAGCCCAGGGGTGACATCTTGGTTCTACCTAACTGGTAGTGCCACCCTTGAAGTAATTTTTTTTTTTTAAGATTTGGGGGGGCGGTGAGGAATCAAATGCAGCCTCTCTTGTTAAAACAGCTTTATTACCATAATAAATCTAGAGAGAGGAGAAGAAGGAGTGAGAGTCTCCCTTGTTAGTTAAACATGTTCCATTTGCACATTGGTTTGAATTCCCAGGAGAGCAGTATCCGAGCTGATGGATCTTCCCCATAAAAAGGCCCTGGCACTGGGCCATTGTAAAATTAAAATGAATTCGGATTCATTCATGCATGCAACTTTAATTTACAATTAAAATATTATGGTTACATATTTTAATAAGAATAATTAGATGGACCCAACTGAATCAACTCTTCTGTTTAATGAGACAGAACCCAGAATCCAATTGGAAAGGCAGGTGGCTGTGACAGGAAGCACATTTCAGACAGTGTCTTTTGTGGAGCAAGGCAGTTTTGTTCTTTTTATTTTCTAACGTCCAGAGTGAGCAGTTTGATTCTTCTGCGCTACTGAGGACCCTTCCTCAGCCTCGTTGAACTCATTTTCTGAGGTGTGTGAATCAGCAGTTTCCTCCTGCTGGATACAGTCTGGTGCACGGAGTCTGACTTGCTAGCCCCTGTGCCTGGTATGCTGCGCCCTCTGGGTGGGCTTGTTCCTCTGCCCAGGGCTCACTTGGTGTAACTGGAACAAAATTCCTGCCTATGAGATGTGACCTGAAGGTGGGAGAAACCCCGTGTGTGTGTGTGTGTGTGTGTGTGTGTGTGTGTGTGTATTGGTGGGGGCGTATCAGTCCTGCTCTCTTGCATCACAATGGCTGCAATCTCCCATTAGAGATTTTTTTTTTTATTTCAGCATATTATGGGGGTACAAAATGTTACGTATATTGCCCTTGCCTCCCCTCCCCACCCCGAATCAGAGCTTCAAGCATGTCCATCCCCTAGACGGTGCCATCAGAGATTTATACCTTTAGGATACAGGTCTTTTCCTCTTCAAAATGTATGTGTTTCATACTGGGTTTAACAGCAACTCCTGGGCAACTGCCAGTTATTGTCACCTGGATATATGGACAATAAATCCATCCGTTCCTTGGCAGGGAATAGCCCTAGTGGAGCATGGCCCAGTGGGCCGGGGAGAGTTGCAGCATGATGAGGATCCTACCACTGAGGGAGGAGACGGCCACGGGGAGAGGTGGGAGGGATGTGTGGCCATTGTGGATGAATAGCTTGTAGGGGTAATATTAATGTGTTCAAGAGATGCTTATGCTGACCAGTGGTAATATTTCAGACTTGCTCTAGGAAAGCATGGTTTTGATATTGGGAAACCGATTAGAAACTGACTGGGCTGGAACCAGTGAATATCATTAGTGAATAAAGGGTACCACCTGGTGTCTTGTGGCCCTGGGTACTTTAAAGGGAAACAATAAAGCAAGACAAAACATTCTCTGCTCCCCAAAACCTACATTTGTTGTTCCCTTTCCCCTCCTTCTTTCCTTCTTCTCCCTCCCTCCCTTCCTTTCTTCCTTTTCTCAGTCTCTCATACCCAGTTATTAAGTTTGCCTATTTGAAAAAATAGGTTTCCGTAATAGGCAATCTATATTCTTCTGTAAGAAAAGAAAACCAGCTGGGAATATTATCTTCACAACAGACACCAGGTTTCTGAGAACGCTGCTATCATTCTGAGCTCTGCATTTGTGTCACAGTTACTTTGAGGACTCTGATATTTTTTTCTGAGCCTGTCCCAAGGAACGATCCTCCTTCCTTTTTTCTTTTTTCCTTCTCCCATATTTTAAAAGAATTGTTCACTGCAGAACATTTCTGGAAAAGTATAAAAGAAAAAATAAAAGTTTGGGCTATTTCTTCCAGTCTTTTTCTGTACATATGCACATATCATTTTTAGGAAATTGAGATCAGATAGAATTTATAGTTTAATATCTCACTCTTCCAGTTTAGCATTCTAACACATTTCAAGAAAAACTTCGCTGGCTATGATTACACTGGAAGTGACTTAGAAAAAGAAGAATTAGTAAACATAGATTCATCTTCACATTTGCTAAGAAATGAAAAAAGAATAACTTTACAGTGAAGAAATCTGAAAGACACCACCTCAGCCAGGTGACCAAGGTTAACGTCAGCAGTGATAAGTCACGTTGACAGTCGTACCCTTGATACGATGTTATGAAAATGTCACTTTACCTCGATGGTCTTCCTCTCTAAAACCTGTAACACCGGTTTGATCCTGAGACAAACATCAGACCAATCCCAATTGGGGGACATTCTACAAAATACCTACCAGTGCTCATCAAAATTGTTCAGGTCATCAAAAATAAGAAAGTCTGAGAAATTGTCATAGCCAAGAGGAGCATAAGGGAACACGGTGACTAATTATAATGTGGTGTCCTGGGTGGCATCCTGGAAGAGATAAATGACATTAGGTTAAAGCTAAAGAAATCTGAATAAAGTATGGATTTCAGTTAATAACAACATATCAATAATGGTTCATTAACTGTAACAAAGGCACCGTACTAATATAAAAGGTTAATCATAGGGGAATCTGGCAGTGGGCTGTATAGGAACTCTCTGTACTATCTCTGTGATTTTTCTCTACATTTAAAACTTGTAAAAGAAAAAGTTTATTTTAAAACAAATAATGTTGACCTACGCATGCTCACATATAAAGATTTCTGAAAGATTATACAGTGTATAAAACAAGATACAAAACAGTATTTATGGTATACTCTCATTTGTGTTTAAAAATTGCATGAGCTGGGCATGGTGGTACGTGCCTATAGTCCCAGCTAATTGGACAGCTGAGGCAGGAGGATTGCTTGAGCCCCGGAGTTTGAGACCAGCTTGGGCAACATAGCTAGATCCCATCTCAAAAAAAAAAAAAAAAAAAGAGAAAAAGAAAAAGAAAAATTACATTTATAAAATACATAGTATATATATAAAAGTCCTGGATAGGTGGACAAAAACCCTGGAAATCAAGTAGGAGGGGACTTCATTTTCGTGGTGTACCCATCTGTGTTAATTGGAATTTTCTGTTTCTCTCTTTGACCTCATACATATTTTGTTTCTACAGTAATGAAAAATCTTACTTTTTAGTGGCAGATCAGTATTAAGATATCATTATTTAGCAGTATTTATAAATGTTGAACAAATGATTAACATTTTCAGACCCATGTTTCTGACTTGTACTTCAGAGTACCACATTTGTTTTTTCATGAAATAGTCTGCTTGGGATGACCATTCACCCCCCCCCCCTTTTTTTTTTTTTTTTACTTTTTTTGGTTTTAACTTTTTATTATGATATTTTAAACATACACAAAATAAAGCCAGGTGTGGTGGTGTGCACCTGTAGTCCCAGCTACTACTCAGGAGGCTGAGGTAGGAGGATCTCTTGAGGCCAGGAGTTTGAGGCTATAGTGCACTATGATCACGCCTGTGAATAGCCACTGCACTCCAGCCTGGGCAACATGGCAACAAACAAACAAAAAACCAAAAGTATATACAAAGTAGAGAGAATAATATAAAGAAGCCACATGTACCCATCACCCAGCTTCAACAATTTACTAACTCATTATTAACTTATGGCCAATCTCCCTCCGCCCCCGACATATTTCCTTCTGCTATGACACTTGTTTAGTCAATTGTTTAGAAACAAATTCTGGATGTTTATTAATTTCATCTGTAAATATTTCAGTATGCATTTCTAAAACATGATCTTTTTAAAAAACGAACCACATTATCACACTTTAAATAATTAAACAATTCTTTCGCATCATCAAATATTTAGGCAGTGTTCAAATTTCCCTGATTATTTAAAAAAATATATATACATGGTTGTTCTAATTATGAGTCACATCAGGACCACACGTAGCCTTTGGTTGATATGTTGCTTAAAGTCATTATTTCTCCCTTTTTCCTCTTTTGCAGTTTATTGATTGAAGAAACTGTATTGTGTGTCCTGTAGAGGTTTTCACACTCTGGATTTTGCTAATTGCATCTTTGTGGTGTAGTTCAGCACAGGATGCCAAGTATTTCTTCTTGCAAAAGATGAGGGTTTTTGTTCTATTTTTTTAACTATACTTTTCCTAATGTATTATGAGATACAAAAAGGTAACTCCCCCTGATTTGAGACATTACTTGTGTGAAGAAACTTGCAACATCATGAGCTATTATAAGTCATGTAAAAGGTGGGTCTAGCTAAATCTCATCCACAGTTGTTTATCCTGAATTAATAAAAGCTTTGTAAGACATAATTATTCAAAACCACCACAGGATGGCATTTAAACACACTCCAAGCTGTAATGTGGCAAACAACATCCCTTGTGTGTCTTTTAAGTTATTTATCATAATCGTTATTAGGAAATAAAGGAAGATTATTTGATACGTTCTGTCTGCCTTTCAAGTTTGTTACATATAAAGAATATAGTGTGTGAAATGGGCTAGATTTTAGTTGTGAGATTGTTATGTGGGGGTCCTGAATAGAATTCTGGTGATTAAGAAGACATTGATGCAATAAATTCTGTAATCATTAGTTGTGTAGGAAAGTGCCTAGCACATAGTTGGTATATTTTAATTGAATGAATGAATGAGTATCCAGTTTAAATACATAAACATGTAAAATACTACATTGGAATAGGGAAAAAATATCCCAAGATGTAAGAACAAGTTGAAGCAAGTTTTCATTTTTGTGATAGAAAATTCTCATCAAAGGTATGAAAAATTAATATTCAGCTAATACCTAGACATTTCTGCTTAATTAGTGTTGTCGGTACTCATCTTATTGTAATCTAAATAAATATTTTTACAATTAGCCCATACTCATCTTAGGCTATGATGAAAAGCTAAAAAGCCCACAGCTATCGCAATGGCTAAAATAAAAAATAGTGATAATGCCACTAGGAACTGTAATAGGTGTGTATGATATATCATTGTGGTGCTAATTTATATTTCCTTGGTGGTTAATGATGTCAAATATCTTTCCGTGTGCTTGTTTGCCATCTGTATGTCCTCTTTAATGAAATGTCTCTTTATGTCTTCTGTTTTCTAATTGAATTCTTTTTTTTAAAATGTTGCGTTTCAGGTTTTTGGTTTTTGGTTTTTTTTTAATACATTCAAGATACAAGTCCTTGTGGGATTTGCAAATATTGTATTCCAATCTGTAATTTGTCTTTTCAACTTCTTGACAGGGTCTTTGCGGAGCAAAGGTTTTTAGTTTTGGTGAAGCTCAGTTTATCACTTTTTTCTTAAATGGATTGCCCTTTTGGGATCAAGCCTAAGGACTCTTCACCCAGTGCTGGGCCTGAAAGATTTTCTGTTTTTTTCTGAAGGTGTATAGTTTTATGTTTTACATTTCAATCTGTGATTCGTTTTGCATTAATTTTTGCATAGGGCACAAGATTTAGGTGGAGGTTCATCTTTTGGTCTATGGATGTCCACTTGTTCCAGAACCATTTGTTGAAAAGGCTTTTCCTCTTCCATTGAATTGTTTTTGCGCCTTTATAAAAAAACCATTGGGGCATATTTGTCTTTTTCTGTCGATCTCCGTGTCTTTCCCTCTGCCAGTACCCTACTGTCTTGACCTCTGTAGCCTTAACATCAAGAAGAGGGATTTTTCTCATTTTATTCTTTTTCAAAATTATTTTGGCTATTCTAGGGTCTTTCTCTTTCCATATACATTTTAGAACAGGCCCATCTGTGTCTTCAGAAAATGTTGCTGGGATTTTTATAGGAATTGTGTTAAACCTATTGATCAATTTGGGGAGAATTTATTGCTACTATGGTGGGTCTTCCAATTTATGAACATAGTATGTCTCTTCCTTGATTTCTTTCAACAATGTCTTATAATTTTTAACATGGAGAACCTGTACACCTTCTAAAAAAATTTTCTTTTTAATCAATTGGTTAACTCTCAACATTTAATATGCACTTACTATGTGCTAGTACTGTGTGCTTGGTGCTAGAAATACAAAAATGAAATACGAAACTTTGAGAGGCTAGAGGAACAGTTTAGAAGAGTATGTTGTTTGAATTGTTATTTTAGCTAATAGAAAACAGGTAATTTTCTCCCCTCCAAAGCAATAGAATTATAGTGAAATTGGAAATTGCCTAATATATATTATTGCTAAAAGAACCACTAGATAGAACATGTTTGAGAGTACAGGCTTTGAAACAGGGCAGACCTGAATTTGAAACCTAGCTCAGCCTTACTGGTCATTTGACTTTGGGCCAGTTGCTTAAGCTTTGGAAGCCTCATTTTTCTTATCTGCAAAATGGGATGATACTGAGCTCTTAGGATTTTTGTAAAGAGTAAAGGAAAACATGTGAAACAGTGCAGTGCCTGGAACATTTTAAGTGCTCTACACAATATAGGTATTTTACTATTAATTTCATCTCATATCAGGGCTAAAGAAAAAAAAGACGAGGAAGAAATGGATAATGGTTGAACCTGGGGTGGGGGTGGGAGAGAAAGTGGGTACATAGAAATCAAATCATGATCATCATAAAAGAACACAGGAATTAGCTTTTCAAAGAGTCTAGTAGTCTGTCTGTCTTCAGAACTCTGTTTTCACATGGAGAACAGTAAGGATCAGTTAGTTTAAATTTTTAATTCTACTCTGCCTAGCTTTTTCTTTTATACTAGATACAGTCATTAGGCCCAAGGAGTCATTAAAGTGTTTAATAAGGTTATTAAATTGACTAACTGCTGCTGCTGAAGCAATTTTCATAGGAAATCCATATGATTCTAGGTAAGGGGCTCTGGAGCTGTCCTCTGTGGCTGACAGGCTGTCAACATTCCCTTGAAGGATGGTGGGCAGTGTTGTGAGGGATGCGTCTAATTAAGAGATTATAGGTGAACCTTGGCTTCCTGGGTGTGCTATTCGTTGCTGGGAGTATGGTGAAACTTCACTAATTTCTGCTAATTGCAGGGCAGGGGAGGGAAAGCCATCTGAGTTATAGAATATTTTAAAATAAATGTACTTTTATTACTTTCAAGTACATATTTTAACTCCAACTAGGGTAACAAATTGTTGCCTGGTACAAGTCTTAGGGGACTAAGTTATTGAAGCTATCAGAATGATTTTCAATTATTTCTATGTAAATAGGTGCTTCTGGAGTTCTTCAGTGTGCCAGAAAACAGTTTGTTCTCATAGATCTTAAACATTGCTCTTGTATCCTTATGCTGTTAATTGGCACACCCTCAGAGGAAGGAGTTTGTTAAATTAAGATAAACTTTAGACTAGCTGCTAAGTAACTTATCATTAATTCATGGAGCCCAAGAACCCAAATGGATGAGGTTTTTATTTATTTCAGCTGAAGTTTGATCTCATTTTTTTTTTTCCTGAAGGCAATTTGTTTATTCTTGCAGGCATCGTTTATTCATTAAATGATACTATATTAATGGACTGTATTAACTGTTTGAGGCACTCAAGTCTTACAAGACAGCCTAAGCTGCCCTACAGGAGCTTAGTGTCTGGGACAGGAAGCCTACAGGTAATTATAGCATGGTAAGCTTAAGGTGTGGTGAGTAGGGACTATGCCCAAGGTGTGCCCAGAGGCATTAAGGGCTCAAAGGAGGTTCAAAAAAATCAGACTGGGTGAGTCTGACAAGGATTTCCAGAAGGCGTGGTGACTGAATTGCATTTGAAAAATGAATTGGAGTGAGCAAATAATAGTAAAAGGAAAGAGAAAACGAAACCAAAAAAAAAAAAAAGGAAATAGGGTGGGGATAGCAATCCAGGCAGAGAGAACAGTGTGTTGTTCAAGGGCATGGAAGTGTGGAATGGCATGTTGTGCATGAGGACCTAAGCTTAGACTTTGGAAATAAGTAGAGTGCAAATTATGAAAGGTTGTATTGTGCTACCTGAGGAGTTTAAACTTGATCTTGAAGGTTATGGGGCAGCCTTTGAAGGATTTTCAGCAGGGAAGCAACGTCATCAAGTATAAATTTTAGAGCCATTTTTGTCTTAGTTTAGGGGATTCATTGGATATGGATTCAGAGTTACATTAGCAGCTCTTACATTAATGTTGGGCAAGAGGCCCTTGAACCAAGGCAGTAGCAGAGCGAATAGAGTTGTGGGTGGTTCCAAGGAGAGTGAATCTGAAGGACTTGGTCAGTGTGGTATTGCGGGGTGAACTGGGTTTCTGGCTGGGGTTGGTGGGGGATGCTCTTCACTGAGAGAGGAGCAGGGTGAGGTAGGAAGGCTGTGGGCGCTGATGCTCATGGGACTTCTCGGTGGATCAGGCCAGAGGCTGGATACCTGGGAGGGATGCCAGGACTGGAATGGAGCTGTGGGAATCATCAGCTCATGTAGGTCGGTTGAATGTGTTTGGATGAAGTCACCCTAGCATTGCAACAGGGTATGAAGAATGGCAGCCTCGGATGGCTCTCGGGCACAGCAATGTTTCAGGGACCAGAGAAGGAAGAAAAGCTTGCCATCCACTAAAGAACAGTGACATTTACCACGCTAACCAAATTAAAGATGTTCAGGATTGAAAAAAATATTTGAAGTCTTGATGCTGCAGTGATTTTGAGTATGCATTTAGAATGCATTGCTGTGTTCTTGAAGATGTTTTTTTCCAGCATGGTTTTAGAATTTGCATTTAACATAGTCTCTCCTAGATAATAGTTGGACTTAAGAGGTAATAATAATGGTAGAGTCCAAGAATTCCAACCCACTGAGATGAGGAAAATAGGTTCTTTACCACAATTTGTCATTATGATGTCTGTTCCTTTTACATATACTATGAAGTGCCTATTTTGAGGAAGTACTGTGAAAATCATTAGGTCACTCTGCCTTTTACTGAAAAATTATACTGTTAGAGTGTTTGCTACTGGGTTTTTGAATTAATAATTTTTTTAGCATTTCTTAATTAGTGCCAATTAATGTGCCATGCACTCAAGTCATATAAGACAGTCTAAACTGCGGCAGTTTAGACTTCCCATCTGTGGAAAGACTTCAATGCTTTGGGTTGGCAAACATTTTTCTTTTTATGTAATAATACTTTATTCTCATATAGCACTTAATGAAAATTTTCCCATTGCTTTCACCAGTATTTTATAATTTGACCCAGCTAACAAACAGCTGAGATAAGTTGGACAGGAATTATTCCCATTTTTCAGATGTGGAAACAGGCTCAGCAAATAAATTCATAATTTAGGAAGTGAGTGAGCCAGAATTTACCCCTAGTCTCGTGACTATAAATTCAGTGTTCTTTCCACGAAATGGAACATGCTGCTCAAAGTCTGTATGTTAATACCTGGACAATAGCCAACAAATAGGGGGAAAAAGCTCTGATTTTTTTCTCAGAACTATTTGTCCTTACGACCATCATTGATTAATAATATGTTGAATGGTCAGAGGGAATGTGGCGTTGTAGTAACTGTGGATTTTACAGTTTTAGTTCAAAAACCTTTTTTTAAAAATCACAAATTGTAGCAAATTGAAAAATGTGTTTCCTTGCCTTTTCATTTTTGTTTACTCTGTGTGAAGGCCTACTATTTCCGTAACAGGTGCATGTCTTCTGCTGTTAATGTGGAATATAGAGCTCTTGGAAATAGTTAATTTCCCTTTTTGGTATATCCAAGAACTTCTGCCTCTTCGATGGAAAAATGGAACTGCCAGCACCCTCTGAGGAAGCGTGGCTTACATGTGATCTGGTGACTGGGACCCATCACCGTAGTCTGGCTGGAAGGGGCCAGGGTGACCTGGACTGCTGTTGTTAGCATCCCACCAGCTCGGAACGAAGGCAGGGCCGACTTCTTCATCAGACACAGTGCCCAGGGCCCACACGACTTTTGGGGTCCCATGAAAATGTAATTTCTTTCAAAATCAGAAAAATAAAATGAACTTTTAGGTCAAAGGAAAGATTTTAATATATACTATTAATCTATTCATCTTTATACCAGTGTAGTTTTAAAGTACGATTTGTAATATTCTTTTTGTGGAGGAAAGGACTGATGGAGGCCAAAGTGCTCTGGGCCCATGCAAGTCAGGCAGCAGCTCTGTGTGTTTAGGGCTGGGGGTGAGGGTGGGCAACATGGTCCACTCTGGACTTGTGGTCTTCTCTCTTATTCCAAACTTACTTGTCTTTGTGTTTATTGATTGAGTGATGATTGATTCATTCATTCATTCTAAGAACTGTAGATATGTGAAAAGTACTACAAGTGAATGAGTTTAACACGCACACACATACAGAGATACACACTGACAGGAGATGGAGGTGGGTGGGATCTACTTTATCACTGACCCAATCACCATGTATGTAATTAGGGGATATTACAGATACTTTGCTTTAAAAATTGTTTTTATAGCGCCTCTTATAACTTAGAATGTACTTTTAAGAAATAATGGCCAAAACGTTTAGAGCATCGATATATTGTTATCTTGTTTTTATTCTGTTTCTGTGTCTCCTAAATGATTTTTTAAAAAAACATAAGGAAAAGATTTTAAAATAAGACTTTTTGGAACATTCACTCCTAACACCTGTCTGCTGAGAACAAGCAGTGGGACAGAAGTCTTAAATGCTAGAACAAAGTGTGTGTTGTCCTAGAAGATGAAATTTGATAGGTGGCAAAAGTTATTTTTGGGCCATGTAGACTACTTTTCTGATTTTTTAAAAGTCCTCTGTACTGAAAATTCTCCTTTTATTATCTGCATAACAAAGTGGAGGTGCTTTGTCCAGAAAACCTCATAATCTTTCTTACTCTTCTGCTCTAGAGCCTTTGCAGCCCTGCCTCTCAGATGTGCCCAAAGAGGCCTAAATTTCAGCCTGGAAGCCCCAATCTTAACAAAAAGTTAAAATATTTCAAATGAAATTCAGTTAGCAAATTTATGATCACTGACTAAGATATACTGTAGCATTTATCATGCCAAACTTAATACTTCTTTGCTGTACATTTTCATATTTTTAAACCGAACCTATTTAGTTATGAGCGTTTTTTGAAACGTGTTGTTTTAAATTTTACTCTGTATTTCCTCCTCTTATTATCTTTACAAAGCAACCAAATTATAATATCTACTGTATATGTTTTTTCCCATCTCTCTAACTTTTACCTATAACACAAAAATGTTATAAAGATGAAGTGATTTAATATATGGGAAATGTATTTTAAAAATTGAAAAGTATTGTGTAAAAGAAGGTGTTCATCTTTCTATTAATAAGTTGTTACCACTTATTCTCATGAGGCTGGGTTGGATGCACAAAGTTAATTTTAAGTCTCATTGCTTACCTTGCATGGGACCTTTGCTACCCTTTCTTACTTGTGTTCTAGGAAGTGATTTACCAGGCAGGGCCCATAATTTTAATTTATAGAGATGAAGCAAGTCAGAAATGACTGCTTTTAAAATTTGAGGAAAGGTGAAT
The DNA here is from genome assembly GCF_041146395.1 of Eulemur rufifrons. Taxonomy (NCBI): domain Eukaryota; kingdom Metazoa; phylum Chordata; class Mammalia; order Primates; family Lemuridae; genus Eulemur; species Eulemur rufifrons. Next base: position 26,828,085 of record NC_091011.1, on the reverse strand, counting down.
CTATTTTTCATAATTGAAAATTAAAAATCAGTTTCAGAGTATACTCTATTGCCTTCAAATAACCTGTAAAACTATTCAAAAATGTGTCCAGCTCAGTATTGCATTATTTAAGAAATTCCATTTGTGGCAAAAGTGTTTTCTAGACTTGCCTGTGGTGCCTGATTCATTAACTTTACTTCTTGTTTTTTAAAGGATTGCAAGCACGTTTCAGTTTTGTTCTAGTACAGTCATTTCTCTCAGCTCCTTCTAGTCCGACTGGCGATTCTGAAGCAGATTTCTGTTTATGATGCCGTTACAGGAATTTGTGAGCGTCTGGGTTCGAGATCCCAGGATTCAGAAGGAGGACTTTTGGCATTCTTATATTGACTACGAGATATGTATTCATGTAAGTATGCAGTAAATCTTTAACAGATACAGTAACTTTAGGTAGCATACATTTTAAGGGATACTGTTATATACTTCAAATTGAAGTTTGTAAAAGTTTTCCTAATTCAAAGAACTGAATTGGAATTATTACAACTAATGTTTGTATCTTAAATGAAGTAGTAAGATGGTTCCTAAAGTTGAAAAAATACTTGTTTGAATTCCTTATTGTATCTTTATTAATAATTCGTATTAATGCTTATTGCCGTCACATAGGAAGATGTGAATAGATCCAAAATTTATGGTTAAAGAATATTTATAGCTCATTAATGGTATTTCTTTGTGATCTGCTATAGCGTATTTCTAGATAATATAATGTCTAAAAAATCTTAAATTTTGATAGAATATGGTGTTCTTTGGAAAAGTGATGTGTAGTGTTTTATACTTAGAATCAGAAAGTAGGAAATGAATATGTGCAATTAATTTGTCTACATTGTGAGTAATTAAGGTGATCAGTAAACAACTAGAAGTGATGTACCTTGCTTGGATACTACTGTATCAAAATCACTTGAACAACGAGTAGTGTGTGGCTGTTTATGATCATCTTGAACAAAGGTCTGTGAACGTTTTCTGTAAAGGTAGTAAATATCTTCAGCTTTGTGGGCCATACGGTCTCTGTCAAAACTATCATTTTTGCTGTTGTAGGTGGAAAGCAGCCATAGACAATGAAGAAATGAATGAGCATGATTGTGTTCCAATAAAACTTTATTTGCAAGGTCCGGTGGCAGACCAGATTTGGCCCTCAGGATAGTTTATGGGCTTGTGGACTCGTGGTCTTGAAGATAGTCACTTTTTGAATCTAAATCAGATGCAAACCAACTGCAAACTAAATGAGTTCAAATTTGGGAGCATAGAAACTGGCTCAGATTATATCTGTGACTCCATAAGCACGGGTGATTGAAGTAAAATTTAACCATCATTTAATCTTCTTATTGTAAATAGCTAAATTAATATATTGGACTCCCAAATACTAACCATAAAACTTTTTTTCCTTATTCTGCTTTATGATTCCCTCCCCCCCCCCCCAATGAGTTTCTCCAACTTAGGAAATAAAGTAAAAGCTCAGAACTGCTCTTTTGATTGTGCTAGAGGCCATTGCCAGGACATGCCATGTATTTTTATTTGTTTTGGTTTTACTCACATTAGAGTTGCATTCTGTGTGGAAAATTATGGGCTTATAAGAATAAGCACTTGAAGTAAAACGAAATTCTTTAGTTGCCTTTTAACTCTCTCTTAAAATTTGTGAGTCCTTATCACATATTTTATGATAGGCATGATATTTAATTATTCTCAGGATTTAATGAAAGTGTAGATTCTTCTCTGCTGTATAAATAGCATGTGAATTCAAAAATCTCCATCTGAAGCCAAAAACAATGGCTTCCACAATTATTTGATGGTGTTTGGCACTTCTTTGAAATGCTAATAAATTGACAATGGATAAATCTTTTTGGCTTGGTGGGTAGCAGAAACAAGCAAATAGATTTAGAGGAATTTAATCAGTCAGTGATCTCAGTATAGTCTAATTCTGAAGAGGCTTCCACCTGTTGTGCAATTAAAAGTGGATGGTGGGCACTTTGGGAGGCAGAGGCTAGAAGATCTCCTGAGTCTGGGAGTTTGAGACCAGCCTGGGCAACATAGCAAAACCCTTTCCCTATAAAAAATTTAAAAATTAGCCAGGCATGGTGGTGTGCACCTGTAGTCCTGGCTACTTGGGAGGTTGAGGCAGGAGGATCACTGGAGCCCAGGAGTTTGTAGCTGCAGTGAGCTATGATCGTGCCACTGCACTCTAGCCTGGATGACAGAGCAAAACCTTGTCTCAAAAAAAATAAATAAATAAAAAAAAGTGAATGGCAAGGCTGGAGAGTTGTAGTTGGCCTCTCTTAAATGCTGTACCCATAGAGCTTTGCAGGTAGAGAAGCTGGGGCTTAGCTTATTTAAATTAACCTCAAGGGAAATGATATCAGTTAACTTAACATTTACTTGGAATTTTAAACTAGTAGACTGTAGAGCTGGGTAGTCCATCATGGATACTCCCCTAACCTCTCTGCAAATGAAGTACTTAGGGATGGTCCTTAGTCTGATGTAGGTACCAGGTAGATCTTTAGTTATTGACATCCATGATGATTGTGAGCAGAGAAACTAAAGGGAGTTTAAATTGGCCCAGCCTGTAACGGAGATGTCAGGAGTCCCTGCAGTGGTCTGGTACTCTCTGGGGAGAGGGCACTGAGAGGATACCTGCTCAAGCCTCATTAAGGCACTGATTCTGTTGTGACACGGTCTGCTGGCTTAGTCCCCAAGGAGAACGTTAGAGGGAGGCCCTGTTGTGCTCTGAAATTCACCCACGGATGTTATCGTGCCACCAACTCCTTCTGCTGTGTTTTGCTGCCGTATCATCAAAGATAGTGGGATTTAAACCAGTAGTTACTTGGGGGTGAGTCTCTTAACCTCGCTGCTTTCTGAGGTCTTCTGAACTTTATATGAAGTTCAGGAATACCACGAACTATGCCATGGGAACGTTTTAAAAGCTAAGGCACATAATTACTTAGATTTCCCAAGAAAAACAAGTGCTGGGCTTATTAAGTGGTAGAATACTAATTTTTGAAATAATATAAATCTTGGGGGCAAAAAATTCTTTCTTTTTTTTTTTTTTTTTTGAGAGAGAGTCTCACTCTGTTGCCCAGGCTAGAGTGAGTGCCGTGGCTTCAGCCTAGCTCACAGCAACCTCAAACTCCTGAGCTCAAGCGACCCTCCTGTCTCAGCCTCCCGAGTAGCTGGGACTACAGGCATGCACCACCATGCCCGGCTAATTTTTTTCTATATATATTTTTTAGCTGTCCATATAATTTCTTTCTATTTTTAGTAGAGATGGGGTCTCGCTCTTGCTCAGGCTGGTCTCGAACTCCTGAGCTCAAACGATCCGCCCACCTCGGCCTCCCAGAGTGCTAGGATTACAGGCGTGAGCCACCGCGCCCGGCCTAAAAATTCTTTCTTATTTGGTAATATAAAGATTATAAAATAGAATTTTGAAATAAATACAGAGAATAGGGATGTTCTTATTTTCAAAAACCAGCAGACACAAATATTTGCTAGTTTCTTATTTTACCCAAAGGAGAATATTTACCCGCCGTATGGTTTACCCAAAGGAAAAGCATTGTGGCTTAGCTTAGGATGGGGACTCTGTAAGTGGCTTTTTCCAAGTCTGCCTTAGGGTAGCTGGAAGGAAACCAACACTTAGTAACTAATAAGAATATTAATAGATAACGTTTGCCAAGTGTTTATTATCAATTCTGACAACCCCCCAGTGAAGCAGATACATACTAGCTGATCCCGTTTTTAGCACTCAGGGAACTGAAGTGTAAGCGACTTGCCCTGTAGCAGAGCCAGGCCTGCAGTTCTGGTCTGCCTGTCCTTTACACCAGATGCCACACAGCCACCCATGGATCAGATCACGCTCCCTCTCACAGCTAGCAGAGAAGGGAAGTGCTGTTCTCTAGTTTAAAAATGATTTCTGGATTCCTGATGATTTGTGTGGTCTGTAGGGATGGTCGTGTTGAGATGAAGACTTCTGCTATATCTCGTAAAGGGCCATGAGGAGGTGTCTATAATCTTCAAAGGCTCCTCCAGCTACATGGATGGTGTTAAAATGCAACGGTTGATCCTGAGCTCTTACTGATCATTTATACCTTAGGATTTGTTTATTTTTGTGATTCATCCTTGAAAGGAGTGCTCATAGTCAGGTGAGCAGGAGGCTCCTTCAGGACCCAGAAAGTGCCAGGTCACGCCTTGCCCTGGGACAACACTGGTCATTCATGTCATCCTGACCGTCTTCAGGGCTGTTATGTTAGTGGGTGATGTGCAAGATTTGAGAGTACTCGCATAAATGTAAATATATTTTTGGTGGTTTAAATCCTATTTAGAATGGATATTGGGATCATATTGTGAGTTATAGATATAAGAAAAGCATTTTTTCCTTATGTGAGCCTCATATTTTTCTATTTTTCTGTGCAGACTAATAGCATGTGTTTTACAATGAAAACATCCTGTGTACGAAGAAGATACAGAGAATTTGTGTGGCTGAGGCAGAGACTCCAAAATAATGCATTGCTGGTGTAAGTGATTTTAAAGAGTATGTTGAGCAGACTTTATTATTGTGTTCAATATTTAAAAATTGATAGGCATTAAGATATATCAGATATGAAGGATTTTATAGGCTTTCTTTTTGACTGCAATATATATATAGCTTGAGTTAATTGTGTAGCTACTGCATCTGAATTTAAAATTTATCACTTGGATTTCACCAGGATTTTATAGGTAATGACCATGAAAGACTTCAGAAATGTTTAAAGATGGGTTTTTTTTAACTGATTTCCTCATATCCTTATTATATAGCTATAAAATATAGAATAATACCTAAATAGTAGCTACGAGATGATCATCATGCATAATTTGCCCTCACTTTGAGGGATTTCTGTAATGAAACTACCTTGATTTGATCATTTAAAAATGTTTTTTTCTTTCTCATAAGGCAACTGCCAGAACTTCCATCTAAAAACCTGTTTTTCAACATGAACAATCGCCAGCATGTGGATCAGCGTCGGCAGGGTCTGGAAGATTTCCTCAGAAAGTAAGTGTACGGCAACTACCGTGGCTGGACAAGAGCTGAGAGCAAATGCTTTGCAAGAGCTGCGTGATCATATAGGGGAGAACATTAATTTCTGAAATGCTGATAATCTGCTCTAGGGCTGAGCTCCGCAGTCCATTTCCTATATTAGAGCACCATCTTGTGGCTCACATCATATGGTACATATTTGGGACCAAGTCTTCTAGAAAGAAGACAATGAACAATAATAACTGAGTTAGATAATATATGGTTCCTTACGCTGTAAAGCAGATCCAAATTACTTGGGAGTGTAGCTGACCAAAGTAGAAATTTCCAGGAAGCACGTGCCTAATTATAAAAAGGCACTTCTTAAAAACGGTCTTCATTTATGACATTTAGGATTGACAGACCAAAATAAGCTCTACAATGGGCTGCTAATACCCTTCTGGGCTCCTTTAAATGAATGGCTTAACTCTAATCTTCAGAGGGAATGTTTATAGAGGAGTACTTGGTGGTGTTTGAATAGTCTCAGTGGGTTAACTCTGGATCACTCTGTGACGGTGGCCACTGCAGTCAGAGCTACTTGAATTCACACTGCTATGATTTTCCTTTCCCCCCGGCCCCTTTGCAATGCTAGAATACCTGTTCATGGGAAGCAATGTAGTGCACTGATTTGCATATAGACTCTGAGGCCAGGCTGCCTGGGTTCAGATCCTGGCTCTGCTATGCCTGTGTTTTCCCATCTATAAAATGGGGTAATAATAGTACCTACATCATAGTTAATGAATAGAAAGCATTCACAGTAGTGTCCTGCATATAATGTGTACTGTCTAAATGTTGGTTATTGTTTTAATGCAGTTAGATAAGAAGTAGCTTTGAGCTTGTTTTTCTAATTTCTTATTCTTTATAGATAAGGAAATAGGCTGAGTCATGTGACTACTGGGTAGCAGCAGGGCCTGGTCTCCTGATCTCTCACTCTTATTCTAGTAGTTTCAGGATCTGAAGTCATCTCCTTTTGAGTTCACTGAATAGCACCCTAGGGCAAGCCTGAAAAAATATACTGCCTTCTCTTCATTTGGCTCACACATAATGGGTTTGGGTATTAATTGTACACATGAATATTCATATTTATTTCAATTAGATTGACATAGTGCCCTTCTTTTGAAGGTGTGATAGAGACATCTAGAAAGATCCAAGATTATAAATCGAGGGAGAGTGGGGAAAGGAAGAGAAGCTGGAGAAATGAAAATGAGAAGAGACCGGAAGAACTGATTAGCAGAGCCAAGTCCTCCAAAAACATTATAGTGGAATTTTGGGGGGTATCACAGGCATGACAGAACAAAGACCTGGTCAAGTTTTTCCTGCACTTTCCCTTTGAAGACAGCTCTGATTTTAATTGTTGTCTCTACAAGGCCCAGGTGGCTGATGGCCTCTCCCTTCAGATGTGGTCCCTGCAGCCCAAGTTTGTAGAATGGCCTGTCACTCTAGATGCTGCCCTGGGGAGCTGCAGCCTGGCCGTCACCAGTGAGGCCTGGGCAGGGTGGCTGAGTCCCACAGTCCCTGCCAGCACTGGGAACAGCTTGTCTTCTGTAGAGAAGTCTCCTTATTTGAGGTGAAAAGACATCATGGGCCCTGAATTTATGTTGCTAGCTAAGCACAGGGCATGTGTTTTTGACCAGGGATCACTTCATAGTTTTGAACATAATATTTCCATCCACAGTTGATCTACCAAAATTAATGCCTCAGTGACTGTCATTCAGCCATCGTGAGGGTATGCTTGATCTACATTATTTTTGCACACTGTATCGTTTGACTGTTTGCTGGTTATATTTGATGCACATGATATAGTGGAAAGTGTCCTGGTTTGGGAGCTTAAGGAGCTGAGTTCCAGGTCTCCCATGAGTGATGGTTCCTGATCCTCTGTGGCCTCTCCTGATCCCTCACCCTCCTCTCTGTGTTCCTCAAATGCCGATGCACAGCTCTCCTGTGCTTTGTCCAGTTTGCGTGGCTGTAGCAACCTTCCGTGTCTTTGCCTGTGTGACCCCCTCCCCCACCCAGCCCAGGCCCCCTTTGGGAGACTGCACGTGATGTGCACTGTATCCTGACCCCAGCTTTATGTCCTCTGAGGTTCCATTGGTTACGCATTAAGTATGGCCACCCATCAGTAGCCTGTACCCTGTTTATAGAGGAACTTTAGGAACCATAGCGTTAAAATTTGAACTATGCTGGTATTGTAGATTTTAACATATATTTAAGATCTGTTTTTTTATGTAAGTTTTGAAGCTGTGATTCAGAAGCACTAAATACGTTCAAACCCTTTAAAACCAAAATGTCTCTTTATATATGTGTATGTGTGTGTGTATAAAACGTATTTTTTTCATTTTAAGGTCATTTGTATAGTAATTAGAAAATTCTTTCACTAGGAACCAAATAATAATTTCTACCATTTATTGAACATTTGCTACATGTTTGGCATTTTACATGTTTTATATCAATACTCAATTTTACAAAGAAGGAAACTCTATGAAAGGTGTAGGTACTATATTCATCCTAGTAACTGGCAAATTTAAAATTAGCAGAATTCTTAAATACTAGCTAAATTTGGTCAGTACGATTGTGAGATTTTTCAAATATATTCATTTTTCTTCAGTCACAACTATAATCTCCCTTTTGTGTTCTTTCCCCTGACTAATCATAAATTGAAAGTCACTCCTAATAGGTATAGAAAAGGGAAGTTATAGACTAAAATTATAAATGCTGTTGGTAAGTTTCCAACTATGAATAACGGAATTCCTACTAATTTTTTAGGTTGGAGTGAGATTTTAGATTTGAATGGGATTTTCAATTTAGGTTTGAATAGGTTTATTCATGAATCGGAGCCAGCCTTCCTTCTTCACTGAATTCATACCATTAATACAACCACATTTACCCTACAATTTAGACTTTTGTATAATGGTTTTATATTTCTTAAAAATTTAACGAATATAAAAGTTTTTTACAAAAGGCTACCATTAAAATGGTACAGCTAGTTTTACACACACACACACACACACACACACACATCCCTTTTATAAATCTTTGTGTTCAATAGAGGGCACCACAGCACAGATCATGAATGTCTTCAATGAAGATTTGTAGGTTTTATTTTTTTCAGCTATTTGTTTTTAAATTAACTCAGCTAAACAGGCTGAGTTAATTTTTTTCTACATCAAACCGCTAATCTTCCACATACTATACAGATGTGTATGTATGTCATCATATTGGGCTCCGTAGACCCAGGACATCTTTTGCTAGGACTAAATGATCTTGTATAGCTATATATTGTTCTCAACTAAAGCAAGATACAGTGTACCTAATAAAATCATGTGGCGGAAAACCAGATTTTCAACTGGGTCCAATTCAAGGAAAAAACAGGTTTTACGTTGTTTAAAGTTGTTAGGGGGAAGGAAATAACTTTTGAGTCATGTTGTAAATATCTTTTCAGAAATTCCTTTAAAATCCTAGAGACTATTTTTTGTTCCTTTTACAAAGGCTTGAAAATCATATACATTTTATTTTTATGAAGGCTTCTAAAAATGACATTTTATTGACTGTTTTACAAAGCACTCTTTATATTAAGTTTGAAGTTGATTTTTCTGCTATTCAATTTGTTTGTGGAACATGTGGCACAAATATGAGGAAAAAATAGGACTTAATATTATAATAGTGGTAATCACAACCCTCTCCGATAGACAGTAAACCAAATAGTATTCAGAATGAACTAGTTATGCTTACTGAATGAGATGGGAAAACACTCTCAAAATTTTGCATTTTAATTTTTTTTTCTTTTTTTTTTTTTTTTTTTAGAGACAGGGTCTTGCTCTGTTGCCCAGGCTGGAGTACAGTGACACAGTCTTAGCTCACTGCAGCCTCAATTTCCTGAGCTCAGGTGATCCTCCTGCCTTAGCCTGCTGAGTAGCTAGGACTATAGGTGCACGCCACCATGTCTGGCTGATATTTTATATATTTTTTAGAGATGAGGTCTTGCTATGTTGCCCAGGCTGATCTTGAACTCCTGGTCTCCAGGGATCCTCCCGTGTGGGCCTCCCAGAGTACTAGGATTACAGGCGGAAGCCTGACCGAATTTTAAATTTCAGAATGAAATACCTGATTATAAAGTAAAAAGCATAAATTAAAAAGTTACCGTTGCTTATTTAGAACTCATACCCATAGAGTAGGGTGACATACATTAGCCAGTGAGTGAGAGAGGAGATTCCAAAAAACCGAAACTGTGCCTAGCAGACCCACTGTGTTTGAACCCTGGCCCTGTGTGAGTGTTCCCGTGTTCCTTCCCCAGCCACATCTTCAGAATTGTGAGCTGGGTGGGCCAGGCTCCCTCTTTTTTCACCTGTGTGTCCTCCAGATGGCAGTATTGAGCAGAAAAGAAAACACTGGGAAATAATGAGTCTAATGTACAGTAAAATTGGAAATTGAATTATAGTGCAAGAAAAAGGACAGTAGCCTTGAGGTCCCGATCAACCTGGACTCTGATCACTTTTGTTTGCTGTACCCATGTGTTAGGTTACTAGCAAGTTAATAACAGCGCGTGAGCGGTTCAAGGCTCAGTAAAATTGCTTCAGACATGAAATAAAGCTAAAATGAATTTGTGTCCAATATCATTGGCATTAGTGCTCATTACTTTTGTGGTGTAATGCCTCAAACCATCTAAAATCAATTTTAAAGATTATCCATTATTTTATAAAGAAAATAAAACACAATCCCAAGAGAAACACAGCAGTGAGTATAATCCTATGAACAGTTACTTGTATTATGGCTGGCAGGAAACCACTGACAGAAGGCCACAGGAAACACTCTGCTCAAACTTTACAGCGAATCCAAGTTAATATTAATGGGTTGTTGCTATATAACTCTTCTCTTAATTTGATGTATTTAAAACAAGAATGGTAAACATTTGTAAATGTAGAAAATAAATCTTGAAGAGTAGTAAAAGGGATTTACTACTTAGCTACTTGTACTTGGCAAATTAATCTTTATCATGTGACATGGTCTTCTTCTGGGAGAACCCAGGGCAGAGGACACAGAAGGAAAGGAAGTATTTAGCTGCTTTGCTTGAGACTTTGCTTTTTAAAAAGCACAAAGGTTTTACTTTTCCTTTTAGTAGACCAGTAAAGAATATTTTCTCAAACTATGTTTGTAAGCCTGTTGAAGCAAAGGGGACGGCTGGGTTTTGGTTTTGATACTGTGCACTTTTAGACATGTCCTTCTTACAGAAATAATTCTGCTTTATTTTGAAGAAAAGGACTTGGTTGGTATTCTAATGACCTTGGATTTTAACTAAATTGATATTAATGGCCAAAGAGATTTACTTTCCTAATTGCTTGTTTAAACATGCAGGATATAAGGTAAGGTTCATTTGGTCTGAAACACATGATCTATTTCTCATAGATCTCTATATGCAAAATCCCATGTTGGGCAAAATTATACTTGGGTTTTAGTGTTCTTGTTTTGTCCCCTACATGTGGTCTTAGTGTCTCCCGTTCTGTCATTATTGAACTATTAATAGATACTAAATTATCATAATGCCAAAATCTTTGCTAAAAAGATAAAACCAGTTTTTATTTAAATATAAAGGTATACTTTGACTTGATTTCATATTCTAAGACATGCATTTCAGAAAAAAACACATTCACTGATAGTATGAATTTGTGCATGTATAGATTTTGCTAAAGGATAGTTTTTACTCTTCTGTGTAGTTCTAACGCACTAGTTGAAATTTGTACTATCTTTGTAAACTTTGATCTGGAATGTGAGAAGACCAGTATGTACGCATCACAAAATTATCATATTTTAACTTATAAAATTGGCTGGAATCAATTTTATTAGGTTACATATTTTGACAACATAGAGATGCAGTGCCCTGAAGTTTTGGAGAAATTTGTAGTCAACTTTAGATATTTAAAAAAAAAACCAAAACTACCTTTTACATGAGCCCTTGTAAACATGTATTTATGTACATAAACGTACTTGTAAAGTTTTAAAATGTAAAACATGCTGAGAAATGTATTGACTTTTTCATATAATTTTTAATAGTAGTTGAAAGTTTTGATGTTTCATGGCAGCCTATCCAATAAAGATCACTGAATTGACATGCTGTTGGCAATAAATTTTTTTTAAGTAGAATAAATTTCTATGACTATATAAGCAAAATATTTCCATAATTAATCCACATGGTCATAACAGATGGTTAAATTGAAGAAATGTCCTTGAAGTTATTCTTTTAACAGATGTTCTTAACTATTAGCTTCATGTTTTGACTCACCTAAATTTCCAAATAATTGAATAAAAGTTAACATATGCTTTCATCCCTATAATAGGCAGAGCCCATAATTGATGCAAAGTTTACCACAGTAGAGAAATTACTTCAGTGGTACATTTCTAATGTTTTTCTTTCTCCTACCCTATAACTGACCATTCCTGTTCACCGATTATTTTTCCTTTTTTTCCTTTCCATAGAGTCCTACAGAATGCACTGTTGCTTTCAGATAGCAGCCTTCACCTCTTCTTGCAGAGCCAGCTGAATTCAGAAGACATTGAGGCGTGTGTTTCTGGGCAGACTAAGTACTCTGTAGAAGAAGCAATTCACAAGTTTGCCTTGATGAACAGACGTTTCCCCGAAGAAGATGAAGAAGGAAAAAAAGAAAATGATATAGATTATGATTCAGAAAGGTATTTCCTTGTGTTTTGATCGAATGTGTATGTATTTATATAACACATAGCACACATATGCATGTGTATAGAAATATACACGTACTTCACTTTTTTGTTGATGTAATACTAAGATAATGAAAAAATTAATTGACTGAGATTTTATTGAGCTGTGACAGCTCATCATAGTAGTCTTCACACACACCTCCACACCGAATTAATGAATGCAGTAGAAATTCAATTATCTGCATTCTGATTATGTGACTTTCATTTAGTCAGACTTGAATTATTCGCGTTTAAATTATCTAGCTAAAAAAATATCCAACTGCACTCCAAATGGCTAATTAAAAGTCCAAATTTCCTGTCTCTCTTTGTGACTGGAGATAATTAAAGTTCTCCTCTGTTACTCAGGCTTTGAGTGTGTTGTGAAAACCAATTTCCTCTTTTTATTATTTTCCCCCTCTCTTCTTTTCCAGTTCATCCTCTGGGCTTGGACACAGTAGTGATGACAGCAGTTCACATGGATGTAAAACAAGTACAGCTCCGCAGGAATCCTGAAAAATAATTCTAATGTTACTGTCTTAGGAATAGCAAATTATGTCCAGTCATAGGGAAGAAAAGCTTGCTAATAAATAATATATTCTTATCTAAAGCTCAGTCATGATGTTAGGTATTTAAAATTCTTAAAGACATGGAGTTATTTATTTGTGGTATTTTTACGTTGTCTTATTTTAGCCAAGCTTCTGTATCAAGCTAAAGTCCTGTGAATGCAATAGTATCCTTTATAGGCGAACATTATTGGTAAACAAGATCCTCCCCTCAAATGAAATGATTTATATGTTAAAAAAAAAAAAACCTAGTTGGCTTTATTGAATTTTAAAAGATAGGTAAATAGGTAGCATTTAAAAATCAAGATAGAGCATTCTTTCTTGTGTCTATGGGGCAGTGTTACTGTAAACACAGCATATATATTAACCACTTTGAAGAGTAAACAGCATAGACCAGACTGCTTCTCTCAGACATGTGGCTGCTATTTTGTGGATATCTTCTGTGCACTGGCAAAACACTTTGCTTTTGGGTGTTTGATATATTTTAAGAATATTTAATCTTGACAGTATTCTATTTCACACTTAGATGGAAAATGTATCTTATGAATAGAGATGTATTAAAATAATGTTTACATCTTAGAAAAAACAGAAATAGTGCTAGTAATTTTACTTATAATCGCAATATATAGATTCAGAAATACATTTTCATTGTCCAAAATCAGCTTAAACAAATGGTTTCTGGAAATAAATCATTTGTTTTCATTATCCTTGTGTAATTAGAATTATAGGTTAATGATTTATTTTCTGACTAAACGTGCAATTTCTTATCACTAAATAACATTCAGTATCAGTGGTGGCTACTTATTGCTTATCTTAAGTCAAATTTAATTTTACTAACAAATATTTCCAAAATTAGAAAAAGATGTCAACCTGCTAATTTCATAATTAATTATTCATTTTAAGAAAAGTCCTTTATTTTTAAGCAGGTACATGAAGATTGGTATAATTTTAATAAAATGTCTTTTTTGTTTGTTTTTAGTGGCCCAAAGATTGTATGTCTTAGATAAACTACTTTGAACTTCAAATTTCAGATGAGGCAGCATTTTCTTGAGATAATTACCCAAGTTTCTTCTTTGTTGAATGGAACAAAAATATCTCTGTGAAACTAACGGGAAGATATTTTCACATAACTGGATAACTTGTTGCTTTAATTAAATGTTACTCAGCCTAATTGGAGAGTAACAGAGGCTAGTATAAAAAGTAACCATTTCATTTTAACTATTATTGTAATTTTAGAAAGTCTTTACAATGCTTGTTTCAAAGAACCAACAGAAAAAAAAAAAACAGAAAACTACAAATCAACAGAAAAAAATTAAATTGAGAGTAAGAATGATTTCTTTAATTTATCCTTTTTTGTGGTTTGGTTTAAAACATTATTAAATCTTTGTAAACATTAGGATTTAATGTGTCTTAGATCTTCATTATTTTAACACAGAAAATGAAAAGATTTAGCAATTTCTTCTCTTGCTAACATGTAAAGTTTGCCATCTGGGCATTTAAGAGCTATCCCCTGCCCCTCAGCAATATGTATTTGAATTCACAATATTTCTGTTTTACAGCAGTTTTGAAAAGCTATACTACTGTGCTACCAATTGTCGTGTTATTTTTAAGATGTAAGATAACCATTAATAATAAATACTGCCTCAATATTTGATATGTAAATGTCATGAGATCATCATTTTCACATTAAACATGAAAAAAAAACAACTTTGCCAGATCCCTTATTTTATACAAGAGAATATATTTCTTCTGACTTAGACCAAAACTCAAGTGTGTTTTTGAATTATCAGTAATTTTTTATGAAGACCTTTGGTAAAACTTGGTTTAGTATTCACTATAGTTTTACATATTTGAGGCTTTTAGCTATGGTTTGGTTTTGCTATCTAAGCACTGGCGTCTTAAAACAGATTTCTTGCAGCTGATATATTTAGATGAACTTCAGCTTCCAGTGGTTTTCTTGCTTTGTCTCTTATTTTCCTCTGGCATGTTTTTATAAAACTTTCTTCAGGAAAAGAAAGTAATTACTTGTATAGCTAAATAGCATGGAGGTTTATTTAGCACTATTTTTAATGTGACTTCAATGTAAAGAATTCTAATCCTGGATGCTTTATGATTTACATACAGCAAAACTATTCCCTCACTAATTCTGAAAGGGTAAACTATTTGCCTGGAAAGCCAGCTTATGTGTTTTATTTTATAATTGGATTTATATACAACTCAAAGGTGTCAAAAATGAAAGTCGACAACCTGTTACTTAAGGGCTCTTTCAAAGTCCCGCTTAGAAGAAAGTGATTTATTTCTTGTGAAAATTTCAAGTTTTAAAAATTACCAGGGGAAAACACAAATGTTTATCTTTAAGCAGTTATTGTTCCTTAAGATAGTAAATATCTTGCCAGAGCTTTTCAAGTCTAGTTCACATTTTATTGAAAAATTAAATACAAACAAGTAACATAAAGTAAAAGAACAAAATTCTTTTATGACTATTAAGAATTTAAACAAATTCATTTAACCTAGCCACGATTACTGTTATGTCCAACAGTAAATTGGATGTTGTTTTGAATTCAGTTTGTTTTGTTGGTGCCTTAAGGATTCATCATTACTGAGCTACTGTGGTACAAAAAAGGTTTTCAGTATTTGAGCTGTAAAGAAAGACCCCTTTTCATAAGAGGCCTCTAAAATTTAAAGACAAATATAACAAAACCTTATTCTGTTTCTTTAAATATTAATCTTCCTCTTAAATTTAAATTACTTAGTTGGTATCCTATGAATACAATGCATCTTTTCAAGGAAGGAAACGATTTATTTCAATACAATTTTGTTTTTGTTTGGAATACAGACCCTTTCTTAGTTTATTATATATAAACACATTTTCAAATACAAAATGCTGTCTGAAATTAGTTATTGCAATTTGATATTCAAACCACAGATACAATTTTCTTTGCAAATAAAGATCATAAGAAAATACATTTTAGTAGAGTGGAATTAAAAAATTTTAGAAGGATGTAAATAAGCAACAATTTCTTTAACATTGGATATATTTACAACGGACTTTGGTTCTATTCTTTGCCATATGCATCTTACAAACGAGTCACCATTGTTCCCTTAAGTCAGACACAATTGCTCTTCACTCTTACTGGAAACTTTTCTGGATCACTGTTATGAACAGTGCATTGGACACTAATTTATTTTAGCTGCACAAACTCTGGTAGTTAATGACCCTTTCTCTTTCTCCAAAATTCCAAAGACTTCTTTTCAACGGACAGAGAGGAAAAGAGAAAGAAAGAAAAAAAATATATATATATATATATATATATAGGCTGCAATTTTCTGCTGAATTTAAACTCTGATCTAAAGACACTATGCAAATGGCTTATGCTAAAGAGGAAAATACCCTTTCTCCCCCGACGAGAAGTGTAGCTTCCTCCAAAACCCCACACCGCTTGTCTTTGCTGCTAGAGGCACAGCACGGGCATAATTTGTGGTTGTGTTTTTGCTAGTTTCTTACCTCTGGGCCTTCTTTATAGCTTTGCCCCCCACCCCACTGGCGGTGGCGCTCCCGCGGCTGCACCCTCGGCCGCCTGTTGGCTGCGGTGCCTCGCGGCTCGCGCACACTCCCCCGCGCCGCGACCCGCACACGCGCGCTCCCGCCTCCTCCCACCCGGGCCGCTCCGCCGGCGGCGGCGACTGGGCGGCAGGTAGCCAGCCAGCCAGCCGGCCTCGGTCCGGTAACCCATGGCAACCGCCCTGGTAACCCATAGCAACTGCGCAGTGGAAAAGGAAAAAAAAAAAAAAAAAAGAAAAACCGGGTGGAGGGGGGCTGCGGGTGGTGAGTGGGAACAACAACCACAAAAAGACAGCGATTTACAGCACCGGCACGCAGCTCCCCTGCCCCACCTGCTCCGTGGGCACCGCGGGGCCCCTAACAGCGTTAGGATGGCAACTCTGGCCGCTGGAAAAAAAGATAGTGATAACGATAAAATACTAATGCCGAAGGGCTTCGGGGGAGTGGGTTTGGTGTGAGAGGCAGCTTTGAATAACGATGACCCTCCGGGCCTCCCGGTTTCCAGGCTCGCAGAGGCCCTCCGGGTTGGAAGTGCGCGTGGAGCGGGCCCCGCCGCCCGACGGCTGGGTGCGGGTCGGCCGCGCGGGAGCCGGCGGGGCGGCGTCCCCTAGCCCGGGGCTGGACTGCAGCCTTTGTTCTGCAGATGCTCGCGCGGCGCCGCGGCCCCAGCCCCGCCGCCCGGCCCGAGCGAGGGCGACGACGCGCCGCCCCGGCCTGGGTGTCGCTGAGCCCTGGAGGGTCCCCGCGAGCACCCGCGGACTCGGTGGGGCTGCGGCAAAGCCCCCCGCGTCCGAAACGTTTTCATTTGCACGCGAACAGCACACATGTTAACACGAGTTAATCTCGTTCTTTTCTAGTCCAGCCAGGAGCCTAAAACCTGCCCCGCGGGCGCGCCGTCGCGTTAACCTGCCCCTCCCGTCCTGGGCGGGGGCGACAGTCGCCCCTGGTGGCGGGACTGGGCCGCTGGGGAAGAAGTGCGTGCCTCCGGGCCCAGAAACGGCCCTGGGTCAGAGTGGTACGTGTGTGTGTGTTGGTGGGTACAGGCGGGAGGTACAAGTTCCCCACCCTGTTAGTCTTGGGGCCCAGAAGCGGAGATGTGTTCTTTGCCCCTGAAAAAAGAACCGTGCGGCCGGTGATATCGAGTGCAAGACCGCCGGAGGACAGAAGGGGGCGTTGGCGGGCCAGCGCAGCGGCTGCAGCCCCCTCTGGAGTCCGGCCGCCTGGGGTCTGGCTGGCTGCCTGCGCGGTGGAGTGGTGCTAGGCTCCCAAGTAGAAAGAACCTGCTCCCCACATGGGTTTCAGTCTGTGTTTAGGAGCATCATTTGCTCACTCGTGTGTTCGTAGAAACCCTGTCCCGCAAGAAGATGATTCAGAAAACACAGCCGGAACTGTTTCCATTTGGTACAGAGCACCTGAGTGCATAAAGGTCTACAGAGACATGTAGTGGGGTGTAAAGGGTCTGCCCTAGGAATCTGGAGGTTGCAGTTCCAGGTCGAGTTCTAACTACCTGTGATTCCAAGCATATTTTGATGTTTTTTAAAAGGAAAAGCTTTGGCCTGGATGTTTTGAAGTCCCCTGACAGTTCAATTATTCTATTCTCTGCAGGTGTGTACCTAAATCCAAATAGCAATGCTATCAGGAACATCTTTTTGAAGGCAAAGACCTATGCAAGTATAATATATACCCACTTGTATAGTCTATTTCCTGAAAGGTGATTAAATCATCTGTGTTTAATATATCTAATACTTTTACTGGTAGACAAAGGAAGTTGGCTATGTAAAGAATCTTATTTTAATGTTTCACAGAGACAAGAATCTAAGCTCTCAGGGAAATGATTTATTTTCACAAATATGCACATTCTCGGTTCTGCTCCCTACAGAGCACCTAGTCCCGGGGCATCTGTGTGAACTGTTAAGAGGTAAAACACAGATACTTGCCCGGCCTGGGATCCATGCAGTACATTCCCAGCCCTCTTGCATAGCGGTGTACTGGGAGCCCTGTGCTTTCATTTAATTTTTTTTTTTTTTAACAAAAGCAATTATAGAAAAGTGCAAATTTAACGTGTGACATTTAACATTTTGCCGTGGCAGGCAGCCTCCACTTAAATGGGGCCTTTCTGTGGAACAACAGAAGCCAAAAGGCCTTGTGTCATGGAGTAATGTAAGACACAATCTGGGCTGCAAACGCACAATGAATCGGGAAGGATTTATGTAATTAATTGACCAGTCTTAACCTGTTATCGTGATGTAAGGAATTTGGAACTCATTAATTTGGGCTCTGACAGATTTCATATTAGAGCTGGCAAATATGGATTGAGCCTCTTATTCTTGTAGCAGCTGGAATTTCCATGACAGTGAGGATTAGTGAAGAAGACCTATTGCTGGAGTCAAACTGCCTCTTTGTAATCAGTAGCCCTGCTCTGCATTAAAGGGATAATGAAAAAAAAAAAAAAGGAAAAAAGCATATTACCTGGCGGAGGGAGCCGTAGGGCCCTGTGTTCATTCTGCTAGCACGAGGGTTGAGCTCAAACATTTGCAGTTGAATGAAAACATTAATTTCAATCATAAAGTTAGCTGATTTCTCAAGCACCTTGAGAGAATAGAAGGTAGAAGGGTCTCAGGGTCAAGTTTGGTATTGTTGTCAAAGTTAAAACGGTATTAAAAGACAGAGCCTTTGAAATTCCTCTATGTGCACACAGAAACTGTACGAAGAAGGTAATAGAAGTCTTATGAGGTGCAAACGGGATTTTTTTTTTTTTGTAATGTCATAGCCATACACGAGCAGTTCAGAGCCCTGAAGGAGAGACTGGCTTTCTTAGGAGCCACTTCCTGTCTCCTGGTCAGAGAGCACTTTAGCGGACCCCATGAAACCCAGAACTCACATACTGAGCCTTTAGCCCATTTAGTCAATAATCTAATCTGTGTCCTCTTTACGTGATATGATGTTTAATGAATCACCCATTTGAAAATGTCCAGGTTCTTATTTGAGATTTTAAGAAAACTCAGTAGAAAAATCTAACTTTCATTTTTCCCCTCCCGTGACAATCAGAAAATTGCTAGGCTGAAAAAAATGTCCCAGAGATGAAAGGAAATGGTTTTTTTTTTTTTTCCTTCCTTCACAATAGTTTCCCTTTATTGCTGTACTACGTGATAAGGTTAATATAACAACTGCCATAAGAATCATTAATACAGGAAGATAAGCAAAGTTGCGTGTTTAAAACATTTGCAGGGAATCATTTACCTCCTTCTGCTGATAAAGAAGCCTTTGGTAACAAATACAAAGCTCAGGCACTGAATATTTAACTTTCTAGACAGAAAGCCCATTGACCTTTCCTAATATGTTATTACTCATAAATGCTGTTTAAATTTAGGTACTGACTGTTTTGGAATTATATTATTTAATTTGTATATTACCTTTTAAAATTTCCAGTCAAACATAATTTTTACATTTTAATATAACAAATATTGTTATAAATCTTTGCAAGAACAGAAAGATCTCCAAGCCCCTTTCCCCTCTCTTTTTTCTGGGGTCTTGATTCAACCAAATTCCAAAGTAAAGATTATTTTTTTTTTTTTTTTAGTTAGTGATAATGGGATTTGATCCATCAATGAAGTACTTGATACAAAGATTTGTTTGTGATTATCTTGTTCACAAGTGATTTCTTCAGCTTTGGCTCCATTTAAATGAACACATAAAGACAAACGCTAGAAATTTGCATCAATATATTAATGTTATCCTTCACATTGAGAGAAAAAGAAGAGAGCTAGTAGTTGTTATTGGTATTATTATTTTTTCAGCGGGAAGGCAATGAAGATAAACAACTGGTATCAGCAAGGCTAGGATAACTAGTATAAACGATGACAAGGGAGATTAATAGTGTGTATAAACACACTTCAGGTTTGTATACAAGATCTCAGCTCTCACCTAGGTATTTCTTTGTATTTTTTTAAAGGAGTGATTTGTAAGTTGACAATTACAAAGTTATCAACTCGTGCTGTGTGTACTATTTGTATATTAGAGGTATGGAATAGACATACTGAAGTGTGATTTATCAGAGAGAGTGTTGATCTGGAAGGAAGTCTGGTGAATCAGTTTCTGGCTCTACTGTTGGTGTGTACCCAAAGGCACCTCCCAACCTCTCTGGACCTCAGTTTACTCATCAGTACAATAAAAAGATTTGACACAGAATGTCCTGCAGGCACCTGTCCCCAACCTTTTGGGCACCAGGGACCGGTTTCATGGAAGACAATTTATCCACAGACTGGTGGGAGGAGATGGTCTTGGGGTGATTCAAATGCATTACATTTATTGTGCAGTCAAACCTCTCTGCTAATGATAATCTGTATTTGCTGCTGCTCCCCAGCACTAGCATCACCGCCTCAGCTCCACCTCAGATCATCAGGCATTAGATTCTCATAAGGAGTGGGCAACCTTGATCCCTGGCATGCACAATTTACAGTAGGGTTGGAGCTCCTATAAGAATCTAATGCCGCCACTGATCTGACAGGAGGTGGAGCTTATGCGGTGATGGGAGTGATGGGGAGCAGCTGTAAATACAGATGAAGCTTCACTTGCTCACTGGCGGCTCACCTCCTGCTGTGTGACCCAGGTCCTAACAGGCCACAGATCAGTACCGGTCTGAGGCCTGTGAGTTGGGGACCACAGCTGAAGGTATTCTCTAAAGCACTGGTTCTGAGGGATGCTAATAAATATTACTAGAACAGGGGGGGATGTGGTAGGATTGTTTCCATGGTCAATTACATTTCAGATGCATTGAGTTAAACAAAGTTTAACATTAATCTTCTGCAGGACTTCTTAGTGCCTCTCATATATTAATGTTCACTGTAAATCTCTCTCGAACTTCTGACCTCAAGCAATCTTCCCACCTCAGCTTCCCGGAGTGCTAGGACTACAGGCATGAGCCACCACGCCCGGCCTCACTGTGAATCTCTAAGTGTGTTTTTGTGTAGGGGTATTGTGTGCAGTTTTCCTAAACTGATTCAAAGAAAAGAGGCTAAACTTCTGTGTTCTTTTGAATCTAAATGTTTTGGGTTTCTTCTCAGAATGATTAAGGGGCACTTGCATTCACCCTAGATGTTCCCGAGGCCAAGTTGGGAGGAACGTGTGTGGATATCACTAAATGAGGATTCCCTTTCAGAGACCAGGTTCTGTAGACAGGCAGGGAGTTTGGTGCGAAATTTCAATCTCGGTTTCGTTGCTTACACCTGGGGAAAGTCACTTATCCTTTTGGAGTTTGTTTTTACATTTACAGCACGACAATAATACTACAACATGGGGGCGGGTGTGAGGGGCAAGCGAAATCGGGGCATGTTCCCTCTGCTTGGAGAGGTCTTTTCCATCCCCCCTGCCAGTGAATGCCCTCTTGCTCGGCTAATTCCTACTAGTTGTTCAGGACTCTGGTTAAATGTCTCTGTGCTCGGATGCCCACTCTGACCACACCCACGACAAGTCAGATGCTGGTTCCCAGCGTTTCCTAGCACAACCGCCTTGCATCATCACGTGCCTTTCTAGTAGCCCTGCACTGCATGGTTGAGTCACCTGTCTGTCCCTTTCTTCTGGGGTAGTTCCTGGAGGGTGAGGACTACATTTCATCTCTGGCCTCCTCCTCCCTGCCTCTGCCCCCAGCCCACAGTTTAATACAAAACACGTTCTAGAGTCCACAATGAATTACTGGCATAGGGTAGGCAAAAGGCCCACAGACTCTTCCTAAAGCTCCTTTCCTGTGGCAGAACCAGCCAAAGCAGCAGAAAGAGAGCTTAGAGTATGGTATTAGGTAAGTCAGAGGTGTGCCTCCTTAAATTTGGGAAACCTCAGCTGCCCTGAGGGCAAACGTGAATCCTCTGTGTACCGTATTTCCAAGTCATAGCAACTCGTTTTCCATTTCTCTTTGGTAAGAGAACTCTGAAATGGTGATAGCGTCCATTCGGGAAGTCTACACGGCAGTCAATAAATGCTTTGCTGGAGATTACTCTTTTCCTTGATAAAAGATACCATTCAATGAAGTATTTTAGTAAAATATTTCTTTTGGCCAACTTGTTTCTGAACTATAAGTTGAAATACTATATGGTATTAGCGCTTTCTCCAAATGGCTGCTGCTATGTCATATAAACCCATATAAAGTTGAAGCCCAGTATGACTTTCAAAAAGTAATTGAAAAGTAATTTAAAACTTTACTCAGGTCTCCTAAAAAACACCAAAGAAGTCTCATTTTAAGCTACCAAACTTCTTAGGAGCCTCTGTCCTCTCTCTCTCTCTTTCTCTTCCAATACTACTTGACTTTTCTTGGGGCTCCAGCCCTGTAAAGCCATCATCAGTTGAAAATATTGTAAGTCAAAAATGTATTTAATACACTAACCAACTGAACAGCATCGCTTAGCCTAGCCTACCTTAAACATGTTCAGAATGCTTCTGTTAGCCTACAGTTGGGCAAAATCACCTAACACAAAGGGTATTTTATAATAAAGTGTTAAATATCTCATGTAATTTATTGAATGCTATACTGAAAGTGAAAAACAGAATGTATGGTTAGTCGAAGTATGCGTTCTACTAAATGCATGTGGAGTTTACACCATTGTAAAGTTGAAAAATTATAAGTCAAATCATCATAAATTGGGGACCATATACAGTCATATGTCGCTTAATGACAGGGATACATTCTGAGCAATGCATTGTTAGGTGATTTTGTCGATGTGTGAACATCATAGCGTGTACTTACACAAACCGAGATGGTAGCACCTACTGCACGCCTGGGCTGTATGGTACAGCCTGTTCCTAGGCTACAAACATGTATAGCATGTTACTGACCTGAATATTGCAGGACTGCAACACAATGGTAAGTATTTGTATATCTAAACATAGAAAAGGAACAGTAAAAATATGGCATAAAAGATAAAAAATGGTACACCTGTATAGGACAGCTTCATTATAATTTTATGGGACCACAATTGTACATGCGGTCCGTTGTTGACTGAAATGTCATTATGTGATGCATAACTCTTATCTATCTATCTAACTGTCTACCTTTTTTTTCTTTTTTCTTTTTCTTTTTTTTTTGAGACTAGCTCTGTTGCCTGGGCTAGAGTGCCGTGGCATCAGCCTAGCTCACAGCAACCTCAAACTCCTGGACTCAAAAAATCCTCCTGTCTCAGCCTCCCGAGTAGCTGAGACTACAAGCACACACCACCACACCTGGCTAATTTTTTTCTATTTTTAGTAGAGACAGGATCTCCCTCTTGCTCAAGCTGGTCTCCAACTCCTGAGCTCAAACGATCTCCTGCCTCTGCCTCCCCAAGTGCTAGAGGAGGGAGCCACCATGCCCAGCCCTATCTGTCTGTCTGTCTGTCTATCTATCTCCCGTTCCTCTTCAGTTTCTTTTCAAACTCCTGACAACTTTCACCTCTTTCTAAATTTCCAAACAGCCCACACTGGCTCTTGTCTTTCTCCTTTTCTCTAACTCTCCTTATCGATTCCTCGATCTTCTTCCAGTAGCTCCCGGTGTAAATGTGACATGGCAGTCTCTGATCCACTCTGTTCCTCCCCACTCTGGTTCCAGCTCATGGAGCCACCGCCTACGAACTAACTAGTGTGACAAGGACAGAATTCTCCTGAGGAGTAGGAGGCTGGGAGGGGAGGGAGCAGGCTGGCAGGACTGGCTGTCGGAATGTGCAGCCTACAGTCTAACTCTGTAAATAGAACTTCCTGAAACTCCTACCTTTGTTTAGTAATAAGGAACACTAGCTTGCATCCAACTTTTGCTTTCCTCTTTGTAGGTCTGTCTGCCAAGTTTGTTCCCTGATCTTCAGGGGACCTCGCCTAAAAGCCACTGTGTGAAAATCAACCTTATTTCTAAGGACCCCTGGAGAAGGAGTCTGTGACCTTCTTTGGCAATCCATGACAGGGATTAACCACTCATTTTAGAAAATTATTTTTAACTCTATGTGCCTCATGCTCCATGCCTTGGGTGAGGCCACAAGGAAAGGAGGACACTCTGGTACCCTCTAAGCACACTGAAATTTAAAAGTCCTGACAAAACTGTGTTGAACTGTGCCACATTTGGGAAGGGAAAGACAAAACATGTCTACAGGTTGGAGTCAACCTGCAGGGTTTTTACAATACAACTATTTTTTTTGAAAAGAAATTAAAGTTTCCTTAACCATTTTCTAGTCAAAATGTTCTCAACATTAGCATTTCATCCTATGTTTTGCTATAATTTATGGTTCTTTTCTGAGTCTAAAGTTTGTCCCTAACTATAAATAATAGACCTTCAAACTCAAAGGTGACGTTTGTGTAAAGGTTTTCACAGTGAGTTGTATTGTGAGCAGTTTAATTTCAGTTGAGTGGAGTCCAGGTATTTGTGTAGCGTATGGTTCAGCCTGACCTCCAGAGCAACAGAAAATGCAACCACAGTAAACGTTCATTGAGTCCTAACATTGTGCTGACCTATAAGAGAGCCAGAAAAGTAAAGGGTTGGTGAAAGCAGGTAAGATTATACTGTCTGTTACAGGAGACTGTTTTGAAATAAAATGGAAATACATAAGGAGCTAGACTGTAACAAAGGGACCCAGATTGCGATGGCTCAAAGGAGTGAGAAATCAATTTCTCTTTCAGGTAACTCTCCAAGGCAGGTGGGAAAGCCCTGCTCCAGGAGGTCATTCAGGAACCCAGGCTGGTGGAGTGGCTCTGCCATCCTCAACATACGCTTTCCAAGGCTACTCTGGTCAGCTTTCTCTTTGGCCAGTAAGAAGGAAACACCAGAACATGACTGGGGGAAGCACCTTTTAATTTATTTTCCAGTAGGCATTTTCAAACATACACAAATGTAGGTATAATGTAATTTAACACATCCCTGTGTGCCCATCACTGAGCTTCAACAGTTGTCTTCATATGGTCGAATTTATATCCCCCAAATATGCTCTCCGCATTTGCTATATTATTTAAAATCAAATCCCAGACATCTTTAAGAAGATGATCTGGAAATTGTGCACGTCACTACATCACTTAGTGAGCGCTCAGTCACATGGCCACACCAGATGCAAGCAAGGCTGGGAAATGTCTCTAGCTGGGCAGTGGTGTGCCCAGGAAGGAGAGAATGCCACCCTTGGGATTATAGGATTTGAGGGGATGTCCTTGAATAAGGCTGTAGAGATTGAAATCAAGTTACTGAGGGAAAGACCAAGGTTATTTCTACACTCGTAAGATCCAAATGATGCCGATGGCTTACTGACACCTTGTGAAGGGCTACAGTGAGTCTTACAAACTTGCTTTCAGCAAATGCAACATTTGCTGAACAAAAACAAAAGAGCAAAATGAAGGGACTTAGAAAGGCACCACTGGCTCTTGCTCTTTTTTCTCACCTGGGTAAAATTAGCTGAGATAATGATTTTGGAGGAGAGAATGTCAATATATACGTAAATTACGACGATGGTTTATTTGCTTCTGCTGTTGGATCCTATGTCTGTCTTTTAAGGTGTTACAAGGTGCATGTGTGTGTGAGACTTTATGTAATTTCATGTAATAAGAAAAGTACACCATGGAACTTAAAATGATCAAAAGAAAAACTAATTTAGACTGGTTTAATGAATCAATTCATGATTTTAAAGATATTATTGAGCATGTACTATATTCAGAGGATTGACCTGGGTCCTCCAGCAGATGCAGTGATCACAAACATTCAGTCCTTGTTCTCATGAGGGGAGATACACATGAAAACATCTAACCATAATGCAACACAGAACTGAGGGTAGTGAACATTCATTGTCCTACCTGATCACTCTCCATTCTTTTCCTGTAAGTCTCTTGATATTCATCAGGGGCCACCTCTCTTCACTCAAGTGAAGCTGATTCAACCTCCATCCCTAGAGGGGCTGCATCCCAAACCTAGCCAGTTAGAGCAACGGTATTTTCCAGGCCCACATGATTGGCTCAGAAGTGGTCACATGGCCCTATCCAAACCAATGACTTTTGTGCAACTGTTGAGGAAAGAAACTCTCTTTCATCCCAAGGGGTAGCTGGATAGGATGAAAGCCTGGAACTCTGGGAAGCCAACCTGTCACTGCCTGAGGCTGGAGCAGGCACAAGGGTAACAGAGCTGAGAGATGAAGAGAATGAGTCTTGATGACATCACTTAAACCTGTTGGGTATTTCTCATGTCAAGCACTGCAGTAAACATGTTGTGCACTGATTTATTCATTCACTCACTCACTTGCTCACTGCACCTGTGCAGTTGCATCTAATCCCTATACAGTAGTCTCCCCTTGTCACTTTCTACAGTTTCAGTTACCGGTAGTCAACTAAAGTTTGAAAATAGGTGAGTACAGTACAGTATAATAAGATATTTTGAGAGAGAGACCACATTCACATAACTTTTATTACAGTATGTTGTCACAATTGTTCTGTTTTAATGTTAGTTGCTAATCTCTTACTGTGTCTAACTTATAAATTAAACTTTATCATAGGCATGTATGTATAGGAAAAAAAGATAGTATATAAAGGGTTTGGTACTATCCCAGGTTTCAGGCATCCAGTGGGGGTCTTGGAATGTATCCCCTCACATAAGGGGGGACCACTGTAACATTAATATGAGGTGGGTACCATTATTCACATTGTATAGACAAATGCTGATTAATTGAAGAAGTAGGATTGAACACAGGTCTGTTCCTAAACCCTTAATCATTTCCCTCTATGGTCTCCCTAGACACAGCTTCTTAAGGGGAAAATAGCTCTTAGGAGACCAATGTATTCTCTTAGTACCTAGTGTAGTGCATTCACTTAGGAGGTGCTCCTTATATTTAATATATTTACTGGCTGAGTGCATATTTGTGCTGTAAAGGATGGTGGTACTGTTAATCAGAGTCAGGAGCACAAGAAGAGACATAGGAGGATGAGAAAGGGAAGATGAATTCAGGTGCAGCTACGGTGACTTCAGTGTGTGGGTACAGGAGAGATGAGATGCCCAGAGGTGAAAATGTGTGGTTGGAATCAGGAGAGAGCTCAGAGATGCAAATTTGGAAATCCTCTGAGAGGAGCATTGACAAAGGACATCTTTACACAACTGTTAACTCAGTGAGGCCTTCCTTGACCCCAAATTGAAATCTCCTTTATCCCTGCCTTCTGCATCCTTCTTCTCTGCTTTCTTTTCTCCATAGATTTACCACCTATATCTAAATAGATATCTATTTGTGTTTATCTATGTCCTCTGCCCCCCTGTGACTATACAAACTCCATTTGAGGAGGGAGATAGGCTGTTGTTCACTGTGGTGTGCCACATGCCTAGACTAGTGCCTGGCATGTAGGAGGTACTCAAAATATTTTTGTTGAATGAGTACATGAAGGAATGGAAATCGGTGAGATTGCTCACTGATAGCAGAGATTTAGAGTAGGGTGGACAGAAGACTCAGGAAGAGGAGATCTTGGAGGTGACTGAGAAAATCTAAAAGGCAGAAGGCAAACCAAAGAGCAATCCCCAAGACTAAGGAAAGTGGAGGGTTTCAAGAAGGCAGCAGTGGGCAGCATGGTCCAATGTTGCTGAGAGGTAAGAAATGGTCAAGACCATGACATTTGGAGTGAGTTCTCTTTGGTAATGTTGCACAGCTTCTTGGTGCGGACGCTCTTGGGATTCAGTCAATCATGGGAATTTGAATTCTAGCCCTGCCACTTATTAGTTATATAAATTTGGGTAACTCTCTGAACTACTGAGCCTCAGTCTCTTCATCTGTAAAATGGGCATAATACTGACCCTACTTCAAAGCATAATTCTGAGACTGCACTGAATTACTGTATGTAAGAGATATGTATATATGTGAATTATTACCATTATTACTGATTTGCAGTGGGTAGAATAAATATATAAGAATAAAGGAAGTCATGAAAATTTCTACAACCATTATTATTTGGGAATAATTGATTTTCTCTTAGAAAAATATACATGATGATTCTTGCTGTCATTTTCAAACACCATGCATATATATTTGAAAGTGAGCACATGTATTTATGAATTTGAATGTGAGGCATTTTTTTAATCAAGCCTGTTTTCCTGGTTTTCCCTACCCCTTTCTCACCCAGGCTATTTATGCAAATGCACAACATTGCAGACAAGAGACAACGTTTCAGCTCTCTGTCGATTGGGCTGAAGAGTTGTGTGCAACCATTCCCTTCCCCTGCCCCCTCACGAGCCAATCTTGTTTTTTTATCTTTTCTAGCCAGGAGGTTGCATATCTGTGTCTTTCTAGAAAATCACTGATTTTGTTTATGCAGTAGTCTTTTATGTTGTAGGTTTTGACTTAGATTTAGTCCCAGTGGCTGAAAATTCAACATTTTCTGAATATTTTCCTCCAAAATCACAACCACATTTGGCAGCAAAGAAGCTGGAGGGATGAATAGACTTCCACGTTGCTTCGTTATAGATAGGGAGATGCTGGCAGAAATTTGCAAGCATTTGCATATATACAATTGTCTGTCTGATGTTTGCTTCCAGTTCTTGCTCTCCTCCTCTGCTCCTGTTCTCTTTGTGCAGTGAATTACTAATACAAATACAGATAATGAGATTTCTGATCCCAGCCTGCAAAGCAACGTACATTTTGGAAGGTATCTGGGGAAAACGGATAGGTTCTTTTGATCTTGTTGCTTTATCCAGACAAGGAAATGAGGAGAAGAAAGTAATTACAGGCCTTGTCTTCGAAGGTAGAAATGAGTGGCACCGACAGGGTTTCTTTTCAGGGAATCTTGTAGAGATGCTATTTTCTTGTTAATACCCCAATAGGTATTATTCCTGGAAATAGAGTTTACGTATTAAAATGTGTGTTCACCAGATGGGACACTGTCCACAGGCAACAGAACAAGTTCTGTCCCTGTGACATCAGAACAGAGTGGATCTAGGCCCCTCCGCCCCCACCCCCGGGTGCAATTTGCCCTCAGGCTTGAGGCATTTCCCCAGGCAGCCGTGATAGTGCAAATCCTAGAAGTGGGAGGAAAGTGAATTTGCCCCTGAAAACATCTTGTGGTAAATCACTGCTCCTGCACATTTAGGAAGCATCAGTTTCTTAAGCAGAAGCGTGACTTTGTGGGCAACTGGAGGTGGTGGCTCAGTGGCCCTGATTAGGTGGCAGTGGTATCAGGAATGCTCAGCTTGCTTGACTTCAGAGTATGTTCCTATTAGCTACTAGGAAATTCCCTGGAGAAGAGCTGGAAAGCAACTTTAATTGGAAACATTTTAGGGTAATAAACAATATTTTCTGGGCCGGGCGCGGTGGCTCACGCCTGTAATCCTAGCACTCTGGGAGGCCGAGGTGGGCGGATCGTTTGAGCTCAGGAGTTCGAGACCAGCCTGAGCAAGAGCGAGACCCCATCTCTACTAAAAATAGAAAGAAATTATATGGACAGCTAAAAATATATATAGAAAAAATTAGCCGGGCATGGTGGTGCATGCCTGTAGTCCCAGCTACTCGGGAGGCTGAGACAGGAGGATCCCTTGAGCTCAGGAGTTTGAGGTTGCTGTGAGCTAGGCTGACGCCACGGCACTCACTCTAGCCTGGGCAACAGAGTGAGACTCTGTCTCAAAAAAAAAAAAAAAACAAAAAAAAAACCAATATTTTCTTTTATTTATCCCTGTGGCGGACCTAACGTTAATACATTGGTAAGCAAGCAACTAAAATTAAGCCCATGCCTTCTTAAACAAAGAAGTTTTAATTATCAATGTTCTGTGTCCTTTATGGCATAACGTGATCACTTTGATTCAAAAGTCATGTCAACTCTTTTTCCTTTTTTAAATAATTTTTTTTTTTTTTTTTTGAGACAGTCTCGCTCTGTCGCCCTGGGCAGAGTGTAGTGGCATCATCGCAGCTCACTGCAACCTCAAACTCCTGGGCTCAAGTGATCCTCCTGCCTCAGCCTCCCAAGTAGCTGGGACTACAGGCCTGTGCCAGGATGCCCAGCTAATTTTTCTATTTTTAGTAGAGAAGAAGTCTTGCTCTTGTTCAGGCTGGTCTCAAACTCCTGAGCTCAAGCAATCCTCCACGTTGGCCTCTCAGAGTGGTAGGATTATAGGTGTGAGCTACTGTGCCCGGCCCTTTGAAA
Organism: Eulemur rufifrons; assembly: GCF_041146395.1. Classification (NCBI taxonomy): domain Eukaryota; kingdom Metazoa; phylum Chordata; class Mammalia; order Primates; family Lemuridae; genus Eulemur; species Eulemur rufifrons. The sequence continues at coordinate 26,798,096 of NC_091011.1, read as the reverse complement.
ATAATTTTGATTTTACCTAATGTTGACCTTTTATCATATGTCATAGTAAATACCAATTCTGTTTGTCTGAACAAGTTTCTAAACAACCCAAGTTTGTGCTGACAGCTTGTATGAAGAGAACAAATATTTGCTTTTTATTTCATGTAAATATTGCATGCTGTCAAACAAGACAGGCTTAAAGAGGCTAAGATTTTGTCTTTCATAGCTCACAAAGGGACAGCTAATCTATAGCAGAAATAATTTTAAATGTAGAACTGCAGTGTGGAAAATATAGACCTCCCACTGGCTGAAATGACATTAGTAGAAAAAAATTTTATCTGAAAAAGGTTATGAAATGTTTATTTTGTCATACAGCTTAAAATACGTTGGGAATAGAATTAAAAAAGAGAGAAATGGTTTAGAAGACTGTATGAACAGCTATTACTCCATTGGAAATTAATTTAGTGGTATTATAACTCTTTAAATAGACATATATGAAATGATATAGATTTACATTGAAACAGGGTTAAGTAAAAAACAGCGATAGCATTATTCTGGATAAAGTAGATCAGATCCAGCCTTTTAAATTACTGATATTAAGGAACTCATTAGGCAATCAGTGTGTTCTTTGCTTTCTTTCAATTTTTTCATAGCATATCCTTTATGGCCCATAACGAGGTAGGTAGAGGTATACTGTTATAGCTGCAGTTCTGTGGCAGAAAGTGAATGGAAGAAAATTTCTCTTAAAAATGAAAACAATGTTCATCCTAATGATGCCTTTGAACTATACACTATGGAGATTTAAGCTCGTATATGAAATTCACTTGCAGATTCACTTGCAGGATACCAATCTGAATATGAAATATTCATATGTACCATATTGCTTCTGTTTGGATTCCTGCTGTCTGCCATTCTAGGTGGGATTGTGGACTGATTTTCCCCTCTGACTCATTTCCTGTGTCACGATGCCCACTGTGCAATATGACTGGGCTGTGTCAGCTGCCGAGCTACCTTACTGGTGTGACTGTTGTCCCTCCTTTCCTTTAAACAATGGAGAATTAACTGTTCGGGTGCTGTCACCTGCCTTAGACAACACACTTTATAACACAGGAGGAGAATTTTAATAAGACCTCCAAGGGCCCTGCTGCCGTTTTTAGAGGGAAGGTTTCCTGCAATGGAAGCACATGGAAACTCCCAAGAGAAAGCTGTTCAAAACACCCCCACTGAGAGGAACCCGTGTCATCCCATTTTATTGTCTACCTGTCACCACAGCCCTCGCATGATTCTGACAGGCTGCTCTTTTCTCTTGTAGCCAGTGCTGCTTAATGTCATTTTCTTGGTTGAACATCTTTATTTCTGACTTGTTACAAACCATTAACTAGTTTCCAGGTTTCAATGTCCTGGCTACTTTTGACTAGTAAGTCATTTGGCATAACAAGGTTTCCCTTTATCTTCTTGCTAAAGAAAATCTCTACAAGAAATGATCAATGTTCCAATTTTTATGAATCCTAGCAGATAGGAAGTGCCTGTCATCAGATGCAAGGCATCTTTTCTGAAAGCATATTCTCGTTCATATAATAGAACTTGACAGATGCACTAGGTAACCATTATACTGTTTGCAGAAGGCTTCAAACAACTTAGGTTAAAAGCAGAGAATTTGATAAATATACTTGCTTGTGATGGTTTCAAATAAACATAACAGCATTGTTTATAATTAGATTTCCTAGATGTAATGTTTTCACACATAAATTTTTTTGAATATATTCTGAAAAGCGTTCAGTAGTTTAACAGTTGTCAATCTCTATAAATGCACTTTTCAAATGTTAGCTGCATGTGGTATTGCTAAAATGAAGAGTGGCTGCTTTGGACATTGATTTAAAAATAATACATACATATACATATGGCTTGGTGACATATTGCTAAAGCATTAAAAAACTTAGACTATAGTTGCTTTTGCATAAAGCTGCTCACATGAAAATAATTTAACTTTAATCTTTTTCTAAATTACTCCATATTATTAAAGTTTTAAAAGTATACTTTTTTTTTTTTTTTTTGAGACAGAGTCTCACTCTGTTGCCCAGGCTAGAGTGAGTGCCGTGGCGTCAGCCTAGCTCACAGCAACCTCAGACTCCTGAGCTCAAGCGATCCTCCTGTCTCAGCCTCCCGAGTAGCTGGGACTACAGGCATGCACCACCATGCCCGGCTAATTTTTTCTATATATATTTTTAGCTGTCCATATAATTTCTTTCTATTTTTAGTAGAGATGGGGTCTCGCTCTTGCTCAGGCTGGAAAAGTATACTTTTTAACAAATGTACTTAAATAGTATGAACATATCTTAAAGAAATGTTACATTATTTAAATCCTAAATAGGAATACTTTCATATCCTTGCCTAATTAATGGATCAAGTAGATTTAATCTAATCAGTTACTGATCTAGCAATTTCACTTTTAGGATTCTAGCAGAGTGAAATAGTTGAGCAAGTGCATAAGCATGTATGTTTAGTGTATGTGGCACTGTTTTTTTAATTTATGAAAAATCTGAGATAGTTTGGCAATCTATTGATAAGGGAATGGATAAATGAGCCATGGTGCATCTCGAAAATGGAACACTACATTGTTTAAAATATAAGCTACAAATTTATGTGCTGAAATGGGAGGAAGTCTTTGATAATATTGTTGAGTGAAAAAAACAAGTTGCAGCACAGTTTGTAGAGAGAGTGTGATACTGTATTTGAGGGTAGGAGAAACTCTCTCTTCCTACCTCTATCTTTGCATGAGCATAGAAACAGTCTGGAAGGACACACACCAACCTTTGGGGCTGAAGGCACGTGGGAAATAAGAAGAAAGACTTGATCGTTTGCTCTCTGTATCTCCATATTATTTGAATTTAGATTCTCTAATGTTTATGGACAATATGAGTTCACTTGACAACCTGATTAAATAATTTAAAAAGGAAATTTCATGTCACAGAAAGGATAGGATGAAAAGACATAACTGTAGCTACTTGAAATTTCTAACAAAGAAGCATGGCTTCCTTCCATTCAGTTAATCCTGGCATTTAGAGCATTTGTGCCTTTCTATGCATTTTAACAAACAGAATCTCAAAATCTGGGTGCGCATGCTGTCAACCCAGAGTCTATGTCATCCTAGGCAGCCGCTGTGGTCCTTAGTTGGTTTCTTGGTGCTGTATTTCAAATCAGCTCATAAATTATTAATAGTACATGTGTAGGTCAGAGACACACTAACCCTGACAATCATTTCATAATATTCTCTCTTTAGCATTAGAAGAGAAGAGAAGGGAGTAATCAATATGCAACATCAGGGGTACATTTCACATAGATATGGTATATGCACTTAGAAAAAAAAGAGTCAGATCTTTGCAAAAACCTGTCAGCCTGGCATTAATCTTGTATTATGAATAATGTGGCTATCTATGAATCTTTAATATTTTTTAAATGATGAAATTGTATGGTATGCTCTACCAAAGCAAATTTGATAAAATGTGAGAATTGTTTGATCAATGAAGATGTTGATATACATGAATAAAAAAAAATTAAACCTGGCTCATTATGGTGGAAAAAGTAAAAGCTATGCTTTGACCTCAGGGTAAATTTTCAGGCCCAATAAACTGAGTTTTACCATCATCCATAACGCCTAGAAATGATTCTTTAAACAAGTTATAAAATTATTGTTTGGTTAAAACTATTATCCCACAAGACAAGACATCTCTGGTAACATACCACTAGCAATCAACATGGTGCTGGCTTCTGGCATATCATAAAACCATATTTGAAGATTTCTAACACACAGATTAATGTTTCATATGTAAGACACAGCAATGCTTGTGAAAGATTACAAATCCAATGGCTTGTTAGAAATACTGTTACATTCATTTTTTTCCACGAAGTAATCCTGGAATAATTTGTTCCAGGTTTAATTTTCAGTGAAAGTAAGAAAAGTGGATGAAGAACTTTGCTCATGAAATTTGCCTAATGAAGAAATTTTAATCAGTGCTTGTTGAACTGAAGATAAAAAATACAGTTTGTTTCTATAGATTTGAGTAGAATTAACATGTATCTGATTGTTAATATTTGATTCTTGTTTAATTATTTATTATATCAAGGAATGAATCTGTCAAGTAAATAATGAAATGCGTACATGCAGCATATGTAATTAGGTTAGGTGCATAAATCCAAAGTGTTCACTTTATAGTTGTCAGTGCAAAATTTATTAATAATGAGAAATGTTAAGTGAAGAAAATTCTTAACACAGTCTACCTCATTAGTGTGGATTATAGCAATTGTTGGTTGAAAAAAGAAGGAGGAGGAAAAGAAGGGGAAGAACAGTAGTGGTTAGGCTTCATTTTCTCAGTTGTGTTTTAATCGTTTAAAAATAGTAGTGCATTGGAGCACATTTTACTTTCTCCTATTTAGAAATGTGTGATTGAACAAATGAGTTGTGGGTTTGAATGTATGCTGCAAATTCCATATTGAAAAAATACAGGCCCCAGGGGTTCCAAATCCAAACAATTATTTAAGAGGGAAAATTCAGCTAACATTGGAGAAGTAAAAACCTCCATTTATGATGGGACTGTCAGATTCCAATCTTAAGATTTGGCTTTAAATTCAACGTGAAGGTCCAAAGATGGCAAGCAATGCGTTACCAGCTGCACTTCCGTTTCCTCCTTCTTCACTAGCTGAGTGGGAAAGGAGGGAAGCACTTTGTCAAGTACAATCCTCGAACCCAGGAGTGTGCCTGGGGTGCCGGCACACGGAATGAAACAGGGATCTGTGGAGTCCTCACTGTACCTGTGAGTGGGGCCTGATGGGTGTGCCGAGTGGGGTTTCTGGGTATGTCAGGCTTTTTCTGTCCCTGAGAGTAGAGTATGAATTCTGCCCCTGCAGGGACCTGGCTGAGTGGGCGCTACCAACTCCATATAAAGAATCTGACTTGATCACCTGGCTAGACTTAGTTCTTCTGTCCTTAATGTTAATCATTAATAGCACTGTGTGGTGTAAAGGGCAATCAACCAGAAAACAAGATAATGAGATCCCACTCTGTCACTAACTAGTCTGGCAATTTCCAGAAACTCCAGAGCCTCAGTTTCTCCACCTATCAAATTAGGGGGCTGTCATTCTGGCTTTACTGGTCTATGATTCACAGAGATGGTGTTGGAATACATCAGATTTTTGTGCAAGGAGATGAATGTTTTGAAAAAAAAGGGAGAGCACTATTGTACGAACATTCATCATCTGACTAGGTATTGTTATAGAGGTAGTTATACACTTATTAGAAGATGAAAGATATAATCACAAAAGGAAGTCGAGGTATTATTTTAGTAAATGACATGAGTCTAGCTATAGGCACCACTTAAGAACTTTCTTGCCTTACATATATAAAAATTAAATGAGAATTAGAAGGCCTATTTAGAATAAGGAAGTAACATTATGAAACAAAGAATATATGTTGCAATTTTCCTACCTGCCTCAGTGAAAAGAAGGGAATGGCTATTTCATAACTTTATTTTCAGATGTTTCTGTGATTTACAGGTTTTCAAAAAAGTAATATGCTGATGATGAATAATCTAGTTATCAAATTAGTTGGTAAATCAAAGGGATTATTTGTTACCCTCCTGACTTAGTTCTCAAATGTCTACAGACTAAGGAACTTAAGGCAAAAATGGCTTAATTCAGGCCAGGCACAATGGCTCATGTCTGTAATTCCAGCACTTTGGGAGCCTGAGTTGGGAAGATCACTTGAGACAAGGAGTTTGAGACCAGCCTGGACAACATAGTGAGACCTTGTCTCTAAGGAAAAAACAAAAACAAAAACAAAAACAAAAACAAAAAAACAACAGGCTTAGTTCAGTCAAGCATTAATGTCATTAAAGGAAAAATCTTATCCAGGGTCCATAATATGGCTAGCTATTTAGGGGGGAAAAACAAAGCAAAAGGGCAAATATAATTTTACCATGCCCTAAGAAAATTATCAGCTGAATTCAGCCAATCAATTTGCTATTGACTAAATCAATAGATACACTTTTTATCAAACACTCTGTTTTGTAGAAAGAACCAATACAAGAACAATCAAAATATAATTATTTTTGATTTTCAAGTAATAAACCATTATAAATTGCTGTTACTTTTAGTGCCTACTCAACAGCAGTCCTCCCTTACTCCTTGGGAGCCCAGCCCAGATTCTTGACAAAAAATAAAATGTTTTTAAGCCACTATGCTTTGGAATGGTTTGCATGCAGGAATAGAAGACTGGGAAACGGGCTAAAATTCTGCTTCTGTTTTGGCATTGCCTGTCCTATTTCCTGCTCTCTTGCTGCCCACCCCCAATATAACTCCAAGGTAAATCCTGATTAGTCATCAATTATGATAATCTCCTCTCCTTTGCCAGTGATAATTCAGAGATACCCATATACCCCAGTCTGGCCAATGAGATAACAGAAGGAGAATTCTTAGGCATCTTCTGTTATAATTTCCCCACTCTTAAGAAATTTAAAGGAAGAACAGTGTGTCTCTTTTGGCTTAAAGTGATGCCTGGAACTATGGCAGCCATTTTGAGACCTTGAGAACTAGTTAAGCACAAGGTCAACAAGCTGAGGATGGCACAGTGGAAAGATGAGAAGAACTTAACGACATTAGACATTTTTGAGCTGCTGAATTAGCCAAACTTAGCATCTGCTACTTTGGGACTTCCTACATATATACCACATTTTCCATGTTTTTAAAGCTAGAACAGATTTTCTATTTCTTAAATCAAAGTTATCCTAACAAAAACAAAAGGTATAAAGAGCTTTATTTTAGCACATCTAAGAGAACAGCTCATCCTTAAGCTGAGACTAAGGTTTATACAATTCTGCTGATAATATTTATCACCCATTTTACTTATTTGAGTGCTAATATTTAAGCCCTCCAACTGTTTGGAAATGTGCATTATTTTAAGAATACTGGGTGTCAATAAATAAAACATATGCTTAATATTGCTGAAAACAAATACTAAGTAACTCAATATTTTGTGTCACTTTAGGTGTGGAATGGGAAAATCTTGGAAGAGGTGGTGTTTAATCTGGACCTGGAAGGATCAGTGATACTTGAACAGTGGGACAAGGAGTTCAAGGGCATTCTAGAGGATACGGGCACACAAGGTACTGAAGTCTATGTCATGGGAGGCGAAATGCAGCAGTATGATTTGGAGGTGTATGGTGGCAGACAAATAAGCCTGGAGGGGGGTGAGATGAAGATTGTAGAGGGTCTTGAATATCTTGCTAAGGAGTTGGGCTTCCTTTCCTTGTCAGGGGAACCAGAGATATTTAAGCTAGTCACCACTTGCTGACTCTGGATGAACTAATAAAGCATATAGTATGCATTTTATATAGGGTTTTTTCCATATTTTAGTGAAAAGTATGCATGGTTTTAATGAAACAATAAACAATTTCATTCTAATTCAGGTTGTTTTAAAGCAGTTGCCAAATGATACTATTAACAGTAAGTGACTGGTTAAGTGGCCACTGTTTTCCCAAAAGTTTATAACTAGATGCAAATTCTTCAAAGAGACTACTTGATGAAGGCCAGTGAACATTTCAAAGGCAGTCAAGCTCAGATACCTGGGTGTGTAGGTGCAGGATGGTTGGATGAGGGGTCTGATGCTGCTGAGTGCCTTGCCAATGTAGGCAGAGAGATGCTGTCTTGAGGGAAAAGGAAGTTGGGAAAAGCTGCTTTAGAGTTTTGAGGCTGAATGAGGTTAGAGGTGAGTGCCCAGGAAGAGAAACTGGAAGTATGAGGTTCCATTGAAGTGCCCAGAAGCAGACGCTCTTTGATGAAGAGACAGAAAGAAACATAGAGCAGGGAAGAGACACGACCAAATTTCTGGAGTTTTCATTTGCTTACTTCTTTATATCTTCTCTTGTTTCAAATAGGAATTAACCCTTAAATATGTTCCTGAATAAACATGAGGCAGCATGATTTCACCGATGGGAGAGATAGGACTAGAACACGATTCTCCTAAACTTTAACTCTCCTCTGAGCTTGCTGAACCCTGAAACCCTGCAAATCTCTGCAAAGCTGGCTTTGTTGCCTGGCCCCTCCATGGGTACTGGGTGGTAAACACATATCCAGCAGAAGAAACGGGAATGGCTTCCACAGGTATGTATGTATGTATATATGTTTGTATGTATGTATCTGTCTATCTATCTATCCATCTATCTATTTTAGAGACAGGGCCTTGCTTTGTCACCCAGGCTAGATTGTAGCGGACTGATCATAGCTCACTGTAGCCTCCAACTCCTGGGATCAACTCCTGCCTCAGCCTCCCAAGCAGCTGGGACTACAGATGAGGCTCCACCAAGCTCGGGTGGGTCTTTTTTAGAGCAAGGAGGCATTTCTCAGAAACCCCAGCAGACGTCCCCTTGTGTGGCATTGTCCAGGCCTGGTCACATGCTCTTTTCTAAACCAATGCCTGGACAAGGGAAAGGGTTGGTTATAACAGATTTAGACTACTTAGGATTTACCCCTGGACCATGAGGGAGAGGGAGGAATGAGGATGGGGTGGGGAGAAGGGAGTGTGGACAGCTGCGTGAGCTGCAAGAAGGGCCCAGACCAGAAATATTGCAGAGTGGTTGAGAGTGCAGAGGGGCCTGGTCTCTCAGGCGTGCTCCACCCCTGCCTAGATGGCTTACCCTGGATCCCCTACAAGGCTTTGCTAAGCCTCAGTTTCCAGGAGAGCAATAGGGTTGTTGTGACAGAAACAATGTAGATGAAGCAGTTGGCATAGTGCCTTGCATAAAATGAGGGGATGTTTACTATTATTATTGTTGTTGCTGTTATCAAAAAAAAGGTGACCTATCTTCTGCCCTCAAGAAGTCTGCAAGGGGCCCAAATGTGATACGGGAGCTGTCAGAAGGCAGAGGGTGACTTCTTGCCGAGGAGTGAGTCCTGCCCTCTTTCTCTAAGCCAGAGGCAGAGAGGCTCTGTGAAGACTGCTTTTCCTCCGCGCACGACCTGCCTCAGTCGTCATATGAGCTAGGCTGGGGATTTGGGAGGTAGGTTCTGCACAATGACACAGCATAGTCCTGGTGGCAGCTGGTGCCAAAGGCCTGGGGAGAAGGAAGCACCACGCCCCCCCTCCCAGAGCGAAAATGGGGCGCTAGGGATGCTGACGTCCAATTTAATCACCTTGGGCGTGCCGGACGGAGACCAGTGGGGTCCACCCTTTTGTGTCAGGGTTCAAGGTTACGCATCATACCCACCGAGTACTCTCATTTGCCTGGCATTTCCGCAGCATTAATTGGATGCCAGAGTCAAGAGGCAGGGCATTTCCTTGCCACCGACGAGCGACTCTCATAGCTAAGCAGCCACCCTTCCCTTCCCCACCCCGGGCCCCGCCGAGTGAGTCTCCCAGCCCGGGGCGCGGGGTGGGAGGGCGGTGGCGGCCGTTCATTATGCGGGACAGCGGCGCGTTCCCGGGGCCTCCGCCTGCAGCCGGCGGCGGGACCCGGGCAGGCGGCCGAGACCGCGAGCCATTTGCATTCCCCCGCAGTCATTTTTTTATGCGGAGGTAATGAAGTTGTCAGCGGCGCCCCGAGTGTGGCAGAGCCTGATATTCAAATCGACCTGCCCGTTTCGCTGCCTCCCTCCCGCCGCCCCCGGCCCCCGCCCCGCCGGGCCCGCGAGTCCCGGGCTGTGCGCGCCCGCCCCGCCGCCCGCGCCCGCTTCCCTTCCTTCCCCCGCGTCTTTGTCTCCGTTTCCCTCTCCTCTCCCCCTCCTCCTTTGTATCTCTGGCTAGACTCAGCCTCAGAAACCAGCGACCCTTCCAGAGCCCACTGCCAGTGACCCTGAAGTGTATGGCCCGTCGCCCTGCTGGCGACACATTTGGGGAAAGAGTTAGTGGCTGCAGCGAGGCCGCCATCCTCACACTCAGGCAGCGCCATGCCTGTCCTCTCTCTCCCTTCCCCGCAGCCCCTTGCTCCCCGCTGCTTCTCCATCTCCAGGAAAGATGACCTAATGCTAACATTACCATTGGGGCCTGTAGTAGTTTTCCTCCCTCTTTCCGAATGCGTATGGTTGCAAAAAACAAAACATAGCCGTGCACTCAAGACTGCTAAGAAAAGGCTGTTTAACAGTTGCAGCACTGGGAGGGAAATGAGGTGGAAAGACACGCAGGCCTGCCTTGAGACAGGTAGTTGAAAGAACTGACCATTTAAGCTCCTGGGATTCATCTTCCTAAGCCTCTGTAGCTGTGCTGCCCACTGGGGCAGCCCCTGACCACAGGAGGCTACTGAGCACTTGAAATGTGGCTAATCCAAATCAAGATGTTTTCCAAGTGGAAAATACACATCGCATTGTAAAGACTCTGTATGGGAAAAAAGAATGTAAACTGTCTCATTAATGATTTGAACATAGTGATTGGATATTGAAATGATATTTTAGGTCTACTGGGTGAAAACTATAGTATTATAATCAATTAAATTTGTTTATTTTTACTTTTTTAAAAAATGTGGCTACAAAGAACATTTAAAACTATACACGTGACTCGTGTTGTATTTCTATTAGACAGCAATAGTCCAGAGAGTTAAGGCCCAGGGAGCTTTCCTCTGACCCTGCTCTCTCACCTTACACAGCAGATGCTTTGGGATAGTGGGAAAGTCCTTGGATCTTAGGCATCAAGCAGCCAGAAAAATAATTAGGAAGTATTTGTGATTATATTGAAAACCCTGACAACACTGAGTAGAAGTGGTAGCCTAGATTACAGGACTGTCTGTTCCTTTTCCCTTTGTTGACTGTAAAGGAAAACTCACTCCCCATGGCCGTTCCACAATGCCATGGACCAACCATAGTGGGTGAAGGTGGGCCTCTAGGAGCCTTTTGTGCCTTTTAGGAGTTATATTGTTGCACACTAAACTTGATGACATGCCATTTAGAAAAGTGAATACTGTGTATGCACTGTAACAATTGTTTCATAAGTATTTTTGGTGTACATTGTCCCTCAGCATGCACAGGCTGCAGAGTAAGGGCTCCCGGAGTATGCATTGCCACGATGCGCTGCAAATGATCCAGGCATGGGGGAGTCCCCGAGTGTGCACTGATTCCATACACGGCCATGGCTCCTACAGGGCTTTTATGGCGCAGCTCGCCAATGATCCGTGTGTTAAAGACTCCCAGAATACACATTGACACGACAGACTGGAGTTGTTTGGGTCTATCATGGCAATGATCCGGGGATAATGGTGGTGTCTTATGCACTTTCATTGAGATTGGAGTGTTCCTGGTCCTAATGGCAGAACCAGAACTGCCCCAGTTAAGTCCCACCATGACTCCCGGTGAAGGGTGCATGGGTCTTTGACCTCCTGCTTCGTGACACTGTGGCATCGCTAATGTTTGTTGATGTTTTAACTGATGCAATCGAGTTAGCATTTTGTTTCTCCAAATGTCCTTTTTGTAATTCAATACCTGGATTGGGAGTCCATGTCCTGATGGTTTCATCTGGTTAATCATGGCTAAAGACCCAGGAAAGATCATATTTAAAGTAAGAAAGTGCTTTGGGGAGAATAAGCTTGGGAGATGCATATGAGGTTGGGAGTTACATGTACTAAATAACCTCCATCCTGAGAAATCCTAGTTGGCTAGACTGAAATAGATAAAACAAGACGAAGATGGTAAGAAGATGGAAGCCACTTTTTAAAAATCATAAATGTAATATGTTCAATAGTAAAATAATTGAAACACTGCAGAAGTATAGGAAATAAAAAATGAATTCTCCCTCTCCTTCCTCTCTTCTATACCACCACTGTTACAGCCAACTGTATGGGGCACATGACTCTGTATTACTAATTGAAATTATTAATTTAAAATATAAGACATTAAAGAGTAATGTTTGGCATTGCCCATTTGTGTAAACAAAGAGTAGATATAAAGTTGTGTGCCAAATAACAATGTCTTGGTCGGAGATAAAGTGCATATATGATGGTGGTCCCATAAGGTTATCATGGAGATGAAAAATTCCTGTTGCCTAGTGATGTTGTAGCCATATCAACATTGTAACGCAATGCATTACTCATGTGTGTGGTGATGCTGTTTAAGGAAACCTACTGTGCTGCCAGTCTATAAAAGTATAGCACATACAATTATGTACTGTGCATCATACTTGATAATGATAATAAATGACTGTTACTGGTTTATGTATTTACTATACTATATTGTTTATTATTACATAGAGTGTATTCCATATATGTTTATAGATACATAACTTTATATGTAAATATAAAGTTAACTGTAAAAAAGCCTCAGGTGGGTCCTTCAGGAGCTGTTCCAGAAGAAGGCACTGTTATCATAGGAGATGACAGCTCCAAGTGTGTCATTGCCGTGAAGACCTTCCAGTGGGACAAGATGTGGGAGTGGAAGACAATGATATTGGTGATCCTGACCCTGCGTAGGCCTGGGCTAAGTTGTGTGTTTGTATCTTAGTCTTTAACAAAAAAATTTTAAAAAGTAAAAAAAAAAAAAAAAATTGAAAATAGAAAAAAATCTTGTAGAATAAGGAATTAAGAAAATATTTTTTGTACAGCTGTACAATGTGTTTGTTTTGAGCTAGGTGTTATTATAAAAGAATCAAAAAGTTAAAAAAATTAAAAAGTTTATAAGGTAAAAAAATTATAGTAAGCTAAGGTTAATTTATTATTGAAGAAAGAAAAAATCTAAAAAATAAGTTTAGTGTGGCCTCAGTGTACAGTGCTTATAAGGTCGGCAGTAGTGTTGTGCAGTAATGTCCCAGGCCTTCACATTCACTCACCACTCACTCACTGACTCACCTAGAGCCACTCAGTCCTGCAAGCTCCATTCATGGTAAGTGCCCTATATAGGTGTACCATTTATTGTCTTTTAAACTGTATTTTTACTTTACCTTTTCTATGTTTGGATATGTTTGGATACATGAATACTTACCATTGTGTTACAGTTGCCTTCAGTATTCAGCATAGTAACATGCTGGATAGGTTTGTAGCCTTGGAGCAATGGCTGTACCATATTGCCTAGACGCGAAGTAGGCTATATCGTCTAGGTTTGTGTTGATATGCTCTATAATGTTCGAAGAATGATGAAATCACCTAATGACGCATTTCTCAGGAAGTATCCCCATCGTTAATTGACGCATGAGTGTACATTGAACATCCCTTCTTCTCAGCACATTTAGATCTGTCGCATCCTTTGAAATGACTGCACGGAATTCCAGGATATGGATATAACAATTTTAAAATTTATGCTATTTCAACCATCACTGTAATGATTATCCTTATACATTTGCTTTGGAAAATTTGTGCAACTATATCCATAGGATAAATTTTTAGCAGTGGAAATGCTGGGATAGAGAGATGTACATTTAAAATACAGATATTGCCAAGTTGATCATCTTACACTCCAACTAACTGCATGTTCGCCTATCTTCCCACTCCAGGCCAACATGACGTTTTATCCTGGAAGGCACTTCTAAAGTATGATAATGAATTTCCCCAACAATTTCTCTGCACAGCTTTACACTGAGAACCCAGCACTGGGGATGGTGATAAATGCAGCAAAGTGAGGAAGTCAAACTACAAAGTAGTAAGTCCTATTAGTCAAGATTGAAAAATGATAGAGCCACAAATCAAGCTGAGATCAGTTGAATTTTGGTAATAGCCTATCAACATGGGAGAATTGGGATTAGCTCACATTAATTCATGATTCAGCAAATATTTAATGAGAAGTTATGAGCATCTCCTCCACTGGATTGTAAGTCCCTTGAGAGCAGGAGCTTTGTCTTTTTATCTATGTGGCTTCCACAGAATTGTGGCATGGGGCCTGGTCTAGAGTTGTTTTTATTGTTTTTTTGCTTGTTTTAATTGGCCATTTACTGTCTGCCATATGCCTGGCTCTACTGGAAGCTGGGCATTTAAGGTGGCTAACATGGAATCCTTGCTCCCAGGAGCTCAGAGTGGGAGAGACAGTGGAACGTCAACCAGTCTGAAAATTCACACATGAAGGCAAAGTGATCATTGAGCAACTAACTCTGATGGAGTAAACAAATTTCCCCAAAGTTTGATATTTGAGCTGGGTCTTGGAAGATGAGTAGGGAATGGTTTCCAGACCAAGGAAGGACTTGTAGACAGACGAAACCACAATGAAAAGGGTGGAGCTTGTTGGGAATGTTGGTGTGATTGGTTCATAAGGGCTATATGTTGGGGATGGGAGAAGGAGAACAGAGGGAAGAAACCTACATGGAGGCATTGGGTCAGGTGTCCTGGAGCATAACGTGATGGGATAGAGGGAAGGAGTGGGGGGTTCTCATTTAGACTCTATATCTGAACTGTAGTGGGGCATCTGTAAGTCATGAAAATCCCATAGCTTTACAGTGCCTCCATTGTAAAATGGCTAGACAATTTCTAATATGGTCTAGATGATTTCTAATATTTTAATCAACTCTAAAATCCTATGGCCTTTGAGCTACAGGTCTTGAACTTGCCTGCAAGGACTTTGTCTTCCATTCTCTGTGCCGAGGAGCACTGTGTGATATCTCAGGGTGTTCCTTTAAGATGGTAGTAAGTGGCTGCTTATAATTTGCTGCAACTAACTGCTATGGGCACCTCCTGTGACCTCAAAGGCTTCATACACTTTTTGGAAAAAAAAGAAAAACAAAGAGGATACTAGTAAAAATGAAGAAAACAAAATGGCAGGCAGTATAAATCTTTTGGAAATTACTCTTTATATGCAATGGAATCATATCTCCACTCTGAAAGTTGAACAGACATTGCTTAAATGGTTTCTCTGAAGTATATTGCAGAGTCGGATGTCAAATGTCCTGTTTCCTGGGATTCACATGCAGAATGAATTTTATTGGACTTGATAAGCTTACCATCCATGTCCTCCTCTGTGGCAAAGGGAAACATTTTGACTGAGGCAGTGTGTAAAGATAGATAAAAACCCTGTGGCCTATTGATCAGAGACCTCCCTTCTAGCTGACGCCAGTACTCTTTGAGAATTACTATTCAGCCCATCTTGTCCAAAAGAATGAGGGACTTGTTTAAAGTCTGTGCTAACTTTCAGATGAACTTTACACCCCAATTTTTAGAGTCAGAGTGTTCCATGTTGTTTTTGAGGCAAATAAACAAGCAGACTGCCCATAGGATCAAACGTGTGTCATAATAACTTCTCTTGTGACTATTGACTTCCCTAAGATGAGGGAGTTTGTTGGAATTATTGAATTATTGAAGAAGGCTGTCTTGCTGGCCATGTCGGTCACTGTTTAGAGTCTTGAATTTTAAAAATGGAAACAAGAGGTATGAGAGGCTCTGCTGAAACCTCACAGAGTCAAGCCATCTGCCTGGACTTCCAGAATAGCTTCCTGTGAGATCACTTTGTATGTGGAATCCATGCCAAAGACCTCCAAGGGGATTCCTGTCTGAACCAAATTTGATATTTTCATTGACATGGAGCAAGGCCTGGCCTGTGAAAATAAATTTCTGATTTTCTTAAAAAAAATCAAAGAGCAGCACCAGGTTGTTGATAGTATGAAGAGACTATGCTCTTACTGCCTGGGTGAGCAGGTGCCAATCTCACACCATTGTCAGGATTTTGAGGACCTGCAATCTTGACTTAGCAAAATTTTTCATCAACGATCCCCTCCCAGATTAATCCCAGACTACAGATTGTTTTAGAAGAATGGTCATTGTGGAAGAGCATGTCCCTCAACCAGTACGGAGCAGAGCAACTGGCAGAGTATTTCATACACAACATCAGGTGCCAGGAAGCTCAAGTATTTCTGTATCAGTATAACTAGGAGATCCAAAAATACCCATCTGGGGCCATGACCACCAGATGAAAGTAATTCTAATTGTTAGTCCTCAACTGCTAAGACATCACCCTAAAATTTTTTCCTGGCCATTTACCAAGATTATTGAGATTAACATCATAATAGCTGTATAGGTGATATTTCTGGAGCTATGGTATGATTGTGGAGTTTGGCTCCTTCTTGGAGAAACTTGGGAGAGAAGAAAGTTATACGTCTCAGAATTAGTGTTCCAAAAGCCACCAAAGCTATGAAACAGAGAAAGAAATTCTTCAATGGCCAATGTAGCTGCTTTGAGAAGCACTGGGTATTTCTACATCTTCTGGTAAATTTAGAGATAGTCTCCCAGTGTCCTTTTTTGCAGGTTAAAATATTCTGTGATTGGATATGCTGCTACAATAGTTTTCAAAGTAAGGTTAGCAGACTTGACACATTGAGATGCTTGTTAAATTTTAAAGGCAAATTCCTTTACTCCTAAAATCAGCAATGAAACCTCCTGGGGTGATTCTCAAGCATATCAAACTTTGAGAACCCCTGTGTTTAGGGGTTACAATTGTGTGATCTAAAGTTATTGTTTGGTTCTTTCAAATATTGGGAGTTATATGCTGGAAGAAATAGGCATGGTTAAACATCTGTTAAAAATAAAAATAGCCTCATTATTTTTCTCACCACTTTCCTGTGAGAAAAATGTTTGATATACCATTTTCTCAGCAGAAAAATGGAATATGCTCACTGTAAAAAAATCAAACAATGTTGGAATATAGAGAAGAAACTATTTTATGTACTCTCTTTTTAAGATTAGTAATAGTAACCCTTTAAAAGTCATATTTGTTCTCAGAATGTCATTTACCTTTAAATTTTTTTGTTTTTTAGCTATAGGGGTTTTACATTTTTTGTGAAACAAAATTTATCAGGTTTTTTCTTTTTCATTTCTGGCCTTCAATGCATGATAAGAAAGAATGCCATTTTTCCAGGATAATAAAACTTCATCTGTTTTTCCCTTATTACTTTTATAGTTCCAACTTTTACATTTAAATTGTTGATCCCTCTGGAATTTAACTCAGTGTAAAGAATGAGGCTGGGATTCAGCTCTATTTATTTTTTCCAAATGGCTAGCTAGTTTTTTCAAGACCATTTTTTGAATAATTTATCTTAGTCCCACTGGTATAAAATGCTACTTTGGTTATGTACTAAAAGTCCACACATGCTTTCTGGGTCCAATCATGGTCATTTGATCAATCTGTCTGTTTTTGTGCCAGCACCACATATTTTAATATCTCATTACTATTCATTTTTAGAATTTTCCTGGCTATTCTTGAATGTCTATCACTCTAGATGAACTTCACAATCATTTTCAAAGTTTCACAAAAACTCATGTTGGGATTTTCATTCTAATTTTATGATTTATATAAATTTATAGATTAATTTGGGGAGAATTGGCTTCTTCATAATTGTCAGTCTTCTTATGTGAGAATGAGACATGATTTGCCAGTTGTTCAAGCCTTTGTTTGAATGTCCTTCTCTGTGTGTGTGTTTCACAAATAGATTTTTCATGTTTCTTTTAAAGTTTATTTCTGGGAATTTTACAGGGTTTTGTTGGTTAATGATTAACTATGTGGTTCTTAGGTATGTGCTTAGACAAGCTACCTCCTGGCATAAAATGTAAGCTTGGAACTGGATTGCTGTGGTTTGTGTGTGAGAGAAGCCCGTGTTTTAGAGACAAACCCAAGTGGATCATTGACATAGCTTCCAAGTTGCCATGGGGCTTTGCTAGATTCTTCTCTCTAAGCTTCTTTCCCCATCTGTAAAATAGGAAACCTTGCAGAGATTTGTAAGTGTTGAATTGCCAAACGTGGGCCTTAACGCTTAGTGGGTCTTCAGATGTGGAAGCTGTTTGAAGGCCCAGCTAATGAGTTTGTCTCAAGATTCCTTACAATGTTGAGATTCCTTGAAGCTTTCAAAAAAATATTCTTAACCAGTAGATTAAAAAAAAAAAGCTCTTAATAAAAGCACTGTTCCAGTGAGCCCCCTCCACCCACTCTGGTAGCATATTTGATGTGAATAAGGGAGCTCAACCAATGGCTGGTTCTGAGCATCGCCACTGCCCAAAGGTCTAGTCCCAGCCACATCACAATGGGAAGCCTAATTCCTTCTTCTTACACTGTTAATTAATGGGCCATTGGGGAATTGGGGAAAGGGCTTCAACGTGCTAATGACTTAGAAAAATACATCTGAGGTACACAGACCATTTGGAGCACCCAGTTAAGAATGATTTGCCACGTATAGGAGAGTTTAAAGAAGACTTTCACAAACATGGGCATTCAGCTAAACCAATAGGTAGCCCCCATGCTTAATGGCATAATCACCAACATAACCAATTCAGTGTAATGGCCTTTTAATACAGAAACAATTACTTTGGATAATAAAAGAACACTTTAATTTGCTTGACACCAAATTTGACCTATGTGGATCATCTGATGGTGAGGTGAGAGGAAGGGGAGTCTGTTGAGTTCTAAATACACTATAAAGAGATAACGCATAATGTACAGCAGGCCTGAGATGCTTTAAATGGTTTTAGAGGAAAAATAAAAGAATCAGAATACGCGGTTGCTTTGGAATTTACAAAATACTTCATTATTTGGTATCGATCTCCTCCTTAGGAGGAGATAGCTAAACCTTGCAGTTGGTGCGTTTTGATTAAATTTATTCATTTTGAACACCTACTGTGGGAAGTGTTATGGGAGATAGAATTGATAAGCAAATTTTTATTAAGTGAAAAATCAGGCTGTGTCCTGAGAGGGGAACTTAAACCAAATGTGTTGCTCTGTTATAGTAATATCTTTATTTCTATCATTTGGCCATTGTGAACTGTTTCTATTCTGTTTTTAATTACATTGTTTTAATTTTCTTGAGTGTTTTCAATTTTTTTGGAAAGTGGGTGAGTTTTAAATCCTAAATAATTAAAAGCTTCCACCTATATGCCTACTAAGTGGGTGAACGAGGCGGCCATCTGTATTCTTGGTCTCATGAATTGTTGGTACAGGCCAAGACTCTAGTGTTTTCATTGTAAGAGAAGAGCTGGGACCAGGCTTGAGAGACTTATACCATATAATATCAGGAATTCCAAAAAGCCTCATCTGACACCTGATTTCAAAGTACTATTCCTATTGCATTGCTGATAGCTAAAATCTAACAATTAATTCCTGTCAGCTAATGTCTCCTATTAAAAGGCAAATGTTCCCTGGGAACTAATAGGAGTTATCAGTCACTTACACCTTAGTGAGAATGTATTTATAACAGCTTTCTTAAAATAAGTAAAGGAGATATTATTAAACATACTAAGAAAAAGATGAATGTAAGCTGCTAGCTAAAATAATCTACCAATTTACAATTAAGGACAAGATGGTTGATAAAGTCCTTTCTTGATAGATTTTGATGTGTTAGAGGTGGGATCATACTGGATATATAATTTTATATGCTAATCTTATTTTCTATTTACATTATAGCATAGGTATTTTCTCATTAAAATTTTTTTGATACTGTCCCTCTGCTATGGACTGAATTGTGTCCCTCCAGAGTTTATATGTTGAAGTCCTAGCCCCTAATTTGACTGTATTTGGATACAGTGCCTTTATGGAATTAATAAAGGTTAAATGAGGTCATAAGGATGGGGCCCTCATTCCATAAGGTTAGAGTCCTTATAAGAGGAGATACGAGAGAGCTCACCCATTGCTGTGTGAGATCAGAAAGGCATCTACAAGCTAGAAAGAGAGCCCTTACCAGAAACTTCCCTTGCTGGCCCTTGATCTGGGACTTCTAGCCTCCGGAACTGTGAGAAAATAAATTTCTGTTGTTTAGAAGTCACCCAGTCTGTGGTATTTGTTAAGGCAGCCTGAGTTGACAATACACCCTCCATTGGCCGTATACTATGCCAATGAATGCCCTCACCAGAATTATTTTTCTATTCTTCTACTGTTGGACAATTGCATCTTATTGGTTTAGAACATGAAAGATACTTTGAGGTCTATGAACCACCTTTTATAAAAGTCTTTGCTTCCTTTTTCTCCCCTTTTTCATTTGGATTTTAGAATGTTGGGCTTCCTTTCTCTGCAGTATGCCTGTGCATATAAACACTCATCATTATAAAGTGGTCCTCTTGCCTTTTCAGGCTGAGGGGGCTGCAGGTTAAGTGTCATAGATAAGTGCTGGGCAAACAGCGCCTGTTGTAAACTATTTGCTACTGGTCCACAAGGAGGCAATACAGAAACTGAGAGGAAATGTTTGGAAACCTTCATAGCAATCGGACATTGCTGTATCATCCAAGAAATGGTCAGAGGACGATCTTATAGTACATAGACCAGGTCAGGTTATGAGTTTTATGTGATGGGACTCTGTAGGCATTTTAGGATTCTGTATAAAACTATGGAAATGGGACAAAACAAGCAAACAAGCAAACTCATCCTTCGCCTTGGATCTACTGAGAAGTACTGCCCTAGAATGCAAGCACATGGGCCTTGCAACTCGAAAAACCTTCACAGGGAAGAGTGCAGAGCAGCAGCTGAGAGGCAAACTTGGTTGAAATCCCAGCTCTTCCTCTTATTTATTCTGAGATCTTTGCCAAATTAGTAAGACTCCCTGAGTCTTGGTTTCCTCATCTGTAAAAACAGGAAAAACAATAGAATTAACTTCATGATATGATCCTACAGAGAAAAAACTTTTCGTATTTCCTGGTGTGTATCAAGTGCTCAATAAATGGAAGCCACTATCACTATGTCACTAAACAGCACACAAGCAGATGTTTTTGGAAGGGTTCCTTTCCCTGTTATTAGTGCAAGACATGTAGTTCTGGAGGGAAGAGGCATCCCCTCTTTTTTATCAGCCTCTTTGTCATCCAGGAGTGGTTTGTGTTTGCCTTCTATGGAGGCTGGGGCCACATCCCTTGCAGGCAGCCTGGATTAGAGGTGGCAGGCCAGGAAATCACAAACCCTTGAGAGCACCCAGCTCTGCTCCTTCCTGCACGGTCACCAGCGCATCAGAAGCTCTAAGTGTTTATCTCACAGCGGCCAGATGTCCATCTGTTTGAGGTCGTCCTGAATTTTACTGCCTTGTCCTGTTTACAGTCCTCACGGGGCACACAATGGCCTGAGACCTGGGAGGAGACATGTATCCATGACATGTCCACCTCCCGGCACACAAAACCTGGTGGGTCTCTCGTTCTGCCACTACTATTGACCCACTCCCTACCTTGCGGATGGATGGAGCAGGAGGATAGAGAGAGTGCCAGAGTTGGTGTCTGAAGACCCGAATTCTTATCCTGGATCTGCTGCTTCTGATCGCTGAGCCCCAGTGTCCTCATCTGTAAAATGGGGACCATAACACCAACCTCACCACGTGACTATGGTGACTGAATGAGAGAGCCTTTGAAAAGTGTTCTGGTGCACTGTAAATGCGACTTTCTTCCCAACCCTCCGGCACTGGATGTCTTCTTTCTCCCACTTTGTGCTGTGCTAGGTGGACAGTGCTTTTCTATGGTTTTGATTACCGTTGGTCTAAAAATATTAAATGGACAATTCCAGAAATAAACAATTTGTAAGGTTTAAATCACACACTGTTCTGAATAGTGTAGTGAAACCTCATGCTGTCCCATTCCATCCTGCCCAGGACAGAGGTCTTTTTCCAGCATATCCTCGCTGTATACGCTACCTGCTGGTTAGTCACTTTGTAGCTATCTCGGGTATCAGGTGGACTGTCCTGGTATTGCAGTGCTTGTGTCCAAGCAACCCTTATTTTACTAAACAATGGCCCCAAAGTACAAGAGTAGTTGATGCTGGCATATTGTTATAATTGTTCGATTTTGTTATTAGTTATTGTTGTTAATCTCTTACTATGCCTAATTTATAAACTTTGTCATAGGTGTGTGTATGTGCAGGAAGAAACACAGTATCTATAGGTTTCAGTACTATCCACTGCTTCAGGCATCGACTGGGAGTCTTGGAACATATCCTCTGTGGATAAGAGGGGACTGCTGTACCAGGCATTGTACAAAGGGAGTTCCCCAGTAGAACACATGTTCCATAAAGGTGGGGATTTGCCCATTATACTTATTGCTCTATCCCTACGTTCTAGAACAGTGCCTGGTGATAGTGGGTACTTAACTAATATATATTGAACAAATTAATTAGAGTGAATTATACAGTCACATTTCCTGCTGTCTCCTATAGGACCTTTTCATCTGTAAGCAACAGAAAGCCCTGACTGAACTTGGCAAACCAATGAGGACATCTGTTATTTCATACAACCAGAAAAGTTTGGAAGTATGGAGGTTCTGGGTGGTTAATTTGATGGCTCACAAACACATTCTCTGGCGCAGGTCCTTCCCAACTTCTTGATCTTTTTTTTTTTTAAACATTAAAATGATTTATTTTTCATTATTTTTTTATTTCAGAATATTATGGGGGTACAAATGATTTGGTTACATAAATTGCTTTCGTATCCTGCCCAGCCCCCAATAGTGTGTGATTTTACCCATCCCATCCTACCCCCCTCCCCACCCCCCCCACCATTCTTGCTGTGTCTTGCTCAGAGTAGCTGCCCTCATAATCATAAATGGCTCCTGTAGTTCTCGGCATCACATCCAGACAGAGTGACGCCCAGCCCAAGCAGAGAGAGCCTCTCTCTTCCTGCTGTGTCTTTTCAAGAGTGTAGAAATCTGTCCCAGAAACCCTCTAGTTGACTTTTGCTTACTTGCCCATGCCTAAACCAGTCGCAAGCTTGGTCCAGCTAGGATTAACCCTGAGTCACATGTGGGAAGGGTGGATACCTGAACAGATCCAGGCCTTTGTCAAAAAGGAAGAGTGAGGGCTGCCAGCAGGGTTGGATACACCTATTTTTTGGAGTCCTAGGCAAAAAAAGAATGATTAAACAAAAGTTAATTAAATAAGTGCAGAGTGTTTATGTTATATGCAAATTAAGGGCTGGGGATCATAAATAAAGAGGGAATTATTTGAGAGATGGGGAAAAATGTATCCTACCCAGCTGGCCGATTCAAGCACAGATGGATTTAGGGTTGTCAACTGGCTGTGTCAAAGGAGGTGCTTAAATGTAGGGTAAGGTATATTTTGCTGTGCTCCAATTATTTCATGGATCAAGTTAGAGATTCAGACCCACCATGAATGTTGCAGTACAATCTCATTAATGTAGCCTCCATCAATTCAGAGTGTGCACTAGTTTACTTGGCCAGGCTAGTGTTTTTGTTTTTTGATCTTTGAGACAGTGTCTTCCTCTGTTGCCAGGGCTAGAGTGCAGTGGCTTCATCATAGCTCACTGCAACGTCAAACTCCTGGGGTCAAGTGATCCTCCTGCCTCAGCCTCCTGAGTAGCTGGGACTACAGGCATGAGTCACCATGCCCAGCTAATTTTCCTATTTTTTTGTAGAGACAAGGTCATACTGGTCTCAACTCCTGGTCTTAAGCAATCCTCCCACAACAAATAGTCCAAGTAGGAGTGTAGGGAAAATGTTAAATTATTTTTCAAATTCTCACTTATCAAATCTCGTATACAGAAAGTATTTATTTATTTATTTAGGCAGACCCCTGGAACCTATACTTGGCACACTTAAATGGCCTGTGGTTGACGGCACTATATGCATTTGGAATGAACCAAACCAGTATATTCTAAAATACTTTGGAATGCAAATTCCTTTAATTCAGCTATTACCCTCCCTGCAGTTAGTTTGAATCTGTGAGGTTTTTCTTGAGTCCCCAGACTGCAGGGTACTTAATTGATTAGCAGGGTACTTAGTTGGTAATCAGAACGCAGGAAGCCTGTCCTTGTTTCTGGGGCCTACTGTGAAGTGCTGAGGTTCAACTGTGAGCCCACGTTTAGTGGCAGCAGCATATGGCACAGAAGTCTGGGTAGCCAGACTGCCTGAGTCCATATCCCAGCTTTGCTATTTGTTATTTGTGACCTTGAGTGAGTTATACTATCTCTCTCCATGCCTTGGCTCCGTATCTGTAAAACAGGAATAATAGTAGCACCTACGTTATACTGTTGTTGTGTTGAGTACATGAGTTAGTATATGTAAAGTTCTTAAAACAGTGCCTGGCTTATAGTAATAATATAAAATATTTACTATTTATTGTTATAAAAATGTTTGCTATTTTAATCATATTGAATATATGAATTCAACATGAATAAATTGAATCATTTATGTTATGATTCAAAGGACATTGTTTGATCAATTGATTAAGTGTGTGGCAAGTCGCTTTCTGTCCAGGGCCCTTGAAATGCAACGTTGTCCTCAGTGCACTGCAAGTTTCCTCCAGCGTGTCCCTGATAGAACAGCCATGTTATAGCTGGGTAAATGTTTTATGGGTTATGACATTTAAATAAAACCTGTTATTAATTAATTAACTCTATTTCCTCTCAAGCACTTTGCAATGATTTTATTCCAGTGTATACTGACGGGCATTCTTACTTTTGCCTCTCATTGAGTTAAACATAGCAGACCCTGATTATACACTTCCAGCACTGAATTAAGATACAATTTTTTGTTTAGGCTTGGACCTAGTTGACTTAACCTCTGTCATTTGTTTAGAAATCGTCATTACTTTGCTACAAGAGGCAGAAAAAAAATGCACTGAATAGCAACCTATTAAGACATTTTAAAGTAAAATTCTTCTACATGAATTATCCCAATAGAGGTTAGGATGTGTCTGAATTTTCCAATGAATTGAGTCCCGCTCTATTTCTGTTCATGGATCTGGGGCTTTAACACTGTGCTAAGGCTGTTGATCTAATGTGGGTGTGTGAGTCACACGTTGCATTATTGTCCTCATAGTTCTGAGCAGTCTGAACCTCATGAGTCTTGGAGAGATGCTTTATCTTCTATACTCAAGCTGGGAATGAAGCAAAAGCAATTGACTTCTTGTCAGTTCCTGGAATTCTTTCTACCCCTCCAAGCGGCCGGGCATTCTCTCATCTTAGGTTCTGCCTTAGTCTGCAATGGGAAATGAGTCAGTTGCACATAAGGCACCATTTATGGAGCTCCCACACCAAACTTTCTGGGAGAAGCCGGGAGCTTAGAGTCTTAGGAAGGTATCAGGATGGAGGCTCATTACCGGATCAATGTGGGTCTCTGGCTGTTCTATGAATCAATCCTTTTATAGCCCCTTGCCGGGGTGAACTTGAAAGCAGCATCCCCTCAAAGCCCTACCCCCAAGTTACAGTGCCCCCAAATTCTGACTTTATATTCCTGTTTATTGTAGACCTTCCCTGCTCTCCGATGGTGCTTATCACAAAATTAGTTGTCCTTTGTGTTTCTTTTCCTGAATGTTTGCAGTAAGGACTCAGATCTTTCTTGTGATATATGGGCAGCTTGAAGGAAAATGCTGTTATTTTAAGAGCTAGCCGGGAATTCCTTTCAGGGAGAAGACTGACTGACACCTTAATGGAAGCATTTGGCTATGAAGATAAGGCCCTCAGGAGATAGTCTGCACAGTCTGGGGCTGGACAGAGAGATAGCAAACTGCTCGGTGGAAGTTTATAGGAACTTGGGGGTGGGGGAGAGCAGAGGAGAAAGAAGAGGGCAGATGGATGAAGTGAGGGACAAAACAAAATGGCAGCAAGTGAGGGGACCCAATAGGCGACTTAGGGAGTAGGAAGTCTGCTTCACACAAATATTTTATTTGAATGTTTTTTTATTGATATTGGCAGAAATAAAAAAAAAGAAGGGGGTTATATTCAAAATCTAGGTTGGCATGGGGCAGCCGTAAGAGATGAGAGACAAGTGAGATCAAGAATCCAGCCAAAGGAAGCCATTGGGGACAGAGAAGTGACATGAGAATGTATGCTGTCAGGAATTCTCAGGCATCTAGAGGAGGACATTGGCCTTCCCACAGGATGTGGGATGGAGGCTTGAGCCAGTTTTTATTTAAACCTCAAAGGAGGGAATGATCTCAGCTGACAGCCCTGTTGCATCTGTACCAGAAAAAAAAATGTTTTTAAGTTAATGAATTTTTGGAATACTGCTATAGAGATGAATGAAACCTGAAAGTAATTTTTATGCCTCCTGTGTCTCATAAAAAGAAAAACATATCAGCAGCATTTAAAGAAGCTATTTTAAAGGATTTCTTTATTCTAATGGATGGAGATTGTCTTTGGATAATATAAATATTCTAAAGATTTAATGAAGTTATCTGAAGCCACATAGACATTAATTAGAGTTCTGTAATTAGAATTATAGTTATAGAAGCTTCTTACTGCAAAATAGAGGGTAATATTTCAATATTTCAGGTTTACTGTGTTGTTAGGACACAGTACCTGATGCATTCTCATATACCACGGCTTTAATAACTCTTTCTAAATAACCATTTTGATAGATATTTAATAGTTTTAAAATTAATGTTGGGGTAAAACCCATTTTTATTTGTGCTCATCCCAATCTGTCTGCTTCCTGTGCACAGAGCCACCCAAACCGATGATGACACCGAATCCAATCAGAAAAGCAGCATAAAGATGAAAGGTCTTGCCAATGAGAAGTGAACTTGCTAAAGTACACCTTTCAATGAATTTGGACAAAACTGAAAAATGTTGTTGATATCAGATCCTTAGGCTGATTACTGAAGCGTTCGATTTTTCAGTATGTCAATTCATCACTGTCTACCTGGTTATATTTAACACTTTCTCCTGTTTCCAGCATGTCTGCTGAGATAGGCAATTGCTGTCACATGATATCTGCCTCTCAAGAAGGTCAGTAGACCACTGGGAGACCGTGGTTTCTGTCCCCCAGTTGCCTTGGTTCTTTCTCAGGTATTGCTGACAGCAGATGGAACCTCAATGTCTTGCAGGATCTAAAATATTAATAGGATTAGGGCTTTTATCCTTCAAACAGTTTAGCCTTTCCTTTTAGAGGCTTTGCAAAATGTCTCATCTGTTAATTTATAACACTGGCTCTCCAGGAAGACCTGCCACCACTTACAGATACCAAAACACCACTTCGCCCAGTGTCCTTCCTTCTCACATCGTCCACGTGCTGGTTCACATTTGAAATCACGCTCATCTTTCAGAGACACTCGGAGTTTAATTCCATTTTGAGATGAGAGGTCTTGGGGTGCATTTTAATAAATATTTGATAGGAATGCAAGCCCTGGGGGTCATTCTTATTTGCAAAATTAGAGATGGCATCTCTGAGGAAAGCTTAACTTTGTGGAAGAAGCGGTGTTTATAAATGTGCACAGCACTCTTGTGCGTGGCGTTCCCTCCACTTTCCAGAACGCAGCGGTTATCCATGGTTCCATTTTTAGAAGCAGTGATTAAATTGCAGAGCACTGCTGTGTGATACCAATTAAAACAACCATTGTCTATTCACGCATCTTTTTTTTTAAATAGAAAGCAAAATTTGCTTTTCTGCATATATCCTACACAAAATGCATATATCATATGGTGTGCCAATTAGATCATTTTAAAGGACTGTAATGGCATTAGTTTAGATATCCCATTCCACTTGGACAATGAGCATCAATTTTGTTAATTAAGAATTTTAGGCTCTGTAAATTTATAGTACAATTACAATTTACTTCATATTGAAGAGGGTCTTTACCCCATGCTGCCATTAGTAAAATGTCCACTTAGATTATTTGCTGACAATGTCAATGGCAGATGAATTTCACAGGAAGAGTTACCATTTCTTTTTTTGCATTGAAATTTCTCATTGAATGCTAATCGTCAGCAGAATGCAACCATGAAGACTTTAGACTTAAATCTTTCTTCTTTTCTTTTCTTTCCTTTTCTTTTTTTTTTTTCCTAAAGAAAAAGCCAATTCATCAGGTAGGAAAGGACTGCCTTTTGCAGTCCCAGGTCCTGCCAGAGACAAATGACTGTAAAAATTTAAAATCAATCATTAACAGATTAGCTGTTGGTCCAAAGTAAATAGCAATCAGCTTATTAAGCATCAGGCAGAGTGAGATAAAGGGGAAGAGTTATTGAAAATGAGGATGTTGTCTGGGGCTCTGCTTGTGGGGTAGCACAGGAGGAGGCCATTGCTTTGTGACTCTAATTACAAATGGAAAACAAGGTAGCTGGCTGAGTAAGTTGAATCCCTGGTTGTGTTAAACAGAGTCCTGTGGATTTCTGTTCTGTGTCATGGCTCTATTCACCTTGATTAGCATGGAAGTTGGTTGTGCTCCCAGCTGTTCTCCTAAGCAAGATCTGTCAGCTGCTGTTCAGCTGACCCTGCAAAGCAGCCCAGAAATTGTGGCTGAGACTCCTTAGTTTCAGGAACTGGACCTTTCTTACCCCCTTGCACACTGAGTTCAGATCTCATTATTGGTTAGATTGGGGCCGGGAAGTGAAGGGACGGTTCATTAGCTGCGTCCCTCTAGGTTCAGGTGTGTGAGCTACTGTTAGGCAAACACCGCAGTGATAACTGTTGCAGGCAAGTTCCACTGATGGAGGCTAAAATCAGCAGGTGAAGGTATGAGGAGAAACAGGATATTCGTATAGTCTCACAGTATCTTTCCCAAGATAATTATTAATTACAAAGGAAAAATACTAACTTTACAATGGTGAAACCTAGTAGATATTCCCTTAACCAAGTGATCAAGGTTAACGTCACTTAAGTAACAAGACAGTGTCCCCCCAGGGCCCTTTCCCCGAAGACAAGACGTACTAGGAAGGACACATATTTTTGTGCTATTCTTTTTTTTTTTTTTTTTTTTTGAGACAGAGTGTCGCTTTGTTGCCCAGGCTAGAGTGAGTGCCGTGGCGTCAGCCTAGCTCACAGCAACCTCAAACACCTGGGCTCAAGCGATCCTACTGCCTCAGCCTCCCGAGTAGCTGGGACTACAGGCATGCGCCACCGTGCCCGGCTAATTTTTTTTTATATAAATATATTTTAGTTGGCCAGATAATTTCTTTCTATTTTTAGTAGAGACGAGGTCTCGCTCATTGCTCAGGCTGGTCTCGAACTCCTGACCTTGAGCTATCCACCCGCCTCGGCCTCCCAGAGTGCTAGGATTACAGGCGTGAGCCACCGCGCCCGGCCTTGTGCTATTCTTACTAAAAATGCAAAATCTCACTCTAATCATGAAAAACTGTCAGACAAACCCATTCTACAAAATAATTGACCAGTACTCTTCAAAAGTGTCAAGGTCATCCATACCAAGGAAGACTAAAGAACGATTACAGATTGGAATAGATTAATGAGAAAAAATAATGTGGGGCTCTGGATTGGATCCCACAGCAGGAAAAGGACATTAGTATAAAAACTGGTGAAATGCAAATAAAGTCTGAAGTTTAGTTAATTAAATTTCTGGTTTTGATAATGATACTATGATCATGTACGTACGATATTAGCATTAGGGGAAGCTGGGTGAAGGGAATACAGGAACTGTCTGTACTATTTTTGCAACTTTTCTGTAAGTCCAAAGTTATTTCAAAATAGTAAGTTAAAAAAGAAAATGAAGGATGCTCTGAAAAAAAATTACATAAGCTCCAAAAATTTCCACTGCAGAACTTAACCTGTAGTCTGGGCCAGTTTGAGCTTTTTTCTTCCACAGTTGTGTTTAATATTTGCCAAAGCTGGAGTAAGTCATTGCTTTTAATGGAAAAAACAAAACAACATTCTGTGTGGGGCCCTTTTCACAGTTTCTTATTGCGCATAACTTCTTTATTGACAGATGCATTCACTAAGGTAGGAGGGACAATCCCAGTGTGTGGAATGTTGGATTCCTGGTTTGTGTGAATTATATTATGTCGTGTATTGTCATGGGTCTGTAGGCGGGCTGAGGTCGGCTCTGCTACATTCTGCAGGTCTGGGTCAGCTCCATGTTGGCCCAAGGAGCTAACTGGGACATACTCTTCTCAAGGTGATAACAGAAACACCAGAGGGCAAGCCCCACCACACAAGCACATTTGAAGCCTTAGCTGTGTCCCATCTGCTGATATCCTGTTAGTCAAAGCAATTCACTTGGCCACGCCCAAAGTCAACGGGTTGGGAATAAAGTACATATTTTTACTAAGGTATTTAATCTATAACAATACTGCTGGTCTTTGTTGTCTCCATCTGGCCTGCTGTCTGGGCCCTCTTCCCTTGCTCAAATGCACTTATGAAAGATTGGCCTGTCCCCACTGATGTCATCAGTTTTCATGTGTGCTGTCACTGCTTCGTGGTCTCCTGGGAAGTGGGAATGCTCCCTCCATTGTGTTATAGTAAGAGTGGGGTCCCATAACATTGTTTCTTGGGCACTGAGGTGCAAAAGCAATATATTGAGTCCCGCTCTCAGTTCCTACACAGGTGTGCAGATGCCATCAGGTTAGCTGGGGCAGGTCCTCCAGGCACCAGGCACTGCCAGTTATCCAAGATCACCATGTCTAGATCTCAGGCCCTCTTCAAAGGGGGTCCTGCCAGACCCCATCCTACATGGTGAACTCCATCCTGCCACCTCTCATCCCTCCTCCCAACCTGGCTTCTGTGCCTGGCCTCTCAAGACATGTACGCAATTGTCTGACCAATAGCTTTAAAAACAGAGTTCAAGGCTGAGTGTGGTGGCTCACACCTGTAATCCTAGCACTCCGGAAGGCCGAGGCGGGTGATTTTTTGAGCTCAGGAGTTCAAGACCAGCCTGAGCAAGAGCGAGACGCCAACTCTAATAAAAATAGAAAGAAATTATATGGACAACTAAAAGTATGTACATAGAAAAAATTAGCCAGGCATGGTGGCACATGCCTGTAGTCCCAGCTACTCGGGAGGCTGAGGCAGGAGGATTGCTTGAGCCCAGGAGTTTGAGGTTGCCGTGAGCTAGGCTGATGCCACGGCACTCTAGCCTGGGCAACAGAGCGAGACTCTGTCTCAAAAAAACAAACAAACAAACAAAAAAAACAGAGTTCAAGATGTAGACTTGTTTGGTTTTCCCCAGGAGGAACCTCAGCTGATTTATATCACTCAAATGAGAGAATGTAAATAGTTAATTCTCAGGAGACTTAGTCCTCTGTCCCAGATGACTTGTGTCATCTTCTACCCACTGCAGTGAGTTACATGTGACCAAAAATAGTATAAATTGTCAAAAGACATTTGTTGAACAGAGCTAAGCTTTTGAGTCTTTCATAATCTGGTCCACCCTAATTCCCCTGGACTCTCCAGTGTTTTCTCTCCACTTGACCTGGCCAATTTCCCATTGCCTCAGTCCTGTACTGCTCCTAACCATTGTCTCGGCTTCTCTGTGCCCAGGTGCACTCCACCTGCCCTCCATCCAAAGCCTGCTTGGCCTTCAGGGCTCACCCTGAACTCACCTACTGCATGAAGCCTTCTCCAGCTGCTCCTGCCTATCGTGAGTTCTTTCTTTTTCTACACTCAGGAGCACATTTGGTCTCTACCACGATTTAACCTTTAGTTATTCTTTTATTTTGTTTTTCTAACTGCACACATAATGCAACAACATAAATTATCTTAAGCAATTTATTAGACTATAATATCTTTGTGGTCAGGACCCATGCTCAGTATTGCTTCTGTATACTTCCTGGCCAGGATCCTGATTTTAAGCACATAGTAGATGTTCAAGACATTCATGATAAGTTTCAAAATTTAAATCACAAAGACACCGGTACCTTGAGATGGGAGTCTGCGAACCTCCTCACTTGCTTGTGAATTAATAAAACTCCTCTTTCCTTCTCCTCAAACCACTTGTCCTCATTCTTCTGATGTGGCCTTGGGGATAAGTGCCAAACTTTCAGTAGTAGAATCTGGCATCCCCGGGTGCCCTGGTGGAATGGCACCCCATGACTGCTGGCAGAGGCAGGGAGCAGCCCCAGGTCAAAGCCGTGGGTCTTCGCGGGTAGGAGCAACTTCTTTTTGAGGTGAGAGAGCAAGGGACGGCCCCAGCAGCTGCGGGAGCCTGTTTTAGCTCTGGGGAACTCCTGTCTCTGTCTCCCTGAAATAGATGCAGCTCCCTGCAACCTGAACTGAGTTGAGGACAAGGAACAGATTTGGGAAGTGTCATGACAGCCATGGCCATTTGTAAGTAAAGTTCCCCAGAACACCAAGACCCTGTTTCCACCCATATGGGGGTGGGGTTTAGAACTCCCTGTTGGATTTGTTTTGAGGCAGCGACTTGGAGTTGAAAGTCAAGAGGTTGAGTGGAACTAGGGAACCTGGTTTGGATTGAGCTCATTTGCAGTTCCCAGGGATCCAGGGGGGGATTGGGAGATATTGGTTCTTTTGTCTGAGAGAATTTGGTTCTCAGTTTGTCCCCTTTTGGATTAGGACATGCTAATTCTCAATTGAAAATCCAGTTCTCGTTTTGTGGTTCCCATTTGGTTGGCTGTGGCAATTTGTGTTGGGGATTCCCTGTTTTGTCTGTGTTTGTTTGCTTGTAAAGTTTTGCTGCAGCATAGAAAAGCTCTATCTCAAAGTCCCTTGGAAAAAACTTTGGCTGAACGGTTAACTTAACGGCTACGAAACTATGTGTAAAGAGAATGGTGTTATTGTAATCCAATGTAGGTGTTGGAGTGTGAGGAGAAGCAGCCATTAAATGAAAATTCCCATTTGATTGATAGGCTGTGGCATTTTAGATTATTTCTGTTGGGAATTCCCTATATTGTTTGTGTTTGATTGTTTGTGAGTTTTTGTCTAGTGAGTTTTTGTACCTATGCCCAAAGATTATTGTGATACCACTTGTCTGGAGTGTGAGGGAAAGTGGTGGTTGATGGTCTGTGGTTTGTTCTGAGCTGTTGGTTCTTTTAAAATTCAGAGCTCAAATGATCGACCTGCCGCTATAGAGTTACAATGTTGAGTCTCAAGCTCTTTGCTTGAAATAAACTCACTGTTTATGGTATACCAAATGATCTGTGTTTGTATGATTTTTGATAAATGAGGTCCTCCCTCCCCCACTGGCACCCCCACAGCTGGCCAGGGTGAGGCAGCAGGTGGGGCCACAGCCCAGGGGTGGACCTGGCAGGAGGGAGGACAGGCTCATGTGGCCCTCCTGGGATTGGTGCACAGCAAGGGGGAAGAAATGCCTTCTGCTGCCGCCATCTTGGCACCATGGGAGGGGCCGGGGAAGGGCACTGCCTGAACTAACTCTTCAATCCCATGCCCACTAAATTATGACTTGGGGTTCAGAATGGTCTCTCCCAGCAGCAAATCTATTTGGTCCAGAGGGAACCCATAGCCAGGGCGGGCAATTTGCAGCAATATCAGATAGGGGGCTTGAACATACAAGAACAACCAGCAGGGTCTTTTGAGATAGTCAAGAGGAATGGGTGAAAAAGCTGCCCAGACTGACTTTTTGTAAAGAAGAAGGACCTTGAAAGGAACATTGCCCAAAAGTTGCAAAAGCCTCCAGGTAGCAAGAAGCCCTCAGGAGAGAAAAAAATTTTTTTTAAGTCCAGGACTCAGGGGATGAAGGAGGGGGCAGGGGCCCCCTGCCTCCATCCCCACAGGAGCCCCAGGAAAAATTGACAGTGGGGATTTCATTGTTGCCAACCTGCATGAACAGAAGCTGTCTGGTGGGGGGCCCTTCTCCCAGGCTGCAGCCCTGACCCGGCACCAGCCATGGTACCAACACAGACAAACAGGGAACAGTGGAGGATTTTTTTCACTGATGGGAGCAGCTTTATGGACAATGAGGGGCCGGATATATGGTGATCATAGCAGTGGCACTGCCACCTGGGACTTCAGCCCAGGAAGCTGAGTTGTAGTTATCTAGAGGAAAAAGGTCAACCTTTATATGGACTCTAAATATGCTTTTATGATTGTGCATGCTCATAGTGCCATTTGAAAGAAAGGGGGTCTCTTGATGGCAAGAAATAAAGATATTAAATATGCCACTAAAATAATGGCCTTGATACAGCCCATGACTGAGCCCAAACAGGTGGCCAGCATGGCCAAAGAACTCAGGTCTCTAGAAGAGCTGCTAAGGAGGCCACTGGAGGCAATCTGTTCTCTGGGGCCTTGATACCCCAACTAAATTTAAATCTCCTTTAAAGCTAAAGACTGGGACTCTGACATCTAGGATGTCACAGTTAAATGGAAACAAAATACTCATAGATTCATCTCCTTCTCAAAGTTTTGATTTGGCCTCTTACGAGGTACCTACATGAATATATACATTGGGAGTGTGATGCCTTGATGGGTTTGGTAGGACCTCATTTGAGAGGACCCCATTTATAACTACCTGTTTATGTTCTTGGGGTTATCCAAGGACAGAAAGGCGACTTGTTACACCAGGAGCTCAACATGTGGGAGTCCACCCTTTCAGTGACTGGCAGTTTCACTCAGATGCCTAGGCTTACATTGGTAGGTACCTTTTCAGGCTGGGTAGAGGCTTGTCCTACCTGGAGGAAAGGTAGGAGCATCTAAGATTATCAGAATCCTTTTGGAGGAACTCACTCCAAGACGGGCTCCTACCAGGAGCTGACAGGGCCTTCACTGAGTTCCTATATGCATACGGGAACAGGTCTGGGAGAACGACAGGATGATGGGTATCAGCAGTCCATGGACAGAGGCCATGCAAATGGAGAATAACATGCTGGCAATGGAGGCCATGGACAGACAGCTACGAGATGACTCAGCAGCTCCTCCTCCCACAGTGAGGACATCAACAGACACCCCATTGCCAACAGCAGCCAAGAACACACTCCATAGAGCCTTGGACATTTTGCAAGAGTGATAATAGACCCTTCTTTGTAGCAGAGGTAACCCAGCAAGTAAATAAAGCCCTGCATCTAGAATAGAAATTGTATGCATCCTGGAAGCGATACAGGAAGCCCATCTAAAGTGGGATAAGATTATTGCTGCTTGCCCTCCTTTGGATAAGGGTAGCCCTTTAGAAGCAGGCCTAAGTTAAGCCCCTAAGAAATAGTTTAGGAGAGACCCTTCCTAACACTCCGAGGTAAGTATGGTAATATAACCATGAGTAAAAGAAAATAAAGTAAAACAATATGTCAAATGAGCGGGTCAGGTGCTAATACTACACATGAGTTTGCCTCTTTCAGGTCCCTGGCCCAGTTTGAAGCGGAAAAGTGGAAGGGACCCTATGAAGTGCCTCTAACAACTCACACTTTGTTAACACTGTCAGAAGTGAAACCTTGGGTCCATCATACCAAAGTAAAGAGGTGCGGCCCCCAGTGGAGCCGCCAGCCTTTAGGTGACCTAAAATATCCGAGAAAAAGAAAAAAATGAAAGTGATGATAATTTTGCTAATCTTTCTTTGGTTATTTGTTCTGTCTATAGGATAGAGGGACAACTCCTTAGTGAGGATTTCCCCAGAGCTATCACCCTTTCTGTTGATGTCTTGCTACTGGGTGTGTTATCTTAAATCTTGTTTGATATAATACAAGTATTTCTGTATATGATTTCTGAATTTGCAGAAGCTGGTCTCTTGGATCACCTACAGGCTATGACTACTAGCTCTGTGCTCAGAGGTCCCACGTTTCTTTTCTAACCCAGCCCTGCATTGGACATTGTGTGTAAGGTGACAGTCCATTTCACCTTGTCAATCCTCACAGTTATAGTTATTGCTTATGTCCCTTTTCACCTGATAATCTGTACCTTCTATCTAAAATTCAGCAGGAAATAGCTTGATGACGACCTCGTCCCTCCTCCCATAGATATGGAAGGGTAAAATTGACAGTGGGGAATATGCAATGGAGAAAATGGCCTGAAAAAGGGTAAAAAGGTTTTCTGTCCCTTCAAAACCCCCTCACCCTTTTTGAGAACTAAAACCTACATCCCTGCCACAGGCCAGTGGTTGGGAGGGGCAGGGGAGTGTCCTTTGTTCTTTGTGCCATGGGAGATGGCTCAAGGAATTGTCTGGGTGGAGACCACGAGATTGTCTTAGCCAAAGAGGGTATGAATCAGAACCTTTAAAAGCTCTGTACTTCTGTTCAGAAGCAGAACGTTGGTACTTTGAGACAGGAGTCTGCCAATTTCCTCATTTGCCAGCAAATTAATAAACTCCTCTTTCCTTCTCCTCAAAAAAAAAAAAAAAAAAAAAAAATTAAATCACTACCTCCTCAATTAATTAAGAAACACCAGGAAGGAAAGAATCAGAAAAAAGCTGAAGAAATCATCTCAATGTGCATATAAGATATTTTAAAAGAAATAGTAGCTTTAAAATATGTACAACTATTATCCATACATTTTTTAAAAGCTAAAAAAAAAAAGGAAAGAAATAGTAGCTTTATATTTGAAAGCATATTGGTACTTTGAAGAGGAAAAGGACATAATTCACAAAGAAAAAGTTATCCTGGATTGATTTTTGTCAGTTGATGAATCAATACTAACTCTTCCAGACTCTTATCTAAATGTAATAACAGTTTCTATTTTCCCAGTGTTTTGTAGCTTAGTGAGAACAGACATCATTATCTCCCTCCTTTTTATAGCAAGATAAGAAATTGCGGTTCAGAACATGCATATGTTTTGCCCGCCGTCTCCAGCTGCGAAACGACAGAGCCAGGCCTAAATTGTCTTCTGGCTTCAGGTCCAGGGTTCTTCCCACCACCCATGCTACAAATCTCTGCTCGTTAAGGATGAATCCTTTGTTTCGCTTTTCTGGGGTAACTGTGCGACTTTTGTAAAAGAGCTCTCACGCTGAAGATGAATTGAACCATCAGGTAAACATTTAAGGAAACGAGAGGAACTAAGTTGGAATGTAAGGAGATGCCTGGCATTATAACTGATGACATCATTACTTCCTGTAACATGGAGCACCAATCACGGAGTGGGTGTAACAGACAGCGGCTCTTAAGTATTTACAAGTATGGATAAAGTGATCTCCCTTCATCAGTACAGGCAGGTGCTGGAGTCTGCCTTTCACTGGAATGGCAGCAGCTTATGAATTTCTGGCCCTGCCTGGCATTCAGGTCCTCTGCCACCAAATAACCTGCCTTTCTGGACTTTTCTCCACCTCTTCCCTTTCCTCAGTTTACCATCTGCTAAACTGAGGTCCCCAGTTTGTGTTCTCCAAAGACAGCCCCCTTTTTCCTGTCTTCCTGACTTAGCACACCTCCAGTGACATTCTTTTCCAAGGTCCGGCTCAAATTCTACCTCTTCTGTGAAGCTGTCCTGCTCTCCCAGCTGGGACTGGCTCCCCTGCTTCTAAACCCACAAACTCTTTCTCTCTCTGTACTTCTCCCATGGCCATGACCATGCCCTGCCTTTATTATAGTAACCATGCTTGTTTCTCTCTCCTTTGAGACTACAAAACCTTAAAACAAAGCTTATTAGATCCTAGCACAGTGCCTGGCACATGGCAACTGTCAGCGTCTATACTGGTTGGGAGCGTGACTGGTGAACACAGGAAGGAGCGGCTCATCCAAGCTGCTAGTTGGGGAGGTTTTTGATGCATCCTTATATCCGCCACAGGATTGGACGCAGTGCCTTACATAGAGCAGGTGCTTGGTGTGTTTTGGTTGAGAAGAAAAAACTTGTGTGGATGAACAAAGGAGAAAGGGTGGAGGAACAAATAAATGATGGAACAAATGTCCGGGATACTGAGGTGAAAAATCAAGGTGAACACAAGTCATGCCAGATATCAGGGTCCCTTAAAAAGGATGAATAACATTTGAAATGGATGAATAACATTCTGGTTGTCCAAAGACATCTTTTGAAATTCTTGCTCATATTCAAAATATAAAAATAAGAAATGTGGGCCGGGCGCGGTGGCTCACGCCTGTAATCCTAGCTCTCTGGGAGGCCGAGGTGGGCGGATCGTTTGAGCTCAGGAGTTCGAGACCAGCCTGAGCAAGAGCGAGACCCCATCTCTACTAAAAATAGAAAGAAATTATATGGACAGCTAAAAATATATACAGAAAAAAATTAGCCGGGCATGGTGGTGCATGCCTGTAGTCCCAGCTACTCGGGAGGCTGAGACAGGAGGATCGCTTGAGCCCAGGAGTTTGAGGTTGCTGTGAGCTAGGCTGACGCCACGGCACTCACTCTAGCCTGGGCAACAGAGTGAGACTCTGTCTCAAAAAAAAAAAAATAAGAAATGTGAATGCCTCTTTTCTCTAGCCATGGTAATAATAAATGCAGTATAAAAATATTCCATGCTATTTTTAAAGTAAAAGTACTGATATTTTTCAGTATTCTAATGTTTGTATTATTTAAGGGTGGCATTTAAAATAATATGAAGTCAGAATTGTTTATATCCTGAAACACATCCAGTGAGCTACACGCAGCATGAAGATTTCATCCAGGCTCGCACCCTACTCAGCTGAAAGCCCTTCCAGGGCATCCTATTGTTTTACTGCCTGCTTCCTGGGTCCATAGTGAGCTTGGCATTTTCTGTCTGGGTCATTTGTACCCCCAGAGCCAGCCACGGTCCCTGTCGCCTGATGGAATCATCCTAGAATCAGCGGTGAAGGTTGGGGACAGAAAGCCTCAGGCCTGGCCCTGGTCCTCTCAGGTGGAACAGGCGGTTACGTTACCCATGTCTCACCTTTCCATAAAATGTTGATATTTTGGAATTTCTTCCACATAATCTATTTTGCAATAATTTAATGCAGATTTTTCATATTATCATGGCAATTACTACTGCCTTTTTAGAATATGAAAGAAATGTCACCCAGAATATGCTGTTTTTCCTTCTCTAAAATCTTCCCTGTGTTAGTAATTAACAGCAACAAATAGAAGGGGAATATTAGGCAAACTGAGAGTTACATTTACTAAGCATGAGACGTGTCCTGCCATTATACCTTAAGGCTCACTAGGGTAGAAACAGGATTTTTAAAACCCTGGGTTGCACCTATTTCCAATGGATATTTACTTATTTGGACAGTTTCAAATAAGTTCCACTTCCAACTATGGAAGTGACTTAGGGTTGGATCCCTTTCTCTCCCTTCCATTGTGAAAGACTCTCCCCAGGTGGTCAGCACACCTGTCAAACTTCTCCAGCGTGTTGACATCACAGCAGCCTTGTTCCATAGAACCTTCTAAGGTGATGGGCATGTTCTGTGTCTGCACTGTGCAGGACAGCAGCCCCTAGCCAGGTGTGGCCATTGAGCACTGGAAATGTGGCCAGTGTCACTGGGGAACCGAACTTTACATTGTTTAAAACTTTAATTAATTTAAGTGTAAATAGCCACATGTGGCTAGTGGCTACTGTACTGGACAGGTCAGATTTAGAACCTCTTGCCTCTACCACTGTTGACCCTTACAAAAGAATCATCCAGAAGGAATCAGTTTCTCCCATTCTACTGGGGCAGCCTGGAGAACGGTTGGGCTTCTAAGGTCACGTCCCTGTGCTCCTCATGGCTTTTCCCACCAGCTTCAGAGGCGTGAGTGACAGCAAGAAGGAAGAGCCGGGATTTTGCCTGTATGTGTAGACAAAAGTTCAGCCTCTTGTTTCCAGCATCTTCTTTAACGGCCATATGCCAAATACCAGTAACAAGCTGGGATTATAACAGTCCTGTCCATGCTGTTTCCAAAATTATTGTTTACACTTTCTTTAATTCTCCATGAAGATGATGAGTCTGCAGAGAATCTTTTTGCAAGAACTATTATTAAGCAGAGAGTTCCCTGTAAATCACTGGTATCCGAATGAGATGCCTTCTCCTATGCAGCCCTCATCCCAGACTGCTCACATACACGGTTTTGTCGGGAGAGTCTCTCTCCCGGCCTTTTTTGGTGAGTTGCCACCACTTTGTTCCACAGGATCAAGAATGTTCATTCTAGTATTATACCTTGTGCCATCCCTGCCTGAGCTTTATTGATGTTCCGAAGCGTAGCAACCATTTACCCCTCTCCTAAATCCTGTTAATGAGGCCCACACAGGTGAGCAAGGTGTTTATATGAAGAAATAAATTCACTAAATAAAAATTATGGGAAGAAGTGAGGCTGGGAGTAAAGGCATACTTGTGTGCTTGTGTGTGTGTGTGTGTGTGTGTGTGTGTGTGTATGCCTTAGAGCCACTTATAAACGTTTTATTCCCATGCGCAAAGATGGAAATATGGAAATTAGAATAAAAAATAAGGAGAATTGGGTTTAGAGCAGCCTTTTCAAGTTTGTGCTGCTTCCAGGCCCCTTAGCAGAGTGCCAGCCCTTTCCATGGAGGCATAGCGACATCGTCTCATTGCTCTTCCTAGGAATGACGACCAAACAGCCCTCCTGCCTGCACCTTCCTGTGCCACCCATCCCGCCTCAGCTCGTCAAGGGCACAGGTACCGCACTTGGCCGCCACAGCATCCAGGAGGGCAGCATTGCAGCAATCGTTCACTTTTGGGGAGGGGGTAGTGGTAATTACCAGTACATGATTATTTTATTTTGTCTGAATTATTTACAATGGAAGGAAGCAGTTTGGAGGGAAGGGGATGTTAGGGACTGAGTTCAATCCCACTCACATTGATTCTACCAAGAGCAAGAAGGGCAAACCTATTAAGAAGAAAAATCACTTCCTTTTCTTCCTCTCTTTCCTCTCCCACCCGCAAGACTCAGAAATAAATAAATAATGCAAAGAGAAGCCCTGGGTGGCTGCCGGGGAGGGGCAGGCGGGGCCCTCCTGGCCTTTGCGGAGGACAAGCTCCCATGATCGCGTTCGAGCGCGGGCTGCAGCTTCCAGCGGTTGAGTCCTGTCTCCCCCGTGCTCCTCTTGTATGTTGGTGCATAATGAGCACCACGTATGGATTGAAATTCCATTTAGAGGATGTTCAGTTACTGAACCTGTGATCAGGAGAGGTGGGTTTTAATCCCGGAGGGGCCATTCCCTCATTGCTGTTTTAAATTTAAGATTGATAGCTCCCTGATCAAAAGAACTTGGGGGTGGTTTATAATGCAAAGGTAGTGAACACGGACACCTCGAGGGTAAAACAGAAGAGAAGCCGCCTGAAGAAGCAGACCATGTTGAGGCTTTCAGGCACCAGAGTGACAGCAACAGTCGGGCAATGGGACTGGGGTTGATTTGTGCTTCCATTAATTAAACCCACCTCCTGCCATGTGAGGTGACAGGTAGAGTAATGTTTGTGAGAAGAGGCATCCTGTCATTTTGGCATGATGTTGCATTCTTATATTTAGAAAATAAACAAAAATGTCCGTAGAAGCAGAGTATCCCACGACCTGGCCCTACTGCACAACCCTAAGGAGAAGTACCCACAGAATAGCGCCCTGGCACCCTGAAGAGGAGAAACTGGGGCCGGAAGAGCCACCTGAGAAAAATGGGAGTTTTATTATTTTTCAATGGAGAACTTTAGAATTTAAAATGTTAAAATATTTATAAATTCATAATAGATGTGAGTTGTAAGGTGTTGCAATAAAATGAACGTCTATGTATTTACCCACCAAAATCAAGAAATATATCATTATGACCACTGAGACTCTGGTAACACCCTTATTACTGTCTACTAACCACTATCTAGTAACTGCCATCTACTAACCACTATCATGATTTTGTGCCTGTCATTCTCCTGCTTTTTAAAAACAAGCTTTGCATGTGTTTGAACCATATGTAAATGAAATTATACTGATATATTCTTCTATGGATTGCTTTTTTTCCACTCAATATTATGTTTGTGAGATTTGTCCAAGTTGAGACTTGTTGCCTACTTTATTAATTTTTACAACTTTTTGTTATTCTGTTGCATGAATACTCCAAGACTGTGATCTCCAACCCCAGAGCCAAGGCTGGTACCGGTCCATGGCCTGTTAGAAAAACAGGGCTGTGCATCACCACCTGAGCTCTCTCTCCCCCTTACCCCTAGGCCCCCATGGCCCCCTCCACCCCCACCCCCACCCCCTATCCATGGAAAAATTATCTTCCATGAAACTGGTCCCTGGTGCCAGAAAGATTGGGGACTGCTGCTCTAAGACTTATCCATTCTCTTGTTGGATAAGTCCATCCATGACCATCTGGATGTCTCCTTTTTTTTTTTTTAAATCATAAACCACATTGCCATGAATATTCTAATACAAATGTCTCTTAGTGCACAGGTCTAAGAGTTTCTTCATTGTATTTGCCTGGGAGTAGCCTTGCTAGCACATAAGGAATGAGCATCTCCAACTTTCTTAGATCTTGCCAAGATCTTAGTGCAATCTACACTTCCAACAGCAAAGTTCAAGAAGGAACTCAAAAATCTGAATCAACTATGAGCTGATTTAGCTGCTCTCAAATATCCAAGTTAGGAGGTAAGAGAGACTGTATGGCTCACAGGAATCCACAGATGATGATGACGGTGATGATGAAAACAATGACAAGGACAGCAGACTCATAGCCCTTACTTAGGTACCAGGCGCTATTCTGAACACTTTGCATATCTGAATTCTTTCAGTCTTTACAGTTGCTGTAAGAGGCATGTACTATTATCTCCACTTAGCAGGTAAAAAAACTAAAGCACAGAGAATTAAGAAACTTGCTCAAGTTATGGCTGATAAACATGGGATCTGGAATTTGAACGTTTGCTCTGAATCCCATGCCTCATTTTAAAATTTAATCCAATTTTTTATTGGCATTCTCATTCATGAACTTTATTTTATTTTTAATTGACATATAATAATTGTATACATTTATGGGGTACAGTATGATGTTTTGCTACATGTATACATTGTCCATGCTTCATTTTAGCCATTCCGTTGTGAGCTCATTCTAAATTAGCCAGTACTAAGGGTATAGGGTGGAACTTACCTTTCTAATTCCTTATTACACACACCCTTTCACAGTCCTCCTCACTGAGAGTTTTGATTGCATTTAGATTTAATCAGAATTTTGGTTGGCAAGAAGCAAAGGATAGCATGAAATTTGGATAACCACTTTGGTTAATGTAAAAAAAAAAAAATGTGAGAGGGAGTTCTTGAATCAAAGCTTCCCAAATCCTAATTTAGCATAACCTACCTGAAATCAATTCTATGGCTATTGGAATTTGACAAGAGAAGAGAAATATATGTTCCTAATGGCACCCCCTCATGTAGCTTATCATAGATACCGTAGATTTTTGGCAAAGTGATGGGGGAGGATATTGACTACTTCCAAGGCTGTTCAAAATGACTAAAATATGACATAATAATATTGTCATAGGCATTGCTATTTTTTGTCATAAAAACATCAGCAGAAATGAACACCCATACATATATTCATACCTCAGGATCAATAATACTATATTGTTTGGTCCAAATTATTCAGATCAGTCATTTATGTGGTATCTCCAATCCTCAACTTTCGTCTTTCCTTTGTCTGTGTAGATATACATTTGAACAGGGTAGAAAAGTGGCATTACTAAAATTTAATACTTGGAATCTTTATAATCTGTCTTTAAAAGTAAACACATTATCAAAGATGATTAATAGCAATGTTCTCAGGATAATAATTTGTTTGTTTGTTTAAAATAGGGATGTTTATATGAAAGCCCATTACAAAGGCCAAATAATTAAGCTCTTCTGTAGCCAAAGTAGGCATATTTCATGCTGAAATATGTCATTTTAAAGTCAAAAGAAAAAAGAGAAAGTCTTTAAAGATTTGGCCTACACAGTAAATTCCAAAATGGGAAACAACACGTGTCCTGTAATGAGATGTAAATCATAACTCTGACATTTATCTTCTCCTGGTGAATTCAATTCCCCACAGAAGCATGGAGGGGAAAAGAAAATATTGGAACTGAGAGTAATAAAGTCACTACAGCAGGCTTCGCACATATAAATGACACATTCTTCCCAAAATGAGGCTAACTGGCAGGGCTATCTAAGAAATATTCCCCTTTTCTAAAAATACTTCAGACTGTAAAGATTTTATCCACATGTTCACTCTCTTAGCTCTCACCAGTGGAAGGATCACTGGGCTATGAGACAACCCGCTTTAAAAAGGCAATGTCTTAGGGGAGTGTTATGATGCAATAGGCCATTTACATGTTAGTATGAATTGGTTTAATCGAATGGTTTTCCTTTTGGCAGACAACTGGAAGGGTCTACGTTGAGGGATTCCATGTTCTGAATTTAGGGGCTAAAT
Source organism: Eulemur rufifrons (assembly GCF_041146395.1). Classification (NCBI taxonomy): domain Eukaryota; kingdom Metazoa; phylum Chordata; class Mammalia; order Primates; family Lemuridae; genus Eulemur; species Eulemur rufifrons. The sequence continues at coordinate 26,754,371 of NC_091011.1, read as the reverse complement.
TAATGAGGTAAGAGGGGACAGTGAGGAGTGAGTAAGACACAGAGGTGAGGGGCTGGGACAGCCATGAAGAGGTAGATCGACGTGAACATTTTTGGAAGGGGGTGAAGAAAGAGAGCAGGGAAGACAAACTTGGCTTCCTTAAAAAACATGCCAGTATCACATAACAACCCAATTCTAGGCCACAATTGTTATTTCTCTTAACATTAAATTGGTTTTGGTGAGGTAATGTGGTACTCAACTACAACTTAAATTTTGTTTTTACAGAAAAATGCACTCAAAATGTAATAGATTGAATAATTGGCTCCAATTCTGTAGCTTCTTTCTTTAGCATGATGTGGGCAGTGTCTTTTCCTACCCCTTGATTTTGGGCTCATCTATGAAATTTGCTTTGGCCAAACACATGTGGGCAAAAATGTGCCAGTCCTGATCCTAGACCTTAAAAGCTTTGTCTTTCTCTGCTTGCTCTCTCATGCCCTTTTATGCTTTTGCCATCTCCATGTGCTAAGCTTTCTGTGGTGGCTGCTGCCTCTTTAGCTGACCTGCAGCTTGAAGCGGAGCCACGGTGCTGAGCACCAGCTTAAATGAAATCATCTCTAGCCGATGTGCAGATATGTGAGAATAAATGATAATTGTTTTAAGTCAACAGAGTATGGTTTGCACCTATAGATAAACACTAATAGCTATTGCATATAACAGTGTTTTTCAGACAACTCTGTGAGTTCTAGGGCCTCCAGGGAGTTCTCATAAAGGCTGCGTTAGTGTAAGAGTTCCTTTCCTCCCTCCTTCAACTAGCTTCAGCCATAGCAGAGCTTGTTTGTTTGTTTTTTTTCCTTTGATACGGGATCTTGATCCATCATCCAGGCTGGAGTGCAGTGGCATCACCATACCTCACTGCAGCCTGGAACTCCTGGGCTCAAGTGATCCTCCTGCCTCAGCTTCCTAAGTAGCTAGGACTACAGGTACATGCCACTATACCCTGCTATTTTTTTTTTTTTTTTTTTACTTTTTGTGGAGACAGGGTCTCACTATGTTGCCCAGGCTGGTCTTGAACTCCTGGCCTCAAGTGATCCTCCTACCTTGGCCTCCCAAAGTGCTGTTCTTACAGGTATGAGCCCCCACACCTGGGCCTAGCAGAGCTATTTTTATTTGTTTTACAGACTTGGCTTCCTTGGAAGATTTTGTCTAATTAACACACTAAAATAAGTTGAAAACCCACAGTGACCCCCTCAATTTTCTTGGGACCCATGGTCTTCTACACCGGCACGTGCTGTCCTTCAGACAGCTCTCTTTTAGCTTCTCTGTAGAGATTGCCTATTAGTTCTCTATGCTTCTCCTTTCAAGAAAATGTTGGCTTATTGCCATCCCCTTAAGTGTGGGCTATACTTAATAACTTTAATGAGTCGAATATACAGGAAGTGATGGTGTGTGATGTCTAAGATTAGGGGGACAAAAAGGCTTTGTGGCTTCTCTTCTCTCTCTCTTTGAGTTCACTTATACCGGGGAAGAGCAGCTGACATTTCATGAGAACACTGAGCAGCTCCATGGAAAAGTCCACATGAAAGGAACTAAGGCCTCCTGCTGACAGCCACAAAAGTGATCCTGACTGCAACCTCCTGAGAAACCCTGAGCCAGCTCTTGAATTCTCGACCCACAGAAACTGAGAGGGGGAAAAAAAGTTTGTTGTTTTAAGTTGTTATATTTTGGGGTAATTTCTTATGCAGCAATATATAACCAGTACAATACCCAACTAAAAAGATTCTGTTCTATGATACTCTCCTGAAATGCCTGAATGTTAATCATTTTCTCCTTTCTCATTGCCTTTCACATTTACCTTGTTTGCAGAGTTCATTCTACTGCATTCCACTGTTTGCATACATGCCTCCCCCATTAGGCTATGAGATACTCACATTCTCAGATGCCTGACATGGTTCTCGGCATCTTACGTATTGGACGAAGGACGAAAAGAATGGCCACTGCACCAGTTGTACCAATCACTCAGAGAAGAATAAGACAGACAGAGGATAAAAAATAGTCATCTCTATCTCTGCCAAAGTCATTTTCAGTTGTGACCAGAGATGATTAATAAGTAGAAAATCCTTAGATGGAGTCAATACTGTATTTTGTCACCACCAGTTGGCATATAAACCAGTTCCCTGTGCTTTCAATTTAGCAGATGACAGGCATTCCTGCTCAGATGGCGTGCCTAGAATCATGGGGTCTGGAACTGGCTAGGAGAGTGTTCTGACTAGGTTTACAGGTGAACAAGTTGGAAATCTATCACTATCCAAAATGAGCCCTGGACTTATGATTTTGACCAAGTGGAAACAGAAGATATATAATTTATGAAGCTATAGAGGGTGTTTGGCTTTTGTCAGAAACCAGAACTACACGTCCAATCAAAATGGTGGAAGTGCTATCTGGCTAATTCCCACGTGGGCCTGGTGATTTGGCATAAGAGCCCTCTGGCTATGCCAGGCTACACAAGTCCTGAACAATCAGATATTTAGAATTGAGTTTTCATGATGCTAATGATGATGATTTGTGTTTTTATTTTGACAGTCATCTAAATAATTAGTAGAGGGATATTAAGGCTCATCTGTAGGTTGGACTAAGAAACTAGAACTCCCACATGATTTCAGGTCCTGAGTTTATGACTTGACCTGGCTCAAATGACGCCTTGGGTGACAGGGTTTAACTTGCAATGCACTGTTTCTGAGACTGGGGTCTGTGGACTTGTAGTTTCAAGGGTCCACAAGTTCTCACATTTGGGAAACAGTGATAGAAACAAGAAGTGCTTCCTCTGAGGAGGGGTATTGATCTTTCACCTGGGGAGTCAAGGGCAGGCTTTATGAGGGGGCTGGCATCGGAGCTGGCCCTGCATGCTTTCTCTTAACAAATGGCATCACGTGTCCATTTGAGCTATCTGCTTGAGAAAATACCCCATTTCCAGAGGCCATGCGTTACTTCCTGATTATTCTCAGAGAGCCTGTATGTGTTAGTGGTATTTAATTATAGTGTGGCCCAGACTGGAGAAGGAACAGAAATGCTGCATGGAGGGGGCGCGAGAAAAGCAAAGCGTGGGCTTGAGCAGACACCAGGAAGTTGTTCTGTGCAGCTGAAAGTCAGGACAAACGCAGGGTGCAGAGGGACATAAGACACAGGGCTGGCAAAAGCCCATGACGAAGGCCAAAGCATTTTTTTTCTGTGTGTATTTTTTCCCCTTGTAATTAGAAAGGGGGGGGGTTTGCAGTTTTTCTGCTGGGGAGTCATTTTATACTGATGGAGATGATTCCGACAATGCTGCAACTGACACAAATTCATTATTATATTGTTGAATAACTATTTCAGCATCATTTTGTTTAAGAACGCTTGCTTACCCAAAAAATTTTTGGGCATGTGGGGAATTTTTAATTCATTTGTCATCCTTGATTTTTGTAGAGACACAGAAGACAAGTTTTTAGTATGTGCCTTCCTTTGCTGAAGGGTGTGCCTGGTGGTCATGTGTAAACTGCATGACCCTGTTCAGAGCCCCTTACCCACTCTGACCCTTACCCTGGATGGTTAGATCCAACTGGGCACCTGACTTTGGCAGAGTCAAAAGCCTGATTAGGCTGAGCTAATCAGACTCTCTCAGAGAAATCTGGAATCGGGACATTGAGAAACTGAGTAAGATGAGGATGATGCTAGAACTGAAAGGTCACGCCAAGTTAAGCCATCTGGAAAGCAGAGAAAGCTGGTTGAAAGAGAGGTAAAGAGGGAAGAAGAAAAGCATGGCAGAGATGAAACACATGTCTAGAGAATAACCTTGGTTTTGAGTTTCCGATTCCAACTCTAGTTCCTATTTGGCCTGCACATAATTTGTTTCCTGTCTGTGTTTCTAATCCTTTGCAGGAGTTTTGCAGTAAAATCCTCTGTACTTAAGCTAATTTGAGTGGGTTACTCTTTCTTGCATCCACACGTAGCCCTTACAAAGTAATGCTGAATTTCCAGATGAAGTGAGAGGAGCACATGAATGGCTTCACTTTATTAGTGGGAAGTACAAGTTGGCAAGTACAACTTGACTACTGTTCAAAGAGACTGCACCTCTCGATGTGACTAGGAATGGGCTACAGACCTCAACAGTCACTGTGGTCTACACTGACCACAGCCAAGAACATTTGGATGAAAATCGAGGTGAATGACCACAATGAATACACATACGTACATACATACATACATGTGTGTGTATATACATAATATACATGCATACTTTAACTCTTAATTTTCCATTCTTCTTTGTAACAAATTCTCATAGCTTAAGAAAAGCCATTGCCATTCTTTCAGATGTCTGATGAAATCTAAAGCTCTCTTTCCACTAACTGCAAGATTTAATCAGGTGTGGGTCATATGAATGTATGTACCATAATGAATTTCAAGTATTGCTACCTGCAGACATTGTCAGTAACTGAATTCCTGAGCTATGCAACTTGTAATTGAAAATCTTTACATTTTAGTTCCACCTGTCATTTTTCTAATTCTATTCAAAGAATGTCTATTAAAATAATACCTCTCCTCTGTCTATCAAAACTTATGCCTTAGTGGAAATGTGTATCATTGGAAATTAGTAATTCTAACATGTTGGTGATTGGGGATTTTTTTTTTTTTTTGAGACAGAGTCTTGCTCTGTTGCCCAGGCTAGAGTGCCATGGCGTCAGCCTAGCTCACAGCCACCTCAAACTCCTGGGCTCAAGCAATCCTTCTGCCTCAGCCTCCCGAGTAGCTGGGACTACAGGCATGTGTCACCATGCCCGGCTAAATTTTTCTATATATATTTTTAGTTGTCCAGCTAATTTATTTCTATTTTTAGTAGAGACGGGGTCTCACTCCTGCTGAGGCTGGTCTCGAACTCCTGACCTAGAGCTATCCTCCCACCTCGGCCTCCCAGAGTGCTAGGATTACAGGCGTGAGCTACCATGCCCAGCCAGTGATTGGGGATTTTTAAAGACTAATTTGATATTTCTCAGGGTTGTTGAAATTATGGAAAGGGTTTTCATTCTGATAAGTAATATATCTAGTAAATATGAGGTCGTAATGAGAAATATTGTTTTAAAGTTAATTTCCTTTGAAATGCTAAGAATCTTCTTTAGACAGACATGCAGCTGGAAATATCAGGGGATATTTCCAGGGGATGGAGACCCAGGGTATTTTCTTTGCACTTTTTCCTTGAAGAAGCTTTTTTCTTCTGCTGTTCATCTATCTGTCTGTAGGAATTCTATTCTTCAAGTACAGAGGCTAATGGCAGCGTAATGAAGTTTTGCTTATCCTCTCACTTGCTAGATTTCTTTGAGCATGAAAATTTTGCAAGGAACAACCAAACCGAACCACAAAAAGGCCTTGATATTATGGGATTGCATCAATAGCATTGACTGTTTCATTTCCATTCACTTATCAGACATATTTACTTCTCAGATATTTCCTTAACCGGAATTGACTGTACTATAATTGCCTATTTCTTTGGTCCATTGGCTGTTAACCTTGAAGTGACTGGGGTAGAGCTGGCGAGGCCTTCCCTGTCAGGCCTGACCTCTCACTATGCTGGAGAGAGCGCTGCCATGACAACGGCGACAGATGTCAGCTAAGCAATGTGCACCCTAGAAAGACTCCTGTATTGAGAAAATCGATCTTGTAATGGTGCCACGGAGCACATTCGCTGAACTGCCAAGTGTTCTAGGCTTAATCATTTATTTCATCTAGCAGAGAGAAGAAAACATAAAAGAAATGAAATGAATTTGACCTCTGTCTTTTGAGTGACTTTAGTGCTACACTGAATTCTAGCAAGTGCCTCTTATGAATTTTAAAAAATTACATTAGGAATAACATTTTGAAGTGAAATGACTCTTGTAATGCCAACCCTCCAGAAACATGTTATTTCAAATGTCAGATACCTAATAGTCATTTGCTATTTTCTGTGTATGTCCGGGGGTTAGCTCCATCTTGGGTATGTTTCAGGCATATTATTACAGAGGAGCTGGGAATGAAGCGGACCAGAGCCCGCTGCTGTGGCTTTCTGCCTTTTTCTTAGCATGAGGCGACTTCTTTTGTGCTGATCGTCACAGGGTTTAGTGAGTAGCATAAACAGCGTTTCCTATTGACAGCTTTCGAATCCCTCTCATTTACAGAGTCTTCCAATAGAAAGCTTGTTCTTGTCTCTGTCTCCAGAGTGAAGTTTGTCTTCCTGACAGTTAATCCTGGGACAGCCTTCCATCGCCTTGATGGGCTTGTCATTCATGCCTTGACACCTCTCATTCATCTGAGTCTGGCCTGCTGGATATGCAAATGATCGGAGAACTGAAAACCATAATCCTTCAGCCGTGATGGCCAGTATGTCAACGTCACTATTCTTGGAACAAGTCATTCTGTTGGGAGCTGGGGAGGGGTGGCAGGCTCTAAGCCAGGGGACACAGCATGCACTTACGACCTTTTTTTTTTTTTGTGGCCTGGGTCATAACTAGAGTTTTAAAAAGGCAAACACTCAATCTGAGATAAACCTCCAAAGCCTAAGGATTGTAGACAAATCTCTCTGATAACCTAGCCCATATAAATAAATATCATTGAGAGTGATTATAGTGAAAAGGATCTCTTAAGATTTTCAATGTGATATGTCTGTCTCTTGTGCTGTGGGATATTTTATTGCATTTTTGCCCTCAAGTGGAGCTGACAGGAGCCAAGCTTGTAATTTAAATCAATAAGAACCCTTTACCATGGCCATAAAATACTTGGCTAAACCTTTGAAGTGGCCACAGTTGAATGCACAGTGAACACAGTATAAATGTTCCTTAAGATGTATTGTATGAGACCACTACTAAAACAGCATTCAAAGGAACCGGCCTTAAGCATCTTTTGTGACTGATGGGAGAGGGTCCCAACTGCTTTTGATCATTTACACGCCGCTCCAAACAGCCCCGCTCAACTGGCACGTGACCCGGCTGCAGCCTTCTGTTTTCTCCTCGGACCTTTCCACTCTCCACTCTCTCTTTGGCAGGGTTTCCGGGATCCGGGTCCCCTTCTAAACCAATAAACCACATCTGATGTGCTGCTGTGTTGAGCGCTCCCGTTGCTCTGTACTGTGGTAGGGAGAATAGAACAAAGGCCGCTTGTGCAAACCCATCATGGGAGCGCAGCACGGGTGATTCGCCAAAGCTGGCTGGCAAGTGCTCTTTGTGTGAAAGTGAAGGCCTGTTTTTTGGAGCGGTGGTGTTCAGAAGACGGTCAGGCTTGAAAAGAGGTGTTTGCCTCCACTCTGTGCTTTGCTCCGTCTGCCCAGCCCTAACCCTGCCTCCTCTTGCTGCCCTTGCCTCTGTCTCGTGAGGGTGGATGGATGCTTCTTTATTCTTGTCCTCCGCGTTTCTGTCTGTTTGTCCTTCATTCTTTGCCTGTCTTTTTCTTTCTCTCAGATTCCAAAATCCTCTCCAATCCTGCAATAACGGTAAATGATAATCATCTGAACTTGGAATTTGGCCATGAGACAATCTTGCAGGAATAGACCTTCGAGCCACACTTGCTCACCAAGTAGGTGGTATTGCAGTTATTATGCCAAAGGCACAGGCCCAAACTTGGGGTGCAGTCATTCCTTTTTGGAATCATGGGCCAGATACCTTTCCTGGCTGCTGCCTCACAGAAGCCATTTATTCTTGGTGAGACACCAACAATAGTGATCAGAGTCATGGGCCACTTTCCACTTTATCTGATAGAACGCAACCTTCCCTAGAGCTCCCGTTTCTCAGGATGGCACCTGCATGCATCCCCGTGGCTAAGGAGATGGATACACGTCCTGTGTGGCCTCTCCTCTTTGGGAAGGCACTTTCTGAAGGGCCCATCTGAACCTCATGTCTGACTCCCTGCAGCGGGCCACATGTCATGTGTGTTTGCTGCGTGCAGTCTGACCACACATTTTACTGTCTGGCCTCTGCAAACCCAACACGATTTGGTGGCTCTTGATATTTTAGCTGATGTTTACAAGATTTCTTTTGCTGTTATGTGAGAACAGAGTAGACAGGACCTTAAAAATGCATTACTCTGTGTTTATAAAGTTAATGTGTAAAGATGGCACTTAAAAACATGTGCAGGGGCAAACTGTTTCAGCTGAAATCAGTCTTTAAGGACACATCAACAAGATTCAACGTTTAGAACTTGTTTGAGTCCTAATTTGAACAAACTAAGTGTAAAAAGACATGTAATATATATTTAGATAACTGGGGACTTTTGGCTACAGGCCGGTTATTAGATAATTGCAAAAATACTACGGGGAAAGACAGACGTGGAGGAGGTAAAACCACAGTGCCAAATGATGATGGTTGTTAAAACTGGGTGAGAAGGAGAGTAAGGGTTCATGACACTATTCTCCCTACTTTTCCGTATGTTTCTAAATACTCTATATCGCCAAGTTCGAAGTCAGCATTGCCAGCTCAGGAGTGCCTGATCACCATGCTTACAATAAAGTTGCATTCCTGCAGGCCTCCCCTGTTTGCCTGTCATCCTGTGCTCTTGCCTCCCCTGTAAAATCACCCTGGCTTTGGGGGCTGGTTCTGTGTGCACACGATCCCTGTTTGCCAACTTTGTGGCCGGGACTTTAGCATTTGGTGTGGAATGTCTGCCTGCCTGGTCTCCCCATCTAGACCATAAACTTCTCGAAGGCAGGACTGTTTCTTACCTTTAAGTGCTTCCCACCTCGCATCCCAGAGTGGGAACAAATGGGGCCAGGCTAGACTGTGCTGTGGTAACACATAAATCTTGAAATCTCAGCAACTTAATGCAATAAAAGCTCATTTCTTGTTTGTGAAAAGTCGGCTGTGTGTTGGGCATCTCTGTCCCATCCTGCAGCTATGTTCTCAGGAGTAGGCGGCTTTCAGTGAGACCACAGCAGGGGAAGGGAGAGGGGGAGGGAGGCAGCAGACTGGCTCTCGACTGCCTCAGCCTGAGAATGACCCCCAGAATTTTCCCACAGTCCATAGCCTGGCTGGTCACATGCCCCCTACCTGCAAGGCAGGCTGGGAAATGGGAGGGAGCACGTGGCTATTTGCAGAGCAAGAATCGTTTCCATCACAGGGAGCTGCATGGTGTTTGTTGAAACTGCTTCTTACCCCATATGCATATTGTCTTATGAATTTCAGCATAAGAGGGACACCCAGGGAAGGATGCCTTTGGTCATTTGTACAGAATGAGAACATGGCAACCAGACTATTTCCCTTCCATTTTTTTCTCATGCCATTGGATTATTTCCTATATAGCTGGAACCGAGTCTTCAGTAAATGGCAGGACCCCCGTGGGCTGACTGACGCTGCTCAAGTAGCTTGGCTCTGTGCCCGTGACAGGGAATTATCACTTGTCTGTATCTGAAAGTGTTATAGCTCTACCCTGTGCAAGAGCTCTGGGTGCTGCCAAGCTGGAGGTGCTCCTGGATCAGGCCACTGCAAGGAAAGAAAGGCACAGTTCTACCGTAAGTGCTGGCGAGTTTCTCCCTCATGCATGGTTTAAAATGTTTTATCTAAGGACACCACTTGCCAAACGGAGGAAAATGTGGACTCTCAAGCCAGGTGCACATTCCCATCTGTGATATACTACTGTCCTCATCTGAATTTAGTGAGTGAGCAGGTGCTTAGAGGTCCTTGCCTGTAGGTAAATGGCCTCTGTGAATAGGGGCTGCAGACCTCTCTCCCCACCCCCTTCTGCCCCCTCTCACCCCCTTCCTCCCGTGGGTGGGGCCGGTGTCCTTAGACGAGGCAATGACCCTGCAGCCTTCCTGGAGCTGGGGGTGAGGGACAGTACCGTGTAGAGCCACATGAGGGACACTGATCTGAGGGTCTTCTAGAAACAACAGCCAGCCCTTAATGAAAGGCATTAAGTGAAGGGTGATCTGATCTTAGTTGCTTCTTTAAAAAAATCCCTGTGGCTATGTCCTGAGAATGAGCTGGAGGGGCACACAGAAGCCAGCAGGAAGACCAGTCGGGGGGGGGGGGGGGGTCGGTGAGAGACAACAGGGTGGCTGTAGGGACGGGAAGAACTGGGTGGATCACTCTGTGTGTTTGGCAATGAATGATAGCTGTCTCCTGTCCCTCTTCCCCTGGATGTCTGGGCCCAGTCACACTGTCCCCTGCTAGTTCCTCATCTCATCGTCAGGGCCTTTGCACCCACCGTAACCTTTGCTAGAATGTCCCCTCCCCCCAGCCAACACCTACTTACCCTTCAGTCTCAGCTCCAGGTCACTTCCTCAGAAAGCCTTCTCAGAACCCACCCCCTTCAAATTGTGAGGCCCCTCATCCACAATCTATTTCTTCTTTTAGAATGGAAGTCGCTTAATTCAGGGATTGCATTTGTCCTAATTACATTAAAAAAAAACCCCCTTCCTATTTAAAAAAAAAAAAGGAGCATCTATCTTGTATGTTGTAGGTCCTTAATAAATATTTTTTGAATGACATATGCTAGGCATTTTCTCACATTGCACATTGCATTATTAAATCCTCCTTACAATCTTGCAACCCCATTTTATGGATGAGTAAAGTGAGGCTTCAAGAACACAAAACAGGGAGTGGCAGACCCAAGAGTTGCAGCTAGGTCTGTTTAGCATCAAAGCCCTCATTCTTTATATCACAGCAGGAATAAGGTGAACTTATTTTATTCAAACGATGTAATTTGGATTATGCCAAAGCCAGAATACTGTGAATTCTTTTTATTTCACTTGTTCCAACCTACTGAGATTGATTAATTCATGTAGTATTTATGGGGAGCCATGAACTCATTCACTATGTTAAATAGGAAGGCAAGAAAGGGACAAGCCGGGCTTCAGGGAAATGCCAGTAGTGAGCTGGATATGGAAGATCCTAGAAGGAGAAGAAGCTAGATGCTTCCTAGAGGAGCAACCTGGCCAAAAGCCCAGGTCACTGGCTCATTAGGAATGGCCTTCGGGGTAGCAAGAGCCCGTTGTCCCCTGACTCTTGCTGAGATGCGTAAAACATTTAGGCCACTTCATGGAAAGGGCTTGGCTTTGGAGTCACCCTTTGCTACTTTCCAGCTGAGTAACACTGGGCAAGCTACTGACCTCCACAATCCCGGTTTCCTCACCTGTAAAATGAACATAATGACATGCACTTTGCAGGGTCGTGGTGAAGATCTATGGGAGAATGCAAATAAAGCAGCAGCTCATCGCCCGGCACAGGCTACTGACCAATACGTGCGACCTTCTTAGCCAACCTTCTACAGACAGGCTGGCCTGGGGGAGGGTCACAAAGAAGCACTTCGCAGATGGGGATTCAGAAAGTCAGCCACCAGGAATGTTGGGAATGGTGACAGGAAGACACTTCCACCTTTATTTTTTTCCTTGTTGAGGCAAAATTTACATAACATAAATTGAACATTTTAAAGCGTACAATACAGTGATATTTAGTACATTCCACAATGTTGTGCAACCACCACTTGTATCTAGTTCCAAAACCTTTCATCATCCCTTCAAAAAACCCTGTACCCCGTAAGCAGCCACTCCCCATCTCTTCCACCCTCAGCCCCTGGAAACCATCAATCTGACTTGTGTCTCTGGATTTACCTATTCTGAAATGTTTCATGTAATTGTAATCATACAATATGTGACCTTTTGTGTCTGGCTTCTTTCACTTATGTTTTTGGCGTTCTTCCTTGTTGCAGCATGTATCAGAATTTCATTCTCTTTTATGGCTCAGTAGTTTTCCATTGTAGGTACACAGCACATTCTGTTTATCCATCTATCCCTTGGTGGATATTTGGGTTGTTTCCACCTTTTGTCTATTGTGAACAATGCTGCTATGAACATTCGTGTACAGGTATTTGTGTTAGTTCCTGCTTTCAGTTCTTTGGGGTATATACGTAGGAGTGGAATTGTTGTGTCATATGGCAATTTTTTGTTTAACCTTTTTAGAAACCACTTGTTTCCTAAAAGCTGCACCACCAGCAATGCGACTCCAATTTCTCCACATCCTCCCCAGCACTTACTTTCTGTGTTTTTGGATTATAGCTGTCTTGGTGGGTGCGAAGTGGGGTATCTCATTGTGTTTTGTTTTCATCGTGGGTTTCATGCGCATCTCCCCCACTTTTATTTTTTAAATTCAGAGAAGTTGTTTGGTTTTCCTGGCTTCTTTAAATCCTCAGACCATTCCTGATGGCTTACGTATAACAGAGATTTCTTAGGGAAGGAGGCCCTCTCGCACAACTCTGGTAGGATTTTAAATTAGTACAAAGTCCATGGAAGGTCATTTGGCAACACTCCCCCTGTGAAATTACAAATGCACACGCCCTTGGATCCAGTGGTTCCAAGTCTATGAATCTGTCTTATGGATTTACTCCCATGTGAACAAAATGATGCATCTATAAGGTTATTCATTCCAGCATTGTTTATAATAGCAACAGATGGGAAGCAAAATAAATGCCCCTCAACAGGGAACTGGTTAAACAAATTTTGGCTCAGCCATACGATGGGATACTGTACAACTGTGAAAAAGATGGAGGCGCCTCTTTGTGTGCTGATGTGTAGGGAATTCCTAGACATACTGTTCAGTAAAAAACAAATCAAGATGTAGAGCAGTGTATAAATAATCTGCCCTTCATTTCAAAACAAGGGAAAAGAATATGTGTGTATATACACACACACATATATTTTCTTGAATATTCATGAAATAACCTTTGGGGAAAGGAAACTGGTGGCGGAGGACAAGGGTGGGAAGAACAATTTTTTCCTGTATTTCCTCTTGTGCTTGTGGAATTTCAAACTCTGTAAATATATTTTCTGTTCAAAAAAAAATTAATTAAATTAAAATGAAGGCAATTCATAAACACCTAAAGCTCTCACTAATTTGGGCTCTGATAATTCTGGTTTTATGGTGATTTCAATAGGATATGAACTCTAATGTAGGCTTTGCTACACAAATTGATGCCAGGGATGGGGTTGCAGAAGAAATAATTCAAGCTCTCTTCCCTCCCCTTCCACTGCAGTCCTGGCTTCAGCCTTAGCTTGCTGACTTGACCACAGTTTGAACTTGAGTCAGGTTGTCTGAGGCCACCCTGAGAAAACTCCCACAATGTCCCTTTCCCCTGGCTCTGAGAGTCCTGCTCTAGGCTTGTCCCCCAGAGTGGTGCTCAGATAGGAACAGTTGGAATTGGGGTCTGAGGAAGAGCAGGTATGGCCCTGGGCACTGGGTGCAGACTATATCTAAAATAAATCTTTGAACTTGAGGCTGGGTGCTCAATGGCATCTGCTGTCATGCAATCCAAGAACTCTGAGCAGATCTGATGGCCCAGGAACAGGTCTTAGCTCTGCCACTTTTTGCTCAGTGTCTTTGGGCAACTCACACAGACCTCTGAATCTCTGTTTTCTTATCTCTACATGGGGTAATACATAGAGAATTGTTCCGTGCAGAAGATGAAAGATGTCAAGAGGGCTTTCCTAGCATGAGCTCTGTAAAATGCTATGAAAATGTGAAGAGTGACTCAAAAGTCACTATGAAAAGTCCACATTGGTTAAACATCCCCTATGTGCTTGCTATGTTTGAGAGCTGAAGAGACGACAGAGAAGAGTAACAAATTGTCCATCCTTTAAGAGTTTTGAGGGCTCACAGGCTAGTGAGAGAAGCAGGTGTGAAGACGATTGATTGCAGCAGGGTGCTAAGTGTAGAACACAGTTGAACGCCAGGTGTCGGGAGCAGAGAGGAGGAAGCTGTACCTGGGGACTCAGCAAAGGTTTATGAGACCAGATGATACTAGGGTTGAACCGTGAAATGGAAGTAGGAGGTTGCCAGGCACATGGGGAACATTCCAGGTGGAGGAAACAGTCTGTGAAAAGGCAACACAAGAAAAAGAATCCAGTGTTTATGGGCAACTCCAAGCAACTGTTTGCTGCAGGGTTTGGGGTGTATGAGTGGGAGCAGAAGTTGAAAAAGGATGAACAGTCACATCTTGGAGACTTTTTTTTTATGGTAAGTCACAGCTGGATGATGCAGTAAGAAATGAACCAAAAATTGGTAAGTGTGGAGCAAGGAATCGTTTTACAGATCGCCTCTCCCAACCATAAGATGGAAAAGACATGGAGCGTCCAGACTTTTGACTCCTGACTTCCTGCGAGACGCACTGGCCGTCAGTCCTGAGTGTGCCTCTGTGAGGAACTCCAATCAGCAGTCCTGGACCGCCAACGATCCCCACTCCCAGTGATGGAGTCACCCCAGGCTTTGGGTCTTCCCCCGTGAGGTCCTAGACAAGCCATCCTCACTGCGCATGTTCCACGACCCACAGCATCTGTGAGCACAGGCAGTTATAGTATCCCAGGAAGAAGTCACTGATCTAGAACAAGGCAGGACTCTCAGGTTGATGAAAGCTGCCCTGGAGTACAGAATCTTCTGCTCAGGGCATGTCCCAAGGGCAAATGTGAGACCTTTCCCAAACCCAGACTCCATCGTGCCACTCCTCTGATTTAAAGGCTGCTGTGGGTCCTCTCTGGCTGCAGAGCGCAGTCTTAGTGCTCAGTCCAGGTTACTCACAGGCTGCCCTTCGCCTTCCCTTGGAGCCTTCTCTCCTTTTACTCTCCCAGAGCCCCTTGGGCTCACCTCTTTGCTGCTTGGGGAAAGCACACTTGTCACTCAGGGACTGGCTGTAAAGCCTGCCCCGACGGCTCCAGGAGAAGGAATCGCCTGCTCCATTAGGCTGTCGCAGCACACGGCACTTTCCTCTCGCAGAGCTCTTTTCAGATTGTTCAATTTTTGTGTCCATTCCTTGGCAAGACCGTGATTTCCTGGAAGGCAGGGGCTACCACGTCTGTCCGACTCATATCTGTGGTCTCAGGGCTCAGCTCTGTGTCCCGCTCAGAAAATGTGGATGAATGAATGAATTCCTGGGAGGCAGGTGTGCTCTCCTGTAGAAACGGTGAGCCAGTGTTTCCCCAGAAGAGGGGGAGTTGGCAGTGGTCTGTAAATGGTACCCTCTACTGCCTTTTCTTCTCCTGTTTTTCTTTCACTCTCTCCCTCTTGCATCGCTCCTCTCACACTCATGCTTTTGTACATCCTTAATTCTCTAGAAACACCTACCGTGCTGGGGTTGGTGCATTTGGGACATGGATACCCAGGCAATCCCGTTGTACCAGAACAGTTACTTCAGCTGTTCTATGGATGACAAATCAGAGACCTCTAATGTAGATTTCTCTTTTACATTTCTTTGTTGAATATATTAGGAAACATTAGTTACAATGAAAATGAGAGGTAGAAAAAAACATAACTCACTGTTCCAAGACAAGGCTGTTTTCTATGGTCCACAGGCTAATTTTTTTTTTTCTACTTAGAAACTGATGATACTTTCACTTTTTCCCTTAGGAAAATATTTATGGATTTAGCGATCTTACTTTGAGGGTAATTCCCCATGATTCTGCCTAAATGTTTCTCCTTTAATTTCATCCCAAGGCCAAGCTTTAATGCTCGAAATGATTAGTTCACACTGCAACTAATTTAGAATTTGAGTTAATGCGGACATGGTTTGCATGCATATTCTCATAGAAAGGTTTGAAATAACCTGTTATCTCCAGAGTTTCAGAATTACTTATAAGTGTGCAGCATTTCCAAAGTTGTCACCATTTTAAAAAACCAAGGAAGTCAAGGCCTCTTGAATCATCAGGACCTACCAACTATTTTAAAAGACTAAATGCTAATGATGCATGAATAGGTAATGTGGACATTTATACATTTCAATTTTTAGTCAGTTGAATTCATTTTCTTAGTAAGAG
The DNA here is from genome assembly GCF_041146395.1 of Eulemur rufifrons. Lineage (NCBI taxonomy): Eukaryota > Metazoa > Chordata > Mammalia > Primates > Lemuridae > Eulemur > Eulemur rufifrons. The sequence continues at coordinate 26,738,608 of NC_091011.1, read as the reverse complement.
CCATTTAGAGAAAATTCAATTCAAGCAAGTATCTGCATAAGGTAACGTGGGCAAAGGCTTTGTAAACTAGCAAGAACTATGCGGCTTTCGGGGATTATTGACATCTGTGTAGAGTTGTAAATGCAAGACTGCATTTTTAAAAGGTGTAGACAAATAAGAGATATTTGCCTATCATTCTGTTACAAATAAATCTATATTATTTTTTATATTAAGATAAAACCAGAGAAGGTGTTTCTACTTTTCGTATCTTTCTATATCCTGAAGATATAGAAACCAACTCTTGCTCCCCAGCTGCCTGCTGTTTCAAGTCAGGTAAACAACCTTGCAGTCCCAAGTGTGGGGAGCCCCCCTACGGCGGAGATCAGACGTGGCCTACACGTACCACCCCCCACGGGCCCTCCCCATGACGTGCTTCCCGCCTCTTCTGCCTTCCGGCAAAGCCTTTTTGAAGGCTCTGGATTTTTGATCATGGCTTCAGGCTGCTGTCCCGTGTGGCTGGTCTCAGGAGGGCCTCTGAAAACACCAAAAAGCTTTGGCTACCGGGGAATTAATTTTTCATCTTAAAATTATTGTTTAGAGACAAGATATAAACATTCCCTCTCTTGGCCCTAAAGTCCCCTTCTCAGAATAATAGGTGGATTATACTGATGGCTGCGTTGTCCCCACAGCAGCCACAGGGGTTTTACAGATATAAATCATATCCCACAACCTGCTTTCCTATAGCACTTCAAATATCCAAATTCTTTTTTTTTCTAAGAGAAACCCCACTTTATTATTTTTTGATTATTATTATTTCAAAATATTCAAATTCTTCACCATGGCCTGCAACGTGCTTCAGGATCCTACCTGTTCCCTCTGCCTCCTTTGCTCAGAGCTCTCCCCCTCGCTCACTCTGCTCCAGCCCCCTCTCTGGACGGGCCTCAGACACACCCAGCTCTCTTCTCCCAGGGACTTTGTGCATCAGGTTCCTCTGTCCAGTGCATTTTTTTTTTTTTTTGCATGCAGTCATGCATTCTTCCCTTTCGGTCTCAGCTTAAATATCACCTGACCACTCTGTCTATACTGGTTCCCCAGAAACACTTTCATATCCTCTCACCCCATGTTAGCCTTTATTACACACCATTTTTATTTTCTTTCTGGACCTTTATATTTCATAATTACTTCTCTACTTATTTATTTTCTTCCCCATCAGCCTGTGAGCATGACAGGTCATCTGGGCCTAGCAGGGTGCCTGGCTCTGAGCTGGTATTGTTGGCATTGCCAGGTGCCCCGCTAGACCACACGTCCCAGCTCCCCTTGTGGCTGTGTTGTTGGGTGACAAAATCATGACCTGCAGAGCAGGAGAGCAAGTGATGTGTCTAACTTTTGTCTCGTTTGCTCAGCAGACAGTTCTTAGCCCTGGACGTGTACTCACTTCCCCTTCCTGAGGGCAGGAGCATGGCGGTGCCCATGGTCAACTTGACCATGTAGACAAGGACAACACTCTGAAGGGTGGCAGAGCAACTGGAGGAAAGACACAGGCCTCAATGACCACATATGGCAGAGCTTCCTCCAACTTGGACCAGTTGCCCTGAAATGTTACATGAGTGAAGAATAAACCTGTGTGTTTTTAAGCCACCATGTTTGGTAGTCTCTTTGTTATGCAGCTTAACTTTAGCCCGACTACTGAATCAATATTTATTGAATGAATGAATGAACCATCAGGGACTCATCAGTTTTTCCCTGTGCTGCCACTACCTTAGGGCAAGAGAGGAGGCAGCCATCACCAGGAGCCACTCACGGAGCACCTGCCACTCCACACATTGGAGACACACACCATGTACTTTCCTATACTAGTTGGGGATCCTCATCTTTTCCCAGCCGAAGTCCCCCTTGTGGCTTGCAATGACATCTCACTGCACCGCTGACAGATTTCGCTCTGCCATCCAAAAGAAACCAAACTTGAAAGAATGTCACGAACCACGCAGCATGTAAGTCACGCTCTGCATGTGAAGATTCTAGGTAGCTCTGTTATAAAAGACCTTGTGTGAGACAGAAATGCCATCTCACAGAGTGTGGCAGTTCATGACCCACATCATAGCCAAGAGTTCTGCCCATTTAATAGCGCTATATTTATTTCCAAGGTTAATGTCTGTGACATTTCATATCTGAACTTTTAATGTCAGACAAGTTTTTCGGAATCTGTTGTTTCATGATGGTGGCTGGTTTTGTTTGTTTATTAAACTTTTGGGGAGTATATTCGTTGGGAGTGACGATTTCCCTAAGAATTGTCAGTTATGGCTTTAATTTTGGGAAAAAAAATATGTTTCCTCCTTTTTCTATAAACTTGGTATACTTTCCAGCTCTACTACATTTGCAGACAGACATTGGATAAAGTCAGTCAGTTAATCTCATACACTTCCCAGAGGTAGCATTTAAAAAGAAGATATCAGGATTTAGGACTTGTTTTAAGCCAGTTCTCCCAGTAAACAGACACTGCGATGGGGATTTGTGTGCAGAAAGTTTATCGGGGAGTGTTCTGGAAACAATACTCGTGAGGGGAGAGGGAAGCAGAATGGGTCCGAAGAAGGAGTTGAGCTGTAATGAAGCCAGGATCCAGAGCTAGGATGGCCTCTCAGAGTTGTCCTAGATGGAGGCGGGGGGGGGGGGCCTTCATCCACCTCCCCTCATTCACCCGTCACTAGATGTGGCTTCCCCTGGAAGGGAATGTCACATCTGGTTGAGGCAGCTCCCTTTGGCTGAGAACAAGACCTAGGAAGGGTGTCAGATGCAAACTATAGGGAGCCCAAACTCTCAGAAGCAAGGGGAGTGAGTGCTGTGGTCCTGCATGGGGGTCTGGACCACACTGCCCAGCAGCCAGCACAGGGCTTCAGCATCAAGCTCAGAATCCGAACACTAGACTCACGAGAACATTGCCTTTCCCAGCTCACCCTCTGCCGCCGTATCTCTGCAGTTAGACCAGAGCCTAGCACCTAGCACATGGTAGATGCTCAGTAGATATTTGCTGAAGAGATAAGTGAAAGAAAGAATATGCGGGATTATGCAAGGGATGTATAAATTAGGATACTGTCAATAAACTTTGTCAAAATTGAAGAACCTTACTTAAATTTAAACTTCCTAAGTACAGACTGAAATATTTAGAGATGTATTAAAACAATATGCATATCGTAAGTCCTACCATTTCCTGCGTTTGGACAGATTGTGGAAAATGTTTTGAGCTACTTGAGTCGTCAGGAATGTGGCAGATGAGTTTCTTTTTGGGCAAGAATAAGTCAATGTGTTCAGGGAAAAATACCCTTAAACTCAAAATCAGGACACATGGTGTGATGAGGTTTGACAATAGGAGGAACTATTTAAAATGGGGGCCTTCTTGGGAAATCCAGAAGGCGCCTTTGCCAGACTCACAGGCGGAGGGCTCTGAGTTACTGGTTGTGAGTGAACTTGTGAGAGAATGGGAGTGAGTCGTGGGGCTGGCTTCTGGCCAGCCTGCGGGCTGCTGCCCTGCCAAGGGCCACTTTTGTGGTGTGTATTTTCATCATCATTAGAAAAGGCAGCGGCTTTGGAACCTACACATGGACAAAACTTTACATTCTACAGAACATGTTAGAATTCACAATCTCATTTGATTGTCAAATACAGGAAGAGAATAAAGACACTTTTCTTGAAGCAATACCAATAACACGAGACACATAAGTCATTAACAAAATACTAATATTAGCAAACTGAGTCCAACAATAAGTGGGATTTATCCCATGAATCTAAGATTCTTTAAACATCTGAAAATTAATGATTGTAATTTAGTAAGTAAATTATAGAATATTGGGGAAAAATATGTGATCATCTCATTAAACAGAAAAAATGAATTTGGCAAAACTCAACACTCAGTAAACTAGGACTAGAAGGGAATGTCTTCAACCTGATACCAGGACATCTATGAAAATATACAGGTTAAATATTTAGTGGTGAAATATTAAACCCTTTTCCCATAAAAGTGGGAATAAGGCAAGGCTGTCTGCCCTCGCCACTTTGATTCAACACTGTAGGGGAAGTCTTAGCCAGGACAGTAGGCAAGAAAGAAGAAGGAATACAGATTTGAAAGAAAGAAGAAAAGCTATCATTATTTGTAGATGACGTGACCATCTCCATATTGTTGCCATTATAAAGATGAGGAGAGTGAGGCTTTGAGAGATTGACGTGTGAGTTCATGCAGGCAGTAAAGGACGAAGCTAGAGCTCAAACCTGGATGTTCTGACTCCAAACACTGAAATACATAAAGAGACTGTTTCTTTCATTTAAAAAAAAAATCTAAAATTTCAGTTATGCTTCTTAAGGAAGATCCAGTGGCATTTTCCAGAGAAAATCAACTAAAATGAGAGTGGGAATGGAGAATGCTTATTGGTCCAGGACAGAGTAACCGGCTGGGCTCTTTGGCCTGAGCATATTAAAATGCAGACAATATGAGACTAGGATGACATGGAGCCATTCACCAGCTCCTGAGATGGTAAAGCTGTTGGCCTGGGTAGGTCGGGACTGATGAAAACTACTTTTTCATGGTAACGTCAATATACTTATGAAATCATTATCAAGAGTGGTGTGGGGTAGAAAGGTTTAGAGAAAAAGATGACGAGAGGCTCATAACTAGGGTGACCATATCATGCATTGTCATAACTGTGACTCTCATGAGGGAAAGAGGGTGCTACTAAATAATCACCCTGGGTCAACAGGCATAAACCAGGGCTGTCCTGGGTAACCTATAATAGGTATAAAGGAAACTGGCTCCTTCTGTTGGGAGGATGGGGAGGTACATCAATAACATGAGAAGTTTTGTGGCTTCTACTCAGGCACCAGCCGGGCCACTCATGGGTGAGTGTTTTGGGGCCTGGAGCCCCTGTTAGGAAGGTCAGATCTTAGGTTTTTCCTGCCCTTGCTAATTATAATATGAAAAGACAATAGCGAGCATATATTGAGCACTTACTGGAGGCCAGGCACTGAGAGGTGCTTTATGTGAATGATTTCACTCAATAGCACTAGGAATAGGGCACTATTGCTGTCTCCATTTTACAAGTGAGGAAACAGCTGCTCAGAGAGGTTGAGTAACTTTCCCAAGATCACTCAGCTGGGAAGTGCCAAAGCTGAGATTTGAACCCATACGCCAAACCATGATGTTAACCAGTGCTTACCATTTCCTTTTTGGGTTGCAGGCCACTTCAAGGACCCAGATGTCTAGCATAGGATAAGTGTAGAGAGTGGAAATAGGAGAACCTCAGTGACATGTCATCCTCTATGTCAACCCTGAGCCCACACCAAGAGACACACAGAAGCACACAGTGGCTGTTAACAGCTGCCCAGTGCAGATGTGACCCCAGTTTTGCCTGGCACAGCACCAGCTTGGCAGTGTTTACTGCATTGTTATTCTGTGGGACTACTGCCTGCCTCAGACAGGAATTTCGTCCCTCCAGATACCTGCATAACGTTCCTATAACCACCCGGGTCATCTCTGGGCCAGGCAGCCCACGTTTAATTCTTTTCATCTTTCCATCAGTCAATCTGAGGGCCTCCTTAATTATTTTTATTGCTTTTCTCTGAACTCTCTCCAATTTGCTGGCATATCGCTTTTCGGGTAGTGAGATACCAGAAGTGTGCTTCAGAGAAATTATAATCTCCTGCGCATGATGTAATGCTTTGGCCTAGGAAGTCGAAAATCATGGCAGCACGTTCAGCTGCCGTCGGTATCATAACCTGCAATCAATTTGGTTGTCCCCAATTAACTTGGCTTTTTTTTCAGTTAAGGTAAGTACAGGGCTCAAAGTCAATGTAATTTATATCCGGAATATTCCAAGTGTGTGTGCATGTGTGTGTGTGTGTGTGCGTGTGTGTGTGTGTATGTGTGTATTAAAAGCAAAAAAACAAAACAAAACAAAACAAAACAAAAAACAGCAAAAAGAAAGAATTTCATGTTCTTTGCTCATTTACTGATCACTCACGATGTGCCAGACCCAAGCTGCTAAGCTCAAGAAGAATCTTATCTTGAAATGCTCTGAACATTCTTAGTATTTTGGTCATTAAAATTTACCCTTGTTTTCTGTGACACCCTTTTAATGGTTACACTTTGGCTCTTGTGTCCCTGTTTGTAGATCAATAGCTTTCTTTCTGTAACAGTGACCCATTTGTGACTCAGGTTATAACTCTCTTTGGCTTGATTATTTTGAAGTTAACTATGCTTTGGCACAGATAATTATATTGACTAGGACATCATATTAAAATGCTCGCTATGTAATATTCTTCTTCCATAAGTAAAAATGGGTGACTGAGTTAACCTGGAGTTTTAAAAAAATAATTTGAACTCAATTTCACAACTTGCCTCCCTCAGATTTAAGCCACTTTGGGTATTTTTCTCCAAGCCTACTTCTCTTTTTTTTTTCATCTATTTATCTTTTCTTCAAGTCTATTTGTCGTTACAGTTTCTTTCATTTTTTTTTACTTTGTATCCTTTGCACAAAAATGGCTATATGAGTGTTAGTTCCCAAATGGTGCAATTGTCTCACAACAATAGCAGATGCAGTTTTAATATTTAAAACTTTGTTAGCACATAGTAAAAACACGAGAAATACGTGTCTCAGTGAGCGTCTCAGTGAGGGATGGCTCAGTGGCTTACCGGGTCAAATCACGCATAGCCAGGTCTGGCGACCCACCGTCTCTCGTCCAGATAATGATTTTGAAATGGCCTCTCTGAGCGTTGGCACTGACCTCAGCTTCACCCACAGCCCAGCAGCTGTTTCCTGAAGCCCGGCGATCTCATGATGGGATGCAGATCTAGTTGATGTTTTCTGCCCCTGTGGATCACTTCCTTTTGTAATTTAGACCCACGAAGGCCTTTTCGAATGGTTTTGTTCATGGTGGAAGACGTCATTTTCTTCCAAGAATCGCCCCACAGTTGGCCTCCCTGCCTGCAGGTCAGCCTGACCTACCTGGAGGTGGGAGAGAGGTGATTCAGGACATGGATTTCCTCAGTGCATTTTGTTTGGAAATGAATACAGATCACATTCTTGTACGTGTGTCTTTGGTTGAAAAAACACCACCACCACCACCATCACCAAATGCCACCTTAAAAACTTCTCTGCAAAGTCACGACAATATCCTCTTCTTGCAACTCTCCTGACTTTGTGTCTTTCTGTAATATACAGTATAATTTATAAAAGTGTGAGCAACTGTGGAATTGTTCTCCTAATAGATTCTGAAGATTCCAATTTCCATTCTGCCACACAAGACTGAAAATCCACTTGTGCTCACTTATCTGTATCTGTACCTCATCCCCATGCTGCATCAAAAATCAGGTTCAGGTGCAGGTTAAGAGCACGCATTTACCTCCGGAATATGGGACTTATTAAATATCTCTCCACAATTAACATCACCATATCAATAAGAATTATCATTAGGTCCTGTCAATCAGGTGCTGAATTTTGCTTCAGGGAAACAAAACAATTTAAATTATAGCAAGTGCTCCCCTTCTTTTTTACATGCTTCTCTTTAAATTGGATAATTATGTGGCTTTTCATCAGATTCCTCTAAGCGTAATAGATCACGATATTCACCCTTTGACCTTGGTGATGAATGTCTCTGGTGAAAACATGTGACAAGCAGTGTTCTAATGAGAACAAAATACTGAATAACTGGAAATCTTGTATAATGAAAGGGGGAGGCAGGAGGGAGACATAACCACCTTTATGGTGGATACACAAAATGTATTTGTAACGTGGCAATGATATGGGCTGGGGAGAAAAGGGCCTATTTTTGGTTCCAATAATGCAGACGGAAACACTGATTTTTCTCCTTTGGTATGTGCAAAAGAATGGAGAAAGAGACATTCCAGGAAAGCTGTGCATCAGAAAATACTGGTCTCGGCTGAACTGCAAGCACAGATGGAGTGAATCCACTGGCCTAAGGGGGGATTCAAATGACTCGCTGCATCGTGGAACACCTGCAAATAGCAGTCTGAGGGTACCTCTCATTTTATTGCTTTCTTCAGGGAGTTTCAATTGTAAGGACAATTGAGGTAAAAAAGGAAACAATGTGGTCCTGGGGGACCTATAAGTGCATCTGGGCTGTTGGGGATGGACAAGAGAAGCAAGGGGACACCCCAATCCCTTCCTCCCTCCCTCTCTTGGTCAGTCCCGGAGCAGCTTGCCTTGCTGGAGCAGGGGCAACTCCTACATCTTCAAAGTCCTCATTCTCTGGTGTGAGGGAGTGTTGGGGCATCCTAAAGGTGGCCCTGGGATGTAGCCAGAGGTCAAGGACAAGCCAGTCACTTCTAGTCTCTCCTTCTTCGTTCCTCCCCTAACCCTCTATACAGCCAGGTTTCCTGTATGGCTACTTCTTGGGCTAACCCCTGCACAGCTCTGCTCCCAGTGGCAATAAATTGGGGAGTTTCCTATCAAATCAGTCCTTGATAGTGTGATATGCTTTTGGGGTCATGGGAACGGGCAAGGTTTGCTTCTTTTAGATTTTCTAGATGCTTGTCTGTCAATTTGATTTTAAGATATATAGCACAAGCACTGTAAAGCCATTTATCAACGGTATGGATTTATTGTATCCTATAAGGACATGGGGTTTGAGGTAGGAGTTACTTGTTAAATGTGCAAGCTAGGCTGCGCTTGCTTTGGGGTAGCAGAAAGGGAGGTGGAGACCATCTCTTATGAAGCACCCACTATGTGCCAAGCGCTGTCCCAGGCTCTCTGATTTTAAGTCTCCCGTCAAACCTTATTATCCCAATTTATGATTTAGGACATGGCCCAACCTGACCCAGAATGACCTGACAGCAGGGCTGGGATTTAACTACAGGTTGGTCTGACTCCCGGGAACATGTTCCTTAGGTTATAGTTAGCACAGAGCATAGCACTATTACTGCTTCCCAAGAACTATGCCTTGCCATAACCTTCTCCCCACTTACCTTTCCAGGTCTTGATGGAATTGATTTGGATTATTATGGACTTAATACTATTACCATCAATCTTGCTAGTTGTACAATTTATATTGCTTAATGCAAGACATGCAGGAGAAGAAACAGCTGCCTCCATAAATTGATTTCTTCCGGTAAATTCCAGTTTGGGAGAAGAATTTGCAGTGAGTGATGTGTGTGCTTACCAAGGATTAAGAAACTGACCAGGCTCAAAAGTGTGGTTCCCTTTGTTTATCTGCAGATCTGGTCTGCTTAAGGTAAAAATTCACCCTGGGCCTTCATCCCTGACCTCCACCAGGTGGATTTCCATGGAGATGTTCTCACTGCCGGCAATCCTTCGTTTCTTTTCACAAGAGCCTGCCAGGAAGAGAAATATCTAAAGTCCATTTTGAGCTCTCAGCCTGGGATTCAACTGCAATTTTTCATGGGCATTGGGCAATTATTGGCACACAAAGCTGAAGGAGAAGCTGGAAAGGGAAGGCTCTGCCTCTCCAGCAAGATCATCATCTTTGCATCAGTCACTGTCAGAGACATCTCTGGTTTCCATTCTCAGCTCAACTACACAGAACAGAGACCTTCTAGCTTCTCCCCAGTTATCCATATGCTCAGAAAATGGGAATGACGGGTAACAGTAGTTGTTGTAAGTGCTTGGGGGCTCCAGGAGTTGTCCCTGAGAACTCTATAAAGAGGGGCTGTCATTCTTCTCTGAGATTTAAATCTTCAACACAAAAGGGATCAGAGTGGAGGAGCTAGAAGTCATCTATCTGAAGGAGCTGAAATAGTTCCTGAGCCCACCCACCTACTCAAATGGGACTTGTTTGAATGTTATATTAGCAAATCTAAAGAAAGAATGCTTTGATCAGAAAGGAGAAAGCTTGTTTAGCCAGGCAAGCAAGACAAAAGGAAGGTAAAGTCTCAAAGGCGAATGCTAGCAGGGCCCACAGAACCTTGTCCAGGGGAGAAGGAGCTGAAGTCAATTGACTTGAATGATTTCTGATCCTCTTAGAAGATGCGTCTCTAATATGGTGATGGAAGCCATAGACATACATATCTGTAACCAACAGATGTCAAGGATTCAAGTTCCTTTAGCAAGAACATCCCATTGTCTTACGGTGCTGCTTAAACTCTTAGTTTTCCCTGTCTTGATTCAGTGTTCACCAAACAACCTTCCGATTGCCATATGGCTTCCGTGAACATTTGCCGACAGACAGGATGATGACACTGACTTAGAAGATCGCTGATAGTGATTTCTTATAAAAAAAGTTAATGCTGTGTTCTGATCTTACACATACATGTGTTTCTGGGATGTGCCCATGAAGGGTTGGGTCAGTTCTCACTTTCCCTGGAGCTGGAGACAGGCCCTGGACAGCGGGAGCACACGAAGCTGCCCCTTCACCTCAGCATCTACCTTGACACAGATGCTTTCCTGAAAGAGGATTTTTCCTTCCATTTTAACCATCTTTAAGTGTACGGTTTAGCAGCATAAAGCACATGCTTATTGTTGTGCAAGCATCACTACTAGCCATCTCCAGAACTTTTTCATCGTCCCAAAATGAAACTTTGTCCCCATTAAACACTAACTCCCCACTGACCCCTCCCCAAAGCTTCCCGTAACCATCATTCCACTTTCTGTCTCTGTGAATTTCACTATTCCAGGTACTGCATGTAAGTGAAATCATATAATATATGTCCTTTTGTGTCCGGTGTAGTTCACTTAGCATAATGTTTTCAAGGTTCGTTCACGTTGTAGCATATATCAGAATTTCATCCTGTTTTAAGGTTGAATTATATTCCACTATCTGTATATACCACATTTTGTTTATCCATCTGTTGATGGACATTTAGGCTGTTTCCACCTTTTGGCTCTTGTGAACAATGCTGCTATGAACATGGGTGTACAAATATTTGTTTAAGTCCCTGCTTTCCATTCTTTTGAGCATGAGAGAACAATTTCTGCAGTGGCAAAAACTTTATCTTTCCGTGGTGCTCTATGGTTTGCTGAGCATGTCAACATGTCTATCTGGTCCTAGGGAGTACGGGTAGGTAGTAGTGCTATCACCTTCATTTTGTTGACAGTAAACTGAGACTCAAAGAGGTAAAACGGGGGAGGCTAGATCTGAACGTTGGCCTTCTAACCACCAGCCTAGGCCCTTTTCACCACAGAGCCCACTCTGGGAAGGCAGTGGCGACATCTACCTTTTTAACTGCTGTGCCCCAGGTCCTAGCACAGGGCTGGTACTTAACAGGTGCTCAATAAACATTTGTTGAGCGAATACCTCCCCCGGTGCTCCAGTAGCCACGGTTGCCACATGAATACTCAGTGGAACACTGAGGTGATGAATCACCCACTCCTTTCACCCGAGTGGGCCCCACAGCCCCCGTTTCTGTGGCAAGTGCATTTGTGATTATGCGGAGGAGAAAAATACCCCCGGCCCTACCAACTTGCACCAGAAGGAAAACCGAGTTCACTGAGGAATGAGAGCTTTAACAAGCTATCTCTTGCCCCATAGTGACCCTGAAGAGAACCACAGGTTCATCCTACTTTGGTCATCTGGCTGGACATGAATCATGGCCCAGAAGGGAAAATGAAATATCAGGAGTTTAATTAGTATTGTCATAATCTGATTTGGAAGAAAATGCAATGAATATCTGTTATGGCAGAATACAAAGGAAAGCACCATGGAAACAGGGAGAGATGATTGTCTTCAAAAGTATCCGAAGGCTTTGTTTTTATTCCCAGATTCTTTCATCATCAAAATTACATGGCTTCTTGCAGTCACTCACTCTGAGAAGTGTGTTGTTGTAAATGAACATAAGGAAAACTATTTCTCTAAACTCTGCCAAATCGTGGTCTCATAAACAGTAGGGTTGCAGGTGTCTGGGAACGGCCACATCAAATTTGCCTTTGGGAGAACTCGATCTATCAGCTTTGTATCTTTCTCACCTTTGTGATGGGTTCAGAAGCAGAGAGATCCAGAACAAGGTGAGCTCTGAGCATAGAGCCTGTTGTTCCTTAACTCTTGGAGAGGTCCACGACCTTCGACTACATCCTGGTTCGAGAACAGTAGTCAGAGAACTTGAGTTGAACTACCTGGTGCAGCCAGTGACTCACTTGGGGTCACTCCGACAGTTGCGGTTTTCTTAGCAGCTTTTTTTTTTTTTTGGATAGCTTTTACCTTAGAGGTAGGATAGTGGCAGACAGAAATTGAAAGCTGTATAAATTTCATGTGTTTATAAGAATGTGTTGGGGTGAGGAGATACAGATGTACTAGTACTAGAACAGTAGTACCTGGGCAAGGACCCCACTGGATACACCCTCTTCTCTGACCTCCTCCCCAAAATGTGTCCTGGAAAGTTCACAGGTGTGTTCCTGAATTAAACGTTCCAGGAAACACTCGGCAATTTGTAATTCATCGCATAATTACTGGAATTCATTGGATAATTACCAACACTCCATGCGGTTGTGCTCGGCGGAGACCTAGCCTGAGTATTCTCCAAGCCTGAACTTTAAGAGATGAACCCAAATCAATAGGGAGCTGAGTAATGGAGAGTTACTGTCAGAGAGCATTCCAGTTAAAGGATTAAAGTCAACATCCACATGTATCAATATTAGAGCACCACATGTATATTTAAAGTATTATACCAAAGTGTAACGTGCATTCTGCATTTGCAATATCCCATGCCTATCCTTTAAAGTTGCTTCCAAAGTAAGTCATTTGGCTTTCCAACAAGGACGTTCTTTTATTTTACAACATGCAATATATTTGTAACGACCTGTCATTTTTCTGAATTCAGTTCACCACCCTTGCAGGATGGTGAAGGACTGCCATAAATGCAGGAGGGGTGCCAAGGGCAGCCTGTCCCTCTGTGGGCTTGTGTAAAGGAGGTGGAGGGGGGCAGGGAGGGCCTACACAGTTCCAAACAGGCCATGCTGGTCTCCGTGACTGCTGAGCCCCAGCCAGGCATCTCTGGAGGCCATGATTAAGTGTCAGGTTAACAGTTATGATTTCAGAGTGATTCTAGGGTTACCTTCTGGTGGGAAGAGAAAGGAAACCAATGTTTAGTGAGCAAGTACTATGTGCCAAGTATTATCCATTCTATGTTTCATTTCATCCTTGCAATAGCTCTAGAAGCTAGCTTTACTTTTGCCATTCTATTTTTAAGAAAACTGAGGATCAGGAGATTAAATAACTTGGCCAAGATCACACAGAAAGTACATGAAAGAGCTGAGCCTTGACATCCCAGGCCCTGTTTCTTCAGCCAAATGGAAGGTAACTGTGAGTTAGGGTCAATTACTTCTGTTTTGGAGGGAGGCGACCAGGAAGCACCTGGTATTAAAACACTCTTTTCGGCCGGGCGCGGTGGCTCACGCCTGTAATCCTAGCACTCTGGGAGGCTGAGGCAGGTGGATCGCTCAAGGTCAGGAGTTCGAGACCAGCCTGAGCAAGAGCGAGACCCTGTCTCTACTAAAAATAGAAAGAAATGATCTGGCCAACTAAAATATATATAGAAAAAATTAGCCGGGCATGGTGGCGCATGCCTGTAGTCCCAGCTACTCGGGAGGCTGAGGCAGGAGGATTGCTTGAGCCCAGGAGTGTGAGGTTGCTGTGAGCTAGGCTGACGCCATGGCATTCACTCTAGCCTGGGCAACAAAGCGAGACTCTGTCTCAAAGAAACAAAACAAAACAAAACAAAAACACTCTTTTCCTAGGCCAGGAAACAAAGGGCAGAGATAAACTCATCCTGATAATCATGAAGGGTGCAGGGACAGACAAAAGGGGAATGCCAGCAACCCTATGTATTCAAAGTAGTTTTTGTGTCACCCTGAGTATTTGTCAAGGCCTTGCACATTGAGCACCTGGGAACAGGTGGAGGGAGCAGAGGTAGGTTTTGTTTTCTTTGTGCACATAGGTGCTTTAACAAGTGGGTTCAAATAAATAACACTCACTCTGCAAGTATTTATTGAACTCCTGTTACCTGTTAGACACTGACACAGGAGCAAGTGAAACAAAGTCCCTCTCCCAAATGGGCTTATATTCTAGTGGAGAGACTATGAACAAATTGACAAGTAAAACTTGGGCAGAAGGGGCATTAAGTGCGAAGATCATGGGGCAGGATGCGTGTAGTGTGTCTGAGCTGCAGCGAGGGCCAGTGTGGCTGAGAAGAGCAAGGGGAGAGGACAGTAGATGCGTCAGACAGGCAACTGGGGCCAGAGAGTACAGCACTTTTTAGGCCATTGTCAGAATGATGGATTTTAGTCTAAAGGATCTGGGAAGTCATTAGAAGCAGAGCACTTGAGCAGAGAAATGACATGATCTGACTTTTATTTTAAAAGGGTAGCTGTGCTGCTGTGTTGGGAACAGCCTGTATCGGGGCAAGGGTAGAGGCAGGGAGGCCCATTTAGAGGCAGTTGCAGCCATCCTGGCGAGGGGTGGTGGTTTGGAGCAGGGAGGTGGCAGTGGGGGTGGTGAGAAGTGGTCAGAGTCTGGATATAGTTTGAAAATAGTCAGTTGAGTTTGCTGGTGAATTGGAATGTGGGGGTGTGAGGGAGGTCAGGGATGAGTAAGGTCGTGCTCCCGAGAAAGGACAGGAGGAACTGGCATTAGCTGAGTAGGTTGCAGGAGGAGCAGGTGTGGTGCATGTGTGCTTGGGTGGGGCTGGGAGGTGGGAACCAGGAGCAACTATTACATTCAAGATGGCTGTTGACATCCAAGTAGCCATCTCTCTGGAGTCTGGGGGAGTGGTCCAGGCTGCAGAGGTAAATCTGGGACTTGCGAGCAAACAGATGGTGTTTACAGCCACGGGACTGTATGAAATCCACTAGGGTTACAGTTTAGAGAGAGTAGAGGACCAAAGACGCAGCCCTGGGGCACTATAATATTTAGAGGTTGAAAAAATGGGAAGGAACCAGCTGGAGATGGAGAAGGAGCAGTGAGTGTTCTGGGAGCGGAGGAAGGAACTGCTACAAGTTCAAGTCATGTGAGAACGGAGAGTTGTCTGTCCCGTTTAGCATCATGGCGTCACTCAGTCATCCGTGCTTCCACCAGAGAGGTTCCATTGAGGGGTGGGGCTAAAGCCTGAATGGACCCCGTTCAAGAGAGAATGGGAGGAGGGGCAGTGGATTCCGTGGTGTGGACAGTTGGTGCTGCAGAGAAGGGGAGGGAAATGGGGCAAGAGCTGGAACGTGTGGTCAAGAAGGGATTATGTTTTCTAAGATGAGAGAAATTGCTGCAGGGTTGCATGCTGATGGGATGGATACAATAGAGGGGCAGACAATGAAGCATGGGTGCTTCCGGGCGGGGGAACTTCTGGAGCAGGTCCTTGGGGAGGTGAGGGAGGAGCTCTGGTGCTCAGGGGGAGGCTGGGCCGGGGTGGCCGTGGAGAGATCCGCTGTGGGACGGGTGGGAGCAAGGCCTTATTGGCACGGCAGGTGGGTGGGAGCTGGGCGAGCTGCGGGAGCAGGCACGGGGTGCGGAAAGTTGGAGGAGAGAGAAAAAGGTGCAAAACAGCCTCCGGAGACTAAGGGCGTGGATGGGCGGGGGAATACAGTAGTGTTTCTGGGAAACAGTAAAGGCCCATTTGAAGTAAATGGCAGTGAATGAAATTCATAAAATTTAAAGTGAATTAAAATTTAAACTTCAGACATTTTTAATGTATAAAAATGAACATTTATTTAGCATAAGAAAGAAGTCACAAAAAATTATAAATTTTAAAAGAGAATTCACTGTAAATTGATTTAAATCCTTTAATGATGTGGTTCCTTTTTTTTTTTTTTTGAAACCTCCAAAGATTCGCTTTAAATCCAGAATTCAACCAACCCAAACCCCAGCAGCTGGTTTGCCCAGTGCTGTCTCTACCCACCCCTGCTTCCTGCCCACTGGTTCCCAGCTCAGACCCTGCCTGCTGCCTGCCCAGGCTCCTCCCGGCTCCTCCAAGTACCTCTGTAAGTCTGTCAGCTTCTGTCGGCACAGTTCCCTCTCCTTCACCTGCAGTCGTGTCCCCCCTGGACAGCCCCAGCTTTCCCCGCTCTGCATTGTCATTATGCTTCAGGCGTAGCAGGCACTGAACAGTGGATTGTTTTCTGATTATTTTACTGAGAGCGCCTCATTTCCTGAATACATTGGATGAGCTTGAGGTCAAGGGCAGCTCTCCTTCTAGCACTGGGCATCTAGAAATATTTGACAATCTGATCAAGGTGAGAAAAAGAAGATAAGGCTGGTTGCTGAGCCCCCAGGGGAGCCCCTGACCTCCTTCCCACGGCCCTGGTAACGTTCCAGCCCAGAACCGTACAACGCACCTTTGCAAACTCCATTCAGCAATTATTAAAAAATGGCACCCAGATCAGAACGACAGATAATTCTCTCCAGCCTCCCCCTTTCTCAGCTCCACACACCGGATGGATTTAAGTGGAATTGGAGGAGCTGTAAGGAAGGCCGGAGGTGTTTGTATTTCCTCTGTGGTAGTTACCAGTGAACCAGAGAATCTTCAGCTCCCGGAAGCTGGCAGAGAGGTGACCCGTATTGAAGCCTCTCTACCCCCTGGGTGGCATCAAATTGAGCCCCGCACAGTTATTAGAGGGATAATGGGATTCATTTCTGCAAGGACTGCCTGGCTGGGGCCTAGCTTATTTTAATTTTCAATGTTAATAAACTTGTGGCTATTGCTTTTTTCACACCGATGTGCCTCACACCTCATTTCGCAGGCCCATTAGGCAATTACTGGCAGTGCCTCTGTTCCCAGCACCTCTTAAACACGGAGCAATTATGCTTATTTGGTGAATGATGATGAAACTTGGAGGAGGCAAGTGCACTGGTGTAGAACTTTCCTCCCGACTTCATCAGGTGTGCACTGAGCACCTCCCTTGAGTGAAAAGCGGGGCTGTGACTCCACCTTCACCATAGCAGCAATGCGGGGACCATCCCCTCATGTGTCCCCAACGTAGGCCTGCTGGCATGCCACCCAAGCCAGCCCGCCGACCAGGGTCCCTGATGCCCAGCGCCGGGCTGTGAAAACAGCCCATTCAGCTTGGGAAATGAGCTGATAATGCTCTTCATTTGTCTTGAAATGGGAAGTTTTCAATAGGTCTTAAGTGTGTATTAATGCATTGGGAGTAATGATCCCCTTATTTACAAAGTTGTTTAATTCCTCACTTTTGTGCTCCTTGTGGGTCTGAGCGGATTTTTCATTTACCAGGTTACTCCGTAGTGAGTTTCACAGTTGCTTTCACAGCACTGTCTCCCGGCTTCCCGATTCTTCCACTGCTAGCGATTACTTGCCTGACTTCCGACTCCATTCGCAAAATCAGCTTGGGTTTGAAGCATGGTTTCCTATGAAGGGGCAGTGGGGCAGCATGTGGACTGGAGCCGAGACACAGGACATGGCCCGTGATGCTGCTCCCTTCGCTGTGTGGTGGCCTCACTGCACCCAGCAGTCCCCTGCTCAGCCTGGTTACGGCCGGGCGCTAGCCTGCTTGCCCCCAGCGTCCCCAGGCCCCTGCTTTCCTACTTGACAAGCTTTAGTAATTTTTAATGAGGGACGGGCTATGCAGAAAACTCCTTTCAGTATGGGCATGGTGGCTCACGTCTGTAATCCCAGCACTTTGGGAGGCTGAGGTTGGAGGGTCACTTGAGGCCAGGAGTTTTGAGACCAGCCTGGGCAAAATAGCAAAACCCTCATCTCTACAAACAATAAGAAAAATTAGCTGGGCCTGTTGGCACCAGGCTGTAGTCCCAGCTATTCGGGAGGCTGAGGCACGAGGATTGGTTGAGCCCAGGAGTTCGAGATTACGGTGAGTTATGATGACGCCCCTGCACACCAGCCTGGGCAACAGAGCGAGATCCTGTCTCTAAAAAACAAAAAACTCCATTCAGATCTTTCAGAACAGGGCATTTCTGGGCTCCTGGTTCCAGGGCTTCACAAGTTGAAGTTTGCTTCCTATTAGTGGTGGTGACACCACTTTAGTGGGTTGCAACTCATCACTTTTTTTAAGAAATGAAAAATAGGGCCGGGCGCAGTGGCTCACGCCTGTAATCCTAGCACTCTGGGAGGCCGAGGCGGGTGGATCGCTCAAGGTCAGGAGTTCGAGACCAGCCTGAGCAAGAGCGAGACCCCGTCTCTACTAAAAATAGAAAGAAATTATATGGACAACTAAAAATATATATAGAAAAAATTAGCCGGGCATGGTGGCGCGTGCCTATAGTCCCAGCTACTCGGGAGGCTGAGGCAGTAGGATCGCTTGAGCCCAGGAGTTTGAGGTTGCTGTGAGCTAGGCTGACGCCATGGCACTCACTCTAGCCCGGGCAACAAAGTGAGACTCTGTCTCAAAAAAAAAAAAAAAAAAAAAAAAAAAAGAAATGAAAAATAGAATAGAATAGAATAGAACCTATCAGAGTACCTTACACTTGGTGAAGGTAAGTATTGTTTCACTAAGCTGGTTTCATTTATATGTTCCTGTGTCCACTTGTAGGCATATGTATACTGGCTCACAACGTAAAATGTATCTCTTACCGTAGATTGTTTAAAAAGATCTGGGAGAATCCCAGATGCAATTCCCAGCATATCCCAGGATCCAAGCAAATCCAACACACTCTGGCTCCAAGACCCTCAGTGGCCAACCTGAGCCTCAGTTCCAGTCTTTAGGGCTCTTGGTAGCCCAGTGCTTGCTGGCAGGATTCTGAGTGTGTGCTTTTAAGGATTTTTTCCTGCCCTTCTTTCTGGGGGGCAGAGGGTGGGGTCTGGCATCTGGAAGCATGTGGCTCAGAGAGAAGGCAGTCACTTACTTCAGTAGCAGGGACCCAGGGACCAGAGGAACATCAGGACTTCCTAGCCAAACAACGATGGGCTTAACCCCCTTCGATCAGAAGATTTTTGTGGAAGACACTGTCCAGAGTCAGTGAGATCCCCTGTGGGGTGGACTGGCCAGAATTTCTAAAAGCAACACTTACAAAGACTGCTTTTAGGCCTTGAATAGTTTCAGGTGATCTCTGTGGCATTTGCTGTAATCACAAATGGAAAATCCATTATTGTAAAGAAGCTTCTATTTTTCCGATTGCAAAAATTCTGAATTGGTGATGACTGTGTATGGTATCTTGCAGGACAGCTTCTCCATGCTGCCTGGCTGGATTTTTAGCAAAGTCTCCCAAATTTCCTGTGGGATCCCTGCCACTTCAAGTGTTGGGCTCGTTGCAGGGACTGAGTCTGTATGACAGCTTGGGTTTGAACCTGAGATAACTCTGAGGGCGCGGTGGGGTGGGGAAGGATGTGGGCATGAGCTTCGCATTCAAAGAGGGCCTTACATTTAGACATTTGATATTATCTTCAAAATGAGGTTATGGATAGAGTTCCAGGATAGTAGGATAGAAGGAAGATGGTTTGCACCAACTTTGTTTCCTATTGTGGGACAAAACTACTGATAGAACTATAAATTAATATCTAAAAACAAATCATGTAATTATATTATAAATAGCAGTATTATACTGAACTGTATATATAATTTTTGATGTTAAAACTTTAGATAGTTTATGTCTACAGTTTTTTGTAACTTTAGTTTTGTAATAGACTGAGGCCTATGAGGCTTTGGTGTGATCAGTTTGAGAAGATTGATCCAGGACATGCCTGCATGTCAAGCCCAGGAGAATGCTAAGTGGAGGCTACTCTAGAAAAATCATTTCATGCTACTCTCTTCATCAGCTAAGGACAGGTAAAAGCAGAATCTAATCCTGTTTATTGAGCACTTTGGGCATTTTCAGGGTAGCACTGTTACAGATGTTGGGCAACATGTCCCCAGGTGGCATCTTCACAGAGTATGTGACACTGACCCAGACATAATGAAGTGGGAAGCAGAAGTCTCAGGCCAAATACTACCCAGCACAGCAAGTCTGGAAAGCTCAGGACTTTTTTTTTCCTTTTAGTTTGCTTTTCCTCTTACTTAAGAAAAGGGTCTTCCCCTGCCCCACAACAAAAGTCTTATATTCAGAAAACTTGGAAAACCTAAAAATAATCCAAAGCCAAAAAAAAACCAAAACTAATCACCCATGATCTTACCCTCCCCCCCCCCCACACCTAGCCAGGCGAGGTAGCCCACATGCCATTAGCATGGCGTGTGTCCTTGCAGTCTGTTTTCTTTACTTTTACAGAGACATGTCTATTACAACGGGCATCATTCTTTTTTTCTTCCTGTGTTTCTATCTGGGGCAACTAAACTGGAACTTCCACTCCAAAAGAAGTCCTAGGCAGAGTGCAGGACAGTTGTCTGGGTGGCCTTGGACCGACCCAGGTCTCCCCGCTTTTACGCTTGTAGTTCTCAAGAATAACTGTAGAATGTGCTGGGGAAGCAACAGCCTGAGATAGGGAGGGACCACCCGGAACAGCCTGCTCTGTTCCAGTCCCCCCTAGAAACAGGAAGCCCTTCAGTGCGTTAGCCCAGCGAGGCCTGTTTCCCCAGGGTGTGAACCCGGTGCAGGCTGCTTGCCAGTGCCCCTCAGCTGCAGTGCAAGGGAGGCACACAGATGAGGCCTCATGCACCCCAGAAAGCTTTCCTGAAAGGCGGGGGGGGGGGGGGGACCGGTGCTGCCCACCAGTAAGTAAGAAATCTGCTTCCTGTAACTTCTTGTCTGTGGGTGTTCTGTCTCGCCGGACTCAGACACGGGGGTGACCGGTGCACGGTGAACCTGCATCACAGCACGGTCTTCTGCCTCCCCCCTTGCCGCCTCCCTCGCTCTCCCCCCCCATGGGAAGAGGAGCTGTCAGTGCAGGGAGGGGGTGAGACCAGGGAAGATCTTTCGAATGCTCCTTTCTTCTCAAGTTCACCGCTTTCATCTTAGCTCGCCTGCACCTGCGGTGGTCATCAGCCAGGGCAGCACCACCAGCTCGGCTGGGGGAGCACTTGGAAATGTATGGGGCTGTTTCTTTGTTGTCACAATGTTTGGAGGAGACGATGGTGTGTAATGGGTTGGGGCTAGGGATGGTAAACCCTCTGTAAGGTGTCAGATGGCTCCACCCAGCATGCCAGTAGCCCGGCAGTGGAGACAAATACACAGCGATGGTCTTACGGGGCAGCCCTGCCTGGCTCTGAGTCGGCGGCCTGAGTTTGGGGTGGGCAGCGATAATTCATAGAGGAAGAGAGTAGAGAGCTCGCTTTGCATTAGCTCCAAACTACATTTTCCCAATCAGAACTCTCAGTAACAAAGCAAGTATTTTGTTCTCCATCTGCCCAACCCTTTCATCTGTCTCAACCAGTTTCTAACTCTGAGGTGAAGCAAGAAGTGTAATTAATTATCAACCTCCAACACAGACTTAAAACAAATTACAGTGTTATGCTACATATGTTTTTTTGTACCTTGCTTTTTTCACATTGAAATAGATCACAAACATTTTTTTCATGACAAATATTTTGTTTACAGCATGACTTTTAATGGTGCCACTGTAACCCGACACATAGATGCGCCATACTTTACCTGATCGGTTCACTTCTTTTAGACATTTAGGCTGCGTCCAATTCTTTAAAATTTAAAAATAGTGTTGCCATGAATGCCCTTGTACTCTATATCTTGGCATATGTTTCTGATCTCTGTGATTAATTCTGAGAATGGGAATTAATGTGTATGCACAATATTTAGACTTTTTAAAAACTGCTTTATTGAGGTATAATTGGCATGCAATAATGTGCACATAACATGTACACTTTGATAGATTTTCCATGGCTCCATACAACCGTCATCACAATCAAGATAGTGAACATATCCACCACCCTTGTGTCCCTTTGTAATCCCTCTCTCCTCCTGGCCCACTTGCTGTGTCCCCAAGCAACCACTGATCTGCTTTCGGTCACTATGGATTAGTTTGCATTTTCTGGGATTTTATATAAATGGGATTATACAGTGTGTACTCTTTTCATCTGGCTTCATTCACCTAGTATACTTTTTCTGAGATTCATCTATGTTGCTGAGTTTATCAACAATTATGTAGACAGAGCACAATTTATTTATCCATTCACTTACCGATGGTTATTTGGGTTATTTCCAGACTGAGATTATTAGAAATGAAGCTGCTGTGAACATTTGTGTCCAAGACTTTGTGCAAGCTTCAGCTGCCATTTCTTTTGGGTAAATGCCCACAAGTACAATGGATGGATCACGTGTAGGTGTATGGTTGACATTTTAAGAAACCGCCAAACTGATAAAGTGGTTGTACCATATTAAGACCTTTGATATTTAAAGTAATGCAGGTGAATTTGAATTAGTCTAAAGTGTCCTTAGAGGAGTGTAGGATCATAGGATAGTGGATCTAGAATGCACTTGGGATCGTACATCCAGTTCTTTGCTTTAGGAGACAGTGATTTACAAAGCTAGAGAGTCTTCCAAGGTCTTTCAGCTCATAGGCTGGTCTCTTCACTCTTCTGTGAGACTTTGCAATTTGGGAGAAATTCTACTAGTCATGTTGCAATCTCCCTGCACAACCTGTGTAATGCCCAGGAGGGCACAGATGTCCTTCAAAACAGGCCTCACTTTGTATGTGTTATATAACTGTGGGCATGAAACATCTTTGGAAATTGGAGCATTTTTCAGGACGTGGAGTAAAGAGAATCAAAAGGGTAATGAAAATATAATCTACAGGAAATCATATCTGACCACTTGCATATCAGCACCAATTCAATAGCAGGTAAAATAAAAATGTGTGATTATCCTTAATCCTTGGAACACAGAGGAGATCCATCTAGTTTCTGAACAAATGGATGCACCCAAAGATTAAGACCACTGAGCAGTCCATTAAAAGTGAAGAAAACAGCAGTGCCAATTACCAGCTCTTTGGCTTACCTTTCTGGCTCCCGGCTCATATTATCATATTCATAAGAGTGGCCTCTAATCAGTCTTCTTAAATAAAGTTAACAAGTATATGTGTGCACTCTCTTGAAATTGTTTTGCTTAGCCTAAGAAGCTGTCATGGGGTTGAGAAAGCTGCCGCTTTAACCAGATTTCATCTCTGTGTGTCACTGCTCATGTCAAAGTAAAAATGTGCTCAGACATAAGAGTTGTCCTGCTTTCATCAAGAGCGCCAGCCTGCCTGAGCCTTGTTCCACTTGGTTAAGCTTGTTATTTAAATTGTTAAAATTGAGACATCGGCAGTAAATTTCAGAGAAGATATAACAATTATTAGATACAAGCTGGGCTCTTATACTTGAGAATATTCCATGCCCTCCATCCACCAGCAGAATTAGCCACAAATAATTTACAATGGTTTCTTTAAGAAGTGCGCCCTGTAGTACTTGGATAGTGTTAAATCACAGTCAGTCCCCAACTGGATCATATTTCTAACTTTAAGATAGATTTGGCTCCAGTCAGCAGAGTGGCTGCACACTCCGGGGGACCACCTTTTAATGCCTATAACTCTTGGAGAGCTGAGCAAGGGTTCCGGAAGCTGCCTTCTGGCTGTGAGCTTTGTGTTTCGGTGACTTTATAAACCAGGCGTGGGAGCCACAATCCAGAACTATCATCCTGGAGGGGTGAGGAGAAGTAAAAGCCAAGAGGCTCTCTGAGTGACCTTGTGCCATTCAATGATCCCATTAAAATCCTAAAAGAGCCCTTAACCTAGTGGTGATCGTGCCCTGTGCCATCATCCAGCTGGGCCTACTGTGCCAAGGCAAAGGCTGGAGGGAAGAGGTCAGTATGAATGAAACTTGGAATCTTCAGATGGGTCATCAGAGGCCAACTGATCCATCTTATCCCACCTCCCTCTCAATGAAAGGATCCCAATAAATACACGCTTATTTAGCAGTTGATTCATTCTGCTGATGTTGAGGTCAACAGAAATCCCCAGGGTTGGTTGGGGATTTTGTTGTTGTTATTGAATACAAATGACTTTCAAGCCAAATCTCTCCCAATCTATACTTGTGGAATTAATTTATTAGACATAAATGTAATACTTGACATTTAGTTATGCTAAATTTCATCATATTGATTTTGGGCCATTATTTCTATTCTATTAATGAAATATTTAAAAATTTTGAATCTGACATTTAATGTGTCATACTTGTGTACTCTCTAAATTTCTATATCTTTGTCCAATAATAGAGAAAAATAGGAATTTTGAAGCTTTGCACACCATCATTCCAAAGCTCTCATCTTAAAAATCAATAAACTAAGAACTAGACCAGCCAAATTACTTTCCCAAAGTCATGCATCTAGGTAGTGGCATTAAACCATGGATACTCTTTGAATTTATGTTGTTATTTAAAAATTCATCCACTGTACAATGAGTACACATTTCTTCATTTTATCCATAAGGCTACTGTAGGAGGTTTTATAAACATATCTTTTGAAGGCCAGGACCAGGTCTCCGCATTTCCCACTGTACTATCCACTCCTTAGGCACCATCTCAGATCCTCTTACCTGTACTGTCTCCTGGACCTTGGCTACTTGCTTCCCCCTGGTCACCATGGCAACTACCTTTTATGGCCAAAGCCTGGCAGTGCCTGCCTCGTGGCTGTCCGTGGGCTGCCCCACTGGCTCTGATGCATGGGACTACTCAGAACTCTGCTCTGCACCTCTGCATGAGCAGTGTGGAAGTACAGGGGTGTATTAGTGAGAGTTTTGATCAAGAGAAACAGAATCAATGGGAGATATATACATATATGTGTGTGTGTATGTTTATATATACACACACAAACACACATATGGTTTATTTGAAGGAATCGGCTTATGTGATTATGGAGACCGGCAAGCCCAAAATCTGCAGTGTGGACCAGCTTGAAACCAGCTTGAGACCCAGGAGAGCTGATGGTACAGTTCCAGTCTGAAGGCTGGCAGAGTGTCACTGATTTAAATGTTAATCTCATCTGAAAACACCCTCTAAGATGACAAATAAAATTAACCATCATGAGGGATTAGATGGCCTCTGATGAACCATCCGAGATGAAGATCCCAAGTTTCATTCATACTGACCTCTTCCCTCCAGCCTTTGCCTTGGCACAGTAGGCCAGCTGGACCATGGCAGGGAAGGACGAGAAGAATCATTTATCCACTGACTCAATGATCGAAATTTTGTTTCTCAGAGTATTATTCTTCTTGTCCTTCCCTGTTCTCCACCCCACCAGCCCACCACCCCTGCCCTGAAAGACTACCTAAAATGCAGTAGTTCATATGGCCTCTCCAAAGGCCATTCTGCACAACTGAGCAAGGAGTTGTGCTTGCACCTAAGTGGAGCCCAGCTTGATGTCGCACCCTCTTATTCCCCCTCTTTCCTGACTCACTCCTTCTTTCCCTCACTTTTGCTTCCCTGGGATTGTGCCTCCCAACAAGATGTTAGCACATAAGCTTCTACCTCAGGCTTAATTCTTCTAGGAACCTGGGCTACTACATCTTCTTCTTGACCAGCAAATCTGATTAAATCCAGAAGCCCATTGTACAAAATACGTCCCCCCAACTTTGCACTCTTGTATCATTTCAAGACCGTCTTATTGCAATATTTCAGCTGATTCTTTCTGTCCTGTTAAAAACCTGTTGTATATTATGTACCAAGCTTCAATGTCAGGTACTATTATTACCATTTGTGCACAGAATCTGAACTTTAACTTTGTCAGCTTGATTCACATAGTCCAAATCAATCCTCACTGTCTAGACAAAGCAATTTAACTTTGTAACTTACCAATTACATAGCACTTATTTATTGGATAATTTGTAAGTGCAGGACATGGTGAGGAGTAGGAAGACTACATCACATTGATTTGTGCTCCCAAATTGCTTATAGTCCACCAAGTATTTTTGCTTTCTGTTCCTTCATCAAATTGAAAATATACTTACCAAATTAGAGATGTGAAATATTTTTATAAAGATATTTTGATCAACCATGTCCCGCAGTTCAAATGATTTTGTTGGAGCCATTGAACTCCTGGTGACGATGAGCTAGCAGGTGTCAACCAGGCTCGGAGACTGCAGAGAAGAAAGGATGCAGTAGTCGGAGCCAGTGAAAGACCTTTGCAGATTTAAGGAAACTTCCTCTAGTTGTTTTCTGGTGCTTTGAGGAAACTTGAAGGGGGAAGAGTCACAGACAATAGAAAAACAGCAAGTATTCCATAGGCAATGTTGACTCCGAAATATACAGAATAACTTTTTTTGATGATAGATTTATAATTTTAACTAAAACTTGTTCAAGCCAATGTTATGATTCAGTTGCAGTCTCCAAAGCACAAGTGGACTCACGAGATGGAGGAGAAATCTTATGGCAAAAATGAGACTTCAGAGCTTTCTACTATTTTCCTGCTATCGGTCTGCTATAGAGGATGGAAAATCCAAGTTAGCAAGTTAGCATAATTGGTGCTTAGTTGGTGAGATGTCTTCTGTTTTAGATACACATTTTAGCCATTTTGTGCTTTTTTACCCTATTCTCGAATCTGTAAAAAAAAAAAAAAAAAAAAAAAAGATGCAAGTAGACTCTTTTGAAATAAAGGACTAGACAGAAAACCTTTATGGACAATGTATTTCCTGAATTATAGAGGCACTACCTCAATATATCTTTGAACTGTGAAAAATCACTCTAAGATCTAATATCTTTACAAACATTCTTTTGTTTTATTATGGCTTTCGATAATTGGTCTTGACCCTTATTCAGGCAAAACTCCCATTGACTTTCAATTGATTGAGCTGATTTGACTTGAATAAGGTCGGCTACAAATGGCTCTCTTTCTACTCTACATTCTGATCGCGTGATGCAATGTGTCATAATGCTGCAATGATGTGTATTGGCAATCTTGTACTGGTGATTAATTGCTGGGAAAGTAATTTCTTTATAATTGCACTTCAATGCTTTTGGTGGCCTGACATCATAGGGAACTCAGATACATTGGCTCTGTATGGCCCCAAGAAGCTGATTTAGTATTCCCATCCCACCTCAAATGAACCCAAGTCTTTGAAAATAATAGTGGCAGTTAACATTCCTTGAATGCTGACACTGCCAGGCACGGTGTAGGACAGTTTGCATGTACCACCTGGGCTCCTGTAATCTTCGCGATAGCCCCATGAGGTAGGTGTTATGAGGCAGATGTCACTGGCCCAGTTGGAGACCACTGGAGAGGTCAGCTTTGTTGTCCAAGGTCATACAGGCATTGAGAGGCAAACACACTGGCTCCAAATCCCAGCAGAAGCCCTACAATAGCTGCCCCACTCTCCTCTCCAGCAGGCCCCTCGGTCATCTCCCTGTCCTCTGCACCCAGCCACACAGGCCTCCTGCTGATTCTCAACCCTTCCGAGGGCTTCCCGGGCTCAGTGCCCTTGCATTTCATGTTTGCTGGGCCCAGTCTGCTCCTCCTGCTTATCATGATGTGGTTGGATTCTTTGCACGACTTAGGTGTCTGCTCACATGTCACCTCTTTGGGCAGGCCGTCCTCAATCACTCCATGGGAAGTAGGCCTCCTGGGTAGCTGGGTAAGCTCCACTTACTATAGCAACTCTCTTTTCTTTATAGCATTTATCACAATCTATACTTATCTTCTTTGCAATAGCATTTTGTTTCTTTTGTTATCTTCCCCTGGAATGTAAGTCCACAAGGACAGCAGCTTTGTCTGACTTATGTGTCACAGTGGCCCTAGCGTCTAGGACAGTGACTGGACTTCATAGGTGCTCAGCCACCACTGCTGAATGATCAAGGAGCCAGGTTAGCAGGAGCCAGACTGCTGATTGGATGCCTGGCAGGTGTGTGGGCTGAGCAGGCTGTCCAGATGGGAGGGAGCAGAGGTGCTGAAGAGGACAGGTATGTGGGCTGGAGAAGGAAGACATCCTCCAAACATGGTGTGCTTTTTCTGTGCTTGACTGCTGTTTTTTCTCTGATTTCTCCTCCAGGCTTTCTCCCAACTCACCTCATACTGCTCAAGCATTTTCTTGCTCGCAGCAGAAATGCCCACCTTCGCCTGTGCCGTGAGAGATGTTGAAACCCACTTTGGTTGTCTCAGGACTGATGGGTACTGGCATTTGCTTTGCAGGACAGCTGTGAACACCAGACAGTCCAGGAAATCCAAGGCGGCAGCTAACCACAGGGACTTCAGCATCTCTCTGACCGGACGGAGGTGGGGGAGGGCTTGACAGGGATGTCCACTGCCCACACACCTCCTTGAAAGGTGTCACGGCTCATTACCGGCCAGCGTTCTTGGTGAGAAGTGACTAGACCCTAATGCTTCGGTGTGAGCACACTGGCCTGGGAGGATTACTAGGTCCTAACTAAGTGGGAAACCAGTTATTAGATAAAATGCCTTTTTGCCCCAAGGTCAGGAGGGAGATTGGAAGGGCCACCCGTATTTGCAGAATCTGCTTGCTCCTGTTCTTGGCGACACACAGCAGGGCTCCAGCGTCACGAGGAGCCTCAAATGAGCACATTGAACATTCATCCTCCAGGTTCAAAGCGCATCCTCACAGCCTTTCAAAGCGCCTGACATCCTTTCAAGTTCGCTGCTACAAAGGCAAATGCAAATGGAGTGCGTTTTGGAGGCGTCCTGTCAGTCAGCCCTCAATCTGTGTGTTCTTCCAGACACTCCTTCTCCTGCCTGATTTATTTCATATTAAAAGGGCTGTCAATCTGCATCAAGAGAACAGGTTGAGAAAGAGTGAGTGATGTTTGCCGAGTGGGTTTTTTTTTGTTTTTGTTTGTTATTGTTAAAAATAATGGTCTCCCCCTCTGCGGCCATGCTCCTGACTCGCCCCACGCCACTCTCCAGGCCCTGTCCACCTTGTCTGCAGGTATCTACACGTCCGAGGGATGAATTCCACGTACAAGAAGCATTTACATTAGAGACGTATTTTGTGAGGCTGTGGCAGACCCTTTTTTATTATCCATCAAATATATCTCTTTTACCATCTGATGGCTTGGCAACAGGGCCATTCTTCTTTCAAATAAAATAAATGTGCCTGCAATGTGGCAGAATATTCAGCGTTGAAGGGGCTTTGCCCTGGCTAATGCGAGCTGCATTCTGTGGCTTCATTACAGCGGGGTGCTAATGATGCACTCTGTGCTCCCGGTGGGACGGCTTTGCTGTAGCGGCTGCATTATTGCTTTATGTTAGTGTATTGATTATCGTCTTCTGTCATCTAGGCCAGGTTTCCTTACTTTCATCTGTAATTCTGGCCAACAAATAAAACCGCACCATCATTCTGTACTATTCATTTCTCACTACTCTTGAAGGTCCCTGATTCCTGGGGAAACAACCAATCAAGGCCATCCTCACTTGCCATGTGAAAACTCCCAGATTACAAAGTAGGCAGAAGTCAGATTGTCTCTGCGTGTGGGGTCTAACCTAGTGGCTCTAATTTGAGCGTGCATGGGAATTACCTTCGGGGGCTTATTGAAAAGTAAACTCCTGAGCCTCAACCCCAGAAATGCAGCAGGTGTAAGGGTGGTGCCCAGGAATCTGCATTTTAAATAATTGCTCAGGTGATGCTCACGAAAAGGTTTGGGGTGGCGTTGAATGGTTGGTGGCGAAGGGATGGCAAGG
Source organism: Eulemur rufifrons (assembly GCF_041146395.1). Classification (NCBI taxonomy): domain Eukaryota; kingdom Metazoa; phylum Chordata; class Mammalia; order Primates; family Lemuridae; genus Eulemur; species Eulemur rufifrons. The sequence goes on along the minus strand of NC_091011.1, from coordinate 26,709,178 downwards.
AGATGACAGGAGGCCACGGGCTCTGTCCCCTGACCTAGGCTCCACCCACTTCCCTCCTGGCTTCTGCCTTGTAGAATCTTCTCTCTCCTCCTCCTCCCCACTTTTGGGCTCTATTATCAAGGAATATTTCAGAGAAGAACATAACCACTTAGGAGAAAGGCCCAAATCAGAAATGATATTAATACTGCTCTCACCTTTCCAGAAGAATTAGCCGCATGATACAAATTTTGTGATGAAGAGACAGGAGGGAGATGGGACAAAGAACAATATTCTAGAATAAAAAATATGCAAACTATTGCTCAGTAACGAAGCCCTCCAGGGACTTGAGGAAAATGCTGCTTTCCAGGAAGCAACAGACCCACCTCTGTGACGTTGGGTCACTAGGAGAATCCATCAGGCCATCCAGGGAGGGTCAGAGGTGAGAAGATTCTGTCCCGGGAGGGAGCTCTTCCTGGGTACACAGCACCACATACCTGCCTGTACTCTCAGGTGACATCCGTTGAAAGGTAGCCCCTGAACAGGATGGTGCAGATTTGTAGGCACCCGATGGGAGTTGGGAAGAAAACTCATGGAACACTTACACAATTAGATAAATCCTACTGAAAACAAACATCATAAATACTCAAAACTCATTGATTCCTACTTATTTTACTTTTATCTGTGCCCTGGAGGTTATTTTTATGATAGAAATATACAATATTGAAATATACAATAGTGGGCTACTATGTGTCTTGTCCCAATTTTGTATTCAGTGACATCCCCTTGGTAACTTGAAATTGACCAGGGTAGGAATATTTACACTGTGGAAATCAGCAAATGCTGCAAATCAGCACTTGATTTATTGTTTTGTTGACTATCTGGACTTAAGAAAGTGACGGAGAAAATGTTTAATAATGTAGATTAAGTTTAAAAGGGTGTCTGTCATGTCTGTAGCTGTTACATTGTGAATAGCACAAAAATTTGAGGAAATATTCTCCCAGTATTTTAAAACTGCTAATATTATCTGATTCAGCAAAGACGTCACTCATGTCATTGATGAACGAATATAGTTCTGACATATGTCTTCGTTTTTCACTTTTGTTCTACTCATTAATGTAAATGAAAATATCAACCACTATTCATGTCAGAACTGTACTTGTTCATCACTTGCACCCTCGGATGGGTATTCAGTCAAAAATCTGCAAAAACCTTTTGAGAGAATCAATTGACTATGAGGAATTACAACAATGAGTTTTGCTAATTTTATTTTTACTTGTAAATTATGTGCTACACATCCTTTAAATCAGTAAAATTTATAATAAACTTCTTACCCATAAGTTTACAGCTTATATGGATAGCTTCTCCTCCCACCCCCAGCTGATCATTAACTGCTTCCTGGCACATCACTGCCTTAATCACATTTACAAATCATTTACAAATATAAACCAGTGAATTTTTCCTTGGGAACCCCCAGTAGAAAGCAAACTTATTCAGGAGCTTATCTTACCTAGATTAGGGGCTTCCTGAGTAAAGAGCCCATGTCTGACTCAATCCTTTGCTATTTTGCCTAGCACAGAGCCTGTATTCAGCAAGTGCTCAAAAAATGCTGAACAAATAATATATCTCAATACAAGCATGTCAACTAATTGTTAGTTCCATAAAACATTCATGGCAAGAGTAAAACACGGGAAGACCAAAA